>NW_024870917.1:2945000-4145000 GCF_019054845.1 Dipodomys spectabilis | reverse complement strand
GGAGACCACACTGCGCTTGAGGGCAGCCAGGAGAAGGAAGTGTCTTTATGGCAAGCAGCACCAGCTTCTTTGTTCTGTTTGGCTGATGGAGGCCTGCTCACTTTAGGGACAATAATCTGTTTCACTCCATTTATCAATTTAGATGTAAACTCAGCCAGAAACACACAGAACAGTGTTTAACCTAATACCTGGGTACCCTATGGCCCCGTTAAGTTAACATAGAGTTCATCATTGTGCCTACTCTGTGTACAACGGGGCTGAGGAGGGAGAGAAGGGCTGGGGGACTGAGCTCAAGGCCAGAGGGCCTTGCCAGCCTGTCTCCTGATCTCCAGCCCAGGACCCTGCACCAGGAAGCCCTAATCAAATCCTGGAAAATGTAGCATATACTCCAGAACCGTAGCAGTATCTGAATACTGGAATTGCAAGCAACTGATTCTTTACTTTGTGTGTGTATATATATATCTTTTGATTTTTCATACAGAACGTGTGTTACTTGTGTCATTTAAACACCAATTGTTCAGATTGTTATTTATTGATTTATTTATTTAGGGTACCAGGGTTTGAACTCAGGGCCACAGACTTGCTCAGCGTGCTCTACCAGTGTCACACCTCCAGCCTGGCTTTGCGCTGGCTATTTTGGAGATGGAGTTTTTGGACTTTCCTGCCCGGTCTGACCTTGAACCTTGATTCCCCGGAGCTCGGTCTCCCAAGTAGCTAGGACTTTTAGACATGAACCACTGTTTCAGGCATGAACCAGGCTATTTGAGAACTAAACTCCAGGACCAGGAGAAAGGCAGGAGAGGGAAGTGAGAGAGGCAGCAACAAGGAGCGGAAGGAGGAAGGGGGCTCTATGGAGGGGCCCCAGCCCCCCAGGACGGAGCCATGGCAGGGGGTCCTCTGGATGGGGGGGCCAACGAGAGGTCACCAGCAGCCTCTCGTCCCCCAGTAATTTCACCACCAATGTCCTGTGGCCCTCACAGCTCTGGGGCAGCTGGCTTTCCCGGAAGAGCGCAGCCTGGCTGGACTTTGGGACTGAACCCCTCCCCGAGATTCTGCGATTCTTTGTCCCAACCCCATTTGCTCCTGGTCTCAGAAGGGTTGAGCTGCCGCAGTGATCCACACTGGACGTCCTGCCAAACTTGAACTTCCGGCAGTGGCATCCAGAGAGATACTTATTTTTACGCGCATACCATTGCATAAATGTACGTATATGTTATGATATATGGCCTAGGCTTTAAGATGCACAGAATGCTCTATATAGATTCCATTTCTAGGGGGATCTGTGGGAAATCTTGCACCAAAGCACTCTGTTTATTTGTCTTCATGGCCAGCCACATGCCCCCCCCCACCCCCCAGCAGCAGGTCCGGGACCCTCTGCTAAGCTGTATCCCCAGACTGAGGGTCCCCCTGGGTCCCCCCAGTCCCAACAGTCGGTCCACAAGCCAGGCATCTGGCAGGAGCTTCCTGTCAAGCTTGGGCTTGACCAGCCCGAGGTCCTCACCAGGACTCGCCCTGTCCCCCTCAGCCCAGGAGCTGGGCCAGTTCCCCCCCCAGCCCCCCATGCTCCCCACAATGACTCAATCCCTACCCAGGACGCTCCCACCTGCTCCTGGGCCCGACTAGTCTCCAGGCTGATAGCATCAGAGGTGGGGCGCAGGCAGCCGGGAGGGAGGCTCTGGTTTGGGGGAAATTCTTGGGGAGTTCAACGGCAGGACAGACAGCCACTGAGCGGAACGGATGAACCCAGATGAAACCCAGACTGGAGGGAGACTCGCCCCCCCCCCCCGGAAACGCCCATAATTCCCCCCCTGGGAAACACCCATAAATCTGAGCCCAGCTTCAGCCCAGGCTTGCTCTCCGGGTTGTCTCCTCTTCTGACCCATGTTGGGGGGCCCTCAGGCAGGGCTGAGGAGGCCCTGCCCCAGATCACTTACCCAATGGGAGGGATGCCCAACATTCCTGTGCATGGGGGGAAATGTGTAGCTGCGGTAGAAACATGGACATACTCCAATAAAAAGCCTCAGGTCCCGTCTCCCCTCCCCTCCCCTCCCGTCTCTGGCCGGGATTTGCTTGAAGTCAACTAGCGGTGACAAGGTGTGAAGGTCACTGTGTGACCACCAGATGGACACCTGTAACCCTAGTGACTCAGGAGGCTGAGATCCTGTAGACTGCAGTTCGAAGCCAGACTGGTCAGGAAAGTTCATCAGACTCTTACCTGCAGTGAATCACCATAAAGCCAGATTCGTGGAGCTGTTCAAGGGGTACAGTGCTAGGCTGGAGCAGAAAAAGCTAAAAGGTAGCACCCAGGCCCTGAGTTCAAGCCCCAGGATCAGCACAGAGCCAAAGAGAAAAAGAAATGAAGGAAGGCAGGAGGGCAGGAGGGCAGGAGAGAAGGAGGGAGGGAGGGAAGGAGGGAGGGAGGGAAGGAGGGAGGGAGAGAGGGAGGGAGGAAAAGAGGGAGGGAGGGAAGGAGGGAGGGAGGGAGGGAGGGAGGGAGGAAGGAAGGAAGGAAGGCAGGAAGGCAGGAAGGCAGGAAGGCAGGAGGGCAGGAGGGCAAGAGGGAAGGAGGGAGGGAGGGAGAGAGGGAGGGAAGGAGGGAGGGAGGGAAGGAGGGAGGGAGGGAGGGAGGAAGGAAGGAGGATGAGAGGAAGGGAGGGACAGGTGGCTCATCTGTGCCAAGGCCTTGGCACTGCCCAGGCTGCCTGCCCGGTGACTTTCCTGGCATTCCCCGGGCTGCGTTCCCAACCCCACTAGGAGGATTCTTGTGTGAGCCACAGCTCACTTGCAGGGAAATGGACGGAATCAGAAAAAAACGAAGTGAAGTTGATCAGACTGAGAGGGACAAAGGACACGTGTTGTCTCTCATTTGTGGAAGTTAGAGTGGCGTTATAAACACATGACACACGAGAACACACACAGGGTGTGAATCCACGCAAAACAAACCCACGGAAGGAGATGGACTCCCCTGATCAGCTAACCTACAGTTTAACCAAATGAGTACCAGGAAAGCGTGGGCCTCCTCCGGTGGGAGAGCAGGCTAACAGAGTCTCAGTACTCAATGAACATACGGGAACACGGGCCGGGAGCTCGGGGAGCTGGGGATGATGGGAGGGTGGCATTGATCGAGAGTCAGTGTCCTCATCATCTGACGTGTGAAACTGAAAGCCCCGTGTACAACTGCCTAAAATAAACACCAAAAGGAGATCAAATGGAGCCCATTGGCTTTGAGACCCCCTTGGAGGCCGAGGCTGGCGGAGCTCTGTGGACCGGGGAGCAGCCTGTCCCGGCCTCCCTGGCTCCAGGTGCCAGAGTCGCGAAGAGACACACACACACACACACACACACACACACACACACACACACACACACGCACGCGCACACACACACACACACACACACACTCACTCACCCAAGCTTCCGCCTCCCCACAAATCGTTTGTTTACAGACATCTAGAATGTCTAGACAGCTTTCGAGGTCAGACGGGAAGTCCCAGGTGGTCCTCCTGCTGGGTGCGGCTCCCTAGCTCCCTCCGGATCGCCCCCTCCCCACCGCCCCCTCCCCACCGCCCCCTCCCCAGCGCCACCCCTAGCTCAATAGGAATGTGCTGAATTCTTGGCTTTTTTGTCAGTTGACAGCTTCCAGCAGATAAAGCTCATTTCATTAAAGCGTTCACACACCCAGCAAGATAAATACTCCAGATTCCTGTCTTCATAGGAAAAAAAAATTAAAACTGGATGAAGACAGACTCTCCGAGTGGGATTCTGGACCCCAAGTGAGAGGAAGTGGGGGTGGGCGCTGGGGTCTGATGGTGACCAGAGCCAGGGTCCTGCTGGGTGTGGAAGGGGTTGGGACAGAGCTGAGGCCTGGGTTGGGGGGGGGATCACTGCCACCGTGGCCATCCGTGACAGCCGAGGGGCACGTGGTCAGGGGCACACGGGATGGGGACACAGCAGGAAGGGAGAGAAGCAGCCAACCAGTTCAGCCCTCCGGAGGGAGTCCAGCCAGGCTGCCCCCCCACTTCAACAGACCCCAAACCCGTCCTTCTGCCCCCTGCCAGCAGCTGGTCCTGCTCCCGCCACTGCAGTGTGAGCGCCAGGCCCTTCCCGGCAGAGGGAGCGTGGCCTGGGGCTGACTTTGAAATCACTTTGGCTTGCCTTGCGCGGGGCAATTCTGACAAACTGACCTGAATGTTAACAGCACGCGACGGTAATTTGTATTCAGACGGGAAGAACAGCAGCCACTCGGAGGAGAGGGAGCTGCTTAATTAGGTCTAGCAGTTAACTCAGAAGGCAGGCTAGCACACACACAGCCAGCGCCCAGGAAGGAAGGAGCCCTCCCGAGACTCTCCCGGGAGCCTCCAGACGCCCAGGGGCTGCGGAAGCCCCAGTGAGCGGCTTGGAAATGGCGAGTGTACTTCCTGCAGGAAGCAGAGCAGAGCCCGGCCTGCCGGAGCCAGACACGGCGGCCTCTGAGTCAGGCAGAACTAAGAAGGAGACCAGAACAAATGTGCTGCTGCGGAGCCGTGTGCCTCAGTGCCGTATGACGCTTGGGCCACAGAGGCAGGGACGGCAGAGAGGCCAGTTTGTTGATACACACCACACACGCGAAGAGCTTAAAACAGAAAGAAATCTGGAGCCCCTCAAATTCCCATCCAAGGTAAACTGAGTGAACCCAATGAGGGGCCCAGTCACACGATCGAGTACTATGCAGCAGTGAAAAAGGAATGGGCTCCGACCACCTTCGTGTCCACGGATGGACCACGTGACAGGTGGGAAAAGAAGGCAGGACTGAAGGCCAAAGACAAAACGGTTCCATCGATACACTTAGAACCCGAAGAACCGAGTCCACCAGCTGTTTGGGGTGAGTGACCTCGTGGGAGGACGCCGTGGCTCCGGCGTGGCTCCCGTGTGGGGGAGAAACACACCGAGAGACACATTTTCTGAGACGCTCTGCGTGCCGTGGCCCCATTTAAAGAGCTGCGTGTTTAGAGGAGACTCGGTTGGGAGGAGCGGGGTGACCCCGGCGCGGCGCTGCCCCCAAAGCCCTCAGTGCCACACTTCCGCCCGCGTGCCGCCCACGTGGCAGACGAGCCCAGCTCCCGTAATAGAGGAAATTATCCCCACACAATTATAGGTTGAATTCTCTGTCACCGTCTCCTGGGCTCACAAGCTAAATTACAGGCCTCGCCTCGCCTCTTTGCCTCCGCGCTCAGGAAAAGTGGGGAGAGTTGGCGCTGCTTATTTTTCTTCAGGGCTCCGCCGCAGCCCCAACCGATCTGCCACCCACGAACCCCTGGGCCGCGCACAGGCCTGGGCGGGCGAAGTGAGCCCTGCTCCTCACCGCCCGACCAGAGGCTGACGCGGGCATGGCTGGCTTCCACACACGGGCCACCCTCCCTGGCCTCCCACCCCAGTCAGGAACCCCACACAAGCAGCCTGGGTGTGATGTCCCTTCCTGTCCCACAGACAGTCCGTCAGCCTGAGTCAGCCGGGCTGGGCGGCCGTGTCCCCCGCTCCCAGGCCAGCTGTGTGACCGGGCGGGCCAGTCATGAAGTCACATCCTGCCACCTGCGCAGCCCTGGCCAGGGCCTGGGCTCTGCCTGCTCTTCAGGTTGGCGGGGCTTGTGGGTACTCAGCTAGCGGGCAGGGCAGCACCCCTCACAGCTGGCATCCCGGGGGTGGATCAGGAGGCAAAATCATGGTGCCACGCATCTACACCACACTGCAGGCCCCTGCTCTTGGTGTCCCGGTAGCACCCCAGCAAGCAGAGCCTGGGTCCCACATCCCATTAGCAACTCAGTGAACAGAGCCTGAGTCCCATGTCCCAACAGCACCCCAGTAAACACAGCCTGGATCCCACAACAGCCCCTCTAGTAAACAGTCTAGATCCCACAATGGCCTCCCAGTTAACACAGCCTAGGTCCTACATCCCAACAGCACCCCAGTAAACAGAGCCTGGATCCCACATCCCGCCAGCATTCCAGTAAACAGAGCCTGGGTCCCACATCTCAACAGCCTTCCAGTAAACAGAGCCTAGGTCCCACATCCCGACAACATTCCAGTAAATACAGCCTGGATCCCAATGGCCCCTAGTAAACACAGTCTAGATCCCACAACAGAACCCCAGGTCCCCCATCCTCAGTCCCAGACTGAAACGAGCACTACCGAGTGGTGGCAGACGGGAGTCCCGTCCACCAGCCAGGTGCTCCCCTTCTCTAGAACTGGTGGCAGGAGGGAAAGCCCAGCCCCGGGCCGTGCATGGGAGAAGGGGACCAGAGCCTTTGGTGGACAGGTCAGCAGGGCAGGGACTGGCAGGGAAGAATCAAGGCTTCATGCAAGCCTGGCCAGAGTGTGCTCCACACGGGTCTGCCAGAGCACAGCTGGGCGCAGCCCCTGCCTGCCGCCCGCCTTTGTCTGCCGGGGCCGGGAGCGCCAACTGACGTCCGCCTTTCTGAGGGCTGGAGAAAAGTCTACTGTGTGTGGCACATGATCATTATGTACAAGTCATTTGGAACTCCGGTTTCAGGCTCTATAAAAGGGGGTTCTCTGGCCTGCGGTCACGCCCACCCCCAGCTGCCCGAAGACCCACAGTGCCTTCCCAGCGGCAAGGTGGCCCTGACCCCTCTGCCGCTGTGGGAGGGAGGCGAGGAGGCAAAGGGCACTGCGGCGCCTGCCCTGCCCCCAGAGGCCATCACGCCGCTGAGTCCTCAGACAGCCTGGGGCTGCGGCCTGTGGTCCCACGGGCGACACAGACCTGGCCCCAGCAGGACCCAAGCTCAGCACCAGCCTGGGCTCCCGGTGAGGCCAAGCCTATAAGATGAGGAAGAGGAAGGAAGAGGAAGCAGAGGAGGAGGAGGAGGAGGAGGAGGAGGAAGGCGGCAGCTGCTCACGGAGCGAGACACTGGTATGAGGCTTTACACGTTACTGAGTCTCATAAAGGGGAAATAATTCCTTCCGCAGCCAGGAATCCCACACGGTGCCCAGCTCCCATACTTCCAGTTTCTTGCACTTGAGTGCACGCGACACTGCAGACAGCTGGTGAGCCTTGAACCCACGACCTCAGGAGGAGCCGCCTTGCCCCAGTGCCAGGAAACAGGCCTGGGCCCCTTCTGCCCAGGGCGGGACTCATTTTTGAACCACAAGAATAAACAGCGTGTGAGAAGTCCGCGTGGCCCGGGTGGGGGGTGGGGGCCTCGCGCGGCGTGGCTCTCAGAGGTGTGTCCTCACAGCCACGCCCCCATGCCAGGCCCCCCAACTCCAGTGAGTGGAAGCAGTAGCCCCATGGCAGAAGGCAGCTTTCTCCACAGCAGCAGGGATGGGGGGGCAGAGGGGGCAGGTGTGTTCTTCACATCTGCTCTGCACACGGCACCCAGCCTCCTCAGCCTCCTTGGTCAGGCCTCCCGGAGGCCTTCCTGGGCCTCCCTATCCCCGGCAGCTAGGCCTGGCTCCATAGGCACGACTATACAAGTATCTTTCTGGTATGTGCTCTCCTTCTGTTATGGACCCAATAACGGTGATAAGGAGGTGTGTTTTCGGTGTTCTGGGACCTCCACGCTGGCCTCTGAAGTGGGCACACTGGGTGCATAGCACGCGCAGCGTGCGCGGCCCCTTCCCCCGCAGCCCCTCAGCTCCTGGCCTTTGTCTTCTTAACGGCTGCCGTTCTGACTGGGAGGAGAAGAAACCTTAGTAGAGTTTTGACTTGCATTTCTTTATGGCTAAGGATGTTGAGCCTTTCCTCACCGAGTAGCCATTGGCATTTCTTCTTCTGAGAATTTACTGTTCAGTGCCACTGCCCATTTATTAACTGGATTATTCTTTGAGTTCTTTGTCTACTCTATTAGTCCTTTATCTGTTGGATAACTGGTGAAGATTTTCTCCCATTGTGTGGGTTGTCTCTTGGTTCTGATGACTGATTCTTTTGCTGTGCAGAAATGCTGTGTGTGTGAGAGGGGGGGGGGGGAGGGAGAGAAAGAGGGAAAGGGAGAGGGAAAGGGAGAGGGAGAGGGAGAGGGAGAGAGAGACATGGGGCTTGAACTCAGGGCCTGGGCACTGTCCCTAAGCTCTTTTTGCTCAAGACTAGCACTCTACCACTTTAAGCCATGGCACCACATCCGGATTTTGGGTGGTTAATTGGAGACAAGAGTCTCATGGGGATTCTTCTGCCCTGGCTGGCTTCAAAGCATGATCCTCAGATCTCAGCCTCCTGAGTAGCTAGGATTGCAGGCGTGAGCCATCGGCACCTGGCCAGAAATGCTGTAATTTGATGTACTCCTACTTATCAATTCCTGCTCCCACCAGCTAGGCAACTGGAACCCTATTCAGAAAAGATTTGCCTGTGCTGAAAATACCTGGGGTTTCCCTTATGTGTTCCCATAGTAGATTTGAAGTTTCTAGTCGTACTTTGAGCAATTTGATCCAACTGAAGCTGATTTTTTGTACAGGGTGGGGGAGGGGGGTGTCCAGGTTCAATCTCTGGCTCGTGAAAACCCAGTTTTCCCAGCACCATTCGTTGAAGAATCTGTCTTTTCTCCAGTGTGTAGTTTTTGTTCCTTTGTCAAAACTTGGATGGCTGTTAAGTGTGCAGTCTTATTCCCGGGTTTTCTGCATGGTGCCAGGGTCTTCAGGCCCGTGTTTGTGTCAGTACCAAGCTGTTTTTGTTACTATGGCCCTGTAGGATAAGCCGAAGCCTGGTATTGTGATACTTACAATGATGTTCTTTTTACTTAGAATAGTCTTTGCTATTTAGGGCCTCTTACTTATGCCTCCGTATGGAATTTTGGATGGGTTTCTGCAATTCTGTGGGGAATGGTATTGGGGATTTTGATAGGTATCACATTAAATCGATAGCTTGCTTTTTGGCCATTTTCACCATGTTAATTCCACGTGTCCCTGGACACGGGAGTCCTTTCTACCTTCTCATTTCTTCACTTCCTTCATTGGTCAATGCCTAGGTATTTTATTGTTTCTGAGGTTATTGTGAATGGAACAGTTTTCCTGGTTTCTTTCTCAGCCTGTTTCCTGTTGATATACTGAAAAGCTACCATGTTTTCTATATTGCTATCATCCAAAGGTGTTTATCAGCTCTAGAAGCTTTTTGGTAGAGTCTGTAGGGATTGTTAAATACAAGATCATTTCATCAGCACAGGAGCATTGTTACTTCTTTCTTCCTTAAACGAATCCCTCTATTTCTCCCCTGACTTATTACTCTGAGTAGGAAACGAGTATCACGTGGACCAGATCAGGAGCACGGGCAGCCTGTCTCATTCCTGACTTTGGGGGAATGGATTGTTTTTCTCCATTTAATAGAAGGGTGGCTCTTGAGTTGTCATTCTTAGCCTTTATTAAGTTCAAGTATATTCCTTCTATGCCTAAGACTCTAGAGATTTTATTATAAAATGATGTTGGCTGGACACCAGTGGCTCACATCCGTTACCCTTGCTCCTTGGGAGGTTGAGATTTGGGGATCGCAGTCTGAGGCAAGACTTACTGGACAGGAAAGTCCATAAGACTCATCTCTAATTAACCAGCAAAAACCCAGAAGTGGAGCTGTGGCTCAAGTATGGTAGAGCACTAGCTTTGGGGGAAAAAAAGCTCAGGGACAGTGTCCAGGCCCCAAGTTCAAGCCCCAGGACTAGCTAAATAAATAAAAAGGATAGTGAATTTTACTAAGGGTCTTTTCTGCATCCATTGAAATAATCATGTGACTTTAGCTTTTGGTCCTATAAATGTGATACATTCCATTCACAGATTTACATATGCCAAACCATCCTCGTATCACTGGAAAGAAACCAACTTGATCAGGTGTATGGTATTTTTGATGTGTAGTTGAATTCCATTTACAAAAATTTTATTGCAAATTTTTGCACCAAGCATATCAGCAAGATGGGTCTATAACTGTGTGTGTGTGTGTGTGTGTGTGTGTGTGTGTGTGTGTGTGTGTGTGTGTGTGTGTTGGTGTTGTGTTTCTCTACAGTTTTGGGTTGAGTGTGTAATACTTGCTTCATAGAATGAGCATTCTTTCCTGTTCTATTTCATGGAACGGTTTGAGGAATATTGGAATTGGTTCTTTGAAAGTCGAGTGGAACTCCCTGGTGCCAGGATCACCTGGGGCATTTCTTTGTTGGGAGATTCACTACTCCACTTCAGCCTCCTTGCTGGTCATAGACTTGTTTAACTGGTCCAATTTTGGTGGGTAAACTATATTTAAAAGTTTATCCATTGCGTCCAGATTTTCCAGTGCATTAGAGTGTAAGTTTCCAAAATATCCCTCTCATGATATTTCAAATTTCGTTGCTATTCATTATTATATTCCCTTATTCATCTCTGATCTTAAATGATTAGAGAATTTCCTCTCCTTCTTTTGGTCAGTTTACCTATAAGTTTGTCAGACTTCTTAATTTTTTTCAAAGAACCAGTGTTTTGTTGTATTGATTCTTTATATAGATTTTTCATCCCCATTTTATTCATTTCTGCTCTATTTTTTTTTCTATTTCTCTTCATCAGCTAGTTAAGGGATTGGTTTATGTCTCTCTAGACATTTGAGTTATATTATAAGGTTATTTTTGCTTTTTCAATGTTGGTACTCATAGCTATAAACTTGCCTCTCATTATATCCTTTGCTGTATCCCAGAAGTTCTGGTAGAACCTGTTTTCATTTTCATTAGATTCCATGAACTTGGTTATTTCTCCTTTTATGACTTCAGTGACCCAACTGTCATTTGACAATGTGCTTTTCATTCACCACGGTTTGCATATTTTCTCTACTGCCTTTTGCTGTTCTGTTCTAATTTAGTTCCATTATGGTCTGGTAGACTGTAAGGCTGGTTTTCTTTTTATCTTCCAGTTTTCCCATGTTTGCTCAGATTTGCTGAATGCCTAGAAATGTGACCTATTTTGGAGAAAGTTGCACAGGCTGCTGAGAAGAATGTAAATTATGCAGATAATGGGTGAAAAAGTTTTGTGGAAGACTAATATTCTACTTGGTCTTTGGGGCCAAATGATTGGAAGGTTTCCTGGTTGATTTCTTTGTTGCGCTGGTAATAATACCATCTGCTGGGCCAGAGTAGGGTATGGAAGTCTCCTGCTGTCATGGGCTGGGGACTATCCACAATTTTAAGTCCAGAAGTCTTTGTTTAATGGGTCTGAGTGCCCTGCTCATTGGTTCATCTATGTTGACAACTGTAATTTCCTCTTCATTCCCTTGATTAACATGAAGTGACCTCATTGTCTCTTGTGACTGACGTTAGCTTGAAGTCTATTTTATCAGATAGGAGTATGGTTGCTCAGCCTGCTCTGAAGGTCCATTTTCCTGGAAGTTCTTTTTCCATCCCTTCACATTAAGCTTCTGTTGGACTTTGTCAATGAATTGTGTTTCTGTAGGGAGAAAATGGCTGGATCTTGTTTTTTGACCCAACTTGCCATTCTTCATTCTTTGATTGGAGAGTTAACACCATAAACCTTTAAGGTTAAAATGTATGCTGTATTTCTTGTCATTTTGTTAATTTTATCATACTTGCTTCTTGCCTATTCTTGCTTTTGCTACTCAACATTTCTCATAGGATTTATTCTTCCTTGTATTTTTCTATGTTTGCTTTTCTTCTTCTGTGGGTAAGATCCCCTGAAGTATGTTTTCAGTGCTGGGTTAATGGTTATAATTCTTGCAGCTTTTGTGTATCATGGGAGATTTTTGCTTCTCCCTCAATGACAAAGATTATCTTTGCTAAGGACAATAGGCTCGGTTCTCAACTACCATCTCTCAGAGCTTGAGTGTCAGCCTATGCCCTCCTTGCATTTAGCATTTGTGTTGAGAAACCTGTTATTTTAGTGGGCTTGCCATTGTAAGTTACTTGTCTCCTCCTCTCTTTCACAGGGTCCAGTGTTCTCTCTGTATTCTGTACCTGGTGTTGTGGTCATAACGTGTGCAGGATTGTTTCTTTGATTTCGCAGTTTGGAGTTCTGTAAGCTTCTCTCCCTTGCGTGACCCTCTCAACAGATTAGAGACATTTTATTGATTAGATTCTCGATATCTCCAGTTTGGGTTGGTTTGTCCTCCCTCCTCTATGTTCATAATTTGTAAGTTTAATCTTCCTAAGTTTCATTTTCCTGGCAAGAAAATGTTTGCTTTCTGGGTTTTTATATTGAAAGGATCCGATAGTACCAGACACCAGGCCATTACTTGGCTTTGTGGTTCTCCTTTCATGAGCTTCAGAGTTGCTGTGGAACTAGGGAGAAGATCAACGTCGGATCCGCACTGCACATGTGAACATGCTCTTCACCCATCTCCAGACACAGCACTGCACATGTGAACATGCTCTTCACCCATCCCCAGACACAGCACTGCACACGTGAGTATGCTCTTCACCCATAACCAGACACAGCACTGCACACGTGAACATGCTCTTCACCCATCCCCAGACACAGCACTGCACACGTGAACATGCTCTTCACCCATCTCCAGACACAGCACTGCACACGTGAACATGCTCTTCACCCATCTCCAGACACAGCATTGCCCACGTGAACATGCTCTTCACCCATATCCAGACACAGCACTGCCCACATGAACATGTTTCCTCATCCTAGCAATGCCCTCTGATGTGCCCTCCTGCTCTGGGGGAAACTGAGGCTAATGTCCACCCTCTTGCCCAAGGTTGTCTAGCCAGTGGTCACAGAAGCAGTCTAGTACCTTCTAGAAAAGCTGTCTTCTTTTCTCCTTCTCTCTCCAACAATCAGTCCACAGACAACACTCACAGGATGAGAAAATTCCATGAAGAACTTGACCTCTGGTCACTACCGAGATTAGTCGGAATGTCCTCCCAAACCCAGTGACAAATGCTGGGCTGACATCAGGTCAGAAGTAACAGAGCTTAGCAGGTGCTGAGCACCAGGTGCCATTCAAGGGTTCTGCAGAGGACCAGATGTCACTCAAGAATTGTTCATCTAATGGCACACAGCCCCTCAGGAAACGTGCAGAATAAAGCCATCCCAGCAAAAGCAAGCCCAGGGTATCAACCCAGCCTGTAGGTTGGGACTACAGAAGATTCTGAAGTGGGTTGTTCCACGGAAGGGAATGATGGCAGCTGGTATCTTGGGTCCTCGGAAAAGAGTCAAAGTAAATAGATGTGCATTTGCAGGTTACTGTCTCCCATTTTTTCTCTTAATTTCACTAAAAGCCACTGGACAAAAAAATACATATATTTTGCTTGTACAGCTTGTGATAAGAACCATATAACAACAATAGCATAAAGAAACACAGTAATGTAAACTTAAATAATTGCAAAATCTCTGTATCATGATGTTGCAAAATATTAACTTGCAGGAAAGTGTGAAAAGTTAAAGATGTGGATTCTAATCACTATAGCAACAAGTTAAAAATTAATGTTGAGAGGTACAGCTAAAAATTCACCAGGAAAATCAAATGGAACGCTAAAAAAAATATTCAGATAATCCGAAAGTCAAATTGCAGGAAGGGAAAGTTGAAGCATAATTCAGAACAAAACAAAACAGAGGTAGAAAAACGTTATACACAAATGACAAAATAACACACCAAACTATATCAATGGTTAAACTAAATATTAATGAAGCAAACACTCAAAATTAAAGACACAGATCATCAAGAGGATTGTAAAAACAAGACCAAATTATTGTATCCCCAAGAATAATAAGACACCAATAGAGTGGAGTGTGGCTATGTGGCCAGGACTAGTGGCTCATGTCTATAATCCCAGCATTCAAAAGGAACAGGAAGGGAAATAAAACCACATACTTGCAGCTACCTAATTTTTGACAAAGGAACAAAAAACATACACTGGGCTGGTTGCTGTTGGCTCATGCCTGCATCCTAGCCACTCAAGAGGCTGAGATCTAAGGATCACGGTTCAAAGCCAGCCCGAGCAGAGACTCTTCTCTCCAATTAACCACCAGAAAACCAGAAGTGGTGCTGTGGCTCACAGTGGTAGAGGGGTAACCTTGAACAAAAAGAGCTCAGGGACAGTGCCCAGCCCAGAGGTCAAGCTCCACAACCATTTAAATAAAGATACACTGGAGAAAATGGTGTTGGGAAAACTGAGCGTCCATTCGCAGGACACTGAAGCTGGACCCCTATCTCCTACCTGTACAAATTCAACTCCAAACAGACCAGCGATTGAAACCTAACGTACTCTGAAACTGCCGAAGGAAAACAAAGAAAACTCTGAACGGCACTCACCATTATCTCTTCAATAGGACCCTAATTGCTGGGAAAATACACCAAGAATAGACATGAAACTGTATTCAATTTAGAAGTTTCTGCACAAAGTACAGCCATTATATTCAAGGTACCTTATGTAAAAACTGAACTACATGACTTGAGCGTGGCGATCAGAGGGGAAAAGATGGAAAAATGACCAAAGGAGAAACCCTGGTCAAAGTGCCGTGTGCATAACCTCCCTTCTGCAATGGAAACCGCTTTGGACTACTAAATAAATACAAGTAAAATAAAAGTCTCTGTAGAGCAAAAGAACCCCAGACCAGAGCCAAGATATAACCCACAGGAGATCTTCATGAGCTCTTCAGTGGGTAAAGGGTCCATACCCAGAGCATACGAAGGACAAGTAACTCAGTTACTAAAACGTGAACTCAACAGCCAGTTCTGACTGAGAAAAGAAATACCAATGGCTAGGAGATCCACACAGAACGCTCGACACCCTTAGCCATAAGGAAAAGCCAAGTCAAAACCCAGCTGAGATCCCTCTCCACGCAGTCAGACGGGCAGCCTTCAAAACACAGCGAATGCCGGCCACGGTGTCGGTGCAACTAGTGCAAACGCTGTGGAAATCAGCATGGAGGCTCCTTGAAACACTCAAAGTTACCTTCCTTAGGAACCCAGCTTAGCACTACAGGGAGTGTGTGTGCAACGGAGAGTAAATCACTTCACACAAGAGCCAAAGGATGGAAGCAGTGACGGCCCCAAATGGATAAAGACGGGGTCTGCTACACACACCACAGAATAGTACACAGCCAGGAAGAAAAATGTGATCACCTTATTTGGAAGGAAGATCATCCTGTTGAATGAGCCAAACCCCCTCCCAAAAGTCAAATACCCTGGTTTCACTTATTTGCAGAATCTAGACTTAAAGATACGCACATAATACATATACATGTGCACATACACCCATATAGACACACATAGAGCTAGGTTGTAACTCCGAGACTGGGAGGAGAGAGTGTTGGAGAGTGACTATCAGAACACACTGCTTCTAGCTATGAAGATGGTGTAAGAAACATTACCGAAAGTGTTCCACTCTAGGGAGTAGGGCAAGGCAAGTACAATACAGGGGGTTTGGGGAATTGAAATATAATATATGCATGTGCAAAACAGCAAGGGGACATCTCTTGGAACAATTAATACATACTTCAAAATGAATCACAAGAAGCAGGGGCACCGGTGGCTCTCGCCTGTCATCCTAGCTACTGAGGAGGCTGAGATCTGAGGATCATAGTTCAAAGCCAGCCCAGGCAGGAACGTCTGTGAGACTCAGATCTCCCATTAACCACCAAAAAAGTCACAAGTGAATTGTGGCTCAAGTGATAGAATAGTAATCATGAGCAAAAAAGGGACAGTGCCTGGGCCCTGAGTTCAAGTCCCAGGACCAGCACCAAAAAAAAAAAAAAATCACAAGAAAGTCAAACAGGCCTTGTTAGGGAGCTGGGTCTGGGTCTGGGCAGGACAGAACCTTAGCCCTCCTTTTGTTTAGTAGGCTGAGTCTGCTTGAGTTGTTTGTTATGTTTCTTTGTAACAGAATTTCCACATGTAGCCAAGCTGGCCTCAAACTCACAATCCTCCCGCCTCTGCCTCTCCAATGCCGGGATTACAGATGTGCACACCTCACTCTCTGGAGGCCACCATCAGTCTTCCTGCAGCCCCCAGACCCTGCTGTGTTCCTCCTCCCATCAGCCTCCCTGTCCTGATGCAGGGGGGTGGGGGTGATTCAGCTCACTTCCTTCCCTCCTTCCTTCCTTCCTTCCTTCCTTCCTTCCTTCCTTCCTTCCTTCCTCATTTTCTTTCCTTCCTCTTCCTTCCCTTTTTCCTTCCTTTTCCCCTCCTTCCTTCCTTTCGTTCCTTGTTTTCCTTCCTTCCTCTCTTCCCTTCTTCCTCCTTCTTTCTTCCTTTCTCCTTCCTTTCTGCCGTAGCTCAGAGGCCCCAAGGCGCCCCTCCCTCAAGCCTCTGCACTTCATTTATCTAATTAACAATCAGCGGCCCGCGTGCTCACAGCGCTCAGGTCACCAGCACACAAACGCGCCCAGTGCAGGGGCAGCGCAGCCCGGTCCAGGGCCCCCCACCCCCAGCTGGACTGGGGGAGCAGGAGCAGCCGAGCGCCAGGCCGGCCCGGGGCACCAGCCAGCGGTGGCAGCCCCAGCCAGCTGCGCTCCCGCCCAGACCCCACGCCAGAGCCTGCGTGGTCAGTAAGTGTCTCAGGAGGGCCGGGCACGTGGGCAAACTTCTGTCTGCTTCACTGCGAGGCCAGGCCAGGGGAGGGGAGGGGAGGGGAGGGGGGAGGGGTGGGGAGAGGAGGGGAGCACACCCCACTTGCTTTCTAAGAATAGAAGCGGAACTGGGAGGGAAGGGGAGGAGGCGAGGAGGCCACAATCTAAAAATGAATTTGCAGCCCAGAGCAAAACAGCCCAGCCCAGGAGAAGGGAGAGGAAGCAGCTGTGCCCTGGGTATGTGCACACACGCGTACACACACACGCGTACACACACACACGCGTACACACACAGCCAGGCCTGCAGGGGCCGGCTGCTTCTCACCTGGGAGGCCCTGTCCACCTGGGCGGGCGGCTGCCCAACCGTCTGGCAGGGAGGAAAACTGCCCTCCCAGACCTGGTGGGAGCAAAGTGGAACTAGATTTGAACCCAGAGCCAAGCTGCCCCCTCCCACCCCTCCTGGGAGTTCCACAGCAGGTGGCGGTCCAGGCCTACAGAGCCCCCTTCCCTCACGTCCGGAGAGTGGAGCATCTAGACCAGGGCTCTCACTCAGGGAAGCCAAAAACAGCTTTCTCGGAGCTCATTCTCAAATGCTCACACTTCCCTGGCCTTGCTTTTTAATTTGCCCCAACCAGGCCCAGCCCCTCCACCATTCTAGAAAGTTCTAGGGTGTTCCAGCAGCCTCTTCACTCAAAGGAAAGGTAAGAGCCTGGCTGGGAGCAGGTCTTGCTGGGCGAGCATATTATGAGGGCACTTAAGTGGTTCCCAACACCTTTTATGAAGCTAGTGTGGGAAAGTCTGCCATGCTTATCCGTGTAGCACTGTTAAACCGGCATTCACAGTACCCGCCACTGTACTCTGAGATGTCACCATTGATGGCACTCATGAAATCTCAGAAGTTCTGGGCGGGATGGGAAAGCTCTCTGCTCCTAATAAATGTGGGGACTTGGGTTGGCAGACCCCAAACAAAAAGAGAGGTGCCCTTCCTGTGAGTCTGGGTTCACCCTACACGGCCAGCCACTCGCTTACCATGAGACGCTCCTGCCCAGGAGCTTTCTGAAGACCACGCATGAACTCTGAAGGCGCGAACAAAGCCATCCCCGGGTTGGAGACCCCTCTCCCTAACAAACCAACAAAAAGATGAAAGTGGACCTGTGGCTCTTGTGGTGGAGCACAAGCCTTGAGCCTCCAGCACCCAGGCCCTGAGTTCAAGGCCCAGTACCAACAACAACAACAATAATAATAATGTAAGCAAGAGAATCTGTGCATTCAATGTGGTATCCAGAGCTCATAGTTAATACTCAGTAAATTGCATATTTCTTAAGATCTAGAGGTAACATTTCTAGTAGATCAAGTCATATCATTTAAAAGGTTTATGCACCTATCAAATACATCTGTGTATGTATATATATATATTTCTATGATTTCATTTATTTTTATTCTCTAGCATGACTAAGCGCAGCACTTCACACCTGTAATCCCTGCAGAGATAGAAGCTCATGCATACAAGTGGACATACCTGTGTGCCAATAAAACTTTATTGCCAAAGCAGGTGGGGGGGGGGGAGGGGAGGAGGGGGGAGGGAGTGTGGCTGGGCCCACCACCATTTTCAACCTGCTCTAGCCTTGCCTTGCAGGTCACTTCCGGTTCCCCCCTGACAGGCATTTAGGTTGTTTCCCAAGGGTGGCTCTTCTTTATTTGGCTATCCTGGAGTTTGAACTTAGGGCCTCACTCCTGCTAGGTGCCCCTCACTTGAGCCATGCCTCCTCTTGCTTTACGCCTAGGGGTGGCCTGGGTTGTGATTTTCCCATGTGTCCTTTCCCAGGTCACGGGGATGATAGACACTTGCCTCCACACCTGAGCACTGGTTGAGATAGGGTCTCTTGAACTGTAATGCCTGCGCTGGCCTCAAACCCCAGGCTCCATTTCCCAAGGAACTGGGAGCAGAGGCTTCATTCACTGCACCCGGCTCCAAGTGTGACATGTCAAATGTGCTTCTAGGTCCCCGGCCAGGCCTCTGGGAGCTCACTGCAGGGAGACACGGCTCCCAGGGGGCACTGGGTGACGGGGTGGGGCCCTGAATGCCACTGCCCTGCATTGTACAACATACTTGTGCGAGGCTAAAGGGACGGCGGGCGATCAGCTGGTCCTGCTCGGGACAAAAGCAGAGGCCACTGCAGAAATGTGGCCTGTCCCCGGTCCCTGTGGGCATAGTACAGGACACAGCCAGGCCTGGGCTCTCCCTCATCTGCCTACAGCAGCTCCCAGCACCCCCTGCGGCCGGGCCTGCCCCTCCCCGAGCACATGGCTGACCCTCCTGACCCCTGTACAGCACATTCTCCTGTTTATCAGCCCTGCAGACTCAGGCAAACTACTTAATCTCTCTGTGCCTCCGTTTCCCCTACAATAACACAGGAGGCCAAGGCACCTATTTCCCTCCTTGCCTCCTTCCAGCATCTCAGCCCACTGAGGCCTCGGTTACGGCAAAACCTTTGCATGAACATGACAGGGGGTTCCCACACCCCGGCTCTGCCCGAGGTGACTCTCACCTTCCCGGCGTCATCTCACAGATCTTCTCTGGGAGCCCACACACACACACACACACACACACACACACACACACACACACACCTTCACTGCAGCTGACCTTGAAACCTAGATCCTCCTGCCTCAGCCTCCCGGGTAGCCGGGATTCCAGGCATGCACTAGCACACCCAACTTCCTCCAAGCACCACAGATCCAGGTTCTACAAGGAGCATGCCCGCTGGTTTGCTCTGAGTGCCCACCCCACTTAGAACACTCAGCCATTCTGCAGCTCATCCGCCTGTGAGGAGGAGAGCCCGGATTGGAAGCCACGTCCCTCCGACTCCACTCTCCTTCCTTGTTCCCGTCCCCTGCACTGTGGGGCTGAGGCTGCAGAGCCGTGATGCCACGTTTGAGTCCCCATTCTGCTCCTGTAGACCCTGACCTTGGCCTTGACCTTCCCATGCTCATCTTCTTCCACTGAGACTGGACTGCCAGTGTTGGAGGAGGGCTCCGTCTGTGCCCCGAGTGTGGTGAACACACCACCGGCTGTCATCGCAGTCCTGTGAGGCTCTGCTTGGTGCCAGGTCCCCAGAGCACCATTGCGACAGAAAGGCCAGTTGGGGATCGTGGCTCCCACGAGGGGTCAGCTGACACTGTAAGCCCGCCCCCCCCAGCCCACCCTTCCCTGCAACTCCGCAAGGCCCACGCAGCACATCTGCCCGCTTCAGAGCCAGAGGGATGGGGCTGAGAGCCTCGAGAACACGTCCCAGGCAGAAGAGCCAAAGAGCGAGCATGGCTTCTCCCCACACCTGGATTCAGGACCTCACTGCTGTGGCCTGGGCACAGGCTGGTGCGCCGGAGGAGGTCACCGGAAACGGTAGACAGGCAGAGGAGGGTGCTCTTGGCAGCACTGCCCACCGGGAAACCACCCCAGTGCGCAGCCGTAGGAAGAGGCTCCGGCCAACGCAGGCCCTGGACAGGGCCAAGCTGAGCCCATGAGCACGGAGCCGTGACAGCGAGCGAAAAACGCCATTCGTGGGGTGCATCTATTTTTGCTTCCATATATATTTAAACTCACACCCATGTGTGCAAAGGTGCATCCGAGTGAGCCAGGAAGGAGCTCGTGGGACATGAAGACTGGCTGGCCTGGCAGAGCGGGAAGCTTCTGAGTCCTTTCCTCCTTCTTTGCTTTCTCCTTAGAAGTTTCTGCGCCCTCTCTCTCTCTCTCTCTCTCTCTCTCTCTCTCTCTCGGTTACATGTACTCCTTTTATAATCAGGAGCAGGGGGAGATGTTTAAAAAAATAAACAGCGCACAAATTAAGCTATTTTCTTTTTCCAAAAGACATGTAGCTTGTCCTTTCCAACCAGCCCCAGGCCCTGGTCTAGATCAGCAGTTCTAAGTGTTCCCCGGCAGGGAGCCCCCCTTTTTCTGGGCCCCTAGAATAGATGGACAGTCGAGTTAGGAGGGGAGAAGCTCCAGGCAAGGGGGTGTCCTGGGGACAGGGAGTGGGAACAAAGTGAGATTGAGGGGGGAGGGGCAAAGAGGGAGGGAAGGAGGAGGGAGAGGCAGAGGGAAAGAGGCAGCTATAATGCAGCCACTCCAGGTCCTGCCATTCGCCAAGCTCTTCTTTCGTGTGTGCTGGTGCTGGGGTTTGAACGCAGGGATTCATGCTCTCACTTAGCTTTTCTACTCAAGGCTGGTGCTCTACTACTTGGGCCACAGCTCTACTTCCAGCTTTTTGCTGGTTGATTGGACATAAGCATCTCGCAGACCTTTCTGCCAAGGCTTCCAACCCTGATCCCCAGATCTCAGCCTCCTGAGTAGCTAGGATGACAGGCGTGAGCCACTGGCACCCAGCACTGGCAGGGAATTCTAAAGCCAGTGACTGGAGAGCTACCAGCTTGTGCCGGTGACTGTTGCCTGTCTACCCTACAAAGGGATTCCTCACGGCCATAAGCTAAAACCACAGGGGGTGTGAGTTATAGCGGAGATGTAGCAGCCTCAGCAACCAACGCCCATCATCTCCAAGTTTCTGTGGCTCAGCGAGATGTCAGTGTGTCAGCATCTCTTGTGGCTGTAGACCATGGAGTTGGGGACCTGTCCTCAAAGTGGCCGTGACAGCATGCTATGGGGGCCTCGGTGCCAGGCCACACTGCCCACCTCCCTCGGGACTGCTGGAGGGTTGTCACCACACACACCCCTCCGGCCTCCCCAGAGCAAGTCCAATGGGCACCACATGGAGGCCCCAAGGCCTTTGTGACCTAAGATGCCCAAGACCTGCTCCATAATCTGCTCGGCAGCAGAGAGCCACAAAGCCAGTCAACCCTAAGTGATGACAGCATCGTGACAACTGCTGGGTGCGGGGAGGGGATTCAGGGACCAGTCACAGCCAGCCCGCAACGTCTTCCCACGGAGTCTCCTGCCCTGGGCAAGCCGGACACGTAGAAGAGCCTGGCCAATGGGTACTTTCCCGGCCCGCCTTGCATGATTCCAGAAGAAAAGCCAAGTGTGCAATGTGTTCATTTCTGTTGTCACCGAAGGCTGCCAGGACATCTCAGGCTCTGGCTTCCACTGCACAGGGACCGGCTGTTTAACTGAGACCAACGGCCAACTGGGGGCCAACAGCCCCTCACTCACCAGCAGCGATCCTCTGGGAGGCCCCTACGGTGGGAGGTGATGGAGGACAGGAGGAGGCCGGGGCCCGCTGGGGGTTGTGTGGAAGGGCAGGTGACCTTCAGGACCTGCTCAGAAAGGAAGGGGAGTAATACCTTGGGGCGACAGCAGACGGAGATGAAGAGGAAGGAGTTGGGGTTCGGAGCCCTGCACCCTGCTAGCCCAAATCCTCTTGCTTGGGGAGTGGTAGGGCTCGGGCTGCTCACCCCAGAGCGTGACAGTGCCTGGTGCCTCTCTGTGGGTCCTTCCTGTTAGAAGATGCTCTGCTGCATCCTCACCCTGGACCTCCCTGGCTTTGGTGACCAGGGAAGTTCTGGGGAGGAAGATGAGGCTTTCAAGGCACCAAGAAACTTCCAGATTCTGCTAGGAAAAGCTGGGATTGTGGAGTAGGGAAGTCATCAACTCATACACAAGCCAGAGACACCTGACATCTTGCCTGTAGCATCTATTTTGGTCAGAATGCCTCAGTTTTCTTGGGGGCACTCTGCCCCCCCCCACCAGGACAGCAGGCTCAGTCTGTGCAGTTACAGTGGGTCTGGCTCACCATCCCTGCTTTCAGAGATGGGGCATGAGCTAAACTGGGCCAATCACAGTGCTCCAGCCTTACAGCCACATTGATTGGCTAAGGAATGAACATGTGACCGGAGCCAGGTCCATGAGCTTGAGTCCTGGGACCGGTGCTTGTACTGTTAGGAAAGGGCATGTGCGTGCAAGGTGGGCTTGTTTGTCCTGCTGGTGTTGGCTGGTGGAGCTCTGCCTCTCTTCTGGCCTCTGTCCAGAATCACCCAGGATATGGGGAGAATGCATGGTTCTGCAGTCATGAGAACCTTCCAGCCCAGCCTCGACAGAATATCCCGTGACCCTGGTACCCTGCAAGCCGAGTCGCACCCGGGGTATAAACCGAGCTCAGCACTTTGAGAGGCACACACCAACCAAACCCCATCTGAGCCAGGCAGCATGAGGGACCTGTCTACATGAGTCCCGGGCCTCCTGACCGTGCTAATGAGGCTCCCCCACGGTAAGGAACCCGGCGCCTAGCGGAGGGCCGGTGGCTCATGCCTGCCTGGCCACTGAGGAGTTTGAGATCTGAGGACTGTGGTTTGAAGCCAGCCAGGGCAGGAAAGTTTATGAGATGCTTGTCCTCAGTGAGCCACCAAAAAAGCCCGAAGTGGAGCTGTGGCTCAAGTGGTAGAGCACCAGCCTTGAGCAAAAACGTTAAGAGAGAGTAAGAGGCCCTGAGTTCAAGCCCCAGGACCAACACACACACACACACACACACACACACACACACACACACACACACACACACACACGAGACCTGTAGCTATCTTCCTGAATAAAAGCTCCTTGAAGAGAGGGCTTTGATTATCCCCTCTACTCTCTCTCTCTCCAGCTTTGAGATTGGCACAGATGGCTCTCGATTGGCTGAATGCATCACTGAATGACTCGCCCGGGCACCTCATCAGGCCCCTCAGCCCGTTCGCGCCCTCCCAGCCATGTGGCTTTGGGTGGCCTTGAAAAAGCGGCTGTGCCTCAGTTTTTAACTATGGAGTGACCCTGATGGCATGAGGCCGGTTTACACAAAGTGTTTATACAAGGGTGACTTGCGGGGTGGGGGAGGTAGAGACAGGAAGGGACTTGGGGAGGGTGTTCTGAGAGCTGGTCATGTGGTCGGCTGTCACGTGATCACGTGGTCATGTGACTAACTGCCCTGGTGCGAGTTCATTCATGTCACACTACTAAGTGAGGTTGGACATGCCCACAAGGCCTGAGCGAGCGTGCTGGGTATGTGTCCACACCCCAAATGCCACGCAGAGATAAAAGCAACCAGCGACAGAACCACACAGTGTGAGCAAATCTCAAAATAATTCTGGTGAGGAAAGAAGCCAGACCCCAAAAAGTACATAGTGTCTGATTCCATTTCTATAAGACTCTAGGAAATGGAAATACAGGCAGCTGCAGTGACGGAAGCAAAGTGGTTGCCCAGGGGACAGGAGGGAGGAGAGGAGGAGGAGCGGGAGGAAACTTCTGGGGGTACCAGAGCAGGGCGGGGTCCTGCCTGGCTTGTGCTGACATGTTCCCAAGTGTGCCCACAGAGTAGAACTTGCTGAACTGTACACTTCCAACACAAACGATCTGCTGTGGCTCAGTAAGGTCTTAATAAAGCTGTGTCACAAAGAGGTATAGCCCAGGACTTGCACATAGATGGGAGGCAGAGGTAGAGGGGAAAGAAGGGTAGGGTGTCAGAGGGGCCCTAGATCCATAGACCCGGGGACGGGGGAGGAGGGAAGGCCTTCCATCACAGGCCTGTCAGCTGTGTGTGTGTGTGTGTGTGTGTGTGTGTGTGTGTGTGTGTGAGAGAGATGGTCCTGTGGCTTGAACTCAGGGCCTCTTAACTCTCTTAACTTTTTCTACTCAAGGCTGGTGCTCTGCCACTTGAGCCACAACTCCACTTCTGGCATTTTCCTGGTTAATTAGAGATAAGTGGCTCACAGATTTGTCTTCCCAGGCTGGCTTCCAACCCGGTCTCAGCCTTTTAAGTAGCCACGATTACAGGCCTGCACTACTGGGGCTGGCTCCAGGGGACTTGTTGAAGGAGCTCTTGTCTCAATTGTCCCCTGCTGCCTGCCTGGCACCAGGATTCTGTACAGTGGGCATGGGTTCTGCACACGTGCACACACACACACACACACACAGGACCCTGACCACCCATGCCCATTCTTGGGGGGAGGGGAAGGAAGGAACCTATCTGCCTGTAACTGGTCAAGCATTCCCCTGAGAGACTTAGAGAAAAGAAGACTTAGACAAAAGAAGAACACAGGCCCCAAAGAGGGCTAGCCTACCTCACCAAGCCCCTCGGGGCGAGACAGCTAGTGTTGGCTGAGCGCTGCCCGCGGGCCACTTTCTACCTGCCTCAGCTCGGTTAGTACCTGCAGTGCTTGGGCACGGTCTTGTGCCTGGTCTTGTGCCCACTTTACAGACTACCTTCCACCCTGGAGCCATTCTCCTGAACCAACCCTCGTGGGGTTGGCAGATAAAACTCCAGGGCACTCGGTCACGTTTGAACTTCAGACCAACAATGAGTCCCACTTCAGCATAAGTGTGTCCCCGGTGTGTGGAACACGGGGTGCTGTCCTCACACATATTTTTGAGCTATACTCGTATTAAAATATGATTTATTTTTATCTGAAAATTCAACATAGCTGGTGTTCCGTCTTTCAGCTTATGCCGGTGAGTGGAGTGGTGGCTAGTTGGAGGGTGGCAGTTACACAAAGACAGGGCGGGGTCACACGAGGATGGCCCCCACCACAGAAAGCTGCCTGCTCCCAGCGCCAAGGAACACCAGCACGAAGAAACCATGGCCTAAACAGAGTGCCAGTGGCTCACACCTGTCATTCTAGCTACTCGGGAGGCTGAGTGGAAGAGGATTATGATTTGAAGCAAGCCCGGGCAGAAAAGTTTGTGAGAAACCCTCTCAAGAAAGACCTGAAGATGGTGGCCCATACCTGTTATTCTAGCTTCAAGGGAAAACTTAAAATAGGTGGGTCTCCGCACAACACACACTCAGGCAGGAAGTGAGATCCTATCTCAAAACTGAACCAGCAAAAATCAGGGCTGGAGGCATGGCTCTGTAGTATGGGCACCTGTCTAACAAGCAGAAGGACCTAAGTTCAAACCTTAGGACCCTCTGCCTCAAAAGAAAGCATGAGCTAGATGGTCACTTGGGTGGGGAAATTCTGGAGAGACAGACACAAGCAGACACACACCAGTCTGTCACAGGAGTTCCCAGGTGAGGGACAGAGCGTGTGTGCATAGGTGCGGATAGCTCACCTGACACACACTACACTGACAACACGTTACACGTGGCACTCACAGACAAGGCACACGCACACACAACACGTGCACACACAACATATACACACACACACAACATACATATATATACAGAAATACAACTCACATAATAAGGTACCCAAACTACACACACAACATACCTGCTTCCACAGCACACACAAGCACCTCACACACACTCAGAACTAACACGTGCAACATGCATGCCAGGCACAGCACACGTGTCAAAACAGGCACGTGGGTGAATGCCTTGCACACGTGTCCAACGATTGCATATGTCAGAAAAGTGTGTAAAATGACACGCAAGGGTCTAAAAATAATTAAATAACGAACTAGAGAAGCCCAAATTAGGCGTGTGATGGTTTTAGCATGGAGACTTGGTACAGCTTGCTCTGAGCATCATGTTTCCTAGGAGACGTTGGCCACACATTAGCTGTCTTGGGCCAAAAATAAAAGATTTGCAAGAGAAGCCCCAGGACGGGCCCGGGCACCGTTCTAGCACTGCCCCGCCAGGTTCCTGCAGTGGAGAAAGCCTGGCGCTCACTTACTTTGGCTGCAGGGCACAGGGACTCAGACAGTGGCCCTGGCACCAACAGGCCCGAAGGCCAATGCTGGTGTCACACCAGTTGCCTTCCCTGGACATCCTAAGAGAGGCCACGTCCACTTGGTATTGGGTGGAGGTGTCAGGCACAGAATGAATGTCCAAAACCCCCAGATAGAATGGCCCAACGGCCAGTGCACAGCTAGACCCATGCAGTTGCTCCCGCCTCTGGCCCAGGACACCCTGCATGACCGAGTGCACACCCACCTGTCCGTCCACTGCCTTCATCCTGGCCCCTCGTGGCCCCACAGCCTGATGGTCCTCCTGGTGTGGGCTCCTGGGCACAGTTTGGCACCACCCTGGCACTGATGTCCACACCCATGGCAGGGAATCGCCCACCATCATTGCCATCATCTCGCTCCTGGCATAAAACTACAACTCCATCTCTGACATGCAGACGGGGGCATTTGTAAGGCTCCCGAGGGAACCCAGCGGGCGGGCGCGCTACTAGCTGACACAAGAGGAGACAAACTTCTTAAAGGGCTAGAGAATTAAAAAAAAAAAAAAAAATTAGACTGTGTGGGCCGAAATCTCTATCTCCCTACTCACCCGGCCGCTGAAGCTCAGAAGTCACCAGACAACACACAAGTACACAGGGCTCCGAAAAGATGTCTGAACGCCAACAAAACTATTTCCGGGTGCAGAACTCAGAACATCCTCTCCAGGTAATGCAGGATGCTGTTCTTCCATCTCTTTCCAACTATTTAAAACTGGACCGAGCCAGGCACCGGTGGCTCATGCCTATAGATCCCAGCTACTCAGGAGGCTGAGATCTAAGATCACAGTTCAAAACCAACCCAGGCAGAAAGTCAGTGAGACTCTCTAATCAACCAGCAAAAAGCCAGAGTGGAGGTGTGGCTCAAGTGGTAGAACACTAGCCTTGAGCAAAAAAAAAAAAAAAGCCAAGGAGGAGCATGAGGCCCTGCATTGCAAGCTTCATCCCAGCACTAAAATAAATAAACCGGCTAGACAGATAAAAAGGGATGGAGACATTCTTTGACAGGCACCAGACCTGTAGGAAGCAAAGGGCGGCACCAGCAAGGCATAAGTACACTGTTAAGCCAAGGACACACCAGGCAACAGGGACAGGAAGAGCAAAGGCCCTGGGGTGGGGAGGGGAATGGGTCATGTTCAAGGCCACAGAGCAGCAGGCATTGTGCCAGAGGAAATTAGGCTAGCCAGATGGCTGGCTGGGTCACGGCAAGGCACAGGGTGTGGACACGGCTGGGCAGGGAAGGCACAGACATACAAGGGGCGCAGCTGCCTCCCAGACACCTGATCTCCACCTGCAGGCGCCTTGCCGATAGCAGAAGACCTGTCTGCCTGGAAGACCCAACAAAAGCCAGGCCTGATTTGCCCATCCGTGGAGGAAAGGTGACTCTCATTGAGCTGCTGTCGGGCTTCAGGCGAGGAGAAAGGTGCAAGACATCAGTGAAGAATCTGGGGTTTTATCTTTTTTCTTGACAAGTGTGTTCCAAGTGGGATGAGGAGAGTCAGGGATTCGGGAGTTTATTCTGTTCTCTGAACCAGATACCCATGGTCCATTCTCCTTACACCCACCTGCCAGAGGCCTGAACACAGGACAGACTCACAGAAGCCCAGCTTCCTTCCTTCCTTGCTTCCTTCCTTCCTTCCTTCCTCCTTCTTTCTTTCATCTTTCTTTCTTTCTTCCTTTGACTTCCTTCCTTCTTTCCTTCCTTCCTTTCTTCCTAGTTTCTCTCTTTCTTCTGTCACCAACAGCTGGGACAAAATATATCCACAAGCAAACGCCGTCAACAGGGGAATGGCCAGGCTGTCCTCTCGGCTGCACTACACAAAGATGTATTACTGAGCAGTGAAGAAGCAGCCTTGCCTCTCCAGGAGTGAGTGAAAAGGCAGACACAAAGGGACACACACGGGATGAGCTCAGCTATGGGGTTCAAGGTCAGGCAAAACAAATCTATAAGGAAATAAGGCAGAATCCTGATTAAGCCTGCAGCAGCACTGGGCTGGGAATGACCAGGATGGTCTAGAACCATGGGAATGTTCTCTATTGTGATTGGGCTGTGCTATAAACTTTGTGTATGTTATTGATGTTCTATCATAGGAAGAACAAAGGAAGGAAGGAAGGAGGGAGAAGAAAAAGAAAAAGGAGGGAGAGAGGGAGGGAGGCAGAGAGAGAGAGAGAGAGGAGAGAGAGGAGAGAGAGAGAGAGAGAGAGAGAGAGAGAGAGAGAGAGCGCATGCACGCAGGGAAGAGCCAGCAGCCCAGTGGAAGGGAGGGGGGTTGACCACCACAATTCCCACTTGAGCTACAGCCATGTGTCTTTATTCTGTCCTGCAGCAGGCAGCCCCCTACGTACTCCCCAGGGATCTGGAAGACCTGCCGGGCTGTGGCCCACCAGCGGGGGGCTTCCCGGCACCAGGGCTGCTCTGAGCTCTGCTGCTGCCCTCTGGAAATTCTCAGCAGGTTTTGAACAAAGAGCCCCGAGTCTGCTTGTGGTGGGTCTTGAAGAGGAAGCAGAACTACTTAGCTTAGGCCTCTGTGTTCCAGGGAGAGGGGCCTTGGTGAAGTAGTTAGCATTCTGTTTCATCGGTGGAGGAACTTCCTGCCAGGGACTGTGGCTCTCAACCAGCTGGACAGATAGCCACAACCCGAGTGCCTACCCTCTACCAAGCACAGAACCCACATCGCCTCACTCCTGTAATATGCCCAGGGGAGAAACTGCAGTGCAGGTTTATTACCTTGCCCAGGTCACTGCTGTCAGCCCTGCTGGGACCTCATTTCCAGCTGCAGTAACTGGGGCACCGGTGAATGGCTGCAGGACAACCCAGGACCAGACTCTGATGTGACAGGAGGGGCAAGGCAAGGCAGAGTGGCCACGGAAGCCCCCGCCCCACCCCGACTGGAGCTCTGCGAGGGGACAAAAAGGCTCAGAGGCACCAAGGTAGCGAAGAACAAAGTTGGACACTGCGTGTGGAATGTGGCGGGAGGGTTGGGGACGGGGCACCCGTGGGGACAGCTTAGCAAACCTTTCAGCAGGATGCAGACAAAGCCAAGGGCTTCTGCGAGCTGTGCCTAGGGCCAGTGCCTAGGGTCAGCGCTGGCTTGGACTGCGGGGCCCTGTCACGCCCACCTGTGCGCACCCTCGCCCAGCTGGGCCTGGACCTGTGCTTGCGGGAGGTGTGGACCCAGTGGAGGCAGCGGCTGTGAGGGCGCTCCCGCCTCCCTCCGCCTCCGGCCGAGCCCCAGCTGGGCCAGCCCGGCTGGCCTGCCCCCGCCCCTTCCACCGGAGCCGGCCGATCCATGAGGACTGACAGGAGAGACGAGGGCGCCTGGAGGGTGCGGACTGGCGCGCACAGGCCGCGCTGGGTGGTTACGCGGTGGCCCCAGCGCGGGCCGAGGCGACGGCAGACCCGGGTTCGAGCGCGGGCTCCGCTTCTCCTCCCCGCGCCTCCTCTCCCTTGCCTCCCCACCGGTCATGGGGGGGGACCCCGGGCCCGAGTGCGCTTTGACCACAGTAAGTCAGCTGACACCGAGTTTCCAGAACGCGACCTCAGATGTAACAGGCGAGGTTACCGGTCACCGTGCCAGCCGGGGACCGACCCCGCCCCTCTGCTCCCGGCCCCTCGGGAGGAGCAGAGAAAGACCTAGAAGCCCGGTCCGGGTCGCAGGGCAGGTGGCAAGATGGCAAGGTGGGGTTCACACGCGGGTGTGCGTCTCACCCCATCCCAGCGGGGGAGCGCCGTGGAAGTCTGCCCCGCGGGGAGATCCCCGCAGAACTCCCGAAGCCCACAGTCTCGGCCAGGCCGAGTCACCGGCGGCGGCCGGAGGAACCGAACCCGGGCCCCAGCCGCCGCCGCCGCCCGGCCACGCCCACCCCGGCGCGGCCACGCCCACCCGGCCCGGCCACGCCCACCCCGGCGCGGCGGGGTCCCACGGTCACCACGTGGATTTAAAACCCACGTGGCTGCCCGGCTCCTGCCCTTCTCCTCCCCATTGGTGGTTACAAGCAGCGCTCATGTCCAATCGAACGGCCCCTTCTGGAATCCGAACTTCGGATTGGATGCTGCGCGGTGTCATTTAGGGCTGCTTGTGACGTCATCCGTGTCTGGCACCCCGCCCCCTGGGTGTCTCGACTCGGGTTAAAGGAGCCACAGGCCGGAGCAGAGGCCGCGTCCCGCCAGAGGCACGACTTAACCTTTCACTGTGCTTTCAGATTAATATTCATTGCAGAAAGCACAGCAGACGATTTATCAGAAATGCGCTGCCTCCAACCCCTCACACCAAGCTATCCTCTGCTAACATTTCAGCCTTTTCCCTTCTCTTCCCTCATAATTTTATGTGTAAAAAAAATGGGATTAGTTCTGCCACCTATTTTTAGATTCGCTTTATAAAAGGCTTGTCTGTATCCTCAAGTAATCTTCAAAAGCCTGGCTTTGAACAGTTGCATTCTCTCTGACCTTCTGTGCTTCACCATTGCCGGGCTTGTTTGGGTTCTCCTCCTCCCCCTTGATTTCATTGCAATTTGTAAGGAAGGATCAGGATCCTTCCCTTGAATCTCTGCCCAGTTCTTGGGTTGTTTCCCTTCAGTGTGTGGTAGAAGTGAAAGCACTGGGTGAGGACCCATGTACTGAGGGCTTAATCTGTTTCACAGAATTGCTTTCCATCCATTCATTCATTCATTCATTCATTCAGCAGATCTTTCCTGAATACATCACAGGCCAGTGAGCTGTGACCAGGGACACAAATGTTGCCTGTATCCTTTTTAAAAATGTAATGCAACCAGATGCCTGTGACTCATGCCTGTAATTCTAGGTACTCAGAAGGCTGAGATCTGAGGATTGTGGTTCAAAGCCAGCCTGGGCAGAAAACAAGCTGGCCAGCAAAAACAAAACAACCAAAAAACAGAAGTGGAGATGTGGCTCAAGTGGGAGAGCACCAGTCCTGAATGAAAAGGTCAAGTGAGAGTGTGAGACCTTGAGTTCAAGCCCTAATACTGGTGCATTACATGTGTGCCCATACACACATGCATATGCACATACATACATGCACACACATGCACACACACACAAAATGCCAGTTTCTTTGGTTTTGTCACCCAGTTGGTGGCTCCCAGATGGAATGGATGCCACCCCCCAGCTCTGAGGGAGTGAGGACACATGAGGAGCTCGGAGTAGGAATAACTGTGATCAGCTTTTGCTAGAGCTTGCTCCAAAACAGGACTTACACCAGTCCCCATTATAATCCTTTCAGTGCCCCTGAGAGTATCTTTCTGATCTCCTTTGTTAAAGATGGGGAGACTAAAGCCCAGAATAATTCATTAGCTTTCCCAAACAAGGCCACACTGTTAGATGTGGTGGCTTGAGTCACCTGGTAGTTCTGGGAATTCAATGTTGAGAATGAACCAAGAATGAGCTCCCCAGAGGGCAAATCTGTGAGGCCCGCCCGGCTAGCCATAGTCACTGTGTCTCCCCAGTATTTGATGCAGTGGGGGCGCACGTTTGGAGTAGTCTCCAGGCTGGGCCAGGATTCATGTTAGCACAGCACAGAGCCAGGCTGGCACAGGCCCATGAGTGCTCGGAGCTGACTCGGCCTTTGCCCCAGCACTCAGCCCTCTCCAGCCTCCTCTTCAACGTCTAGTAGCAAATGCCAAGCCCAGCCTTACCAGCACCCAGCTCAGTTGACATTAGGAATTCTCCCAACCAGTAATTCTCCTATTATTGTTCATAAAACAGACGCAGATCTCTTTTGTTCAGGTGTTCTTGGTTCTTGAAATCAGCTTGAATGACAGTTCTTTTTAGACGTGTTTAGATGTGAGTTGCATATCTGAAATCTCCCATGCCCATTTCCTTCTAGATTCAACCTAAGATACAAAGGCACATATACTAAGCTACTTACGGTAGTGAAAGACCCTCCAAACCTGGCCCAGAGCTGGTCCAGGCTCACAGTTCTACCTTCTCTGAGCACTTTGACCGCAGCTAGGTCATCTCCTCTGGCTCTCAGTTCACTCACACAAGATGGACTCTAAAGTGTGTGTGTGTGTGTGTGTGTGTGTGTGTGTGTGTGTGTGTGTGTGTGTGTGTGTGCGCGCGCGTGCTGGTCCTGAGGCCTGAACTCAAAGCATGGACACTGTCTCTGAGCTTCTTTTGCTCAAGGCTAGCACTCCACCCCTTGAGTCAGAACATTACTTCTGGCATTTTTGCTTGTTTGGTTTGGGTTTTGTTTGTGAGTTTGTTGTTGTAGTTTATTGGAGATATGACTCTCACAGATTTTCCTGCCCAGGTGGCTTTGAACCATGATCCTCAGCTCTCAGCCTCCTGAGCAGCTAGGATTGTAAGTGTGAGCCATCAGCACCCTGCTAGTTTCCTTCTCATTCCTCCTACCTCTGCTTCCCTGCCCGGCCGCAAAGCCTTGTCTTCTCAGCAGAAGCTTCTTCCAGCTAGAAAGGAGAAATTTCCCAGGAGAAGTAGATGGAGAGCCGCAGCCTAGCCTACGGGCAGGCAGTACCCAGCTTTCCCCGCCTCCCTTGCTTGCTGTCAGAGCTCAACCAGGTGACATCTGTCTAGGAGCTAAGCTGTGTACACATCTGAACACACACAACACAAGCAGGGAAACACTCCGCACACGTGCACACCCAGATATACAGGACACAGGGACATGACATCATTTTTTACTGTTGAGATGGGATCCCACACATTTACAGCCTGGCTGGCCTCCAATTGTGATCCTCCCTGATTTTAGTCTCCTATGTAGGTAGGACTTATGTAGGGCATGTGAGTACCATGCCTAGCTCAGATGAGATTTTTCAGGAAGGTGAGCCACCAGCCAGTGAGGGGAATGATGGATCCAGGGACTTGGGCTGGTGTGGCCTGACCCCAGCACTGATGACAACTAAGGCAGGGGCCCAGAGTCTGCTGCCGAAGACACTATTTGCTAAAGCTCTGGAGTACATCCCTGCGCCATCTCACTCAGGGGTCCCAAGCCTTGATGTGTCCCTTTATCAAGTGGGCACAATATTAGTTTGGATCTAACCTGCCAACACCTGGCTCACTGCAGGAGCCTGGTGTGCATTGGTTGACTGGTTGGATGGAAGAATATGAAGCAGAGAACTGGGCCTGGCATGTGGGTGCTCCCCAAGAAACCTAGGTGAGACAAAAGCACAAAAATAATGCAAAGATCTTCACCAGCAGACAGCTGGCTGAGCCCCAAGAAGAACTTGGCAAAGGAGTCTCTGGGCCAGGTACCCTCTTCTAATCCCAGAACCTAGGCCAAGGCAGGAGAAGCACCAGTTCCAGACCAGCCTGGGCTATATCGCAATACCTTATTTCAAAAACCCCTGAGGACTGGCGGTAGCTCAGCAGCAGCTTGCCTGAGGCTGAGGGAAAGGGGTCGGTGGTAGTAAGCCAGAGGAAGCGGTCATTCGATCCTCAAGCAGCCCAGGATGGGTTCTGAGAGGGCACAGCTCTGTCTGAGGTCCCTGGGGGTGAGGGTGGGGGAGGGGGCTGCCGGGCTGGCCCCTGGTAGTCCTCTCAGAGCTGGCTCTTCCTTGACTCAGTGGTGCCTAGCCACTTCCCACGGTGCCTAGCCACCACTGGCCCAGCGGGCACCATCAGGACACTGCCAGCTACCACCGACCGCAGCCAACTCCTACCTTGGCTCTCCCACACTCCCAGCTGGCAGACAGCTCAAGGCTGGCATCTGAGCAAGACTGGCTACAGAATTTTCGAGGCCCTTGTTCCAAAATTATTAATGATTCCCAGTTTTGTGTACAGCATTAGACAGCACAGCGTCGAGCTGAGCCTGGGGGTCATGAGAGCACCGGGGCTCATGTAACAGAAGGAGCTGCACCCCAAAGGGCTGCCAGCATCCCGGCCCAGACCTTGCTGCTGGGCACAGAGCCTGCTTGGCGGCTCAGACAAGACCTTTCCTCTGAAGATCCCTCCACAGTGGCTCCCACCCATAGGCAGGCCGACAGCAGCCCGGGGACACCATTCCACAGGGCTGACAGTCCCACACTCCCGCTGGCGGGGACAAGGAGGGTCCCTGGGCTGCTCTAATGCCAACAGCTTCAGCCTTGGCAAGTGCTGCCCCTGGCGTGGGGGTGCCCTGCCCTGCACCCCTGACATACCTGGCTCTCAACTCTGCAGAGAGGCCTCCCGACTTGGGGACTCGGAGATTCCCCAGCCCTGCTCTCTGTTTCGCTCTTGCTCTCCGAAGGCGTCACCCTGACCTGCCATCTCTCCTCACAAGCGCCAGCCCGGGAAGCAGGGGCTGGACAGGGCCCTCGCGGGGTGTCCAGCCGCCGAGCTTGGGACGGAATAGAAGGATAGCATTTGTTGAATGAACGAAGGAACTTCCATTCCCTGGCTCATGGTCTTTCTTCTGGGAGCCAGGCTGCCTGGCTCCCCAAGGTGGGGGCTTCCCCGGCACCCCCATTTGCAGCACAGCAAGCAAGCTTTCCCTTCTGGTACATCAGCACCCTGGCCTTGTGCACACACCTGCATACCACACAGGAGAATTGCGCTCCACTGCCTGAACCCAGCCTAACCCCGGACACAGGCCTACACGGCTGACCCTCCGACACCCACAGTGCCAGGCACACAAAGGCTTACAAAACTTAGCAAGTAAAGCACAGACACCAATTGAATCTGAATTTTAGGTATGCAATGATTGATTTTAATATGTGTCCCAACTATGCATACATTAAACATTACTCACAGTTTGCCTGATATTTGGACCTCACCAGGCATCCAAGCCTTATTTTATCTGGCAGCTCTAAACACCCAGAAATTTCCTTGGGGTACCGATGGTCAATCCTCAGCTCCTCCCAGGCCAATCTGGTCCTTTCCTACTGCCCACCTTGGCCAGGGTCCTGTGAGCCTGCAAATCCTGTAACACGGAAGGTAGACGGAAAGACAGAAGACTTTCCTCTCCCAGGCTGGCCCTGAGGCTTAAATAACAGAAGAGCTGCAAGCACTCAGCCCTCTTGCCACCCTTCCACTACACAATGGCACCAGCAACAGCCCAGTTTTCCAAAAGGCCAGAGAGGTGAAGACACCCAGCAGAGGTCACACAGCTGTGTCAACTTGTCTTTGGGAGCCCAGTTCCAACTGCCAGGCTTGCTGGGTCCCACCCAGCATTAAGTCCTGTGGGGTGAGCCAACTTTGGAACAATCCCAGGTGACACATGGACACCATGGAGTCCCCTGAGGATACCCAGTAAAAGGTGCCATTCTGCGGCCCCCTACAGATCAACGAGAGCTCAAATGCTGAGGGTAGGCTTGTTGTTTTAACACACTGAATTAACTGGTTATTTTTGCCGTCTGGCGGCTCAACCCCCATTGTGTAAAAGCCGCCTCATTTCCAAGACAATCAACGTGTGATTTTCCCCACTGCCAAACTGGCCAGATCCCCGTGGCAAGAGACTTCCCTGGCAAGAGACTTCCCGGAGCCCAGAGCAGGGGCTGTGTCTGTCTGGACAACTGAATTCCCCGTGCTAGGGCTGGAATTCAGGGCAAAGTTTGTTGATTGAACAAAACAGGGAAGGCTGTAAGGACGCAGAGACACCTGGGGCCATCCAAGGCCAGCCCTGGCGGGCTCAGGGTCCCCAGCTGCTCCTCCAAGTTACCTAGGCCAAACTACAGCTAGACCTGGTGAAATACCTGGGGGGGGGGGGGGGTAGGAGGGGGGCGGCGAAGCAGACACTAGTCTGGCTGACAGTGGCTGAAAGACCAGCTAAATCGCCTGTGGAAGTCGCATACTGGAAGCAGCGTCCCCTGGGGTGGGCGCTCTCAGGACCCCCCCCCCCCCCCCCCCCCCCAGTCATCACCCTGAGCTGCAGGGCAGGGGAAAAGCCCTCAGCCCCCAGGGACAGCTCAGGGCCAGAACAAGCTCTCCCAGAGCACTGCAGGGTCAAGCCGCTCCACCCCCAATTCTCATTTTTCCTGCTCTAGCCAATCGATTAAAAACCAAGTAACAATAACTTGTAAGTTTTTCCCCTCTCTGAATATAACAAGAGTCTCAGCTCATTAATAAAACTCCAGGCATGACTGGAGCTCTGTAGGTGGGTATTTAAACGTGGTGGTGAGGGGTGACAGGGTGGGGGATGGGGTGAGGAGTGGGGGGGAAGGGGGATGAGGTGGGAGGTGGAAGTTGAGGGGTGGGGTGAGGGGCGGGGATGGGGGTGAGGAGTGAGGCATGAGGGATGTGGGGAGTGGGGTGAGGGGTGGGGGTGAAGGGTGAGGGGTGAGGGGTGAGGTGGGATGGGGGTGAGAGGTGGAGGTGTGGGATGGGGATGAGGGTGAGGGGTGGGAGTGGGGTGAAGGGTGAGGGGTGGGGGTAGGGGATGAGGGGTGGGGGATGGGGAGTGGGGGTGAGGAGTGGGGATAGGGGGTGAGGGGTGGGGGTGGAGATGGAGGAGTGAGTGTGAGGGTGGGGGATGGGGAGTGGGGGTGAGGGGTGGGGGTAGGGGGTGAGGGGTGGGGGTGGAGATGGAGGAGTGGGGGTGAGGGTGGGGGATGGGGAGTGGGGGTGAGGGTGGGGGTAAGGGGTGAAGGGTGGGGGGGGGTAGGGGGTGAAGGGTGAGGGGTGGAGGTGGGAGTTGAGGGTGAGGAGTGAGGGGTGAGGGTAGAGGTGTGGGATGAAAGGTGTGGGTGTGGGGTGGGGGGTGAGGGTAGGGGTGTAGGGTGAGAGGTGAGGGGTGAGGGGTGTAGGGTGTGGAGTGTGGGTGTGAATGAGGATGTGGGGGTGAGGGGTGAAGGGTGAGCTGTGTGGGGTGTGGGGTGAAGGTAGAGGGGTGGGTGTAGGGGTGTGGGGTGAGGGGTAGGGGCATGAATGGGGATGTGGGGGTGAGGGGTGAAGGGTGAGGGGTGGGGGTGAGGGGTGAGGGGTGGGGGGTGAATGGTGAGGGGTGAGGGTAGGAGTTGGGGATGAAGGGTGAGGGTGAAGGGTGAGGGGTGAAGGGTGAGGGGTGGGGTAGGGATGTAGGGTGTGGGGTGAGGGGTGGGGGCATGAATGGGGATGTGGGGTGAGGGGTGAAGGGTGAAGGTGAGGGTGAGGGGTGAAGGTAGGGGTTGGGGATGAAGGGTGAGGGTGAAGGGTGAGGGTGAGGGGTGGGGGTGAGGGGTGGGGGTGAAGGGTAGGGGTGAGGGTGAAGGGTGAAGGGTGAGGGGTGAGGGGTGAAGGTGAGGGTGAGGGTGAGGGGTGAAGGGTAGGGGTGAGGGTGAAGGGTGAGGGGTGAGGGGTGAAGGTGAGGGTGAGGGTGAAGGGTGAGGGGTGAAGGGTGAGGGGTAGGGTAGGGATGTAGGGTGTGGGGTGAGGGGGGTGGGGGCATGAATGGGGATGTGGGGTGAGGGGTGAAGGGTGAGGGGTGAGGGTGAGGGGTGGGGGTGAAGGGTGAGGGGTGGGGGTGAAGGGTGAAGGGTGAGGGTGAGGGGTGAGGGGTGGGGGGTGAGGGGTGGGGACATGAATGGGGATGTGGGGTGAAGGGTGAGGGGTGAGGGGTGGGGGTGAAGGGTGAGGGGTGGGGGTGAAGGGTGAAGGGTGAGGGTGAGGGGTGGGGGTGAGGGGTGGGGGTGAAGGGTGAGGGGTGGGGGTGAAGGGTGAAGGGTGAGGGTGAGGGGTGGGGGTGAGGGGTGGGGGTGAAGGGTGAGGGGTGGGGGTGAAGGGTGAGGGGTGAGGGTGAGGGGTGAGGGTGAGGGGTGGGGGTGAAGGGTGAGGGGTGGGGGTGAAGGGTGAGGGTGAGGGGTGGGGGTGAGGGGTGGGGGTGAAGGGTGAGGGGTGGGGGTGAAGGGTGAGGGGTGAAGGGTGAGGGGTAGGGTAGGGATGTAGGGTGTGGGGTGAGGGGTGGGGGCATGAATGGGGATGTGGGGTGAGGGGTGAAGGGTGAGGGGTGAGGGTGAGGGGTGGGGGTGAAGGGTGAGGGGTGGGGGTGAAGGGTGAAGGGTGAGGGTGAGGGGTGAGGGGTGGGGGGTGAGGGGTGGGGACATGAATGGGGATGTGGGGTGAAGGGTGAAGGGTGAGGGGTGAGGGGTGGGGGTGAAGGGTGAGGGGTGGGGGTGAAGGGTGAAGGGTGAGGGTGAGGGGTGGGGGTGAGGGGTGGGGGTGAAGGGTGAGGGGTGGGGGTGAAGGGTGAAGGGTGAGGGTGAGGGGTGAGGGTGAGGGGTGGGGGTGAGGGGTGGGGGTGAAGGGTGAAGGGTGAGGGTGAGGGGTGAGGGTGAGGGGTGGGGGTGAGGGGTGGGGGTGAAGGGTGAAGGGTGAGGGTGAGGGGTGGGGGTGGGGGTGAGGGGTGGGGGTGAGGGGTGGGGGTGAAGGGTGAAGGGTGAGGGTGAGGGGTGAGGGGTGGGGGGTGAGGGGTGGGGACATGAATGGGGATGTGGGGTGAAGGGTGAAGGGTGAGGGGTGAGGGGTGGGGGTGAAGGGTGAGGGGTGGGGGTGAAGGGTGAAGGGTGAGGGTGAGGGGTGGGGGTGAGGGGTGGGGGTGAAGGGTGAGGGGTGGGGGTGAAGGGTGAAGGGTGAGGGTGAGGGGTGAGGGTGAGGGGTGGGGGTGAGGGGTGGGGGTGAAGGGTGAAGGGTGAGGGTGAGGGGTGAGGGTGAGGGGTGGGGGTGAGGGGTGGGGGTGAAGGGTGAAGGGTGAGGGTGAGGGGTGGGGGTGGGGGTGAGGGGTGGGGGTGAGGGGTGGGGGTGAAGGGTGAAGGGTGAGGGTGAGGGGTGAGGGTGAGGGGTGAGGGGTGGGGTGCCGCGGGACGGGGTGGAGCTCAGGCTTCCCCGTCTGGCCGGCCGCCCCGTCTGGAGAACGGGGACGCGCGGCTGAGGGTGCTTTCGGAGACGTTCGGGAAGCACCGCACCGGGCGTCGGCGGAGGGCGTGTGCGGGCGTGTGCGGGCGTGTGCGGGGCTGCGCCCTGGCGGAACACCCTTCCGAGCCCGGTCCTCGCGTCGCTCTCCCGGCCCACACCGGGTGCTCGGAGCCCGCCGGCCCCGCCCAGGCGCTCGGGCCCCGGACTCGGGTCCCGCGACGGGGCCCCGGAGGTGTCTCTCGGCTCCCCCGGGCGCGTCTCCGCGAGTTCCAGGCTGTCCAGAGCGGCTGCCCCGAGCCCGGCTCGGCCGCGGGTGACGGCCCGCGCGCTCCTCCCCCTGCCCCGGCTCCCGGGCGCGCAGCCCCGGGGAGACGCGGCCCCGCGCCCGAGCTGGGGTGCGGGGAGGGCCGCCGGCAGCCCCCGCCGCCGAGCCGGCCCCGCGCCGCCCTGGCCCTTTAAGAGCCCGCCCCGCGGGCCGCCGCCCCGCCCCGGGCCGGCGGGATTGGCGCGGCGCGCGCCCCCTCCGCGGCCCCCGCGCGGTGGGAACCGGCGGCCCCGTCTGGCGCTGACGTCAGACCGTCTGCCGGCCTCCGACCGCGGCGCGGCCCGAAACCCGATCCCCTTGGACTTGAATGAGGAGGCGGCGGCGGCGGCGGCGGCGGCGGCGCTCGGCGGGGGAAGCCAGCGGCGGAGGCTCAGCCCCGGCGGCCGCGCGCGCCCCGGCGGCCGGCCCACTCTCCCGACGCCGCCCGCGGGCACCGCCGACGCCCCCGGGGCAGCGGAGCGGCGGCGGCCGGGCGGGCGCGGAGGGGCGCGGGCCCGCGCGCTGAGCCCCCGCGGCGCCCCGGGAGCGCGGCGGCGCCCCGAGCCGGGCGGGCCGGGCCGGGCGAGCCGGGGCCGCGCGCCTCCTGCATGCGGGGCCCGAGCGCCGGGCGCCGGCCGGAGCCCCCCCCGGCCGCCCCCGCGCGCCCCGCGCCGCCGCGCCGTCCATGCACCGCTTGATGGGGGCCAACGGCACCGCCGCCGCCGCCGGGCAGCCCAATGTCTCCTGCACGTGTAACTGCAAGCGCTCTTTGTTCCAGAGCATGGAGATCAGTAAGTGACCCCGCGGCCCGCCGCGGCCCCCGGCCCCGCGCCGCGCGGACCCGCGGCCCGCCCCCCCCCCCCCGGCCCGGCGCCCCGCGCCCCGGCTGCGCCCGCCGCGCCCCGGGCGCGCCCTGTCGGCTCGCGGCCGCTGGCGGCCGGCCCGGCTTTGTCCCGAGGCGCCGCGAGCCCGGCCGGGTCCCCGCGGCCCGCGCCCCGCCCGTCCACCCGTACTCGGACCCGGGGCCCGCGGCGGCGCGGCGCGGCGGGGAGCGGCAGCCGCCGAGCCCGGGAAGTTTGCGTTTTATTTCCCCACGGAGCTGTCGGGCCGGCGCTTCCTTAACTTTGGGGCGGGGGGGGGGGGCACCGTCGGGCCGGCCGCGCGTCGGGGCCGCGCGCACGTCGGGCGGGATGGGGCGGGATGGGGCGCGGGGTCCAGGACGGGCTTCCGAGCCACGGGTCTGCGCTTCTGCCTGGGGCTGCGTCCGTCCATCCGTCCGTCTGAGTCTGGGAGCACTTCACGATCTCTCTAGAAGGCGAGTCCCCCCGCGTCGGGGGTGTCACGGTGTCTGGGTGTTTCTCTAGGGTATGGCGTCCGTCTGGGGGAGGGGGTGCAGGCCCATCGGAGGACCACTGGTGTCCAGATATGAGTCAGGGCTCAGCGCGGTCAGCCTGGCCCTGAGTGTGGGTCCCAGTGCGTGCGTGCGTGTGAGTGTGATTGTGAATGTCCGTGGCCCCAGCGCTCCTATAAATAGCTTCTGTCTGGACGGCTTGGCTCAGTCTGCTGGGACGGTTACAAATGAGTCAAAGTTCTGGGCGGGTTGTGCGTGGGACAGCCTTGCTCCAAAAGGCAGCGGTCGGCCCAGCCTGGCTGGAACTGGGGCGTTGGAAGTCTGGGCTGGGTCGGCGTCTGTCCCGTGGCACAGCCCAAGTCCAGACCAGGAAGCGTCTCCCCCTTCTTACTGACATAGCCCAAGGCCCACGGTCAGCTGGGGGGAGGACTGAACCCTCATCCTGTTGTGGCTCCTCCACACTCCTCCCTCAGGCTACCCTTTGGGAGACCTTTCGCTTCTCCAAGCTTCTCTGTTTCGGTCTTTGCCCCATGGCACTGCTTAGCAGCTGGGCACACAGCCCTCTGTAGCCCTAACTTGCTGCTTCTCCCAGCCAGACCCGCAGCCCAGGGGCCACTGCCGCGGAAGGAGGGCAGCCGCCTGCGTTGACTCACAGTTGTTTCCGCAGGCCATGGGGTTTGGGCCCCCTGAGCCTTTATGGTGAGGCACAGGAGGTAAAAATAACCCCTGAGCGGCCCTGTGGGGGTGCCGGGCCAGGCTTTGGTGGGGGGTCCCACCGACTGCCACCCACTCCACTCCTGCTGTTCCCAGCCCCACCCCAGCTGCCTGGTTTCCAGGCCCAGAGTTTCCAAGAGGACATGCACAGCGCCTGTGCTTGCAGACTTGGCTTGCATTAAACCCAGTGGCGTGGCAAAGGCCCCCAGTGAACTCTGGAGGCTTGCCTGAGGCAGAGGATATGGCTGAAGGATGTCCCCACGTGACGGGAAAAGGGCTCTCGGCGGTGGCTTTCTGACAGGCTGCCTTGGGAGAACTTCCCCACAAGGCCCCCCCCCCCCATGGCACGTTCCCCTCACCCCCAAGGGGTGGACACCCTTGGACATCCACTGTCTGTATTCCAGATTGTTTTTTAAAGTGTTGTTCTTATTTCCCTCTTCCTTGGCATGTGTATTGACCGACCACAGGAGAACATCCTTATCAAAGTGCTCGCCCAGGGCCTAGACACTCACTTTTCAGAGGCCTCTGAATGGGACCCTCACCTCTGCTTATTGGAAGAAAGTGCCAGGCAGGGAAGGAAACCACCTTAAAAACCGTGTGTAGAATGTGAGCTGTGTGCTGCGAATACGGATGAAGGTTTCCAGGAGAGAGCAGGGTGAGGAAGACTTGGGGCTTGGCGTTTCCTAGAATATTTTTTTTTTTTAGATCAAAAGAGGAGGGAGAAGGGAGGGAGGGAGGACTATTGTTTTTCATTTAGTAGATCTGGGAGTTAGTTGCAGTTATATAGACCTTTGAAGACACAATGGGGCCTTCTAGAAGACTCTCTGTGTGCAGAAAGAGGTTGACCTTGTAGGCTTGGGCCTTAGTTCCTCATTTTCCGTTTCCTGAGGTCAAGGGTCATAGGATGGAAGACTGAACCGGGTTTGCTGTCTCTGCTCTCCATCTGGATGAGGCACTGTGTGGGGCCTGGCTCCTGCCCACGGGTGGCTGCTTCGTGGCTTTTGGCTGCCACGGATTGCAGACCCCGGAGCGAGGCTCGGTGAGCTTGGAGTTAGTTCATGGCCTTGCTTTGGGAGATCGGGGAGTTCATGCTGGAAAGCTTTGCCCCTGAGCACCCTAGTGCCCCATGGGCTTGTCTCCCATGGAGCCCACATTCTGCCTCCTGGAGTGAGAACCTTGAGCCCTGAGAGGCCCACTTGAGCTTGGAGCCTGGAAAACATCTTTCACAAGACGCTCCAGGATGAGGGAGGGGCGGGGGCAAGGCAGGGCTCTCATCTTTTCCTTCTCTTGACTCTGCTGGAATTCTCTGTTCCCCAAACACACAATGAAAACATAAGCTTTTGTTGTTGTTGTCCTTGTTATTGTTTAAGCCAGAATCCTGAGGACTAAATGCGTCTGGCCCAAATGGCAGCACAGCCACCAGGAGGCCTTAGCCTGGCGCTGAGATAGTCTTTTCTGGCCTCTGGTTCCACTTGGTCATGGTTCTCCTCTGGCTTTTGCTTGAATCCTGGGGCTCGAGTAGGTAGGTGCTGGTGTGTATGCTTTGTGAGTAGACTGGGGTCACCGCAGGCATTTATTTCTCCAGGGCCCCATGGCTCACCTGCCCCAGCTTACCCCAGACATGTGACTACTGTGCCTGCCCTGCCCCGGGCATTGTGGGTGGGCAGGGATGGTGGCCTGTGGGTCTGACAGCTCTGGTCTAGAACTGCACTTACCCAGTACCAGCTTCTCCAGAGGGCTTTGGGTGCCGAGGGCAGCATCTGAATTGCGAGATGACCCTGGCTCCCCCCTTCAGAAACCAGGCCCTAGCCAGGCTGCCACCTGCGCTCCAGGTTGATACCTGCCACTCAGCCTTTAGGAAGGCCGCTTGTGCCCCTGGGGGCTCCTCTGGGGTGGGAGTTTCTGCTTTAAGGAGGCTCTGGAAGCAGAGAGGCTGGTGTTTCCCACTGGGTGGAAATGTGGAGACCAGACAGTCGCTGCTTTCCCCTTGGGCCTCCGCACTGGGACCCCCAGGCCTTCCCCGCCGTCTGGGTTAGGTCTAGTGTCTGGTGCAGTGGGAGAGCTGTGTGTTGTAACTGTGGTCTTGGGTCAGGCAGTGGCTGCTGCGTCGAAGGAGGCCTGAGAGAAGCCAGCTCCAGGTGCCGTTTGACCCAGGGTCAGGGGCTGCTCTAGCCTTTGTCAAGATGCAAAAATCGCTGCTAGTTTCTATATACATATGCGTGCCACATGTCTGGGTCCACGTGCACACAGCCTCTGCCCCTTCCCTTCTGCCCTGTCAGCTACTCTTAGGTTAGAAGTGGTTAAGACATCTAGGTTTGTCAGGGGGAAGAAGTGGTGTGGGAGGTGGCATTGGAGGGAAGTGTACCTTGTCCTCTATGAGTTAGGCAGTCCTGAGACAATGGCTGTTGGGGCCGGGGTCTCCTCCCTACCTCCCATCAACCCCCACGCTGAAAGATGCACTTCAGTCCCAGACTTGGGGGGACAGGAACCCCACTTGGCCAGGCACTGAAGCTTTTATGGGAGGAGGACGCTGGTGGACGGGGCGGCCGGCCAGACAGTGGGATGCTGCTGCCCCGGGAGTGACCCCTGCCGTTGAACTTGGGAGGCGGGACGGGCCAGCTACCTGCTCCGAATTCGGGAAGGAGATCACAGCTGAGGGCTGGATGCTGCGTTCTGAAAGGTGTTGTGTAAGGCGGGCGTGTCTGGGGCACGCGGGGAGCCGTGAGGCAGGCAGGCACCAGGATTGCCCTAGGTGGGGAGAAGAAAGTTTGGGGGAAAACTCAAAGACGTTTGTCTCTGAGGTGGCCCGAAGCTGGGCTCCAAGTTTCCACCAAAGGGGCCTCCGTGGGCTGCTCCGTGAGGAATCGTGGTTCCGCCCCCAGCACTGCAGGAAAATTAATAAGAGAATAACAAGAGTAAAAGATAGGCCTGTTCTTCCGCCGCTATCCCCTGACACCACCCGGAGCTCGTGTGGCCACTATGTCCACCCCGGGGCACCCTGTGGTGCGATTTCCGTGTCAGACTCGCAGATTTCCAACCCTGGCTGGCAGTTTCTTTCTCTCACCAGTGTTGCTTGCTTCCTGTCGCAGAGAGGTTGTAGACCCCACGCACATATGGGGGTCCCACCGTGGGTCTCATCTGGCATCGTGCCCAAGGGTCAGAAGCCTGGAGCCCCTGCCCTGCTCTTGGCTGGAGGGCATGGAGTTTTGGTGCCTGCCTGGCGCACCGCAGACCTGCCTGTTAGAAGCCCCAGCGCGCATGCCCAGTCAGGGCGCCCCACAGTGTCCTGGACTGGCCAGCGGTTCCCTCAATCCCAGCTGCTCTGGTGAAGAGGCTGGGGGTGCCACCAAATTCGGGTCATGAATCCCACACCCCCTTATGTCCCGGCACCCCATCAGGTCCTATTCAGAAACATGGGGAAGCAGAAAGGCAGAAGCTTGCCAGGGGGCGAGGCCCCAGTTTGTGAAGTGAGTGTATGGGGGGCCCAGCCAGCAGCACAGGGGCCCTGCGTGGGGGGGCGGGGCCGCCTCTGGCTTGTGCAGCTGTGGCAATGTTGAGTGCAGCCGCCCCCTCCCACAGGCCCTGACCCCGCGGAGCCAGCCCCTGCCTCATCCCGGCCTGCCAGTCACTGGCAGACACATCTGTTGCCAAGAGGGGAAAATTCCCAGGATAGCTTGCCTACAGGAGCGTGGGGAGGGCTCAGTGCCCCCGGGGAAGCCTGGAAAAGTTTGGGGACATCCTTGAGCTTTCTGAGAGCCACAGAATGGCTTCGCTCGTCTGTTCCCAGGAGGATGGAGTCTTGCTTCCACTCTGCTTCCTGGTTGGGAGTGGAGGCATTATGTGCCCGGCACCAGCGATGCAGAGTTCTGAATCTTCAAGGGACGCTGTTATCACCGGTTTATGGAGGCAAACTTGGGATCCCGGAGGGCAGAGCCCTTGCTGCAGGCCACATAGTATAGCCAATGCTCAGTGGAGACACAAACCCCAGTTCCTGGTCCAGAATCCACACTGGAGTGCTCCCTGCCCCCAGCACATTTCCTTTACAAGACTCGCCCCCTTGGGATGTTTTAGGTTCTGTCCCAAGCCTGGAGGCCCGAGTTGGACCGTGCACCAAGGAAGAGCACTAAGTTGTCATGGCCACAGGAAACCACCACACATTGCATTGGCCGTGGGAGGGAGGAGATGGAGTCTCGGCCTCCAGCTCCTGTGTGCATCAGGGCCCCGGCACTGGGAGCTGTCGCTGGCGTGCGTGATGATCAGGGGTTTCGCGGGCACAGAGCACCCTTTCGTGCAGAGGTCTTACTCCACCATCTTGAGCTGGGTGCTGATTGCTGTCTCGGGTCTTAGCTGCTGTGTTTTGGAAGGAAGAGCAGGAATTCCTACACCGGGCTGCTGAGCGTGCTGTTCGTGCAGTGCCTGGGAGGGGTGTGGTAAATGGTATTGGGGTGGCGATAGGGTCCCCCACCTCATTGGCCTGCAGTGGCTGCCCGTCAGCACGCGCCAGCCCGGCCAGGCAGCTGCTCAGACTGCACGGCCCGTCCCATGCTCAGAGCCCAAGGCAGCCAGATTTGGTCTGAGCCTGGGGCGAGTCATAGAGAGGCCCCCTTCGTTAGGGAGACTCCGCATTTGCCCATGGCTACAACAGATGCTATCCTTTAGGCTGAAACAACTTATCCTGTTGGTGGACAGCTGGACTGGGAGTTTAACCTTTAAGAAACACAAAGTAACAGTTTATGCCCAGACTCCCGCTGAGACTGCACTTCAGTACTGGTCTGCCTTCCCAGGTGGCCGTGCCTGTCTTAGGTTACCTTCCAGAAGAAGGTAGAAAGTCAAAGGTGGAGGAGGCCCCTGAGCCTGCCCAAGTCCACACCCCCTTCCCACCCCATTTTGTAAATTCCCAGCCCACTAGCCGAGCGCTTCGCCTGGCAGCCCGCGGCTCAAATCACCTTCTCCCAAACCTGTCGGTAATCATTCCCTAAACCCATGAATCAACTTTGCGCAAACACCCTGAGTAATCCCTTTGTTCTTTTCTTTCTACTTGGTAATGGGTGTCTGTGGAAGCCAAAGGTTTGGTCTTGCCGACGGAGTGATTCATTTATAGTGTCTGTGCCACCTCCGTCACTCAGTCATTTCAGATCGCCAGCCGTGCCGCTGAGCCGCGGGTGATTCACTCCAGACCCAGCCGAGCAGGTGAGGGGTCACGGCCGCCGGGAGAACTGTCTCTCTCTTATCTATTTATAGGCTGCCGAAGGAGCGGGGAGGGCTGACAGGTGTCAGTTATATGGGTCACTATTACCCACGAAACACCACTCACCCACTTTTTGAAGAGACCCCGTTGCGCCCGTCGATCTTGGCAACAGATGCCCGTGGCCCGCTCTTGTCCTTGGTGCAGCTGTCCTGTTGGTGGCTCGTGGTCTCTGAGCAGGCTGACACGCACGGAGGCCTGCTCCCACCGATCCTGTACTGTTCCGGCTCACCATGATGCCTTTTAGAAACTCTTCTGGCTGGGTCCAGCGTGAAACTTAAGGAGGGGTCCACCCCTGAGCATTGGGGACCCCCTGCCCTGTCTGCAGTTCTAATAAAAATTATTCCATGTTTTCAGTCTTTAGGTCTTCACATTAGGCTGTGAAGTCTCTGAGTTTATATGTGATGCTAATTTTCCCTAATTTTACTAGTTGCTTTGGGCCCTAAATAAAATTGTCACTGCTCTCTCATCTCCAGGGTAATTAGAACGGCCTGCCCGCGTGGCCCGGGGGTCGGGGGCGGGTAATTAGGAGCCCAGCTTCTGGCATCCAGTAAATCGAGTTGCTTGTGATTAGCGGAGGACTATTTCTTCCTGCAAAATGTCTTTCCTGTAGGGGCTCCTCTGCCTGACCTCCGTGTGCCCGCTGCCCGGTGCGCTCAGTCTCACTCCTGGCTCGGGTGTCCTGCCCATCCTCGGCCGGGCACAGAACACGTCAGGTGGCAGCCCGGCTGCGTGGCTTGGGAAAGTTCACTGTGGGGAGATTTGCTAGTGACCCTCTAGTGACCCAGGCAGGATTTATTGACCTGCTTTTTGACTCTGGCTGTTGAGAGCATGGCATTCGATCTAACACTCCACTTGCTGCCTGTGACAGACATCGCTAATCGATTTACCATCATCCTTGCTGGGCTGTGATCCTTACCTAGGTGGTGGTCTGAGCTCCGAGTGGGCTTAAGTGATGAACTCTGTGTGTACCCAGGATGTAGAACAGGGGCTGGGAGAACAGTGGGCTGTGACATGGCCGGGAAGGGAGGGGGGACGGGGTCTGGGTCCTTCCCTTGTCACCATGAGTCCGGGGCTAGTAACGAAGTCTCCACAGCCCCTTCCACGAGGTCCGAGGATGCCCCCACCCGTGGGCGCCAGGACCCTGGACCTACGTCCTCCTCCCCTCCCCAGCAGGCTCACGGGCCTCCCCACCTGGAGAGAGGTGCCGTCCACATGCGTGATTCCTGGAACAAGAGTCTCCCAGTGACTGTGGTTAGCTCCAGGGAGACTCGTTGTGAGTGTGGTTGAGGTGAGGGTCAGGGACCCAGAAGTGCGCAGTGCCCTCTGGTTTCGTTACCAGCCTCTTCTTACAAGTCTCGATGGAGGTCCTTCCCAAGCACCATGCAGCCTTCCTTTACACTCTAGTGAGAGTGAGCTCTGGACCCTTTCTGTGCAGTAGACTCAGAAGTAAATAGGGGTGGTGTTTGGGATGAGACCAGGAAGGGGAGACTCTGAGAGGCCTTGACTGCAGGTAGGCTTTCCCTGGTGCCTGCCCCAGCGTGTGTGCTCAGCAGACTCCAGCAGCTCCTGTTGGCAGTGCCACCCAAGGCAGAGCCGAGTCACCTGCCAGAACTCAGCAGGGGGACGAGTGGCTTTGAACTTGGGCTGCAGCTTGTCCAGGCTTGGAGCTCAGAGGCTCCTGTCATGGTGTAGACGCATGGCTGATTTGGGACCTCTGCCTGTGTATGGACTTGAGATTTTCCCACCTGAGCCTGTGTCCCTTCCCGCAGGCCAGGAACACTCCCCCTGCCCCCCCCCCCCCCCGCTTCCTTTCTTGACTCAGGACAGGGAAGTTGGCTGCTGGAGGAAGAAGGGATCACTGGGACTCTTGGGGCACCAGGCATGTGGGAGAACGGCTGAGGAGCAGGCCCAGGGCACACGGAAGCAAGCCCACACGTAAGACAATGCTCCAGCTCGGCAGCCACCAAGGAGCCCAGGCTCATCCCCTTCCCGTGCCCCCTCCCCCATCTCTTCCCTGCCCTGTTTTCCCCTCTCAAATGAGCATAACTGCGCCCCCCACAATCTTGAGAGAGTGACGGGGGTGGGGGCTCCCAGCTCGGGAGCTGTTCTCTGCAGTTGTGTGCACACTCGAGCGAGGTGGCGTGTCTGGGCAGGCGTGTGCGTGTCTCAGCTGCCCACAGCCGGCTGGGACCTCGTCCCCCCACAATGCCCCAGCCCTCCGCAGGGCCCTGTCCCCACCTGCCCGAGCGCAAAGGACCCAGCTGCATGTGCACCGCATTTGTCAGGCTTTGACGCGGACACCCATGACCCCACTCTGGGGTGGCCTAGGTCTGGGGGCCCGGGGTCCTTCCCAGTAGAATACACCATGTCCATGAGACAGGGCGGAAGGGCTGTGCCCTGGGATGCCAGGTGGGAACACGTTCTATAACCTGAATCTGAGTCCCAAGGCCTGGGCTCTGTCTCAGCCGCAGCCGGGAGAGGCCTTCGGGGCCCCCACAGCCATGCGGGCCAGCCCCGAGCGCCTCTGCCATGTGCCCGCCCGCCACACCTGGCCTGCACCTCAGGAGCGAGGATATGGGTGACCCCAGACAGATGAGTCATGTCTTGGGGAGGAGGTTACTCAGAGGCGGTAAGCACAGACAGCCGCTTAGAATGTCTGGGGCTGGGGTGTGGCCCGTGAGTGGGTGCACTTGGTAAGTGGGTGCACTCGGCGTCCTGGAGAGGGGAGGGGCCGGCAGTCTGTGGTCTGGTGTGCTCTGCTCCAGCATTTTCTTTTTTTGCGGGGGGGGGGGGGCGCCAGTCCTGACGGGGGCTTGAACTCAAGGCCTGGGCATTCTTGCTTAACGTTTTTTGTGCAAGCCTAGTGCTCTACCACTTGAGCCACAGCTCTGCTTCCAGCCTTCTTAATTGGAGGTGAGTCTCACTGACTTTTTTTTTTGTCCAGGCTGGCTTTGAACATCAATCCTCAGGTCTCAGCCTCCTGAATAGCCAAGGTGATAGGCAGGCATGAGCGCTCCAGCATTTCCTGAAGTAGAAAAGCTGGCATGAGAGCGGCCTGGAGGACATGCCTGTGGCTCGTGCAGCCTGCAGTGCTGGCTTTCTGGGGCTCTGAGGACAGCCCCTAGCTGCCGCCTGGCATGTTTTCCCAGTGCCCATGCTGTGCCCAGCATGGTGTCACATTCAACTCATGTGGGAACTGTGAAATCTGTTCTACAGCTGGGGAAACTGAGGCTCCAGGACTGCAGGGCCAATGGCTGGAGAAGCTATCCAACCACTCTACTGTGAAAGTTCCAGAAGATCTGAGGGCCCAGAGCAAGCTAGCCACCCGGGAGAAGGTTAGGGATGGTGTGTGTGCTGGCATTTTTTAAAGCTTATTGCCATGTGCTTGTGATCACGTGTATTAAAAATACGCTGGGAAGATAGGGGGAGCGTGGACCGATTTCGGTGCTAAGACCAAGCTGAGCAGCAAAGCCAGTAGGCTGAATGGCCATCTCGGTTGCAAAGAAAGCTGCTTTGGAGCTTTAACGGGCTGCCTGGAGGTGGCAGAAGCCAGGAGGGCTGGAGTGACTCCTGGGGAGCTGGGTCTGAACCCCGGAGCCTCTCACACGTCTTTAACAAACAATTACAGACCCAGCTTTCCCTCCAGAGTGAAGCACTTTCTTCCCTGGCCTTCTAAGGTCACCCAGTCATTTGAAGGTCAGGGTCAACTCCATCGTAATGAGATGGAGCCATGGGGTCATGTCCAGCGGGAGTGGGAAGGGCTGTTGGTTGCTGGGGGCTGAGAACACCGGGACGGGGGGGTACCCTCCCCGCACTTGCCGAGGCCCAGTGCAGACACAGAGCGGGCGGTGGGCCACCGTCTCGGGATGACAGGTGGCGAGATGGCTGGGGGTCATGTCAGTGCCCTGCCAGCCTCTCCCACACACTCAGGTGTGCCCGAGCTCTCCGGGTGTGCGTGACAGGCCCGTGGCGGCCTCAGGGCACAGATGTGTGCAGGCTGATCTCTCCGTGGCCAGTGTTTGCCCAGTGGAGCTGTGGTAGGCTGTGGGACGTTTCTTTCGCTCCTGGCAAGGGGGACACAGTGGGGAACAGCAAGCAGGAAGAAGCCTGCTGCGTTCATCCCAGGACCTGTGCCCACCCCACGCCTCCATCCCCCACTGCTCACAGAGAGCCCCGCAGGGAGGTGGCTCCCTCAGTCAGGCCCTGGATCCTGGGCCTGGAGGCTGGTCCTGCACCACCAGGAGGGGGGACAGACTGAGAGGAGTCACCCCCAGCTTCTGCCTGCAGTGTGGGACGGGGCAGCAGTTCCCCACGCCTGCCTCTCTGCTCTTCCTGCGCCATCCCGTGCGCCGCCCCTACCTGACTACCTGTCTAGGAATTTTTATTGCTGCCCACAGGGGCTTTGCAGCCTGGCGGCTGGAATGCGATCTCCCGGCCCCGGGAGGCCTTGGTCCGGTCGCTTCAGACAGACAGCTCCTGGCAGCTGGCACAGCCCCCTGGCCTGCTCCCAGGTCCGGCGTGGGCATCCTGGGCCTCTGCTTTGCGGCTGGGCTGGGCTTTGTGCTGGTTCTTTGTGCTCTGATTCCTCAGGGTTCGTTCCTCTTCCATTTCAGTTTGCCCGTTTCTGGGAGCTCTTGACGCAGGGCGGAACTGTGAGACGAACAGCGGATCCCCAGGACAATGGGTGTCCCGGGTCCCTGAGCTCGCAGGGGGGCTGGCTCCCTCCCACGGGCGCTCGCTGCCATCCCGCTGCACGAGGGTGGACACAGAGGCCAGGAAGGTGTCCGTCTCATGACTGCAGGCCACAGAGCCTGGCCATGGTCTGGCTCTAAGGGCCATCGATGGTGCCAAGCATGTGCTGTGTGCTCAGCCAAGGGACGGTCCTGGCCCCCTCGGTCTGGCCTGTCACTGTGAGTTTGGGAAAGACGGAGGCCCAGGACCTGGCAGTGCCAGGCTGGGACAAGAGGCGGAAGGCTGACTCAGCCTCCACAGGCCCCCCTCCAGGGGGCACTCAGCTGGCAGAGGAGAACCACCCTGTCTGCCCTCCACCTGGCAGCGTCAGCCCCTGGAACTCCTCCATGCCTGCCTCCCTGGCAGCGAGTGAGCCCTTCTGGAGAAACACTGGCCCGAGCATGGACAAGGAGCGGGCCCAGGCTCCCAGGCACCAAAGACTGTGAACTTGGGGTCTCTGCCCCTCTCCTTCCTGTCTCCAGCCTCCACAATTCCACCAACACACCTGCCCAGAATGGAACCATCAGAGCCCTGATGCTAGCCACTTGCAGGCATCTTCCATCAGGCCAGGTGGGGCCGCGCCCAGTTAGGGGGGTGTGTGTGGAAGCCTGGGCACTGACCAGTGCTGGCTCAGATGGCCTGGCCTCCCACCCCCACCACTTAGGAGTGGGTTCGTAGGGTGCCTCCTCCCCAAGCCTGTTTCCTAATCCTACACAGGGTTCGAGTCATCACCCACTGCATGGGTCTCCAAGAGAATTAAAAGCCAGCACAGCAAACGCTCAGAACTCAGAACGAAGTGTGTGTTCTTTTATTGAGATGTGTGTTCTTTTATTGAGCCCAAGCTCAATATTGTGGCTCAGGCCTGTAATCCTAGCTACTTGGGAGGTAGAGTTCGAGAGCATGGTTCAAGATCAGCTCGGGCGTAAAAGTTCACAAGACCCCATCTTAACCAGTGGCTGGACGTGGTGATATCTGCCTGCCCTTCCAGCCAAAGGGGTGGCATGTTTAGGAAGATCACAGCTCAGGCAGAAAGCGAGACCCTACAAAAAGGGTGTGGGGATGTGGCTCAAGTGGCAAAGCGCTTGCCTAGCAAGTACAAGGCTCTAAATTCAGTCTCCTACGAGGGGTGGAGATGAGGTTGGTACTGGTGGAGAAGAGGTTGTAGGTGCCTTAGGACTCTGCTGTAAAAAGGGAGAGGAGGAAGCAGGGCATCCCTGACTCCATCTGGAAGAGTCTGCAGGCTTCTGGAGCCAGAGATGCTAGAATGGGTCCCTAGGTATGAATAGGAGTTCTTCCCAAAGAGAGGGAAGTTTCTTGGAGAGATTGCAGACTTCAGCTCCCCTCCCCCATTTCTGCAGCAGGAGACACACGGCCCATTGGAGCTCAGGCTGTGGTGTCCTGATGTGGGGCCGAGCCCGAGGTGGTGCCGCTTTCTGACCTTCCACAGGCCCTGGGGCAGGGAAGGGTGAGTCACGGGGCCTGCCATGCCCGCTCTGACCTGGCTGATTTTCCCCAGCTGGGAGTGATCGCCTTTGGGGAAAAGCTCCTCATGCCTGGGGGACAGGACAAAAGCTGTGGGGCATAGGAGCAAGGGCCAGCCGTGCAGGGTGAGGGGTATCGGCAGGCTCTCAAGTCCCTGCCCTGAGTTGGGCCAAGTTGGGCACCGGCACAGGCCTGGTGAACCTTCAAGACTCAGCCCTCGTGTGGAATCTGCGCTGCTCCTTCTGAACCCACCTGGGACCCCAGCCAGGCCTGCTGCAGAGGGAGCTGATCAGAAGCGGGGAGGCGGCTCCCCTCTTCCCCCGCGGGCACAGGGGGCCCTGGGGTCCTGGAGGGGATGTGTCCTTGATGGCTGATCTTGATATTTCACACCATTGATGGGTATGTTGAGCACGTTTCTTGAGCACCTGCTATGTTAGATGCCACGTGGTTAGTAGATGCTAGAAGCCTAGAGCCACAGAATGGACTCATCTCTGTGGAAGGCATGGAGTGAGGCGGGAAGCCGGGGTGTGCACAGCAGGCGTCTGTGGTGTCCTGCTGGGCCAGCCCCGGGTCTCCACCGTCACCAGGAGCCACTGCCTTCCCTCTGCGATGAGAACTGCCGTCGCAGATCCTGGTGGCGCTGGTATTTTGGTATGCCCTGGCCCTGGGTCTCCCCTCTCTGGAGGGGAGCAGCTTGGAGGTGTCAGGCTGGCAGGTCTTTGGATGGAGTCCACGCCGTGGGATCCCAGCCGTAGCATCTACCTGCCACATCAGCCGGCCCTCCAATTCCCCGAGCTCCACTCCCAGATTAGCCAACCACAGATCGAAAAGACTTGGAACATCTTGGGTCTGTGCGGACCACGTGCAGACTTTGCTCCATGACGTGGTGCCAGTTAGCAGCCTCAGTGTGGTGTTAGGCATTGTTTTGGTGCAGGCTGCGGTGAAGCCCAGGGCCTCCCGAGTTCTAGGCCATAGTATTAGGCCTTGTGAATGGCCCAGACATGATTTAAATAAACTCCAAGACTGCAGAGCAGATCAGAGGCCCTGGGGCCTTCTGAGAGCCAGGGAGGGCTCGCGGGGAGTGGAGGTCCCGCACTGGTAGACGTGGTGTCTGGGGATGAATGGAGCGCTCCCTCGATTTGCAACACGCTCCCAATCGATCTGAGAGCCAGGCAGAGAAGACCCTTGAGTCCCTGGGCCACTTGGCCTGCACTGCACAGGGAGCTTCTAAACTGATGGTGATAAGAGCTAGTGTGTGAGATGCGTCTCAAAGTAGTGGGGGAGGAGGGTACTTCATCGAGAGAGTGACCTAGGTCGAATTACCCATGCTGGCTTCCAGCCTTATCTCTGCCCCCAGAGCACAGGGCTGCGTGTGTACGATGCGCAGGGGTGGTCCCAGCCGGAGTGCCCCCCGCTCTCCCCAGGCCTGGCTCACCCACTGCCCCGGCTGCCCGCCACAGCCAGAAGCTGTCCTGGTCACACGAAGCCCTCCTTACATGCTAGACACCCTTGCTTGCTTTTGTTCTAAGAGGTCATAGATTTAAGAGTGGCCCCAGAAAGTGGGCCTTGGGCCTAGACAAAGAAAGGGTGGAGTGGGTGAGAGGAGGCCCGGGTTCGAGGGACAGCTCACCACTCAGTTTGTACGGATGGCGGGTGCACGGACGGCAGGGGACCAGGCCGCTCTCCTATGCAAACACCCTTCGCAGCCCCATCCAGTGGACGCCCCCTTGGCTGGTGTGCCCACAGCTGCCCAGCAGACACCATCTACATAAACCCACAGTCCCTGCCAAAGTGTCTGCGCAGGCTGCCAGTGGGCACCCAGGGCCCCAGGCCTGAGCCAAAGCAGCCAGTGCGGGGCAGGCAGCCGAGCAGCTCTGCCAGTGTCTTCAGCCGCCTGGGTGCTGTCCATGTCTGTCCGGGTGCTCAAAGGGGCCAGCAAAGCCCCCAAAGAAATGGGACCCTCAAGCCACCTTGTCGCTGGCCATTAATGACCAACAGGTCCAGTATATGGCCAAGGAGAGACCCAGTCTCCAGTGCGGAGTCCCGGTTGCCGACCAAGCAGGCCGTGGCTTTGGGGCCCCAGCAGCCTTGTCTGTGAAGTTTCAGGTGGCTCACCCAGGAGGGAAGTGTGCATTATCTGGGGACAACCACGCTCCCCACTGGTCTGGAGCCTTGGTGACTGTCCTGTCGCCAGGCCCAGACACTTCCTGATGCAGTCACCTGGTGACTCGCATCCACCTCCTGGATGCTGGCGATGCCTGGAGACATTTTAATTGCCCAAACTGGGGGTGCCTAAGGGTTTTCCTGAAGCCCAGTGGGCAGGGGCTGGGGCACTCCTGAGTAGCCCGTAGTGCCCAGGCCCAGAGAGCCAGGAGAGCGGGGGTATCACACAACCCAGGTCCTGAGACCCCCAGCACGACCCTGCCATCACTGTTTAAATGCACCCAAATAGAAAACGGGTTTCTCTGACCTACACGGACAAACAGAGGCCCTGGGGAGGGGAGGAGGCCCCCAGGGGGGCTGGCAATTTGTGAGGCACCCAAAGAGGCCGGTGCCAGGTGCTGGGTGCAGTTAGAAAGAGACGGGCAGGGGAGGCAGGGAGGATGTGGTGTTGGTCAGGCGAGCACCCCCCCACCCCCGCCTTGGCTGTGCCACTGTGTGCTGTGTTGCCATCCGCTTGCCCTCTCTGGTTACCCCTCCTGGTGCTGCTGCTGCTGGAAGAAGCCCCAGGACTGGGGTGGCACAGAGCTCATTAACCCTTGGAGAAGGAGGAGCAGTTTGCTCTGGTGGATAAAGATGCATGCCAAGGCCCTGAAGAGGGTGTGACACCTTTGGGGACTGCAGAACTGCCAGGGTGGCTGGAGATGGAAATTAAAGAGAGAGCAGATGGAGACAGAGCAGCAGAATGGGTCAAGAATGACCCTGAGAGTCAGGCAGGGACCTGGGGGGTGGGGGGCGGGACGGGGGGCTGAGCTCTTCAAGAAAGGTGCAGTGATTGATTAGTAATGTCTGCTGTGGCACTCATACAAAGGAGTGGCAATGAATATGTTGGAAAAAATCGCAAGTCTTTGAGATAGCTAGGCTTTTTCTCATCCTGGCAGTTTACCCTGGGCAAGTCACAGCCCTTCTGGCCATGGAGTGTGCTATTAAGTAGTAGGCTGAGTCTGCTGACTTCTCTAGGTCTTATATCATCACTAGACGTCTTGCAGCCACCATGGCCCGAGAGTCCACCCAGAGAAGGAAATTGCCCTGCCGGCCTCCTTAACAAAAAGGAACCCCATGCCAGGGCCTGGTCCACACCTCTGCCTCAGCCACGTCTTCCAGAGCCCATGCACCATGTCTGGAGGACCCAAAGCTTTGTCCTCTGAAAGCAGAGTCCTGGGGCCGCCCCGGCAGTCATAGAAATGAGCGTGTGGAAGTGGAAGGAGACCAGAGGACACAGGAAAACACCAGGGGCTTCTGCCCTCTTGACAGGAGCCGTGGCCTTCCCACGGTGATTCTCCAAAGCCTCTGGCCTGTAGTGCCGTCCCTGGTCTCCTCCTGGGACACAGTCTGGTGGAGACGCTCTCGGTCGGTGCTCATGCGTGCTGGGAGCCCTGCCCTGTTCCCTGCCTGGACCAGGGTTCTCACCGGGGCCTCGCTCCCCGGTAACAGCCGCAGACACGAGAGTGAGCCAGGCCGGTGCTCGCAGCTGACCTCCGCCCAGACGGCAGCCCTGCAGATGGGTGGGATCCCGTCTCACAGTGTGGGAAACTGAGGCGCGAAGAGATGACCATCCATGGGCCACCGAGGTTGAATGTAGTGGATCTGAGCTGTGCTCTGTCTCACATCTGGTCTTTGGGAAGGAAGAAGGGGAAGAGGAGGAAACAGGGGAACGGGGTGGCATCTAAAGGAGGGACCCTGCGGCCGGCACTGGCAGGGGATGGGCTGGGCACTGCTGGGGGGCTGCAAATCCTCAGGGGGGAATAAACTTAGAGACGCCCTCCCGCTTAGGGTGTCCCACCCCTGGTGGCCTCTCAGCCCGTGGCCTGGTGCTGAGTTGAGCACGTGGCCTTTGGTGAGACCCCAGTGGCCCCCCAGAGGAGCTGTTCCTCTGCCCTTTGATCCCAGGGCCACCCCAAGGACACGCGCTGGCAGCCACCCCCTCTGCCGTGCTCCTGCAGAGAGAGGGTGACAGTTCACCGGGGCCCGTTTCGCCCAGAGCCAGGCCCCCACAGAATGCAGAACTGGGACACCTCCAGTCTCCCCCTCCTTTTGTTCTTCACTGTGCCCCTCACCCCGAAGAGGGACGGCTGTCCCTGTGTGTCCTGAGCTGACCCTTTGGGTGGCACTCCCCCCCTCTGAGGCCAAGCCGCCGCCACAAAACCAGAACCCTCTTCTTGCAGCTTCCATGAGATCCAGAGTGATCTGCGGGTGAGCCCCAGGCAACCATTCCTCTTCTTTTCCTCCTCTCCAGCCTCTTCCCCTCCTCGCTCCCCGGCACACCCCAAAGCAGACCGATAGCTTCACGTGTTCATTTGAGGCCATCTGACAAATGGTTTTCGATGGAGAAAGCAATCCTGCTTCTTTAAATGGCTACTTTGTCAGCGTGTCTCCCGTGCTGTAAAAAGTCTTTGTTATGTGTCTAGACGGCACGCCGGCGGAATATTTGGTCTGCGTGAGGGGAGAGACCTGACAAGGTTGGGTTCGTTTACGGCCTCATTTCAAGTGGGATTTCCAAACGCTGGCTCATAAACAGACGCTGGCCCAGACTCCCCGGCCACCTCGGCCCGCAGCGGCCCTTCTTGGGTTTTGTTTCTATGTTGTTTGATTTTTAAGTCATATGCTGAGGGCTCTGGCAGTGGGGGGGGGGGGGGGGCTGCGAGGGGCACACCTCCTTTCTATGTCTTTCTGACTGTCTAGACGTCCCGCAGATGTGCGTTCTGGGGGAAATTGCTTTTCCCTCTACCCTGCTCAGTGTGGAGGTTACAGGCACTGGGGGCCCTCCCCCCCTTCAAAGGAAGGCACTGTGCCCCTTGAAGGGTCTGTATTTATAACACATCTACTTGAGTGTGCTAATTTTACACCACCATCGAAAGAAAGAGACATTGCAAACGATGACTCCCTCCTAAGGGGGGAGGGGCCTCCCCCACACAAACTCCCCCTCTTGAACACTTCCGTGTGTGTGTGTGTGTGTGTGTGTGTGTGTGTGTGTGTGTGTGTAGAAAAGAGGGAGGGGGAGAGGGAGGGAGGGCTATAGACTGACGAAACAGCAGAGGGTGGTTTGGAAGAGGTCGGGCCGCTGGACGGCATCTGAAGCTCGGTTTCGTGCTAACGGATGCAGCAGTCAGCTGTACTGCCATCCTGACCGGGTCATGGTTGTCCCCTTTCCAGGGCAGAGGCTCTGAACCCCTGACTGGACATCATCCGCTCCCATATAAACGGAACTCCTTGTCTCCCAGCACCCTGAGAAGTGAGGTCTTCTTCTGCCAGACCGCCATAGTGACACCCCCACCCTGGGGCAGCGGGGACTAGCTCCAGAGGGCCTCTCCCTCCCTTCTACCCCCCCCCCAGCAAGGGCTGAAGGGTGGGGGCCCACCTTGCCTGCCTCCCAGCCGCCCGGGACCCCGCCTCGAACACTTGTCATCACTGCTGGCTGAGCCCGAGCGTCTCACGGCCCGCCTGCAGCCGCCCTCCGCGCTCTGCGGGTGGAGCCTGGAAGGTGGGGGGGGGCAGTGTGAGGCTGGGGCTTGTCTCCTGGGACCCCCGAGAGAGCTCATGCCAGCTGCCACCATGCCAGGGCAACCAGCGCTGCCCCCGGCTCCTTCCCCCCCGTGACCCCAGTGGAGTGTTTGGAGGGGAAAGGCCAGACAGCACCCCAAGTCCGTGAAGGGTGCTCCCCCCACAGCCTGCGCCCTCCGGAGCCCCTCCCCAGGAGGGGCTCCATCCTGGAGCAGGGGAAGGAGCACAGTGCGGGCCAGGCCCCGGCCCGCGCGGCACGTGAGGGAGAGGGGGCCACCGAGCCCCGCCGCCCCCAAGCCCGCCTTCTCTGCAGCCAGAGAAGTAAGCGTGACCGGAGGGAGAGAGTGCCCGCCCAGCCCCGCGCTCCAGCACGCACACCCTAATTATGACCAGCTACGCGTCCTGTGTATTGGTGGGCAGGGACCCCAACGCCACCTAGCCTGTGAATGCCCGAAGCCTGGGACTTGAGACCTGAGACCTCCTCCTCTTTCCCCTTCTCCCCCTCCTCCTCTTCCTCCCTCCTCCTCCTCCTCCTCCTCCTCCTCCTCGTCCTCCTCCCCCTCCTCCTCCTCTTCCTCCCTCCTCCTCCTCCCCCTCCTCCTCCTCTTCTTCCCTCCTCCTCCTCTTCCCTCCTCCTCCTCCCCCCTCCTCCTCCTCTTCCTCCCTTCTCCTCCTCCTCCTCCTCCCCCTCCTCCTCCTCCTCCTCTCCCCCCTCCTCCCCCCCCTCCTCCTCCTCCTCCTCCCCCTCCTCCTCCTCTTCTTCCCTCCTCCTCCTCTTCTTCCCTCCTCCTCCCCTTCTTCCCTCCTCCTCCTCTTCTTCCCTCCTCCTCCCCCCCTCCTCCTCCTCCTCCCCCCCTCCTCCTCCTCTTCTTCCCTCCTCCTCCTCCCCCCCTCCTCCTCCTCTTCTTCCCTCCTCCTCCCCCCCTCCTCCTCCTCCTCCTCGTCCTCCTTGTCCTCCTCCCCCTCCTCCTCCTCTTCCTCCTCCTCCTCCTCCTCATCCTCGTCCTCCTCCCCCTCCTCCTCCTCTTCTTCCCTCCTCCTCCTCCTCCTCCTCGTCCTCGTCCTCCTCCCCCTCCTCCTCCTCCTCGCCCCCCTCCTCCTCCTCCTCCTCCTCCTCCTCGCCCCCCTCCTCCTCCTCCTCCTCCTCCTCCTCCCCCTCCTCCTCCCCCTCCTCCCCCCCTCCCCCCCCTCCTCCTCCCCCCCCCTCCTCCCCCTCCCCCCCCCCCTCCTCCTCCTCCTCCGTAGCGTTGGAGAAGCCGGCGTAGGAGGCCTGGGGTGCTGCCTGGTTCAGGCGGCGCGCTGCTGCTCATTTGTCAGGGAACACAGATGTGGCGGGGAGACAACATCTATTTTCATAATTCGAAACAAATCTGGCGTGCCGCCCTCCCTTCGGCACGGCGCTCCCGCAGAAGCCGGCTCTGGCTCGGAGCAGGGGTATTTATAGCGCCTCCACTGAGTCCCTCCCTCCCGGAGGAGTTGGTTTGGGGGGGACCCAGGCTCCAGGTGGGGGTTGGGGCTGCCGCAGGGACTTTGCAAAAAGCTGGAAGTGGAACAGCGTGGCTGGGGCCCTCGTCTTTCCATTTGTGGGGTGCTGATGGAGGACGTAGAGGCTGGACTTGGCGGGGGACACCCCAAGGGAGCAGGTGCCGGGTCCCCCAGAAGGCACAGGGTGCCACTTTCAGTGCCTGGGGACCTGATGCTGGGGTTGGTGAAGGCGCCTGGCTCTCATCCTGGCACCCCAGGATCAGAGCGGCTTGTTGGGGGGTCACCAGTGGACAGGGACCCCTCAAACGAGGTGCAGGGAACTTCCTCTCAGAAACCTTCAAGGAAATTGGTCACCGGGTGGTCATGGGACGAGCTGGCGTGGTGTGCCCTTGTGAATGATTGAAGCCCTACTGTGCGCTCTCAGTGCCGGGAGATGGCTGGTGATGGAGGCGCTGTGCCTGGTGGGGGGGGGGGGGGAGGAAGGGGAGCAGGCAGAGGAGTCTCACACCCCTTACTGCGAGGGGCTGATGGCTGGGCCAGGACCGCCAGGTGGCTGCAGGCAGAGTGCCAGAGGCCTCAGGGCTGAGGACCAGCCAGCCACGGGGCGGGGGCAGGAAAGTTGGAGGGCAGGGGGCAAGAGAGTCGAGGGGCAGGGGCAGGAGAATCAGGGGGGTTGGGGGCAGGGGCAGGAAAGTCAGGGGTAGTGGGGGGCAGGAGAGTCGGGGGAAGCAGGGGGAACAGGAGAGTCGGGGGAAGCAGGAGGGAACAGGAGAGTCGGGCGACCTTCTAGCCCAGGGGAGACACCTGGAGGGAGTGGGGATTTGCTGAGATACTTGCGATGACTTCCTCCAGTTCCCAGCTGGAAGTACAGGTTCCAGAACCTTCCTGGAGAGAGTGAGGACTGACTGACTGCCAAGCAAGCCCAGGAGTCTCTGGTTTGCCCAGGAAAGCCACGGGGTGGTTTGGGGGTGCGGCTGCTAGGGGAGAGTAGTGTTGAGTTCGAGGGAACTTTTTTCTTAACATGGCACCATGTTCTACAGGCCAGTGTCACAATAAAACAAATCAAGTGAAAGGTGTGTGCGGCCTTTGCCACCCGGGTGCCAAGGGGTCACTGACCCAGGCCAGGTCCAACCCAGGAACCAGCTGGATCTGCACAACCTGCACCCTGGTTCCCAGTCACTTGGCACAGGGCTTCCTCTCTGGCAAGATGGAGTCCAGAACTGATGGGGGAGTCCCCACTGGCAGCAGAGGTAGGGGACTTCCCATCCGCTGTAGTTGTTCATTTAACTCATCCTAGCACTGGAGAAGTGAGGAACACACATGGATGCCTGATGCCTGTCTAACGCCCACCCCACCGGCACTCAGAGCAGACATCACTAATCAACTCCAGATCGCTTCGATGCTGGGCCTTGACACTCCCTGAGATGCTCACAGTGACCAGTACAGTGACCGCTCTGGCTTTGGGTGTGTGCAGCGGGTCGGGAGGTAGCTCGGAGGCAGAGCTTGCGTAGCTGGCACCAGACCTGGGTGTGATGAGGGGAAGAGGTAAGACCAGGTGGGTGGTGGGTGGGCAGAGGCTGTCCTCACGCGGCGTTGCCTTCCGGAGGGCACTCAGGACCACTCTGGGTCTTAGAGAGCAGATGGAGATGTGGGCCTCGCTCCGTGGTTGAGGGACTCCCGGGTCTGCAGGCATCAGCCCCGGGGCTTCTGTAGGAGCAGCACTCGGGATCGGGGAACCCGCGCCCGCGCCCCCTCCACGCGCCCTCTGCGCCCCCTCCCTCCCACCCTCTCCAGCTTCTGCCAGCACCGGATGCCACGTTGACGTGTGCGAACCGTTCTTACACTGCGTCGTGTGGTGAATGACCAGCAGAAAAATAAGTCTGGACGAGTTCAGCACGCTTGGTTTTTCCCCAGTGCTTTTGGCTTAGGGTTGGTTGGATTCAGGGAGGGGGTGGGGAGATGTACCTCTGTGCTGCCCCCCCAGCATGTGTCCTCCGTGCACTGGCCCCAGAGGCTTCCGAGGTTCCAGGTGATTCCAGGTGGAGGCCGGAAGCGGTCTGAACTCCCGTTTTCATATATCCTCACCCCTCAGCTTCGCCACTCCAGCATCGGCCCTGGGGGCTTGGAAATGCCGCCCATTGCCGGTGACATCCGCAGTGTGCATCTAAATCACAACCCAGCCTTTGCTCTGACTTCCACGCTTCCCTCTGCTAGGTAAGAGCCTGAGAGACTCTGCTGACCCCAGGAATGACTGACAGCGCTGGCCTCCCCTGAGAGCCGTGGGTCTGGCGTGTGGGCCGCCAGCAGTACTCGCATAGCGCCTTGTTTGTAAACTCACACTGGACAATGGTACCTGACTCGTGTTCAAGCTCCTGTTCTGTGTGATGCCCCAGGGCATTTGCATTTTCTGTTCCCGGGTCTGGTCTGGAGTGGTGGTCTCCAGGTCTCAGCCTAAAAAGACCAGCTCCCTCCTGGGTGCTCAGGGTCGCAGGCTGTCCCAGCTGGGCCCAGGCTTCTTGAGGGGACACAGGAGGCCAGGCCCTGCCAAAGTCCCAAGTGCTGTTCCCACCCACTTAGTACCTGACAGGAAGGGGCGGTGGGCAGAGGAGTTTGTGGAGGCCCTGGCATGGACTGGAGCTCCTTTCGGGGGGCGGGGGAGGGGCGAGGCATCTGGACACAGGGCTGGGAAGATCTACGGATGTGGAGATGCGTGGTGGGTGTTTGGTTGCATCGCGTTGATACTTACATCGTTGATGCTTCCTCGGCGGCCCTGGCGGTGGTGGACGGGGTGTGTGATTACCCAATCCTGTTTCATGGCGTCTCTCACTGCGCACGTGTGAGCCGCACACCCTTGCCTGCCCCTCCCACCCCCTGGGAAATGCTTCGAAGCCCGTTCTTCTCAGGCTCTTTGGGGTCCTTGGGAGCGAGGCTGGGCCCCTCTGCGCACAGCGGCGGGGGGAGGGGCACTAGGACCCAAAGTCTCCAGGGGACGCCGGGTCTTTCGTTTCCAATTTTCAGTGGCACGTTCAGAATGTCGTGTGCCAACCCGGGAGCCGGACCTGTCCGGGGAGAAGCGGCAGTGGGGAGACCATCTCATTCGGCTGACTCAGCCAGAGGGCCAGGACCCCGGGAGAAAGGAGGAGGCCGGGAGAGGGGCCGGCTGGGTGGCTTCCCCCATCCCGCACCCCGCACTGAACCCCCGCCAGCCAGGCTGGGCCCGCGGAGGCTGCCAGTGAGTTTCTTCAGGGTCAACTCACGACACCAGCCTGCACTCGGGCTGCAGGAAGTTCCGTGTCATCTGCCGTGGCTGCTGGGCACTACTGTGGCCCCCACCGTGGCTATGGGGGCGGTACTGTGGCCCCACCGTGGCTATGGGGGCGGTACCGTGGCCCCCACCGTGGCTATGGGGGTGGTACCGTGGCCTCCATTGTGGCTATGGGGGCGGTACCGTGTCCCCCACCGTGGCTATGGGGGCGGTACCGTGGCCTCCATTGTGGCTATGGGGGCGGTACCGTGGCCCCCACCGTGGCTATGGGGGTGGTACCGTGGCCCCCACCGTGGCTATGGGAGTGGTACCGTGGCCAGGAGCAGACACTGCACAACCCTCCAGCCTTACTCCAGTTTGGCACATGCTCGTTGAGTGTGTATTTAGTTCCATGAGGTTTTACCCCATGTAGACCTGTGTACCCGCCCGTCAAGACGCTCCAGCTCCGTCCCCGCATGCCTCATCCCGCCCTCCTGTGGCCTGTCAACCACTCCCTCAGTCCTGACTGCACTCATCCACTCCGGAGCTCTGTAATTTTGTCATTTGGAGAAGGTTTGACGGAGTCAGGCAGTAGGCCACTTTCTCAGATTGCTTTTCCGTCAGTGGAATTCCTTGCAGTTTTATCCAGCTTGCTTGTTCCTTTTAAGTGCTCAGTAGCACTCCAGGGCATGAGGGTGCCAGGCTGGGCACTGTGTGGCACAGGTGTTGTTTGGCACTAGCATGTGGCACCAATGCCACGTGGCACTGGTGTCAGGCAGCACTGAGAACATTGGTGTGCAGGGTTTTGTGTGTGTGTGTGTGTGTGTGTAAATCGTCCTGTCTCCAGCATCAGTACATTCTGAACGATCTTTTACTTTTTGTGACTGCCCGTGCCCTCTTCTACAAGAGCCCCGGGAGCCTTTGCTCTTGAGCAATGACTCCCAGGTCGCCCCAGCATCGGCCTGCAGGTCCCTGGGTCGGGGCGGGCCCCACACACACCTGGGCGCAGGTGTACCCCCACACACACCTGGGCACAGCTGCCGGTGGATCAGAGCCACACAGGTCCAGCTGGGGACGAAGGGTCAGGGCGGCTGGGTTGTGAGCCTGACGCAGCCAGGGTCCCGCCCTGGGGAGTTGTGCTGGCGCGAGGCTCCGTGGGGGTGGCCCCAGGTCCTGCCCTGGGGAGCTCACCCCGGCCAAGCCCGTCACACAGGCCCACTCGGTAGTGGCCGCACAGGTGCGCTGTGTTCTTCCACGCGGGGCCCTGCACTGCTTGGAGGTAGCAGGCTCTGGACCAGCCTGTGGGCTGGCTAGCGGTCCCCAAACTGCCCGGTCACCAAGGCCGGCTGCTGGGAGGGACTGGAGATGGGGACCCTCTCGTCCTTGTCCTAGAGTGGCCTGCCTTGGCGTTGTAGCAGGCACCCTCGGGTGGCCAGCACTGGGCTTTGAAGGGTAAAGAGGAGTTTGCCAGTTACAGACTGAATTGTGGAGCTTCTGTTCACCTGGCCCACCACCGTGTGTGTGTGTGTGTGTGTGTGTGTGTGTGTGTGTGTGTGTGTGTGTGTGTGTGTGTGTGTGTCAGGGAGGGTTCCCCAAGATGAGATGCTCCTGAGACCGGATCCACCAGAGAGAGACACGGTCACCAGGTCTTGTGTGTTTTCCTAGATATCCTAGCAGGTGTCCTGGGTGGTATTTACAGAACCAGCCACCGCCTTGGAGGGGCAGAGAAAGCCAGGGAAGGGAGTAGCGGTCAGGGCCGTGCTGGGGACCCGGGGCTGGGGCAGGAGAGGGGCCATGCCAGCACACAGGGGCTGCGGAGGGGTGGAGGGACAGCTGCAGTGCCAGACAGCCAGGAAGCCGGCGGGCTCAGAGGGGCGTACGGGCAGCCGGGGGCTGATTCTGACCCCACCCCCACCCCAGCCGTGTGCCAGGCCTTGCCCCTTGCACTTAGGGAGACCATCATCTGCCAGGTGCCCGTGGCTCCCGCCTGTAATCCTAGCTACTCAGGAGGATGAGATCTGAGGATCGCAGTTCAAAGCCAGCCCGGGCAGAAAAAGCCCTGTGAGATGAACCACTCAAACAAAAACGCAAGTAGAACTGTGGCTCAAAGTGGTAGAGTGCTATCTTTGAGCTAAGGAGCTCAGGGTCAGCGCCCAGGCCCTGAGTTCAAGCCCCACAGCTAACTCAAAAAAAGCCATCATCACCACCATCAAAGCAGCTACTGGTGGGCTCTGCTCTTCCAGATGAGGAAACTGAGGCACAGAGAAGGAAGTAGCTTTTTGTTGTTTAAATTATGTTTTAGCTTATATGCTCAATGGCAGAGCATAGGCCCGTGCGTTTCTCTACATTATTGCCAAATTTCACACGCTTGAAAATTTTGCCAACCTATTGGATAGGATTGGTATGCAGTTACTGCTTCATTGGAAGTAACTTTCTTATGTCACACGTTTGGCCACTGAAAGCTCGGATTTGGGCTTCCCCTCCCCCAATTACAGGACTGCAGTGAATGGAATTCGGTTCCTGGGGGCTGTGTGGTGCGACAGGCGGTCCACATACCCCTGCTGAGATTATGGCCACCCCCAGATCAGCACCGAGACCCCCCCCTCCCCCCGCAGGCTGGGCACCGTGTCTGACCCGCCTGAACACACGGCCAGCTGCAGGGAGGCCCGTCAGATTGAATGATGAGCTGTGGAGAGGAAGCTGAATGCCGGCCGCCTGCACCATTCACACTGTTTTTGTCCACGGGGCTTAGACACAGCCGCGCGTCCCTTCCTTCTGCTGTCGAAGTGGGAAACACCAGGCTCCTGAAATTCAGTCGTTGAGAGAAACAGCCGCTGTGCCGCCGGGAGCGAGAGGCCCCCTGGGTCCCGGGGCAGGCGCACGCGTGCCGGACCGGCGTGCCCGGCTGGCGCACACACACACACACACATGCACATGCACGCACGCCCTGCTCCTCACCAAGTTCGCGTGTGTGCTTAGTGGCAGTAACGAGGCTTGAACTTAGTCCCTGAGCTTTTTCCATTCAAGGCTAACACTCCTTGAGCCACAGCTCCATGTCTAGCTTTTTGCTGGCTAATTGGAGATAAAGAGCCTCACAGACATCGCTGCCTGGGCTGGCCTTGGACAAGTTTTTAAAAATTAAAGTGATCACCATTTATAAAAACACAAACCGTGTAGAAGTATCGAAGACAGAAAAGACCCTCTCCTTCCCCAAGTAGTCGTCCTTAACTTGATTTTTTGGCCTCCTTTTTGCTATAAAAATGGGTGCATATTCTATGTCTTGTCTCTCCCTCCCTCCCTTTCACCATTCCTTCCTTCCTTCCTTCCTTCCTTCCTTCCTTCCTTCCTTCCTTCCTTCCTTCCTTCCTTCCTTCCCTTCTTTCTGCCAACTCCCATCCTTCCTCAACCTGCAGCCTGGGTTCCGTATCTGGCAGTGTCAGGAAGAGTCCTTGGTTGTCACGAGAGAGGTGACACTGATTCCCGCGTCCCGAGAAGCACAGAGCAGCTGCATTGCGCCGACGCGCCGTGTGGGCTGGCGCGGTCTTCCGTCACCGTCGGTGCGGTTGGTCCCATTGCACCCCGCGCTGCGCTGCACTGAGTTGCTTTGCCATTGAGGTGGTCTCTGCTCATTCATTTTAGACAGTGTCTTTGCACGTAGCCACACCCGGGGCACACGCTCACACACACACCTGAGTTTTTCTGTCAATACTGCCCTCCTCCTGGTGGCTAGAGTAGAAGGGCTGAGCGGTGACCTGTGTGTCCCTGTGGGGACGGCCTGGCCTTCTCGCAGGCAGACCCCGCGTCCCCCACCCTCCCGCCTCGGTCAGCAGAGCGTGTGGGGCTCATTGGAAATGACTTCCATCGCAGTCCGACGGCCCCCTTTGACAGTAGCGCCTCCCCCTTCCCTCTCCCATGAATTCCCTCCATCTTGCCAATGAATCGCAAACAGGATTGATACTCCCCTGACAGAGGGTGTTTAACGATGTTCAGTGTTGGTGACAACAGGAAAGAAAAATTCCCGCTCATTCTTTCCATGTGGATAATGGCCAGGAGGATAAAAGGCGCTGCTTTGTGGTCTCTTATTGAAAGAGCGTTCAATCAAGAGGCTCCAAAATGATCCCCGGGCCCTTTGCTCCCCCCGAGGCCTGTGTCCCCTGTGAGCACTCAGACATGCAGCTCACCGTGGCTGCCACCGCAGCTGCCCGCACCACCACCTTCCTCAGACTCCGGAGGCTGGGGGTGGAGGTGGGGTGCTAGGTTGCCCAGAAATGAGTGCTGTCAGCTGCTGGAGAAGCAGGCAGCTCACCCCAGTCCTCTGGGTCCTCCGCCACCTCGCATGAGTCCCAGAGCGACCGCACCGCAGGATGCGGTTTGCTTTACCTCTGGAATTTCAAACCCAGCCCCGCAGCTCCTTGAGATGACCGTGCATGCGTGCGGTCTGTCTGCATGGGCCCTGGGTGTGCAGATGCCCCGCTGGGTATAAAGATGGATCCCCCACTGGGCTCTGGCAGTGGAGATGGAAAGGGGGTGTTTGCAGCGTCAGACCCAGACACCCAAAGATAACTGCCCAGGAAGGAAGGGTCTCTGAGAGCCTGGGGAGGACAGCTAAGCCCAGCAGAGAGGGTCGTGGGGGGGGGGGGCACGTGCTGAGTGTGGGAGTTCCTTAAGGCCCAGAGGTTCACCCTTGGCCTAGTACAGAGTAGGAAGGGAGAGTGGCGAGATGGACGGATGGATGGATGGATGGATGGACGGATGGATGGATGGTTGACAGAAGATGAGTGGATGGATGGACAGACTGATGATGGCTGAGTGGATGGATGGTCGGTGATGGGTGGATGGACAGATCGATAAATAGGTGAGTGGATGGATGAGGATAGGTGGATGGACAGATGGACAAGGGTTGGCCGGGTAAATGGATGATGATGGATGGGTGGACAGATGGTTGATGATACAGCAGTGGATGGAGGGATGGATAGATGGACAAGTGGGTGCATGGAGAATGGATCTGTGCACGCATGAGCAGAAAGTATGGGAGAGCACTGTCCACAGAGTGAGCGAGCCCAGGTCCTGGGTGTGAAGGTGGCAGAGACACAGAGCCCCAAAACCTTCTGCTGTGTGGCCACCTGGAGGCTCCTCCATGGCGTCCGTGTCCCTTGGATGATTCATGCTCTGCCCCCCCCAGGCATGGGTGGGGAGAAAGTGTGTGACTCTGATGCCTGACGGCCTGAGCAGTGCCTCCCTGCCAGCCGGGGGGCAGCGGACACAGGCCCAGGACACTCAGAGACGCCCTGCAACGCCAGTCTGCTCGTACTGACCGGCGCTCCTTAAGTCTTCTCTCTTTTACTCTAAACTAATTTCATTTGCTTGAAAATACTGAGAAAATGCTGCCACCCCCCCCCCCATGGCAGGGGCCCCTGGATGGCCGGCTTGCGGGCACCTGCCGGCCCTGATCCACATGGCACAGGTGTTCTCCTCCGGTGTGGGTGTTTATGGGTGGTTTTTGAACTCCAAATGGGCCCGCCTATTTGGTGGCTTCCTGCCTGCTCCCTGCTGCCCAGGCCTCGGGAGGAAAAGCCGTCGTTCGCTTGTAACTCATGTAAGTTTTAACCCTAAGGCACAGTGATGCCTGGGCTGTTAGAAGTGGCCTTCCCGAGGGTGGGGCTGGGGGCGCTTGAAAGAAGGCAGGGGGAGTGGAGTGGAGGCCGGGGTCCGATGCGGGGAGGAGGGCAGTCGTGGAGCGGCTGGAACCGGTGCCTGGGGCGCTGCCCGGCTGCGTCCCCGGGTCTCACCCAGGCAGTCTCTCAAGATGAGATTTTCATCCATTTCAGACAGTGCCTGTCCCTAATCCTCTGTGCGTGGACAAAAGAGGCCAGACAGGACACTGCCCCCCACCCCCTGGAGCGGACAGGGGGCCTGGCCTGGGGTCGTTAGGATCTGGTACCGCAGCATGGCAGCGGTGGTGGGCGCCGGGTGCACTCTGCCAGCAGAGGAAGGAGACACAACTCCAGCTCCCGCCACCGGACCCGGCTGCGAGGGGGCAGTCACGCCTCTCCCCTGCATGAACCTGGGAAGGAGCCAGCACGGATTCGAACCCAAGCCTAGCCTCCACCAACCAGGGTCAAGGGTCTGAGGAGCAGGCTCTGAAAGCAGCCCTTTCCTCAGCTGCGAGTGCCACCCCACCCCGGCGTCCCTCCCGGGCCCCGCCGATGCCATCCTGGGTGCCGCTCATCTGAGAGTCCGGTTGGGAGGCGATGGCTGTATGTAGAGGCTTCCCATGAACGCCACAGTGCGGTGTTGGGTCCAGCCGGGACCTGGGGCCAGGCGGCCAAACAGCCGCCCGCCCCACCGTCCTGCAACCCCCGGTCAGACGTCCTGAGCCTCTAGCTTGTGCCCTGGAGCGGCGTCCTCCCTGGAGAGCTGGTTCCCTGCTGTCCAAGGCCCAGAGCACAGACTGTGGGTGGAGCCAAAGGGCCCATCTCTATTACACCCATGGCCTCTAGAGGAGGTCGCGCTTACCCTTACAGTGAGGGCGACTAGACCGTGACGTGACTGAGGTCAGGACCCCGGCCAGGCTGCTCCCGCCGGCTGAGGGCCCCTCTCCCCTATGCTGTGTGCACGGGGCACTCCAGCGGGGCCCTCCGCCTCCTCCCCACCCCCCTGCTCTCACTGTGCCCTCCTCCCCACCCCCCTGCTCCCATGGTGCCCTCCTCCCCACCCCCCTGCTCCCACGGTGCTCTCCTCCCCAACCCCTCCTGCCTGCTCCCACGGTGCCCTCCTCCCCACCCCCCTGCTCCCACGGTGCCCTCCTCCCCACCCCCCTGCCTGCTCCCACGGTGCCCTCCTCCCCACCCCCCTGCTCCCACGGTGCCCTCCTCCCCACCCCCCTGCCTGCTCCCACGGTGCCCTCCTCCCCACCCCCCTGCTCCCACGGTGCCCTCCTCCCCACCCCCTCCTGCTCCCACGGTGCCCACCTCCCCACCCCCCTGCTCCCACGGTGCCCTCCTCCCCACCTCCCTCCTGCTCCCACGGTGCCCTCCTCCCCACCCCCCTGCTCCCACGGTGCCCTCCTCCCCACCCCCCTGCCTGCTCCCACAGTGCCCTCCTCCCCAACCCCCTGCCTGCTCCCACGGTGCCCTCCTCCCCACCCCCCTGCTCCCACGGTGCCCTCCTCCCCACCCCCCTGCTCCAATGGTGCCCTCCTCCCCACCCACCTGCTCCCACGGTGCCCTCCTCCCCACCCCCCTGCTCCCACGGTGCCCTCCTCCCCACCCCCCTGCTCCCACGGTGCCCTCCTCCCCACCCCCTCCTGCTCCCACGGTGCCCTCCTCCCCACCCCCCTGCTCCCACGGTGCCCTCCTCCCCACCCCCCTGCTCCCACGGTGCCCTCCTCCCCACCCCCCTGCTCCCACGGTGCCCTCCTCCCCACCTCCCTTCTGCTCCCACGGTGCCTTCCTCCCCACCTCCCTCCTGCTCCCACGGTGCCCTCCTCCCCACCCCCCTGCCTGCTCCCACGGTGCCCTCCCCACCCCCCTGCTCCCACGGTGCCCTCCTCCCCACCCCCCTGCTCCCACGGTGCCCTCCTCCCCACCCCCCTGCTCCCACGGTGCCCTCCTCCCCACCCCCCTCCTGCTCCCACGGTGCCCTCTTCCCCACCCCCCTGCTCCCACGGTGCCCTCCTCCCCACCCCCCTGCTCCCACGGTGCCCTCCTCCCCACCCCCTGCTCCCACGGTGTCCTCCTCCCCACCCCCCTGCTCCCACGGTGCCCTCCTCCCCACCACCCTGCTCTCACGGTGCCCTCCTCCCCACCCCCCTGCTCCCACGGTGCCCTCCTCCCCAACCCCTGCTCCCACGGTGCCCTCCTCCCCACCTCCCTGTTCCCACGGTGCCCTCCTCCCCACCCCCTCCTGCTCTCACAGTGCCCTCCACCCCACCCCCCTGCTCCCACGGTGCCCTCCTCCCCACCTCCCTGCTCCCACAGGGCCCTCCTCCCCACCCCCCTGCTCCCACGGTGCCCTCCTCCCCACCTCCCCTGCTCCCACGGTGCCCTCCTCCCCACCCCCTCCTGCTCCCACGGTGCCCTCCTCCCCACCTCCCTGCTCCCACGGTGCCCTCCTCCCCACCCCCCTGCTCCCACGGTGCCCTCCTCCCCACCCCCCTGCCTGCTCCCACAGTGCCCTCCTCCCCACCCCCCTGCTCCCACGGTGCCCTCCTCCCCACCCCCCTGCTCCCACGGTGCCCTCCTCCCCACCACCCTCCTGCTCCCACGGTGCCCTCCTCCCCACCACCCTCCTGCTCCCACGGTGCCCTCCTCCCCACCCCCCTGCTCCCACGGTACCCTCCTCCCCACCCCCTCCTGCTCCCACGGTGCCCTCATCCCCACCCCCCTGCTCCCACGGTGCCCTCCTCCCCACCTCCCTGCTCCCACGGTGCCCTCCTCCCCACCCACCTGCTCCCACGGTGCCCTCCTCCCCACCCCCTGCTCCCACGGTGCCCTCCTCCCCACCTCCCTGTTCCCACGGTGCCCTCCTCCCCACCCCCTCATGCTCTCACGGTGCCCTCCTCCCCACCCCCCTGCTCCCACGGTGCCCTCCTCCCCACCTCCCTGCTCCCACAGTGCCCTCCTCCCCACCCCCCTGCTCCCACGGTGCCCTCCTCCCCACCTCCCCTGCTCCCACGGTGCCCTCTTCCCCACCCCCTCCTGCTCCCACGGTGCCCTCCTCCCCACCTCCCTGCTCCCACGGTGCCCTCCTCCCCACCCCCCTGCTCCCACGGTGCCCTCCTCCCCACCCCCCTGCCTGCTCCCACGGTGCCCTCCTCCCCACCCCCCTGCTCCCACGGTGCCCTCCTCCCCACCCCCCTGCTCCCACGGTGCCCTCCTCCCCACCCCCCTGCTCCCACGGTGCCCTCCTCCCCACCCCCTCCTGCTCCCACGGTGCCCTCCTCCCCACCCCCCTGCTCCCACGGTGCCCTCCTCCCCACCCCCCTGCTCCCACGGTGCCCTCCTCCCCACCCCCCTTCTCCCACGGTGCCCTCCTCCCCACCCCCCTGCCTGCTCCCACGGTGCCCTCCTCCCCACCCCCTCCTGCTCTCACGGTGCCCTCCTCCCCACCCCCCTGCTCCCACGGTGCCCTCCTCCCCACCCCCCTGCTCCCACGGTGCCCTCCTCCCCACCCCCCTGCCTGCTCCCACGGTGCCCTCCTCCCCACCCCCCTGCTCCCACAGTGCCCTCCTCCCCACCCCCCTGCCTGCTCCCACGGTGCCCTCCTCCCCACCCCCCTGCTCCCACGGTGCCCTCCTCCCCACCCACCTGCTCCCACGGTGCCCTCCTCCCCACCCCCCTGCTCCCACGGTGCCCTCCTCCCCACCTCCCTCCTGCTCCCACGGTGCCTTCCTCCCCACCCCCCTGCTCCCACGGTGCCCTCCTCCCCACCCACCTGCTCCCACGGTGCCCTCCTCCCCACCCCCCTGCTCCCACAGTGCCCTCCTCCCCACCTCCCTCCTGCTCCCACGGTGCCCTCCTCCCCACCCCCCTGCCTGCTCCCACAGTGCCCTCCTCCCCACCCCCCTGCTCCCACGGTGCCCCCCTCCCCACCCCCCTGCCTGCTCCCACGGTGCCCTCCTCCCCACCCCCCTGCCTGCTCCCACGGTGCCCTCCTCCCCACCCCCCTGCCTGCTCCCACGGTGCCCTCCTCCCCACCCCCCTGCCTGCTCCCATGGTGCCCTCCTCCCCACCCCCTCCTGCTCCCACGGTGCCCTCCTCCCCACCCCCCTGCTCCAACGGTGCCCTCCTCACCACCCCCCTGCTCCCACGGTGCCCTCCTCCCCACCCCCTCCTGCTCCCACGGTGCCCTCCTCCCGACCCCCTCCTGCTCTCACGGTGCCCTCCTCCCCACCCCCCTGCTCCCACGGGGCCCTCCTCCCCACCACCCTGCTCTTACGGTGCCCTCCTCCCCACCCCCTCCTGCTCCCACGGTGCCCTCCTCCCCACCTCCCTGCTCCCACGGTGCCCTCCTCCCCACCCCCCTGCTCCCACGGTGCCCTCCTCCCCACCCCCCTGCTCCCACGGTGCCCTCCTCCCCACCCCCCTGCTCCCACGGTGCCTCCTCCCCACCCCCCTGCTCCCACGGTGCCCTCCTCCCCACCCCCTGCTCCCACGGTGCCCTCCTCCCCACCTCCCTGTTCCCACGGTGCCCTCCTCCCCACCCCCTCCTGCTCTCACGGTGCCCTCCTCCCCACCCCCCTGCTCCCACGGTGCCCTCCTCCCCACCCCCTCCTGCTCCCACGGTGCCCTCCTCCCCACCCCCCTGCTCCAACGGTGCCCTCCTCCCCACCCCCCTGCTCCCACGGTGCCCTCCTCCCCACCCCCTCCTGCTCCCACGGTGCCCTCCTCCCCACCCCCCTGCTCCCACGGTGCCCTCCTCCCCACCCCCTCCTGCTCCCACGGTGCCCTCCTCCCCACCCCCCTGCTCCCACGGTGCCCTCCTCCCACCCCCCTGCCTGCTCCCACGGTGCCCTCCTCCCCACCCCCCTGCTCCCACGGTGCCCTCCTCCCCACCCCCTCCTGCTCCCACGGTGCCCACCTCCCCACCCCCCTGCTCCCACGGTGCCCTCCTCCCCACCTCCCTCCTGCTCCCACGGTGCCCTCCTCCCCACCCCCCTGCTCCCACGGTGCCCTCCTCCCCACCCCCCTGCCTGCTCCCACGGTGCCCTCCTCCCCACCCCCCTGCCTGCTCCCACGGTGCCCTCCTCCCCACCCCCTCCTGCTCCCACGGTGCCCTCCTCCCCACCCCCCTGCTCCCACGGTGCCCTCCTCCCCACCCCCCTGCCTGCTCCCACAGTGCCCTCCTCCCCACCCCCCTGCTCCCACGGTGCCCTCCTCCCCACCCCCCTGCTCCCACGGTGCCCTCCTCCCCACCCCCCTGCTCCCACGGTGCCCTCCTCCCCACCCCCTCCTCCTCCCACGGTGCCCTCCTCCCCACCCCCCTGCTCCCACGGTGCCCTCCTCCCCACCCCCCTTCTCCCACGGTGCCCTCCTCCCCACCCCCCTGCCTGCTCCCACGGTGCCCTCCTCCCCACCCCCTCCTGCTCTCACGGTGCCCTCCTCCCCACCCCCCTGCTCCCACGGTGCCCTCCTCCTCACCCCCCTGCTCCCACGGTGCTCTCCTCCCCACCCCCCTGCCTGCTCCCACGGTGCCCTCCTCCCCACCCCCCTGCTCCCACGGTGCCCTCCTCCCCACCCCCCTGCCTGCTCCCACGGTGTCCTCCTCCCCACCCCCTCCTGCTCTCACGGTGCCCTCCTCCCCACCCCCCTGCTCCCACGGGGCCCTCCTCCCCACCACCCTGCTCTTACGGTGCCCTCCTCCCCACCTGCCTGCTCCCACGGTGCCCTCCTCCCCACCCCCCTGCTCCCACGGTGCCCTCCTCCCCACCCCCCTGCTCCCACGGTGCCCTCCTCCCCACCCCCTGCTCCCACGGTGCCCTCCTCCCCACCTCCCTGTTCCCACGGTGCCCTCCTCCCCACCCCCTCCTGCTCTCACGGTGCCCTCCTCCCCACCCCCCTGCTCCCACGGTGCCCTCCTCCCCACCTCCCTGCTCCCACAGTGCCCTCCTCCCCACCCCCCTGCTCCCACGGTGCCCTCCTCCCCACCTCCCCTGCTCCCACGGTGCCCTCCTCCCCACCCCCTCCTGCTCCCACGGTGCCCTCCTCCCCACCTCCCTGCTCCCACGGTGCCCTCCTCCCCACCCCCCTGCTCCCACGGTGCCCTCCTCCCCACCCCCCTGCCTGCTCCCACAGTGCCCTCCTCCCCACCCCCCTGCTCCCACGGTGCCCTCCTCCCCACCCCCCTGCTCCCACGGTGCCCTCCTCCCCACCCCCCTGCTCCCACGGTGCCCTCCTCCCCACCCCCTCCTGCTCCCACGGTGCCCTCCTCCCCACCCCCCTGCTCCCACGGTGCCCTCCTCCCCACCCCCCTTCTCCCACGGTGCCCTCCTCCCCACCCCCCTGCTCCCACGGTGCCCTCCTCCCCACCTCCCTCCTGCTCTCATGGTACCCTCTGCCTCCCTCCACTCCTTCAGCAGCAGGTCCCCTCTGGCCTGTGCCCACCTCTGGGCTCCATCTTGGTGGGGAGAAGGGTCCCCGGGGACCAGGCTGGGGACCCACCCTCTCCTGCTGCCCCGCTGCCCCTTAGGTGTCTCGGGCGCCTTGCACCCGCTCCCACCTCCACACCTGGCCCAGGCCTCTGGCTGTCTGGCCAATCACGGTGTCTTTGTGGAGCTGTCCCTTCCTCTGTCCTCACGTGAACCTGCGGGTCCTTGCTTCGAAGGGCTGGTGGCACGTTCCTGCTTACTGAGCTCGCAGCTCCCCCGCCCGCCAGCCAGCCTGCAGACCCCCCCTCACTGTGGCCTGACCATGTCCTGTGGTGGCCACAAAGGCCACCCATGCCTCCCTCCCTCCCTCCCTCCTTCCTTCCTTCCCTCCCTCCCTCCCTCCCTCCTGGCCTGGGCAGAGGCCCTGGAGACAGGCGGCCCAAGGGGGGCTCCCAGACTGGGCAGAGGGTGGAGGGGAGGGGATTACAGGGCCTGGGGTGGGTGTGGGTGTTGCACAAAGCCAGCCCTGTGTGTCCCCTGAATGCCCAGCTTTGTCCCAGGCCCCAGCAGACAGACTTGGGCCTTGCACAATCGGGCTGGGCCGCCCGGGGCTCTGGACGGGCCTCGCCTGGGGAGACAGGAGGTATGGCCACGGGGGAGTGGTCCCAGGCCTGGCCCTTGCGTGACCCGGGCTCTGTCGTTCCCTTGGGAGTGTGAGTGTCCCACAGGCAGCGACGGGCCTCGGGCAGGCCTCACCAGAAGTGACGTCCTGGGAGGAGCAGCTCTGACTTGGTGGCGCTTCTGTGCCTTGTGTGGTGGAGAAGGGGTGAGGGGCGGCGGGCGCTGGAGGCTGGCAGGGACTTCTGGGGGGGAAGCCGCCACCCACCGGCACACCTGGGGCACATCGGTCTAGTCAAAGCTTCGGAGAAAACCACGCTGGTGGCAGGAGGGGGTTGGCCTCCCAGGCGTGATGGCTGGGGCCAGGCCCGGGCCGGCAGGAGGCTGGCAGTGGCCTGGGATTTGAACCTGTGTCTCTGGGATCCCTCCCTCAGCTAATTGCTTAGTGCCCGGGGGCGGGGCGACGGGAGGAGGAAGGGCACCAGGGAGCCGTCTGTCCACTGCGAGCGCCCCCTCTGAAGACCCCGCCCCTTGCCGGTGGCTCCCACCAGTGGCGGAGGCCCCGGCTGGCCTGCGTCCGCAGAGCCACCTCCCTGGGCAGGACCAACACAGCCTCTTCCCTTCCCACCCAGGAGGCTTTCCTCCCGAGCAGCGCTGCCCCCGAGGGCTGAGCGCCCGCTCAGGCGGGCAGCCGCGCCCCCCTGGGAGCTGGTGTTTGCTGGGGGTGTGCCCTTGGTGTTGAGGTGGCACTGTCAGGGTGGTGTCTGTGTCGGAGGTTGAGCTGGTGTTTGGTGGGGTGTAGGAAGTTGGGTGTTGCCTGTTGGGGTATAGGATATCAGGGTGTTGGTGGTGGAGGTGGAGGGGTATCCGGGTGTTGTCTGTTAAGGTACAGGAGTTTCAAGGTGTGTCTCCTTGGGGCTAGGTTGAGTGCTGTCTGCCAGAGCATTGGGGTTTCTAGGCATCTTTGGTGGGATGTAGTTGTGTTGGGTGTGAGAGTGTGGAGGCGTGCTCTGGTTGTGCACGCATGCACACACATGCACACAACCCTGCACATATGTTCCTGGTTTCACGGTACCCGACTCTGGCTTCCTTCCACACCGTTGGCCCGTGGGCTCTTCTCGCTGCCCCTGCCCGGCCAGGTACCCAGGTCCTGTTCCATGGTCTCCACGCAGTCTTTCCCTGCTGGGGCCCTGGCCCGGCGTGCCCTCCGCTGCTCACGGGAGACGGTGTGAACCTCCCCCTGCACCCTCATGGCCTGCCTAGTCCATGGGGGATGGGGGGGGGGGGGTGAGCTGCAGTCCTGCAGGGGTGGGGGCGGGGGTGGTGAGCTGCAGCCTCCACCCGAGTCTCACGTGTACCCTGTCTCCACAGCCGAGCTGGAGTTCGTGCAGATCCTGGTGATCGTGGTGGTGATGATGGTGATGGTGGTGGTGATCACGTGCCTGCTGAGCCACTACAAGCTGTCCGCCCGCTCCTTCATCAGCCGGCACGGCCAGGAGAGGAGGAGAGAGGACGGCCTTTCCTCGGTGAGTGGCCGGCCCGGTACGCGTCTGAGCCCAAAGCCAAGGCTAGAAGAGAAGCCGCCTGGCGTGGTCTGGAGCAGACCCTGGGGCCAGGCAGACAGCTTTGAGATGCCAGGTGGCCTCCGCCTTGTGCCAGCACTGCGGACCTCATGGCTGGGAGGAGGAGGCTTCCGAGCAGGAAGGCCTTGGTGCGCGTACGCTGTGCGGGGAGTGGGGAGCAGGGAGTGAATCGCAGGGGCCAGCATCGCCCAGCCAGGGCTGACCCGGGCGGGACTGGAACAGCAGACGGGAGACCGCTGCAGCTGGCCACCACGGGACTGGAGTTCTGGGGACTTCAGAGATCTGGGGCCGAGGGACAGGTAGCCCATGGACCGCTGGATAGATCTGCTGAGCCCCCTGTGCACCAGGCTGGGACCGGGGGACGGGCCCGGCCCGGGGCTGCAGGCAGCAAGACTAGCGGGTAGAGATGGGGCCGCCCCCAGTGGGCCAGGCTCCGATGCAGACGGGTTGCGGGAGAGGGCAGAGACCCAGCCACCGGCCTCCTTATCCTGGGAGGCTCAACCTCCGCAGCCTCCGCTCAGAAGTGTTCCAAAGCAGGTTGTGCATCTGCTCCAGACGCAGATGTGTCCCTTGCCATTCCCTAAACAGGGCAGGGTTGTAAGCCAGGGCCCTCGAGAAGGCCCAGGCTCCAGGCTGGGGACTCCTGTTTCCTAGCAGAGGCCAAGCATCTGCAGATTTGACGCTGCTGGCCTGGAACCATCTTCACGGTGCCAAGAGCCCTCATCACCAGCACCTGTTGGTCCGGGGCTCCTGGAGATGAACTCAGCCTAGAACTTGCTGGGCAGACACTGCCAGTCAAGTCATGTCCCCTGCACCACCCCCGCCCCCTTTTTGGCCTTAGTTATTTCTCAGACAGGGTCTCATCTCTGCCAAGGGCCACCTGCAGGCCACAGCCCTCCTGCCCAGGGTCCTCGGGATCTGGGGGCCACCACAGCCAGCTTACTGATTGAGATAGGGTCTCACTACCTTTTTGCCTAGAACTTGAGTCACTAGGATTACAGGTAGGAGCACTGTACCCAGCAGCCACCGTTGTGTAGGTAGGACGTGCTGGTATATGTGTGTGTGTGTCCTTGTGCTGGTCCTGGGGCTTGAACTTGGGCCCTGGGCATTCTCCCTGAGCTTTTCACTCAAGGCAAGCACTCTACCACTTGAGCCACAGCCTGACTTCCTGTTTTGTGGTAGTTAACTACAGCTTAGAGTCTCATGGACTTCCCTACTGGGCTGTCTTTGAACTGTGATCCCCCAGATCTCAGCCTCTTGAGTGGCTAGGATTACAGGCGTGAGCCACTGTGCCTGGTGCCCATGTTGTGTGTTTTGATGTGTTGGAATGCGGGCACTCCCACGTTATCTCCTTGAAACCACATGTTGAGGCCTTGGCGTGGGGGGCAGGCATCCAGTGGCTGAGAACTTTCTCCATCTGTGAGGCCCAGGGCCGGCTGAGGGGGCTCTGTCTTGCTGTTGAGTGTTTGGAACAGATGCGCATTTCTGCAGCTGGGTTCAGTGTTTCACGGAGGGAGACTGGAAGTCACCAAAGCCTAGGCAGGCCGGGTGACAGGAGCAGCAGCCTGTCCCCAAAGCTGGGGGCCCCCAGGTGCCAGGACGGCAGGGCCAGGGCTGGCCGCGTTCCCGGGGACGCCTGGGGCTGGCAGTGCCACCCAGGATCTCTGCGCTGAGCCAAGGGGTGTTGGCCTCTGCCCGAGCGGGCGGGGCCGCCCCAGGCAGGTCGGGGCACCTCTGCAGGCGTCGGGCCCGGCCTCGGTGCGTCACCCCACTGGCAGGACAAGAGCTCCGGCTCTGGCAGCGGTGGCAGGGACGTGGTCAGTCCCCACCCAGGCCCGGCGTGCATCTTGAGGGCCAGCGGCCTCCGCCCAACACGTCCACGTGCTGCCAGCCCGGAGCCCCCGGCTGGTGTTTGCTGTCCCCGTCACCCAGCAACGACGGGCGCTGCCGGCTGCGTGACGACTGATCCATGTGTCCTGGCTGCGGTCGGCCATGGCCGGGGTTGGCCCCGCTTCGAGGGAGAAGCTGGGGCTTCTGGAGACGGGACTCTAGCCCGAGTCCAAGAGCTTGTCCAAGCCGCGGAAGCCCGGAGCTGGTGGGGAGCACCAAGTGTGGGAAGAGCAGAGGGAAGCCCGGAGGTGGAGCTGGCCCTTGAGGGCGTGGGGGGCAAACGGTCGGCCGGCGGCTCCCAGCTCGGCCATGCCTGATTTCTGGGGCACCTGCGGGCTGAAGAAGAGCCCCCCCTTTGCCGATGGGCTGATCGCAGGGTGCCTGGGACACCTGGCCGGGTAAACACCACGTCTAGTGAGGACCAACCCGGACAGTGGCTCCCTGCGAGTCCCCTCCCACACGAGCCTCAGCTGAGGAGTCTCTGCGCCTCGTGGCCTCTGGAGAGACCCCACGCGGCCGCCAGACCTGCGCCCTGTCTGTCCACTCCGGCTAGCCCCTGACATGGCTTCCAGCTGTGGCTGCTTTTCAGGAAAACTTGGGGACCCCTATCCTCACTGTGTGGAGCCACAACTCCGCCCGCCCCGCCCCGCCCCGCCCCGCCCTGGGCACTGGGGACAGGTGCACAGGAGGGCCCGAGACGGTGCTGAAGTCAGTCCTGACGCAGCCCCCCCCCCCCCCAGCTGCGTCGGGGAAGAAGGACACCTCACGCTGGGACACGGGAACACGTGGAGGCTGAGGACGCATCCCAGGCTTCCTTCCCTGCCCACACAAGGCTGTCATGCTGCTGGAGCTGGCAGAAGCTGCCCGGCATCCCAGCCGCCTTTCCCCGCTCAGCCAGGGTCTGGGATGAGGAAACCCCGTGTCCTCCTCTCGGTCCCCAAATAGGTCCTCAGATCTCCGCTGGCTCTCCTCCCAGGCCCAGCCACAGGCAAGGTCCGCCCAGAGGCCTCCGGTGTCCCGGCCCACCCCAGGCCTGGGGCCAGGCTTCTTCCCTGTCCATTGTCACTACCGCCTGCCACCACCGTGTGTCTGCCAGGCGGTGGCTTGTGGGGCTGGAGGGTATGATCTTGGCATTGGGGGCCGAGGCTGGGGGGGGGGAGGCTGAGGCTCTGGAGTGGGGGCGAGGCTCTGGGGTAGGGGCGAGGCTCAGGGGGGGCCGAGGCTCTGGGGGGGCGAGGCTCTGAGGGGGGGCCGAGGCTCTGGGGGGGCTGAGGCTCTGGGGGGGCGAGGCTCTGGGGGGGGGCGAGGCTCTGGGGGGGGGGCCGAGGCTCTGGGGGGGCCGAGGCTCAGGGGGGGGCCGAGGCTCTGGGGGGGCCGAGGCTCTGGGGGGGGCCGAGGCTCTGGGGGGGCCGAGGCTCTGGGGGGGGGCGAGGCTCTGGGGGGGCCGAGGCTCTGGGGTGGGGGCAAGGCTCTGGGGTGGGGGCGAGGCTCTGGGGGGGCGAGGCTCTGGGGGGGGCTGAGGCTCTGGGGGGGGGCGAGGCTCTGGGGGGGGCTGAGGCTCTGGGGGGGGGCGAGGCTCTGGGGGGGCGAGGCTCTGGGGGGGCCGAGGCTCTGGGGGGCCGAGGCTCTGGGGGGCCGAGGCTCTGGGGGGGCGAGGCTCTGGGGTGGGGGCGAGGCTCTGGGGGGGCCGAGGCTCTGGGGGGCCGAGGCTCTGGGGGGGGCCGAGGCTCTGGGGGGGGCGAGGCTCTGGGGGGGCGAGGCTCTGGGGGGGGGCTGAGGCTCTGGGGGGCCGAGGCTCTGGGGGGGCGAGGCTCTGGGGGGGGGCGAGGCTCTGGGGGGGCAAGGCTCTGGGGGGGCCGAGGCTCTGGGGTGGGGACGAGGCTCGGGGGGGCCGAGGCTCGGGGGGGGGGCCGAGGCTCTGGGGGGGCGAGGCTCTGGGGGGGGGCTGAGGCTCTGGGGGGCCGAGGCTCTGGGGGGGGCTGAGGCTCTGGGGGGGGCGAGGCTCTGGGGGGGACTGAGGCTCTGGGGGGGGGCTGAGGCTCTGGGGGGGACTGAGGCTCTGGGGTGGGGGCGAGGCTCTGGGGGGCCGAGGCTCTGGGGGGGGCCTTGGCTCTGGGGTGGGGGCGAGGCTCTGGGGGGGCCGAGGCTCTGGGGGGGGCCGAGGCTCTGGGGGGGGCCGAGGCTCTGGGGGGGCCGAGGCTCTGGGGGGGGGCCGAGGCTCTGGGGGGGGGGGTGAGGCTCTGGGGGGGGGGGCGAGGCTCTGGGGGGGGGGCGAGGCTCTGGGGGGGGGGCCGAGGCTCTGGGGTGGGGGCGAGGCTCTGGGGTGGGGGCGAGGCTCTGGGGTGGGGGCGAGGCTCTGGGGGGGGCGAGGCTCTGGGGGGGGCGAGGCTCTGGGGGGGGCCGAGGCTCTGGGGGGGGTGAGGCTCTGGTGGCTGGGGGCGAGGCTCTGGGGGGGGGGGCGAGGCTCTGGGGGGGGGGGGCCGAGGCTCTGGGGGGGCCGAGGCTCTGGGGGGGGACCGAGGCTCTGGGGGGGGCCGAGGCTCTGGGGGGCCGAGGCTCTGGGGAGGAGGGACCAGCCGTGTGGCTCTGAGTCTGGGGTCGAGGCAGGCACTGCGCCCCACCCAGCTGACCGCTGTGTCCCGTTCCAACCTGCAGGAGGGGTGTCTCTGGCCCTCAGAGAGCACGGCGTCCGGAGGCGGGATCCCCGAGGTGAGACCCACACCACATCCCCCACCAGCCACATCCCCACTGGCCACGTCTCCTGCCCAGCCACGTCCCCTGCCCAGCCACGTCCCCTGCCCAGCCATGTCACCCACCGGCCACATCCCCACCGGCCACATCCCCTGCCCAGCCACATCCCCACCGGCCACATCCCCTGCCCAGCCATGTCCCCTGCCCAGCCACATCCCCCGCCGGCCACGTCCCCTGCCCAGCCACATTCCCCGCCGGCCACGTCCCCTGCCCAGCCATGTCACCCACAGGCCACATTCCCCGTCAGCCACGTCCCCTGCCCAGCCACATCCCCCACCGGCCACGTCCCCTGCCCAGCCATATCACCCACAGGCCACATTCCCCGCCAGCCACGTCCCCTGCCCAGCCACATCCCCCACCGGCCACGTTCCCTGCCCAGCCACATCCCCCACCGGCCACGTTCCCTGCCCAGCCACGTCCCCCACCAGCCACGTCCCCTGCCCAGCCACATCCCCTGCCCAGCCATGTCCCCCACTAGCCATGTCCCCCACTAGCCACATCCCCTGCCCAGCTGTGTCCCCCACCAGCCACGTTCCCCACCAGCCACGTCCCCCACCAGCCATGTCCCCCACCAGCCACGTCCCCCACCAGCCACGTCCCCCACCAGCCATGTCCCCCACCAGCCATGTCCCCCACCGGCCACGTCCCCCACCGGCCATGTCCCCCACTGGCCACGTCCCCTGCCCAGCCCTTGCCCAGCCCACTCCCCTGCCCTCCTGTGCTGATGCCATGGCCACCCTGTGCCAGGGCCAAGGCCTGACCTCAGAGGCTGCTGCCACACAGCCTCTACCACACAGCCTCACTCCTGCTACTGACACCCTCCACACCTCTACCCATACCCCACCCCATGCCCTCCACACCCCACCCCACGCCCTCCACACCCCACCCCATACCCTCACCCCACGCCCTCCACACCCCACCCCATACCCTCACCCCACACCCTCCACACCCCACCCCATACCCTCACCCCACGCCCTCCACACCTCACGCCCTCCACACCCCACGCCCTCCACACCCCACCCCATACCCTCACCCCACACCCTCCACACCCCACCCCACGCCCTCCACACCCCACCCCATACCCCACCTCACGCCCTCCACACCCCACACCATACCCTCACCCCACACCCTCCACACCCCACACCATACCCTCACCCCACACCCTCCACACCCCACGCCCTCCACACCCCACGCCCTCCACACCCCACCCCACTCCCTCCACACCCCACCCCATACCCCACCCCACGCCCTCCACACCCCACCCCATACCCCACCTCACGCCCTCCACACCCCACACCATACCCTCACCCCACGCCCTCCACACCCCACGCCCTCCACACCCCACCCCATACCCCACCCCACCCCATACCCTCACCCCACACCCTCCACACCCCACCCCATACCCCACCCCACCCCATACCCTCACCCCACACCCTCCACACCCCACCCCACACCCTCCACACCCCACCCCACGCCCTCCACACCCCACCCCATACCCCACCCCACCCCATACCCTCACCCCACACCCTCCACACCCCACCCCACGCCCTCCACACCCCACCCCATACCCCACCCCACCCCATACCCTCACCCCACACCCTCCACACCCCACCCCACGCCCTCCACACCCCACGCCCTCCACACCCCACCCCACACCCTCCACACCCCACCCCATACCCCCACCCCACGCCCTCCACACCCCACCCCAAACCCCACCCCACCCCACGCCCTCCACACCCCACACCCTCTACCCCTCACTGCGCTTCTGCCCCTGCCCACGCCCTCCTCACCCCTCCTCCCCCTCTCCAGCCCCAGGTCTACGCCGCGCCCCGGCCCGTGGACCGCCTGGCAGTGCCCAGCTTCGCCCGGAGGGAGCGACTCCACCGCTTCCAGCCCACCTACCCGTACGTGCAGCACGAGATCGACCTGCCGCCCACCATCTCCCTGTCGGATGGCGAGGAGCCCCCGCCCTACCAGGGCCCCTGCACCCTGCAGCTCAGGGACCCCGAGCAGCAGCTGGAGCTGAACCGAGAGTCGGTGCGCGCTCCCCCCAACAGAACCATCTTCGACAGCGACCTGCCGGCCGGGACGGTGCCAGGCGGGCCCTGCGCCCCCAGCAGCCACTCGGGCATCAGCGCTGCAAGCTACAGCGGCGGCGGGCGCATGGAGGGGCCGCCCCCCGCCTACAACGAGGTCATCGCCCACTACCCACGCCCCTTCCAGCACCAGCAGAGCCCCGGGCCACCCTCCCTGCTGGAGGGACTCCACGCACCCCACCTCACCCCCCTGGAAAGCAAGGAGGACAAGCAGAAAGCTCAGCCCCTCTAGGAGCCGCGCGCGGCTGTAGGAAGAAACAAACGACAAAAACAAAACAAAACAAGGCAAACACTCTGCACTGGAGAGAAGAGGGGCGCCCCAACTCCACGTATAAATATTTACATGTTCTGTCGGGTCTAAATGCACAGCTCCGAAAGCTTGCAAAAAAGCAAAAAAAAAACAAAAAAAAACCACACAAAAAAAACATGTTTCAAGCCACATCGTGAAAGCAAAAAAGGAAAAAAAAAACCATTCTATAGTAGTCTCTTTTTTTTAGTTGAGCTGTGTGCACGAATGCTTAATTTTTTTCGTTAATGATGGTTTCACTTAACTTTAAAGACATATTTGCACAAAACCTTTGTTTAAAGATCTGCAATATTATATATATATAAATATAAATCTATATAAACTAAGAGAAACTGTATGGGGGGCAGGAGTATTTTTGTATTAGAAGAGGCTTATTGAAAGGAGTTGTTTTCCGAACTCGAAGAGGAAAGAAAAAGGCAATTTTTGAGTGCCAACTCAAAGTGTGTATTACCTTGTAAAGAAAAAAAAATATACAAAGCAGGGGTCTAGAGTTATTTATATAAATGTCGAGATTTTGCACTATTTTTTAATATAACTATGTCAGTGCTTGTTGGATGGAAAGTTCTATTGTGTCTGTCGAGACGTCTGCCAGGCAGGGGTGTCCCCTGGTCTCCTGGTCCCTTTGTCCCTGGTCCCCTCATCTCTCCCCCGTCCCCCTCCCCCTCCCCCTCCCCCGTCCTCCTCCCTACCCTCCGTCCCCCATCCCCTCGGTCTGGAGAGGCCCTGGCAGAAGGGCACCCCGTCCTGCACAGTACACATTCCCGAGAGGGGACACATTTCCCCACTGGACCAGGGGGACCCTCGGATTGTGGGCAAAAAGAAGCGCGAAGCCCTCTGAGGCACCAGCCTCCTGGAGGTGGTTTTGGGGTGGGGTTTTTTTTGTTTTGTTTTGTTTTGTTTTTGTTTTTGCCTTTTCGCAAATGAAAATAAACTCTTCTTGAAGGAGTCTTCGTTTTTCTTCCTCTTGGATAAGCTAGGAGAGCCTGCTGGGTAAGTGGGCACTGCCGGCCCCACGCCCTGGCCAGGCGGGGCCGCAGGGCGTGGGCACGGTGGCTCTGGCCAGAGCAGGCTGCCTGGGTGGCACTCAGTGCCCTCGGCACAGGGCCCAGGTGTTAGAATTTGGTCTCACCACAGCCTCATCTTTCATTGTATGTAACAGAGAAACAGGTGCCCCCCCCCCCCGGCCCAAGAGGCCATGGAGGAGCCAGGGTCGCTCCCAGAATCCAAAGAGGGGTTCCCTTGGGAGAAGAGAAAAGCCAGGCCATGCACCCCTTCTCCCAGGCGTCCACGTTCCTTCCCACCTGCAAATGGTTCGGTTTGGGGATGTTTGTTTATCAGTGTTTCCATCGCAACGCGGCAGCCCTCAGCTCGGGTCTCGTTAGCAGGCCCCGAGCTGGGGGTGCACTCAGGCACCCTGCCAGTGGCAGGTGGGGTCGGCAAGGGGCAGCGGGGAGCCACCTGCCACCACTCCTGTGCCAGAGGCATCTGACTCACCTGAGTGCTAGTGAGCGCGCTAAGCGGCCTCTTCCCTGAAAATCAGCCCGTTTTGAAAGCTTGCCCGCGGGCCTCTGCGGGTGGATGTGGATTCTTCTAGTCTCCGGTAGCCCAGGCTGGAACCTACTTGCTCTGCAGCTTGGCCAGCCCCGAGCTTCCCGCGCACACCTGCTCTCCACGCTTCTAAACAGGGTTCTCAGGGCCGGGTGCCCGTGCGCACGCCTGTCATCCTAGCGACTCAGGAGGCTGGGATGTGAGGACTGCATCTCGAAGCCAGCTAAGAAAACAGTAGGGTTTGCTGTGGCCGCTGCGGGGTCCCCTGGCCTGGGCGCCCTCCGTGTCTGCCCTGTGTGGAAAGCGTCTGTTGCCTGGGGGGGGTCAGGTGCCCTCTTGTCTGGGGCCAGGTGTTCCTGGACAGGGTCACACCGAGGCCTGTCCACAAAGGGCGGCTGCTGTGTCCACGTCGCAGTGCCCCGCCCCGCCCTGCCCACCTCCCTTCACTCACCAGCAGCGTGTGACCGTCTGTGGACCTCAGGCCCAGCCCGGAGGGCCCCCTGCGGTTTGAGTCTTACGCCCAGTGGTGCAGCTGTGTGTCCTGCCTGTGAAGAGGGCGGGGAGGGGGGAGGCTGCCCAGGCCTGAGGGCAGGGGCACCCCTTGAAGGTCGTGCCCTGTGGGTGCTGGCGGGAGGGTCCGGGAGGGCCGGCCAAGGCCGCTGGCTCGTGCCTGTGATCCTGGCTGTGATCCAGGAGGCAGAGATCGGAGGACCGCGGTGCAAAGCCAGACCTCGGTAGGAAAGCCTGTGAGACTCGGATCTCCAACGGACCAGCGAAAAGCCAGAAGCGGCGCTGGGCCAGGCTGGAGAGGAAAAGCCGAGGGACGGTGCCCGGTGCCCGGCTGAGCTCAAGCCCTGTGACCCGTGGGGCCCAGGACGCCGCTCCGGGCCTGGGCCGCTGCAGCGTTCGCTGGGGTCCCGGGAGAGGCTGAGGGGGCCTGGCTGGCCTGGGGGTGTCTGCAGCTCCAGCCCAAGTTCAGAGATGGGAGCAGCCTCACCGGCGCTCAGCCCCTCCCGCCGTCGGGGGAAGATTGGTCTCCTGAGAAAGGCCAGGTCCGCGTGGGTGCCAGCCTCTCTCCAGAGTCCCGGGCGGTCCAGGTTTGAGGCTAAGGCCAGCTCGCTCCGTAGCAGAGCCAGGGCTGGGTGGGGCGGGGTGCCATCCTGGGGGCCCAGGACTGGGCTTCAGCCTGTGGTTTCCAGCATCTAGAGCCAGAATCGCACATCTGCCCCCAGCAGAAGGAAGGCCGCCCCGGTGAGGGGGGGGGGGGGAGGAAGGGGAAAGGGAGAGGGGGGAGGGAGAAGAGGAGGAAGGGGAAGGGGAGGGAGAGGAGGAGGTGGAAGAGGAGGGGGAGGGGGAGGGGGAGGAGGAGGGAAGGGAGGGGGAGGAGGGTGCGTGTGCCTTTCCGTGTTTCCTGTTTGGATGCCAGCTTGGAATCCGTGTGGCTCCCAGGGCCTCTGCCCCTCCGCCGGCCCTAGGGCGGCCAGAAGTGCTCAGCACGGCTGGCTGTGCAGCCCAGGGCTGGACGGAGCACTCTCCTGTGCAGTCTGGCCGAGTCTGCGCTAACCCCAGAACTCAGCACACGCCAGCGGCCAGAGCTCAGCACACGCCAGCGGCGCCAGACCTCAGCACATGCCAGCGGCCGGAGCTCAGCACACGCCAGCGGCGCCGGGCCTGGGAGACGGCTTGCCGTGTCCCCTCGTCACTGCGCGGTCACGGTGACATTCGGGAAAGCTGCAACACTTGCCAATAAAGGGCGCCGCTCTGGAGCCAGGCCTCTCCTTTTGTCCTCTCAGGTGGGTTGCTCACCCTGTGGCCCTGCCCCCTTCTCCCTGCAGGCAGTGGAGGAGGAAAGGGTGTGCGGCTGCTGTGCAGCTTTAATAATGTGCTCAACCTCTCTGTTTAGTTCAGGCAGCCCTGGAGATCCCAGTGGAAACCCCTCTCTGGCGGGGGCTCACGCCGGTAAGCCTAGCTCCTCAGGAAGCTGAGGTCTGAGGATAGAGGCTCAGGGTCAGCCTGGGCAGGAATGTCCATGAGACTCGTATCTCTAATGAATCACCAAAAAGCTGAAAATGGAGGTATGGCTCAAGTGGTAGAACGCCAGCCTTGAGTATAAAAGCTAAGGGACAGCACCCAGTGTCTGAGTTCAAGGCCCAGTACTGGCACGAAGGGAAAGAATAGCAGGAGGCCTCAGCCTCAGCAGCAGGAACCCCTCGCCCGTCTGAGGGCAGGAAGCCGGGCTCCCCCGGAGCAGCCACGCCTGCCGCGCTCTTCCCAGCACCGCGTGGCTCAGCCCTCAGGCTGCATGGGCGTGCGGGCGTCCTGCGGGGAGGGGGCTCCTCGGCAGTGGGGGGCGGGGCTGCCCCCTCCCTCCAGTCCTGACCCCAGCTGGCATTGGCCGAAGTGACTTCAGCTTCCAGGCTCAGGTATGGCCAAGACAGAACATTCCAGACATGAAGAAGTGGGCGCTGGCGCTGGGCAGAACCCGTGGGGCCGTGCCAGCTGGTGCGGCTTTGTTCAGCACTTTGTTCTGAAAGCAAAAGAACTTTTTCTAAAAATAAAGCAAAGTATGACCAAAAGCTTCGTCGTCAAACGATGTGGGACAAAATTTATCTGAACATACAAATGATTTTTTAAATCAGCCTGTTTCTGTGCAGCTCACTCCTGTGGCTGCCGTGGTGCTGGGTACTGGGTGCTGTGATTCTGTGGTGCTGTGGTGCTGAGTGCTGTGGTGCTGGGTGCTGTGATTCTGTGGTGCTGTGGTGCTGAGTGCTGCAGTGCTGCGGTGCTGTGGTGCTGGGTGCTGTGGTGCTGAGTGCTGTGGTGCTGAGTGCTGTGGTGCTGGGTGCTGTGGTGCTGTGGTGCTGAGTGCTGTGATTATGTGATCCTGTGGCGCTGAGATTATGTGATCCTGTGGCCCTGAGACTATGTGGTTCTGTGGTGCTGAGATTATGTGGTTCTGTGGTGCTGAGATTATGTGATCCTGTGGTGATGAGATTATGTGATCCTGTGGCCCTGAGACTATGTGATCCTGTGGCCCTGAGATTATGTGATCCTGTGGCCCTGTGATTATGTGATCCTGTGCCCCTGTGATTATGTGATCCTGTGGTGCTGAGATTATGTGGTTCTGTGGCCCTGTGATTATGTGATCCTGTGGTGCTAAGATTATGTGGTTCTGTGGTGCTGAGATTATGTGGTTCTATGGTGCTGAGATTATGTGATCCTGTGGTGCTGAGATTATGTGGTTCTGTGGCCCTGTGATTATGTGATCCTGTGGCCCTGAGACTATGTGATCCTGTGGCCCTGTGATTATGTGATCCTGTGCCCCTGTGATTATGTGATCCTGTGGTGCTGAGATTATGTGGTTCTGTGGCCCTGTGATTATGTGATCCTGTGGCCCTGTGATTATGTGATCCTGTGGCGCTGAGATTATGTGGTTCTGTGGTGCTGAGATTATGTGATCCTGTGGTACTGAGATTATGTGGTTCTGTGGTGCTGAGATTATGTGATCCTGTGGCCCTGAGACTATGTGATCCTGTGGCCCTGAGATTATGTGATCCTGTGGTGCTGAGATTATGTGGTTCTGTGGTGCTGTGATTATGTGATCCTGTGGTGCTGAGATTATGTGGTTCTGTGGCCCTGTGATTATGTGATCCTGTGGTGCTGAGGTTATGTGGTTCTGTGGTGCTGAGATTATGTGATCCTGTGGTGCTGAGATTATGTGGTTCTGTGGTGCTGGCTGCTCAGTCCTCTCCCTCTGGGGCCTCCTCCCTTGCCGCTCCCCGCCCCCCTCAGAACTGAGCCCAGGGCTAAAATCATGATGGGATTCTCAGCTCATTAAAAGGCTTTTTATTGAGCTCAAAATAATTAAATGTGTCTGTGAGAGCATCTAGCCTAACTCGGTGGGCGCATTCCAAATGATTTTCTTCTCCTGAGACAGGGTCTCGCTATGCAGCCAGCCTGGCCTGGGACTCACGGTCCTCTGCCACAGCCTGGAGAGCCAGGCTCATGGGCCTGGCCTCCAGGGCCGGCTTAGAAATGAACTTTTGAGTGTCATACTCAAGAGGCTGAGATCTGAGTTCAGAATTCAAAGCCAGCCTGGGCAAGAAAGTCCGTGAGTCTCTTATCTCTAATTAACCACCAAAAACCCTGACTGGAGCTGTGGCTCAAGTGGCAAAGTGCCAGCTTTAAACAAAAAAGCCAAGAGGGAGTGCAAGGCCCTGGTTCCAGCCCCAGAACTCAGCACAAGAAAAAAAGTGATTTTTATAACTTATTTTTATTTTTATTGTTTGATCATTGGCTTGAACTCTGGGCCTGGGCGCTGTCCCTCAGCTCTTCAGCTCAAGGCGAGTGCTCTACCACCTGAGCCACAGCGCCACTTCCAGTTTTCTGGTGGTTTATGGGAGATAAGAGTCTCAGGGACCTTCCTGCCTGGGCTGGCTTTGAACCGGGATCCTCAGATCTCAGCCTCCTGAGTAGCTGGGATGACAGGCGGGAGCCCTCAGCTGGGATGTTTGTTCCTCCATCGAGTCTTGGCGATGCGTCCCCTCCAGCAGGTTTTGGGGTCTCTGACCTGAGCCCCTTGTGCGGACAGCTCAGCCTCCACATGTCCAGCAGGGCCACCTGACAAAACCCAGGCCCCCAAGGAAGAGGAGCTGGGGCTCACCAGGCCGCGCACGGTAACCATGTGTCTCTCTTACAAGCTGGAGCGGAGCCGGAAGGCTTGAGATCGGACACGTGTGATTATTATCTGGTTTGGGCCGAGCCTTCTGAGAGTTTCCAGAAAAACCCGAACCATGGAAAAGCTGGCACCGTCTTGGAGGTCCTGGGGCTCCTAGGCTCTTCCTGGTGCAGGAGGCTCGCATCCTGCTGGCTGGCTCTGCCCCTGGCCTTTCGGGCTGGACGGGCGGTTCTGAGGAGGCAGGCGCTGGCCTTGAACTCTGCACCTCTCTGGTAAGCAGCCTCTGATAGACTCGTCATCGACCTGGAGGGCTGAGCCTGCTCCCTGCCTTGAAGTACGTTGAACTTGTGAAATGCACGCTGACAAGGGAGACAGCTGTCCTTCTCTCCTTCACTCCCTCCAGACCAAAGTAACGCAGGTGTGAGGGCTGGTGCCTGGTAGCCAGTGCAGAACCTGAGGCAACCTGCCATTGGAAGCCACACATGATGCAATAAAGGACCCAGAACAGTGCACCAAATCGGACTGCTCACAGGCCCTTACAGGAAGGACAGACAGATGCTCCTACACAGTCCCAGCCACCCCTGTCTGGGCTGGAGACAATCCCCGGGCTCAAAAATCAGCTTGGAAATGTCTTTACTTGCAAGAAGGAAAACAAGGCCATCTACACCAGAGAGAATTCCAGGCTGAATGTGGTGGTCCCTCTTGGGACCCCGGCCAGGCCTCTCCCGACTCAGAGGTCCCTGGGGGAGAGGCTGGGGAGGGTCTTGATGCTTCCGGATGGGGTCATCGGGAAGGGAGGGGCATCCAGCCCTGCATCCCAGGGTCAGGACCCCTGGACTCCCTGTGTGTGTGTTTTTTGGGGGTGGGGGTGTTGGCGGGCGCCACCTGGTGGCCATTCTCAGGATGGCGCCCTGGCCGGTCTCTGAGCCGCGTTTAGGCACCCTGGTGACCCCAGCCAGGGCGCAGGGGTGAGCTGCCTGACACGTGCCTGACACCTAGCTCAGTCCTTGAGGGGCGCTTGTCACGTGGGGCGGCGGCGGTGAGGCCCAGTGCCCAGCAGCCGCCCACGGGCGCCCTCTGCCCTGAGCCCCCTCCCGCCCTGCCCCTCCCAGGCAAAACTGCCAGGGCGGAGGGGTGAGGGCGAGGGCGCCCCTCCACCAAGACCCCAAAGAGCAGGCCTGGGCCCAGGGCCGGTGCTCGGTGGGCCTCTCTCTCCTCTGCACGGGAGCGAGCTGGGGGTCGCTGGCCGCCCTGACCCCGTTTCCAGGCCAGGCGTGCGCGCCAGCAGTGCCCAGGATTGGGGGTGAGGGGCTCTGGCTGGAGGCTCAGCTGGATTCACTCCTGAAGGATGCATACCACCCCCTGGGAGAAATGGGCAAAGCGAGGTCCAGAGAGGTTAAGGACTGCGCCCAAGCACACACAGCCAGGAGCGCGGCGCCCGGGGCTGTGCCCTCGCCAGCTTTCTGGTCTTTGGCTCTGAGGCGACGGCGATTGTCTGGGGAGGCGGGGGCCCCTCCCTGAGCCTCCCAGCCTCACCTGCTCCCCGCCCCTCACGACTGGCTCCCATCACGCCCCCCCCCAGCAGAAGATCCTGCGGGCACTGCAGGACACCACCTCCCCCGTGAGGACCCCCAGCTGGCCAAGGAGCGCCAAGTCCCCCAAATGAACCGAACCCCGTCCTCTACCACATGCGGGTGGAGGCCAGAGTCTGCCTTGCAGTGCCTGCCACGCGTGGTGTCTGGCGGCGGCGCCTCCAGAGACGCAGCTCCCAAGGGGCCGGCCCAGCCCCGCCCAGGTACCCAGGTAACCTGCACCCCTTCCCCTCCCCCCAGCCGGGTGACAGCCCTCCAGCCCAGATTGGGGCCTGGGTTCAAATCTGGCTCCTAGCACCGGTCTTGATGCTCTTCTTTATCGGGTTGCTGAAGATGCCTGGTCAGGGTCAGCCACCCCGGGCTCAGCCCTGGTACAGAGCCGGTGTGTCCCAAACTCAGCACAGAGGCGTGCATGTGGCGTGACGCACCCCTGTCAGCCGCTCAGGAAGTGGAGATGGCAGGATTCTGGGAGTCTGAGGCTCCCTGGGCAAAATGAGCACAATATGAGCTGTTGACAGCTGGGAGAGAAGCCCAAGGGGTAAATCACCCGCCTAGCAAGCACAGGCCCCGGGCCCAACCCCCGTCCTGCAAACAATAGTAATAATAATAATAATAATAGCCAGGCGCCAGTGGCTCCCACCTGTAACCCCAGCTGCTCAGGAGGCTGAGATCTGAGGATCCCAGTTCAAAGCCAGCCCAGGCAGGAAAGTCCAGGAGACTCTTATCTCCAATAAACCACCAGAAAACCAGAAGTGGTACAGTGGCTCAAGTGGCAGAGCACTTGCCTTGAGCTGAAGAGCTGAGGGACAGCGCCCAGGCCCAGAGTTCAAGCCCCACAATCAACAAATAATAATAATAACAATCAATCATAATAATTCTGGCAGCAGTAGCCAGGGCTTGCGGCCCGGCAGTCCCTCTTCTCTACAGAAGCCAAAGTGGGCCCAAGGAAGCCACAGGCAGAATTTGAGGGTCCACCCCTGCCCAGCCATGGGGCTGCCCGTCCCCATCCGATAGGGATCATCACCCCTCTCCAGCTCCCAGGCCCCAGAGAGACGGGCTTCCACCGCGGACAGCACTCCCTGAGCTCAGCACACAGGGTGAGTGACGCGTCCTGTTGCGCCCCGCCGCCCTGTCCTCCCACAGGCACGGGGGGGGGGGGGGGGGGATAAGGGTTCGGGACCGCAGCCCCTCCTACAGGGCACGGGGTAGGGTTCCGGGGCTCCCCGCCCCCCTGGCCACCCCTCTCCAGAGGAGAGAATCCTTGCGTTTCTGGAAGGCAACCAGCCGAGCTGGGCTCCACATCTCCGGAGCTCTGGAGATGACGACGGTGAAGGACATGAACCCTGAGCTGTGCGCTGTGGCCGCCAGCCCTGGAGAGAGGCGCGGTCAGCGGCGAGGTGGGCGTGGTGCCGGGGCCTCGGCCGAGCGCCCCTCCCCTCACTCCCTGCACAGCCCCGGGGGGGGGGGGGGGGGGGGGGGGTCCGGGAGGGCGGCCGCCGTCGGGGAGAGCGTCCTGAGCTGGCTGAGGGCCCTGGCGCCTGTCCTCCCCGTAGCTCACCTCCCCGGCGCCCGTCAACCCGACTTTGGCACGACTCTGACCCGGGGCTTTAAAGTTACCTAAGGAGCCGGGCGCCGGTGGCTCACGCCTGTCATCCCAGCTGCTCAGAGGCTGAAATCTGAGGATCACAGTTCGAAGCCAGCCCAGGGCAGGAAAGTCCGTGAAACTTATTTCCCAACTAACCAGCAAAAAGCCAGAAGTGAAGCTATGGTTCAAATGGTAGAGTAGTCTAAAGTAGCCTGAAGTAAAAAAACTAAGTGACAAGAGTCCAGGCCCTGAGTTCAAGCCCTAGGACTGGCACACACGCGCACACACACACACAGACACACACACACACACACACACACACACACACCCAGTGTCCTGAAGGAGACCAGGCTGGGCTGGGCACGGCTGCATCCTAAGGAGGCGGCCCGCATCATGTCTGTCTTCAGAGTGGCTCAGTCCTCGCCTGCAACCCTCCTCTACTTCACGGGACAAGTTCAAGTCCTCCTACGCCAGATGGCCCTGGGTGGCTGTCACAGCGCTATTGTGTGTGTGGTAGGGGCGGGGAGGGGGGGGAGGCCCAGGGCTGGAGGCTTGAGGCTTGGGGCTCAGGACGGCTGGGGAATTCCCAAAAGACAAGGGCTCCGGGCCAGGTGGCAAAGGCACACAGGTGGGCCTGCTGGGGAGACTGCCAGCAAGGCTCCACGCGAGAGCCCCGAGTGTATGCCACCCAGGTGGGAAAGGAAGACAGGCTGGTCCGGGGGCCCTCCCGACCCCTGGCCCCCACCCCGGGACCGCATCTGGGGACTTGGTGTACCGACCCGTGCTTAGAAGAATCACAAAGGGATTCTGTGGGATTTTCTTTTGCAGAAGATTCTAGAAGAGGAAGCTGGTGTGCTGTGATTATGTACCAGGAGAACCCACTCAACGTGATCCTTCAGAGTGGGCCCAGTTCCCATATTTCCGTTGAGAACTCGGAAGCCATCCAGATGGGAAACACGAACGCCCTGGTGACAGCCAGCGGTGGTCCCAGGGGAGGGCGATGGTGAGGCCCGAGGGGGAGGGGCAGTTCCTAGTCTCTGACGCCCCCTCCGCCCTCTGAGAACAAGGAGACCGGATCAAACCTCTCCTGCACTCCCTCCACTCGGTACCTTTTCCCGTGTTTGATAAGATCAGACGTGCTTTTTCCATGAAAGATAACTCAGCTCCCTGTCCCCCAGGGCAGGCTGAGGGGCTGTGGTCGCATCTGTCTGTTCTGGACACCTCTCCCTATGTGGGGCTATGTTGGAAAGCGGGGTGTGCCTGGCAGCTGGTGATGAACTCCCAAGCTGCCAGGTGGACGCGCAAAGCCGGGCCCCGTGGGAGAGGGCAGGAACGGCTCCGCACCCCGTCTCTGTCCCCACACGGGGGGGGGCTCGCTCCCAACTCCCCACCCCAGCCCCTCAGAGGCTCCGCTCCGGGTCTGCTTCCACAAATGAGGGGCTCCGCTCCAGAACCGACCTCATCGCCCCCTCATTTGTTAGCGCTCCCTTAAGGAGAAAGCCGGAGGAGCAGGTGCAGTGGCGCCCACCTGCAGTCCTGCTGCTCAGAAGTAGCAAGATCGCAGTCTGAGACCAGACAGGGCAGAAGCACCAGACCCTGTCTGAAGATAATAAAAGTAAGAAAGAGGAGAGGAAGCCGGGAAGACCACTGCCAAGATCCGCTGCAGGGGCAGATGGGGCGGAGAGGCTGGCGGGGGCTTGCTGTCTGTGCCCTGGGCCGGGCAGGTGGGGGAGGAAGAGGTGCGGCTCCCTCGGCCCAGCTGCCTTAAGCATGGCGCCGTCAGGTCGCCGGGGAGAAGGAGGGGAGAGGGAGGGGGAGGGAGGGGAGAGGGAGGGGGAGGGAGGGGGAGGGAGGAGGGGAGCGAGCGGCCGCTGGGCTCTGGGCAGTGTGGCAGCGGAGACCCGAGGCCCAGGTTGGAGCCTCCGCTCTTCCTGAGCCCTGAGAGCCCAGAGCAAACGGGGCGGGGGGGTGGAGAGGGAGGCCGAGGGGAGACGCGCAGGGCCCAGGAGTGGCCAGCCGGGCCGTGAGGTCACCTCCCGGACGAGAGCGGCCAGAGGCCGGAGGGGGACCCTGAGGGCTGCGGCCGCGAGGCTCCGTCCCCAGCCCCGTGACGCCGGCGAGGACCTGCTGGCTGCCCAGGGGGACCAGGCTCTGACCAGCTGCCGGGGTCCAGGCCCTGTCACCCCGACTGGCGGTCACCAGAGAGCTGCCCGGGACACTTTCAATCCCACAGGCCCTGGGGCCCCGCCGCGCCCTCCTCCACCCCTGCAGCCTGGGCAGGAGGGCCCCACACTCGGGGACCCCGCAGGGAGGTTCCCAGGGGAGCAGAAACCCCCAGAACGGTGCCTGACAGGGGCAGGGGACAGTGGGGGTTCCTGGGGGAGCGGGACCCTGGCCAAGACAAGAGGTCACCTCAGCGACCCCAGCCAGATCGGATAAGAGGGAGGGAGGGAGGAGGGAGGGAGAGAGGAGGGAGGGGAAGAGGGAGAGAGAAGAAAGGAGGGAAAGAGGGAGGCAGAGAGGGAGGGAGGGAAGGAGGAGGGAGGGGAAGAGGGAGGGAGGGAGGGAGGGAGGGAGGAAGAGGGAGGGAGGGAAGGAGGGAGGGAGGGAGAGGGAGGGAGGGAAGGAGGAGGGAGGGGAAGAGGGAGGGAGGGAAGGAGGGAGGGAGGGAGAGGGAGGGAAGGAAGGAGGAGGGAGGGGAAGAGGGAGGGAGGGAGGGAGGGAGGAAGAGGGAGGGAGGGGAAGAGGAAGGGAGGGAGAGGAAGGGAGGGAAGGAGGAGGGAGGGGAAGAGGGAGGGAGGGAGGGAGGGAGGAAGAGGGAGGGAGGGAAGGAGGGAGGGAAGGGGGATCTAAGGCTGGGGAGACCACAGGCGGAGCTGCACCATGCAGGAGGCGAGCAGGGCTGGCCAGGCGGGGCCCTTTCTCAGGACGGCCCTCCCACACCCGCCCGCCCCGGGGAGACTGGGGGGTCAGAACCCCACACAGGAGGACGTCCCGCGGGGTGCAGGGCGCCACGCCCCCCAGAACACAGAAACGCAACAGGTGTGGCAGGGCAGAGCCAGGCCGGGTGGCAAGGAGACATGTGAAGTTACCTTTCAGCCCGCTCGCCTCGGCTCGCCTCCGCTCCCCTCCGCTCGCCTCCGCTCGCCTCCGCTCCCCTCCGCTCGCCTCCGCTCGCCTCCGCTCACCTCCGCTCCCCTCCGTTTACCTCCTTCCCTCCTTCCCTCCCTCCCTTTTCATTCTCCTGTGGACCCATGGACTTCAGGAAAGGCTTTATCCAGCCATGGGACGGTGAGGTCAGGGATCTCTCTCATCTCTAGGTTTGACTTATCACAGAATCGGCCCTTTAGGGCTCCCCACGGAAACTCCCTATAGCTACAAAGTGGCAGCTGGGGTTCCAGCCCTCACATCCCCACAGAAGACAAAAGCCCCTTCTAAGCCTCCCCAGTGTTGGTCCAGGTGGGGCCAGTCCTGATGTTAGAAAGCAGGGCTCAGACGCCCAGGCCACTGTGTAAGTGGACAGAGAACAGAGTGCCCAGCCTCCCCGACATCTCCCCTGAGTCCAGAAGGGAGGCTGCAAGGTCCTGGTGCTGAACCCCGGCCTGCACCTCCTTGTCCTGGGGCCCCACGGCCGCCCCAGCAGCTCTGGGCCTGCTGCGGGGACACCGAGGCCTGGGGCAGCCCCGCCTCCGTCCCCAAGGGACCAGAACTTCCCAGGAAGCCCCCCAGAAGCAGGCAGCCCCCAAGAATTGGGAAGCCCGAAGCACAGCGGCGGCGGCAGCAACCTTGGGCTACGGGGAGATGAAGGGCTGGCACCTGTACTGGAGGCCCAGCCCCCAAAGGGTGGCCCCCGAGCCCCGTCTCTGTCTCTGGAGCCTGGAGCCCGTCGGGAGGTGCCCTGCAACCCGGTGCCTGAGCGTCCTGCAGCCCCGGAGGATGCCAGGCAGAGGCTGGCGGCCAGCGCCACCTGCTGGCCTCCAGGGGGACGGCACTGCCTGGTCTGGGGAAGGGACCAGGCTGGCTCAGCCTTGAGCCGAGCGCCCTCTGCTGACCACAGTGTCCCAGACCGGCCTGGGAACCTGCAGGAGGGAAGGGGCCCAAACCCCCAGTCCCAGCAAGACCCCATGCGGGCACGTGCCACTGGGCACACATTTCCTCCCGCAGGCAGTGACAGCGCCCCAAGGCCAGGGCACGGACGCCAACCCAGCACCCTCGAGGACACCCCAGCGTGCCCCTCTGCCCTTCCTACAGGGACGTCCTTTCTGCCGTCCCAAGGCCTCCGTGGGGAAGGAGCTTGACCACTTCCTGCCATGGAGAAAGGGAAGCACAGAGAGGTTTAGCTGCCTGATAGAAGTCACACAGCCCAGAAGACACCCAGGGACACACAGAGTGACAGCAGCCCTCTGTGGGCACTTGTGCAGGGCAGGGGTGGGCAGACACAGACCGCGCTCCACAGCCACTCGCACACAGAGACACCCCCAGATCTGACAAGGCAGACCCCAGGGAACCAGGTTAGTTATGCTGAGGTCAGAGTTCAGCCCTGCCATCTGGCAGCCCCGTGCTCTTAGGCAGGTCCTGGTCTCTGCGCCTCAGTTTCTCGTGTAAAGAAGACCCCTCTGGGGTCCCCAGCCCCACCCCTCTATGCTGCTCATCCCAGAGCCCCCACCCCACATCCCAGGAGCTTTGCTGCTCCCCGACTCTGGGGACACCCCGATTTTCCTCTGAGCATCAGCTCAGCCCTCCCAGGCCTCCTCTGCGCAGGGGTGTCTTTGGGCCTTCTGTAGACGAAGCAATCTAACCGCTGGCCCAGTGACAGGACAGTGTCCCCCCGGAGAGCCTGGTCCCCCCCGCCCTCTGGGGCCTGGACTTGGTGGGCCTGGGCTGAGGTGGCTGTGGCCGAAGCTCTGGCCACCAGGTGGCGCCCCTGCTCTTGTTTTGAAGACAGCTCCAACTTGAAAATGACCCGCTGTGGCCCCTAGGACCAGTCTGGGAGCCCAGGAAGTGACCAGTTCCTGAGGGCCTCACTCTGGGGACCCTGGACCCCGCATCGGGCTCCCTCTGTGGAATGAATGAAAGCTTCTAGGCCACTCACGTGCAGTGGGGTGGGGTCAGGATGAGGACCGCCAGCCTGGCCCCACGGGGGGGGGGGGGGTCCCTCCTTCGTGGCCAGGACCGAAGACAGGTCCAGGATGCCCCTTGGTTGCCCCCTGGCCTTTGCTCCCTGAGGGCGGACTCGTCTCGACTCTGACATTGACTCTGGTATCACGGCCCCACCTAAACCCCGCCCGGGAGCCCACTGCCTGGCTTCTTTCTGGTCAGCTCTGATCTCTGCTCTGAGCTTTGCTGGGCTCTTGGGCTCAGCTGGAGGCCATGGGGGGACGGGGGGCTCACAGGGGCAGCCGCGAGGGACCGGCCCGGTCCTGGCCAGCTTCGGGCCCCAGAACCAGCATCTGCTTGTGACTGGATGGACACTGGCCAGGCCAAAGCGGAGGAAGAAGCAGCGCTGACTTTGATCTTTGTGGGCAGCACCCTGCGGGGTCAAGGAGACCCCATGACTGCCCTCCTGGCCCCAGAGATGCCTCCCCTGGGCCGTGTGGCCCTGGACCAGAGCGCGCACTCCTGGGTCAGTTTCCGGCTGGTAGCATCTCGCAGGGCCGCGTGTGGCTGGGGCCCTGCAGCCCCCAGCCTTGCCGACAGCGCTGAGCAGAGGATGCTCCAGGGTCTGGTGGAAAGGAGGCGTGAGGCCGAGCGAAGACGGAGGCCCTGAGCCTCGAAGGCCTCCCAGGGAGGCCGGGCCTCGCCTGTCTGCCTCTGGCTCTGCCCCCACCTGGCCGCACGGCCCCGTGGCAGGGGCTGGAGCTGCACTCAGGGCGGCTCCGCTCACCTGAGCTCACAGGGCAGCCCCCAGCCCCGCTCCTGGGCCCACAGGACCCTGGCCCTTCGCCTCTGACCCAGTCAGACCAGGCCTTACCTGTGGCGGCCGGAGGCATAGCCGCCACAAACACCCGGGGCTCCCCGGGGTCGGGGTCATGACCCCAGGATGAGGGGAGACTCTGTGACCCCCACGCCCGGCCTCCAGGCCCCTCATGCGGAACTCACCCTGCGGACTTCAAGCCTCCACCCGGGCGCGAGTCCTGACACTGCTGGGCACTTGGGGGGGGGGCTCTGCGCTGGGCTGGGGGAGCGCAGAGGCCGGCCTCCGTCCATGGGGGGGACTCTGCGCTGGGCTGGGGGAGCGCAGAGGCCGGCCTCCGTCCATGGGGGGGTGGACTCTGCACTGGGCTGGCTGGGGGAGCGCAGAGGCCGGCCTCCGTCCATGTGGGGGGCTCTGCGCTGGGCTGGGGGAGCGCAGAGGCTGGCCTCCGTCCATGGGGGGGACTCTGCGCTGGGCTGGGGGAGCGCAGAGGCCGGCCTCCGTCCACGTGCAGCCCCCGTGGAGCCGCTGTGTGAGGCACTGGTTTCCGGCTGGTTCCGGCTGGGGACAGCCTCAATCTTCCAGGAGGCCCTGCCTCGGGCCAGGGTCACGGGCTGGACGGGTGACCCCTCCTTCCTGAGCGACCTTTTCCCTGCTGACAGCCAAGATCTGGCCCAAACCCTTCCGCCCTCCCTCGACTCCTCCGTCCCAGCCCCGGGAAGCCCGGCTCCCAGCCAGGCCCTGAGACCCAGCACCCGCTTTCCATGGCCCTGTGAGTCTAGATGGCTCCCCGGGAGCCCAGCCACACAGGACCAGACCCCTGACACCCCGAGAGCAGGGGAGAGCCCCACTGGAGGGCCAGTTCCAATGCCCCAGGCCCTGCCCCTGTCCCCCAACCCCGCCCTGTCCTGGGAAAGCCCCCTGGGGAGACACCATCAGAGCTCTGGAAACTTGGGTTTGCCTCCTCCTAGCTCCTCACATGTCAGCCAAGCCCCCCACTTCTCTCTGAAGCCCCTACAAGGCCCCGAGCGACCCCTCCTGCCCAGCAGCCGGTCCTCCCCCACCCCACAACCCCACGGCCTCCCATGGCCCAGACCTCCAATGTGCCCCACGGGTGACACTGGGCAGATGTTATGGGGGACAGCAGCACCCCGGGGCCCAGGACGCACTGGGCTGCCCAGCGCGTGGTCCCGTTACCTCTTCTCACCCAGTGTGGGGCACGGCCGTGTCCCGGGCTGGCCAGAGGCCCAGGGCCCCCCCCCCCCCGTCCTTCCCGGACCCAGGCACTGGAACCCCATGCACGTTCACGCCCCACTGCTGTGCTAACCCGTGCCCTCCCCGGCCTGGAAAATCTGACCGGGCCTCAAAGTCCGAGCCATGATTCATGGGGCTGGCCGTGGCTGGATCACCTGCTAGAAACTTCCATGGCAGAGGCTTTGGTTCTGGGCAGGTGGAGAGCCTCGCAGCCAGTCCGGGCTTCTGGATAGAGAAACCGAGGCTGGGCCTGTGTGGCGACTGCGCCTCATCCTCAGCCCTGGAGAGGTAGAGGCAAGAGGGTCGCGAGTTCGAGGCCAGTCTGGGCTAGAGGGAGTCCTTGTCTCTAAATGAAGACAGAAGACGTGGGAGAGGCGCGGCCTGGTGAGCGTCTGAGGAGAGCAGAGTCGGCGGGGTGCCACCATGACGGTGACCCCGGGCACACAGTGACACCCCGCTTTCCACCGGCCGCCCATGGGCGAAGCACCCCCCCCAGCGCAGCCCCGGCCCAGGCACAGACCGAGCCGGGCCGGAGCGGGTGGCGGAGGCCGCCCAGCCCCTCGCAGGCGCCCAGCCCCTCGCAAGCGCCCAGCCCCTCGCAGGCGCCCAGCCCCTCGCAGGCGCCCAGCCCGGGCCACGTCGGGCACGTGGTGGGGTACGGCCGACAACGGAGCTGTCAGGACTGCACGGGAGGGGGGGGGTTGAGGACGGACACTGCTGAATTCCAGCCCCTCCTCCCTCCCTCCCCGCGCTGCCCAGCGGGCCTCTGGCTCGGGTCTTGGGGTTCCCTGCCCCAGCCCCCCGCGGGTGGCCGGGCGGTCCTCAGCCTCGCTCCTGCGGCCGTGGGCGCTGCGGGTTTGCCCCGGGGGCGCGGGGCCAGCACACGGGGGGCGTCGCTCACTCCCACTCAACCCCTGTGCCCTCCAGCCTCAGTTTCCCTCCAGCCATGTTCACGGGTACGGCCCTGGAGCCACCCCAGGGGAAGAAGGGGCTCGAATCCCGCCTGCCGCCCGCTCTGGCCTCCTGTGATTCCAGCTCTGGCGTGGGAACACGAGGGACCACGGGCCACGGCCTGTGACACAGGAAAGCCGCTCAGGTGAACCCGCAGGGACAGAGGCACAAAGAAATCCCCTCCTTCCAGAAAAATCTGCCGGGTGGGTGGGGCTCTCCCTTCCGGTTACCATTCCTCCCACTGTCTGGGGCGCAGGGGTCCGCCCGACCTGGCCCAGGGCTGGGCGCGTCCCCCCATCCCCACCTCAGCCCCCGCGCGCCCCGCCGCCCGCCCGCGAGGCCCTCTGCGCGCTGCGCCTCCCCCGCACGCTGACTTTGCTCGAAGCTTCTGCCAGGCCTGGGCCTCCCCCTGGCACCGCCACCCGCCCCGGCCGACAGCCAGGAAAAATGGCTCCCGAGCCACCCCCAAGGAAATCATCTTCCTGAACGCGATCCTGTGTGGGGCCTGGGGACGTGGCTCATGGGGTAGAGCGCCCGCCTGAGGCCAAACCCCAGCACCACCCAAAGAAAGGGACGTCCCCGATCTGAGCATCTGGCAGTGGGATTCGTCCTCCCGGGGAGGGCTCCAGAGGCAGCTGGGCTTCTGGAAAGTTCAGGGCCTGGAGAGAGGTCAGCCCAGAAGTGACAGGTGTCAGCCCTCCGTCGGTGAGCCCGCCCTTCACCCCCCACCCCCCCCCCCCCAGCGCCCCACGCTGGTGGAAGACAAGAGTTCTGCCGTGACGTTGCCCTGAAATCACCACCACCCCACATCTGTGTGCCCGGCCCCCTCTGTATCCCGAGTCCGACCCTCCAGCTGCCCCTGTCCTCCAGGATGCCCCCCTCCCCCCTCCCCCCCTCCCCCCCAGCCTCCCCCTCCTCCTGCCCATCCAGGCGCTGTCCCAGAGCCCTCTTGTGGCAGAAGCAGGAACTGCAGCGGCAGGCTTGCTCTGGGGGCAGCAGGCCGTGTGGCCCCCAATGCCCTGAGATGCTGGGGTCCCCCGCTGCACAGCCCCGGGCAGGCCCCGGCTGTCCAAGCCCTCCCCCGCCGTCAGACCGGACCCAGAACCAACTTCGCAGCCAGGCTGCTCGGGGTGACCCCAACTGTCACCCAGTGCCCCTCAGACCCCGGCCGTCACCCCCAGTGCCTGCGCCCCCGGCTTAGCTCTGCCCCCCCCCACCCGCCAGCTGACTTCAGCCCTGGGCACCGGAGGCAGGGTGGCGCTGTCGGGCAGATGGGCGAACCTGTGCCTCACATTTGGGGACCCGGGAGCAGAGCAGGGACCCCGGGCGTCTGGGAGCAGCCCCGGTCTCCTCCGGGACTCAGATCAGCACCCATGGCTCAGGTCAAGGTCATTCTTGGGGTCACCTCCCGTGGGAGCCAGACAGAGCAGGGGTGGGCGGGGTGTCCCCCGACACCGCCGCTCCCTCCAGCTCCCACAGTCCCTCCCCCCCCCCCACCCCACCCACCCCCCCTCCCCCCTGCCACACACACGGCCTCTGCGTCCCCACAAGAAGCCCGGGCCTGCGGCCCTGAGCCCATCCCCAGCCACAACGCAGACCCCAGGCTGCCCCATCTCCCCTCCCCTGCACGCGCCTCCCCTGCACGCGCCTCCCCTGCACACGCCTCCCTGCACACGCCTCCCTGCACGCGCCTCCCCTGCACACGCCTCCCCTACACACACACCTCCCCCTACACACACCTCCCCCTACACACACACCTCCCCCTACACACACCTCCCCTACACACACACCTCCCCTACACACACCTCCCCCTACACACACACCTCCCCCTACACACACACCTCCCCTACACACACACCTCCCCTACACACACACCTCCCCTACACACACACCTCCCCTACACACACCTCCCCTACACACACACCTCCCCCTACACACACACCTCCCCTACACACACACCTCCCCTACACACACACCTCCCCTACACACACACCTCCCCTACACACACCTCCCCTACACACACACCTCCCTACACACACACCTCCCCTACACACACCTCCCCTACACACACACCTCCCCTACACACACCTCCCCTACACACACACCTCCCCTACACACACACCTCCCCCTACACACACACCTCCCCTACACACACACCTCCCCTACACACACACCTCCCCTACACACACACCTCCCCTACACACACCTGCCCTACACACACACCTCCCTACACACACACCTCCCCTACACACACCTCCCCTACACACACACCTCCCCTACACACACACCTCCCCTACACACACACCTCCCCTACACACACACCTCCCATACACACACCTCCCCTACACACACACCTCCCCTACACACACACCTCCCCCTACACACACACCTCCCCTACACACACCTCCCCTACACACAACTCCCTAACACACACACCTCCCCTACACACCCCTCCCCTACACACACACCTCCCCTACACACACTGCCCTACACACACACCTCCCCTACACACACCTCCCCTACACACACCTCCCCCTACACACACACCTCCCCCTACACACACACCTCCCCTACACACACACCTCCCCTACACACACCTCCCCTACACACACCTCCCCCTACACACACACCTCCCCCTACACACACACCTCCCCTACACATACACCTCCCCTACACACACACCTCCCCTGCACGCGCCTACCCTGCACACACACCTCCCCTACACACACACCTCCCCTACACACACACCTCCCCTACACACACCTCCCCCTACACACACACCTCCCATACACACACCTCCCCTACACACACCTCCCCTACACACACACCTCCCCTACACACACACCTCCCTACACACACCTCCCCTACACACACCTCCCCTACACACACACCTCCCCTACACACACACCTCCCCTACACACACACCTCCCCTACACACACACCTCCCCTACACACACACCTCCCATACACACACCTCCCCTACACACACACCTCCCCCTACACACACACCTCCCCTACACACACCTCCCCTACACACACACCTCCCCTACACACCCCTCCCCTACACACACACATCCCCTACACACACACCTCCCCTGCACACACCTCCCCTACACACACACCTCCCCTACACACACACCTCCCCTACACACACACCTCCCCTACACACACCTCCCCCTACACACACACCTCCCCCTACACACACCTCCCCTACACACACACCTCCCCTGCACGCGCCTACCCTGCACACACACCTCCCCTACACACACACCTCCCTACACACACACCTCCCTCTACACACACACCTCCCCTACACACACACCTCCCCCTACACACACACCTCCCCTACACACACACCTCCCCTACACACACACCTCCCCTACACACACCTCCCCTACACACACACCTCCCTACACACACCTCCCCTACACACACACCTCCCCTACACACACACCTCCCCTACACACACCTCCCCTACACACACACCTCCCCTACACACACACCTCCCCTACACACACCTCCCCTACACACACCTCCCCCTACACACACACCTCCCCCTACACACACCTCCCCTACACACACACCTCCCCTGCACACACCTCCCCTACACACACACCTCCCCTACACACACACCTCCCCTACACACACACCTCCCCTACACACACACCTCCCCTACACACACCTCCCCTACACACCCCTCCCCTACACACACACCTCCCCTACACACACACCTCCCCTGCACACACCTCCCCTACACACACACCTCCCCTACACACACCTCCCCTACACACACCTCCCCCTACACACACACCTCCCCCTACACACACCTCCCCTACACACACACCTCCCCTGCACACACCTCCCCTACACACACACCTCCCCTACACACACACCTCCCCTACACACACACCTCCCCTACACACACACCTCCCCTACACACACCTCCCCTACACACCCCTCCCCTACACACACACCTCCCCTACACACACACCTCCCCTGCACACACCTCCCCTACACACACACCTCCCCTACACACACACCTCCCCTACACACACACCTCCCCTACACACACCTCCCCCTACACACACACCTCCCCCTACACACACCTCCCCTACACACACACCTCCCCTGCACGCGCCTACCCTGCACACACACCTCCCCTACACACACACCTCCCTACACACACACCTCCCCCTACACACACACCTCCCCTACACACACACCTCCCCCTACACACACACCTCCCCTACACACACACCTCCCCTACACACACACCTCCCCTACACACACCTCCCCTACACACACACCTCCCTACACACACCTCCCCTACACACACACCTCCCCTACACACACACCTCCCCTACACACACCTCCCCTACACACACACCTCCCCTACACACACACCTCCCCTACACACACCTCCCCTACACACACCTCCCCCTACACACACACCTCCCCCTACACACACCTCCCCTACACACACACCTCCCCTGCACACACCTCCCCTACACACACACCTCCCCTACACACACACCTCCCCTACACACACACCTCCCCTACACACACACCTCCCCTACACACACCTCCCCTACACACACCTCCCCCTACACACACACCTCCCCCTACACACACCTCCCCTACACACACACCTCCCCTGCACGCGCCTACCCTGCACACACACCTCCCCTACACACACACCTCCCCTACACACACACCTCCCCTACACACACCTCCCCTACACACACACCTCCCTACACACACCTCCCCTACACACACACCTCCCCTACACACACACCTCCCCTACACACACACCTCCCCTACACACACACCTCCCCTACACACACACCTCCCCTACACACACACCTCCCCTACACACACACCTCCCCTACACACACACCTCCCCTACACACACCTCCCCTACACACACCTCCCCCTACACACACCTCCCCTACACACACACCTCCCATACACACACCTCCCCTACACACACCTCCCCTACACACACCTCCCCTACACACACCTCCCCCTACACACACACCTCCCCTACACACACCTCCCCTACACACACACCTCCCCTACACACACACCTCCCCTACACACACACCTCCCCTACACACACACCTCCCCTACACACACCTCCCCTACACACACCTCCCCCTACACACACACCTCCCCTACACACACACCTCCCCTACACACACCTCCCCTACACACACCTCCCCTACACACACCTCCCCTACACACACACCTCCCTACACACACACCTCCCCTACACACACACCTCCCCTACACACACCTCCCCTACACACACACCTCCCCTACACACACACCTCCCCTACACACACACCTCCCCTACACACACACCTCCCCTACACACACCTCCCCTACACACACACCTCCCCTACACACACACCTCCCCTACACACACACCTCCCCTACACACACACCTCCCCTACACACACCTCCCCTACACACACCTCCCCTACACACACACCTCCCCTACACACACACCTCCCCTACACACACCTCCCCCTACACACACCTCCCCTACACACACCTCCCCCTACACACACACCTCCCCTACACACACACCTCCCTACACACACACCTCCCCTACACACACACCTCCCCTACACACACCTCCCCTACACACACCTCCCCTACACACACACCTCCCTACACACACACCTCCCCTACACACACCTCCCCTACACACACACCTCCCCTACACACACACCTCCCCCTACACACACACCTCCCCTACACACACACCTCCCCTACACACACACCTCCCCTACACACACACCTCCCCTGCACACACACCTCCCCCTACACACACACCTCCCCTACACACACACCTCCCCTGCACACACACCTCCCCTACACACACACCTCCCGTACACACAGACCTCCCCCTACACACCTCCCCTGGTATACCTCCCTGCACACACCTCCCCGCACCTGCCTCCCCCGCACACGCTTCCCCTTCTGGGGGCCTGCCCCTCTCCCAGCTAGCTCACCCTCAGCCGCTCTCAGGCCCCCCAATCCTGCCCTGCTTGGCGTCTCTGAGCCCCACTTCCGCCTCCCCAGACACTGGCACACCCGGGGCCCTTGCTGGCTGGAGGGTGGGCGGGTTGGTGTGGAAGTGTCCAGCTGAGCGAGGACAATCTCACCCCGTCCCAGCCCCATGGCCCCTCTGAGCCGGGATGGTCTGAGACCTCGGGCCGGGTGACTGGACTCCCGGTGCTGGTGGGAGCCCGGGCTGAAGGATCCCTCAGCACCCCGGGTGGGGATGGTCCGGGGAAAATCCACAGCCCCTCCTCTTCCAGCCTTGGCCTCCTGGAGGCCTTGAACATGGTTTTGGATTTGGTGGGGCACAGGAGAGAAAGAGAGCCAGTTAAATATAGCGTATTGGCATAGCTTTATTGCGCCACATACGATCTCACCACGAGGCAATAAAAGCCCAGAGGAAGGTAGCTCAGGGTCAGTAACACCAGCTAGGAGTCACTAAAGCCCAGGTCCCTTCTCCCTTGTTGCTCCTCACGCTTATCATAGAGCTTTAACTTTATAGCCCAACATGGCTGCTTATGCTCCAGCCATCAAGGCCCCATTCCAGTCTTCAGGAGGAAGAAAAGGTCAAGACACTTCCTGGAAGATGTCATATGCGAGTGACTTTCTCTTACATCCCACCAACCAGCATTTGGTCACATATCCATGTACCCCAGATTTGGAGCTTCTTGGGTGAGGAATAGGAGGACAGTGTGTTATGGGGCATGGGCAGCTCTGACTGGTGACCTTGTTTCTCTTCTTGGATTCATCTGCGAGGAGCCAGGGACTGGGGCAGCAGGGGGCCAGCTTGGGGAGCTCTGTCTCCAGGGCACCCTCATTCCTGGGGAGAGTCTGGGGTCCACAGAGAACACGGGAAGGTTGTGGGAGAACAGGGTGGCGCTGGGGGGCCTGGCCCTGGGGCGGGGCACTGCACAGGCCCTTGAAGAGGCCTCTGGCCTCTGAGCTGCCCAGGCCCAGGGCGGCTCTCATTCCAGCCCAGCCACAGCTGCCCGGCTGCGGCTCCCTGAGCCATGTGGATGGCTGAGCTCCCTGGAAGGGGAGGTGTGGGGTCTCCATGGGGAAGCGTCAGCCACCTCTGCCAGCCCCCCGCAGAGACCAGGGGACCACAGGTCCATGGAGGCCACACCCCAGAGCCCCCTCCTCCCCTCCCCTGCTGGATCCCAGAGCCCCCTCCTCCCCTCCTCTGCTGGGTCCCAGCGTCCCCTCCTCCCCTCTCCTGCTGGATCCCAGAGCCCCCTCCTCCCCTCCCCTGCTGGGTCCCAGAGCCCCCTCCTCCCCTCCCCTGCTGGGTCCCTGCGCCCCCTCCTCCCCTCCCCTGCTGGGTCCCAGAGCCCCCTCCTCCCTTCCCCTGCTGGGTCCCAGAGCCCCCTCCTCCCCTCCCCTGCTGGGTCCCAGAGCCCCCTCCTCCCTTCCCCTGCTGGGTCCCAGCGCCCCCTCCTCCCCTCCCCTGCTGGGTCCCAGAGCCCCCTCCTCCCCACCCCTGTTAAGTCCCAGAGCCCCCTCCTCCCCTCCCCTGCTGGGTCCCAGCGCCCCCTCCTCCCCTCCCCTGCTGGGTCCCAGCGCCCCCCAGCCCTGTGGGGTGCCCTGGGTAACAGGACCCAGCTCCCTTAGCAAACTCCAGGGTGGCTGGGAGGGGGCTCGGCGCTCGCGGCGCGCAGGCACGTCCCGGCTGCCCTCTGACCCCCGAAAACCCATTGCAAGTTTCAAGTACAGCTATTATTTTTACAGCCCCGCTTAGAAATGGCTTGCAATCTCTAATTTGCTAAATGGATGTGTATATTGACTAAATAAATATTCGGCTCAAAGCCTGCGTGCCCCTCCGCCCTTATTAATCTTCAGGAAATGGAAACACAGGACGCGAAATGAGCTTCTGCTGGGAGCCGCAGACAGGAATACATTATGCTGTTTTCCCCCGCGCGGCCCGCGGGGCTGCGCTGCGGCAGAGCCCACCCAATCAGCAGCCCCCGCTTGGCCGGCCCACCCAATCAGCAGCCCCCGCTTGGCCGGCCCACCCAATCAGCAGCCCCCGCTTGGCCGGCCCACCCAATCAATGCGCAGCCCCCGCTCGGTGACGCAGGCGTCTGCCCGGGACGTGCCTGTGTTGCTAAGCTGCTCGAGCCGACTTCAGAAGTCTGGGACAAGAAAGTTTAACTCCATGGGGGAGAGGGCATCTGAGGTGACAGCTTCCGGGAGAGCTGATCTGGGGGCTCCTAGCAGGACCCCGAGGGGCGACCCCGGGCCCATTTCCTCCTCTCTGCGGGCACAGGGGCCGTGGGCTTTCTCGGCTCTGAGACAGCCTGGCGGGGGGCATGTGCCTTCTGTAGTCCCCTGGACGGTCCTGGGAGGGGGGACAGGTAGGTCCTGGGGAGGTGAGAGGGCTCTTGGGGGGCTGGCGATGTGGGGTGCACAGAGGAGTACACTGGTGCCTCACACTGACAGGACACTGGATGTGCCCCAGGCTGGTCCTGGGAAGCAGGGGCCCAGGCTCAGGGGAGAAACTCACGGTCGGGGTCGGGGTTGGGGGGAGTCGGAGCAAGGGAGGCCAGTGCCCCCCTGCTGTCCGGCTGGAGGCCCTATCCCCAAGGGAGGACTGTAGGTCACCTTGCCTCTGCCCACACCAGGAGCATCCTCACTGGACAGGTTGAGACAGCGCGTGTCTCTTCCCACCTCGGAAGTGTGCTGTGTGTCTGGTCAGTGTCAGGACCTCCGTGAGTCTTGGGTGGCTCACCATGGTGCCACGTGACCGCCCCTTCAAGCACCAGACTCCCAAAGGCAATGGACGAATTTACCCATAGATGAGGTCTAGGTTGAAGGAGCAGGCTGTGCAAAGGCCCTGGGGTGGGAGCTGACCTCCGGGTCTGGGTCAGAACAGGGCTTGCTGGTGGGATGTTGGCATCAAGGCCACTGGGCATTGGCCTGGGGAGAGGAGCGAGGGTGGCAGCCAGGAGAGGCAACATTGGCGTCTCGGCCTCAGCCACCCAGAGCCAGCTGCTAGCCCCATTGGAGTGGCAGTTCTTAGGTACTTGGCTCTTGAGCTCAGCCTCAGAAAGGAGCGAGAGGAGGATGGAGTGGGGGCTGCCCTCCTACAGGCCCAGAGGAGGCTTTGTGAGTTACGCTGGGGTGGGGGGTCCCCCAAAGGAGACCCTGGCTTGCTCGCTCGGCATACGCGATGCCTGACCACATGCAGGTGAAGGTGTGAGGCCCCGGCCGTGGCTGTAGGGCAGACGTGGAGACCCAGACTCTGCCCATCTCATGTCTGTCCCTGACCCCCAACAGTTCTTCACAGAGAAAGTTCCAGAAAAAACAGTGTGGGGGTTCCACAAACAGGCAGGACCAGACACAGCCCGGGGGGCTCAGGAAGCAGGAGAAAAGCACTTCCAGGGGAGAGAAATGGGGGTCGGGACCAGCCTCGCTTGGCCCCTGGGGAAACTGAGGCACACGGCACCAGCCAGGTCCACCGTGAGATCATGGAAGCCCAATGTTTCCAGAGGGGGAAAGATCCGTGTTTGCCTGGACTAGGGGTGGGGATGGGGGGGCACAACAGGGACAGACACAGGGGTTTTGTGAGTGATGGTAGAATGTTCTAGACCTGTACCACAAAGGTATCAAGCCCTTCTCCTCCCCTTAAGCCTGTGTGCTTTGTGCTTGTAAACACAATCTCAGAAAGGCTCTGTCCGCCCGGGAGGTCTGGGGGCTGCCGTCCCCCCGTTTTCCCCAAGTTTGCCCAAGTTTGCTGGCGTCAGAAGGAAAAGTTCTGAGCAGAGCGAGGGCCTCTGAGGCCACGCTCGCTCCGCCCGCCGCCGCCGCCATCCATCTCCTCCGCGTCGCTGGGGAGCGGCTGGGAGCCGCATCTTGAATATTTATCTGATCGCCGGCTGCTGCCGCAGCTTCATGAATCCGCCCACCCAGCCCTGCGGCCGGCCATCCATCTCCGCGCCCGTCCCTCTGCCAGCCGCTCTGGAATTAAAGAGCCGCCGCCGCCCCCGCCGCGCCGCAGGAGGAACATTGTTGCCTCACCGCCGCTCCGCGACCTTGGATGACTCTCTCCAACTCCAGACAACTCCAGACTCCCTCCAGCTGCCGTTCCCGGCTGCTGCCTCAGTTTCCCCCCACACACACCCCCGCCCCGGACAGAGGGTGCACACCTGTGGCTGCTTGCCCAGGTGGCTCTGAGCCCCCCACCCCGTACCGTTTGTCTCTGCACTGGGAGGGGCTTGGAAAGGCCCCCTTGCTCCTCATCAATGCAGTGGGGGGCGGGGGGCTTGGCGAGGGGCTGTGGGAGAGAGCCAGACACAGCCCGGTGCCCAGGGAGTGCTTGCCAGGGGGGAGAGTCATGGGATCCGCCCAGATGTTCCAGGCTTTAGCTGGGGGTTCAGAGAAGCAGCCCCCTCCCCGCAACCCTCCACTCAGGGAAAAGCCCCGGGGGGGGGGGGGGTTGCTACCACGCTGGGCACCCACCGGCCTTACTGGCCGTGGAGTCCAGGGCAGGGCGCAGCTCCTCCGAGCTCAGATGTGCGAGGATCGGAGACTGTCTCAGCGACCCCGTGGCCTTGGCACACAGGCCGCCACGTCCAGCATGACCACTGGCTGAGAGCTGACCGGACCCCCACCTTGACTCTGCACCCTTCTTTGAACCCCTCCCAACCCCATGCCCTGTGAGCATCTTGCTCAGAAGAGGAAATTGAGGCACAGAGAGGTTAAGTTATTCAGTCAGGCAGCACAGCTCAGAAGAGGCTGAGGATAGTGTGTTCAGGCCGCTTGCCCCCTGCCTTGCCCACTGAGTGCCGAGGGTTTGAGACCCTCTGGAGCTAGCAGCCTCACTGGAGGACCAGCTCAGCCTCTGTCTCCTCCTCTGAACAATGGAGGTAGTGGGCCCGGCCCGGCTGGGCTGTGGCCTAGGCCCACAGTGGGGAGCTCAGCAGGCGGCCCTGAGGCCAGGCAAAGCACCAGCCTCCTGCCCACTCTGCACACGGCCCGGCAAGCGAGCACGCTGGGGGAGGGACTATGGCGGGTGTGCATCTCCTGGACAGGGTCAAAGCTCACGGGAACGAATGAGGTCCAGGCTTCTGGAAAGAGGCCCCTGACCGTGAACTTTCACCAGCTGTTGACCACGCTGGCCATGTTTACCCTGGGTGACGGGAGAACCAGAGCTGGCTGGACTGGCTGGGCCAGCTGCCTGGGGCAGGAGGTCAAAGCCAGGGCAGCTGGGAGCCGCAGGCCCCCCCGGGGTGGGGCACTGGTGTCCACAAGCTCCATCTCCATCTACCCTCAAGCCATGCTCCTAGGAACAAATCACCAACAAATAAAATGATGATACGGAAAGTGGAAAGTCACGGTGCTACCTCTATGACCTTGTGTATACAGAAAGATAAACACGCCAGTGATCGTGAGGGGAAAAGAAAAAACAACAGCATACAAGATGTCTCCATGTCTTAGTAGTGCTCTGTGCCATTGGATGGATGGATGGATGGATGGATGGACGGGTGAGTGAGTGGGTGGATTGATGGATGGGTGGATGGGTGGGTGGGTAGATAGATGGATGAGTGGATGGGTAGATGGATGGATGAATGGATGGATGGGTGGATGGATGGATGGATGGGTGGGTGGGTGGGTGGATGGATGGATGGATGGATGGATGGATGGGTGGATAGATAGATGGATGGGTGAGTGGGTGGATGGGTGAACGAGTGGATGGATGGATAAATGGGTGGATGGGTAGGTGAATGGATGGGTGGATGGATGAATGGATGGATGAGTGGGTGGATGAATGGAGGCAAGGGTGGGTGAATGGATGGTGGATGGGTAGAGGGATGCATGGAAGGCTGGATGGATGGCAGGCTGAATAAATTGGTAAAGGGATGGATGGGTTGGTAGGTAGATGAATGGATGCATAGTGGGGGATTGATCGATGGTTGATTAGTGGCTAGGTGGATAAATGGATGGGTGATAGATAAGTGAATGGATGGATAGATGATAGGATGACTGAAGGATGGATGGATGCATAGAGATTTCTAGAAGGTAAATGGAGATACGCGGGGAGATGGAGAGAGACCAGTGCTCATCGGCTATCTGTCTACTCATCTCTATCCATTCCTCCATCTTTCTCACTGGGCATTCAAACGTCTGTCCATTTGTGTGCATGCATGTCTGTCCACCCAGCTCTGTGTGTGTGTGTGTGTGTGTGTGTGTGTGTGTGTGTGTGTGTGTGTGTGCGCACATGTAAAGGTATGGAAGGGAAGTTTGATAACCGCATAAACAGATAGATGAATAGGTGGCCTGGCTGGCTTAGTGGAGAATAGATGGTGGGCAGATAGATGTCCACTTAGACAATTAGATGAATGAACAGATGGAGAGAGGATGAATGGACGGGTGGAATGCAGATGTCTGAGACCACAAGCTAAATGCCAAATTGCCTCTTTCCTCAGGGTGGCAGATAACAATGGCTTCCGCTCCTGCCTGACACCACATGCATTAGCCGGGCCTCAGGGGCCGAGCACCGCAGCCTTCACAATCTGCTGTTCACTGCAGCCGCGTGACATTTACCACTGCCTCTCAGCAGCATCCTGGCCTTTCACGCAGCAAAGCACACAGCTGTTTGTCGCTTGGCTCCCCCTCCAGAGGGTCCTCAAGCCCCCCCAGGTGGAATCAGCCCTGCTTCCTGGCTGAGGGGCGCCTGCCCCCCCAGCCGCCGCCGCCGCCCACCGCGGCTCCACCAATTACTCTAATTGCCCTGTGGTGAGGTTTAATTTATATCGTTATGGCAAGGAAGAACTGGAGGAAGAGTTTCCCTGGCAACCAAGTTTTTAAACATAGGAGCCCTCTGTGTTCTAAAAGCCATTTCTCATCCCATTTCCCCCCTGAAAATTAACTTGGAACTTTTCAGATGGGGAACAGTTTTTCTGCCTAGCTGCAGGTCAGCGTTTACTCCTGGACCCAGCACAGCACAGCGCGGCGCCCTCCCCCTCCCAGAGGCGAGGCCTGGGGAGCTTGTTTCGTTTCCTCTGCCCCTTTGTTCCAAAAAGGCCATTATGAAATGACCAGGGAGAGGCTCTGCCTGCTCCAAAGCATTAGTCACACTCAGGGACAACAGCCTGGCTTCCAGCTTCCTGCTTCCGGTTGAGTTCATTGGTGGTTGAGTTCCAGCAAGAGTCTGTGATGGAGCTCAGGGACAGCCAGGTGGCAGCGGCAGTGACTGCAGGCCCCTCTCCCCAGCCGGAGAAGACAGGCCCAGTGGCCTCTCCAAAGCCACAAGGGACGCAGGAGCTCTTGTCTAAGAGAAGGCCCCTTTCCTCCCCTCTCCACAAACTTATCTCCCCGTTCCTAACACCTCAGTCCCAGCTCCATTACTTCATGATCTGCCTAGCTAGTGACAAGGCCCTTCGAATGTGCCCCACAATGACTTGACTGAGTCAAACCACACATCCATCCAGAATTCAGCCCTGTACACGGCACCTCCTTCTCTCCCCCTCCTCCATTCCCAGCCACACTCTACCGGGATCCACGATCCGCCCTGGCCACCTTTCCACTCTGTAGCCAACCTGCAGCTCCTCTACTTCCCTCTCTAGTCATCCTGTTTCCTTGGAGGAGCTTCCCGTATGGTCCCCAGGGCCCCGGGTGACCTGCGCTGTCCGTTAGTGGCATCAGGTGTCCTGAGGACAAATAGGAGAGTCAGGCTGGGCCAGTTCTTGGTGAGATAAGGGTGTGTGCCAGGTTCACAATTGGTTAAGCATGTGTAAAACAGGTGAGAGACAGTAGAGACTCGTGGTGATAAAGGTACAGGGAGATGTGAGTATCTAAGGCATAGATGGCTGGTGGGTGTAAATATGGGTAAATAAGAGGAGAATAGGCTGGAACCAATGGATAGAAAGATGGATGGATAGATGGATGGATGGATGGATAGATGGATGGATGGATGGGTGGATGGATGGGTGGGTGGGTGGATGAGTGGGTGGATGGGTAGATGAGTGGATGGATGGGTGAGTGGATGGATGGGTGGATGGATGGGTGAGTGGATGGATGGGTGGGTGGATGAGTGGATGGATCGATGGGTGGGTGGATGAGTGGGTGGATGAGTGGATGGATAGGTGGATGAATGAGTGGATGGATGGATGGGTGGATGAATGGGTGAGTGGATGGATGGATGAGTGGATGGATGGGTGAGTGGATGGATGGATGGATGGGTGGGTGGATGGATGGGTGGGTGGGTGGATGGATGGATGGGTGGGTGGATGGATGGATGGATGAGTGGGTGGATGAGTGGATGGATGGGTGGATGAGTGGGTGGGTGGTGGGTGGATGGATGAGTGGATGGATGGATTGGTAGATGGATGGGTGGGTGAGTGGGTGGATGAGTGGATGGATAGGTGGATGAATGAGTGGATGGATGGATGGGTGGATGAATGGGTGAGTGGATGGATGGATGAGTGGATGGATGGGTGAGTGGATGGATGGATGGATGGGTGGGTGGATGGATGGGTGGGTGGGTGGGTGGATGGATGGGTGGGTGGATGGATGGATGGATGAGTGGGTGGATGAGTGGATGGATGGGTGGATGAGTGGGTGGGTGGTGGGTGGATGGATGAGTGGATGGATGGATTGGTAGATGGATGGGTGGGTGAGTGGGTGGATGAGTGGATGGATGGATGGATGAGTGGATGGATGGGTGGATGGATGGGTGGGTGGGTGGGTAGGTAGGTAGATGGATGGGTGGGTGGGTGTATGTATGTATGGATGGATGGATGGGAGGATAGATGGGAGGGTGTATGGATGGATGGGTGGATGGATGGATCAGAAGATAGACAAGAGGGTGGATGGGAGGGTGGATAGATGATGGATAGACAGAAGGATGGATGGGAGGATAGAAAGGAGGGTGGATGAGAGGGTGGATGGGTGAATAGATGGATGAGAGAATGGATGGTAGATGAATAGGGAGCCAGGGTCGCTGACCATTGGGGGATTGTGGATGTGACAGAAAGAGAAACAATGAATCCTTGCATACAGGAAATATTGCTCTTGATAACTTTCAGCTTGAAGTTTTCAGTGACCCTGGGAGAAGGACAGAGCCTCCTGCGGGACCCATTTATTAGGAAAGACAGTTCTGGTCAGCTCATCTCAGCGCTCAGGCTGGCTCTGAGTGCCAGCAGCCAGAGGACATTCAATAACTATTCATTGGAAAGTGATGGATTGATCTTGGACCGCTGCCACTGCAGAGAGACACAGGCCAGATGGGGACAACACAGACACTGCGCTTTGCAGAGCTCCTTCTCCTGCCTTTAGCAATGGGAATAGATGCCCCTGCTGTCAACAACCTTGCTCCACACCGCATGCAGTGACTGCCACCCACACTTGGGGGCCCCAGGGGACACATCCCTCCTGCTGGGACCACCCCTGCGAATAGAAGGCACTTGCTGTAGGGTGTGAGGCAGGGGCAGGTGTGTGTGTGTGTGTGTGTGTGTGTGTGTGTGTGTGTGTGTGTGTGTGTGTGTGTGGAGAGGGTAGGGGGAGAGGGAGGAATGGCAGCAGACCCATCAGGACAACTTGATAAGAGCCAGATCCCAAGAGTCCATGTGTCAACAAAGTCAGGAAGGCCCAGGGGAGTGAGTTCTCAACTCTGAGGAGTTGTTAGGGGATCAAGGGACACAGCAGGTCTGTTAGGGCATCCAGGAAGATGAGTGTGAAGATGGATGGATCCATCCATTTCATCTGTCCACTCATCCGCCTACCCATCTATATATCCATCCACCCACGCATACATCCATTCATGCACCCACCCATCTATACATCCACCCATTCACCCATCCACCTATACATCCATCCATCTATCCATCTATCTACCCATCTGCCCATCCATCCATCTATCCTCCATCCATCCATCCATGCACTCATCCATCCTCCCACCTATACACCCACCCACCCACCCACCTATGCATCCCTACATCTACCCATCTATTTACCCATCTGCCCATCCATCCATCCATCATCCATCTATCCACCTACCCATCTCATCCATCCATCTGCCATCAGTCCATTTGTCTGTCCATCCATCCATCCATTCATCATCCATCTATCCGTCTATCCACCCATCCATCTGTCCATCTATCCATACATCTATCCATCTATCCGTCCATTTATCCATTATCCATCCATCCTTCTGTCCATCCACTCATCTGTTTATCCATCTGTCCATCCATTCATCCATCCATCCATCTCCCCACTCCTTGATCCTCCCCTCTCCAGGAAGGGAAATCTCCAGAGGGGTTGACCACAGACTTGCTCAGATGCTAGAGGAAGAGCCAAGCCCCCACCCATTTCCCCTGAGCCCCTCTCCGCACTTGGAATGCTCATGGGGCAGTCGGGAGAGGACATGTGCTCTCCAGAGAGTTCTAGACCCTGGGATAGGGGAGCAGAACCTACTGCACGGTTCCAGGACCCCTTAGGGGGCTTGGCTTCCCTAGAGTTACAGCTAAAGAGAAATCAAACTTGCCAACAAAGCTCAGTGCTGTTCCTAAGACACTATCCCTCCCTCCCCACCACCCTCGCAGGAAAGCGCGGGGGAGGATAGACTGAGAAGACAAATGCACTTCTGCCTTATCTATAAAGTGCTTAGCTAAGTGACAGGCACATAATAAGTGCTCAATAAATAACCATTATTAGAGGAGGGTGCGGTGGAGGAAATCGGACAGATCAGAATTTAATTCTGCCACGCAGATTTATTGTGTTTTTGCCTAAGGAAACAGAACAGTCCAAGTATCTGAGCTCCCCACCTCTCCTTCCATCCCAGCTGACTTTGCGGCCGTGTCCTCCCATCCCCTTTGCCTACAGCAGAAAGAAAGAAGCAAAAGCCAATCTGGCATGCTTGGCTGAGCCCTTGCCTCTCCTGCCCACAGCTCCCTCCAACTTGGTGTTTAATTTCCCTGGGTCGGAAAGAAGCATTCTGATGATCCGAGTTAATTCAAAATGTAAATTTCATCTCCTATCAGCTAATGGCCCTGAGCTCCTCTTCACAAAGCGGGAGCGCTGTCACAGGACCCCAGTTCCTCACCTCCATTCTTAAGGGGGATGGAGCCCTTGCCAACATTTCAGACAGCCACAGCCCCGCACCCACCGAGGCCAGACCCGAGTCACCTCCAAGAGCAGAGTGTTCTATTAACCCACAGGACCGGGGCAGGGTCAAATCCCACAGCTAGTTTCAGCCCTGGAGGCTCCAACTGGACGAGACCGGTCCCCAGGGCTAGTCCAGGCCTCTGTCCACTCATCTGGACCTAGAGCCTTGGCAGAGAATGGCCTGTCAGGCCAGGCTCGGTGAAGATGCCCAGGGTGAAGGCCCAGCCCTGAAAGTTGTCCCACTCCGGGGGCTGGCAGCAGGTCTGGTGGGGTCATGTCCGCCAAGCGGGCATCCAGCTGGGGTCACGGTCATGGCTCAAAGCCAGTGTGTCCCAGAAGCTCTAACACCAGCTGGCCAAGTGACTTTGTGTGTGTATGTGTGTGTGTGTGTGTGTGCGTGCCCATGCATGCGTGCATACATGTGTGTGCACACACACGTACCAGTACTGGAGCTTGAACTCAAGGCCTGAGCACTCTTCCTTAGCTTTTGTCTCTCAAAAGCTAGTGTTCTACCATTTGAGCCACGCCTCTCCTTCTGACATTTTGCTGATTCATTGGAGATAAGCGTCTCACACACTTTCCTGCTTGGAGTTGGCTTCAAACTTCAAGGCTCCCATCTCAGCCTCCTGAGGAGCTAGGATCACAGGCATGAGCCACCGGCGCCCGGCTGGACACAGGACTTTCGCAGGCTCTGCCCCTCATCTGGGTATTGGAGCAATGACTTAGGGGCTCACAATGGACTTTGGAGGCCCCAGGTCCAGCAGGCAGCGACCTTGACCTTGGGCCCCGGATGAGTTCATCTTCTTGGAACCCCCAGGATTCCCTCCAGGAGAAACGGGTGGGGGGCCCTTGGGGTGGTGGCGCTCCCTTCCTGCAGGTGCACGCTGGCCTCCAGCTCACCGTGCCAAGCAAGTTAAACGAACTTTGGTTTCTCTTGGATTTTATAAACAACTTTATAAAATGATGATTTCCGTATCATAAAACTCACCCATTAAAAACGCACAGTTCTGTGGTGTTTTATAAACGCGCAGTGACGTTACCATGACCTCACTCTGGGGCTGTTTCCATCACCCCGAAAAGGGGTGGGGCCTCTGTTTTGGACCTTCCTTAGGACCCTTCCCACCCCACCATCCCCCCCCCCCCCGGGTCCAGGCTTGTGTTCTATGTCTCCACGCTGGCCAGCCTGGACATGTGACTAAAATACATCCCAGCAGAGCTTGCTGGTGGCCACTCTGCCCGAGGGGTCGCTCTGGCAAAGAATGCAGGATGTGGCTGCCATGATGTCTTCCTTTTATTTTTTAATCCCTAAGTAAATTCTTTTCAACGGTGTTGATATTTTTCCGGTGAAGCGAGCGGGTCACTTGCTCAGGTTAGCGTTGTCCACAGAAAGCAGATGAACAGGAGGCACATGGAAGCCAGCCCTCGGTCCTGCCTGGAGCTTCTTCACGTCCCTTGGCCATCTGTCAGAGGCTGGGGCCGCTCCGCCCCTGCCCTCGCTCCTTCATCCGCGCTGTGCTGCCTGTCCTCCAAGTTACCAGCGCTCGGTGGAGCTGTCAACAACCTCCACGGGACAGCTGTGAGCTCCCGCCCTCCCTCCCCATCCCACCCCTCGCTCCGTCCCCATGCAGTCGACAACGAGCTTAATTATGCAATTAAAGTCATTTTCCTGGGCTGAACAAATATTTACAGCATATTTTGCTGTAAATTGCTTTGCCTGGAGAATAGATCTGCCATCCGGGCGGGCAAACAGTCACACATTTACATATCCCGTTACCAAGGGGCTCACAGCTGAGCCGGGCTGTGCTGACCCGGGCTGTGTGGGCCGAGAACCCGAGGGAGGAGCGTGGATGGAAAGCTGGCAGGTGTCAGCCACGCAGACGTGTTCCCAGCCCCACTCCTGAGCAGCCATGACGTGCGCAGCTCCTCTGCGCCAGCCCCGAGTCCCTGCGCCGCCACGCCACGCAGAGACCTCAGCTTTGTCCTGACGCGAGAGGGCTCAGGTGGCCGGCAGTGGCAGCGTCCTGTGTGGGCTCTGTTCTGGAATAATCAGACCCACACAGGCTGCTCTTCCTGTCATTCGTGCGGCGCTCCTGGAAGGGTCTGGAACCGGAGCCTGTCCCCACCCCCACTGAGCTGAGCTTCACCGTGTCAATAGGGACAGAAACTCCAGGCAAAACTAAAGGGGAGTGGGCAGAAGCCACCACCGGCTCCATTTTACTCTGTCCAGAATACATTTCCCCACGCCCCTGTGGCCAGCTGGGCCCGCAGAGCTGTTTAGCCCGGGTTTTCTTCATTCAAGTACACCCCTTGGGGACCTTGTAAGAGCCACAGGTACTGTAAGGCAGAGGGTGGACAGGAGCCAGGGTCAAAGCACACAGGATGGGAGGCCGTGACCTCTCAGACACTTCCTGAATGAAGGCGGGTCCTCAGCCCTGCGGAGGGTTGAGGGCTCCAGAGGGCCTGGCGTGGACAGGGGCAGGGCAGGGGCAGCAGCTCTTCACCTGCCACCCTGATACCAGGCTTGGCTGGGCAGGATGGCTCTTGGCATCACGCCAGGCCTGTTTCTGTGAACTCGCCACCCAAGGCAGGCCCCAGCTGCCTGGAAGAGGTCGGAGGCAAAAGAAGAATTTCAGTGGCCTGTACCCCCATGAGCATCCTGTTGCCACCTACAGAATTTGATCCCAAGCACAGAAAGCAAGTGGCAGGTGGAGCCGGGCGCCGATGGCTCACGCCTGTCATCCTAGCTGCTCAGGAGGCTGAGATAGGAGGATTGCGGTTCAAAGCCAGCCCAGATGCTTATCTCCAATTAGTCACCAGAAAACTGAAAGTGGCACTGTGGCTCAAGTGCTTGAGTGCCCATCTTGAGCTGAAGAACTCAGGGACAGTACCCAGGCTCAGAGTTCAAGCCCCATGACCAACCCAAAGAAAAAAAAAAAAAAAGTTGCAGGTGGTGACAGGATTGCACACAAACACTCCTGAAGCAGAGAAGCGGCTGTCAAGTCTGGAAGGTCAGCCTTGTCTTTAAGGCCCCACCACTGTGCAATAAGGTTAGTTTCTAGTTTGGGGGCATGACAACTTTATAATAAGCATCCTTGCAGCTAAATCTTTGGGCCTAGCCAGTGGTTTTCCCCTTAGGCAGATTTCTTAAAGGTGTAGATGCAGGAGAAGGGGGGATGTGGGGGGGGGGGCACTGTTTGGAGGACAGAAGTGGAGGCTGGGGGAAGGGCCTAGTCCCCAGCTCCAGCCATAGGCTTGCGTCTCCTGACAGGAGGCTTTGGAATCTGAGAACACATCCAGACTCTACCTCAAGCCCAGGGAACACATGGGCAGGCGTGGGTGTGAGTAAACCCTCCAGAGCACATTGGATTCAGCAAGTGGCTTCTCGGTCAGTGGCTTGGGCCTTACAACATGCCAGTTTGTCTGAGAGGCTGGCTGTGGCCCTGCATCCCTTAAAAGAGAAGGAAACTTGCCTGTTTAGTGTACATCCCTGCCTCAGTTTCCCTAGAGATCCAGGACATTTGCCAAAGGAGAGCCCAGGTGTGATTAGTAGAAGAACTGCCCCCTGGGGTGTGTCCAGTTAACACTTCCCAGTCCCACCCAGAAAGGAAAACACAGCAGACGGAAATACTGATTATCTTCGGGACAAACGTGTCACACCAAGTTTATGGTTTGTTTGGATTATTTTGTAGCAGCCAGTAAGTTCCAGAGCAGCAGAGACACCTGCCCTAGACCTCATTCACACAGTACAGCCACTGTCCGCTTTCCCTTCTCAAGGCGGCTTTTCCCCACGCCCCACCCTGCAAACCACAGTGGAGAAACTGCTCTTCAAAAAAGGCCAGCGGCAGCACCGGGATGCCAAGCACTTCCTGGAGAAAGGCTGAGCCCCTGAAGCCCAAAACACACTGCGAATGCTGCGTCTGTCCGGCTGAGTAGGCCTGTTGCTGCTACGGGGCGCCAACTAGTGGCGGCAGAGGCCTCTGCAGCCGGAAGTACAGCCTTGTCACCTCTGTGATTGGTTCTGTCCCTTCCTGCATCTCCCCATGGCTCCTTCTGATCCCTCCCCTCCCCTGTCCCCTTTCCCCCACTTCAAGGGCAATTCTGCAGGGTCCCCGCTTTCTCAGGGGCGAGGTAGGATTTAAATCACAGAGTGTCTCATCAGAACAGTTTTTGGTGGATTCAATAGGGAAAACAAAGCAAAGCAAATCCAAATTTTCTATAAAAGTTTATTTTGCAATTTCCCCTACCCCCCCCCCCCCGAGATGATAAAGACACACATCATAATTATGTAAAGATAGTGTATAAAAATAATTTAAACACATGTATTAGTAACAAAGCAACATTTCTTTCTAGTAACCACTAGTAGGTAAATCTTGCCCGAGATTCTCCCAAAGGTGTTAAATAGATTTTTAGACAACAGGACAGACAGAAACACACGCACAAATACACAAAATACACCTATGTACAACTCAAGTATTTTTTTCTGTGCATTCTAACTCACTGAGATAACTAAAGTGAAAAGACTGAAGGCCAGAGAGACCTTAATGTGGAACCAAACATGCACTGGGTGTGAGTTCTGGATTCTCCCTAAGATTCTTCTCCTACTATCTACAGCTAGCGGCCTGTCCTGTGCGCCTCTCACCTAACCACGGTGTGAATGATCAGCTCCCAGTGTGCTGGCTTGCTACTGTGGACTTGGGGAGAAGGGCTGCCTCTGGCTGCGATGCATCCTCTGATGGGACGGGCTGGTTCTACAGACCCCCCCAACACACACACACACTCCCCATTACATCTGGCTGATTCGTTGCTTCAGAGCCAGGACCTCTCTCTCTATTTCATACGGCAGATCGGCATTGACTTGATCTTCCAGGTATTTCTCCACATCTTCCACTTCCTTCTCCCAGAACTCCTTGGAGATGCTAAAGAGTTCCTCCATGTTGACATTCCCCAAGCCTTTCAGGTTCAGGGCGTCCTGCTTGGGGATGTAGCCGATGGGCGTGAGCCGGGCGCTGTTCTCCCCGTTGATTCGGTTGAACATCCACTCCAGAACCCTGCTGTTCTCCCCGAAGCCAGGCCACAGGAACTTCCCTTCCTTGTCCTTCCGGAACCAGTTGACATGGAAGATCTTGGGCAGCCTGGCTGCCGGGCGGTGGGCCATGCTCAGCCAGTGGGTCAGGTATTTGCCAAAGTTGTAGCCGAAGAAGGGCCGCATGGCAAAGGGGTCGTGCATGATGACCTTGCCTGTCAAACAAAGGCAGACGCATCCATGTGCCTTGTGCCCACAGGAAACAGAGGCCTTTATTGACTGCTGAGCTAAGCAAGCCTGGGTCTCTCTCTCTCTCTCTCTCTCTCTCTTTACACACACACACACACACACACACACACACACACACACACACAAACACACACACACAGAGGCAGAGCCCAAGAGAACCTGACTTTACCTTTGTGTTCTGCAGCCGCTGTGGCCTCTGACCTCATGGCAGCGCCCACAAACACCCCATGCTGCCAGCTGAGAGCTTCGTAGACGAGAGGCACCCCTTGGTGAAGCAGGATAAAAGAAGAGACGGTTGGTTCAGGCTGTGTGTTAATACCGGGACTTGAAGTCAGGACCTGGGTGTTGTCCCTGAGCTTTTTTGTCCAGGAGGGCACTCTCCCATTTGAGCCACACCTCCAGTTCTGACTTTTTGCTGGTTTTGTCTTTGTCTTGGCTGGCTTTGAACCAGGACCTCGAGCTGAGTAGCTGGATTACAGGTGTGAAGCACTCGTGTCCGCTTCTCTAAGCACCTGACACTCACACTCCCCGACCAGTGGCACCATTTCACATAGGAAAAGACAGCCAAGCAGCAGCTCTTAAAGCATTCTGTAGACCAGAGTCTTGTTATTTAGAGCTCGCAGTCCTCCTGCCTTGGTATTCCAAGTCCTGGGGTCCCAGGCATGTGACACCATGCCCCGCCAGCAGCATCTTTTAAATTGAGCTGGTTTTTCATATGCAAAGCTAACACTGGTAAGTCAAAGGAATGCCACCGGGGTCCTCCGAGGTCCCCAAGTGAACAGCAGAACTGTTCCGAGCTCCCCTCGATCACAGACCCCAAAAGGATATGCGACCACAGGGGTCAGTTGTACGCTGGAGCTTGCCTGGGAGTCTAGACTCGGGGAAAGGAAGGCCTTCGGCACCCCTGACTAGGTCACGGAAGAAGAGAGGTTTTACACCCCACCGGCCACCCCAGCGGCGCGCCGTCTGAGCAGAGAGGGGCCTTACCAGCAGGTCTGCGGCCGCCAAAGATGATGCCCTCGATGGGCACGCCTTCCGGAGACTCCCAGGCAGGGTCAATGATGGGGCACTGGCTGGCAGGGGTGCAGAACCGCGAGTTGGGGTGGGCACAGGGCTCCCCTAGAGAGGGGGGGGAGTGTTGGTGTTGGTGTCTGGGCATAGCAGGCCCTCACAGCCCAGCCCAGCCCACAAACTCCACGACCAGGATCCTGCTGCGCCCTCCCCCCCTCCCCCCTCCCCCCCCCCCCGCCCCCGCTCCCGGGCCTCAGGGGCTCACCATCCTGTGGTGTCCACTCCCTGTTCTTCCAGGACGTGATGGTGACCCCCGGGGCCAGAGGCTCGTCCATGCCTTCCCAGTAGACGCCTCCGTCACTGGTCTCTGCCACATTGGTGAATATGGTGTTTCTCTGGATGGTCTTCATGGCATTGGGGTTTGTCTTTCCAGAGGTGCCAGGAGCCACCCCAAAGAAACCATTTTCTGGGTTGATAGCCCTTAAGTTACCTGGAAAGTAGTAAAACAGAGAAGCAATGAATGCCAAGCAAAGCACTGTGAGTCTTTTGTTGGTTAATTAGAAATAAGAATCTTAATTAGAGATAAGAATCTTACAAGAAGCCTTGACTGGCTTCTCACGATGATCCTCAGCTCTCAGCTTCCAGGACAGCTACAATTACAGCTGTGTACCAGCACAGCCAGTTTTTTTTTTTTTTTTCCAGTCCTGAGGCTTGAACTCAGGGCCTGGGCACTGTCCCTGAGCTTCTTTTGCTCAAGGCTAGCTGTCTACTATTTGAGTCACAGCACCGCTTCTGGCTTTTTCTGTGTGTGTGGTACTGAGGCATCAAACCCAGGGCTTCATGCATGCTAAGCAAGCACTCTACCACGGAGCCACCTGCCCAGCCCCCACCCCCTTTTTGTGCAATAGTTCTCATTAACTTTGCCTTTGGCTTTGGACCACAATCTCCTATCTCTGCCTCCCCCCATGTAATTTTTTTACATTGTGCTGCGCTAAGACTTATGTCCAACTCTTCACCTCCTCTTCAGTGCCCCGCATACTGTTTTCACAAGTGTCAGTGTGTGAACACACTGCAGCCCAGGTGTCTAACAGAGGCCACCACATTCCTAAGGCTCCCGCAGAGTCTGGACCGGGTCAACACCCGCCCTGTGAGCTGTGGGAACTGCTGACCTCCAGGGAACCCCAGCTTGCACCCACAGTCACCTTGGCTGTCGAACTTCATCCAGGCAATGTCGTCGCCCACACACTCTACTTTCCACCCTGGGAGCGTGGGGTTCATCATGGCCAGGTTGGTCTTCCCGCAGGCACTGGGGAAGGCTGCTGCCAGGTACTTCTTCTCACCCGCAGGGTTCGTGATACCCAGAATCTGCCAAGACAAGGCTCATTGTTACGGCCTTTGTTCCTTCCTGGGTATGAAACTGTCACATGAAGCCCATTTTTTCCTAGGATGCAGATGTGTTCGTGGTGTGGGCAGGGGCTGAGGAAGCACAAGCCAAGTGCTAGCAGGCTCACACCTGAAATCCTAGCTACTCAAGAGGCTGAGATGGGAAGATTATGGGTCTAAGCCAGCCTGGGCAGAAAAGTGTGATCATCTTTCTCCAAAACAGCCAGCAAAAAGATGGGCTGGAAGCTCAAGTGATAGAGTGCCAGCTAAGCAAGCAAGTCAGGTCAGAGTGCCAGGCTCTGAGTTCAAGGCCTGATATTGGCAAAACAACAAAACAAAAGAAAAGATTAAGAGAAATAAAATCCAAAAACAATTCAGAGAAAGATTTAAAGCTGTATTGATGTAGGAAGCAGGGAGGGAAAGGGGGAGGGAAAGAGAGAAGGAAGGAAGGAAGGAAGGAGGGAGGGAGAAAAGGAAGGGAGGAAGGGAGGAAGGGAGGAAGGGAGGAAGGGAGGTAGGAGGGGCGGTGAGGAACTCTGGAGGAGGAGGAAGGGGGGGAGGGGGTCGGGTCCGATGCTCACCAGCATGTGCTCGGCCAACCAGCCCTCCTCCTTGGCCAGCCTGCTGGCCATCCTGAGGGCGAAGCACTTCTTCCCCAGCAGCGAGTTCCCGCCGTAGCCGCTCCCGAAGGAGACGATCTCTCTGCGGTCCGGGAGGTGGGCGATGAGCGTGAGCTCCGGGTTGCAGGCCCAGTTGTTGACCAGGGGCCCTGCGAGTGAGCGAGCGGCCGTGAGTGCGGCCCGGCCCCGCCCCGCCCCGCCCCGCGCCACCTTGGCACCCGCACCCGGCACCGCACCCCGGCACCCCGTGCCCCGGCACCCCAGCACCCGCACCCCGGCACCCCGCGCCCCGGCACCCCGGTACCCCCGCGCCCCGGCACCCCGGCACCCCGCGCCCCGGCACCCCGGCACCCCGCGCCCCGGCACCCACACTCCGGCACCCCGGCACCCCACGCCCCGGCACCCTGGCACCCCGGCACCCCGCGCCCCGGCACCCACACTCCGGCACCCCGGCACCCACACTCCGGCACCCGCACCCCGGCACCCCGCACCCCGGCACCCACACTCCGGCACCCCGGCACCCCACGCCCCGGCACCCGCACCCCGGCACCCCGCGCCCCGGCACCCACACTCCGGCACCCCGGCACCCACACTCCGGCACCCGCACCCCGGCACCCCGCACCCCGGCACCCACACTCCGGCACCCCGGCACCCCACGCCCCGGCACCCGCACCCCGGCACCCCGCGCCCCGGCACCCACACTCCGGCACCCCGGCACCCACACTCCGGCACCCGCACCCCAGCACCCCGCACCCCGGCACCCACACTCCGGCACCCCGCGCCCCGGCACCCCGCACCCCGGCACCCCGCACCCCGGCACCCACACTCCGGCACCCCGCGCCCCGGCACCCCGCACCCCGGCACCCACACTCCGGCACCCCGGCACCCCACGCCCCGGCACCCGCACCCCGGCACCCCGCGCCCCGGCACCCACACTCCGGCACCCCGCGCCCCGGCACCCCGCACCCCGGCACCCCGCACCCCGGCACCCACACTCCGGCACCCCGCGCCCCGGCACCCGCGCCCCGGCACCCACACTCCGGCACCCCGGCACCCCACGCCCCGGCACCCGCACCCCGGCACCCCGCGCCCCGGCACCCACACTCCGGCACCCCGCGCCCCGGCACCCCGCACCCCGGCACCCCGCACCCCGGCACCCACACTCCGGCACCCCGCGCCCCGGCACCCACACTCCGGCACCCCGCGCCCCGGCACCCGCGCCCCGGCACCCACACTCCGGCACCCGCGCCCCGGCACCCACACTCCGGCACCCGCACCCCGGCACCCCGCACCCCGGCACCCCGCACCCCGGCACCCCGCGTCCCGGCACCCCGCGTCCCGGCACCCACACTCCGGCACCCCGCGCCCCGGCACCCCGCGTCCCGGCACCCACACTCCGGCACCCCGCACCCCGGCACCCCGCACCCCGGCACCCCGCGTCCCGGCTCTCTCACGGCCACCTCCGCGGCTTGAACTTGGGGCTCAAGGGCGCACGTACTTTTGAGGGGCAGCGGGCAGCCCACGGAGTGCAGGCACTTGATGAACTCCCCGTCGCCCAGGGCCTGCAGCACGGCCGTGCCCATGCGCGTCATGACCCGCATGCTGGCCACCACGTAGGGAGAGTCCGTCAGCTCGATGCCCACCTTGGCCAGCGGCGAGCCCAGCGGGCCCATGCTGAAGGGGATCACGTACATGGTGCGACCTGCGCGGCGGGCGGAGGGCACGTCAGCGCGCCCGTGACGTCAGCGCGCCGCGCTCACGCCCCCGCCTCACGTCACCCGGGGCCGCGCTCACGTCCAACCTCGACGTCACCCGGGGCCACATTCACCCCCCCCACACCCTGACGTCACCCGGGGCCACGTTCACCCCCCCACCCTGACGTCACCCAGGGCCACGTTCACCCCTCTGGCGTCACCCAGGGCCACGTCCACCCCCCCCCACCCTGACGTCACCCGGGGCCACGTTCACCCCCCACCTCCACCGTCACCGATTTTCTCAGCCCCAGACTTTGAAAATTAAGGTGTTTTTAGAATCACACAATTGGGTGCTGTGAGCGCGCATGCGTAGAACTCAGCTCTGGGCTACTAGAAACACATGCGCAGAACACAGCCACTGGGCAGCTAGGCCTGCACATGCGCAGAACTCGGCAATTGGGTGGCAGGATGTGCGCATGCGTAAATGGGTGCTCGTTGGTTTGTTTTTTAAATTTGGAACAGAGGCTGAGCCAGCGAGTTTCCTTCCTGTGACCAAGACCTTGAGGAAGAGTCACAGGGACAGTTAGCTGTCCTTCTGTCCTTGGAGGCTGACGGGTACTCACCCTTCATGCACCCAGGGAACCTGGCATTGAACGCTTTCTCGAAGTCCTCTTCTGACATCCAGCGACCCAGCTGGCTGAGGCCGGTCTTGGGGATGGGCACTGTGTCCCTTTGCTCTTGGGTAATGATCACGGTCTTGCTTTCTATCCTGGCCACATCCCTGGGGTCCGTGAGAGCCAACCAGCTGCAAAAGTCATGGGATTCCCGTGAGCCAAGCATCAGGAAGACACCTGGCTGGCTCCTCATCACCGTCTGGCACATGGCAGTGACCCCTAAGGGTGAAGTCACAGCAACTAGAACATGGCCAGATAGACTACACTGAGAGTAGTATCAGGAGTCTAATTTGCAAAGGGCTTCTCAGTTAGAGCCTGGGCGGCTCTGCTAGCATCATGAGTCTCTGGGGCTCTGATGGGTTTTTAAGTGTTTTGGGGTGCTCAGTAGCTTCTCATTGGCTGCTCCCCACCAAGGATGCCAAGAAGAGGGTGAGACTGGAGGGGCACTCACCAGTTGTGATACTTGCGGAGCTTCTTGATGATGCCCTCTTCCTGCATGCGGCCCAGCAGCCGCTGGTTCTCCTCCTCCGAGCCATCGCAGATATGGATGTAGTCCGGCTCACACAGCTGCCCATTGCTCTCCACAAACTCCCTCACGGCCCGGGGCAGGCTGTCCAGGGTGCCTTGGACGACCTTGGCTGATAAGTCCACACGGTTATGCAGCTGAGGAGCCATTGCTACCAAGGTGCTGCTGGGCACGGGCACCAACGTCACCTGAAACAGAAAGCGGGAGCTTCCTGATCACGCGGGCACACAAACACCTTCCAGCCCATCCCACCAGCTGCTTGGAGAGTTATTCGCTAAGGAAGAAAAAAAAAAGTGAGTTTGTGGCATCTGTGTTATTTCAGAAAGGTGACTGGGAAGAGAAGACTCACCTTTGATCCTTTGGAGGGTCTGGCTCAGAGGTCCAAGTGCAGGCGGCCCTTTCTGTCCCCTGCCAGGGCTGTGTTCCCAGTGGGACGGCCGTCCTGGGAGGCAGAGCCCAGGCTTTAAGTACTGTGAGGAGGGACAGCCCTGCCCTCCGCAGCACGGGAGGCTCGACCCTGACGTCAGGGGCAGGTCTTTGGATCCCAGCCCCGGTCAGTGATGTTTTGGACAAACTTGCCACAGTAAACTGCGGGGAGATAATGATTGAACAGAAAACTTGTTAATGAGTGTTCGGAGGCCTCCAGACCTCTGTGGCCGCCATGGTGAGTCCTTACACAACGTCTATTGACTAAACTTTGACCCCATTCGGTGCTGATGCAAAGCACACACCCTTTCCTTGACAGGCAGGTAGGGGTCAAGGACAAGGCTGGCCAGGGCACCCCCTGGGGTTCATGTGCTGCTGGCAGCACACTTTGTGTGCCAGTGGCTCCTGGTTGTCAAAACACTACTTATGAGGTGTCACTCCATAGTCAAAGTTCACGAGAAGAATAGCATACCGTAATTCTGCACGTGGGCACCTCACTGGCAGAGCTTGGCACCATCTGAGCTTACTGGGGACTTGGGGCCTGACCGAGTGCCCTGACACTCCCAGATATAGATTCCATAAGGCAAATGTCTACATCCATTGTTCTGAGAGAGAGAAAGAGGAACTGTCAGGTAGATGGGGATACAACGTGGTGAAGCAGGCTGGCATCAGTGGCTCACCCCTGTAAACCCAGCCACTCAGGAAGTCTAAGGATCACTGTTGGAAGCCAGCTCAGACAGGAAAGTCTATGAAACTCTTATCTCCAATTAAACATCAAAAGGCCAGAAGTGAAGCTATGGCTCAGGTGGTAGAGTGCTAGCACAAAAGTTGAGCACAAAAACAGTTTGGGCACAAAGGCTCAGGGACAATGTCCAGGCCCTGAGTTCAAACCCCAGGGCCAGCGCTCACACACACACACACACACACACACACACACACACACACACACACACAGAGTGATGAACCAACCAGGCACTGGTGGGTTCATGTCTATAATACTAACTATTCAGGAGACTGAAATCTGAGGATTACAGTCCAAAGCCAGCCTAGGCAAGAAAGTCCATGAGTTCAAGCCACAGGACTGGCACAAAAATTGGGGGGACTCTTTCCATGCAGTGTTGCTGCATCTTAGGGCTTTCCCCACAACCTTATTCACAGGTGGCAGCAGGAGGCTGAAAAGGGGGAAAGGACACCTTCCCCTTGGAGGTTCCCCTCCCCAAGGATGCCAGGACTGATGGGAAGCCTGCATCTGGCTGAGCCTTTCTTCTAGCCCTTTCTGGACATGGGTGTTCTGGCTTCTGAAGTGCTTATGTCTCCTGTGTGTCATATTTATTGTCTTAGAATTAGACCTGTTCTGTAGACAGGAAGAAAGGTGGGCCCAGGTCCCAAAAGTCCAGGCTTTCTCTCAGGAGCCAGGACAGGAATCCTGTGTGGGTGCCCTGCCCATTCTCCTGATAGGGTCTCAGCAGGTCAGGACCCGCGGAAGGGGCTCCTGGGTCAGCTCCTGCACTGACGGAAAGCCGGCCTCTCCATCAAGCTTGTCCTACAAGGATTCCGTTCTCCAAAACCTGCATTTGCTTAAGACTAGACATTCTGGGGGCTGGGAAGGTGGCTCAGTGGTAGAGCGCTTGCCTAGCATGCGTGAGGCCCTGGGTTCGATTTCTCAGCACCACATAAGCAGAAAAGTCCAGAAGTGGCGCTGTGGCTCAAGTGGTAGAGCGCTAGCCTTGAACTGAAGAGCTGAGGGACAGCGCCCAGGCCCAGAGTTCAGGCCCCACAACTGACAAGAAAGGAAAAGACACTCTGTGTCTGTCCTGCAACTCTTATCATCAGTTAACCACCAAAAAGCCAGGAGTAGTGGCAGAACACCAGTCTTGAGCAACAAACCCCAGGGGCAGGGCAGGAGAGCAAAGGGCATCCCCATGTCCAGACTAGGAAACCGAGGCAGAGATCAAGTAGCCACTCCTGGCTGGCTGGTGGGGTCCAGAGAGGAGAGATGAGCTCAGGCAAGCTGGGCCCTAGAACACACCTCACTCCATATACTATAGCATTACCTCTTCTAGAAACTTCCTTGTTGCACATCGTCCCCTCCCCCCAACCCAGAGGTATTGGGCTACACACAGCTGTCCCTAGAGGTGATAGGACACTTTTCGCTTTCCTTGCAAGTCTGAGGTGTTTTTTTTTTGGGGGGGGGGGTGCTTGGCGGCTCTGGGAGATTGCACTTAAGCACCGAGACCTTTATAACAGTTGTAAAGAATTTGCTTAGCAAGCCACCAGACCTTCAGTCTAATTTAATAACCACCCAGCCTGCTGGCCGGGGCCGAGGGAGCACTGGGTGAGAAGTCAGGCTCCTCACAGCCGGCCTGACAGATCCAGACACTTCCAGCTCAGGCCCAGGACCAGGGCCACCTGCTGGCCGAGCCATGGAAGGGTCCACAGAGTGGCAGGAGATTCGAGGCATGGGAAGGGCCATCCAGGGCCTTCCCAGCCTGTCCCAGGCCCAGAACTGGTGGGACCAGAGGGTCTGGCTCACGCTGCAGCGTGGACCTGGTGCTGGCCACCTCCACCGCCCTGCTCTGCGGCCTGGGCTGGGTTCCATCCAGAGGATGCTCTTCAACTGATGTGCAGTAGGGGGCGCCGCGTTCCTCGTGGGTCAGGTCTCCTGGGCGGCTGGCATTCTCCCCCCAGCGGCACCATCAACTGGATGTAAATGGTGTGGCATGAGAGCACACTCGGATCTCAGGTCCTCTCGGCCTCTGGCGTGGGTGAAAGTACGAAGTGTGCATCGCCACCCACACTTCGGCCCACAGTGCGAGATTATGCAGATCGAGAGCAAAACGGGCGCTTTAGAGTTTGGCTGGAGTTTTGAGAGCTCCACATAAACTCCAAGTATTTTTTTGTCATGCTTCTTCAGGGAGGGAAAAGGCTAGCTGTATTCAAACACAGGCCGGGGATCACATGGACCTTTCTACAATCTGCCACCTAACTGGTGTGGAAGGACGGCACAGCTCCCCGCAGCCATCCTTACCACAGTGTTAGAAAGAGCCAGGCCTGGTGGCGCACACCTGTAAGTCCAGCCACTCCAGAGGCAGTGGCAGGAAGATCACAGCCCAAGGTCAATCCTGGCCTCAATCCTAGATGGAGGCCTTATCTAAAAATAAATAAATAAAAGCAAAAGGGACTGGAGGCATAGTTCAAGTTCAATTCCCAATACCTGGAAGGGGGGCCACAGGTGGTAAAAAAGCAAATACTGGGCTGCAGACTTACTCCAAGTGCAGAGTTCTCTGGAAGAAATGAGACAGATAGGAGGTAGAGTTTTGAGGACACAGACAATTGTGGGGGCGAAGTTCCCCTATCCCTAGAGGATGACACCCTGTGCCCCATCTGTCTGTCCTGGAGGCTCCAAGGCGGTTCTCCATGACAGTGGGGACAATGCACGTGGGCCTCGGTGCCTCTCCGCCCCCCGGGCCCCCGCTTCCCGGGCAGGGCAGGGTGGTGTGCCTGCGCATGTCTGCACAGACCCTCACAAGCCTTCTGGGGAAAACTGGACATAGACCAGCAAATACAACCCGTGGCAGGGAAAGACCCTGGAGAAGGGAACGGTGGCACTCACCTGTCCGAGCAAAGGCTCTGCTCACTGGCCTGCCCTCGGCCCTGCACACCATAGTGCTGAGCACCCAAGAAATATTTTCCTGGCCAGTGCTGGTGGCTCATGCCTGTAATCCTGGCTACAGGGTAGCTAGGATAGGAAGGAAGAAGGAAGAGAGGGAAGGAGAGAGGAAAGGGAAGAAGGGAAGGAAAAAGGGAAGGAGGGAAGGAGGGAGGGAAGGAGGGAAGGAGGGAGGGAAGGAGGGAAGGAGAGAGGGAAGGAGGGAGGGAAGGAGGGAAGGAGGGAGGGAAGGAGAGGGGGAAGGAGGGAGGGAAGGAGGGAGGGAAGGAGGGAGGAAAGGAGGGAGGGAAGGAGGGAAGGAGGGGGGAAGGAGGGAGGGAAGGAGGGAAGGAGGGAGGGAAGGAGGGAAGGAGGGAGGGAAGGAGGGAGGGAAGGAGGGAGGGAAGGAGGGAAGGAGGGGGGAAGGAGGGAAGGAGGGAGGGAAGGAGGGAGGGAAGGAGGGAAGGAGGGAGGGAAGGAGGGGGACCACGACCTCCCCAGTCCCTGCCACGTGCTCTGTGACAGAGCAGACAGTGGCCAGAAAGATGTCCGCTAGGTCAGAACCTGTGTCAATAGGAAAGCCCGACTCTTACTGGTAACGTAAAAGCAACAATGGTTTTCTAGAAAGTGACACACTGTCAATCTCACATCCTAGAGTCAAAGGTCTTTGCACAAGCCAATCCTGCTCGCCCCTGCCAGCCGGTGGCGGGGGGGGGGGAGGGGGGAGCTGGGCGGGGGGCGGCTGAGCTCAGTGGACATTTCCAACAGGAAACCGCTGCGCAGCCCTGCCACCGCCAGCCAGAAGTGTCTGTCACCTGGGCAGGGCAGGTCATCCACCCCGACTGTTTGTTAGGGGCAAATATTGAGATGTTCTGTATTTCTGGGGTTATGGGGATGTCACTGCCCCCCCCAGGGACACTGAGCAGTGCATTTCTTGGTACCACCGAGTCTTGGCATCGCTGGTCCCTGACAGGGGCAGTGACAAGCGTTGACACTAGACAGCAGATAACTGGACAACGTTGCAAACCTAGCATCGCTGACCCTGTACCTTGTAGTAATTCGTGGTAAGTCTTCAGGCCAGGCACCAGTAGCTCACACCTATAATCCTAACTACTCAGGAGGCTGCGATCTGAAGACTATGCTTCGAAGCCAGCCCAGGCAGGAAATTCTGTGAGACTGTTTTTTGGTTTTTTTTGCCAGTCCTGAGCTTGAACTCTGAGTCTGGGTGCAGTCCCTGAGCTTTGAGCTCAAGGCTGGCACTTTACTGTTTGAGCCACAGCGTCACTTCCAACATTTACTGTGGTTAATTGGAGATGAGTCTTGTGGGGACTTTCCTACCTGGGATGGCTTCCAACTGTGATCCTCCAATCTCAGCCTCCTGAGTGGGTAAGATTACAGGCATGAGCCACCAGTGCCAAGCTTTCCATGAGATTCCTATCTCCAACAAGCCAGCAAAAATACAGAAGCTGAGGTGTGGTAGTAGAGCACCAGGCTTGAGCAGAAAAAGCTCAGGGATAGTGCCCAGAGTCAAGCTCCAGGATCAACACACACACGCGTGCGTGCACACACACGCGCACCAACTGCAAAGTTACCAGAAAAACAATCCAACACAATTGTTTCATAGGGCAAAAAGCAGATCCTCTTTGTAAGGCAGTGAGCTATATTGGAAGTTAGCAATAATTGCCTGGGAGTTGAGCAAATGCTACCCGGCCCCAGCTCCTTGGCAACTGCAAATTATCCTGCTTGTCTGTAATGCTGCCGTTCAAGAACAAACTCCTCTTCTGACCCGTGTGGGGTGTTGTCCCCCAACTCAGGAAACCTAACTCATGCTGCCAGTGCCTCTTACCAAAGACAGGCTCGGGAGAGAGGGAAGTCTACCCAGAACCGCTGCTCAAGGGTCAGTGTCTAAAAACACGGCAAGAACTGGCTGGGAGGCTTGGCCTGAGCACCTTCCTATCAAGCACAAAGAGCTAAATTCAACCCCAGTTCCAGCCAGCCAGGCATGGCTCACACCTGTAATCCTGGCTTCTCTGGAGCTGAGATCTGTAGTTCAAAGCCAGTCCATGCAGACAAATCCTTGAGACTCTTAGCTTCCAGCTAGCAAAAATCCAAGAGTGGAGGTAGAGCACCAACCTTGAGTAGAAAAGTACCAGGCTGTAATATGAAGCCCTGAGTTCAAGCCCCAGTACTGGTGTGCACGCACGCACACACCCAGACACACACAGACACATAGACACACAGACACACACACACAGCCCAGTACTGCCACTTACCACCACCTCCTCCAACCACCAAAAAAAATGCCAAATAGATTAGATTTGTGGTGGACTTCCCCATGGCGGTAAACAAGAAATCCCAGTGCTTTTTGGCCCAAATGTTGAAGATGTGTGTGTTTGAAGATCTTCTCTGACATCGTTGTCTTTGCCTCTAGGTACTGCTTAGGCAAAGTTTATTTGAGTGATCTTTAGAAATATCTTTACTTTTTTAGTTTAATGTTTACATGAATTCGTTTTTATTACAAGTTCTTTTAGAATGTTCTTGTTTCTGAGAGTTTCTATCTCCTATTTTATTTGTAACGAGCATCTAATACTTCCATGCATTTATGACTCTGTTTCTGGTAGATGTCCCAGTATCATTTGGGGAAAGTGGTAGCACCCTTGGTTTGGAGAGAGAGAGAGAGAGAAAGAGAGAGAGGATGAGAATGAGAATGTTTTTGTAGACCCAGAGCCTTGTGTGGATTCCTAAATTATAAGTTCTTGAGGAGAAAACTTCGTGGACTTCTTTGTTGTACTTTATATTTGTGTGCTGTACCCATCCGGGGACGCCTAGCTAGCTGTCACGTTACTTAAATGAGAGCCAGCTGACATTTCCAGAAAAGAGCTCTCCCTCTTCGCTGCTTTGATGAGCCCGCCACTTGGGCTTTTCAAAAGAAAGGTGTGGAGCGCTTCAGTTTTGGAGTGACTTGCCGTCGATCAACGGGGAGAGTTAAAATGCTCCCAACCACTTTGCACAAGAACAGAGAAAGTTCCCCGCTTCCCGACAAACAGGTGAGCTGTGCGCGGTGACATTTGAAAGGCAGCGATGGTGGAATCTGAGCTCAGAATACATGTAGGAATGTCTGCCTCCCTTTGTTCTCCCCGGCTCATTATCCCAGGTACGGGTATATCAAAAAAAAAAAAAAAAAGAAGTTTCAGTGACATGTGTTACTTTGAAAAACAAAAAAGTAAAGACTTTTCTAAAGATCACTAAGTCAGGGATGAGGTGTGAGTTTTGAGTTTGTGGAGGGATCGAGGCAGCCAGGTTACCTTGGACGGTGGAGAGGAAAGAGCCCCTGTCTATCGGCCAGTTGTCTAGCTACAGGCATTGATCGCTGTAAACTTGCTACTCCTACCCTCTCCTAGGTCCTGCAGCTTATAAACGTGTCCTGGGTGCTGTCCATAAGCCGGGCACGGTGCGGATAGCTCTGAGGGCTGATGAGACCGTAGGAAGGAAAGCTCATGGAGTAGGCAGAAAAAGCCGAACATTTCTGTCCCTTTGTTTTAATTTTTATTTTTATTTTTTGGGGGGTCTGGTTGTGGGGCCTGAACTCTGGGCCTGGGCGCTGTCCCTCAGCTCTTCAGCTCAAAGCTAGCGCTCTACCACTTGAGCCGCAGCGCCACTTCCGGCTTTTTTTCTTTTTGCTTATGTGGTGCTAGGGAATCGAACCCAGGGCCTCAGGCATGCAAGGCAGGCGCTCTACCACTGAGCCACCTTCCCAGCCGCGCCCCCTTTGTTTTTTTTTTTTTTTTGGGTCCAGTCATGGGGCCTGAACTCTGGGCCTGGGCGCTGTCCCTCAGCTCTTCAGCTCAAAGCTAGCGCTCTACCACTTGAGCCACAGCGCCACTTCCGGCTTTTTTCTTTTTGCTTATGTGGTGCTGAGGAATCGAACCCAGGGCCTCTGGCTTGCAAGGCAAGCACTCTACCACTGAGCCACCTTCCCAGCCCCCCTTTGTTTTATTTTGAGCATAGCCGACTCCACCCCTTGTGGGACTGTGGTCACCTTTTGGGAGCGCCGAGGATTCCTCAGAACTTCAAACTCAGCTTCTCTTTTGTGAGTCAACTTCCACTGTGCTCCTGAGCCAGCCCAGGCGCCACCCCAGGGCCTTTGCACCTGTTGTCCTGCTTGCCTGGAACACTTTTCTGGTTCGTGCCTGGCAGGACCATCTTGTTCAAGTGTCAGTATCTTCCAGCACCTTCTGCCACCCTCTGTCACCTGACTCTATTGTCCCCTACCATTGCTGGTGAGTTCAGCCAAGACAAGACAACCTCTGGAGATGTTCCCACCTCTAACGGCCTGCCCCACCCAGTTTTGGAGTGGGAGGAGCTGGAGGTCCCAGCGTGGAAGCTAGAAAGCTGGCTAAGAGGGGTTGGCTGCACAGGACGCCAGTCCCAAGGCCTGGTCCGGGCAGGTTCTAACCACCACTGAGGTCTGCCTATTTGCACGGGACACCTTACCGCTTGGCTTTTCTAGGACGCCGTAGCCTCATGTCTGCAATCATTCGTTATTTAAAAACCAACGCGTAAAAATAAATCAGTAGCCACACCCGATTCGATTGTGCTGCGTTAGTCGAGGGACCCAGAAGAGACCGACGGCTTTCCCTTGCGCCACACAACACACCTCTTCACGACTTGGCAGAACTGAGTTTCTGAACACACCCACCTCCCCGCCCCTGCGCAGGCCCCCAGAGAGAGGCACAGCGTGGCTCCAACCCCATCTTCTCCAGGGTGAGGGTGAACCCCGAGTCACCACCACCCCTACCCCCGGCACAGAAGCCTGAGAGAAGAACATGTTTTGTTCAGGATTTGTTTGTCTTGGAAATTAAACCCTAGCCCCATTGTGGCTGGAGACGCAGGAAAGGCAGACTCGGGGGAGGGGGCATTATCCAACGGTCATCATCACCACTCACAAGGCCAGCTGAACACCCCGAACACTGGCTCCTTCCAGGGGGCCTTCTGCCCCCCCCATCATTATCGATTAATTTATTCATTTATTCATTAAGCCGTGCCGGGTAATTCACCATCTGAAAAGGGGGAGGATGGCCGGCAGAGGCGGCCTGCAGGGAGTCCCAGGTTTCAGCTACTTTAGAAGAGATTGGAAAGTTTTTCAATCTCGAAAGTAGCAAAATTAAGGAGAAAGAGGAAAAGCAACAATTGTGGTGGTAAATGACAATATGCTAATGGGTAAGAGAGGCAATTACATATTCATGACTTGCCAGGTAATGGTACGATAGCAGTGTGGTATTATAAAAATTGATATGGTTATTATAAAATAATAGGAAATTTATCTTACCTTTCCTCGAGTTAAGAGATAATAAAATTACCCTCTGAAAACAAATTATTCCTTCCGCTGCTCTGGGGAGACATTAGTTAGCCGTGTCTGGACACCATTCAAGAAACCCTTTATGGGGCCGGGGTCCCCCTCAGCGGGGCCGGCCGGCGGCCTGGCCTCTCCCGGGTTTGTGTGGGGTTCCAGGGGATCTTTCCCCGGGGCACACGGAAGCCCACTGCCACGAGTGTGACACTCAGAGGCGTGATCTGCTTTCAAAGGAGACTCCCCCTCCTCCTCCTTTCATGGGTTCATGACACCTAGGCATGGGAGAGAACCTTCTAGAAGGACCACAAAGGCCAATGTGGCCGACTCGCATGGTGGCCGACACGGTCATGTGCTTGGCACGGACTTGGGGGTGGATCTGGGGCAGGAGCCCCTACCTTTGGAGCCCTCTCTTGCTGCACCCCCAGAGTCAGGCTCCCACATGAACTTGAGCTTCATTCGGGGTTCTGCGGGGGCCACACGCCATTCTCAGAGGAACCCCTTCCAGCAGGAAAGGCCACCCAAGGGCCTAGAGGACACACTGTTCCCTCTGGGTGACAGCTCCAGGGGGGCTTTGGAGACCTTCCCTGGTCCTCCTGGGCGCAACCTCTGTTTCAGAAGGGGACACTGAGTCACACACAGCCAGGACTCCCCTCTGTCACCTCCCTGCCCCTCCCCTGCCCATCCACACGGCCGACGTCCCCACGTCCCCAGGTCTCCCCTCAGCCCCCCACTCCGTGGACACCTGCGGCTCTCGGCTGAGCCCGCCGCTCAGGGAGCCAGACACCACAGGCCGCAGAGCCGGCGCCGCCCCGGGCGCCGCGCCACGCTGGCTCATCCTATCCCCGATGAAAGTACACTTGTAATTTGTCTGGCTTCTTAATTCCTCCGAAGACACACTGACAGGCTCCCCTGCCCGCGCCCTCGTGTTGGCTTTTATGATTTATTTCTCCATTCCCATCCCACCCACTCCCCGCCCGGCTCAGCCTTCCTGTGCCTTCTGTTGTCACTCGAGCTATTAGCGCCGTCTGCCCGCGGCCCACCGCTGAGCACTTATTTTATTACTTGCTTTCCTTCCCCCGCGAGTGACTCAGGCCCAACCTTTACAGACGGCAGCCGACCGCTGCCTCTCCCTTTCCCCGCGCCCTCTACTTGCAGATACCAGTATCTGCCGGGGCCTCTCGGTTGTCCTGGCTTATCTGTGACTCCCAGCCCTGGGCCTTGTTTTTCTCGCCTTGTTTTTCTCTTGAGCCAGCAATCAGGTTAATCAGGAAAAGTACTGCGCTCAGAGTTTTCAAGTCTTGTGGAATCAGAGTGGCAGAGATAGGCAGGAATCCAGGAGGAAAATACGGGGATCCATGGGTCCTTCAGGCAGATCTTGGACCAAGACGAAAGTCCAGACATTTCCTCTTTGGATCCTGGACTTTGCGGTGTCACTATGTCAAGAAGATTCTAGAAATGGAGGTTCCGATTCAGGCAGCCCTTCTGTGGGGGGCTCCTGGGTACTCTCGGAACCCTACAGGGCAGCCTTAGGAAGAACTGGGGGCAATTAAGGAAACCCAGGATAGGAAACACCCCTAAGTTGTATGTCACCACCGGCCTAGATGCTCCCAGCATGGATCTTTCTAGAAGAGGAACTTGCCACAAGACAAGTCCAAGGCCTGGAGGCTGATCTGACTCCCAAGCCCAAACCCTTTCCAGCTTCCACCTCTGGGTGTGAGGTTTGGACTGAGAACCAAGGCTAAGAGAAGGGTATGGAAAACAAGCAAGGGCCTGGAGGAGTGCAGAGCCGACCTGGCATGTGCTTCTAAATCGGCTGGTCATAAAAGTGAGCCAGAAATGCCCAGCCGAGACCTGGACGGAGGGTGCACTGGACATGTGGGAGCAAACGTGTGCCAGTGGGAATAGCATCAGAACCTCTCACCGCACTTATTCTCATCTTCTTCAGATCAGCTGGAGAACGTATCTCACGCCCCCTCAACTCTGCCCTTCAAAACGCACAGTTCAGCAGTAATCAGGTTAATCGAGAAGAGTACTGTGCTCAGAGTTTTCAAGCCTTGTGGAATCAGAGTGGCCCACACAGAATCGCACAGCCGTCCCTCCCTCAGCCCCACCTCCCTCAGAAGATTTTGCCCTCCCTCCAGTTTCCTCCAGCCTTGTCGACCACACAACCATTTCCTGTACTTTTCCATTTGCCTAATTGGAAGTTGCCCACACCTGAGCTACGCCGGATGAGGGCTTTTCCTTTGTGACGGGCATCTTAAACTTGGATCGTATTTTCAAAGTTCAGCTCATTGTAGCGTGTGTCACAGCATTGTCCCTTTGTATGACTGAATAATATTCCACTGTGGATACAGCAGTTTGCTGATCTGTTCTTCCATTGATGAACTGAGCTCTTGGGTTGTTTCCATTTGGGAGCTGCTGTGAAGAGTGTGGCTGGCCATTTAACACGGCCATACAAGCACCCACCCACCGCCCCCCTCTACCTGGTACCTCCACCTCTTCTTCTTCCTTTTCCTTCCCCTCCTCCTCCCCTTCCTCTTCCTCCATTCCCTTCTCCACTTCCTCCTTCTGGCAATACTGAGGATTGAACCCAGGGCCTCTACCACGTGACCCCTCTGCCAGCCCTTCTTCCTATTGGTTATTTTCCATCTGACTTTTTCCCCAGGGCCAGCCTGGACTGTGATCCTCCTATTTTGCTTCCCTGGGTCACTGAGATGGCAGGTGCATGCCACCAAACCCAGCCCTTGGTTGAGATGGGGGTGTCTTGAACTTTGGCCATTTCGGCCTTGATCTTCAGTCCCCAGACCTCTGCCTCCCAAGTGTGCGGACTGCAGGGTGGAGCTGCTGAGCCCGGCTCACAGCGGGTGCTGGTGGACTGCCCTAGGCTGCCGTTATCTCTGGATGCCAGCGTGATGTGTAAAACGTCCCAGTTCTTCTGCTCCCCTCTGTGCCTCCTTTCCCGTGCACCGTCTTGGAAGGCTCCTAGAACTCTGAGCGGACCACCCATCCATTTCCGTTTCCATGGCCAGCTCTGAGAAGCCTTGTGGACAGGTTTCTGAGCAAAACTCTCCGCTTTCTGTCTCTGGACCTCCACGTTTCCCGGATTCAATCTTTATGACGCGGGGAGAGCAAGGCCTGCTCAGAAGCGCTGGTCTGAAGAGGAGAGAAACTAGCACGGCTTGTCAGAGACAGACCCGGACCCAGCACGCAGCCTGGCCCACAGCTAGCCATTCTCCCTGTCTTCCCACAGGGCTGGCGTGCGTGGAGAGAAGTAGACTTTTTTCCTCTGAAAATGATCTGAGGATGGGATCATGGAAGCGGGGGGAGAAGGAGAGATTTGTGGATGGGCAACACTAATCAAGACGCATCGTATACATAAAGGGACATATTACGTTGAAACCCCTTTGTATAACTATTTGAAAACAATAAAATACATTTATGTCCTTGCCAGTAAACAGTCAATAGGTAGAACAGAACTGAATTAAAATTGGCTGTCCCCAATTAAGTGGTATAAGACACCAATCAATCCAGTGTCACGCGCAGGCAACTCACATCCCCATTAAGTACAGAAGAGGGAGCCTGGGAATCGGCAACCATCGGGGCGATTCTGATAGAGGTCAGGTTAAAGTTTAGCTTTGAAGAGCGTAAAGGCTTCGCTAAGCAAATTAAAGCTGTCAACAGGATTTCTGGTGAAAGGCCTCTAGAGGTGCCCTGGAGACACATGCCTGGCAGGGCGGGGGGCGGGGGCTGTTTTCTGTGGGCGTAAACACAGCAATCAATACTGAACTGGAAAACAGAGCTTTGAATCATCCTGATGTGGTTTTTTCCTAATGTTCCGCTGACGCGCTTTATTAAGCTGTCGTCTCCGAGGCCGCTTCTTGCTGGGTTGAAAGTAATAATGTATTGTTTTTTTAATTGGAAGATAATTGGAACTTTTACCCGGTCGGGTCCCCTCACAGGGCTAAATCACAGGGCTCAGACTGCGCTGGCGGTGACGGATTTCCAGTCACCCGTCCGGCTGGTGAGGAGCTCAGGGTATGGCTAGAGAGCAGCGGGCGGGGGCCCTGCTGGCAACTCCCCAGCACCCCCATTCCATATGGCTCAGGGAGTCCACAGGGGTTCATACCACCCCCAAGGTTTCGATCAAGGTGGATGCCACAGTCCCACGAGAGACAGATGCGCCCCCCAGATGACCCTCTGGGGGGCCCAGGGATCTGTTCCGCGGGGCCACAGGCCGTCCTGCTCCCCATGGGAGCAGGAGACTCGAGCCCAGGTGTGACAGCGAGGTTCACAGGGGGTGGGTCCTGGGGAGGCTCCTGGCGACCCCCCCCCGCCCCCGTGCTCAGCTGCCATCCGGCAGCCATTCAGGAGCCCTGGTGCCCGGGGGGGGGGGGACTGTGCCTCCCGTCTGGGGACAGTGGCAGTGTCCAGGGACAGCTTTGGTTAGCACAGCTGGGGGCGGCACCTCTGGGGTCTGGTGAGCAGAGAGCAGAGAAGCTTCTAGATGCTTCTAGTACACGGAACAGCTAGATGATCATGTCAGCTCACCACGGCTATGGCAGTGCTGGGTCCTCTGCCTCCCGGTGTCACGCCGCGCTCCCAGAATGACCACACTCTCAGACAGCGCTGCTAACGTGGCCGCTTCCGGTCCCAAGACGCCCCACATCCTCACGCCACAGATGTCCAGGCAGCCGCCCTCCGGGGAACCCCCAACACCCCCAGGAGACCTGGAGGCAGAGGGCAGGGGCCTGCAGGCTGCTTCTGGCTGTGATCCCCAGAGCAGCTTTATTGGGGACCAGAATCTACCTCTGCAGCTCCTCACATCTGTGTTCTTCAGCCTGTGTCCTTCTGTCCTCATGAAGTTGTGCGGGGCTTCACCTTAGACACCCCCCCAGACCACTTATGGCCCCCCTTCTGTCATCCCAACAGCGTGGCACCATTTCAAGTTCACAAATGAAGAAACTGAGGCTCAGGGAGGCTTGGGCTTGTGCAAAGTCAAAGTGAAGCTAGAATGGGCTTCCATTACCAGGCCTCTAGCACCGGGCCTCCAACAGAGTCCTACAGAGTTCTCCCTGAGGGACCACTGCTGCCTCCAGCCCATACCGTCTGGGGACAGAGCCACCTGGCAGGTGGCAGTTCGTCTCCCCAGTAAGGCAAGTAAGAACATGGCCCCCAGGTGGGTGTGCTGGAGCCTGGTGACTGTGGCTGCCTCCCTTAGAGTCCTGAGAGACCTGAGCCTTTAGGTCCAAGAGCTTTACAAAGCAGGCCTGAGCTCGAGGAACCTCAACCGCGGTGACCCTCTCCACCCTGTGACCAGGTCCACCCGTGACCACAAGGAACGCCGACCACAGCAGGAAAACCACCGCGGCCACCATATCAATACTATTGCCAGGTGTGAGCTCGCAAATGTGCAGAAAAAAAAAACCCTCGCACACTGTGGCGTCCACACGCGCGCGCGAAGCCAGGGGCAGAGGCTGCCGAGGGTGTCTCCGGCTGAGACGAGGCAGAGCCAAGAGGTCCCATCCCACCAGAGACTTCCCTACTGCTCAGATGCCGGCGGCCCTGGGCCACGTCCTCCTATGGCTCGGCTTCCCCGCTGGTCCCGTGAGGTCCTGCGTGAGCTTCAGAGGTGGCCGCCTCCCTCCATCCATCACGGCAGCCTCGGCGGCCACTCATCCCCACCGCAGCTTTGTCTCTGTTTGCTTGACAAGTGCTGACAATTAGAAAATGACCTCCCAATTCATCTTTTGAAAACAACTGAAGTCCACTCTAATTGCTAAAGGGCAGCTTAATCTAGAATGTCTGGATGAGTTGGCCGGGGCCAGAAAACTTTCATAGGAAGCCAGTGGGCCTTGGGTGTCAGTTGAGGTCGGAGGTCTGCGCAGCCATGGGGACACAGCCCAGCCAGTGACCGAGGGTGGCGGCCACGTCTGTCCCTAACGAGGTGGCTGCACGGCACCCACAGGCCGGAAATGCCCGAGTGTGCTTGACGTTTGGAGTCAAGTCCGTTCAGCAGGTGTATGCAAGCCGGGCTTTGTGGAAGACAGAAAACAAGATGATCAAGGCGCTGAGCCCGCCCCAAGAAAAGCAAGTGGAAAGAAGCCAAAAACAAGAAGTAGAAAGAAGTGGGAGCAGAGAGGGCCGGTGGGGGTCAGGGCGCAGGCCGGGAAGACGGGCGGGACAGGGCGGGCAGGGCTGGCTTGGCCTTCCTGGCCGGGAGGAGGGCTGGAGGCTGCGGCTAGAGGGAGATGACCAGGAGAAAGAAGGCTCCAGAAGCTGCGTGTGGGATCTGGCTGTGCAGCATAAAATGACACACTCCGAGGAGACAGAACAGACCCTGGGACCCCCTTGGAAGCCTGAGGGGAAGGCTGTGCGCGTGCGCTGAAGATGAATTGCCTTTGGTGTCAGCAAAGATTATTTAACACAGGGAAGGTGAACAGGATGCCCTGCGGACCTGGTCCAGCGAGACAGCCCTCAGAGCTCGCACAAAACTCCCCACAGGCCGAGCCCCTGCCCTTTGACCCCTCCTCCCAAACCAGGGTGCTTCTAGAACAGTCCATCTTGGTTTTCTCCCTCCCACTGGCCTCGGCTCCGAGGGGATTCTATGGTGGCAAGCCTCGCAGCCGCTCCAAGCCAGGGGTGTGAAGGCCACGCCGGGCCCGTGGCTCCGCCCACATCGGCCTCAGTCCTGCCAGCTCGGAGGGAGGGCGTGAACTGCTCACGGTGGTGGCCCTGTCCCGGTTTGTTCCCAAGCTGAGAGCTGAGAGCTTCTTGGGGGCCAGGGAAGACTCCAGAAAGAGGACAGCACGGAGAATGACCCAGAAGGGCAAATCCGATGGGAGGCGGTGCTGTGTGTCTGCGTGTTCCACGTGTTCCGCTCCCGGGGGTCCTGCGACGTGTGGCTCACACCAGCCAGCAGGGGACAGAGGTGCACGGGCCATGGCGGGCCCCGTCTGCCCGCACGCGCGTGGAGCCGGAGCCTCACTTGAAGAGGAGGCAGACCAGGGCATTTGGGACTCACAGCTAGGCTGAGCACCCCCAGAACTGGCAGCCCAGGCCCCTCAGTTCCTCCGTGGGTTCCCTCAGGCAGGGCGGCGTGGGCACCACGAATCTGTGCAGCCGAGCTGCGTGGAGCCGGGTCTCCCCGAGCAGGGCCCTGCCCGGAGCCTGGCCCACGCACCTTCTCACTCGGGGGGGCTCGTGGTTCCTCCTTGGGCTTCCTGGCTGCTGTTGATCTTCCTGCTCCTTCTTCCCCTCCTTTTACAAATATCTGGCCGGCTCCTCCCAGCGGCCGCCCGGGGCCAGCCCTGAGGCCCGTTTGCTGTCCCCCAGAGCAGCGTCCCCGGCTCTTCTCAGAGGCCCTCGGCCTGCTAGCTGTGTCCCGTCCACCCTCCAGGGTCTTCATTCTCACGTCACCTTCTGCAGGACATTGACTTCAGGGTATCTGTCAATAAAAAGTCAGGAGTTGCCGGGCACCAGTAGCTCACGCCTATAATCCTAGCTACTCAGGAGGCTGAGGATTGCGGTTCAAAGCCAGCCTGCGCAGGAAAGTCTGTGAGACTCTTATCTCCGATAAACCGCTAGAAAACTGGAAGTGGTGCTGTGGCTCAAGCGGTAGAGCACTAGCCTTGAACTGAAGAGCTGAGGGACAGCACCCAGGCCCAGAGTTCAAGCCCCACGACCGGCCAAAAAAACAGTCAGGAGTGGCCAGGCATGGGGATACATGCCTGTAGTCCCAGCACTCAGGAAGGAGAGGCAGGAGGGCACTGAGTTTGAGGCCACACTGAAAAATTACCCCAAAGCAAAAGAGCCAGCACCAGTGGCTCACCTTACAGTCCTAGCTATGCAGAAGGCTGCGATCAGGATCGCGATTCAATGACAGCTCACGCAGGAAAGTTCACGAAACTCATCTCCAATTAACCAACAAAAAGCTGGAAGTGGAAGTATAGCTTAAGTGGTAGAGTGCCAGCCTTGAGCAAAAAAGCTAACGGACTCAGCTAACGCTAAAGCCAAAGAGCTCAGGCCCTGAGTTCAAGCCCTAGGGCCAGCACCAAAAACTAAAAATTAAAAAAAAACAAAGCAAGAGCTATGATGATGCATTTGTTTAGTGGGCAAGGCGGGGGCTCAATGTCCAGTATTCCCCAAACAAACAGGGTTACGTGCAGCTGAAATCCACCAGGAATATATTTTCTGCTTCAGTTTGGAGATTGTATTTCTTTTCCTTTTTCGTGTGTGTGTGTGTGTGTGTGTGTGTGCGCGCGCGCACCCGTGCATGCACATGCATGTGCGTGTGCCGTGGACACATGTGCGCACACCTGTGCGTGAGCCCTTCCTTGGCTTCCTTGCTAGACTGCAACTCTATCACTGGAGCCAGGCTTCCAGCCTGGGGTTTTTATTTAGAGATGGAGTCTCATAGACTTTTCTGCCCAGGCTGGCTTTGAACCCTGATCCTCCAGATCTCAGCCTCTTGAGAAGCTAGGATTAAAGGCATCTGCCACCCGCATACTTATTTTATAATGGCGCAGAGACTTATAACTTTGGCAAGTTAGGAGTTTAGGTGCCAGGAGGCCCATTACTGAAACACCCAGGCTGAGAGCCCTGCCCCGCCCACTGCGCACTACTCGAACCCAGCTCTGAGCAGCAGGAATCATGGTAGACCATGGTTGTATGAGGAGGCGGCCAGGCTGGCTGGCTCTGCAGGCTTTGCTCACAGTCCCCAGGCACAGGCCACTGACCTGGCGCTGGGCTGGGGCCAGGTGACAGGAAGAACCTTGGACCCAGCAAGACCACGTCCCGGTGACATCACTGTTAGCCGAGTGGGAACATCCCATTTTCCTCCAGAGATGCACACAGCTCTCACTTGCTGAGGGAAATGAAGCCGACAAGGAGATGTGGGTGTTGGTCTTCCATGGGGTGGTGGGAAGGCCTCAGAAACAGGCAGAAAATCCAAGGACAGTTTGCCATGATCACCTTTCCACGCAAAAAGAAAATCAAGTGAGGGCTGGTGGCTCATGCCTATAATACACTTATAATTCTAGCTACTCTGGAGGCTGAGATTTGAGGATCGCGGTTCCAAGCCAGCCTGGACAGGAAAGTCCATGAGACTCATAGGCAATGAACCACCAGAAAACTGGAAGTGGAGCTGTGGCTCAAAGTGGTAGAGCGCTAGCCTTGAGCTGAAGAGCTCAGGGACAGCACCCAGGCCCAGAGTTCAAGCCCCAGGACTGACAAAAAGAGAGAAAGAAAATCAAGATTGGGGAGGTTGGGAGGGAAGGAATGGTATGGGAAAACAAAGGATGTAGTAACAGTGCTTGATAGAAAATGTACTCATTGCCAGACGCCGGTGACTCATGCCTATAATCCTACTAAGGAGGCTAAGATCTGAGGATCACAGTTCAAAGCCAGCCTGGGCACAAAAGTCCCTAAGACTCTTATCTCCAATAAACCACTAGAAAATCGGTAGTGCTGCTGTGCTCAAGCAGTAGAGTGCTCGCCTTGAGCTGAAGAGCTGAGGGACAGCGCCCAGGCCCAGAGTTCAAGCCCCATGACCGACAAGAAAGAAAGAAAGAAAGAAAGAAAGAAATGAAGGAAGGAAGGAAGAAAGGAAAGAAAGAAAATGTACTCATTACCTCACTCATTAACTGTAACCCCTCTATACAGTATCTTTACAATAAAAAAATATATATTTAAAAAAAGAAAATCAACAGCAAAGTCTCTGAGCTGACAGCCAGTGTGAGGGGGTAAGGAGCAGCAAGGAGCCTCCTGGTGGAGCAGGAGAAAAGGGAAACTGGAGTGCTTAGCTGTGGAGTCTGAAAGGAGCTGGGAGGGTACATGAGGACTTGGCCTGGGGCATGACGCAAGGTAGGCGCTGGCAGGACGCGATGCAGCCCAGGATCCTGGTAGAAGTCAGGAAGGGCCAGGGGTCCAGAGTCCAGAGAGAGTTGGGGACTAGATCCATTGACTGATGGAAAGGGATACCACCACAAGAGAAAGAAGTGTCTAGAAGTTTCTGCATTCAATTCAGTGGGAAGATGCGAGGGGACTAAGGACACTGCTTAGGATGCCTTGGCCAGATGAGGGAGGGGGGAGTCCCAGGGTCTCCAGCCGGTGGGTGGAGTTACGGGGAGCAGAAGACGGCTCACAGGCCGGGTCTCAGCCCCAAGAGGAATGGAACCAGAGGCCTACAACCCGGAAACGGGAGCCTGGCGGCTGTTCCAAGCCAGCACAAACTGCGCCTTCAAGCAGCACAGCCACACACACACACACACGCACACACGATGCCCAGGCATGGCGCCTAGTGCCCGCGGAGCCCCTTCTAGGGGTCCGGCGGAGAAGCCCTTTCAGTGGCAGCCCCCCCCTCCCTGGCGCTTTTGGCTCTCCTCCATCCTGGAAGTCCCAGAACATTCTCTTCTCATCTGGCTCCGCTTCCTTGATGTCAGCGCCTCCTGGAAGCTCTTCTGATGACACCGAATCCACCTGGGATGTTTAGACCACCTTCTCAGGACCCTTTACCCCCACATACACACACCATTTCTACATGCTACCGAGGAAATTATGCAAAGGTGAAAAAAAGTAGCCCAAGCTGAGCATGATGGCACATGCCTATAATCCCAGCTATGTGGCAAATGTAGGTGTGTGGAATGCTGTCTGAGGCTGGCCTCAGGCAAAAAACTGTAACTCTCCAAAACAAACCTGAAAAGGGGGAGAAAACAACTCTGGGGTACAGGAGGCGACTCAAGTGGTAAAGTGCCTGCCGGCAAGGCTGAGGGCCTGGGTTCAAATCCCACTATTGAAAAAAAAAGTCCTCTCATTGACCTCACCTCCATCCCCAGATGACTCGCAGTTTGTCAGCTGGAGAGCACTCTTCCAGATTCTCCCAAGATGGAGATTTCCAGACTCCATGCAGTTAGACTACATGGAACAGCATTTCTTCATCCACCAAACCCGGGAGAATCTGGACTTGTGATGGTAAGGTGCTGGAAAATGCTGGAAAATTCTGGTGTATGTTATATAACAGTCAGCTGCCACTGTTCCTGTACTCGGCCTCTTCTGCTTACCAACTTGCCAGTTTAAGAATCTACTCTTGTGACTCATTTGTTCCCAGTGCCCCATCCCGCTGTGCAGCGGCCAAGTCCGAGAGCAATGCTGGACAGCTTGTGAAGCCAGGGTCCATCCTCTCCGTGTTCAAAGCAAAGTTCAAAGTATAATGAGCTGTATAAAAACAATGCTTGCTCAACAGGTTACCCGGCACGGTCCAAAATATCGGAATGACAACTAGAACATTCAAGATATCTATTTACCTTTTTGGTAAAAATGATCTTCATAACCTTAGAACAATGGTAAATAATTACAGAAGCAACCAACTACGCAGAAGAAAATCTGGGCACTTAGTGTTCATCGATGTCACAGCTCCATCCTTCGACTGGAGCACAGTGGGCAACACATGCCATCTAGCATAGCACTCATCAACCTCAGCACATCACAGAGCTTCCTCTAGGCCTGCGTGTCAATTCTCACCCAGAAGCACACCCACAAAGCATCCTGGGAAATGTGGTACACCCACAAGGCATCCTGGGAAATGGGGCACACACAAGGCATCCTGGGAAATGGGGCATACACACATTACATCCTGGGAAATGACGACCATAACTTCCAAGATGGAAGTGCCAGGTGCCAGGTCACACTCCAGAAAGGCCTCCTGAGCACCTAGTTCCCATCGGCATAGCCCCCAGTGTGATCACAAACGCCTACTACACAACCAACTGTGAATGCATATATGCTTCTTTTAAACAAAGAGGTGGGAGACATCACTCCGTGGTTCAGATAAACGGCACTGCAGGCAAGCAGGAGCAAACCCACCGTGATGTTTTCTGTGTGTGACAGGTAAGTCACATGACATGAAATCAACCACACCTCTTGCTGGCCCAGTGCGCTAGCCAGGCAGGGCTGCTGTGCTCCAGCACGCTGCTGCCCTGTCCTAGGCCCAGCAAGGTTGGCAGGGACCTCTGCCTGTCCTGTCCCACCGAGGGGACGCACACACATGCACACGCACGGCACATGCAAATTTGTCTGCACACCTCATAATCCAATATTAAAGAATGCGTGCAGCTTGAGTGAAGTAGATATAACATGTGGATGTTTAATGGAAGTATTTGGTGTAACATTTCTCCTGGGCAATCTACAAGAAACAGAACATCTGACCCTTTCTCGCATGAGAAGCTGGAATGCCCGAGAGTTTAACAAGAGCCCCATGAAGGTTTTACACCGAAGTCAGTGGCAGGAGGCCATGCGGCAGACCTCTCAGCTCTTACTTTGGAAGCAGGAGCAGACTGAGAACGTCTTTTATTTTTGTTCAAGCCAGTCCTGGGGCTTGAAGTCAAAGACTGGGCACTGTCTCTCAGCTTTTACATTCAAGGCTGAGCACCTACCACTTGGGCCTCTTCCTCACTTCTGGCTTTTTGGTGGCTAATTGCACCTAAAAGTCTCACACACTTTCCTGCCCCAACTGGCTTTGAACAATCTTCAGATCTCAGCTTCCTGAGTGGCTAGGAATCCAGGCATGCGCTACCAGCGCTCGGGGCTCCATGACAGCCCTCTCAACCAACCAGAGGGGTCTGGTCTGGAAGGAGTAAGGACCAGATCTTATGACAGTAATCATTGAAAGAAGCATAGATCAGTCCAAGAGAGACTGAAGCCAGACATAGGGGTGGGGATAGAGTTGAGAGGGAGGGCATGGACCAGGAGTTCATTGTCCTCATCCTAGACTAGAGGACCAACCCTTGGCCTTGACCTTCTAAAAAGTACACGTGGATGCTGAGCTGGTAGAAAGCAGAGTACAAATAGGCTCTCCACTCTCAGGGTTTCCAAAACAGCCTCCTTCCTCTCTACCCTTCCTTTCCATCCAGCTTTCTTCTTAGCCAGGCATCAACCAGCAGCTCACATCTGTAATGTTAGCTATTCAGGCAGCTGAGATCTGAGGACCACAGTTCAAAGCCAGACCAGGCAGGAAACTCTAAGAGACTTTTTTTTTTTTTTTTTGTCAGTCATGGGCATGAACTCTGAGCCTGGGCGCTATCCCTCAGCTCTTCAGCTTAAGGCTAGCGCTCAACCACTTGAGCTATAGCACCACTTCCGGCTTTTTCTGCTTATGTGGTGCTGAGGAATTGAACCCAGGGCTTCAGGCATGCAAGACAAGCACTCTACCACTGAGCCACCTTCCCAGCCCCTCTAAGAGACTTTTATCTCCAATTAATCAGCCAAAAGCTCGAAGTAGAAGTGTGGATCAAGTTGTAGAGCACCAGCCTTGAGAAGAAAAAGCTAAGAGACAGCGCAAGGGCCTGAGTTCAAGCTCCAAACCACCTCTGAGAAAAAAGAAAAACCTACTTTTGCCCTTCAAGTGTACCTTGGTTTTCCCTTCCCACGTTCCCTTCCTCTGCCCTACTGGCCTTTTAGATCCCTTTCTCTTTTCACAACTCGAACTCGTTATCTTATACTTGCTTTCACTCACCGGCCTGCGCTGTGACCTGAGCCATGCCTCCAAACCCACTATCTCCTCTTTAAAATGTGCTTTTAAATTAGTTTTCTAAATTTCTAAGCATGAATCTACCTATCAGTCCTGACGACAAGTTTCTAGCTGCAGGAGTGGAGAGCATAATGCAAAATTACTCTCTCCAAGACACTAAGCAGCTGGTGAGTGTTCAAGCAGAAAAACTCATTTCAATGATTTAAAAGAAGTTATTATAACACACTGTTTTCCCAGCGACCTTCAAATATTTATCTTCACCGTATAGTACATGCACTGTAATAGAAACCCCCAGACACAGCGTGAAATTTACCAGTCCAAGAAGCTAACTCACCAATCCATCCAGGACAGAATAACTTCTTTTTCACGCCTGAATTTAGTTCTATCCTTTGTATTATTAAAAATGAACAGAATCTAGAGGATGTACTGTGTTCAAATAAGATATGAGGAGTTGGGAGAAAAGTTGGGGAGGATGGGTGAAAACAAAAAAGCATGTTCAAGGGTGCAGAAAAGCCTCTGTGGCTCCAGAGAGGAGGGGAATTCACACCAGGTTCTCGGGATATTGTCATGGCTTCGCTTCTTACTTGTGCAAGTTTCTGAGGCTGTTTCCCCTCAAATCTGCTTTCTTCTTTTCTGACCAAACATTCACAACTGGTCAGCAAGAAAATCCCAATAAAGCCAGTGCCAATAGCCCGAATCTTCAGTTCTAGCTATTTAGGGGCGAAGATGAGGATCTCAGTTCGAAGATACCTGGGGCAAGAAAGTCTGTGAGACTCATCTCCAATCAACCAGCAAAAAGCCAGAAGTGGACCTGTGGCTCAAGAGGTAGAGCCTCAGTCTCGACAGGCAAAAGCTAAGCAAGAACACAAGGTCCTAAGTTCACACCCCATGAAGAATGAAATACGGTGAATTTGGACTTGCAAACCATATTGTAAAAAAGAGAGAAAACTAGTAAAATACAAATAATTTCATTCCCACGTATTGTTTTTCTGAATCTATTTGGAGATAAGAATCCCTCTTTCTCTGGAAATCTTTTGGGGGGGATGGTACTGGAGATTGAACCCAGAGACACTGCATTTGCCAGGCAAGTGCTTTGCCGCTGAGCTACATTCCAGCCCCATCAAGAAGTTACCAGAACCACTCCTTTCCATTAAACAGAGCTTGTTAGGGGGATGCATCTTTTGTACCCCATTCTGGGGACAGAGGCCAGGGCTGGCCACTGAGCCACCTCCAGTATGCCGTCCAGCTTCTGTTCCTGTCACTGCATGGGCTCCTGGGGCTTCCTTGTCGCCCTACCTCCTCTCTTCCCTGCCCCCTTCTCTTACCTCCCCCTGCCTGCAGGGATGTTTCTGGAAAGAATGTAACAGGGCAGAAAGAGATGGGAAAGAAAAAGGGCTACCCAGGACTCCAAATGAACCCCAACAAGGCTAGGGCCTCTAGCACTAGCCCTCCCTCTGCAGCACACCCTGCAGGGGACAGGGCTCTCCCCTCCCATAGGGCGGGCCACCCCTTTGTTCCAGTGCACCCTCCCCAAACACGGAAGCCAAACACACAAATCTGCAGCGCCCCACTCACCGCCCCCCCACCCCAGCACGCTCTCGAAAGCCCTCCTCCTTGTCTCCTGTCCATCATCTGCTGAGGCCTCTCACCTCTCCCGTCCATCATCCGCCCCCCAGGACCCCCGCCCCTCCCATCATCATCTGCCCCCCAACCCCGCCCCTCCCATCATCATCTGCCCCCCAACCCCGCCCCTCCTGTCCATCATCTGCCCCCCCAACCCCGTCCCTCCTGTCCATCATCCGCCCTCCCTAACCCCCGTCCCTCCCGTTCATCATCCAACCCCCAGGACCCCCTCCCCTCCAATCCATCATCCAACCCACAGAACTCCCTCCCCTCCCGTCCATCATCCACACCTCAGGGACCCCCGCCCCTCCCGTCCATCATCCGACCCCCAGGGACCCCCGCCCCTCCCGTCCATCATCCGACCCCCAGGGACCCCCTCCCCTCCCGTCCATCATCCGACCCCCAGGGACCCCCTCCCCTCCCGTCCATCATTCGACCCCCAGTACCCCCTGACCTCCCGTCCATCATTCGACCCCCAGTACCCCCTGTCCTCCCGTCCATCATCCCTCCCCAGCCCTTCGGCGCCCCCTTCAGGACGCTCCCTTCTCCTCACCCATCACTCCTTCCCAGGACGGAACGGCCCCCCCTCCCCCCCCCCGCGTCCGCCCCCGCACCCTCGCCCCCGCACCCTCGGCCCTTCCCCGCCCGCGCGCCTGCGCACTGCACTCCCGGGTGGCGGCTGCAGGCGGAGCTCGAGGCGGTGCTCACGTCCAGGCGGGGCTCACGTCCAGGCCGACTCCGGCGGTGAGGCTGGGGTGGGCGCTGGGCTGGGCCGGCCGGGCGCGGGCGAGGCCCGGGCGGTGCCCACGGTGCGGTGCGAGGGAGGGCGAGGCCGGGGCGGTACCCACGGTGCGGGGTGGGGGGAGGGGGCGAGGCCGGGGCGGTGCTCACGGTGCGGGATGGGGGCGAGGCCGGGGCGGTGCCCACGGTGCGGGGCGGGGGCGAGGCCGGGGCGGTGCTCACGGTGCGGGGTGGGGGGAGGGGGCGAGGCCGGGGCGGTGCTCACGGTGCGGGGTGGGGGGCGAGGCCGGGGCGGTGCCCACGGTGCGGGGTGGGGGGAGGGGGCGAGGCCGGGGCGGTGCCCACGGTGCGGGGCGGGGGCGAGGCCGGGGCGGTGCTCACGGTGCGGGGTGGGGGGAGGGGGCGAGGCCGGGGCGGTGCTCACGGTGCGGGGTGGGGGCGAGGCCGGGGCGGTGCTCACGGTGCGGGGCGGGGGCGAGGCCGGGGCGGTGCCCACGGTGCGGGGTGGGGGCGAGGCCGGGGCGGTGCTCACGGTGCGAGGCGGGGGCGAGGCCGGGGCGGTGCTCACGGTGCGGGGTGGGGGGAAGGGGCGAGGCCGGGGCGGTGCCCACGGTGCGGGGCGGGGGCGAGGCCGGGGCGGTGCCCACGGTGCGGGGCGGGGGCGAGGCCGGGGCGGTGCTCACGGTGCGGGACGGGGGCGAGGCCGGGGCGGTGCTCACGGTGCGGGATGGGGGCGAGGCCGGGGCGGTGCCCACGGTGCGGGGCGGGGGCGAGGCCGGGGCGGTGCTCACGGTGCGGGGCGGGGGCGAGGCCGGGGCGGTGCCCACGGTGCGGGGTGGGGGGGCGAGGCCGGGGCGGTGCCCACGGTGCGGGGTGGGGGGCGAGGCCGGGGCGGTGCCCACGGTGCGGGACGGGGGCGAGGCCGGGGCGGTGCCCACGGTGCGGGGCGGGGGCGAGGCCGGGGCGGTGCTCACGGAGCCCAGGCCTCTCCGGGGTGCGGGGTCGCGCGGTGCGGGCCTGGGCCTGGCCTCGTGCGTGGGGCCCCGTGGCCGGCGCCTGGCCGGGCGGGAGCCGCGCCATCGGTTCTAGAAGGCCGGGCCAGAGCCCGCTGCACGCGAGCCCCGCGGGCTGCGGCTCCGGGTGCAGCGGCCCGGCCCGGGCCTCACGCCTCTCCCTTCCCTCCCGCGCAGACCTCCCCGCCATGGCGGCCCCCGAGGCCTGGGGCCGGCCCGAGCCCCTCGGCCGCCTCCGCCCGCGCCAGGCGGCGCCGGGGAAGGCCGGGGTGCAGGCCGGGCGCAGAGACGGGGGGCGCCGGAGCGGCTCGGGGCCGGCCCCGGCCGGCGCCCCGCACGCCGAGCTGGAGCCGCCCTCGGCGGGCGAGCGGTTCGCCCTCCCGGGGCAGGCCGCGCCCGTCGGGCTGCCGGGCGCCGAGGCCGCGCTGCTGTGGCTCGGGCCGCCCGTGCCCGGCGCGCCGCCGTGCCTGGCCCTGGGCGCGCCCGAGCCGCCGTGCCCGCCGGGCGGCCTGGAGGTGGCCGAGCTGTACCTGCTGGAGGGGACCCCGGCCCTGGTCCTGGGCGTCGACGCCCCCGAGGCAGCAGCGGGCCGCCAGGCAGAAGGCGCGGCGTTCACCGAGGTAGGCCATGGACCGGGAACGACTCCCTGTGCGCAAAGACCCAGGTACCACATTTGTGGCAAGTAAACGTATAAAGAAAAAGCGGTGCCGGGCGCTGGTGGCTCACGCCTGACATCCTGAGATCTGAGGATCCCAGTTCGAAACCAGCCTGGGCAGGAAAGGCCGTGGGAACCTTATCTCCAACTGAGTATGAAAAGGCCGAGAGTGGAGCTGTTCGAGTGCTCCGAGCACCAGCTTTGTGCACAAGGCTGAGCTTCAGCATCCAGGCCTCGAGTTCAAGCCCCATTACAGGCACAAAAAAAATAGTCTTATTAGTGCAGCATTTCCTATAGACAAGGTATTTTTGCAGTTTGAAATTAAACACTCAAGAAGGGAACAAGAGAGAGGACGGGGCTGGCGGTGTGGCACAGTGGTCAAGTGCCTGCCTAACAAGGGCCCAGGCCTGAGTTCGAACTCAGGAATTAAAACTGAAAGTTCAGTATTAGATGCAGTTGGCCAAAGGGCATTATATGCATGTGTGTAAATACCGTACAGTTAATGCACGTTATCTTTAATCATAAAATTAAGCACAGTAAAAAATGTTTCCCAAGAAAGTCATGAGGTCTTTATTTTTAAAAAATATTTAAGTAGAAAAAAAAATTTTTTTTAAATATTTAGGTGGCTTATGTCTGTCATCCTACCTACTCAGGAGACTGAGATCTGAGGATTGCAGTTCAAAGCCAGCCCAGGCAGGAAAGTCTATGAGACTTTTATCTCCAACGAACCACCAGGAAACCAGAAGTCGTGCTGTGGTGCAAGTGGTAGAACACTGGCCTTGAGCTGAAGAGCACAGGGACAGCGCCCAGGCCCAGAGTTCAAGACCCATGACAGACCAAACTAATCATAATCATAATTATAATCGTAATCACCGGAATCCTGTAGGGTGCATCACAATTTTAAATAGAAAGGTTTCAGTGTATCCCTACAAACCCTTGATATCAAATAATTCTTATGTTTGCCCTGGGTTGAAATGCAGTTTCTAATTTTTGCTTTTCTTTAGTAGTCGCTAGTGTGAGCAGGCAGACCTGCGTGGGGCTTGAGTGGGATTGTAACTAACAGTGTGATATCTGCCTGAACTCTCATTTTCACGACCAGCTTGAGGAAGGTCAGCAGCAGCCACCTGAAGGAGGACTGGCCGCCAGCACTCAGGAGCAGTTCTTCCTCTTGCAAGTGAGGCCCGGGGATGAAGGAAAAGATGAAATGATTCTGACAATTTCCAACTTAAAAGTTGAAGCACAGCCAGAGAGACTGACCACCGGTCTAGCCAATGTGGAAAAGCCCACAGCCAGGAACAGCCAGAGGGAGACAGTGGGTAGGCACCCTTTGGCTTCTCTTTGTGGGAAAGTTGGTGGTAGTTCAAGTTTTAAGTGGTTGATTTAGTTTGTCTTCAAAACGTCAGGAAATGGGAGACGTTTTAAGCTGATGTTGATGTTGTATTGTGCACTAAATCCCAAAGGGTTTTGCATTTTTTCCACACAAACTCCCCCCCCCCCCCCCCCACCGCTGGTCCTGGAGCTTTAATTCAGTGCCTGGGCACTGTCCCCTGAGCTGCTTTGTGCTTGAGATTAGTACTCTACCGCTTGACCCACAATGCCATGCCCAGCTTTTTTGAGTCGCTTATTGGAGATCAGTCTCACATGGGGACATTTTTTGCTTCAAACTGCTATCCTCAAATCTCAGCCTCCGGGTAGCTAGGATTACAGGCATGAGCCACTGGCACCCGGCTCTCACAAACATTTTAGAATCACAGTGGGAATGTTCCACAATGCATCAGGCACATAAATAGAAGGTTAGGCTATGGTCTCTGCTCTCTGGTCTCAGTACAAGAAACTGGGGCCAGGTGAGCTGGGCAGAGCCACTCCTTATAATTCAGAATCAGCGATTGCGAGGAATGACGTTTCAGGCCACCCAAGTAAAAAGTTCACAAAATGTCATCTCATCCAGTAAAAAATGGGGTATGATGCCACATGCCTGTCATGTAGGTATTCGGGAGACTAGGCAAGAAGGTGGCCATTCAGGCCAGCCAGGGCAGAAACTGGAGACAAGCAAAACAGGCTGGTGGAATGGATCGGGTGGTATGATGCCTGCCTAGAAACTAGAAACTCAGGTCCCCGAGTTCAGAACTGGGAGGGGGCAGTGACGGTCAGGGAGACAGGCCTTGCTCTGGAGAGGGAAGAGCAGGCTTTTGGGCCTTGAGGCAGAGAGCCTTCCTTCAGAAGGAAGAAGGCCTGGGACAGCGCAGTCATGGTCCGGGCAGCAGGGTGTGCAGGTCCTGTCCGTGGCTCAGCCCGTGGGGAGAGCCTGCGTGGGGAGAGCCTGCGTGGAGCGGAGAGGTGGACAGGAGGACTGTGACATTACCCACAACAGCATCTCAGTCATTCCAGAAGCATCTCATCCACAAGCCCAGGGGCAGATTTGATCTTCAAAAATGACTTGCTTAGCTTCGTTTTATGCTTTTTGTTTGTCGGTTGTGGGTCCTGAACTCTGGGCTGGGCGCTGTCCCTCAGCTCTTCAGCTCAAGGCAAGCGCTCTACCACTTGAGCCACAGCGCCACATCTAGCTTTTTCTGCTTATGTGGTGCTGAGGAATCGAACCCAGGGCCTTGTGCATGCGAGGCAGGCACTCTACCACTGAGCCACCTTCCCAGACCCCTTGGCCTCATTTTTAAGAAGTAATAGTTTCTTGATACTTGGGAGGCAGAGGTGGAGCTGTGGCGTTAGCCCTAGCCTGTCTGAGCACAGTGGCCTGCGCCTCTACTCAGGGAAACACAAAGGAGAGGGTTGCAGTCCAGATGAGCTTGGGTATCAAAGGCAAAATCTTACTTCAAAATGAATGTGAGAAGCGATGACAGAGTGGCTCAAGGGGTGGGTATCTACCCAGCGTGTTTGAGATTCTGAGTTCAAACACCAGTGTGGGGGGAGAAGGGGGGGGGTGAGTCCAGTCCGCACTTGTTCTCATCAAGATGTTTTGTCCCAGTCAGCTCAAGGCAAGCGCTCTACCACCTGAACCACAGCGCCACTTCCAGTTTTCTAATGGCTCATTGGAGATAAGAGCATGATGGACTTTCCTGCCTAGGCTAGCTTTGAACTGCGATCCTCAGAGCTCAGCCTCCTGAGTAGCTAGGATGACAGGCGGGAGCCACTGGCACCCGGCTGATTTTTAGTGATTTTTATTTTGAGTGTCTTCCTGGTTCTTCAGAACTTGGGATTCGCTGGGCCTTGTCCCCTCAGCCACACGTGGCCAGCTGGACCCTCACTGTGTCCAGTCCTCTAGCCACGCCCAGCCGCCGTCTGGGTGGAGGACGCAGTTCACCCTGTGGGCTGCACCCCTCCAGGGCCTTTCTGGAGACTTCTCCCTGCTCTGAGCAGGTGCTTAGTGTCATCTGTCCCCTGGAATCGGAGGCTGGCCTGCCCAGTGGGGTGCACAGAGCAGCTTGTGGGACGGGCGATCTCCCAGCGGCGCCCCGAGTACACAAGTCCCTGTCTCCTCTGTGTAGACACAAAATGCGCCTTCCGCTGCAGCGTCTGCCCATTCGCCACCTCGGGGATCTCGAGTCTGAACCGCCACATGAAAACGCACACCAGCGGGAAGGCACACGAGTGCCACCTCTGCCAGAAGGCGTTCCGCACCGTCACGCTCCTACGCAACCACGTCAACACGCACACAGGTGAGGGGCGGCAGCAGCCTCCGTGCTCCCGCCCGCCAGCTGCTTCACCGCCCACACCAGCGCCCCTCACCGGAGCTTCCCTACCCCCCCCAGGCGCTGGGGTACACGCCCCACGGGCTGGGCTGCACCCGTGGTGGAGAGCCTGCCTGGTGTGCTTGAGGCCCTGGTGCGCACACGCGCGCACACAACACAAATCTCCCATGGCTCCTGTGTATCCTGTTACCCTCCTGTCCCAGGAGTCATTGCTGACGGTTGCTGGTGACGTGTCTTACGTTCTCACGCCCACGTCGGCGTGGGAGCGTGTGCGTGAGCGGGAAACGGGCGGTCAGTCTGGGACTGTCCAGTCTGTGGAGCACTGGGCATGGGGCGCGCTCTGTCCCCAGCACGCATGGCGGTTTTGCCCTTTTGATCTTGAATCTCACTTAAGCGCCCTGAGAAGACAAAAGATTTCTCTCACAGCTACTAAAGTTCCAAAGCCTATTGAGAGGCTCATGCCTGTCATCCTAGCTACTCAGGAGGCTGAAGTCTGAGGATCTTGGTTTAAAGTCAGCCCAGGCAGGAAAGTCCATGAGAGGATAATCTCCAATGAATCACCAGAAAACTGGAAGTGGCGCTGTGGCTCACGTGGTAGAGCACCAGTCTTGAGCTGAAGAGCTGAGGAACAGTGCCCAGGCCCTGAGTTCAAGCCCCAAGACCGACCAAAAAAAGTATAAAATCCTTCCGAATTCTGTCTTAAAGCCTGTGGTTTGGCAGGAACCAAGCCCTACAAGTGTGTGGAGTGCAGTGCGGCGTTTGTGACCAGCGGGGAGCTGGTGCGTCACCGGCGCTACAGACACACCCACGAGAAGCCCTTCCGCTGCTCGCTCTGCCAGTATGCCAGCGTGGAGGTACGTCGCTCTACTCCCTGCTCGCTCTCCTAGAGGTTCTCGGGTTTGAACTCAGCGCCTCAAGCCAGCTCATCCATCCGACACTCAACACTCGGCTCTTTGCTGATTGTTGTGGAGATGGAATCTCTGCTACTTTTTCCTGCCTGGGTTAGCCTTGGACGGTGATCCTCAGGATCTCTGCCTCCGGCGTCTCTAGCATGACAGGTGTGAGCTGCCAATGCCCTGGCTCCCATCTGTTTCTACATGTCTGCTGGGGTGTAGAGGGCGCCAAGCCCTGCTGGCCAGCCCAGTCGGGAAGGGATGTGGGCACCCTTGAGGGGGATGGCGTGAGTTTCGGTTCAGCCCTGAGGCAGTTGGGTTTCACAAGTGAAGACATTGCACAGAGGGGTCAGAGGGTTCCAAGAATGTGTTTCTGCACTCGCTGTGTGTCAAGGCACTTTCTCATGTCAGCTAAAGGTTGGCTTCGCTGGTGCAGGCACAGAGGTCCCCGAGGGTTCTGAGCTGGGGTGAGCAGCCTTCTCCATTGACTTTCAGGCCTCTCTGGGTCCCTGCCCCAGTGCTGTGGGCGCTGGTGCCAGGGTCCCCTGCAGCCTGGGGATGGAGGGGCTGGGGTGCCGGACCCCTGCTGCTCTGCCCTGATGTGAGCCATTTCCAGCTCGGCCTGGGTCTGTGTGGAGAAGGGGCTGCCCTGCACTCTCCACCGCCCCACCTCCCATGGAGAGCGGCTGCAGTGCACGCAGCCAGGCCCAAAGTCTTCGGGCCCTGCTGGCCTCACAGCCCACCAGCCATCCAGACGCGTGCCTTGGGTTCCCAGCCTTGTCTGGCGCCTGAGAGTCTTCAGGTGGCTGTGTGGAAGCAGACGTGGCTGGCCTGCCCGAGGTCCTGTGTGCGGCCAGCTATGAGCAGCCCAGCGCGGGCAGGGGGCTTCTACCTAGCGGCCTGGGTGTGCGTCATTCATCCCACCGGCCCCCAGACCCAACGGGGCAGAGGACGTCCCCACAGGACACGAGCCACAGCCAGCCCAGCTCAGCGTCCCCTGTCCCAGGCCATGTCCAGACTCAGTGGTGTCCCATGTCCCAGGCCAGCAAGCTGACCCGCCACATCCGCTCGCACACGGGCGAGCGCCCCTTCCAGTGCCACCTGTGCAGCTACGCCAGCAAGGACGCGTACAAGCTGAAGCGCCACCTGCGCACCCACTCAGGTGAGACTCGCAGGAGCACGGCTGCCTTTCTAGAACCTTCTCTCCAGTGGCAGAGCTCAGCCTCCATGGGTGCATTCCTGCCAATCGGTTAGCAGGAAGGGGGACGCAGGCCCAGCGGGTCGTGGCCCGCAGTGGACGCAGGCCCCCGGGGCCCTTGCCGCTGCGACTCAGTGATAGTCCATGCTTCCACGCACTCTGGGGCTGTGCATGCGCAGAGTGCTCTAGCAGATACTAAACACCTGGTGTGTTGTGTAAGGAGTGTGTGTGTGTGTGCACATGCATGTGGGCGCTCCTCCTGTGGATAAGAACCCCCCCCATGGGCAGGTGGGAAGTCCCAGGTGCGGGGGAGCCCCGTGGTCAGCCAGTCGCACGTGGCTGGGCCCCGTGCCTGAGCCACGCAGAGCGTGGTGCTTGAGATCATGCTTGCAGCTTGACTTGGGCACCTGATGGGAATGGAAGCCCGGCCCAGTGGAAAGGGTGGGGGTGCGCCCCAGAGCATCCTTCCCCCTTTTGTCCGTGTCGCAGGAGAGAAGCCGTACGAGTGCCATGTCTGCCACGCCCGCTTCACCCAGAGCGGCACCATGAAGATGCACGTGGCTCAGAAGCACAGTGAGAATGCGCCCAGACACCAGTGCCCCCGCTGCGCCACCCTCATCGCCAGGAAGAGCGACCTGCGTGAGTGTGCAGCGTGCTCGGCCTGCCCGACGCCGGCTCCCTGGGCCGGGAAACTTGGAGGCACCATTTTTTTCCAGAGGTCTTATGGTGCCATCTGGTGGCCAGGCTGGTTAAGTGCCATCCACAGGCTGTCACGATCCTGGCCTAGGCCTGTCCACTTCACAGAGACCTGGTGGACACCTGCACCCCACAGCTTTCTCAGTCTAGTGTTGCTGTGTTTGGGGACATACAGAAACGTGCCAGGCGTGGAGGGGGTCCCCTGACTCGTCCGAGGCGGTGGGTGGGCCGTAGCTCTGCTCTGCCCGTGTTCTCTCCAGGCACCTGGCCAGACGCAGACTGGCGCCGTCATGCCCTCGGTGGTGTGGCTCAGGGGCACCACGGGCAGGAGGGGCTCTGCCTGCGGCCAGCGCTGCGCTCCGGCAGTCACCCAGCCTGGGACAAGGGAGTGGGGGCTACTCCAGGGTGGGCCCTCAGATTTCAGTTCGTCTCCCGGGGCTCAGTTGTAACATGGGGAATCATCCCGCCGTCTCCTAGCAGAACAAAACAAGTGTGATCCCCACTGGGTAAAACTCCTCTGTTACTCTAAAGTTCACCTCAGCGGGCTCCGGTGAGTGTTTACCTGGCCGCCGGGCGGGAAGGCGGGTCCGCAGGCCCCAGCACGCTCTGCTCTGTGTGCCCATCCAGGTGTGCACCTGCGCAACCTGCACGGCTACAGCACCACGGAGCTCACGTGCCGCCACTGCCCCGCCACCTTCCACGAGCGCTACGCCCTCCTGCAGCACCAGCGGAGCCACAAGAACGAGAAGCCGTTCGTGTGCCAGCACTGCGGCTACGCCTGCAAGCAGGTGCGTGCTTGGCCCCCGGGGAGAACGGGGCACAGGGCCCTGGCTCCGGGTGGGGGGCAGGGAGGTGGAGCAGGGTTCTCTTACCTTGAGAACCTGGGGGAAGCCATGCTTCACAGTTGTTCAGAGGACCAGAACCAGCCAGAGTCCACGGGGCAGTGACGGGTCCCCAGGTCTGAGCCCATCACACCTCAGAACTGGGGCTGGAAGCCAGGCGCTGCACCGCTCAACCGTGCCCCCAGCCCTCACCCCCTGTGTAAGCCAAGCAGGAGTCTTGGCAGCATCCTGGCAGACGCCCGCAGAAGTGGCCATGGCTGTGGGGCCCCCGCTGGCTGCAGGAACCAAGGGCCCTGTCACTCAGGAATGGGAAGTGCTGGTGGCTGGTCTTCACGTCCTGTGTGAGGAATGGGAGGTGACACGAGAGCGCCCTGTGTCCGGCATGCCAGGGGAGAGGGCAGGCGCCAGAATGCACCGGCTGCTTTCCCAGGGAGGGGCAGCCGCGGGGAGACCACCCCGCCTACTGGATGCTTGCGTGTCTTCTTAATGGTGAACAGTGTGGCCCTGCCCTGCAAGGACATGGGTCACGGGTAGACCCATCCTTCTGAAGGAAAGAGAGCGCTTTGAGTTTTGGAAGTCTTATTTTCATTGCTGAGGGCTGATAGCTCTCTAGTCCTTAATGGCATTCCTCTGGCGTGGCTCTGAGAAGACGTGTGTGTGTGTGTGTGTGTGTGTGTGTGTGTGTGTGTGTGTGTGTGTCTGCGCCTGCGTCTGTGTGTCAGTGTTGAGAGTTTTGAACTCAGAGCCTCAAGCCTGACTTGCTCACAGTTGGTACTCTACCACACTAGCCCAGTATTTTGTTGGTTATTTTTAGAGGTAGAGGCCTGAATAGTTATGTTCAGGCAGGGCTGGCTTCGCACCTGCATTTTCAGAGCTTAGCTCCTGAATAGGATTAGCGGCATGAGCCACTGATGTGCAGAGCGTTTGGCCCGTTGCATGCTGGTTTGTGAAATGTGTCTGCAGCTGCAAAGTCTTCATAGCTCAGAGCCCGGGTTCTTGCCCACACCTGGCCTGTGGAATGCATCTCACACTGGAGATCATTCACCATGCCGCACAGACACGGGCCGCCAGAGGGGCACGCTCAGTGTGGCTTTACCCTCCACAGTGCCACCAAACTAAGAAACCACCTGTGGAGTCTGAATGTGAAATCAAGGATTAGTGAGCACAAGGATCTGACATCTTGCTTTTCGATGGGTTTTCCTTGCACCAGCGGCGAAGCCTGCGGGCGTCAGGAGCAGGGTCTGCGGCGTCAGAGGGTGTCGGGCACAGCGCGGCTGAATCGCGTTTCAGATGGCCGTGGATGCTTAGTGGCTGTGGACCTCATCCTGCCACACACGTGTGGGGAGGGAGAGGAAGAGAGTTCACGCTCACTTCAGCCACATGTCCCTATGTTAGCCTGAGCCCCGGACGTTCTCGCGTTTGTCCGCCCCGTGTAAACTCGGCGACTTCAACTGATTCTGTGGAAGTAGGACTCCAGGGGCCTCGTGACTCGGGGCAGTCAGAGTTGCTCAAGGTGGGCGCTTCGGCCTTCCCCACGGGACCTTCCGACAACACGGGCGACCAGCATGTCAGAGGCTGGCAGGGCTGAGTGTCAGCCTCTCACAGACACGGGGACGCTTCCACTGCCGCTGCGTGCCACCTGCAGGTCACTCCCGGCATCAGCTGTGTCCCTCTAGGTGCTGCGTGCCAAGTTCAGGTCACTTCCGGGGTCAGCTGTGCCCCTCCCCCCCAGGAGCGGCACCTGGCAGCCCACATGCGCATCCATACGGGAGAGAAGCCCTTCGCCTGCCCGGCCTGCGGCAGATGCTTCCGGCAGACCCAGCTGCTCAGTGTGCACGTGAAGAAGTACCACGATCCCAGCTTCGTCCCCACCGCCCACCAGTGCCCCGGGTGTGGCAAAGGCTCTCCCGCAGGGTAAGCTCCCAGAGCCACGCACATGCAGTACGGGCCCCAGGAGGGGAAGGGACCACCGTGTGAAGACCCGCCTGCATCGGGGGCAGTGCCTCTCACGCAGCAGGAGAGGGCTCGGCTCTGAGACCCCCACTGTGTGAAGAAGGAGCGTGGGGTCCCCTCCCGGAAGGGATGTCCTCCACGCACGTCCTTGCAGATGGTTTGGGGCTTCCTGAAGAACCTGAGTTTTGGAGCAAACATTGACTACCTTGCAATTTCTGGGGTTGGCGTGGGAGAGGGCTCAGCTGCCAGGCTGAACCAGATGTCCACAGGACTTGCAACATGGCACGGCGGGCTGTCCCAACCGTCGCTCCGAGGTGGGTCAGCAACTGGCTGTGGGCAGAGGCCTGGCTTCCTTTCCATGTGGCCCTCTCTGTGGGGCCCCACAGGGCCCTCCTCAGGACCCCAAGCAAGTGGCAGTCCAGGGCCTTTGCGACGTGCCAGTGATGTAAGACTGTAATTGCAGCTACTTGAGAGACAGAGACCATGAGGATTGAAGTTTGAGGCCAGTCCAAGCAAAAAGGTAGAGAGACTTCATTTCTGTGGACAAGCTAGGGATGTTTCTATAATCTCAGAGTTCTGGAGCCATAGATAGGTCAGCCTGGACAGAGAAAAAGACCTGATCAAAAAAATAAAGTAGAGGTAGAGGTGGACAGGAAGACAAGACGTGATCAAAAAAGATACAGTAGAGGCAGAGGAGTGGGTTAAATGATGGAGTGTCTGCCTTAACAAGCCCAAGGCTTTGAGTTGTCAAACCACTGCACCGTCCAAACAACAGAAAACAACGTGGCACAGGGTTCTCTCAACCCCAGCATGCGCTCTGGAGAAAGAATGAAGTTCACTGAAAGCAGGAGTGTTGGGCCTTTGTGACAGCAAAAGACACCTACATGGCTCATTGGCAGTCAGCTTGGGGTGAGCTTCTGAGGGAACCAGCCCTTGGTGCAGCTTAGAATACAGCACTCAGGCCAGATTAAAACTATGGAGAGGTGAGATGGTTTAATAGAACAGTCAGAAACAGACATTTCCCTGATGCAAGAAAGAAGAAAGAAGCCAGGGGCCCCACTGAAGTCTCAAGACTGCTCTTCTATCTAAGAAAGCATATCTGAACATGTGCCTGGACCTTGTGAAGAATTCTCACAGCTCAGTGGCGAGATGAGCCAGACTCACTTGAGCATGGTGGTGCATAGACCTGCAGTCTTAGCACTCAGGAGATTTCACATTCCAGGTCTCGCTTTGTGAGAACTTGTCTCAGAGACTGCTAGCAAATAAGCAAAAAGCCAAAACATAATGAAAATATCTAAGTAGACATTTCTCCAAAGACGTCAGTGGACTGCCAACAAGCACTTCAAAATACACAGTGCTATGTCATCGTGGGACACGCACACACACACATCAGCCCAACTTCCCAGGGAGCAGTTGACAGCTGTGAGGAGGCCCCATCCACAGAGACGCAGTTGGGGATCCAGCAGTCCACCTTGGAAACAGCAGGCCCTCAGAAAGTAAACGCAGCATTCAGGTAACCTCGCTTAGTGGTGGTGAGTTGTTTGTTTTTGTTCATTGTGGCGTGGTTTTTTTTATCTGCAATTCTGTTGTGAGTGAAAACTGCACTGGGTAGAATGTTCTGGGTTTTTAATGTTTGGCATCATGTCGCTGCCAGCCCTCTCTGCTCTGCCCATGGGCTTTCCCTTGTAAGCGACCCGTTTCTTACCTCTCTCCACAGCTTCCTGCAGCTTGGCTTGTTCTCTGTGCTTACTGTTTTAACCATAGTGCGTTGTGGAGATGTTCTTTTCTGTTCTGGTGTATTGGGTATTCTAAAAGCCTGTGGTCAGTGCCCAGACCAGCTTCGCCCTGTCCAGGCTTGGGAGGTTTTATGCTATTATGCTGTTGAATATGGACAGCCTCTCCCCACACTGTTGGCCAATCTCTCTTCTCCTTCATCAATGCCCATCAAATGTAGGTTTGGTCTTTTAGTTCTCACAGATTTCTTTTTTATTTTTTAAATGTTGTTGTAAAGGTGCTGTTCAGAGGGGTAACAGTTACGTGAGGAAGGTGATGGGTACATTTCTTGTAGAACAGTGTTACCCACGCCTTAGTTTTTTCTTCCACTGTCTCCCCCTCACACACATATACCCCCACTCAGCAAATTTCTTTACAGTTCTTTGATTTTTCCCCCTATTCTTCCCTTTCTGCTCGAGCTCAAGGACTCTTACCTTCAATGTGGACTCTGCTGCAGGGGTATCCACTTCCTTCCTCTCTCAGCCTTCTGGTTATTTTTCAGGATTTCTCCCTCCATTTGGATCTCTATTTTCTCATCAGGCATTAATTCCCTACTTCATTTAAGTGTCTTCTTTGATCTCTTGTAGCCATTTACCTGCGTCCTCTTTATTAGGAATTCACTTAACGTTTTGTCTGTGTTTCCATTGATTCCTTTGTGTGCTTCCTTGGTGTCATTGCTTACAGATGCTTTCGTTTCATTGACTGTTCTTTTTGGGGAGTGGAGGGCAGCAGTAAGATCTTTAAAAGTAAATGTCATACCATGTGCTTGGTATAATGGGTACCTTCTTTTATTCTGGTCAGCTCCCTGGGCACTGCCCTTGAGTCTCTCTCTGCTCAAGGCTCGTGCCCTGCACTTGAGCCACAGCGCCACTTCTGGTTTGTAAGTGGTTAACTGGAGGTAAGAGTTTCATGGGGACTTTTCTCCTGGAGCTAGCTTCAAACCGAGATCCTGAGATCTCGGCTTTCTCAGTAGTTGTGCATTTATTGCCCATTCTTACCAACAGTCCTTTGAGCTCGGTGTCTGGGATTTCCTTCACTTGGTTGTTGTGTGGAGGTAGTTTGTTTTCTCGAGTTTCTGTACTTCTGTGCTGGTCTGCTCACTGGCGGACCCTTGGTGGGCTGCACCATTGCTCTCTGTGGTCTCCAAGCATGCTGCGGGGTTCTGTGGTCTTTGTGGCCTGGGTTAGGCGGGTTTCTAACATCTTTCTCACCCTTGGTGTGGAGGTGTGTCTCGGCGCTAATAACGTCTCCAGTTCAAAACCCAGAGAGAGGTCTACACGCAGCACGAGACCATCCATGGCCCTTACCTGTGCCCCCGGCCGCCGTGAGGCTCCAGGGCAGGGCTGTGGGGGTAGAGAGAAGCTACTGGATGGCGAGGATGGCCCGGATGACAGGGCTCCTCCGGGGGCGGACTCCAGCCCAAAGCCCAGTGCCTTCCCGCCCTTCTCGTCCACTGGACTCTTGTCATTCACAGAGAGAGCTTGGCAACGCTCTGCCTCCCAACTTCATGTTCACAAAGTGAAATAATTTACAGACTTAATGCTTGTTAACAGGCAGCGGTCACAGTTGATGAGCACACCAGCTGGTGCACAGCCTGCCCGGGTCCCTCCACGAGGGCCCTGCCCTGCGCTTGGCCACAGCTCCTCTCCGGGGTCACAGCTTCTCCTCCCCGTGGTCACGGCTTCTCTGGGGTCAGCTTCACCTCAGTGGTGGCTTCTCTCAAGGGTCACAGCTTCTCCTCTTCGGGGTCACGGTTTCTCTCTGGGGTCACAGCTTCACTTCGGTGGTGGCTTCTCTCAAGGGTCACAGCTTCTCCTCTTCGGGGTCACGGTTTCTCTCTGGGGTCACAGCTTCACTTCGGTGGTGGCTTCCTCTGGGATCACAGCTTCTCCTTTCTAGGGTCACGGCTCCTCTCCGGGGTCACAGCTTCTCTTTGGGGGTCACAGCTTCTTGGTGGTAGCTTCTCTCTGGGGTCACAGCTTCTCTTCCACGCTGGTTTTTCACATTTCTTTACCCCAAGTGAATGAATCCTGCCATCTTTAAGCAGATCATTTATTGACTTCTTGCAGCGCTGAGAATGGAAGCCGGCCCCGCAGTCCTTTTTGCAGTCTGCCACTGGGTTCCGTCCATATCTGCAAGCTACTCTGCTGAACCTGTGTGTGTGTGTGTGCGTGTGCATGTGTATGTAGTGTGTGTGTGTGGTGTGTGTACGTGTGGCATGTGTGCATGTGTACTGTGGCGTGTGTGCATGTGTTTGGCATGTGTTTTGTGTGTGTGGTATGTATGTGGTGTGTGCGTGCGTGTGGTGTGTGCGCATGTGTGTGTGGTGTGTGTACTGTGGCATATGTGCATGTGTTTGGTGTGTGTGCATGTGTGGTGTGTACATGCATGTGTGTGTGGTATGTGCGTGCATGTGTGTGGTGTGTATGTGTGGCGTGTGTGCATGTTTGGCGTGTGTGCATGTTTGGCGTGTGTGTGTGTGTGTGTGTGTGTGTGTGGTTTCTCACTACAGAACAGACGCAGCCGCTCTCCAGCCCTGAGCCCAGTTGCACGGAGGGCAGACTGGGCTTGCGCATGCACTCCACTAGAGCAAAGGCTGACGGCGCTCTTCCACCTCCTGGGGACTCCGTTGACCCCTAGCTGAGAAAAGCAGCTTGTGGCACGTGTTCTAAGTCCCCTTTCTGTTTACATCCCGTCCCCGGCGGCCACGGTGGGCTCAGTGAGTGTCCGCCTGGGCCTGAGCCCAGGCAAAGCGCCTGCGCCCTGGAGTAGCTCCAGCCCCACCTACCTGAGAACGGAGCCGGGCTGCCGCTGGTGAACTCGGGACACTCATCCTTCACTCGGCACGTGAACTTTCCAAACTGAACTTTGGGAGTTTTTTCTTTTTGTATTATGATTACACTGTAAACACCTCAGTGAGGAAATTTCCCATCTAGAATTTATTTAGTCCTATGAAGGTCAAACAAGTTTTTCTAGCTGGTTTGACCCCGTTGGGTGTTCCCTGCGTCAGACTCGGAGTGGGCTTGCCTGGGCCGAGGTTCTGTCTCTGGTGTGTCCTGTGAGCTCTGGAGGTCAGGAGCAGCAGGGCGCTGTCCCCTCCGGAGTGGAGCATGATAGCACTGTGATGAGTTCAAATCCCGCTTCCCTCGGTCCTCACGTAGAGACTACGAGCTCTGGAGAGGCAGCATGGCCGCTCTCTGACTTCCTTCACTAAGACCACGAAAGCAAGCTGGTGTTTCACAGCTGCGCAAACGCCGGGGTTGGCTCCAGACGTCCTCCACGCTCCTGCTGTCCACACGGGTCCTGGGGCCTGCACCGGGGCCGTGGTGTGCTCTGCGTGACCTGTGTCGTTTCTCCCACAGCATAACATGCACCGCCACGCGGAGCAGTGTGGCCTGGCACCGGAGCACCCCGGCCTCTCGGGCGAGGGTTGCGCGGGGAAGAACGCGCCGGCGGACCCCGGACCCACGGGCTGCAGGGATGGTACGTTGTGTGCGTGTCGTGTTCCCCGTGTGTGGACTTGTGTGTGGTGCAAGTGTCTGGGCGCTGAGGGCAGCACTCACCTGCCCACTGCGCACGCGCAGGCCCGGCCCAGACCTGGAAGGCACCTGGCTGTGCCTGACTCCGCTGCTCCCAGCGGCGCCTCCCAGCACCCCGCGGCTCCATGCAGCACCCCACTAATTGCAGCCATGCTGGCAGGCTCAGGCAGCCGGTGAGGCCCAGGGTTCATCACCCCTCTCAGAAGGCTCAGGAGGAAAGAGAAAAGTCAGTGAGGGTCTGAGGTCTGTGCACAGTGCCACGCACCTGTGCACACCTGCACACAGTACAGGTACACACACAGGTGCCCAGCCACGGACACGGACACACACCGCACACTCCACCTCGGGGCACACTGCACAGCGCCCCGACTCCAGGACCGGTGGAGCCCCAGGGGGTCTCTGAGGAGGCTCCATGCCTCCCCCCCGCCCGTTCTCTCCCCTCCCCACACCTGTGTCGGGTCGTGAGCCCGTGTGGACCTCACACACCCACTCCAGGGTCTGTTCCCCAGTGGGGCGGAGGCCAGCGTGGCCCTGCGTTCCACCCTCTCACCCACGGGAGTCAGGCAGCTAGCGTGGTTCTCAGGTCAGCCCAGGACGGGCAGCCCTGGTACTGCCCGGCGGGCATCTGTCCCCCCCCCCCCGTTTCCTGGAAGCCGGGACGCCGCCTCTGCCTCTGCATGCCAGGCGCTGCACTGGCTGTTGGGCCCCGCATGCGGGGGGGGGGGGGGAAGCAGGGGGGGCTGGAAGGGCTGGGGAGAGCCGGCCCGGTGCTGCGCACCCCACTCACATGGTGAATGCTGGCGGAGCCATGCCCCACGCATGCCACCGCCCATGATGCCTCCAGGGGCTGGGTTGGAAAGGAAGCAGGTCTCGCCCCTGGCCCAGGATGCCCCCAAACATCCCCTGGGCCCCAGGGCGCCTGGCTGAGCCCCGGTGTCTTCACTTAAATCTTCTCGTGTCTTTCCCTCAAGATGGCGCTGCCGGGGAGAGCCGCCCCATGCGGGCGGAGCCGGAGGCGGTGCAGCGAGTTGAGAGCAGCAGCATGGCCACGTGACGTGACGCCGCCCCGCCTCCTCCTGCCCTGCTGAGCAAGTTCGAAACCCGCACTCTTCCCGTAGTTCATAAGGTTGTCTCTGTTGGTCAGTTTGTGGGGAGCAGCCGCAGCACGGCGCTCGGGCGGGGTGGGAGCGAGTCTCAGAAGCTACCGCAGACCGCGTGTGTCGGGCTGGGGACTCGAACCCACGCATTTGTTGTTCCTTTGCTGAGTAACCTTTCCGAGGATAGCGATTTTTCTACGACCAGCCAGGGCTTCTCAACGCTGAAAACTTTACATCGACTTGTACACACCCGAGAAGTTCCAAATCTTAAATCGTTTTAAGCATCTCATTACGAATATGAATTTACATCCTTTTCATACCAATGAATTTTCCATGAAGTTTAAAACTTACTGTGGTGCTTTTAATTAGCTCTAAAAACTCAACCCAAAACGCTTCTTTAAAAGAATGGAAATGAAGAGGGGCCCTGAGCAGCACATGGGGGGGAGGGGAGGAGGGGGCAGAGCTGAGTCTCCTTCCGCTTCTGTTGCATTCACGCGTGGAAGCATCGGGCTGGCCGTGTGCATTGGGTTCTCCTGTGTCATGATGTTTTCCCCTTGCTCCAGTGACTTCCTGTACAGCTGTAAGCCACTGGCCCCGTGAGAAGAAACACAAGGGCTCAGGAAAAGGAGTGTGTAAAGAATTTGTACTGGCTGGCACCAGTGAGTGCCGGGTACTCCCCTTCCCCCCCCCCGCCGTGTGCCCCCCACCTGCATGCCTGGCGGGCCTCAGCGCACCCCCAGGTCTTCCCAGAGCCCGCCCTTCCCCCGTGGCCTTCCCCACACTGCCAAGGAGCCCTGCCCAGATTCTGTGTCTGCGTGAACGTGTGGGTGCGTCAGGAGGGGCAGGGTGATCCCAGTAGCCGTGGGTCTCCCCACTCCACCCCATTCACGCCCAGCCCGGGGTCTGCGGACGCTGCGTGGGGCCTAGGAATTCTCTTGGCGATGTTTTATTTTTTGTAATGTTGGAACATGTTGCACAACTCAATAAAATGAATTGACTCAAGATGGCCGCCTTCGTCTCCATGCGATTACAGGTCGCCCTAACTTGGGGCGGGGGGGGGGGGGGGGGTGCGCCGCACTGGGAGACACAGGGAAGGCTCCCTCCCCCCTCCCCGCACCAGCTGCAGGCGGCTCACGGCCGGGACGCAGAAAGCGTCCTAGAAAAGGCAGACGCCATTCCTTACCCAGCACCCCGTGCCCTGCGCAGCATGCAGCCCAAGCTGGGGGGGGCAGCGCCCACACACGGCACAAGCCACGCCGCCGTGGTGGTCTTGCAGGCTCGGGTCTCGTGGCGGGCAACGCTCGGCGATTACAACAAGCGGCGTCATCCCTAGTGCGTGGGACTCCCCGGGTCATCGGCTGAGTTGGGGGAGGAGCGGGGGGGGGGGGGACGCCCCCCAGGTCCTCATTGGCTGAGTTCTGAGTGACGTGGCCTAAGTCTCCTTACTTTCTATTGGGGGATTTGAACACATGCACCTCTTGAGCTTCGCTGAGTGTTAGAAGCGTGTGTGGCTGTCCGCTCACTCTGTTCTGTGAGTGTTAGAAGCGCGTGTGGCTGTCCGCTCACTCTGTTCTGTGAGTGTTAGAAGCGCGTGTGGCTGTCCGCTCACTCTGTTCTGTGAGTGTTAGAAGCGCGTGTGGCTGTCCGCTCACTCTGTTCTGTGAGTGTTAGAAGCGCGTGTGGCTGTCCGCTCACTTTGTTCTGTGAGTGTTAGAAGCGCGTGTGGCTGTCCGCTCACTCTGTTCTGTGAGTTCCGGAGTGGTTCTTCAGGTAGGTGCTTCCCGGCGCGGTTTCTACCATTGTCTCATTTTCCGCCCTCCGTTTCTCCCTTGCTAACGCCCCCCTTCTCGTGGGTCCTGTTTACCTACAGGTGTCCCGACGCGTGAACTTCGTCGCTCCTGGCGAGTTTCCACTCGGCGTCAAATGCCTGGTCTTGAAAATGGGCCACCTCTGGTTGATTGCGAACACCTCCTTATTGGGCTCGCCCCCAAAGATCAGGCACACTCGGGTGGGTCCCCAGCAGCACAGTCACAGTAACCAAGAGCGGCTCCTCGAGAGAGAGGACGTGTGTCCTGAGCGGAGGAACAGGATGCGGCGTAAAGAGGAAACCTGCTCGGCCCAGGTGAGCCCTGAGGCGTGACACCGAGAGCTGGGAGCCCGGCCCAAGACACACACAGGCCACTCACGGAGGGCAGGGCTGGCATGTCACAGGAAAAGGCAGTCTGTGGAATGTTCTGGAAAAGATCAGGCACAAGCTGTGATGGCCTGGGACTGGGAGATAGTGCCAGCCGCAGGGCCGCATGGATTCCAGGGGTGCCAGTCATGCTCTGCCCGCCCGGGACTGCAGTCAGAGCCTTCAGAGGAAACGAGTTTGGGAGGGAGAAATGGTGTGTTCTGATTGTGTGATGCTTGAGTGGAAGGCTGTGTCAAGCAAATCGGCTGTAGCATGACCCGAGTTCACCAAATGCCCCAAGAAAGGTGGTAGGTATTTCTAGGGCATTCTACTTGGGTGGCTGCCGTGCCCACACTGCCCACTAGAGGGCAGGCGACACCTGGCTTCCAGACTGAAACTCGCTACTCAGCTACAGCTAAGGCCTGGCAATTTTACTAACTTCTCACCTTCACCACAGGGAAGTGAAACACGGTGTTTGGTCTTTAACAGCACTGGAGATGGCTACGTGAAAGGGGTTTCACAGAGGCTAGAATGAAGCTGTTTCCTTGGCGAAATCAGGACCTGCCTTCTTCAAAGGTGAAGGTCTAGTAGGAGCTACTGGTACCCACAGGACACACAGCTTGCCAGCCTGAAGCCAGTGTTTGCCAGGAGATGGTATTTAAAAAGGAAGACTGCGGGCTGGGAAGGAGGCTTAGCAGTAGAGGGCTTGCCTAGTATTCATGAAGTCCTGGGTTCTACTCCTCAGTACCACATACACAGAAAAAGCTGGAAGTGGCGCTGTGGCTCAAGTGATAGAGTACTAGCCTTGAGCAAAAAGAAGCTTATGGATAGTGCCCAGGCCCTGAGTTCAAGCCCCAGGACTGGCAAAAATAAAAAAGGAAGAATGGACACAAGTTGCTCACACCCATAATCCAAGCCAATGAGGAGGCTGAGATCTGAGGATCATGGTTGAAGCCAGCCTAGGCAGGAAGTCCATGCCTTTTCCATAAACCACCTGTTAGGTTTTTTTAAAAGAGGGGTTGCTGAGTAAGAACAGCACCACGCACGTGGTATTCAGGTAAGGGGTAGGTTTATTCATCATTCTGGCTGGCACCAGGCCATGTTGGCCCTCCATGCGGCTGGGAAAGAGCTTCTGGGCCTGGGCTAGGCCTTATCTAGGGTATGGGTGGAGAAAAGTGTGGCCACATCGAATTCAGATGTGACCTCAGCAGATGCAGATGTGACCTCTTCCAGGTGTGCCAGTTGTCTAGGTAACGCAGGTGCTGGGTGGAGACTTCGCTGCGAGGAGGGTGGAGTCTGCTCCCCATCCAGGAGCAGACCTTACATTCCAGCTTTTAAATAATCATGAAATAGGGCTACTCCTGCTGACAATAGGGCTACTCCTGGCTACTTCCTGCTGACAAGGGGCGTCCACAATAGGGGTAAAAGGCTGAAATTTGGTCCCCTCCCAGAGAAGGCCGTGAGCAGCAGCTGTCCCTTGGTGGCTGGAAGTCGAGCTGTGATTCAAATAGTAGAACACCAGATTTGAATGGAAAAAGCTAAGGGACAATGCCCAGGCCCTGAGTTCAAGCTCCAGCCGGGGGGAGGGGAGGGGAAGAGCACCGTTACCTCCTCTACTCAGTTCTCCAGGGAGCTCACACAAAGGACCGTCTCTTAGGCACAGCCTCGCCAGAGATACGGAGCCCAGGGGTGACACCAGGAGCCACAGAGGGGAGTCTAGGGGTGACTCCTGCCAGTCCGCACCTCCAGGGCCCCTGACCTCGCTCCAGTCTGGGCTTCTTCCCCACCCTCATAGATGCTGAGGATCTGGAGGTCCCCCTGCTGGCCAGGCTCCAGGCGGTTTACTCTGGAAGGTTCTACCCTAAAGAGCAGCCTGGGCTCTCACTAGGGAATGGAAGAAGGCAGAGCTCTGTGCGCTAGACTCGATGGCCTCTTCCACACTGTGGCCACCGCACACAGGACCGTGACACAGCGACCCCTTACGCGCTGCCCGGCCAGCATGCTGTGCGGCGCTGTCTGTGGGAAGGTGAACAGTCCCTGTGTCCGCAAGCCCGCTTTGTCCTGCGCCCAGCTGTTACTCTCGGACTGGAGAGGCCCAAAGCCAGCGCTCACTGGACCGGCAGGTGGCTTCCAGTCAGCCCTGGATGGGCGGCTGCGTACAGACAGACGCTAGCTGACTGTCCACGTTGTGACCTGTGGAGCGTGGTTATGACCGGAGTGAACAGTGATGGCAGATCTCACCACACCTCTTTCTTGGGTATTAGCAATGTTTCTGTGTGTGTGTGTGTGTGTGTGTGTGTGAGAGAGAGAGAGAGAGAGAGAGAAAGAGAGAGAGAGAGAGAGAGAGAGAGAGAGAGAGAGAGAGAGAGATGGTCCTGGGCTTAAACTCAGGGCCTGGGCACTGCCCCTGAGCTTTTGCCTTCAAGGCTAGCACGCTACCATTTGAACTGCAGCTCCACTTCTAGCTTTCTGGTGGTTCATTGGAGGTAAGGGTTTCATGGACTTAATTGACTAGGCTGGCTTCAAACTGTGATCCATCCTCAGATCTCAGCCTGCTGAGTAGCTAGGATTGTACACGTGAGCCACCAACCCCTGGCTGATTTTTTAAATAAATGGCTTCCTGACAGTGGACTTGGCATGGGAGGCGTTCACTTTGTCAGCCCTGATTGTGTTATCTGTTCGTGAGATTTGCACTGTCTTATGTGTGTGGTGCTTCCATTAAAAGTTCACCTTAGCCAGGCACCAGTGGCTCACACCTGTAATCCTAGCTACTCAGGAGGCTGAGAACTGAGGATTGCAGTTCAAAGCCTGCCCGAGCAGGAAAGGCTGTGAGACTCCAATAAACCACCAGAAAACTGGAAGTGGCGCTGTGGCTCAAGCAGTAGAGCACTAGCCTTGAACTGAAGAGCTGAAGGACAGCGCCCAGGCCCAGAGTTCAAGCCCCAAGAAAAATGTTTACCCTAAAAATACACTTAGCTTTAAGAAAAGAAAAAAAAGACTAAGATCAACTGCATCGTAACAGTGTTGATCCTTCCCTAGCCAGGACAAAGGCATGGGTCTGCAGGGGCCGGAAGACCCAGCTTGTTCAGCGAAAGCCCTAGAAAACTGAATTTTAAATTGCTTCAGAGAAACTGTAAGAGGAGTCAGAGGCCAGTGCAGACTCGGGTCTGACAGCAAGCACTCCAAGACCGCTTCCCGTGACTTCCCAGCGTCCAGCTCCTCCCCGCTATTTATCCACAGCAGCCCTCCGCCACTGAATGCAGCTCCCCGCGGGGAGCCGAGCTCGTGAGCAGGGCATGAACACAGAGCCCCACTACAGCCCTCGCCCGGCAGGACCTCACGCCTCCAATCCACCAGACCCGTGGCTGGCACTCGCTCTCGGCCCCTCGCTCCCACAACTAGTTTACTGCCCAGTGTATGGTCTTTTCCAGAACATTCTTTTTTTTTGGGGGGGGGGGTCTGTCGTGGGGCTTGAACTCAGCCTGGGCGGTGTCCCTCAGCTTTTCAGCTCAAGGCAAGCGCTCTACCACTTGAGCCACAGCACCAGTTCTGGCTTTTTTTCTGCTTATGTGGTGCTGAGGAATTGAACCCAGGGCCTCAGGCATGCAAGGCAAGCGCTCTACCACTGAGCCACCCTCCCAGCCCCAGAACATTCTTTGCACAGGACCACACACTGTGCATTTGCCTGTGACACTGCCAGTCATGGCTGCGCCCAGGCCGGCGTGTGGCATTGCACGATCCACTCGTGCCCGGCATCTGCGTGAGTGGCGTCCACCACTGGGAGCAAAGTCGTGGGGAGCCAGCCTAACGGAGGAAGGCTCTTTGGGGGCTCATTTCAAAGATGGGGGTTGTGATTACTTGGCTTTGGGATATGGAGGCAGAATCACATGATGGAAGATGCTGGAAAGAGAGGAGACAAGGACCAGGCTCCAAATTCCTCCTGGGAACGGTTCCACCGCCTCCCGGCAGCACCCTGAGCCCGGCCCACGCTTAACCCGGGGACCCCAGGGCAGCACCAGGTCCCCTGCAGGGCAGCGTGAGGGTGCTCGCAGGCTGCCCAGGTACGCGCTGGTTTGCTGTTGTTAGTGGCTGCCTTCAGGTACTGCGTTTGCCTGGGGTGAGTGAGATGGAGCTCATTTCACTGGTCTGGACCTCCCAAATCATTTCCAGAGAGGACATGGCCCCTCCCTCCCAGCCAGGAGCCAGCCCCGCCCACCCCGCCCCTCTGCACTGGCAGACTTCCGCCAGCGTTGCTTTTGGCCTCTGCCCCCTAGTGGCAGAGACGCCTCACTGCCAGGTTCGTTGGCCTCCACTAGGAACAGATGATTCTGTAAAGGCTTCCTGGACTTACTTGCCTTCCGCTTTCCTTTTTTTTTTTTTTTCTGGTAGAATATCTATTTGCATCTTCTTTTTTTTTGGGGGGGAGACTTGAACTCTGGGCCTGGGCACTGTCCCTCAGCTCTTCAGCTCAAGGCAAGCACTCTACCGCTTGAGCCACAGCGCCACTTCCGGGTTTCTGGTGGTTTATTGGCGATCAGAGTCTCACGGACTTTTCCTGCCCGGGCTGGCTTTGAACCGAGATCCTCAGATCTCAGCCTCCTGAGTAGCTAGGATGACAGGCGTGAGCCACAAGCACGGGGCTTCTATTTGCATCTTATGAACACTTTTACTCCAGGACGTTTGAGAGTTTGAGAGGTAAACAGTCTGGAAATAAGATCTTTATCCCATGGATGTTTTGCAACTATTCTCACCATTCACGTCCTGACTTCTCGGTCCTTATAGCAGGATCTTCAAAGGCCAGGCATTTAAAAACTCTGGGTGCATCTAAACGGTCTGCTCCTGCTTTGATTTGTGTTCTTTGGATGTCATCTCCTGGAACACACACACACACATCTTTTCTCAGATTTACTTGTAGAAGTTCCATGGCCGCCTCTTTTACACTTAAGTCTGTGATGAGGCCAATTTTATTGCTGGTGTGAGGTGTGAATCAGCATCTGGTTTTTTTCACATGTGGAAAATACGTTCACCAGCACCATTTGTTTAAAAGCAACAACAACAAAACAGTCTCCTTGTCCCAAGGCTTCCCGGTACAGCTGTGGGCTGTGCAAACTTGTGCTGGCCGGGGGAGGGTTCCATCTCCCATCCATTCGGATGCCCTGAGCCCTCTCCCACCCATCCTGTCCTTGATTCTCTTAACTCTTATGGTAATCACCAAAATCAACTGGCTCCAGTACCCACCCTGGTCCTTTTCCAGAATTACTTTGGTTACCTAAATCCATGTTCAAATCCACTTGTCAACAAATGCAGATTAGCTTGTTGCTGGGATGGGGTGGGGGCTATGACCAGATCCGTTTGAGAAGAATTTTTCACCTCACCAGCATCCATCCTTCCCATCCACACAGGAATCAATCTCACCTAGAAAGAATTTTTTTTACACCTCCTTGGACTTTTTTTTTATTTTTGCTGATCTTATATGGATGTTGGATCTACAGCCAACTTTTTCCTATTTAGGGGACTATTACAAATTGTACTACTTTGAAAATTGCGATTTCTAGTACTTTTGTTTAGTACAGAGAAATATGGCTGATTTTTTTATATTAGTCATGTATCCTGCAACTCTTCTGAACTCAGTTATTAGTTCTAGTAGTTTGTAAAGTCCTTGAGACTTTCTCCTTCTTTCCTTCTTTCTCCTTCCTTCCTTCTTTCCTTCCTTCTTTGCCAACACTAGGGCTTGAATTCAGGTTCTCATGTTTTTGTTCAGTATGCTTGCTTGACTGATTGTTTACCACTTGAGCCACACCTCCAGCCCAGCTTTTTGATGGTTAACTGGGGATAAGAGTCTCAGAGTTTTGTGCCGAAGCTGGCTTTAAACCATCAGATCTCAGCCTCCTGAGTAGCTAGGATTACTGGCGTGAGCCTCCACACGGTCTCCTCAGGCTTTTCTATGTAGGTAGACATGTCATCTGCAAATACAATTTTACCTTTCCCTTTCTAGTCCTTGTGTCTCTGCTTGGTTTTTGTTTCTGGTGTTTTTCTTACCCTGTGGCCATGGCCAGGAACCGCAGCATGGTACTTGCCTTTGCCTTATTCCCAAATCAGGGAAAGCATACAGTCTTCTCAGAAAGCAAGATGCTGGCCTAGGCTTTGTGGGTATCTGTCATCAGGCAGAGGGATGTGCCTTTCTGTCCCTAGTTTGGGGAGAGCTTATCACAAATGGATTTGGATGTCGTTTCTGTTTCTGTGGAGGACAGCACAGGCCACATTTAGATCTGCTGACTCGGCTGGTCACACACTGAGGCTTTGTGCGATTGAACCAGCCTTGCACTGTAGGAGAAAGGCTTGAGGTGGAGTCACTGTTTGATTTGATGTTTGCTGGGAATCCTCTCATGTTCATTTGTTCTCAGGTACTGTCCAGTGGTCTGGGTGAGGAGATGTTGGCAACAATGGCCTCTAGCGGGCTCCCTGTGGCTGTCAGGGTCCTGGCCTAAGAATCTCAGGCTGCTCCCACACTGCCCCACCCACTCAGTTCCTTCCTTCCTTCCTTCCTCCCTCTCTCTCTCTCTTTCTCTTTCCTTCTCTCTTTTTTTCCAGTCCCGGGGCTTGTACTCAGGGCCTGGGCTCTGTCTCTGAGCCTCTCTGTGCTCAAGGCTAATGCGCTACCACTTGAGCCACAGTGCCACTTCCATCTGGCTTTTTCTGTTTCTGTGGTACTGGAGAATCGAACCCAGGGGTTCATGCATGCTAGGCCAGTGCTCTACCACTAAGCCACATTCCCAGCCCACCAGCTCCACCTTTCTGCAGAGCTGAGGCTCAGTGGGACCTTGATGACTCACAGGCAAGTTCGGGACCCCCATGGCAAGTGCTACTTACAACCTGGTTGTTAAAAGGCTGGTTTGCACTGTTTCCAAGCTGGGCCTAACCCCCTCTGCATGGACGTCACAGGAGCTCATAGCTGCTCCCACCTGGGGATGGATGCACATTCGAATACACCCCAACCCCATGATGGCAAATGGTGGGCAGAGAGCCACACCCCCAGGAACTGCGCATGCCCTCCCAACCTACAGCTCCAAACATCCTCCAACTCAGAGTGAAGAGGACAAGGTGCCATCAGTGCTCAGAGCCAGGGGCACAAGACGCTCTGATTGGCCAGCCCTGGCCACACCTCCCCCAGAGCTGCAGGTGAGGTCAGCACCCAGGTGACCAGAGCCAGACCCAAGTGATATGGGGGGCACATGAGGAGGAGGCTGGGGGTCCCACAGGGAAACACAGGGAGGATCCAGCCTCATGGGAAATCCACATACCCTCCCTTAGATGCTTTCTCATCCGGAGAGTTTATTTTTATTTTATTCTCATTTGTTGTTTTATTTTTTGCTGGTACTGAGGCTTGTACTCAAGGCCCAGGCGCTGTCATCTCAAAGCTGGTGCTCTACCACTTGAGCCACAGCTCCACTTCTAGCTTTTTGGTGGTTAATTGGAAATAAGAGTCTCACAGACATTCCTGCCCAGGCTGGCTTTGAACCAGATCTCAGATCTCAGCCTCCTGAGTCACTAGGATGACAGGCGTGAGCTTCCGGCTTCCTGACTTCATGTAGAGAAGTCAGTTGGTTTGAAAACAGAAGCCACTCACTGAGGTGTCCCACGCTATAGACAATAACGACTTAAGTAATGAGGAGATGATGAGCGTGGATGTCAGTGCTCAGTACACAGCACATCTCCCTGTAGTGTCTCATTCAAGTTCTTTTTTTTTTTTTTGGGGGGGGGGGTCCGGTCATGGGCCTGAACTCTGGGCCTGGGCGCTGTCCCTCAGCTCTTCAGCTCAAGGCTAGCGCTCTACCACTTTGAGCCACAGCGCCACTTCTAGCTTTTTTCTTTTTGCTTATGTGGTGCTGAGGAATCGAACCCAGGGCCTCAGGCATGCAAGGCAAGCGCTCTACCACTGAGCCACCTTCCCAGCCCCCTCATTCAAGTTCTTAAGCAATGAGAAGTTGGTCCATTCTGCAGAAAGAGAAACTGAGGCACAGAGAGGTAAAATAACGCCCCTCCCAGGAGGGCTCAGAGGTGGCCTCTACTGGGCTTCTTTGCCAGCGAGAGGAGACACATCTGAAATACAGTCCCCGGTGGCTGGGCCCCGTGGGAGATGGCATCTGCCCCCCCCCCCCAGGAGACACCCCGGTGGCCTGGGCACTTTGAGACCCAGATTCGCTCTGCTGTCTCCTTACCGGCTCCGCTGACAGCCTCCGCCCAGACCAGGCTGGTATTTTTAGCTCGCAGGCACCCTGCGCAACCCATAGTACACTCTGACCAAATTTAGCCATGTCCAGAGTCTGCGGGAGTCACAGTGAATGCAGAGGCCTCGGCTGCCTCGGCAGCCCTCAGCAGCCCTGGGGCCCCAGGGGCTGCAGGAGGCGGCGGGGGGTGGGGGGAGGGGGGAGGGGGATTTCCCAGGGCCTGCGGGGCTCACGGGAAACGTGTGGAGGGGAAAGCGAGATGCACAATCCAGCGTGTGGGCCGGGCCAAGCCAAGCCCCAAACACAGGTGCCTGAGTCTCTGTGCAAGGAGAGGGTGTGACAGTGGGGCGTGTGAGGTGACAGGTCGCTCCGCGCAGGTCTCACGTAGACCGCGTCCCCTGTTGGAAAACTGGGCACTCGACTGAAGTCGGAGAACCTCATGCAGCACAAAGTGCAAACTATCCCAAGATCTGCTGGCGGGCGCTGGTGGCTCACGCCTGTAATCCCCGCTACTTGGGAGGCCGAGATCTGAGGGTCATGGTTCAAATCCAGCCTGGGCAGGAAAGTCCAAGAGTCTCTTGTCTCCAATTACCACCCAAAAAGCCAGAAGTGGAGCTGTGGCTCAAGTGGGAGAGTGCAGCCTTGAGCACCAGAGCTCAGGGCCAGGCCCTGAGTTCCAGCCCCGGGCCCGGCATCAAGCCAGCGTCCTGCTTCTCCTGGCTCGTCCGGAAGTCTTGCCTTGGGCCCGCATGCTGGGATGCTGGTCAGCAGTTGCCCCTGGGATGGAGCCCGTTCCCACCGGGGGCCCGCCCCCTGGCGCCCCCTCGGGCACAGCCCCGCCTGGCCCCGGCGGGCTCAGCAGTGGCGTTTGCGCTGGTCAGGGCTCAACAGCGGCGGCGACAGCGCTCCAAGCGCTCCTCTCCATCCGGAGGAGGGGCCGCGTCTCCAATGCCCACCATCCGGGCCCCCATCTTGGGCTGGGGGGGCTGGGGGAGGGGTGTGGGGGCTCCCCAGGGATTCCAGACGGACAGTGAAGAGAGACAATGGCAGAGATGGCGGGAGAGGCAGGGAGAGACACGGACACAAAGAGACAGAACCAGACTCAGCGAGGGCTGCGCATGGCTCGCGTGGCCTGGCGCCCACTCCCTGCCCGGGGGGAAGAGCAGAGAGGGGCGGGTGTGGTGATGGGGACCCTGTGGTGCACCCCACTGGGGCCTCCTGCTGCAGCTTCCACACGGAGGCCAGCGTGTGGTGACCAGCATGGGCCTCTAGGGGGCGCGCAGCCCCGCTCCCCTGTGGCTGAGCTTCCTGATGGACGAGCCGGGGCGGGCACGGGCACCGGGGCGGGCGCGCGGGCACCGGGGCGGGCGCGCGAGTCCTGCACTGAGCTCCGGAGACACAGCCAGGCTGCGGCCCCGGCGGCGGGTGGCAGCTGGTCACGGGTGGTGAGCAGCAGCACGGGTTTGCACAGGTGCTTGGTCAGTGGGAGCCGAGCGGCCCTGGGTGCTGCCCACAGGCTCGGGCACTCACAGACCCCGGACAGCGCAGAGAGCCCGGTGGGCAGAGGGCATGGGTGCACGCGGAGGGCCTCCTGGCCGCTACCACCGTCCACCCGGGTCCCTCTGCGTGAGCCAGCTCCACCCCCTCCCTGGCTATGAACAGCGCGGGTGGGCGCTGCGGGGAGCAGGGCTGAGGCTGGGAAGGGGTGGAGGCCGGGCCCTGCTCCATCCGCTCTGTGGCCTCCTGGCCTCCATCCATGGTCCCCACCCAGGCTGCCTCCTGAGCCCGCCCCAGCTCCATCCAGACAGACACAGCACCGCCCCTGGGCCACCGCGCCTGCGGGGGCGCCCACCCCCCACCCCGGGTCCCCGGCCAGGTGCGCTCAGGACCCCGGGACAGGCCCACCAGCCACTCGCGACGCCAGCCGGCAGCCTCGGAACCCGGCTCGGGCAGCCAGGGGCGTCCCGGCTCCTCTGGCCCACGCCACCCCGAGTCCGCTGGGGTTCCGGGAAGAGGGTCCCCAGGCTGTGTGGGTCCCAGCTCAGCTCAGGTGGAATGCCAAATCCCCACTGCACCTGCCAAGAAGGGACAGAGGGAGGGAGGGAGGCAGGAGGGGGGAGAGAGGAAGGAGGGAAGGAAGGAGGAGGGAGGGAAAGCCCTGTGTCTCCCTCCCTCTGGAGCTTGGAGCCTCGCTCTTCCTCCCTTGTCCCACGTGAATGCTCTTCTCTGCAGAGGAGAGCGAGGCTCGGGGCTGCCTGCGGCCCTCGATCGCGTCGGCACACGGGCCGCCGTCCTCCATCTCAGCCCCACCAAGGCTGATGCTTGTTCCTCTCGCCAAACCTGTGGGAAACCTCCTGCTTCCTTTGGGGAAATCAGGGGAGAAGGGAAGTGGGGAGGAGAGGGCAGAGGAGGGGAGGGCAGGGCAGGGGAGCTGTGGGCACAGAACTGAAGTGCTGTTCAGGGTAACGGGGTGAGCACCAGTTGAAGGACGGGGCCCCCTGGTGGCCAGCTGCAGAGCCCGCCCTGTGCGCTTCCCTCACTACACCTTAGCAAAACCCAGGTGGGGAAACTGAGGCTCTCCGTCGGGAGGAAGAAGGTCTGGAGCCCAGACATCTGTGCCGCAGCCTGCACTCTCCAGGCACCAAAGGCAGAAGGCCTTGGACATCGGAGTGGAGCGGAGCCCAGCTGTGTGGGCCCGCACCCCTCCTCCTGCAAGCCGTCCCTGTCCTTCCAGCTCACACCTGCCACCTTGAGCTACTTGGGAGGCCGACGCTGGGAGGATTGCAGGTGGAGGTCAGCTCAGGCAGAAAAGTTCTCAGGAAAGCTCTCCTGTCGATGAACAGCTGGAGCAGAGACTCGGGCTGTCCTAGCTTCGGGGACCCCTGGCTGGGGTGGACCTGTCCCCAGAGCCAGCAGGGCCACCTGGTGGATGTGCTCTGAATAGCACCTCAGGGCAGGTGGGAGGCTGGCGGCCTGCAGGCTCAAGCAATGACCCAATCCCCCCTCCCCCCCCAAAATGCTCCCCAGTGTGGCCACTCCCCTCCCCCTCCAGGCCCCATTTTCTCCGCCTGGCAGTCGCCGGCATCCTCACCTGATTGCAAAGACGAGTTCTCGGGGCCCGGGGTGAACACTGTGGGCCGTGGACGTGAGCGGCCATGTTCCTGGGAACAGCCGTGGTGAAGTTGAAAGCAGGATCTTTCAAGAATGTTTTGTGCACTGGGCGCCAGGGGCTCATGCCTGTCACCGTAGCTACGCAGGGCTGAGGAGCTGAGGTCTGTGGGTGGTAGTTTGAAGCCAGCCCAGACAGATGAATCCAAGAGACTCTTATCTCCAATTAACCAGCAAAAATCCGGAAATGGAGGTGTGGCTCAAGTGGCAGAGTGCCCCACAGTTCAGCATGGGGCCGTGTCCTCTGCTCCCCGGCTGTCCCTGGGTTAAGAGTTACTCCAGGCCACCGTAGGGGTTAAGGAAGACAGCAGACCATCAACCGGATGGCAGGAGTGAGTTCAAGTCCTGCTGCGGCAGCCAGGAGCAGGGAGGAGGCTAAGGGGCCGAGTAGAAGGTGAGCCTTGAAACCCAAGCTAAAGAAAGCTCACAGAGCCAGGCACCAGATTCCAGGCACACCGGTCAGCCTAGCTACTCAGGAGGCTGAGATCTGAGGATCGCCATTCAAAGCCAGCCTGGGCAGGAAAGTGTGAGACTCTTATCTCCAATTAAGGACCAGAAAACCGGAAGTGGTGCTGTGGCTTAAGTGGTAGAGTGCAAGCCTTGAGTTGAAGAGCTGAGGACAGCACCCAGGCCCAGGTTCAAGCCCCAAGACCGACAAAAATGGAAGAAAGAAAAAGGAAGGAAGGAAGGAAGGAAGGCAGGCAGGCAGGCAGGCAAGCTAACAGCAGGACTTATGGAAGCAGCTGGGGCCAGGCTACCCATGGCTGCCAGAGCAGTCCAGTGCAGGCAGGCTTGACTCCCAGGGACCCAGGAGAGCAGGCTGCATGCCCCCTGCCCCCAACCCCCGGTCAGCCCCAGCGGGGCATGGCGGCTGGTACCAGGCGCGGTGGGGAGGCCAGAATGTGAACTGAGGGGCTCAGGGCCTGGAGGGCGCCCGGACCCGGGCAGCCTGTGTGCAAGGGCCTGGGTGGAAAACAACCAAGCGCAGGGCCGGCGTGGGCGCGGGTGGCTGACCTCCAGGGCCTGGGGACGGAGGCAGGCCTGCACGCGGGTCTGCACTGGAGAGGTGAAGGCCGTGGATTTTTCTGGAAGCGGGGGCGTGGTTCACCAGCCCCAAACAGCCCCAGGAAGCCTTGGACGCCAGCCCCGGGCCGCAGGAAGTCAGGTGGGCTCTGCTTTTCCCATCTTCCCGCCATGCCAGGCTTCTGTACCCAACCAAGTAGAGGAAGGGTGGATGGTGGTGATGGGCGTGGCTGGATTTGCACCCAGCCCCCCCAGGGCAATCCCACCCGCCTCCTTCCTATTAGCTTCTGTCCTAGGTACCTGGTACCCAACTTTCCTTGTGCCTCAGCCCCTGGCTCCCCCTGCCGGTGGGAGGGGAAGCGGCCTGGCTTCCTGTCGCAGGTGACGCCCCACCAACTCAGCCAGCCACATCCCCACCTCAGGTCTCTTAGGAGTGTGGGGGCAGCGCCACCCCTCCCCCAGAAGCCAGGGCTGATGGGGAAATCGGCCAAGTCCGGTTGCAGGACGGCAGGATGTCCCCTCAAAGCCATGTGGTCATGGGGCAGGGGTGGGGGGTGAGCCCGGCCCCCGCGGAAGGCGCCGGCGGAGGAAAGCCAGGGAAGCGTGGCTGCCGCCGGCCGTGCTGTCTGCGGTCACAGGAAGTGCACACGTGCGCACGCAGCTGAGATGCGCGGACGTGTGACGGGGCTCACCCAGGCGCAGCAGCCAGGACCACAGCTATGGTGTCCCTGACCCCCACGTGGGCCTGGAGCACTCGCTGGCGCACACACGGAAGGATGCAGCACTGATAACACAGGGCTGCCCTGCGGCGGCTGCCCCCGGGCCTTTACACACACTGTCTGCACTGTCTGGCACATCGCCCCCAGAACCTGGCTTGTTCCCTGGCCCTGCAGCCCCTTCCCCTCCGCCCTCTTGGCCTCTCCCCTTCATCTCCTCCCTCACCCTTGCAGGGACCTGAGCATTCACACTGTATGCTTGTAGCTTTGGGCGTCTGTCTGGCCAAGCACCTCAAGGGGGCCTGGTCCTTGGCACCTGAGGGCACATCAGTCCTGGCGGACCAGGACTGGGCAGCTGTCTGGGCAGCTGGCAGGTGGGCAAAGTCTGGGTCCCCTGGGCCTCGGGCGATGCGGAGCTGCAGCTCTGGGGGAGCAGAGGAGAATGTGGTTTCCAAGGTGTGTGTTCCTCTTTTGCGGTCAGCGTGACCCCCTGACCTCTGTGGCTGGGGCAGCAGCACCCCGCCCGGCCTTGGGGTGGGGAGGCTGTGGGGCCCGGAGTTCGGGGCCGCACAGAACCACAGCCAAAGCCACCCGAGGCCACTCACCTGTGCCGGCCACTGGGCCACGCTGTCAGAGTCCACGGCTGAACTCGTGAACTTGCAGGTGCCCTGGGCTCAGAGGTGCACAGGTGAGCACACAGACGCACGCACACACACACACACACACACACACACACACGGTCACACCCAGCAGGTGCTGGCCAGCCCCACCCCAAGCTTCCATGCTGTCGGGGAGACGGTGCGACCCCGGCACCCCAGGATTGTGAGGACATGGGGGGGCACTGGGCAGAGGGCGAGGGACCCTCTGTCTAGCGAGGTCCAATGTGGTCCTTGCCAGGCCCCGAGGAGCCCCGCACTCGTGCCCTCCCCACGGGGCTGTCCCGGGCCTCCCTCGCCTGGTTCCAAGCCTTCTCCTGCCCGGGACGCCGGTGAGGGCCAGGCCACCTTCCGACCCGCGCCCTGCTCTTGACACCCCCTTCCCCAGGTCTTGGACCCCACAGAGCAGCAGGGCGGGCGGGCGAGGCCCTGCAGGGGAGCCCTGGGAGAGGCCAGGGCCTCCCTGGGCCTCGTAGACGGGCGCTCCCCGCCAGGCCGCGTTCCCCGCCGGGCGCCTGCCCCGTGCTAATGGAACATTCCGGAGCTTCCACCTGGAAGCTCCTGGCGGGCACCGGGGGCCGGTGGTGCGCGGGGAGGGCTCTGCGGAGAGCACACGGGGACAGTGTCCCGGCCGCGCAGGCCCCGGGGGGGGGAGCCCCAGGGCCCCTGCGTCAGGCGCAGCCCCTGCCCCGGGGGCCTGGCCCCGTCCGTGCACGCGGGCCCGGGGCGCCCCGGCCGGGGGCCTGGCCCGCCCGCGCGCGCTCCCCGGCCTTTGCCTATATAAGGCCGGGCGAAGCGGGGCCCGGCCGGACGGGCGCTGTCCTCAGGGGTGTTTGGCACCCGGCAGCAGGTTCTTGTAAAGACCTGGCGGGGAGATTGTTTGACAGCTGGCTCCCAGGGGAGCTGCCGGGCGCCGGGGACACGGGGTGCTCCGGGGGGCCGGGCCGGGCGCGGCGAGCGAGGGCGCCAGGCCGCACCCTCCACCCCGGAGTCCGCTCGCAGCCACGCCACGGCCGCCGCGCCACCGAGGCCCCTTCCGTCCCAGGCCTGTCCTGTGCCAGGCGAGTCTCTGCGGGTGACCGGCTGTGGCTCCTCTCCCAGCCCCTTCCCCTGGGCATCACCTCCGTCCAGCCGCGCCTGGGCGCTGTCAGGCGACAGACAGGTGCCCGGTCCCGTCCACAGGCAGAGCGCCAGCTGTGCCGCCAGGCCCCACCCACCCGAGCCCTCCCACCCAATCCAACCGCAGGATGCCAGGCCCCGCCCACCAGGGCCCTCCCCACCCAATCCAGCCGCAGGACACCAAGGCCCCGCCCACCAGGGCCCTCCCCCACCCAATCCAACCGCAGGATGCCAAGGCCCCGCCCACCAGGGCCCTCCCCCACCCAATCCAGCCGCAGGACGCCAAGGCCCGTGGCCTTGTCCACACGCGGAGCCTCCTGTGGGCACTTGCCTGGCAGGGCCGCCCGTGGAAGGGGCACTGGCGAGAGCGCTGCAGGGACCGGCGCTTCTGGCCGTGGAAGTGTCCCCGCGCCATGACCAAGCTGCCGAGCGCATCCCGGGCGGCGGAGGGAAGGGCGAGCAGGCGTCGGGTCCGCTGCAGGCCCCGGTGCGGCGGCTATGCCTCATTTCTACCTTTTTGTGCTGCCTGGGCCTTGACAGCGCCTGGGCTGCGTCCTGGAGCTGCTGCGCTCAAGGCTGGAGCTCTACCTCTCGGGCCACCGCTCTCTGGCTTTGTGCTGGCTAATTGGAGATCAGAGTCTCACGGACGGGGCTGGGAGGGTGACTCAGGGGTCCAGGCTCGCCTAGCACGCATGAAGCCCTGGGTTCGATTCCTCAGTCCCACAGACACAAGAAAAAGCCGGGAGTGGTGCTGTGGTTCAAGTAGAAGAGCCCTGGGCAAAAGAAGCTCAGGGACAGCGCCCAGCCCTGAGTTCAAGCCCCAGGACTGGCCAAAGAAAAGAAAGAAAAGAGTCTCCCAGACTTCCCTGCCCAGACCAGCTTTGAACCGTGATCCTCAGCTGCCGGCCTCCTGAGTGGCTGGGATGACAGGCGCGAGCCACCTGCCAGTACTCCGGGTCTTTCTTGTGTGGAGTTTGATTTCCGCTTCCCCGAGGCTGTGGCTCACAGGACCGGAGCCTGGTGTGGCGCTTGCAGCCCCAGGGTGCAGCAGAGCAGGAGGGGGTGGCGTGGGGTTGTGGGGCGCATGCTGCGAGCCCCGCACACAGCCTGGGACTCCCAGGCTCCTAGCTGGGGGCTCTGGGGAGACAGGTAGGAAGTTCCCTTCCAGGGCCGGAAGCAGACCAGCCACACCCCAGCTCAGAGGGACACCCCGAATCTAAATATAGCCACAGCCACAGGGGCGCGGGTGCAGTCTGGGGAGAGGAAGCCTAGCGGGGTGGGGGTGGGGCACCCCTGACTCCAACCCTCCCCCACCCTCAGGGGAGAGGAAATGGTGACAGTTAATTCTGGCCTGGCTGGGGACAGCAGGGACCTCTCCACCGGGCTGGTCCTTAGCTCTATTTCACGAGGAGAGGGCTGGGACAGGGTGGACTTTCCAAGCAGTCGCCTGGCGTGTCCAGAGCCAGGAGCTCTCCGAGCCTCAGTTTCCCCACCTGCAGAATGGGTAGAGTGTGCGCTGCCGGGGGAAGGGCTCCCCCTCAGATGACTGGCTGCACCTCATGCCTATGTGAAGGCACTGGGAGCCCTCACCCAACCTTTCCAGGAGTTTCAAGATGGCACCAGCGAGTTCAAGGCCCTCCTGAGCACAGACGTGCCAGCCACTCCCCGATGTCCTACAGCTCCCAAGGCTCCCGGCTGGTTCCAGAAGGTTCCAGGGGAAGCAGCAGGGCCGGGGCGAAACCATGCCCGGGCAGGTGCTCACAGGGCCCCTCCCACAGTGAGGCTGGACCTCCGTGTGTCACCAGGTCACCAAGGGAAAAACCAAACCATAGCTCCACACTGCACAAGTCACTGCTGTGACCACACCACGCACTGGACGCAGGGTCCAGGGAGTCTCGCTGTGTCCTTCACTGCTAAAAGACGTCTAGCCAGGCATGGTAGTATATGCCTGTAAGTCCTGCACTAGGGAAGTAGAGGCAGAAGGCACCAGAGCCTCAGGTCAGCCTGGATGAGAGAGAGAGGGGTGGGGGAGAGGTGGCAACTCTCACCAAAATCTTCCAGTGCCTGTGGTACAGGGTAGCCGCCTGCTCGGAATTTTCTGTGTCTTTTATTTGTATTTATTTTTATTTACTTATGTATTTGTTGGTCGTGGGGCCTGAACTCTGGGCCTGGGCGCTGTCCCTCAGCTCTTTGGTTCAAGGCTAGCACTCTACCACTTGAGCCACAGCGCCACTTCTGGTCTTTTCTGTTTATGTGGTGCCGAGGAATCGAACCCAAGGCCTCATGCATGAGAGGCAAGCGCTCTACCACGGAGCCACCTCCCCAACCCCACTTTTGTATTTTTGTTTCCTCCTCTCTATTCAATAGACTCTGCCACCTAAATCAGAGCACCATCTCCAAAGAGTGAGAGGCCAGCTGGCCTGAGGGCGGGGCAGTCAGGTGGGGGGGCAGGAGGGGGCTGGCACGGCCCTGCGTCAGGACCCAGGGTTTTCCTTTCCGTGTCTTTGGTGTGTCTCTCTCCCTCATTCTGGGTCTCCCCCTCCCCCACCCCCTCCACTGGGTTTCCCTCTGTGTCTGTGGGCATCTCTCTTCTTCCTGAAGGAGATGAGGACAGAATCCAAGGAGAGCACCGGTGACTGAGTTGTGCCGGCCCTGTGTCCCAGGGGTGGCAGAGGGGACGCGGCTGGAGGGAGGACAGTAGTCCTCGGAGATGTCCAGAGCAGGGCAGAAAGAGCAAAGGCCCTGGGGCAGGTTATCCTGGGGAGCAGACCTCCACAAGCAGGAGCCTCTAGGAGCCAGGACCCCAGGGGACCTCCCAGGGTGGAGCCCCTGGGGACTCTAAGTGGGTCCAGGTGAACTAGTCACTGGGAACCTCAAGGAACTTTCCAGAACCCCCACCTACCCCCCCCCCCCACCAGAGGAAGGGATCCGGCGATGGGCCCAGCACCAGCACCAGCACCTACCCCGAAGAGGCTGGAGCTAACGCGCGGCCCAGGCCTGAGAGCGCGTTGCGCCCTTCTATGTGTTCAGTGGACGTGGACACCGCTGCAGGAGGACAGCGCTGCGGGGCCAGCGCTGACCTGCCCTGGGGGGGCGGTAACTGTCCCGTGGCCGCCCGCAGCTCACTATGCACGCTGGGAGTCCTGCGGGGCGGACCAGGCCTGGCTGTGACGCCCTGGGCCCTTGGCCCGCCCTCCCAGCCGCCTCTGCCCCGTGCAGGCCCCGGGCCTGCCGAGTCTCTCGGCCTGGCCCGTCCTCCCGGCTGGTGGCCGGTGGTGCCCGGGAAGGCCCCGGACGCTCACCCTCCCAGGGGACAGCTGAGCCTGGCTGGCTGGAGGCCTGCGTCCTCACACCACCCCGGGCAGCACCGGCCAGCTGGTGCAGGTCCAGGGGCTCTGGGACAGTATGGCTGCGGGGAAGCGCGGGCAGCGCCGGCCGGGCCCCAGGGCCTGGAGGGGGCAGAAGGGGCCGGGGTCTCGGCTGGTGGAGGGCTCCAGCCTGCTCCCTGGGTCCCCGAGTCACATGCCCATGTGTGAGAACACAAGCATGTGCACACACACACACACACACACACCCCACTTCCTGGCTGGGCCCCGCTGGGTCTCCTGGCCTCCTCGGGGCCCTGCCGGGCTGGCGCTGTGCACACCTGCTCTCACGCCTCCTCTCCCCGCCGGAGGGTCTGTCATGGGGGTGTGGGGGGGAACCCCAAGGAGGCCTCCCCCAAGCAGCCAGCACCCCACTCCTGCCACGCACACCCCCACTCAAACCAGCCCCACAGCTGCTGCCATTTCACTCCACAGTGCCGCACAGCCCCGCTGGGTGCTCCGTGCCCGGTGCTGGGTGCTCCGTGCCCGGTGCTGGGTGCTCCGTGCCCGGTGCTGGGTGCCCCATGCCCGGTGCTGGGTGCTCCGTGCCCCGCTGGGTGCTCTGTGCCCGGTGCTGGGTGCTCCGTGCCCGGTGCTGGGTGCTCCGTGCCCGGTGCTCATTCCCCCATGCCCGGTGCTGGGTGCTCCGTGCCCGGTGCTGGGTGCTCCGTGCCCGGTGCTGGGTGCCCTGTGCCCGGTGCTGGGTGCCCCGTGCCCGGTGCTGGGTGCTCCGTGCCCGGTGCTGGGTGCCCTGTGCCCGGTGCTGGGTGCTCCGTGCCCGGTGCTGGGTGCCCCGTGCCCGGTGCTGGGTGCCCCGTGCCCGGTGCTGGGTGCTCCGTGCCCGGTGCTGGGTGCCCCGTGCCCCGCTGGGTGCTCCGTGCCTGGTGCTGGGTGCCCCGTGCCCGGTGCTGGGTGCTCCGTGCCCGGTGCTGGGTGCCCCGTGCCCGGTGCTGGGTGCTCCGTGCCCGGTGCTCGTTCCCCCATGCCTGGCGCTGGGTGCTCCGTGCCCGGTGCTGGGTGCCCCATGCCCGGTGCTGGGTGCTCCGTGCCCGGTGCTGGGTGCTCCATGCCCGGTGCTGGGTGCCCCATGCCCGGTGCTGGGTGCCCCGTGCCCGGTGCTCGTTCCCCCATGCCCGGTGCTGGGTGCCCCGTGCCCGGTGCTGGGTGCCCCATGCCCGGTGCTCGTTCCCCCGTGCCCGGTGCTGGGTGCCCCGTGCCCAGTGCTGGGTGCTCCATGCCCGGTGCTGGGTGCCCTGTGCCCGGTGCTCGTTCCCCCATGCCTGGCGCTGGGTGCCCCATGTGCCCGGTGCTGGGTGCCCTGTGCCCGGTGCTCGTTCCCCCATGCCTGGCGCTGGGTGCCCCATGCCTGGTGCTGGGTGCCCCGTGCCCGGTGCTGGGTGCCCCGTGCCCGGTGCTGGGTGCTCCGTGCCCGGTGCTCGTTCCCCCATGCCTGGCACTGGGTGCTCCGTGCCCGGTGCTGGGTGCCCCATGCCCGGTGCTGGGTGCTCCGTGCCCGGTGCTGGGTGCTCCATGCCCGGTGCTGGGTGCCCCATGCCCGGTGCTGGGTGCCCCGTGCCCGGTGCTCGTTCCCCCATGCCCGGTGCTGGGTGCCCCGTGCCCGGTGCTGGGTGCCCCATGCCTGGTGCTCGTTCCCCCATGCCCGGTGCTGGGTGCCCCATGCCTGGTGCTCGTTCCCCCATGCCCGGTGCTGGGTGCCCCGTGCCCGGTGCTGGGTGCCCCATGCCCAGTGCTGGGTGCTCCATGCCCGGTGCTGGGTGCCCTGTGCCCGGTGCTCGTTCCCCCATGCCTGGCGCTGGGTGCCCCATGCCTTGTGCTGGGTGCCCCATGCCCGGTGCTGGGTGCCCCATGCCTGGCGCTGGGTGCCCCATGCCCGGTGCTGGGTGCTCCATGCCCGGTGCTGGGTGCCCCGTGCCCGGTGCTGGGTGCTCCGTGCCCGGTGCTCGTTCCCCCATGCCCGGTGCTGGGTGCCCCGTGCCCGGTGCTCGTTCCCCCATGCCTGGCGCTGGGTGCTCCATGCCCAGTGCTGGGTGCCCCATGCCCAGTGCTGGGTGCTCCATGCCTGGTGCTGGGTGCCCCATGCCCGGTGCTCGTTCCCCCATGCCTGGTGCTGGGTGCTCCATGCCCAGTGCTGGGTGCCCCATGCCCAGTGCTGGGTGCTCTATGCCTGGTGCTGGGTGCCCCATGCCTGGCACTCTTTCCTCCATGCCTGGTGCTGGGTGCTCCATGCCTGGTGCTGGGTGCTCCATGCCTGGTGCTGGGTGCCCCATGCCTGGCGCTCTTTCCCCCATGCCTGGTGCTGGGTGCTCCATGCCTGGTGCTGGGTGCTCCATGCCCGGTGCTGGGTGCCCCATGCCCAGTGCTGGGTGCCCCATGCCCAGTGCTGGGTGCTCTGTACTTGGCGCGGGGTATTCCAGCTTGGTGCTGGGTGCTCTATGCTTGGTACTGGGTGCTCCATGCCCGGTGCTGGGTGCTTCGTACTTGGTGCAGGGCATTCCAGCCTGGTGCTAAGTGCTCCATGCCCGGTGCTGGTTCCCCACTTGTCTGTGGCCCTGACACTGCCAGCTTTTCAGTGTCTGGACATCTGCATTGTTTCTGCTCCAGGACGCAGGGAGGGCGGGGCGGGGTGGCAGGGGGGTGGGCAGCGGGTCTGGGCAGCTCTGTCTGGAATCAGTGGTGTGGGCTGGGGTTCTGGCCTCTGACCTGGCCTCTCTCCTCTTCCCCCTCCAGGTGTCTGTGAGGTGGGTCTCTGGCTTCAGCGTTGATTTTTGGAGCCTGTGGTTCTTTTAGACTGCTTAAGTGAATCAAGGTGGGAAGGAGGAAGGGGAGGGGGAGGGAAGGAGAAAAGAAGCAGAGGAAGGAGAGGGGGGAGGGGGAAGGGGGGCCCACCCCACCCTAACTGGCTTCCCTGGGGGGTTAGCAAACTGATGTTCAAACTGATGATCAAAGCCCTTTGCAGCTGAGACTGCTGGGGGGGGGGGGGGAGAAGGGGAGAAGCAGGGAGGAAGGGAGAAGCGGGGAGAAGGGGAGAAGCAGGGAGAAGGGAGAAGCGGGGAGGCGCTGAGCTGGGCCTGTGGCTTCACCTGCAGTCTCAGCTACTCAGGAGGATCATAGTTCAAAGCCACCCTGGACAGAAAAATCCGTGAGACTTTTATCCCCAATTAACCACAAGAAAAAAACAAAATCCCGGAAGAATGGCTCAAGTGGCTGAACATCTGCCTTGAGAAAAAAACAGAGTGCGTGAGGCCCAGAGTTCGAGCCCCAGTACTGGCAGAGAAGAGAGGGGAAGGAAAGAAGGAAGGAAGGGAGGGAGGGAGGGAGGGAGGGAGGGAGGGAGGGAGGGGAGGAAGGAAGGGAGGGAGGGAGGGAGGGAGGGGAGGAAGGAAGGAAGGGAGGGAGGGAGGGAGGAAAGGAAGGAGGGAGGAAGGAAGGGAGGGAGGAAGGAAGGGAGGGGGTAAGAAGGAAGGAAGGAAGGAGGAAGGAAGGAAGGAAGAGGGGAGGAGGGAGGGTGGGCGGGGCTGGGTTAGACAGCGCTGAGGCGGGAGGGGCTGAGCTGGAGGCTGTCTGTGAAAACAAACACAGCCTCCGGCTTGGGGCTGGGCCTGGGTCAGCTGGGTCACCCTGGGTGGCTGTCACCCTGGGTGGCTGGCGTGGAGGTGCCACGCGGGTGGGGCATGCGGCCCCGCCCCGCCGGGAGCCCGCTGATAAGCACAGCTGGACTTATCGGCTTCCAGGAGACCTGAAGGTATCAGAGCCAGGTGCCAGCGCCGTGCCAGGGACGGCTCCCCCACTGAGGGTCCAGGTGTGGTGTTTACGTCTCTGGGGAAAACATGTGGCACCTTGCCCGGATGTAAACCCTAGCCCTGCCCGTGAAGATGGCCGGGCCTCCAGGCCTCCATTTCCAGCTGTGACCAGGCTGTGTGTGAGGGTCAGGAGGTGGGGGTGCCAACCCATGAGGGACCCGGGAGGTGCTGGAGAACAGTGTGTGTGTGTGTGTGTGTGGGTGTGGGTGTGTGTGTGTGTGTGTGTGTAAGCACGCGCACACGCTGGGGCTTGAGCGCAGGGCCTGGCTTTTTGCGGGCTAACTGGAGAGGAGTCTCACAGACATTCCTGCCCAGGCTGGCTTTGAACTGTGATCCTCAGACCTCAGCCTCCCGAGCAGCTGGGGCGCCAGGCGTGGGGACTGCGCCTGGTGCAGTGGCTGCGGGAGCTGCGTGTGAGGCTGGCGCAGGCAGCGTCACAGGAATGGGTCACCATCCATCCTCATCGCCCTCCTTTATCCTAGTGACAAACCCTGGCAGCGCGCTGTGCCTATTAGCTCATCTACAGGGGGTGTTACCAAGATGGCTGCCAGAGTTCCCGCCGTCACGCCTAAGATCCAGAATACTAAGCCTGAGCATCCAGACTTCACCTCCCCTGGCACCATTCTGCCCCCGCCTGCGGCAGGCAGGCCGGGCACAGGCAGGGGGTCTGTGCCTGGGGGCGGCGAGGTGGGATGGGGGGCTGCCGTGGCTGAGATGCTCACGTCCAGGGCCGTGGGGTGTCCCGGTGAGGAAGTGCACAGGGCAGAGGCTGGCAGGGCAGCTCCTCAGCCAGGCCGCCCACGACCTCCACAGAACCCAGGCCACTGGTGTGCGCTCGCCCCAGGGCCCACGGAAAGGGCCAAGGGCAGCCTCCACCCCTGGGGTGAGGGCGGCGGGCCCGGGCAGTCGCTGCCGGTCCCGGGCAGTCGCTGCCGGTCCCAGCCAGCCCAGTCCTGTGCTCCTCAGCCCACTGAGCCGAGCCCTCGGACACCCCGCTGGGCTCCCCATCTACAGCTGCCTCCCCGCTCCCAGGATCCAGGGCCACTCCCAGCCTCGCGCTGGAGGCTGGGGAGGCTGATAGGGACAGGACACGGCCGGCAGGTGGCCTTGCTGATAACCCTGGCAGTGCCCGCAGCAGACCCTGCGGGGCTTATCAGCCCCAGCAAGCCCCCGGCCCCGCCCTCGTGCTGGCAAAGAGACACCGAGGGCAGCCTGGGCCGGGCCTGGGAGGCCAAGCAGCCCGGGGAGGCCAAGCAGCCCGGGGAGGCCAAGCAGCCCGGGGAGGCCGAAGGACAGCAGACCTGCAGAGCACCACCCCTCTGCGCCTCCGTTTCCTGTCTGGACGGGGCAGGGGGGGTGAACTCCATGTGGACCCCCCTCTCACTGCTCACCCCTCGGTCCCACAGCCCCCCAGGAAGCTGCTTCCTCCTGGTGACCGGTCTCTGCCCCGCTGGCCTGCCAGACTGGACATCCCAGACTCCTGTGGGGCAGGCGGGGCTCCTTTGCTGGACGCCTCTCCTGCCCATCGCAGTGGCCATGCGTGCGGTCTGGCCGGGCCGTGTGCACCAGCTCCACTTGGGTGTGAGGGCTGGGCGGGGTAGGGGTCCTCATGGCTAGCAAGTGCAAAGGCCCTGTGGTGGCTCTGCCTAGCGTCATGACAAGCTAAAGGCTGCCAGGACTAGGGTAAAGTGAGGAAAGATGAGGCCACGGCTCCACAAGCCATCGTGGGCAGCGGGGAGTCACAGAGGGTTGGGAGCTCGGGGAGCCGGGGCTCTCTGGGCATCTGGGGTGCTTGTGGGGCAGGGCGCAGGCAAGAGGGCGGCGCTGGGACGGGTGCAGCGGTGGAGGGCAGAGGCGGCGGGGAACGACCCAGCCGGGTCTGAGGGCCCTTGGCAACCTGAGCCTCACCGTGTCTGTCAGGCCCCGTCCCAGCCCTGGGAACCCATGGAATCCCCCAGGATTCCACCTCCCCCAAGCCCCAGCTCTAGGACCCCACGGGGCCCCTTCCTGTCCCCCCAGGTCCTAAACCACTCAGCCCTCTTTGCTTTAGCAAAACAGAACTTCCAAGCTCAAAGCACCAAGCACATGGCCTGAGCACAGGCTGGACGGACCCGCTGCCCCCTCCTGCCCCCCCCCCCCCCCGCGCGGGGCGAGGTCGCAGGCCAACAGCTCTGAAGAAAACGAGCTTTATTGTTATCCCCTGCCGGTCTAATAAAATACGGGAATGGCCACAGCTACCTTGCTCCCGGCCTGGCGGGCAGGCGGCCGGTGCGGCAGGGCAGCGCGGCGGCACGCGGCTCCCTGAGGTAGGTGTGCGGGCGCGGCTGCCCGGCCGGGAGCCCGCGCCGTGGCGGCATCGGCGTGGAGCCCCATGGGGGACGACGTGCGCCCCCCCGCGGGGTACACAGCGTCCTGGCTGCAGATCACAGGACACGGGAGGAGGGTCCATCCTGTACCCCTGAAGGCTGCTGCGCATCCCGACTGGGGCCTCACCGGCCTTGGGGCCCGGGTGCCCCCGGGCTCCGCCACCGCCGCCCAGTGACAGAACACAAGTCTCAAAGTCCCCACGAGGGCGGGGCGCGCACCCCGGCACGGCTGGCGGGGGTGGGGGGTTGCCCAGCCCCCGGGCGGGCGCCCCACCTTCTCCCAGGCCCCACGGGCGCGTCACTGCATCCGGTCGGGCTGCAGCTGGGGCGCCTGGTACTGCAGGAAGGCCGCGGCAGCCGGGGCGGCGGCCGGGAGCGAGGGGGGCATCGCGGCGGGGTAGCCGTAGCCCACGAAGCTGGAGGCCGAGCCCGGTGAGGCGGCGTACGGGCACTGGTCGTAGGCGGCTGGCGGGTACGGGGCGTAGGCTGGGTGGGCGGGCGTGTACTCGAGGTAGGGCGAGGACAGGGACGGGACCGGGGTGGCCGGGATCACCATGCTGGGCTGCAGGATGGCTGACGGGTAGACATAGTGGGGCGTCAGCCTGTGGAACAAGCAGAGTCAGGGCCGACGTCAGAGGGGGAAGGCTGGAACTGGAAGCAGGTGGGGTAGGAGAGCAGCTGGACCGTGCCTCAGGGCCTTTGCACAAGCTGTGCTTGCTCCCAGCAGGACACTAGCCCAGCCCCCCCCACCCCCCCCCCCCCCCCCCGCAATGGAGCCCCAACAAAGCTTTCCCAGACTTTCCCCATCTCCTGCAGGACCATGAGATTTAGGAAGCTCAATAAAACTCAAAAGTATGGCCTTGTGGCAGGGTGCTAGGCTCACAAGACTGCCTCCTAGCTACTCAGGAGGCTGAGAGGTGAGGATCGCGGTTCAAAGCCAGCCCGGAAAGTCCGTGAGCCTCATCTCTAATAAACCACCAGAAAAACCCTAGGTGGAGCTATGACTCAAAGTAGTAGAGTGCTAGCCCTGAGCAAAAGAGCTCAGGGACTGCACCCAGGCCCTGAGTGCAAGCCCCATGAGCAACAACAAAAAGTGTGCCGTTTCGATTTAAAATTGAGAATTTGGGGTGGGAATGCGGCTTAGTGGTAGAGGGCTCGCCTAGCATTACACAAAGTCCTGGGTTCGATTCCTCATTACCACATACACAGGAGAAGCTGGAAGTTGTGCCGAGACTCAAGTGGTAGAGCGCTGGCCTTGAACCAAAGCTGAGAGACAGCGCCCAGGGCCTGAGTTCAAATCCCACAACTGACAAAACCAAAACCAAAATCCCTGAGAATTCCAAGCCGGCAAGGGAGGGATGGGGTCCACCAAGGCGAGCCTGGCCACCCCCTGCCCCTCCCCCCCAGGCTCAAGGCCAGGCCAGTGCAGGCGCAGGTGGAGAGGTGGGCGACAGGAGGCCCGAGACCCATGCCAGTGATGCCCTGCGGGCCCACCCCGACTCCAACCACTGACAGAAAACGGGGGTCTGCAGACCCACCCGACTCCAGCCACCGACAGAAAACAGGGTGCCCTGCAGACCACGGGCCCCACGCCTGTCCTGCTCCCCCCCCCCGCCCGCTGCCCTGGCTCCACAGTGTGGGGCACGAGGGCGGAGTCCCTGCAGCCAGAGAATACCCCAGTGACGCCGAGGGGCTGAGCAGGCCCAACCCGTGCCCACGGCGGCCCTGCCCCCCACGCCACGAGCTGGCAGCGGTGTGGGACGAGGCGAGGAGAATGCACACCTTGGGGCGGGGGGGGGGGGGGTTGCTGAACCCCTCACGGGGCAGAGGCGCTAGCACGAAACTCCACGCACGCCTGCTGATTGATCGGCTCAGAGACGCGCCACACCGTGGCACGCCGTGATTCTCCACGCGATTCTGTGGGCAGGCAGCCACAGAAGCTGGAGATCCGATCCCACACCAGGGCTGGCAGCCGCCAAGGCCGCAGCCTGAGCCAGACCGCAGACCCGCACGCAGACCCGCACGGCAGCCATTCCCAGGCCTCTGGCGGAAGCCCGGCACAGGCTCCGCCTGCCCCGCACTCCTGGAGCCTGCACCCTGCCAGCCTGGCACAACACGGCCTGGGTTCAAATCCTGCCGCCCTGGGGAGGCCATCTTTCATTCCCGACGGGACCTGGGCACTGAGCAGAGCTCGCCGTCTGTCCTCCAGGTGTGGCCTCCAGGACCAGCCGTGGGACACCGAGGTTGACAGGAGTGGAGGCTGCAGCCCACCCGGCCATGAGACCTTCCCGACGGCCCTCCAAGTGTGGGGTTCTGAAGCCGTGAGCCCGACTGTCCCCAAACACAGGCCGGCACAGCCCTGCGAGCGGGGGCGTTGAAATGGCTCCCGACAGCCAGGCGGGCAGCGGTCACCCCGGCACGGCCGCCCGGCAGCTGCGGGCCTTCCTGCCCCAGGCCAAGTGAAGAGGAGAGGCTGCAGAGCCGCATCACAGCCACGCCAGAGGCGACCCGAGATGACCAGAGGCCACGCCCAGGGGCGCCCAAGCCGAGGAAAGAAGGCCCACACGTGCACGTGCAAACACACACACACCAACAACCCTGGGCTCCAGGACACACACACCACCGCAGACCAAGACCTTCCTGGCCCTGGGAACCAGGCCTCCCGCGCCCCTGCCGTCCACGGCTCTGCCCGCTGGACCCGCAGGCCTGCAGAGGGCACAAGCTAGCCCAGCCCGGCTCCTCTGCCCCACGTCTGTGGCCAGGACAGGCTGGATGCACTCCCTGCCCCACAGCCTCCGGACTGTGCCACACGCTGAGCACTCTCCTCGCCAATCAGTGCCCGTGTTCACCCCCGCCTCTTCCCAGGTCTCTGGGCTGGGTCACTGGACACAGCAGAAGGAACAGAATCATGCTCAAGACTCCCCAGGCCTCAACAGCTCCAGGACCAGCCCAAGACCTGGGGCTTCCCAGGGCTCCTCCAGCCCCCCAGACTCCACCCCATCTCCCACCAGCCCCAGGACCTTGGCAGCTACCATGCTTCTGCCCGCAGGCTCCTTACCCACCCCCCCCCCCCCCCCCCCCCCCCCCCCGCTGCAAGCAAGCTCACCTTCCCAGATGTTTTCTTGGGCCTGCAGCTTCACTCTTTCTGGCAGTCTGAAGAACAGACCCCCGTCTAGGCCGCTGGGTGCTGAGTTCTCAACACAGCCATGATCAGGGTTCTCTGCTACCCGCGTGTGCGGGAGCCCAGCAGACACAGCTCCCTCCCAGAGCCCTCTCCTCCCACCCAGCTGGCTCAGGCCTCATCAGCAAGGAGCACCGGGGAACCCCCCAGCTTCGCCCACGGGGCCACGTGTGGCCTGTGCCTGACACCATGCAGCCACCCTGGCCTCAATTTCCCCATCGGCAAACTAAGGATGCCAGAGTGCAAGACCGAGCTTGCCCGGGCCCGGGCTGCCCTAGGAGGGGCTGGGTGAGAAGCAGGGCACCTGCGCCCTCAGTGGACAGGGTGGCTGCTGACAGGTCACCCCAACGGGCAGGCCTGGCACACAGCCTGTCACGAGAGACAGGGCCTGGGCTGGGAAGGTGGCTCAGTGGTAGAGCGCTTGCCTTGCATGCCTGAGGCCCTGGGTTCGATTCCTCGGCACCACATAAGCAAAAAGAAAAAAGCCGGAAGTGGCACTGTGGCGGCTCAAGTGGTAGAGCGCTAGCCTTGAGCTGAAGAGCTGAGGGACAGCGCCCAGGCCCAGAGTTCAGGCCCCAATACCGGACCCAAAAAAACAAAACAAAACAAAAAAGAGATAGGGCCTTGCCCTGCACTCAAACCCAAAGCCCCGAGGGAAAGGCAGGGCTGGGGGGGGGGGGGGGGAGTGGGGGAGCGTTTCCTGAACAGAGCCACCACTGAAAGAAGCCCAGGAAAGGCAAAGGGCCGTTCACTTTTTCTGGCTTTGGGAGCTGGTCCCAGCGCTGCGCTGCCCACCCAGGAGACTCTCAGCAGGAAGGGAGGGCCCAGTGTGCCACCGCTGGCAGCAAGCCAGGCCTTAGGGGTTCTGGGGAACCCCCGTGCAGTGGCAGGGAAGGGGAAGGCTGCCTGTGGTATGGCCGGGACACACATGAACTTGTCACCTGCCCACCCCACCCCCCACCCCCACCGAGTTAGATTGGGACAACCCAACTTGCCGCTCTGCAGCCCAGGCTCATCAAACCAGCACGGAGAGGCTGGGAAACATCTCTCCTCAGCCCAGCACTTGCTGGCAGCCCGGACACCCAGCTTCAGATTCCACAACTGCCATCAAGGCCCCGCTCCCTCCCCCTCCCCCCTCCCAGCCATCCTGCAGGGGGCGCTGGGATCACCAGCTGGGCAGGGGCTCGCCCAGGCCCCAGGGCAGGCTAAGCTCCAGCCCTGTCAGCTCTCTGGGAGCCTCTGCCGGCCTGGCTATGGCCGTGGGGCTGAGCCTCTGTCCAGGTCTCCAAGCCTCCGGCTCCTCGTGGCCTCTGGGTCCGAGGCTTCAGAAGAGGCCCTCTCCAGCCAGGCCCCGGCAGAGTGGGAGCTCAGCCTTGGAGAGGAACGCAGAGGCTGGCTTCCGGCAATGCCCGGGCACAAACAACAGGTGCAGCACGGGCCTCGGGCGCCCTGGCTGCTGTCAGACAGCCAGACAGGAAGCGGCTGTGGGGAGTCGGCAGGGCCACCCCAAGAGAGGGGAGAGAAAGGTGAGGCTGCACAGGGCGGCGGGGGGTGGGGGGGGAGAGCCAACACCCAGGGACTTGCTCCACGGTGGGCTTGCAGACAGCGCTGCAGGACGCTCTGCCCACCTGACTTCTCGTCCCAGACCCAGACGGACCCTGAGGTGCAGAAACAGCGCAGGAGACCCAGGCCCTTTCACACCCACACCCACAGCCCTCCCTGGCCAGGAGACCCACCCCTCCACCACCACCACCCTCCCTCCTCTTCCCCCCCCCCCGGCCCCCCGCGACGACCCTCCCTGGCCAGGTGCACTAACAACACAGGCCCTGCGCGCCAGGCCGGCTTTGCATGGAGCAGCATCCTTCTTTGCATGCGGTTCTTCTGACTCACACAGGCTCAGCCCCCCCCCCCAACCCTGCACCCCCTGCTGGCACCTCTCCACCAAAGAGCTCCCCGCTGCACATAGTTCTTTCTGCCCTGCCACCCCAAAAGATAAGCTGTGTCCCTGGGGGTCGGGACCTCTTGCTGGCCCTCACTATGGAGACAGGGCTGACCTGGAACTGGGGATCTTTCAGCCTCCACCGCGGCCTTGCCAGGCAGGGAGTGAGCACCCCAGGCGGCGTGCACCTCGAGTACCAGACACGAAGGGCTCTGCTCTGGTCTCCTTGCCCCCCACGGCCGAACTATTAGTACCCTGAACTGACCCGCGTGGGGGGAGCTCAGGCCTGGTCCAGAACACCAAGAGCCACCACGGGACCCGCAGAGGGCTCGGAGGACCGAGCGTGGGTCTGGCAGGTTCCAGCTCCGGTCATCACAAACACGCCAGCAGTCCTTGCCGTGAGACAGAGCCCAGCGTTCCCCGAGCCAGGCGGCCAGTGCGCCAGGTACAGTGGTCATCCTCCAGGGGACCCTACACAGGTGGGCGTGTGGGCATGTGTGTGTGCGTACGTGCATGCGTGTGTGTGTGTGTGTGTGTGTGTGTGTGTGTGTGTGTGTGTGTGTGTGTCCGGCCGACCAGCTGGCCTGAGGCTGACCTCAGGGCCTCAGCACTGGTTTTTAGCCTTTTCTGCTTACGGTGCTCTACCACGTGAGACACACTTCCACTTTAGGCCTTTTCTTTTCTGTAAATAACTGGAAATAAGCGTCTCACACACTTTCCTGTCTGGGCTGGCTGTGTTCAGACCTCAGCCTTCTCTAAGCAGCTAGGATCACAGACACCAGCCAGCAGCGTCCAGCAAAGATCCTCTTTACGAATGGGGATCTTCAGAAACAGCCCACAGAGGCCCCAGGGGCAGCCTGGCCAGAGCAACCTCTGCTGCTGGGCTCCTGACTGACCCAAGCTGAGTGGACAGATGCCCTTGACCCTCAGAGGCCCTCCCAGGCCAGGCCAGCACACTGCCTGGACACAGGAGATCTCCAGAAAGCAAGAGCCCCTCCGCCAGGCAGAACTGCCTCCTCCCTGCATACACACACACACACACACACACAAACACACGCACACACACATGCACGCACGCACACACACGGCATCCACAAGGGAAACCCACAGGCCTGGGGTTCAGAAAGGAAAGGCCTGGCGGGGCCGGGCATAGAGCAGTGGCAGATGGTTCTGGGGAATCTCGCCAAGCTGACAGTCTTTCTGGGCAACGAGGCCAGGGCTCCTAGCAAGGCTTGCTGAAAGTCTTGCCACGGACTCCTCTGAACCAGCCGAGCCCTGGAAAGCCTGGAGAACGTTTATTCGGGCCCTGTGGCCCCCCAAACTCCCCAGTCCTAGCCCTCTCCCCACATGGTACCCTCATCTAGGCAGGCCTGGCCTCCACTGCCAGCCTGGGCTGACAAAACAGCCGAGCCAGGCCTCCTGTGCCCCAGCCCAATTGTCTGCAAAGACAAAGGGGTCGCTGAGGCCCGGCCCTCCAGGCCGGCCCAGGGCGGGAGCTGGGGCTCACAGATGACCTACACAGCCAGGCCTGGCCGCGGCTGCACCACCCAGCCCGGCCATCCCGCTACCCGGGCCTCCACGGGGGCTGAAGCTCAGGACAGCGCTCGCTGGGAAGAACAGAAAACGTTCTCTGGACGATCCCATCTCTCTGACCTGTCCCTGTACGGGACCTCCACCTCTTGGCAATCAGTGAGCAGTATTGAATGACCACCCCAGGACCAGCTGGTGGTCCAGTTACAAACCACTGCCACCGTGAGTCAGGTGCACATGGCACTGAATCTGTGCCCGACCCCTGAGCACTCCATGCCAGGGGCTCCAGGGACTGCGGGAGAAGGAAAAGGCTGGGCCTTCCTACTCACCTCCCAAAGAGCTGGCTGACGGTGGTTTCCTGGAGTCTCCTCCCACTTACCAACCAGCATCCCCCCTCCCCAGACTACCCAGCCCATCCTCGCCTCAGTCTCCCTGTGGGTGGCATGGGTCCCCACTTCAGAGGCTGGCTGGAAGGGCGCACAGGGAGGTCTGCAGGACGCATGGTACCCCAGCCCACACACGGGGTACTGTTACGAGGTGTTGCTCCCTTTTTCCAGAAGGGAAAATTAGGGTTACCTTGTGCCAGGACCCAAGTGTAGAGTCGGGATTTGAACCCGGGCCTGTGCTGGCCCCAGAGGCCAGGCACTGGTCGCTCAGGCAGCAGCAACGGCTGAGAGCAGAGCTGGATGCGGGTGGGAAGCCCCGGGCCCTGAAGGCAGCAGAGGCTGGGCCAGGTCTGTGCCTGCTCCTCACGCAGCCTTGCAGACACAGACAGAAAGGCCCTTCTCCCTGGTCCAAACCCTTGAAGATACAAAGGCTGGGAGTGAGTGTCCCCAAACACCTTCCCACACGGCCCTAGATCATGAGCGAACAGATCTCAAGGAGAAAGTCTAGAACCATCGGCCCCAGGACACTGCAAGCCTATCCTAGGAGAACAGACACTTCCAGCCAGGCCACCTCCAGCTCCCTCCACGGAATCTGCCAAGCTACCAGGACACCATTGCACTGCCTAGCAGCATAACAGCAACCCGGGTGGGCCACACTCAAATGGAGACCCGAAGTCCAGGGACCGGGATATGGCCTGGGAAAGCTCAGGGAAGGGCTGCCCACCTCTGGTCGAGAGCCACCAGTCCCCGGCTGCTGCAGGGGCCTAACCAGGCAGGACCCCAGACAGGGTGCTCCGTGCCCCGTGCAGCTGCCAGGCCTCATATTCAGCATGGGAAGTGGGATGTGCTGCTCTAGCGCATGTCACACAACAAGCAGCCAGGCCACGATCAAACATCACACCCCAGCTGGGACCCACCCCAGGGGGCGGAGACCCACGGCTGCCTGGCACTAGAGCAGGTCTGAGGGCACGGAGGGAAGAGCCCAGTTCACTGGTTCCCCAGAATGCAGGCAAACAAACGTCCTGCCCAGGTGTATCCAAAGCCGCTCACCACACCTCACAGGTGGGAGGCAGAGGGGGCTGGCATCTCCCAGACTCAAGCTTCCCCCGGCCAGGGATGGAGAAGTACTTCTGCCTAGTCTTCCCCAGTTCACTGCCAAACTACGATCATGCTTCTGAAAAGCGGAAATCCCCCCAATCTTTCAGACTAGCAAAGCCCATGGCCGGCGGCCTCATCTCCAACAACCGCCCACCCCACGCCGGCCACATCCACTCACCCGTAGGTCCGCTGGATCAAGGTGGGTTGTAGCTGCTGCACACCAACAGCAAACCCTAAAAGGAAAGGCCAGTCAGGCTCTCACTCCTCAGGTTGGGGGAGGCGTGCACACCATCCATCCCCAGTCTCAACGGATTACCAGCTTCCTAACCCCTCCCAGGCTACCCCACCCCCCACACCAGCTGAAACAAACGCCAGCCTGGGGGCCAGGAGGGAGCAGCGCCTCTCAGGGTGAGGCTCAGCCTTCAACCCCGAGGGCAACTTCCTCTCAGTCAGGGCAGCTGGCAGTCGGGGGCTTGGGCCCTCCCACGCCGTCCCCGGGGCCCACACACTGGCGAGCTGGGGTCGGGCTCCCGAGCTGGGGTGCGTGCCCGGCAGCCAGGGCTCTGCGAGCACTGATAGCTGACTGCCACTCCCGGAGGGAGGGGGCCCGTCTCACCGGACAGATACCAGCGCTGAATATAGAAACCCAGAAGAGCCGGGAGGAAAACACAAGCTCTCACCCGTCTGCAGGCTGCGAGGCTTGGCGCCCAGATACGCCAGGTTCACGTTGGCCTTGCGGCCGTCGATGATGGGGTTGGGGTCTTTGCAAGCCCGCTCGGCGGCCGCCCGGTCGGCCATGGTCACCTGGAGTGGCACAGACGATCAAAGGCCCTGTGGCCGGGAAGGGAAGGGAAGGGGGGGGAGCACGGCCGCCCCTCCCTCCAGGGCGCCCACCCTCGGGGCCTCCCGCAGGCTGCCCCCCTGGACTCCGGCTCTCCCACAGTTCAAGTCCTGCCAAGTGCGGCCTCCCGGGGCAGAAGCGATCCCCCGGGGAGTGGAGAAGGGAAAACACCGAACCCCAGGGAGGGGCGGCCCCTCCTGGGGGGCCGCGGGTGTCCGGGAGGAGGGAGCCGGCCCGGGCGGGAAGGGAAGTCGGAAAGCGCGTCTCCGGCTCGCTTTCACTGTGGTCGGGGTGCGCTGGGGCGGCCCCGGGGTCTGTTGGGAAACGGGGGAGGAAGGGCGAGGGAAGGCCCCACCGCACCCCGGGGGGCCGGGCCCCTCCCGACGGCGCTGGGGGCGGGGCGGGCGGCGGGGGCGGGGAGGCGGCAGGTGCGCGGCGCGGCCGGGGCGCGGGGCGGCGGGGCGGCGGGGCGGCGCGCGCACTTACGAAGCCGTAGCCGCGGGACTTGCCCGTCTGGCGGTCGGTGATGACCACGGCCTCCTCGATGTCCCCGAAGCCCTCGAAGTACTTCCTGAGCGAGGCGTCGGTGGTGTGGTACGGCAGGCCGCCCACGAAGATCTTGGTGAACGTGGTGTCCTTCTGCGAGCCGTGCATGGCGCCGGGGGCGGCCGGGGGCCGCGGGAAGCCCGCGCTCGGGGCGCTCGGGGCGCACGGCACGGGCTGCAGCAGCATGGGGGGCGCCCCGCCGCTACGGACCCGGGCCGCGCGACGCTGCGCGCATGGGGGGGTGGGGGCGGGCGGCGGGAAGCCGTCAACCTCCGGGCCCGTCCGAGCGCCCGACCGCGCTCCGCACCGGCGCCTCGCGAACTCTGAGCCCCGGCGTCCGCCCCGGGCTTTGTAGCAGGCCCCGCCCCCGCTGACCCCGCCCCCGTCCTCGACCACGCCCGCCGTCGGACCACGCCCCCTCCGCGCGCGGGGGCCGTCGGGAAGTGTAGTCCCGGCCCCGCCCGGCCGGGTCGCCAGGGGCGGGGGCCGCGGTGGGGCGTGATGGAGGCGAGGGGTCCTGGGAAGGGGACGTGGGGGTGAGGGCGCGCGGGAGAGCGAGCGCTGGCGGGGAGGGAGCACAGGGTAGCAGTTCGCCTCCCGCCAGCTGGCTTTTCTGCAGCAACCCCTCGCCCACTTGGCCCGCGCCTCAAGCCGGGCCTGGAGCCGAGTCCCCGCCCCGCCCGGAGGGAGCGCTGTCGGGGATGGACGCCGGACAGGGAGTCTAATCCCGGGGTTGCCAGAGGAACAGCAACGCCCCGCGTTAAGGGAGGGTGATCGGATTTAGGGTCACTTGCACATGTAGGCCCCCCCCCCACGCGCAGCACAGGCCGCACCGGCCTCTGACCCAGTGCAAGACCGGGGCAGGGCGGGGACGGGACCCGATCACGGAGCCGCCCGCGCTGGGGGAGGCCGAGCGCAGCCCCGCCGCCACTGGTGCTGGCGACCCCCGTGGGCCCACCTTTGGGGAGACAAGCAGAGAGATCCCACCCCCTCCCTGTCCCCAGCCACAGAAAAGGGGGACGAAGGGACGAGATCTCCCCGGCCAGCACCACGTAAAGAAGGCCTCTCGTTCGAAAGGCCTGGAGAGTGCCCTGGGCGGGGCGGGCACCCCCGGACCCCCGCTCCGGGGTGAGCAGGCCTCACCCCCTCCTCGGCTCCTGTGCACTGGGGACCTGCAGCTCCAAGGGGGCTCGCTCTCGACCCGGGACCAAGTGGGAGCCGCACCTCTGGCTCCGGGCAGTGGGCAGCGAGGCGGCCGCGGGGCGTCCCGCCGCCCTCCCGCCGGCCCCCGGCCCCTTCTCTGCCCAGGTCCAGTTCCAGCGAGATGGGCCCGGCCCGGCAGTCGGTGGGGACCCCACCCCGGCCTCCTGGGAAGGGAACCCCCAGTCTTCCAAGCTGAGCTCCGTCCGGGGTCTGACCCTTGCCTCCCCTATCACCTGCGATCAGGCTTCCCCTGGGGACACCTGACCCTTCCCTAGGGAGGACAGTGCTTGCTGAGCGAATCCACCCCGTGGTGAGGCCACCCCGAGCCGCCCTGGCCCCTGCGCCCCCTGCATCCCCCGCACACCTTGCATCCCCCATGACCCCTGCATCCCCCATGCCCCTGTGCCGCCGTGACCCCTGCATCCCCCATGACCCCTGCATCCCCCATGCCCCTGTGCCCCCGTGACCCCTGCATCCCCCATGACCCCTGCATCCCTCATGACCCCTGCATCCCCTATGCCCCTGTGCCCCCATGACCCCTGCATCCCCTGCGTCCCTGTTGCACCCACTAGAGGCTCTGAAGGGGGCAGCTACGTGCTCTTGGACCAGCTGGGACCCTATCCCAGGAACTCAGTTGCCCTTCTGTGACACCCAGCAGGGCAACTGGGGCAGGCTGGGGCCAGGGTGGCCGACATGTGGCCTACAACTGCCCTGGCCACCAGCGGCCATGGCCCTTCCCACCCCACCCTGCGGAAGAGTCCGAGGAGGGCGGGAGTCGGGGGGCGCTGTGGGGTCGGGGGCAGGCTCAGTGGGCGCACTGTGGGGTCAGGGGGTGCGTTGTGGGGGTCAGTGGGTGCTCTGTTGGGGTTGGAGGCAGGCTGTGGCTCAGTGGGCGTGCTGTGGGGTTGTGGGCTGGCTATGGGGTAAGTGGGTGCACTGTGGGGTAAGTGGGCACACTGGGGTAAGGGGCAGGCTGTGGGGTAAGTGGGCGCACTGTGGGGTCAGGGGGTGGGCTGTGGGGGTCAGGGGGTGGGCTGTGGGGGTCAGGGGCACAGGGTGGGGTCAGGGGCATGCTGTGGGGGTCAGGGGGCACGCAGTGGGGGTCGGGGGCGTGCTGGCCGGGCACTGCGGACGCTGGAGAGCAGGGCCCGGTGGTCTGAAACTGTGGCCCAGGCCCCGCCCACGTCCTTTTGGGGCATTGCCTCACCAGTGCCCCTCCCGCACCCGCCACCTCCCACAGGAGCGTTGTTGGCCCGGATTTGCACCGGGGATCCTTCCAGGGGTCTGAGGGCGCGTGGAAGGGTGGGGGCATTCTGCTGCTTTCCTGAGAAAGCTCTAGCCAGGCACAAGGTGGGCAGTGCCATGGCCCCGGTGCCCCTCGAAGGGGCACTCAGGGGGGTGGGGGCAGACGGGGCCACCCTGGGCGCAGAGAACAACGAACAGAAAGCCAGGGCTGCGACAGCTCCGACTTCTGCCATTTAGTGAGTACTTTTTCAAGTGCTGTGTGTGTGTGCTGTGTGCGTGTGTGCGCGTGTGCTGGCTGTGTGTGCGCATGTGCGCATGCTGGTGCTGGTGCTTGAACTCAAGGCTTGGGCACCATCTCTCAGCTTTTTTGGTCAAGGCTTGTGCTCTCCTGCTTGAGCCACACTTCCACTTCCACCTTTTGCTGGGTAATTGGAGACGAGTCTCCTCGGCTTTCCTGTCCTGGCCGAGTGTGAATGGTGATCCTGAGGGCTCTGCCTCCGATGTGGAATGGTAGGTGGGGCTGCGAATTCTCCCCCGTCTCTCATAAGAAGGACCTGTTGCCTGGCAGTGCACTTCAGTGCCAGCTCCGGGACTGGTGACTCATGTCTCAGCGATTCACCCTTGCACCAACCACTGCCACAAGTGGACACGCCAACTGGGTTTTCAGAGGGTGGCTACCGGGGTCAGCGGCTGGCCGGCCGGACCCAGGAGCCCATCTTGTCCTCAGCAGCATTCCAAGAGGACAGGTCTCCAGCTCTGGGTGCTGGGCTGGTGGAGCTCGGGGTTGGGGAGATGCGTTGATGGGCAGTGCAGGCCAGGCTGGGCACAGCAGCTGGCCTGACCACCCCTCAGTAGAGGACAGTCAGCCCCAACTCATTTCCATGGATATGCAAAGGGGTTTAGGGAGGAGAGGCGGGCTCAGGATGGCACGAGCTAAGGATGGCTCAAGCTCTAGGTTCCCCTAGCCCTGGGCCTGTGCAAGTCCACAGCTGGCTGGGACTGAGGTGGCAGTTGTCACAGGGCCTTGAATGTGTGGCTCCGGCAGGCTGTGGGGGCACCCGAGAGCCAGGGTCTCGGCAGCCCTCCTGTGAGCAGAGGAACATTCTAGCACAGGTCACATGGTCAGGACTGTGGCCTGGGGCTGAGTAGGGTCCCTTTCCTGTCGGGGCTCCCTTGTCTCCCTCAGGCAGTTCCTGTCTCAGGGTTTGGGAGACGCTGGAGAGGCTCGGGGCCAGGCAGGGACTAAGCCACCAGGACTGGCCACAAGGAAGCCAGAGGCAGGCCTGAGGGGGGTGTGCAGGATTTGCACACAAACTAGACATCAGGGGGTTACCACCTGTAAAAACTGTCAGCTTTCTGGGCTCTAGTGCCTCAGGCCTGTAATCCTAGCTACTCCTGAGGCTGAGATCTGAGGATTAAGGTTCAAAGCCAGCCTGGGCAGGAAACTCCCTGAGACTCTCATCTCCAGTTTAGCACCAAAGAAAGCCAGAAGTGGAGTGGTGGTAGAGCACTAGGCTTGAACACAAAACCTCGGTGCCAGGCCCTGAATTCAAGCTCCAGGACTGGTGCAAAACAAAAAGCTGTCAGTTGGGTAGCAGTTGAGTGACAGCCTAAGCTAAAGTCTAAAATCGGCCATCGTCTGTCACCCCAATGAGCAGCTGGACATGGCCAGCGGCCAGCGGCAGGGCTGGTAGTGTTGGTGCAGACAGGCGCATTTGCAAAAGCCCGGGGCGGTGGGGCCCCAGTCTGGATGACAGCAGTCCCCTCGCTTTGCTTCCCTCTCGCTCCCACAAAAGACTTCAGAAAGCACAGTTGGGTTTCAGTTTCCCTGCAGCAAGGGGCCGCCTGTGCACACAGCCACGGCCGGGGCGGGGCCGCCCGTGTCACTGGGAGACCCACAAGGGAGTCTGGTAGGGCGAAAGCTTTCACTTTCCTGCTAGTGCAGGTTCCTCATTCTCCCTTCTGCCCCCAACACGGGAGTCACGTCTGGAGCTGTGGCCCACATCTTGGGACCATGAGGCACAGACACAGCTCCTGGTACGCGTGACCCAAAGAACATTTGGCAGTGTGGTCTGGAGACATCTTTGGCGGTCACAGACAGGGGAGGAAATGCTAGGGGCATCTAGGGGTGGACATTAGCAATCTACAACGCCCCCTATATCCAAGGACTTACTGGACCCTAATGTCGGTGAGAAGCCTTGTGCAAACGCAGCACTCACAAGGCGGGCCGGCCGTGATTCCACCTCCCCTCCCTGGGCGCCTCTGGCCACGGGAGGAACAAGGCACAGGGGAACACCTCGCCCCACTTTCTCTCCATACGTGTCTTATTCTGGCACTTTTGGGGTGCTTTTCCCCCTTCACCCCCTGGGGCTTCTGCATGAGCAAGTCACACCAACTGAAGTTCCCTTTTCCACCCCAGGAGTAGTAGGGGGTGGGGCGGCTGTTTGGGGAGGGCTGACTAGAGGGAGGTGCCAGCCTCACCACTGGTGACAGACGCCCCTCCCCCCAAGGCAGAGCCTCCCCCCCCTACCCCGCACAGCCGCTGTCCCTGAGTCCAGCCTTCCCCAGCTGCCCCAGGACTCTTGTGAAAAGCACAGCGCTTTGCACTAAGGAAACAAAGCACAGAGCCACAGAGCAAGCCGGGGCTCCTGGACTCCATTCCATGGAATACTTGATTTTTTTTTTAAAATAGGGTCTCGCTATGTACCCAGGCTAGCCTGGAACTTTCAACATTCCTGCATCCACTTCCCTCGCGCCAGGATTACAGGGATGCAACCCACCATGCGCAGCCAACTGCACGGGGTCTTTGCCGTCACGCACAGCCCCGCCCTAATGTGTGAAACGTCACAGGCTTTCACCTAGCCTGAAAAAAACCGCGCCACGCACGCACGCGGTCTCCACGTGCTTCCAAGTGAGACGAGCTGTAGGAGTTGGGGTGCAGGGAACACGATGATTGTGCCCAAATGACCTCCCACAGCACCGAGGCCAGGCCTGGGGTTGGGGTGCATACAGCTCTAAAATGCTGGGGGGCTAAGACAGAGCAGGAACTCATGCCACCCACCTCAGCAACCTATGAATGGTGGCTCCTCCACAGCCAGGGCCAGCGGGGTGCCATCTTCACAATGGGTGCAGACTCACGAGGGACTGCCCGCCCCCCACTCGAATGAGGCCGTCACCAGCCACCACCATGCTGCCAGGCCCTGCCAGCCACCACACGAACCCCTTGCTTTATGAAGTACTCAGTGCATGTACTCTGTAAAAACCAGTGAGGTAGCCGGGCGCTGGTGGCTCACGCCTGTAATCCTAGCTACTCAGGAGGCTGAGATCTGAGGATCGCGGTTCAAAGCCAGCCCGGGCAGGAAGACCGTGAGACTCCTATCTCCAATAAACCACCAGAAAACCGGAAGTGGCGCTGTAGCTCAAGTGGTAGAGCGCTTGCCTTGAGCTGAAGAGCTGAGGGACAGTGCCCAGGCCCAGAGTTCAAGCCCCACGACCGACAAAAAAAAAAAAAAAAAAAAAAAAAAACCAGTGAGGTAGCCGGGTGCCAGGGGCTCCTGCCTGTAATCCTAGCTATTCTGAGGACTGCAGTTCAAAGCCAGCCTGGGCTGGAAAGTTTGAGATTTTTTTTTTGGAGGTCCGGTTGTGGACCTGAACTGTCCCTCAGCTCTTCAGCTCAAGACTAGCGTTCTACCATTTGAGCCACAGCACCACTTCCAGTTTGCTGGTGGTTCACTGGAGATAAGTCTCACAGATTTTGCTGCCTGGGCTGGCTTTGAACCACAATCCTCTGATCTCAGCCTCCTGAGTAGCTAGGATTACAGGTATGAGCCACCAGCACCTGGCTTTTACTGTATTATTTTAAAGCTATTCTTCCAAGAGGAAAATAATTTTTCCATCCCACCTTCCAAATATGAGGGATGTGGTAACAAGAGTAAACTGAGGGGGTGGGCCAGCACTCAGTTGAATTCAAATCCCACAACCCCCGCCAGGAGCACCCTCTCCCACCTCAGGGGAAGGGATGGGCGCTGGTGCCACCTGCTGGTCGGACTGAAACCAAGCATTAGCCAGGTGCAGGAGGGAGCAGACCAGGCCACACAGTGAACCCACTTGGGTGCGCAAGACTGCAATAGACCTGTCATTCAGCAGGAACTCTGAGGACACCAGGAGGAAAGGGGCTGTGGTGGGGTCCCGCTCCCCCCTAGGGTAAAGAGTCCCAGACCCGTTTTTGATGGTGGTCTAGCAGAGCTGGCAGGACGACAGTTTCCCGAGTCCAACGGCAGGGCAAGGAGGGGTAGGGAAAGGGAGGCAGCAGCAATCTTCAAAATACTTTATAAAATACAGCACAGCACTCACAGGCTGCTCTCCCAGATTCTCCAGCACACGGAGAACAACACACGAGAGGACAGTGGTGCCTCAGGAATCCAGCTTCCACGTGGCCTCAGTCCTTGGCCACAGGAGAGCTGGCAGCAGGCTGGCAGTGGAGAGTCGCCAGGCCAAGGGTCACCGGGTCCCGGGCCGGCCGGGCCAACTTCCTCCTGGGTGGAAATTCAGATCCATGGCTGACACCGCCTCCTCGGTCCCGAATCTGTACAGTGGAGGCCAAGCGGGAGGAATCTCGAGAGCCCAAAGCCACCCCTACTTCTTATTCCTTGGCTTTAGCTCTTCAGCAGCATTCCGCAGGAAAATGTAGTTTTTCTTTTGGGGGTTATAGAACTCGTGTCCCTGAAAGGGGGTAAAAAAGCTGATTAAATGCACAGCCATCACTGTGGGTGGTTTTTGCATACATAGCTAAATGCTTGAAGGAGGTACAAAACTGCTGGGCCAACAAGCACAAGGCCCCAGGTTCAAACCCAAGTACCACCCAAATCTCTCTGGCCCTGAATAGCAAAGGGCAGGTGTGAGTACGTCCTGCGGAGGTGGGCCATGACTTTACTGTTGGGTCAACGGGGGCCTCAGACGGCCCCCAGTGGGAGGGAGCCGGGGCATGGGAAGGAGGCCTTAGATGGCAGGGAGCTGCTCTGCCAGGGCAGCAAAGGCCAAGGCCGTGTGGCTGCCAGGCTCATGCTGGGACAGGGCTGGTGACCAGGTGCTGCCCAGTACAGGGCAGAGCCGGCAGGCAAGTCCCAGACATAATACGCTGCTGCAGCAGTAGCTGCCGGGGCTGCAACAGGACAGGGTGCTGACATAGGCCTGAAGAGGCGGGCGCAGCCAGGAGCGCTCTGCGCCTGTACTGTATGGCATGTTTTACTCTCATTCCCAAAGGCATCTTTAGAAAGCTCTCCAAGTATGAGCTGGTCCATGCAAGTGTTAATGCCCACCATAATGTGCCAAGGGCAGCTTTTCTCAAATGGCTGCATCTGGCTGGGGGCTAACATCAATGACACACAGCCAGGTTGCCACCCAGAGGTAAGCTGGGGCTGATGTCTGGAACCTGTGAGGTGTTAGTGTTAAGTGGCGGTCAGCAGAGGCTCCTGGCGCCTTTCACTGCTCTGTGAATGCCTTGAGATTGGCTAGGCCACGATGCAGAGGCGCGCCTGTATGTGCGTGTGCGTGCATGCTGTGGACAGAAGCAGGACCTCCTGCCCCTGAACTGCCCCTCCATTAAGACTTGAGACTCGCCAAGCTGCCCAGTGGGCCACCAACTCCAGATCCCCCTACCTAAGTCTTCTGAGCAGCTAGGTTACAGGCAGCACAAGACCTGGCAAACGGAGTGCGGATTGGCTGCTGGGCTGAGCAGTGCATCGGTGAAGCACTGAGGAGGTGAGGGAGGCCAAAAGGCCTCAGGAACCCCTGCCGGTCAGGCACAACCCAGCCGCAACCTGTGCTCCCTTGAGTATATGAGGTACAGGTGGCACACACCAGCACGAGTCAGTTACCGATGAAAGCCAGGAACAAAGAAAATGTGTGTGGCACCTGTGCAAACACCTGTAATCCCCATGCTGGCCAGGTGCCGGGGCAATGCATGAAGCCCTTGGAGAGATGAGGAGGGGGTCCCTATCCTGGCCATGGTGTCACCTATGTGTAACCAACCAACACAAGCACCAGCATGTGTCACCACCACACATCCCTGCAAGCAGACCCTCGTGTTCTTGCTTAGTTGTTTTTTTTTTTCCTCAAGCAAAGTGATTCCCAGTACTCATTACAGTAGAAAGGCAAAAGCCTGCTCTACCACTTGAACCAGAGCTCCACTTCTGTCTTCTGGTAGTTAGTTGAAGATAAAAGTTTCATGCACAAGCCCAGGCTGGGTTTGAATCACAATCCTCAGATTTCAGCCTCCTGAGTAGTTAGGGTTACAGAGGCGTGAGCTGCTGGCACCTGGCTCAACAACAGGTTTCTAGGCTGGCTGGGCTTACCCTTGGGAAAGGGCCAAAGATTGGCTGTGAGAAGCCAGGAGCCAGCAAAGGCATCTCCAGCCAGGCAGTGAACTCAGATGGGCTAGAAGACACCAGGAGGCTGGAAAGGAGAGGTGGCAGGACGCACTGTCCAGAGCTCACAGCAGAAGCTGGTGGCTACCTACGGTGGGCTGAGACGCGGTCCCAAGCCAACAGGCTTCTCTAGTTCACACCATGCCCAGACCCCATCGGCTCCTAACTCCTCCTGCCCAAACCACAAACCAACCAATAGCACCCAGGCGACAGCTCCATGACCCACTCTTCCCCTGCTTTTCCTAGCAGTGACCACAGCCCCTTCTCCAGGGTGCCAGCCACAGCCTGCCCAGTCCTGTGCTAAAGGGTAGAGTGGCCTGATGGCCTGTGCTGACCAACCTCTTCCTTTGTGTGGGCTCTAATTAGCCTGCACTGAGTGCCATCCCCATCAGGGAGGAAGCTCTGCAGGCCCCTCCCGGGGAGGTGGCACTGACAGCCTCAGGATACACAAGTCCCACAAGTGTCCTAACTCCAGTGGGTCTGCTCCTGCGCCAGCCCTGCTGCCTTAGAGGACCCTGGCCTGCCTGTGGCGGCTCACCTTGGACCAGTCATAGCTAGAAGCGTAAGCAAATATGTTGCCATTGTGATTGAAGCAGCAAGCAGATATGGGCTGGTCCAGCTGCTCTGAAGTCTTCAGTTTTGTTCTGGCATCCTTGTCCCAGAAGCTGAACCGACCGTCTGACCCCACAGTAGCCAGAGTGCCATGGACAGGATGGAAGGCAATGCCATTCACCTGCAAGGGTGGACAAGCATGGTTAACAGCAGAGACAGAGATGGGTGGAGGGCTGGTCCTGCCAATGAATGCTTGCACTGGGAGTCAGGAACATGCTCCTGGAGTTATGCCAGCCCAGGACTAAAGCCTACAAACAGAAGCAGCAGTCAGCAGGAGGGCACAGGGCAGCTGCAACCCAACGATTGCAGCTCAGAGAAACACCAACAGCAATCTGTCTCCCCTTGTGTGGGAAGTGACTCCCAGCACTCATTACAGTAGAAATGCAAAAGACTGCGCTCCGGAGCAAACTGAGCACAGCTGGTGAATGTGCATATACAAACAGAAACTAGACCCACAGCATTAGCTGAGCACACAGGCTCTTCAAAGACCTTTTTCATTGTTGGTCTTGAACTCAGGGCCTGGATGGTATCCCTGAGCTTTTGTGCTCAAGGCTAGCGCTCTATCACTCTGAGCCACCACTCCACTTCCAGCTTTCTGGTAGTTAATTGGAGATAAGTCTCACAGACTTTCCTGCCTGGGTTGGCATCCAACAGTGATCCTCAGATCTCAGCCTCCTGAGTAGCTAGGATTACAGGGGTGAGCCACTGGTTCTGGGCTAAAGATTTTTTTTTTTAAAGCAGTAACTGAGGTTTGAAGACAGGGCCCTCTGACTAAGAGGACAACGGGGGAACCAATGCAAAAGCTATACTCACAAGACAGTATGTTGGAAATGATCTGTAAAATGGTGGGGGGAATCGGGAGAAAAATGAGGGAGGGAGTAACAAGTTTGACAAGAAATGTTCTCACTACCTTACTTATATAACTATAACCCCCCTGTAGATCACCTTAACAATGAAAGGAAAAAAAACAAAAGTAGTAACTGAGGTTTGAACTTAGGGCCGAACTCTTAAGCCTTGGCTCGTTTTTTTGTCAGTTGGGCTTGAACTCGGGGCCTGGGTACTCTCCCTGAGCTCTTTTGCTTGAGGCTAGCATTTCACCAGTTTGAGACACACTGCCACTCCCGGTTTTCTGGTGGTTAATTGAAGATAAATGTCTTATGGACTTGCCTACTGGGGCTGGCTTTGAACCCTGATCCTCAGATCTCAGTCTCCTGAGTAGCTATGATTACAGTTATGAGCCAACGCCTGGCTCCAGTTCTTTTCTGGTCATTTTTCAGATAAGTCTGCCTGGGCACACACCTGGACTACATTCTACTTACGTTAGGCATTCTGTTGTAGCTGGGTTGGCAGGTTATGTGCCCCACACCCAGCATCTTCTACAGTTAGTTTCAGACATTTTCTGCATGGGCTGGCCTAGAACCCGTTTTCTGGATCTCAGCATCTCACATAGCTGAGCAGACATGCCTGAACCAATGTGCCCAGCTATCTGTTGAGAAGGTGTCTGTCAAACTTCTGCCTGGACTGGCCTCAAGAGTTTCTGGACCCCAGTCTTCCAAGTAGTTAGGATTATAGGCAGAGCCACTGGTGCCCAATAGGATTGCTTTTTTCTGATCTTGTAACACTGGGAGCACCACCTAGAGGTGTTTCCAGGGTAAAGTCCAGCTTGTCTCCACATACCGCATAGATGTCCTGAGGAGCAGAGGTGTTGGTTCCATTCGAGCGATGGCATTTAAAGGTGAAGTTGTCTTTGGCCCTGAAAAGCAGAGGCTCATCTTAGCTTGTCCTTCTCAGTCTGCGTGACTACTCCCACAGGCTGAGTCCACTTACGGATTTGGAGGGTTGATGTAGTGGATGGCCACTCTCCCCTCAATACTTCCCAGGGCAAACCCTGTCGGCTTGTTCTGTTTGTCTTTAAAAATAGCCACACAGCGATGCTAGAAAGGAAAATCAGTGTGAATGTCAGATGTCACAGTTATCAAATGTGACTGAGGCATTTTCATCCCAGCAAGTTCTACTTTCTATCTTTTTTTTTTTTTGGGTCCGGTCGTGGGGCCTGAACTCTGGGCCTGGGCGCTGTCCCTCACCTCTTCAGCTCAAGGCTAGCGCTCTACCACTTGAGCTATAGCGCCACTTCTGGCTTTTTTTTTTCTTATGTGGTGCTGGGGAATCGAACCCAGGGCCTCATGCATGGAAGGCAAGCACTATACCACTGAGCCATCTTCCCAGCTCCTACTTTCTATCTTTTTAAGAACCACAGGATTTTGCCTGATCTGTGTATGGCTAGTGCTATACAGATGCCCTCCACATGACCACTAACCAGGCGACTGCCCTCCGGCCGGCCTCAGCCAGGCAGGTGGCCCTTAGGTGACGAGGACATAGGCTTTTCAGAGTTGAGCCTTGAAATTCTTGTGCTGCAGCCAAGGCCGCATCCTATCCCCACCATGACCAGAGCCCTCCGGACTCTGGAGCTGGGCGGCATACGTTCCCAGCTCGCTGGTTCACATGGTGTTTCTTGGTTCCGCTGGTTCACACATGGCAGACCGCCTTCTCGTTTAGGGAGAGCCCGTCCGTGCTGTGTTCCGGCCGCTGTCACTCGGCCCCTCACTCAGCTGCTACGACACTGCCAACCAGCCCAGGATTGTCTCTCTAGCTCCTGACCTAGACTCTGCTGGCTGACAGCTGGCAGGACCTGCGACCCATGCTGGTCTGACTCTGACATTTCCAGGATCTCCCCATCCTCACAGCTTTCAGTCTGGTAAGCCTGACTTAGTTGCATGGTTTTGACCAAGCAGAGCAAACACAAAAACAAATCTAAATCAGAAAAAAAAAATCAAGTTTCAAAAGCAACCATTTCTAGTTGTCGGTGCTGCTGATCATCAGCGGTGCTTAAATCCCAGGGGAGGGGCTGGGAAGGTGGCTCAGTGGTAGAGCGCTTGCCTTGCATGCATGAGGCCCTGGGTTCAATTCCTCAGCACCACATAAGCAAAAAGAAAAAAGCCGGAAGTGGTGCTGTGGCTCAAGTGGTAGAGCGCTAGCCTTGAGCTGAAGAGCTGAGGGACAGCGCCCAGGCCCAGAGTTCAGGCCCCACGACCGGACCCCCCCCCAAAAAAAAAAAATCCCAGGGGAGCTTGACTCTGTGACAATATGGCACGCCTTGTAAATGACACCCAAAGCAAGGTGGGAGTCATGGTAATCCTCCCAAGCTGAAGAGGGCGCAGGCGTGCTACCTGACGCTTGTGAGAAGGCCTGTGTGCCTGCCCGCCATACCTGGCTTGTTTTGTTGAGATGGGACCTCATTAACTTTTTGCCTTGGTTTTCCTCGTACCAAGATCCTCCTAATTTCCACCTTCCAAGTAGCTGGGATTATAGGCATGAGCAACTAAGTCTAGCCTTTCTTTTTTTCAAATGAGTAGTATACAAAGAATGCTTACAATTCTGTATGAGTACACTACATCTCGGTCAATACCACCCCTTCCACTGTTCCCTCCATTTCCCCCCTTCTCCCCCTGACCTTGTTCATTTCTTGGTGTTCTCTGCCTCACCTGGTGTTTGAGAGGAGAATCTATCCTCCTGAACTCAGAAGGCTGGTTTTCCAGCTGGTAGACAATCAGGCCCCGTTCTGCAGTGGCGACCACGGCCATTGGATATATCTAGGGAATGGAAGAAAGCAGAGATGCGCTTAAAATGAAGGAGGGAGGAAGCTTTTTATACCAAAGGGTTAGAACAATGGTTTCATTCATAAAATCACGGAAGGTTAAGTTTAGTAGTCTCCTATTGACATTCACGAAAACCCAGAGAACTGGGCCTTGTACATCATTCATGTGAAGCTTAGGCTGTGACCTGAGTCACCTCTGTCCAAGGCCCTGAGTATGTGGGTGCCTGCACTTCTGTGGCTCACGTCCCTTGCTCACACCCTCCGCCATTCGCTTCTTTGGAATACGTAGGAGCAGCTAAGAGTCCAGAGGCACACAGGTGGTGGGGCTAGCCCACTGTGTCGCTTCCGCACATGTGTAGGACACAGCAACACAACCTGCGCCCGTCATTTTCCTGGTAGTCCTACAAGTGGAACTCTAGGGCCAGTTCACACAGAAGACATACCAAGGGGGCGTTCTGGAGAACACTCTTCCTTCCTCACGTGTGACCCCACCCAGGTGCGCCAGTGACTTGTGTGCACACACGTGACAAAACCCGCTCCGATAAAGCGGAGTCTCCTGAGATGCAGAGGGTGGTTGTGACCTGTGGCTGATAAGAAGGTCAAGGGGCTCTAGACTACCATGATGCACACGCGCAGGCGAGCTATCCTTGTTTCAAAGAGTTAAAATGCTGTTCCTTACCACGTCGGCGCAGTAACACCTTTCTGGGAGCTGCAAGACCATCATAGGGTTTGAAGAGCGGGTATCCCAAAACTGAAAGCAAGAGGAGGCAGAAGTGACTGCCAGAGCTGCAGTCTTGTGCTGAGGATGGATGTACGCCCTGACCAGGCCGCACTGCCCCCAGCAGCACAGCTTACCTTTAAGGTCTTGTCCCAGCTACCGGTCATCACACAGCTGTAGTTTGGGGCTTTGATCCAATGAATGGTCTTAACAGGAGCATCATGCTTTCAACAACACAAAGCCAGACAGATCAATGCAACAATCTATTAGAAAGCCTTGGTTCTGAAAATCAAGGGAACTTAAGATACTAAGGTCACAGCAAACAAAACCAATGCCGAGTTCAGCACTACTGCAAAACCAGAGCACCCAACACAACCTGGCAGTGAGCCATGCCAAGCCCCGCCCTGGGGATACCCAGTAAGGATGCTGTCACCTATACTCACTGGGGGGTGTAAACCAGGGTGGGGAGATGCTTCTAGAACAAGGTGCTGTGATCTGTGTGTAACTCAGTACTGCAGAAGTGTCAGTGTGGAAACCTCCTCTGACCCCCTGTATCCTCAAGCTGGGCCCCCAAGTTCGGGTTCTCTTAGGTTCACTTCTCAGGTGTGGTCTCACCTGGCACACAGTGGGCACTCAGTGAACACTTGCTGAGCGAGGAGCGGCACACAGGTGTTATATGTGCAAATGTGAACGTTCCAGGACCACCTGCGGTGCCTATCTTTCCAGACTCCAACACTACTGCGTCTGGTGAGGCTGCTGACCCAGATCTCAGCAAAGGGTTCGAACCGCTAGAGCACAGTGCACTTACATAGGCACTTCAGCTCTACCTGAATGGCTAGACAGCCTGGGCCCTGTACCTGTGCGATCTGAATGGCCTGGTTACTATTGAGGTCCCACATCTTGGCCGCTTTGTCACACGATGCCGTGAACACTTTGCTCCCATCCTAAAATAAAATGAGAACCTGCCATTAATAGAACATTAAACCGAGCGAAGTAAGCCAAGATCAGAGAGACAAACGGCACATGGCTTCCCTGATATGTGAATGTTCAAAATGCAAGGTGATATGACTAAGTAACAGGACTCAAGAAACAAAGGACCTCTACTTAAATGACTCCATGTTCTTGACCTCACCTGTGGTATATACATGTACATATCTGAAGGAAGCTAAGAGGAAGGCACAGAATCAGAGGGAAACGGAAAAAATTCATCAGAGGGACTTATTAGCTGCACTGGACATTGACGAAAATGAAGTAAGCAACTCAAGGGCAGCGATGGGAGGGAGGGAATAAGGGGGACAGAGGGAACAGCTCACACTAAGCAAAAGGAAAGAAATGTACATATCATCTGATGGGGAAGAAATAGCTTTATTGTCAAAGCTTATTATTTTTTTTTTTTGGTTGGTCATGGAGCTTGAACTCTGGGCCTGAGCGCTGTCCCTCAGCTCTTCAGCTCAAGGCTAGTGCTCTACCACTTGAGCTACAGCGTCACTTCCGGTTTTCTGGTGGTTTATTGGAGATAAGAGTTTCACGGACTTTCCTTCCCGGGCTGGCTTTGAACCTCCATCCTCAGATCTCAGCCTCCTGAGTAGCTTGGATTACAGGCATGAGCCACCAGTACCCGACTTTTATAGACCACTATAATGGCAACTTGCCTTATGAAGGTTTGTGACTTTAACTAAGTATCACTACCCCAGAGTACTGTGAAATTTATAAAATTTATGTAATCACTTCATCTCAAAAAATTATTTTTAAAAGAGAACATTAAACTATACCTACAGACATTAGGTTAATGTACACATTTTGCCATTATTTTTCTTGTAGTTGCAAACTATAGTATCAAGAACAGCACGTTACCATTTATTTCTTGAGTTAACACATAAGCAGGCTTGTGCATGTGTGCGTTCTGTGCACACATCTGCCGTGACTGGGGCTTGAACTCAGGGCCTTGTGCCTTTACTTGGCCTTCTTTGCTCAAGGTTGGTGCTCTACCAGAGCCACAGCTTCACTTCTCACTTTTTAGTGGTTAATTGGCGATAACAACCTAACGGGCTTTTCTGCGTGGGCTGGCTCTGAACCATGGTCCTCTGATCTTAGCCTCCTGAGTAGCTAGCAATATAGGCATGAGCCACCAACACAAATATTAGCAGGCTTAAAAAAAGTAGTATGGAGGGGCTGGGAAAGTGGCTCAGTGGTAGAGCGCTTGCCTTGCATGCCTGAGGCCCTGGGTTCGATTCCTCAGCACCACATAAGCAAAAAGAAAAAAGCCGGAAGTGGCGCTGTGGCTCAAGTGGTAGAGCGCTAGCCTTGAGCTGAAGAGCTGAGGGACAGCGCCCAGGCCCAGAGTTCAGGCCCCATGACTGGACCCCCCCCCAAAAAAAAAAAAAGAAAAAAAAAGTAGTATGGTCATTACTTTTTCTTACTTTGGGCTTCAGAAGAAGTTGGCATACCACGTAAATGCTCATCAACTCTCACCAAGGCTGGCTGACGGAGGCACGCGCACACTTGCCTGGCTCTGTAGAGTGTGCGTGTGTCCACAATCACCACTTCCATGGAGCTCGTAAGGCCCCGGCCTGCGCACTATCCGCCAGTCACCATTCTCACCATCCAGTCTGAACCACAGAATGCCAGGCCTGACCCCAAACCACGAGCTGGCGAATGCGGACGCACAGAGGCTCTCCCCGGCCCTGCCGCATCCTGAGGTGGGAGGCGGCATGCCATGCCAGCTTTCCTCACACACAGGCCACGTGCCCAGCTCTGTCTTGTGGCCACTGTGTGAACCTGTGGTCGTCCATGACCTCCCCTAGAACAGTCTGCCCACTGGAAGCTGTCAGTCCTCCAGTGAACAAGGGAAACAGTGACTTGCTCCTGTCTCCTCTGGACTACAGGAACAATACCACAGGTCCTGCAAAGGCAACTCGGCCAGCAGACGGGGCACAGATGGCCTCCTTCTCTCGTGGCCCTGCTCAGCCACAAGCAGGACAACGGCAGGAAACACAGCACCTGTGGATCTCCAACACATTGTGCTGACTGGAAGAAGCCACCAGAGGCTCTGACTGCACACTTCTGAGCTAGTACAACCTCACTAAATACAATGTAGGCATGGAAAACATGATAGTTCCAGGAGCTGGAGTGCGGGAAGACCTGACTACAGAGGACTGAGGGGGTCCAGGGACCATAAGTCATCAGTGTCACTGTAACCGTGCACTGCCAAGGACAGGGCTGCATACCGGGTCGGCTTTGCTATGTCTATAATAAAGCAATGCGCCTGTGAAGACAGAGGCCTGAGGCTGGCTCCGAGCACTGTGACTCCTCTGCCTTGGCATCTCCAGACTGGGCTTGGCTGCCAGGCAGCTGTGATGGGGAGAGAAGATGCTGGCAGTCAGCCCCCCCGGGCTCTACACTGCCCAGAGCCCTGTCCACTGCAGCCCCATGGCCGCCACCACAGCATAAAGGGAAAGAAAGTTCAGAGCAAACGAACTGGAGCACAGGCATGAAACTGCTCAAGTTCAGGGCCTGAGAGGGAAAAAAAAAAATCCCAAAATAATCCAAATATTTTGAAGGTCTGATAAAAGAAGCCTCTCTTTTCCCCACTCTAGGATAGTAAAACTTCAAAATTTAAAAACAAAATAAGCTCCTGGCATAGAGAGAGGAAAGACTTTAAGAAATTATCCGGGCAACGGCTCAGCAGCAGAGCACCTGCTTATAGCAAGTAAGAGGCTAAGTTCAAACCTTTATAGCTAAAAGAGATTACAGAATCCATGCTTAAGGTAACAAGTCAACAAAAAAAAAAAATTTTTTTTTTTTTTTGGTCGGTTGTGGGGTTTGAACTCTGGGCCTGGGCGCTGTCCCTCAGCTCTTCAGCTCAAGGCTAGCGCTCTACCACTTGGGCCACAGCACCACTTCCGGCTTTCTTTTCCCTGCTTATGTGGTGCTGAGGAATCGAACCCAGGGCCTCATGCATGCAAGGCAAGAGCTCTACCACTGAGCCACCTTCCTAGCCCCACAAAAAAAAATTTTTAATGCAAAAACAGCATTCAGAGTAACTAAAGTCCTAATTAAAAGCACCAATATTTACAGAAAGTGATTTCAGAAACTTAAAATTCCTACAGTTGGGGCTGGGAAGGTGGCTCAGTGGTAGAGCGCTTGTCTTGCATGCCTGAGGCCCTGGGTTCGATTCCTCAGCACCACATAAGCAAAAAGAAAAAAGCCGGAAGTGGCGCTGTGGCTCAAGTGGTAGAGTGCTAGCCTTGAGCTGAAGAGCTGAGGGACAGCGCCCAGGCCCAGAGTTCAGGCCCCACTACCGGACCCCAAAAAAAAAAAAATTCCTACAGTTACACACATGCCACAGGTTAAGCATCCTTAATGCAATAAACTGAAACAGTCCAAACTTCCCAATACACATCATTTCAGGTAAGAAAGAATTATGAATGTTTTGAATTAAGAATAGTATGAATTACACAGTACTTTAAATAGATGAAAACATTAGAGGGCTGGGAAGGTGTCTCAGTGGTGGAGCGCTTGCCTCGCATACATGAGGCCCTAGGTTTGATTCCTCAGCACCACATAAGCAGAAAAAGCCGGAAGTGGTGCTGTGGCTCAAGTGGTAGAGCGCTAGCCTTGAGTTGAAGAGCTGAGGGACAGCACACAGACCCAGAGTTCAGGCCCATAAGCGACAAAAAAAAAAAAAACAACACCCAAAAATATTAAAAATGGACTTAAATCAAGTGGCTGGCTCATATCTGTCATCACAGCTAATCAGGAGGCAAGAGATCAGGAGGATTGTGGTTTGAGACCAGATAGGACAAAAAGTTTGTGAGTCTACACAAAAACAAATAAGCTGAATATGATGGTGCATGCCTGTCATCCCAGCTGCACTTGAGAGGTAGAAACAGGAGGGTTTGGGTCCAAGGCCAGCTCTAGGCAAAACACAAGACCTCATCTGGAATCTAAACACAAGAAAAGGCTAGAGTGTGGCTGCAGTGGAAGAGCGTCTGCCTGGTGAGTGCAAGGCCTTCAGTGGAAACCCCAACCCACCACGAAGGCAGAAAGGAGTGGCCCAATACTTACATCACTCCAGCAGACGTCAAGCACAGGCCCAGTGTGCATCTGCTGCGCTTTTGGAATGGTCTGCCCGCTGTCCTGAACCTCCCAGCAGCGAACCTGCAGCAGTAAGACGATTCCATCAACCCTGAGAAACTGATGGGGTACAGTTCACCACCCCGCTTCACTACTGAACTAACTACCTAATGCGTCAACATTCCTAAAATATCTACGCTGGCAGCTACTGTCCTGCTAAGCCAGTAAGACATAAAGATTCCCTTGCTTGCACATAAAACTAAGGCTGACGTGCTCACCTCGTATGCATCATGTGCCATTTACAGCAGAACAGCATACTGTCACATGCAACTATTCAGACTGGAGACTGAGTTTCTACTCTGAATGCTTCCACTTTTTCTCCTTTGTTCATAAAAGTAGCAGATTTGACTTAGGCTGGAAGTGGGACAACAAAGCTGGTACACTGTCTATTATGCTGTACCCCCCCCACCCCTCCCCAGCGCCCTCCCCCCAGCCTGGTGGTGCTTAGCCTTCTGTCCACTCATGCTGATGCCAAGGACTCGAGATCCCGGGACCCTGGCTGTACCTGCACAACCCTGCCCGCTGCCCACTCTCCTAACACTTTCTGGCAACAAATCAAATGAAGTCTTTCAAAAACAACACACAAAAGGCCAACCTGCTCAGCCCCGACTTCCTCCTCCCTTCATCTTCCTCAGGCCTTCCAGTGCTGTAGGCCACTGTGGTATCTTCTACAAACTTTAAAGGAACCCATCACCTACTATCATTAGCATCGCAGTTACAACCTTCACACTCCCTAGAGGATGCAGGCAGCAGCTAGCAGTCTGACAATGCGGCCTGTTCCTGGCTCCCAGACTCAGATCCATCAATGTGGATCTAAGCCCAGTGTCACAGTGCACAGCACTCTCAGCGCAGTAGACTGATTCAGAAAAGGTGCATAAAGTATGTCATCACATGTGCTTGCCAGAGTCATGGGAAAAGGCTCAAGGTGAAATATGACAGTCATGGCCAGCACTCCTCCCTTGAGGGCTGCTTGTAAGTCACACCGGGACCAGCAGCCACACAAGGCCCAGCCTACCTTGGCCAGTACATTATTCTTCTACACTTACATGACAAGGCTTTTTCTGGTCATGAGTGTGGTGAAGGTCACACATTCTACTTGTGAAGTGTCTCCTCACATCCTAGTAGGGCTCTGAATTTTTTTTGTCCATTTTGATTGATCTTTGTGTACACAGCAAAGAAAACAACTGGTTTGGGAATGTACTTCAGGGTACTGAACTAAGCTGGGTTCAGGGGCTTATGCTTGTTATCCTAGCTACTTGGGAACCTGAGATTGGGAGAACTGCAGCTCAAGGCCAGGCTGGTCAAGAGACCCTCCAACTCAATCAGTAACATGGTGCAGATGGAGCACACAGAGGTGTCTGAGATGCACTTACATCGTTAGCCCAGGAGCCTGCAATGAGGAAGTTCCCCGGCAAGGTGGGAGGGCTGAAGGACAGACACCCGATACTGTCATCTGGAGAAGACGTCACCTCAATGTCCTGTTGGGAAAGACACTGTTAGAATGTCCACATCACATCAAACCTCTACCATCCTCACTCAGCACTCAGAGTGGACTTTGTGCTTCAAAATCCTATAGAGAGGGCCGGGAATGTAGCATAGTGGTAGAGTGCTTGCCTAGCATGCATGAAGCCCTGGGTTCTATTCCTCCGTAACAGTAAAAGCCATAAGTGACACTGTGGCTCAAGGGGTAGAGAGGTAGATTGAGCAAAAGAATCTCAGGACAGTGCCCAGGCCCTGAGTTCAAGCCCCAGAACTGGCAAAAAAAAAAAAAAGATACAATTAGACCTTCCTTTACTTTGGTTAAAAGAGAAGAGCTCTATCTGGAAGCCACACTCTTAACAGTTCAATCTTGCCCTCCCCTCCTTGAGTCCTAAGGGGGTCCTGGGCAGCTCAGTGAATCCGGAGACCTGGTAGGTCGGGAGTTGGCAGTCACTAGTCCAGTAGGGATCATGTCTGAGTTCTAATGCCAGACAGTCTGAGCTTTCATCCCAAAGGAGTCTCCTAGGCCACCCAACAAGCCATCTGCTTACCTTCATGGGATTGTGGTTATCTGTGGTCGTACTGCCAAACATGCTGGTCCCGCCAGTCCCAAACCCCGTGGTGGTGCCAAACAGACTCATTTTGGCTCTTAAAAGAAGAAAGAAAACATGACTGAGAAGCAACATGGTGATACAGACCACAGAAGCAACGTGCTAGTGGCTGGAGGCCAGGTGCCTCTCCTCAGAAGAGAGCAAGCAGAGAGCTTGCCAAAAGTAAACTTTCTGCTTCAGAACAGGTTTACATTTCCAGTTTCACCTATTTTTTTTTGTATCCTCTTAGGTTTATTTGTTTTGGTCGTGGGGCTTGAATTCAGGGTCTGGGTGCTGTCCCTAAGTTTTTTGCTCAAGGCTAGTGCTCTACCACTTTGAGCCACAGCTCCACTTCTGATTTTTAGGTGGTTCATTGGTTTGAACCACGACCCTCAGATCTCAGCCTCTTGAGTAGTTAGGATTACAGGTGTAAGCCACCAACACCCAGCTTTCTTTTATCTTTTATTAGCCTGTCTGTTGTTACCACTAATAAACTAGTATCAGTCATTAGAAATTGCTCTTCAGTAGCCGGCAGGAGATAACTGTGTATATTAGTTATGTACTTTAAACAGGAACACTAGGTCCAACAGCAAAAATGACACAAAAACCTTATCTTTTCAGGTGGAAACTTTCTTCTTATTTTTGTGCTTCAGCCTGAAGTTACCAAGAAAAGCAGCCAACCTTGGCAGGAATTTGGTTGTTTTTTTTTCTCTTTATCAGAGACCAGAACTTGAACTTTGAATATGACACTTTGTGCTCATTGGCAGGCTCCCTACCACCAGAACCACACTTCCAACCCTTCCAGTTTCTTTTGGAGGGCACTTAGGTGAGGCATTATGCTAGTGGCGTCTTCTTGGGCCAGCTCCTTGTGCCACATTCTCTCCTGGGCATCAGTGTAGCAGGCCCAGGAAAGCCAGTTTCAATGGAGCCCTGCCCTTTGCCACAGCAGGCGCCCTCACATTCTAGGCTTCAGGTTCTGTTCTGCAGATGGACAGCAATGCATAACCGCCAGGACTGCTCCAGGACAAATGGAATTAGGCCAAAGTGATAGTCTCCGTGAAGAGCCTTTTCCTTTCTTCTAAGAGAAAGTCCTAGCACTACAACTCCCTAATGGCTCACTTACATTAATGACATATTTCAATGCTCTCAGTGATTAGTGTTTATGATGTTTTACACCCAGAACCCTATCACGTTATCCCCTGGCCAAACCATGGGAGAGCCAAGTGATACACTTGCTTCTTCAGACAGGACAGCTCAAGAGGGACAGACCTCATACGAGTAACAGGGCAGAACAGCCACTGTGCACATGTGTACTGCAGAAGGCACTGTGAGGACCAGCCACATCTCCACCCTCAGCTGGGATGTACCTGAAACACCAGGTAACTGCTTGAGTGACAAAGCAAAGGAATCATAAGGTCTGGGCACCAATTACCAGACAGAAAAACAAGTAGCTTTGAGTTCTTCACCTGTAAAACAGAGACTCCAATACTTCATAAGAATTATGAGGGGCTGGGAAGGTGGCTCAGTGGTAGAGTGCTTGCCTAGTATGCATGAAGCCCTGGGTTCGATTCCTCAGTACTACATGTACAGAAAAAGCTGGAAGCGGCGATGTGACTCAAGTGGTAGAGTGCTAGCCTTGAGCAAAAGAAGCTCAGGAATAATCCCCAGATCCTGAATTCAAGCCCCAGGAGTGGGGGAAAAAAATATGAAAACTATGGGGAAGTCACACATAGTGCTTGAAAAACAGTAAGTTTTTTTGGGAGGAGTAGGGAGAGTATTAGAAGGCCTTGCACCTACTTGACAGGCGCTCCATACACCCAATCCTGTTCATTTTTTTGGATGATGTCAGTTCCCTGCTCCTTCCCTGTACCTCCTCCACTGCTGGGATTACAGGGGTGTGCCACCAAGCCTGTCACCACACATCAACTTTTTCTGTTGGTGGTAGGGCTTGAATGCTGGGCCTGGGTGCTGTCCCTGAGCTCTTCAGCTCAAAGCCAGTGCTCCACCACTTGAGCCACGCATCACTTCCGGTTTTCTGAGCGGTTTATTGGAGATAAAAGTCTCATGGACTTTCCTGACTGAGCTGGCTTTGAACTGTGATTCTCAGATCTCAGCCTCCTGAGTAGCTAGGATCACAGGCGTGAGCCACGGGCACCTGGCACAGCAGGTTCTTAATAAACATTTCTGTCCCACTTCTGGTTGCATGAGTCTAGATAGCAACCATTCAAACACTGATCAGGCAGCAGCCAAGCCTGTGCTGGCCTTGGGAAGCCGAAATACTGGGGACCTGCGCACCCGCCCCCACTTGTGCCAGATGGCCCTTCCACTCAAGAGGCCTTTCTGGCTCTACCCAGCGGCCTCTTCTCCAACGTTCAGATCCCAGCTCAAAAGTGGCCTCCGCAGAGCGCTTTGGGGTGAAGCTGCACCGTGACCCCACTCATCAGAACGTGGCGTGCAGGGGGCGAACTTAGCGTCTCAAGGTAGACTTCTGAAGCCTCCTGTCCAGCGGGCCTTCCGCCGCGTTCGCTCCCGCGGCCCGCGGGCCTGACAGGAGGCGGCTGTGCCGGCCCGGTGCACACTGGTCTGGCAGCACGGACAGACAGCCGGGGGCTGACGCCAGCCCCGCCCTCGTCTCGCTCGGTACCCGGAGCGGCTCGGGTACACGAAGCCACGGAGCGAGGGCGCGCCGTCCTTCCGCACCGCCCGCTGCGGAAAGGCTTCCCCGGAGCAGCCGCGGGAAGGGGAGGCCGGCCCGGACACACGCACCCGTCCGCGGGGCGGCGTTCTGGGCCTCAGTTTACCCAGGAAAACGAGGGGGCCGGCTCCGAGGTGACCCCCGAAACCTCCCCAGCTCGGGCCGCGCTGCCTGGGGCCCCGTCGAAGCTCGGCCGGCTTGAGACCCGGCGCCAGCGCGGCGGGACCGCGGGGACGCCGCACGGGGCCTACCTGGGGCGCCCCGAGAAGAGACCGGCGGCGGAGGGGCGCTGGGCGCCCGCAAGCCCGCTCCGGCGCAGGCGAGAGGGCGACGGGCGCGGGGAAGAGGCGAGGAGCCACGCGCGCGAGGAGGGGGCGGCGGGCGCGCGGGGCGCTGAGGGGCCCGGCTCTCCGCGAGCTCCCAAACGCCGCGGGAAACAGCGCACGCGCTTCGTTGCCACTTCCGGTGTCTCCCGGAAGGCAACGGGGGAGGAGGAGCCCGCGTCCGCTCGGTGCGTGCGCATGCGCAACGACGCCACTGACGTCAAGAGGAAATCCCTCTGCCAGCAGTTTCCGAACGGGTGGAAAATAAGCGAAGCGTGATCGTTGCCAGGCAACCGCGTTTGTAATTCCACAACCCGGGACTTCCGGAAGGGCAGTTGGCTCTTTGGGCTAGTGAGTTAAGTGTGTTTGTCTTGTTTCAAAGCTTAAAGAAATCGCGAGTGCTTCCAGTTCCTGTCCTCCGCCGTCCCCGGAGGGGGCCCCAGTGATTGATGCCGGCCCCCGGGCTGGCCACGGGACTCTTGTGCTCCCGCAGACTCCGAAGTCCTGCGGCTGGACCAGCCTGGTCTTAGTCGGGCTGAGGATAACATGACTGGAGACCCTAGAACGAGTGTCCCCGTGCAGCCAATAGAAGGTGGTTTTAGAGACGGACTTAATGCCAGAAACAAAGAACAGAAAGCAGAGTGTCTTTGAAAGTTCGCTTTCTTTGTGAGGTGGGAACAGGAACACAGAACAACAGCGAGACAACGGGTTCACCTGTTCCTCTTTCTAGAGGGTGGGTCGTGGGGCTTGGACGCAGGGCCAGGGCGCCGTCCCGGAGCGCTTTGGCTCGAGGCTCGCGCTCTACCACGTTAACCTCAGCTCCACTTCTGGTTTTCTGGTGGTTAATTGGAGGTAAGAGTTGCACGGACTTTCCTGCTCAGGCTGACTTCAAATCATGATCCTCAGATCTCAGCCTCCTACTAAGATTGTAGGCCTGAGCCACAGGCACCCAGCTTCGTGGTTTTGTTGTTGTTGTTGTTTTAAGGGCAGGATCTGAAGTGCCATGGAACTTTACTCTGAGTGACACCATTTTGATTGTCTGGTCTGTGGGCACAGTGCACTTCAGTTCAGAGAAATGACTTTCTACACACAGTCTAAATATAGCATCTGAAAGAGAGAAGACCACAGGAAGGGACCTGGGCGATGCTTTCCTTGGCCTTCTTGGAGAGCTCTGGGATCTGTGGTGATCTTATAAAATGCAAATACAGAAGGACTTGGTGGGCCTGAGAAATGACGTTTCCAGCAGGCTGGGACATACCACAGTTGATGCCTAGGATTTGATTTAGATGGGTTGAATGACTGGACCACACCCCCACAGCTGTGTGTGTGTGTGTGTGTGTGTGCACGTGCGTCTCAGTGCTGAAACTTTAACTTCACTTTTTTTTTTTTTTTTTTTTTGCTCAGAGCTTGTCTCTACCACTTGAGCCATGACCCCCCACCCCCACTTTTGGCTTTTTGCTGACTAGAGATAAGAGTCTTTTGGATTTAGCTTCTAACCTCAGTCTTCAGTTCTCAGCCTCCTGAATAGCTGGATTTATATAGGTGTGAGACATCAGCATCTCAGAGATTCTGGTTTTATAGGTCTGGGACAGAACCCAGGAAATCACTGTCTTTTAAAAGGGCCATAGATGAGACACAGCTATGACCCCTTGCTGTTTAGGGATAGGGACTAGACAGGCTGCTTTTGCATGGAACATTGGAGCACTGGCAACTGCAGCATGCTTGCCCATTGCATTCTGACTTTCTGAATTGTGTCGTTCAAACACAGTCCTCACAGTGACCCAGTTGTGGTTAATGAGTCAGAGATCAGCCCAGCTTGTATCTCCCTTAGAGGCAGACAGTAGAAGGCGGCAGACTTGGTACATGAATGGCCTGCCCCAAAGTTATGGTCATTCATATTTTTGCTCTAGAAACAAGAAGGGAAAGCAATAAAAATTTGTATCCATGGATGTGATTGTTGAGCCATATTGTATAGTGAAAAATCATTTAAAAATGAGCCGGGTGCTGATGATTCACGCCTGTAATCCTAGCTACTTAGGAGGCTGAGATCTGAGGATCACAGTTCAAAGCCAGCCTGGGCAGGAAAGTCCATGAGACACTTATCTCCAATTAAACACCAGAAAACCAGAAGTAGCGCTGTGGCTCAAGTGGCAAAGCGCTTGCCTTGAGCTGAAGAGCTAAGGAACAGCACCCAGGCCCAGAGTTCAAGCCCCATGACCAACAAAATAAAGAAAGAAAGAAAAGAAAAGAAAGAAAAGAACTGAAATTGAGCTTTGGCTGTGGCTTTCCAGCATCATTACACAGGTGAATGGCTATGAATATCTACAATTTTCTGTAGTTATTACTAAGTGGATGGACAGTGAGTATGCTGACAATTTGAGTACCTATTACTTTTCATTTGAAATGATATATGCTTAGAAAGGTTTAATTTAAAAGTTCTAATAGGCTGGCCTAAAGGTTTTTTTTGTTTGTTTGTTTTTTTGTTGTTTGTTTTTTGGGGGGGTCCGATCGTGGGGCCTGAACTCTGGGCCTGGGTGCTGTCCCTCAGCTCTTCAGCTCAAGGCTAGCACTCTACCACTTGAACTACAGTGTCACTTCCAGCTTTTTTTTCTGCTTATGTGGTACTGAAGAATCAAACCCAGGGCCTCATGCATGCAAGGCAAGCACTCTACCAGTGAGCCACCTTCCTAAAGTTTTGTAAACAGCTTAGTTGCAACATATGCACACGAATTCAACTTTCCCAGGCACAGGGGACAGGAGCAGGTCCTACCACAATAGGAACGGGGCATGTGAAGTCCTCCCAGCTGTCCAGCCTTTGTAAATGTACTTGCACACACGTGGGGGTGTAGCCCAAGCTCTTCCATGTCATTCCTTTAAAAGCGGACTTGATTGTGAGCAGATTGTGAACCTTCTGAGCTCAATCAGTCTGAGCAAAGGGGCAGGGGCTGCTGCTAGGGATAATCGGGAGTAGCCTGCTTGCTCTCTGTGCTTGCTTGCCATATTTCTGGATGATGGTACATCCTTCTGCAGAAGCAAATTTTGCCTTGCAGAGACAATTCTTCATTTTCCATGTCTATTGTTGTGACTCCAGTGGTTCTTGGAGAGCATATTTATAACACAAGTTAAAGATAAAGGAAAAAAATGGACTTGAAAATGCTTTAAAGAAGTTTCCACCCGGGCTGGGAAGGTGGCTCAGTGGTAGAGCACTTACCTTGCATGCATGAGGCCCTGGGTTCAATTCCTCAGCACCACATAAGCAGAAAAAGCCAGAAGTGGCACTGTGGCTCAAGTGGTAGAATGCTCGCCTTGAGCTGAAGAGCTCAGGGGCAGTGCCCAGGCCCAGAGTTCAAGCCCAGGACTGGCAAAAAAAAAAAAAAAAAAAAAAAAGAAAGTTTCCATCCAAAGGAGTGGATTGGTGAACCATTAGTGAGCTGCTGCTGCCAGCAGAGGGTGCCCTTGGCTTATATTACAGTATTAAGTTGAATTGGGTTATTTACTTTGAATGGTGAATAACATCTATTTAACAATAGAAATGTTGCTCAATATTTTACTACAAAGACATTCCACTGAAAATGTGTTTTTGTTTTTGCCAGTCCTAGGGTTTGAACCTCAGGCACTGTCCCTGAGCTTCTTTTGCTCAAGGCTAGCACTCTTCAACTTTGAGCCACTGCTACAGTTCTAGCTTTTTTGTGTGTATGTGTTACTGAGGAATCAAACCCAGGGCTTCATGCCTGCCAAGTAATCACTCTACCACCCAGCCACATTCCAAGACCTCCATTGAAAATCATTTTTTTTTCTTTTTGTCAGTCATGGGGCTTGAACTCTGGGGCTGGGCCCTGTCCCTCAGCTCTTCAGCTCAAGGCGTGCTCTACCACTTGAGCCACAGCACCACTTCTGGTTTTCTGGTGGTTTATTGGAGATGAGAGTCTCATGGACTTTCCTACCCAGGCTGGTTTTGAACCATGATCCTCAGATCTCAGCCTCCTGAGTAGCTAGGATGACAGGTGTGAGCCACCGGTGCCCAGCTGAAAATCTTTTAATGTGAACATACCCACAGCATAGTTCTGTTCTTTCAGCAGACAGTAGAATGGAGTAGACACCTATTCAAACAGTGAACTGTGGGGGGGGGGGTGTTGGTGGGGAGGGGAGTAGAACCTAAAGGATTGGAAGGGTTGGCAGATTTTTGTACCAAGTGTACTATGTTGTTTGTTTGTCTGGTTTTTGTGAAATCACACTTCTGAAGTCACTTAGCATCACCAAGGACGACAGTTAAATTTCCCAGAAATCGGGATATTATGGGCAGCTTTTACGCGTGTCATTATGAGCCTCTCAGGAAAAAACAAGAGTCTCTGGACATCTTTTTGTTATACTGTTCATCCTAACCACGAACAGATCCAATGTTCTTCCAAGATTCAAGTTGTGGGAATATTCAAAATAGACCCGAGGGATGACAGTGGAGAGGATGTAGGTTGACAGATGCCAGTTTAACTAGCTTTCTATTTTCCAGTAATCCTTTTTGGAAGACAGTCTTAGGAATTCGAATTCTATATGGTTCCAAATAGCTACCAGCATTATTTTCCCATCTTCATCCAATAAACACAGGCAGTAAAGCCAAACTATAGTTTGGCTTGTTCCTATTTTCATTTCCCAAATAATTGAAAATTGCTAAGCATAAAGTTGAGATGACTTAACTATCTAAACTTAGTGTTATCCACGAGCCATTTTCAAATTTATTTCCAAATTTTAATGACAATTGTACATTTTCCCATTTTCTCCTAATTTTGACTGTATTCTAACCCAGATGTTTTATGGGTTCATAATTTTTTTCCAAAATCGTCAAAATTCAGAGACATTATTATATGTTAAGGGATTAAGTGCAGTATAAATTTAAAGAAAAATGTTTGTGATTTCCAAAATTGTTCTTAGAATTTTTGAAGGTGTCACAAGGAAGTCAAACAGCATTTGCAGAGTTCCCAAGATGTGTGGTGTCAGTGTGTTCCAGAAGAGTCTCATGCCAGGAGTGTCACCTCCACAGAGGTGATGTAGGGGACGGGGTGGAGAAGCACAGTCCCCCTCATCCCCCCCTCCCCCAGCACAGTGTGCCCAGGCCACACATGGGCAGTGGGCCCTGGCTCCCTTGCTTAGTGGCTATGTGACCTCGGAGAAGTTATTTAACTTCTCTAGGCCTTTATTTTCTCATGTATGAAGTGGTGATCACAGTGAAAGTTTCTAGGCTCAAGGGGATGTGAAGGTGGAATGAATAATTGTTTGCAAAGTGCCTAGAAAAATGTCTGCTCATGGGGCTGGGAAGGTGGCTCAGTGGTAGAGTGCTTGCCTTGCATGCATGAGGCCCTGGGTTCGATTCCTCAGCACCACATAAGCAAAAAGAAAAAAGCCGGAAGTGGCGCTGTGGCTCAAGTGGTAGAGTGCTAGCCTTGAGCTGAAGAGCTGAGGGACAGCGCCCAGGCCCAGAGTTCAGGCCCCACGACTGGACCTCCCCCCCTAAAAAAAAAAAGAAAGAAAGAAAGAAAGAAAAAAAAGTCTGCTCTGGGTTGGGAAGGTGGCTTATTGGTGGAATGCTTGCCTAGGAAGCATGAAGCCCTGGGTTCCTTAGTACCACAGAAACAGAAAAAGCCACAAGTGGCGCTGTGGCTCAAGCGGTAGAGTGCTAGCCTTGAGCAAAAGAAGCTCACGGACAGTGCCTAGGCTCTGAGTTCAAGCCCCAGGATTGGGAAAGAAAAAGGGAAAGGAAGAAAGGGGAAGGAAGGAAGGAAGGAAGGAAGGGAAAGAAAAGAAAAAATGTCTGCTCTGTGAGTCTAATTAAGCACTTTATTGCTGTGTTGCCTTCATGTTACCCTGGCCAGGTGGTGTGTTCTGGGCAGTCACCAGGAATGTGGGCCCCGGAGGCAGGGCTTGCTTCTTTTGATGCTGCTGTCCTGGAAGTCAGAACTGCCTAGCAAGGCCCTCCCACCCACATTTTCACTGGACCTTTTTTTTGTTTTTTTTCTGGTCCTGAGGTTTAAACTCTGGACCTATGTGCTGTCCCTGAGCTTTTGTGCTCAAGGCTAGTATTCTACCACTGAGCCACAACTCCATTTTTGGCTTTTTTTTTGGGGGGGGGTCATTTAGTGGATAAGAGTTTCATGGACTTTCTTGCCCAGGCTGGCTTTGAACCGTGAGCTTCAGATCTCAGTGAGCCAACAGTGAGCCAACAGTGCCCAGCTTAGACCTGTGTATCATGAGCGGGCCCTGTTCTTGAGGCAGGGGATTGTTGTGGCTTTGGACGTTAGTGCTGCCACCAGCAGACTATGAGCGGTCACAAGGTTCTTGGAGAATGAAATGAGATGTGGAAGTGGTGACAAGCTTATGTAAAATTTCCACAAATGGTATTTAGTTACTGTGAATCCTCATAAACCAACTCAACAGTGCCATACTTCCACACGCTCCTAGTCCTGCTTAAGATGAAAAATTCCTGAGATTCAGGATAAAGTCATAAAACTCACTCTAGCAAAACTAAAATAGATTTACAAGAGGAAGCAATGTCTTACAGTTATTAAAACTTGAGACCTCTGTACCTGCCTCCTCCTAGGTAAAAGTGCAAATTCAGTCTCCTACTACCACAAATGATGCGTTCTCTAAGGTGAACCTCCCAAGTTTGGAGGCTCACAGAGGTGAGCACATGGGCATGGCACAGATGAGGCTCACCCTGAGAAGACCACTCTGTGATCTGGGATGGCAAGCAGGCTGTAAGTGTCAACACTGAAGATGCCGTGACTTCTCTAGACCTAGACACTAGAGAAAGGCTTGAATGTGGGAAATAATGCCTGTCACTCTGGAGAAAAATTTCAGTATCACCGATAAAAAGGATGCTCAAAACAAAGTAAACCATACACTAAAGGCTCGGCCACCTCCTATGTCTGTTCCTACTGTATTTCACTAGTCTTTCAATGAAATGGTGGGCAGGGCTGGCCCTGTACAAGCCACACAATGCAGGTGAGACCTGGGCACCCAATTCCCCTGTACCTACGCAAATTCAGATTATTAGTCTTCTGCTACTAAGAAGATACTTATACCTGATATATGTTGTACCGCAGAAAGTAGAGAAAACATTTCATCGTCTTGTATGACACCAAATATTTTTTCCAAACAAAATTGAAAAGTCAACATCAAATATATTTTAGCTTAATCTAGAACAAAATAAAATTCAGTCTCTGCAGAGGGTAAAATTAAAACTCCTAGAGAAAATATTAGAGCATTCTAATAGACCACTTGGTTTAGCAAAATATAATAGAAATTATTTTGTTTACAACATTAGGATGTTATATTCTCTCTACAGTGTCTTTACCAATTAAAGCAGACAGATGAAATCCGCCAGCAGTGGCAAATTCTTCCAGTGCTCACTTATAGCCATCCTCCAAATTTCAGTTTGTTGGGCAAGTATACTCTGGAAAGATAATCTGATGACAGGAAGGTCAAAGCTTGGATTTCTGCCTTCATGTTCAACTCTGCCATCATTTCCATCTGCCAGTAACATAAAACAGAGTCAGACAGACCAGAGCTCTCTGTTACAGTGTGGCCAATTCATCAAATTAGTCATGGTGAAGAACCACAAGGCAATAGTCATTAGAGCCAGCCAGAATATTCTAGAACTACTGTCGGTAAAACATATCATCAGGTAAACATATCATACTTACTATGATGCCTTGAATAACCAGGAATGGTCTGGTACTTTTATGGTTGTTTTCTTCTTCCTTTTAATCCCATAAACTAGGTTGCTGACACTGACAAAGGGTAGGTATGCTAGACAGCTCCATCCAGCTCAACTCATCTATCAGCACTCAATTTCAACAATTATTTACTACAAAACCACACTAACATACATTCTTATACAAAATTTCAAGAATACTGTTGAAATATTACATGAATAGACACTAGTAAAGTAAAAGACAACTGAACACCCAGTACTTGATTTTAAAGCAAAACATCAGTTACTTCTTTTCTCCAGAGTGGTTGGCAGTTAACATAAGGTCTTTTCAGAATACTGTTGAGTTTCATATGGTCATGCTTTGTCAGTGGGATCAAATTGTTTTTTGGTATATTTAGCCTGGAAAACAAAGGGGGAAAAATCAGTGACAATAAGGTAGGTCTGTCTTTCTTTCCCTCCCTCCCTCCCTCCCTCCCTCCCTCCCTCCCTTCCTTCCTTCCTTCCTTCCTTCCTTCCTTCCTTCCTTCCTTCCTCCCTTCTTTGGTCCAAGATTGGGACTCAAACTTGGTATCTGAGGCTTTTGCTCATTGACTGGTGCTCTACCACCTGAGCCATGCTGCTAATCCATCAAAGTGTTTCTGTAACACATATATTTGTCATATCAGGAAGCTCAGGAAAAAAAAACATAAGACGAAAATCAGCACTGATCTTCCTCTGAAATCCACCATTTGGGATCTCCCATACCAGCAAGTGTTCAGGTTTATAGTGAAGGTTTGTGTTTCCATAGTAAATAGATTTGATTTTTTAAATTTCCTTCTTGTTAGACTCATGAGATGGTGACAGGCAGACAGACACTGGTTACTGAACAAATATCCACAGCACTGGCATCAAGTATCTTGACACCAGAACATGAGTGAGGCCTGAGTGAGGCCCTGTGAACTTCCTGCTCCTGGGGCCAGGAGCTCTAGGGCACATGGCCAGCAACTGAGATTCTCTGAGGGATGTTAGCTTCCTCTCCCAGACTAAACATCTATCATTCATGGAGGATTTGGGAGGTAGATACTGCTCTGTTCTCTTCTTCGCAAGCACCCCACACAGTCACAGACACCTAGCGAGTTTTAAAGTAGACAAAAGGGAATGTAGTTTTATCTTGGTTTGTGCTTTAAAAATAGAACATGAAGCTGGGTGTTGTAATCCTAGCTATTAAAGAGACTAAGATCTGAGGATTGTGGTTTGAAGCCAGCCTGGGCAGGAACGTCTATGAGACTCCAATAAACTAACGCCCCTCTCCCTCCCCCCCAAAAAAAAGCCAGAAGTGAGCTATGGCTCAAGTGGTAGAGTACTAGCCTTGAGCAACACACACACACACACACACACACACACACACACACACACACACACATGCACACACACAAATAGACCAGGAAAGATCTGGGACTTGTGATGTCATCCCCTTTGATGTCACACATCCTATATTTCTGGCCTTTTTCAATATCCTTGTGATGGGCTGGAGGACAGTGCGGCTGAAGGGGAGGGGCAGCAGCTCTGGCAGCATGTTTGTGTGGCTGTCAGTGTGTCCCTGGGTGGCATTTTTTTTTTTTTTTTTGTCAGTTGTGGGGCTTGAATTCTGGGCCTGGGCGCTGTCCTTCAGCTCTTCAGCTCAAGGCAAATACTCTACCACTTGAGCCACAGCACTACTTCCAGTTTTCTGGTGGTTTATTGAGAAGAGTCTCATGGAGTTTCCTGCCCGGGCTGGCTTTGAACCTTGATCCTCAGATCTCAGCCTTTTGAATAGCTAGGATTACAGGCGTATGCCACCAACGCCCGGCTAGTGGCATGTTTCTTCGGGTGCTTCTGAGGGTGCTGCTGGAATGTAGTAACACAGCTATTTCTCCAGATCTTCTACCTTGACACTGATCAAACCCCTTGTCCTGAATGTGTGTTAGAAATGGTCTGCACAAAAGCACGTCACCGCCATGACACACTTACTGCATTGGATAAAACCTTAATTCACTGGAGGTAAAAACTCTAAATCTAAGGATGCATCTCCTCTGGGACTCTCATTTTGTGACTGTTCACATACCTGCTTTAGGAAGTTAGCACCCAAAACTGGGGATCACACACTGATGAAAGAAATCTCAGTGGCAAATCAAAACAACAAGAAACTGTTTTACATTTCACATTAGCAGAGCAGAGACTGCATTACTCTCATCTCTTCAGAAGCAAACGTGGATACTGTCCCCACAGTTCTTAGACTAAGACTCTGGTGGGGATGAGCAGCTAAACACACAGATGCATCAGTGGTCAGTCCAGTTGGTACTCAGCCATAGGAGATATCAAGGTGAAATGACATAGAAAGGAATGAAAGAGTAACCACACGGTGTCATGTGACACAAAGCAGATGAGAAAGTAACGGGTGGGTGAGATCATACCTTTGTGAAAACAGGAAATGATGTGGGAGAGCAAAGCAGCTCAGCTCTCATTGATTTTCTTGTTGCTACCTACGGATATGTTTCCCATAATGAGAAGAGATATTCGATTTGCCATACTTTGCCTTTTCTTTTTTTTTTTTTTGGTCGGTTATGGGGCTTGAACTCTGGGCCTGGGTGCTGTCCCTCAGCTCTTCAGCTCAAGGCGAGCGCTCTACCACTTGAACTACAGCGCCACTTCCGGTTTTCTGGTGGTTTATTGGAGATAGGAGTCTTACAATCTTTCCTGCCCGGGCTGGCTTTGAACCGAGATCCTCAGATCTCAGCCTCCTGAGCAGCTAGGATTACAGACGTGAGCCACCAGTGCCCGGCCATACTTTGCCTTTTCAAACTTTATCAATTGTAAAATGTGATTTTTATGAAGTTAAAAGTTTAAATGTGTGATCAAGTTGAATCCTATAGTGTTCTCTTGATTACTTATAATCTATATATTATACTTTAGGTATAAAAAATGAACAAAATGTTTTACCCACGGGAATTAGGAAAAACACTTTATAGCTTGCTGAATTCAAAACTAACCAAACTCATTGAAAGTATTTTAATGGTAGAAATAGAAGCTCTAGTAATTAACACATAGTTATATGATCCTGATTCATAGTGGACAATATCCATAAAAAAAATTATGTGCTGCTCTTTACAGTGTTGATCGGCTTATTGTTCAGAACCCCAGTGAATCACCATTTCAAATGCCCCGGTTCTGCTACCCCATCTGACCTTTTAATATCAGAAGGGAGGAGACCAAGCCATCTAATAGCAGGCACTGTGAGATTGTGGGCTTCGAAGGACATGGACTGAAATAAAGAGCAGATGCGCATTAGGTGAGGTTACTTAACATGTAGAAAATCCAACATACCTGTTTTTGCAACCAAATTCTATTAAGGAGGACTAAGTGTTAGACTGTATTCATTTCCTCTGAAGCAAAACAGCAAATGACTGCTCTGGTCACTGCTGGCGAGGTATGGAGATCACCGTACCTTACACCCTTTCACCATCTGCCAATGTAGCCAGGCCTCAGAGTCACATGGAGACTCCGATTCAGCAGGTCGGGTGGGAACAGATATTTGCAGTTCTGGCAAGTTTTCAAGGGATGCCGAAGCCACTGGCCTGAGAGCCACTGCCGTGGGCACTGCACAGTTTAGTGAGCAGAATTCAGTGGTATTTACCCTTCTTTATGGTGGGAGAAAAGGCAAGGTCACAATTCAAGCCTACCTGAAGTATTCAGAGCATGTTTTGGTGGGGAAGATCGCGGGCCTGCAGTGGCTGCAGGAGTGTGGAAGAGGCAGCGTGACAATGTGACTAACTGGGAGTGGCTCTCTACTGTCTAGTCACACTGGGGATGCTTGGAGCTGCCTTCAGAGCCACTTTGAAGCACAGACTGACACAGAGGCCATTGGATCCTTGAGGATTTGGGGTGGGAGGGTATTTGGCTTATTAGAGAGTGATAAGAGAATGGAAAAGCCATCAATGGAAAAAAACCTACTTTTTATACTTACCATAGATCCATATTTATAGATGCACATTATTTCTATGCCTGTTAAAAAAGGTTTACTTTAGAATGAGCTCATGTACTACAGATTAGATCATTTGCCCCTTCAAACTTTAGCAACTATGATCTTTATTTGTATTGACGTTACCAGTGGCAAACCTTATGGCTCTCAGTTAATATGGCGAACGCAACCATAAATTGTCTTAGATAATCAGCCTCGGAGTTGAATAATATGCTCTAACAATATTGTGTGAACATATTCTCAGAGCAGAAGCCCCAGGCAGAAATAAGTTTCGTTCCGAGTGTTGCTGTGGGTGGTCCAGGGCTGCATTACCGTGGGGGTCGGCGTCCACCAGCGTGAGCATAGGCATGTGAAACGTGTCCCACAGCTTCTTCACTAAGAGTCTCGTGTTCAGATCAGGGACGCCTTTGCCCTACAAACAACAGAGGAACCATGTGTGGAAATACCATAACCAAAACTAAGAGAAAGGGTACCACAATAGCTCTGCCCCTGGCTGTGCGCACATGTCCTCACCCAAGGGCTGAGGGGCAGCATGTGACCTCTCCCTTTAAAAATGTGGGTTCTTTATGACCACCCCTATGTCTTCTCTTCATTCAAATGCAACTATGAGCCAGGCCTCTGTGTTAGTAGTGGGTGGGATTCAAAGGCCCAGGACTATCCCAGGTAGCAGCTCTTGTCTGTAATAGTTCTGCCACCCTGGTTAGTCAGGGGGTGAAAGCAGACAATGCTGGCTACAGCCTGCCACAGGACCCAACCACAGAGCCACCGTCCATTTCAAGGACCCAACCCCAGCCTCTGCTTCTGGGCTCTCAGTCTGCATTTCCCTTTTGACTCTTGGGACTAGGAGTTCCTGCTGACCACTGGGATCACATGGATAAGATCACACTCAGAACTTCCTCCGGGGAAGAGCTGTGTGCAGCCCCATGGCGATCAGCAGGGACAGCTGTGTGGTGCAACACATAGGGCCATGTTGACTTGCTTCTCACATCAGGTCCTCCAAATCCTTATGAAGCATTCCTAATTCTGTCCTTTCCCTGAACTATATCCCCCTCCATGCTTGTGGGAGAGAGTGCCCGCCCCTCCCACCAGGCCCTTGCTAATCCTACTCACTTTCTCCCCTGGACAACTCAAAAGCCACCATGAGCACCTGCTATTTCTGCAGAGGTCAGGTGTACCTGGGAATTTGGCCAGGCCTTTCACAGCCCCATGGGGTCACCCAACACCTGCTTTCTCTCCACACTGCTCTCCTGGCTGCTCCCACAATGCCATATTTCCTGTTAAGCTTATAAACCCGTGGAATTTTAAGTAGAAGAGCTTTGCTTCTTCAAAGAACTAGGTTTTAGCACAGTTGTATCAAAGCAAAAGGCTGAGCAAAGAGCATGAAAGAGTGGAGCCTGGCCACACTCTGGCTCTGTAGCGGCCAGCACACCCTAAGCTCTCTCCTCTCCCCTCCCCTCTCCCTTTCCTTTTCCCCTCCTCTGGCAGAAGGTTCAAGGATAGCCCAGCTTTATGGGCTTCTCCCATCTCATCCTGAAGCCCTGTAGGGGGCTCGGGCTCAATGAGAAGGGAACAGTCTAAGGAGCCAACAAACGGCCCCCCAGCAGACACAGAACCTGCAACGCCTTGGTCTGGGGCTCACAGCCTGCAGCACTGTGAGCAGTAACGGTTCCTCATGTGCAGTCTGCAGGGTTGCAGCAGGTGGGCCAGCTGGGACACGGCCTTTGCCAAGCGATGCAACAATTCCAGTCCTCCTGGCCACACGAGTCCGCATACGCTTTCATGTTCTTTGCTCGTTTTTTGCACATTTATGTTTTTAAAGGCAAGCTCCTCTGATGAGTTAATGACGTTACCTGTGGAAGAAGAACAGGGAGAAGCCCCAGGGCTAACACCAATAGTACTGTGGGGGTGGTGTGAGGGAGACACCACAGGCCCAGGGAAAGTCCCCACTATCAGAAAGTCACAGGAACTTAAAAATCAGGTCCCAGGCCAGGTCCCAGTGGCTCACACCTGTAATCCTAGCTACTCAGGAGGCTGAGATCTGAGGATCATGATTCCAGGCTAGATTCAAGGCAGGAAGGTTTGTGGGAGTCTTATTATCTTTACTTAACCACCAAAAAGGCAGAAGTAGATTGTGGCTCAAGTTGTAGAGTGCTAGCTTTGAGCAATAAAGCTCAGGAACAGCACCCAGGTGCTGAGTTCAAACCCTATGTCTGGCATGAAAAATAAAAATAAAATCAGGAGCTAGGTGCTGGTGGCTCATGCCCATAATCCTAGTTACTCAAGAGGTTGAGATCTGAGGATTGTGGGTCAAAGCCAGCCCCGGCAGGAAAGTCTGTGAAACTCTTATTTCTAATTAATCACCTGAAAACTAGAAGTACAGCTGTGGCTCAAAGTGGTAGAGTGCTAGCCTTGAGCAAAAAGCTTAACCCCCAGGCCCTGAGTTCAAGCCCATGACTGACAAAAATCAATTAATCGACTGACGAGGGCCCGTCTTCCATCATAGTCAGGTTGAGAAGGTTTGCTAACACCCTAGACATTCCTGTTCTTCGACACAAACAATGGTTCATACCGGAACCAGAATGTTGTCCCAGGCCCAGAGGTGATGTCATAAACAGCTCAGTGGTGTGTTAGTCGTGGACACAAAGGGAGGTAGATACTCTACCGTGACCATGATGCATGGAGACAGTTTACTGCAAAAGTTGTCATCGAGGAGCCGTTGAAATGTTGCATCTTTTTCTACAATTAACAGAAACTTTGCATCCGTAATTAGATCTGACAAGCTAAGGCTGAAACACTGAAGGCAGAGTATTTCAGTCTCCTACCCAATAACACCAATGCTGGATACATAGGCCCAAAAGCAGCTATAGAGGAAATATTTTCACTTTTATCTTCAAATATATAAACATATCTACTTAGCTATCTCTCTTCTGCCTTATGGTGAGCTCCTGAGAGGTCTGAAGAAGGCCCCATGTGTTCCTCTTGATGGCCCTGGGGTGTAACTTGTCTCTTACATGTTAGGAAGGCCTGCTTTGTCAAAGGAACTGAGGAACATTCCACAAGTTTACATAGTTTTCCTACTTAAAGGATACTCCGAATTCCTTGGATATTAGATGGCACAGCAGTGGCCTAAGTTAAAAAAAAAACAGACAATTTTGATTTCCAAGACAAAAGTATAAAGTCTGTTGTTAAAATTTATTACAAAGTTCTGTTTTCATTTGTCCATGCCAGCATCAGGAACTAGATCCCCCCTCATATTCCCCCCTTCTCTCTCTCTGTCTCTCTCTGTCTCTCTCTGTCTCTCTCTGTCTCTCTCTCTCTCTCTCTCACACACACACACACACACCAGCTTACAGTATTTCTGGAGGCTTTATAGGTAGGCGGCTTAAGCAGCAAAACTGTAGAAGGGCAGTGAGCATGGCGATGCAAGATCTCACGGAGGTCCCTTTCCCCACCCCATCTTCTCTGCGAGCTCAGTGATTAGTGCTGCCTGCCGGCTCTCTAAGCATCAGAGCCCAGCCAGAGATTTGGTGAAATGTGTTAGTTTCAGAACCTGGCATATTTTTTGCGGGGGGGGGGGGGGGGGGGAGGGGGTGTCTGGTCGTGGGGCCTGAACTCTGGGCCTGGGCGCTGTCCCTCAGCTCTTCAGCTCAAGATTAGCGCTCTACCACTTGAGCCACAGCGCCACTTCTGGCTTTTTTCTTTTTTCTTATGTGGTGCTGAGAAATGGAACCCAGGGCCTCATGCATGCCAGGCAAGCGCTCTACCACTGAGCCACCTTCCCAGCCCCAGAACCTGGCATTTTTATGGAGATGACACAGCAACCCTTCTGAAACAGTCATGCCACAGGCAATCTGCCTGAAAGAAACAATCCATTTTCAAAGGGAATGTGTCTTCTTATTTTAAGATGACTGCTGGCATATTTTTAAATGATGTGATTGATACATAACCCTGTAGATGATTGCCTACTCATCCTTCAGTTATATTTTAAAATCTTAAGGTCCAAGTTACATAACAAATAAATAAAGTGCATTTCTAATGGGAGGGGCGGTTGGGGGCTGAGGTGTGAGATTGGAAAGCCACTCACCGTGGCACCGCAGGTACAGTTCACCCTGGTGCCATCTTCCTCCAGGTATCTTAAATTGCCAGCAATTAGCCCTTTGGATGTGGATAGCTGGAAGAAGTAGGAAAATTACTGAGAGTTTTCCCCTCTAAGTTTGTGCTGCTAAATACCCTGCTCATACCCTCCTGCGGAGTCACTTTCATTTTAGCTCAGACTGGAATTTAGAGATGCAGGAGAAACTAATTCCATACTTTGAAGTATTGAATATTTGTTAATCCACCTGTTTGGATCCATTTATCCAAGGCTAAAGTGGCAACAGATTATTTAAGTTTATGAGAAATGATATAGTGTGAAAATGCCACTTTCATATAAAAAGGCAAAAACTGCTTTCATTTGTTTATCCCAGTTTTAATTCACATTTTGTTTTAGAGAAATGTTTTGCTTGAAGTACGACTTACGATGTGCAGGCTCCTCCTCGGCACCTTTAACATGCATGAGATGTCATCTATAATGTTGTCCACAACCGCCTGGTTACCAAAGAGTTGGCTATCAGTGTAGTATATGTCTCTTTGGAGATTTAAAATAGGTGTTTTAATTAATTAAATAGGACAAGTATCACAGTGGCATTTGAAGAAAGTATCAACCCCGTAAAATGCAACCTATATGGAAAGTAATTTACTGCCCCATATCTAATCTTACATGACTTTTTCCAAAGCATACAATGAAAACCAATCCAAATAAATCTCATGCTGCATTTAAAGGTGGATTTCCAAAACAATATATTTACCTTTTGGTTGCATAAGTGTTGCTCTGCACTAATTTATAAATCATGGACAATATTTTAAGAATTAGAGCTGGAAAATAAAGCAAACAATTCATTTTAATTTCCCCTAATAATTCAAAAGACATTGCCCTTAAATTTTTTTAGTTAAAAAATCCCTAATTACTGTCCATAATGCCTTTAAAATGTTCTTCCCAGAAGAGAGGGGTTAAATACAGACTCACTGCCTGAGGAATCTAACCATTCCATGACCAGCAAAGCAGAGAGAATAATTCCCCACTAAATGATAATAATAATAATAATAATACTTTATTTGAGAAATATATTTACTTAGTAATGGAACAATGGAATCTACTTCCATTGTTATTACTAAGGCAAAAGTCTAGACAATTATTTTAAGTTGGTCTATAAAAGTAAAATTACTGAACTCAGAACAACTAAAGTCTAGAATAAGCCTACATTCGTTTATTCTTCTTTATTACAGATGCTAAGAAAGATTTACCAAATTTTTGAATTGATTTTGGTGAGTCACTTTTGATTTTCTTTGTGGTACAATGAGACACCATCTGAAGACCCACGGAATCTTCAAACCTGTTTTGTTTAAAGCAAAGGAATAAAATGAAAACAGCTTCACCTCTGGACACACAGTACACACAACATCCCCCTCTGCATGGCATGTAAATCCCACAGAAGCTTTAGAGACACCTGGCAATTACATAATTAGCTTTATAACTCACAGGTAACTAAGATAGGGTGTCTAAGCTAAGTATGTTTGCATATGGGGCTGGTGTGTGTCTACCATATTAGAAGACAGTGCATGTGGAATGATTTATGCATTTCATATTTTATTGCATTTTAAACATTAATGTACCCACTTACCAATGTGACTCAATTGAATAATGATAAATGTTGAGGTACTTTATTTGTAGCAAAATGACATCCCACGAAATAACCACTGATATTAGATTATTATGTGGACCCGCCAAGCCTCTCCTGAAGGTGGCAGAAGACACCAGGCAAAGAAACTAGGTGTCAGCTGCTTTTAAGTTGGATGCAATCCATCTTTCAAAAGGGAGCAAAAATGACATGGGAATACCCAGTTTGTATTAGTTATATTGAAAACAATACTCAGTGACTGAGGAGCCTTTAATATTCTTTTCACTGTTCCTGTGACAGTTACAAACTCTAAGCCATCCCTGCTGTTTTTCAACTTTCAACGGGCTGAAAAACAAACGGTATCATTAGGTTTGAGGGCTTGGCTGTGGGCCAAGTAGGGGCCCGTGTTCAGGAGAGTGCCTGGTGGAGTCTCCCCACTCAAGATGCTTTCCCTTCAGTGCCCTGAGCAGTGGTTTACTTCTGCAGCAGAGGTGACTGTGCCTACCTCCCCTCCACCCCGCCCCCCCCCACCCCCCCCACCCCCACCCCCCCCACCCCCGTGCTGGAGAACTCAGTGCCTGTTTTTGCTTCTAACCTCTTGCAATGTCCCACTTTTTGTTAACTTTTTCATTGGCCATATATATATTTGGTCGGCTGTGGGGCTTGAACTCAGGGCCTGGGCGCTGTCCCTGAGCTCTTTTCACTCAAAGCTAGCACTTTACTACTTTGAGCTACAGCACCACTTCCAGTTTTCTGGTGGTTTATTGAAAACAACAGTTTCAGGAATGTTCCTGCACAGGCTGGCTTTGAACCATGACCCTCACATTTAAGTAGCTAGGATTACAGATGTGAGCCAGCAGCACCCGGCTATCTTGTTTCCTTCCTACTTTTAGTTAGTACAACTTTCTATATGGTACATTCTTTCCTTCTTTCTTTTTTTTTAAGGTCGTCATGGGGCTTGAACTCTGGGCTTGGGCACTATCCTTCAGCTCTTCAGCTCAAGGCAAGCGCTCTACCACTTGCGCCACTTCCAGTTTTCTGGTGGTTTATTGGAGATAAGAGTCTCACGGACTTTCCTGCCCGGGCTGGCTTTGAACCGTGATCCTCAGATCTCAGCCTCCTGAATGGCTAGGATGACAGGCTTGAGCCACTGGCGCCCAGCTGGTACATTCTTTTTAATCTTCCTCCATTTTTTTTTTAGCATGTCAAAGTCCATAAAAAGTACAAAATCAGACTTGACCTCTAACTCAAACACATTGATTGATGCTGACAATGCAGGTAAAAACAAATCAGCAAAATGCCCACTTTATATTCTCCCAGGTGGATCTGTTCTCTATTGTGAAGGCAGGTGCTTCGTTTCTGGCCAGGCTTGTGATTACATCTTGAATGGTATTTTCTATAGATTCAAGAACCTCAGAACTGAAACAATAAACAAACCAAGATTTGATTTTAATGACAAACTAGGCTTTACAACATAAAACGTTTCCCCAGGTCAATACTAAAATTGCTTTTTTCTTTTTTTCTCTCTTTTTATTTTTTTGAGATAGAGACTCTCCCTGTAGCCCAGGCTGGCTTAGAACTCAAGATTGTCCAGCTTCAGCCTCTGGGGTGCTAGGATTATAACTATGCACAACCAAACCTGGCTTCTCCTTAGTGTGTGTGTGTGTGTGTGTGTGTGTGTGTCCTGGGGCTTGAACTCAACCTGTCTACTGCTCTTTACCTTTTGTGCTCAAGGCTGGCACTTTACCACTAGAGCCATGACTCCACTTCTAGCTTTTTGGTGGCTAATTGGAGATAATAGTCTCACAAACTTTTTTGCCCAGCTGCTTCCAAACTGTGATCCTCTGCTCTCAGCCTCCAGAGTATGTAGGATTACTGGCAGCAGGGTCATTAGTTGTTCTTAATCCATGTGAATAATGATCTCTCCCACTAAATCCTAACCTCAATAGCACCTTAAAACAACTGTATTTACAATGGTTACTTATAAAGCAATTTTATTTCTCAGATTAACATTTGGAATAGTTGTGCTCTTTTGCATTAACTTATTAAAACAATTTGCAAATACATTTTTATCTAGTCATATCTACTTTAATTTACCTGAAGTTAAATACAGACGTACTGTCGTGAAATACTAGTGAATGTAAAATGATGAAAGCACAAGGCATTGCTTTCAAACCCCAGTGTCAAGAGAAAAAGATATATGGCTTTGAATTTCTCTCCCCAAAAATGTGATATAAAAGAATTCTAAAAGAAGCTGTTGTAGCACATGGCCCCATCTGATCTCATGCTTTAGAATTGGCCCTTTTTGAATTTTGTGGCTCAAATAGAAAGAAGTTTATCAACACAGAAAGAATAAATGTGAATTCTGCACTAAGTGGTTGTCTTGCCAATTCTGAGGACACTTTACAGAAGAACATTAACAGTGAGCCCAGTTTTCTGTCAGCTGACTGGTAATTTCACAAACCATCAGCTTCAAAATATGTTGTCTGTCAGAACATGAGCATATGGTCTGATTGGGGAACCAGACTAAATCTAGCAGTTTTCATTTCTGTGGCAATTTCAGAACTTTTACTGAAAACTTAGGTATTAGAAAATCAACTTTAAAACATTTAGTGTTGCCGGGCGCTGATGGCTCACGCCTGTAATCCTAGCTACTCAGGAGGCTGAGATCTGAGGATCGCGGTTCAAAGCCAGCCCGGGCAGGAGAGACCGTGAGACTCCTATCTCCAATAAACCACCAGAAAACCGGAAGTGGCACTGTAGCTCAAGTGGTAGAGCGCTGGCCTTGAGCTGAAGAGCTGAGGGACAGCGTCCAGGCCCAGAGTTCAAGCCCCACGACCGACAAAAAAAAAAAAATTTAGTGTTTCCTGGGGCTGGGAAGGTGGCTCAGTGGTAGAGCGCTTGCCTTGCACACATGAGGCCCTGGGTTCGATTCCTCAGCACCTCATAAGCAAAAGAAAAAAGCCAGAAGTAGCGCTGTGGCTCAAGTGGTAGAGCACAGCCTTGAGCTGAAGAGCTGAGGGACAGCGCCCAGGCCCAGAGTTCAGGCCCCATGACTGGACCCTCCCCCCCCAAAAAAAATATTTAGTGTTTTCTAATATCAAGAGATTAAGAAAAAAGTTTCAGGGAGGACTTAAACAGATTTAAGAGCTAAGCAAATCAATATGCCTCTACAGGGTAATGAAGGAGTACTCCTTCAAACGAAATGCTTTTGTAAAGATTTGTCTTTTTTTTTTTGTTTTGTTTTCTTTTTCAGTCCTGGGGCTTGAACTCAGCGCCTGGGCACTGTCCATGAGTTTCTTTTGCTTAAGGCTAATACTCTATCACTTGAGCAACAGGGTCACTTCTGGCTTTTTCTGTTTGTGGTACTGAGGAATAGAACCTAGAACTTCATGCATGCTAGGGAAGCACTTTACCACTGAGCCACATTCCCATTTTTTTGTTTTATGCTAGTCCTGGGACTTGAACTCTGGGTCTGAGTGCTCACTCTACCGCTTGAACCACAGTGCCACTTCCAGCTTTTTTGAGTAGTTTATTGGAGATAAAAGTCCCACTGAGTTTCCTGCCAAGGCTGGCTTCAAACTGTAATCCTCAGATCTCAGTCTCCTGAGTAGCTAGGATTATAGTCATGAGCTCTTTTGGGGTTTTGAGTAGTTGCTCTAGGCTTAAAAACATTGAAATTAGAATGAAAAACTTGGTAGACAAAAACAGATAAAGAAATCAAAGTAATGAAGCATTTTAAGTAAGTAACTAATAAAGGAGGAAGTTTTAAATAAGTACATAAATGTGTAAACACATTTTCTGTAGTTAATTCTACCTTAAATAATAGAGTCTCCAGTTGATTTTTAAACAAATTGCTCCATTTACTTAAGACGTGTGTTGCTGTCTTTGCTAACTGTGAGAAAACCACTATTACTAAGCACAGAGTTACAACATTCCTTTCCCCTCACTGAAACATCCTGTGAAGTGTGTGTGTGTGTGTGTGTGTGTGTGTGTGTGTGTGTACTGGGACTTGAACTCAGGGCCTGTATGCTTTCCCTTAGCTTTTTCCATTCAAGGCTGACAGTCTACTATTTAAGCCACAGCTCTATTTCTGGATTTTTGTGTTTAATTGGATGAGAGTCTCAACAACTTTCCTGCCTGGGCTGACTTTGAACCATGATCCTCAAATTTCAGCTTCTCCAGTAGGCAGGATTACAGGCACGAGCCTTTGGCACCTGGTACTAGCTTTTGAAGCTAAAAACTGTTATTTTTAAAAATTAAGGGGGGCTGGGAAAGTGGATCAATGGTAGAGCTCTTGCCTTGCATTCATGAGGCCCTGGGTTTGATTCCTCAGCACCACATAAGCAGAAAAAGCCAGAAGTGGTGTTGTGGCTCAAGTGGTAGAGCGTTTGCCTTGAGCTGAAGAGCGGAGGGACAGCACCCAGGCCCAGAGTTCAAGACCCACGACCCCCCTCCCCCAGAAAAAAAATAAAGGAAACAAAACAAGATAAATACTGGCTGAGGCATGGCTCCTAGTGAGGGAAAGGTCTTGAGTTCAAACTAATATTACCCCCCCCAAAACACCCCAAAATATCTATCAAAAACAAAACAAACCACAAACCACCAGAAGTGAAGCCATCCTGAGTCCCCAACTCCCTAGCGTTAGGCCCAGGGGCTCCTAGAACATTCTAGAGGCGGGCATGTGGGGGACCTTTCAGCAGGCTCTTCAAGTAAGGGTGGGAGGCTGAAAGGCGAGGGGCCATAGGAAGGCCCTCTGGGGTGCAGGCCTTCCCGTGGGGCGCTGCCTGGGCCCGCGGCCAGTCCCGGCCCTGGGGCACCCCGCCCTGGGGGCACCCCGCCCTGGGGGCACCCCGCCTGGGGCACCCCGCCTGGGGGCACCCCACCCTGGGGGCACCCGGCCCTGGGGCACCCCGCCCTGGGGGCACCCCGCCCTGGGGGCACCCTGCCTGGGGGCACCCCGCCCTGGGGGCACCCCGCCCTGGGGCACCCCGCCCTGGGGCACCCCGCCTAGGGCACCCCACCCTGGGGGCACCCCGCCTGGGGCACCCCGCCCTGGGGCACCCCGCCCTGGGGGCACCCCGCCTGGGGCACCCCGCCCTGGGGGCACCCCGCCTGGGGCACCTCGCCTGGGGGCACCCCGCCCTGGGGCACCCCGCTGGGGCACCCCACCCTGGGGCACCCCGCCCTGGGGGCACCCCGCTGGGACACCCCACCCTGGGGGCACCACGCCTGGGGCACCCCGCTGGGGCACCCCACCCTGGGGGCACCCCGCCCTGGGGGCACCTGGCCCTGGGGCACCCCGCCTGGGACACCCCGCCTGGGGCACCCCGCCTGGGGCACCCCGCTGGGGCACCCCACCCTGGGGCACCCCGCCCTGGGGGCACCCCGCTGGGGCACCCCGCCCTGGGGCACCCCGCCCTGGGGCACCCCGCCTGGGGGCACCCCGCCCTGGGGGCACCCCGCCCTGGGGCACCCCGCCCGGGGGCACCCCGCCCTGGGGGCACCCCGCCCTGGGGGCACCCCGCCTGGGGCACCCCGCCCTGGGGGCACCTGGCCCTGGGGCACCCCGCCCTGGGGGCACCCCACCCTGGGGCACCCCACCCTGGGGGCACCCCGCCTGGGGCACCCCGCCCTGGGGCACCCCGCCCTGGGGGCACCCCGCCCTGGGGGCACCCCGCTGGGGCACCCCGCCTGGGGGCACCCCGCCCTGGGGGCACCCTGCCCTGGGGCACCCCGCCCTGGGGCACCCCGCCCTGGGGGCACCCCGCTGGGGCACCCCACCCTGGGGGCACCCCGCCCTGGGGCACCCCGCCTGGGGGCACCCGCCGTGCTGTAGTACCTAGAGACCAGGCGGGGCCCCCGGACGGGGGTCTCCCTGCCGCCTGCTCTCAGGGAGGCCAACAGAGAGGCCCGGTGCCTGTCCAGGACCTCGAAGAACGAGGCCTCGGGGCCCATGGGCGCAAAAGCCATGGCAGTAAACGGCCGCGAGCGGCCTCCACAGCCTTCAACCGGGCGTCGCGCCTTTCCCGCGCTTTCTGAGTGCGCATGTGCACACCTCGCCTTTCAGGGACCGTCATGCGCAGAGCAGACGCAACGCACGTGCAGAGCCCTGAGTGCGCAGGGGATGTGTGGACGCATGCGCACAGCAGACTGGCGTGCACTCGTGTGTGTGTGTGTGTGTGTGTGTGTGTGTGTGTGTGCGCGCGCGCACGCGCGTGTGCGTGCGCACGCATGCGTGTATCCCTGAGCACACAGGGGATGTATGGACTCATGTGCATGGCACTGAGCACACGGTGGATGTGCGGACGCATGCGCGTAGAGGTGAGTGGTGTGCTTCGCACCGAGTGCAGTGCGCAGGCGCAAGGCTCTCCGGCGAGCCCTATCTGGAAGGACAGACCTTGGGTCCCACAGAGCTAAGCTGAGATGACCTCCAACCTGTTACTATTTCGAGATTAATACCCACGGTTTTCCTTAGAGCAAATAACCAGGGAAGCAGGGATGCGGGTCCGAGGTAGAGGCCTTGCCACAAGTATGGAAGCGCAGGATCAGGTGGTCAGAGCCATCTCCACCCCACTAGCCGCAAGCCCCAAACCCTGATTTCCCTGTGATTGGGGTGACAGAATCCCAGCTCTTCTGAATGCCTATGCCTTCTGATTCCCTCCACCTGCTCACCCTAGCCTGCAGGCCACACCAGGCAGTCAGGCCTGGGCTGAAATCCCAGCTTCACCAGGCCATCCCGTCCCTCCTAGCCAGTTAAGATGGAGGTCACCCAAATTGACTTCGAGTTTCAGATAAACAATGAGGACTTTAATTTTTTTTTTTTTTTTTTGGTCGGCCGTGGGGCTTGAACTCTGGGCCTGGGCGCTGTCCTTCAGCTCTTCAGCTCAAGGCGAGCGCTCTACCACTTGAGCTACAGTGCCACTTCCGGTTTTCTGGTGGTTTATTGGAGATAGGAGTCTCACGGTCTCTCCTGCCCGGGCTGGCTTTGAACCGCGATCCTCAGATCTCAGCCTCCTGAGTAGCTAGGATTACAGGCGTGAGCCACCAGCGCCCAGCGAGGACTTTAATTTTTTAAATGTTATTTTATTGTAAAGATGCTGTAAGGAGCGGTTTCAGTTACATGAGTGGGGTAATGAGTACATTTCTTATTGAGCATTGTTACCCCTCCCTTGTTATTTTCCCACTGTCCCTTCCGGCCCTCACCTCCCTCCCTCCCCCCACCCCAAAGTTTTAAAGTTCATTTCCAATAGACTGTCTTGTGGGTCTCATTGTTGCATTGGTTCATCCTGTGTCCTTGTTTCAGCATTTTGTTATTCCCCTTCCCCTCCCCAAATTAGACAAATGTATATACAAGATGAAGGGTACCAAAATCAAGTACAGTGACAACAGGGGATATACCATAAGGGGAAGAACATACAAAGGAAACAAAAAATTACATAGTACATTAAAAACAACAACAAAGAAAGACCTCTTGTGTCCATCTCTTAGGGTTCGTTTCACTTAGCATCATCTATGTGGTCATGTGTTCATAGCTTTTGAGCTTTACTGCTCATCTGATACTTAATTTTTAAAAATTTTTTATTAGTTTACATTAGTTATACAGGAGATTTCATTGTTCGATCTCCACACATTTACATCGTGTTCAGCAAATGTCACCTCCTCGGTCACTCTCCCCCTTTCCCAGAACAGTTTGATGGGTTTCATTGTTCTGTGTGTATAGTTCCAAATTATCGACTTGGACTATAGTCAACTTCCTTCATCCCATGAGAACTGGAGTCTTCTGTAGGGTAGCACGTACTCATGTAATGCATGGGACATATTCTTACTAAAAACAAACAAACCAAAAACCCCACATTATTTTATTGTTGGTTTGAGATTCAAATCGACCCAGACATCCTGCATCTTACCTGGCCATTGTGTTGCTGTGCCTCAACCTCTCATTACAGACTTGGTGAACAGCTCCTTGTCTGGTGCTCTTCCATGAGTTCCTGGAGAAGGGAGGGAACGAGTCTTATCCTTGATGGGACAGGAGGGTCAGCGCCTGAAACAAGGAGGCTCCAAGGCCTCAGCCCTGCGTGGATGGGGCACTGGGGTCCCAGAGGAGCCAACTGGCCGTCGTCACCCCTAACTGCTTTGCTTCTTCAATTGCTGACTATTCCATAGTTTAGAATCTGAAACTAGTTTCCAAGTCTAATAGACTCTCCGTTCTTGGTGATGGTTGTCCTGTGTGTGCGTGTGTGTGTCCATGGGCAAACACTTGTGTTGTGGGCTATCATAGTACTTCCTGCCTCCAACCCTTGCTAAGCAGTGCTGGGCACTGAGGACGCAATGGGTCCAGGCAGGCTGAGTCCTGCCCTCAGGGAGCTCACGGTTAAGGGAGGGCCGGAACTGACGGTAAGGAGTTCAACACCTGGATCCACTGGGAGGGAGATACGTGCGCTTCACACAAATCAGCTACCTTCGGAGGTGAAACTCATTACTCCCATCTCATCGGCAGAGGAACAGAGGCTTGGAGAGGTCAAAGAACATGTGCAAGATGGCCCCTGCAGGTAAATCTCAGAGGACCCTTCATTCCTGCTCTGGACCCTTACGAGGGGGAACTGCTTCTAGAGGTCTAGCTCTAAGTGGGGGCAGCATTTTGTACATCTCCCTGGGGAAGAATGACCCTCATATCTCTACATGAGGGCCGCACACAGGATTCCCTCATCCTCTCCAGAGAGGACCCCACAGACGGAAGTCCTGAGGGAACAGGGCGGGCAGGCACCGGAAGCCCAGTCTTGTGGGGTTTCCATTGCCACAGACAAAGGCAGTTCTGCCCCAGCCTCTGCCCTCCTGGTCACCACCTCCAACCTCAGCATGGATGCACCCTCCGTGGCTGCTTGCGCCCCCACAGCAAGCTCGGCAGACCTCGGCCTGTCGCTCTGGCATGTGCCAGTCGCTCTGGCATGTGCCCCATGTCCGGGCCCTTACTCTCCAGGCCAGCGACTTCTCCCCAGGCCCCACACAGCTGGGGGCTTCCTTCCACCCTCCGTCTGACCCCACTGGACATGTTTAGAGTAGGTCCACTTATTGCTTCCACCTCTGACCCAAGAAGCCAGGAAAAGGAGGTTAGAGAAGATGGGGAAGTGTCCAGGTGCTTTCCTTAGCAAATCAATTTTAAAGTACTCTGGAGATGACAGAAAAGAAAAGGGTGGAGAAAATACCATAACATTTTCTTTAAAAAAAAAAAAATCAGCCGGGCGCTGGTGGCTCACGCCTGTAATCCTAGCTACTCAGGAGGCTGAGATCTGAGGATCGCGGTTCAAAGCCAGCCCGGGCAGGAGAGACCGTGAGACTCCTATCTCCAATAAACCACCAGAAAACCGGAAGTGGCGCTGTAGCTCAAGTGGTAGAGCGCTTGCCTTGAGCTGAAGAGCTGACGGACAGCGCCCAGGCCCAGAGTTCAAGCCCCACGACCGACAAAAAAAAAAAAAAATCATGTGGGTGCTGGTGGCTCACGCCTGTCATCTTAGCTACTCAGGAGGCTGAGATCTGAGGATTGCAATGCAAAGGCGGCCCAGGCAGAAAGTCCATGAGACTCTTATCTTAACCACCAGAAAGCCAAAAGTGTCATTGTGGCTCAAGTGGTAGAGCACTCGCCTTGAGCTGAAGAGCTGAGGGACAGTGCCCAGGCCCAGAGATCAAGACACACGACCAACACACACACATACACAAATCACAAGCCAACCACTGGTGGCTCGTGCCAGCAAACCTAGGAACTTAGGAGACTGAGATCTGAGGATCACAGTTCAAAGTCAACCCAGGCAGGAAAGCCCATGAGACTCTTATCTCCAATTAACCATCAGTAAAGCTGGAAGAGACTTTATTTATGAGGACATGGTCCAGCCATGGACAGCCACTTCCTGGGAGAGGACATCTTGTCCTCATTCCCCAATATTTCTGAAAACTGACTGCCCCAGGACTTGCTGGGAGGTGAGCGCAGATGTGGTAGCGATAGCCCTGGGTCACAAGTTTGCTGTGAGAATCGAGGTAGCTGTTTACAAAGCACTTGGCCCCTTGCCTGGAGTGGTGACGGATGCGTGGTGCTAGGTTGTTGGAGTGTCTGCGTTCCATCCCTGGGACCAGGACAAAGAAAGAAAAGAGAGTGGGAACTGGAGCCAGGCCTGTCTACGGAACCGCAGAACTCCTCCATCTCTGGTGGATGGTGGAGGCTGCATGTGTGAGCCACAAAGCTGAGGTGCACAGAGGCCCCTGGGTCCTGCAGAGCCCGAGGAGGCCTTGCTGCCTTGGGCTTGGTCCTGTGTGTTCCCCAGAGAGGCAGAAGCGGCCACGCCCTGGCGCGGAGGCCTTGCTAATGAAATGAGAATGTTCTTGCTTGTGGCCAAGCAAGCCACGTCCACGGCAGCTGGAGGCAAGGGACAATTCCATGTGTCATTTGACAGCTCTGGCCCTTAGCTCGGGCAAGCCCGATGCAGAGGGGTCTGTGTGTAGCACAGCAGATCCAATGTCACTGGGGGCTGTTTGACCAGATCTTTGCCTCCTTTGGGTTTCTGAGCAACTCCTCTTCTGAGCCCAGGCTGTGTTCTCTTGGAAGACCTTAGTCTCTGAGGCAGGATCCCAACCTCTGCGGGGCTTTTAAAATCTTGTCTGCCCAAGGAGGGGATGGCGAGGTAACTAGCTCCAGGAGAGGAGCCTGTGGTGGTCCTCCTGTGCTAAGTGACATTCCACACACCCCGGGGGAAGCCTGTGGTCAGAAACGGCCAGTTTGCTCTTCAACCTAGCCCTGCTCTCTCTGGAAATTCCCTCAGCGAGCTTTGACCTGGACACTACACAGCTGACTCCCTGTGGTGGTCAGAGCTGGAGACGAATAAAATCCCCACGGAGCTCCCCAGAGTCACAAACGGGAGGGAGCCCAGGAGGCAGCGGCAGAGGCTGGCAGTTGGAGGCCAGCAGCCAGCGGACCACAGTCCCCAGTGAGCTTCGGTGGCTCGTGACTCAGAATGGGGAGATGATTCTGGCTTCTCTGGCTCTTTAATCCATCTGTCTACAACTCTGCCGCACCCACCCTCTTTTGTGTGCTGTGCCCTTGACGTGTCTGCACGGCCATGTGCTCATGAGGCTTCGCGCTGTGTCCAGCTCCTGGGGCATGGTGTCTGGATCCTGTGACATCCCCATGGGCTTATCGAAGCTTCCATGCTGGGCCCAGGGGCATGAGGCCATACTCTGATCCTCTGATTTGGTGCTGGTCTTTTTACCACAGGCTGGCCGCTGGGTAGGCATATTCTCAGTCTCTTTCTCTTCCTCTCTCTGTCTCTCTCTTACATACATACACACACATACACACACACACACACACACACACCACACACACACACACACACACACACACACACACACACACACACACACACAATTTCCCCAGCCACCTATTTCTGTTGCCAATCTAGAACCCTGCTACCATCTGCCTGCTAGGTGGGGACATTTGATCTGAGCAAAGCAAGACAAAATACATTCCCTTTCCACTTTCCACACTGCCTCTCCCATTTAAAGTTAACACATTTCAACAAAACTATAAACTGTGCCCATTTGGTGCATGTGTAGCTTTCTCTAGCTGTTGCTTTACTTTTTTTTTTTGGTCAGTTGTGGGGCCTGAACTCTGGGCCTGGGCACTGTCCCTCAGCTCTTCAGCTCAAGGCTAGTGCTCTACCACTTGAGCCACGGTGCCACTTCTCGTTTTCTGGTGGTTCATTGGAGATAAGAGTCTCATGGACTGGGCTGGGAAGGTGGCTCAGTGGTAGAGCGCTTGCCTTGCATGCATGAGGCCCTCGGTTTGATTCCTCAGCACCACATATGCAAAAAAAATAAAAAGCCGGAGGTGGCGCTGTGGCTCAAGTGGTAGAGCGCTAGCCTTGAGTTGAAGAGCTGAGGGACAGCGCCCAGGCCCAGAGTTCAGGCCCCACAACCGGACCCCCACAAAAAAAAAAAAGTCTCATGGATTTTCCTACCTGGCTTTGAACTGTGATCCTGAGATCTCAGCCTCCTGAGTAGCTAGGATGACAGGCATGAACCACCAGCACCCAGCTTAGGAAGCGTTTTATACCCATACTAGGGCATTTGAAGAATGTGCTGTGGCTGCAGGCTGGTGGCTCACATCTGTCATCCCTGCTACTCAAGAGGCTGAGATCTGAGGATTGAGGCAGAAAGGTCTATGAGGAAGTGGCGCTGTGGCTCAAGCAGTAGAGCTCTCGCCTTGAGCTGAAGAGCGCAGGGACAGCGCCTAGGCCCAGAGTTCAAGCCCCACGACCGACCAAAAAAAGAAAAAAGAAAAAGAAAGGTCTATGAGACTCAGATCTCCAATTCATCACCAAAAAGCCAGATGTGGAGCTGTGGCTCAGGTGGTAGAGTGATAGGTTTGAGTAAAAGAGCTAGGGGACAGGGCCCAAGCCCTGAGTTCAAGCCCCAGTACTGGCTCTAAATAAATAAATGACTGCTAAGTTCCACCCAGAATGTCCAGCGACAGGGCAGAGCGGGCGTGCCCTCCCAGCCCAGCCGAGCCTCAGCGCAGCTGCAGGAGCGAGCGCCCTGTGCCATCTTGTGGCTCTCCAGATCTCCGTGAACTGGCCCTGTTTGGTTTCCGATTGCAAGGTGCTGAGCCTGCCAGCAGCCCAGCAGCTGGTGGCCGGCCAGCCAGCCAGGCCCCTGCAGCCCATCCGCCAGTCCGGCTCCCTCAAGTTTCTTGTTTGGAAAGTGGGAAGAAGCCACTCCACCTCGCAAGGTGAGGCCGCTTGCTGTGGCCACACAGGGGAGGGAAAGAGAGCCACTCTCTTCCCTGCAGAGCAAGCTGCAACCTGCTTCACATGAAGAGCTCGTTAGCGGTAGTCATTACCCAGCTCCCGCCTTTGAACCCAGCCGATGGGGGTGTTTATGGTCTTCGGGCCCAGCTGAGCAGGCAGCCTTTCCCTGGGGTGGGCCGCGTTTGAACAGTTAAGTCATCAGCTAACAGAGCTGGTGATGACTTCACAGAGAAAGCCAAGGCCATAGCCAAGGGTGGGTGTCCTCTGTGGCCCGCACAGTCCCCTCGGGCTGTGGCGTCATTGGTGGACTAGCTTAGGTGGAGGGAAGGAAGGCAGCATTAGTAATCTGCCCAGGCCCACAGCTGAAAGGTTGAAGGATGCCTGACTTGGCTGGAGCGCCTCGCTCAGATTCCACCAGCTTTAACTGAGCCCCAGCTCTCCCTCTTAGGAAAACAGAAAAGAAGGCATCTTCCTTCTAAGAAGGGAAGGTGGAAGAAGACGAAAGAGGAGGCACAGACAAAGGGGGCAGGTGTTAGGGATCAACTGGGACCCGAGGGTCAGCGTACAGCCACTTGAAGGCAAATCGTGGCCAAGGAAGCAACGTCCAGTGACTACCCAGCACCCTTCCCGTGGGTGAGGGACATGGGGTCCTCAGAGGCCCAGGTGTGTACGCGTGCTCAAACCCGAAAATCACCCAGGATGCACTTCTCGGTCCCAAGTGTTAGGCAACTGTGGGATGGTTTTTGCCTCTGAGTATGAATAGGTTGCAAATGACAGAAAACCTAATCAAACAGCCCAATAGAAAAATAAATATTGGCTCATGTCACGGCATAGCCCCAAGCAGACAGCTTGCACGTGCTCAAATAATGCTTCCCTCTGTCTCCTCTCTCAGCTAGCCAGTCTCCAAGACAGTGGCCAGACACGCCAGGCTCTTGGCAGCTGCCTTGGGAAGATATGCCTTCCCCAAGACATCCAGGAGAAAGCCTCATTATGCAAACATAGCATTTACTCCGTGGCTTGTGTGTGTGTGTGTGTGTGTGTGTGTGTGTGTGTCTGTGTGTGCGTGTGCGCGCACGCATGCACATGTGCATGTACCAGTACTGGGGTTTGAACTCAGGAATTGGGCATTGTCCCTTAGCTTTTTCACTTGAGGCTAGTGCTCTACCACTTGTGCCACAGCTCTACTTTTGGTGGTTGATTGGTGGTGAGAGTTGCATGGACTTTTCTGCCTGGCCTGGCTTCTAACCTCGATTCTCAGACCTCAGTCTCCTGAGTAGCTGGGATTAGCTGGGATGCCAGGTGGCAGGGGTGAGCCACCAGGACCCAGCTGCTCACGCCTACTTTAACAAAAGCTTAAAACCACATCTGATAAGGTTCAAGTTTCAGGAACCAAGGATTGCTACCTTAAACACACATCTAGAAGCTGACTTGACACCAGCCTTCTATAAAGGAATAGATGATATGTGTAAATTGAACTGTACATCTTTTACACCTGCTCACCATTAAAGCACAAATTAATAATTTGAAAAAGAAAAACTAAAGAAGTGTTGACTTTGAATCGCCAGACCTGTTTAGTTATCTGACCCTGAGCCAATCACAGTGGCTGGGGGCAGAGAGGAAATCCTCAGATTGGCTCACCCATTTGTCCATCCTGAACTAGGAAGACTTGGAACCAGGGAGGGCGGTCCTGTGCTGCTCTGGGGTGGGGGAGGTGTTACCATGGCCAACATTTCAGAGAGGAGGTTGGAAATTTGCACTCAGGATGCCCGTATGGCCAGCTTTGGCCCCCCAACCTGTGCTCACCTGGATTTCCCATCTTGAGCAGGCCAGGGCCCAGCCCTCCCCGCCTCAGTGGAACCCGAGGGAACAGAGCCTTTGGACTATATCTCCAAGGAAATTTCTAGAAGAAAGCGCTGAACATACTGAGAAAAGAAGACGAAAACGCCCAACGTTCTCCATGAAGAACTTTTTATGGACACACAAGCCTCGTGTCCGGGATTCGTCTGTGTCCTTGCTGTATGGAAGGTCCCATGGCTGCTTCCTGTTCTAATGATGTTTTTGTCCAGGTCTTCTCATCCAGCAGCATAAGCCCAGGAGGCCAGGGGCCGCCGGGAAGGCCCTCCAACACTGTCCCTTGATTTTGGTCAAAATCAAGTCACTTGCTGATCCTGTCCTAGCAGAGGGGCTCACCAGGGGCTTGGACATGGGGACTGTTGTTGGACACCTTAGCATTAAAGACTTGGGGCCACCAAAGGATGACCGACTTGGATGAACTGCAAACTTCTAATCTTGGGGAACAAGTGACGTAGGATCCCTCAAAACGGGGGAGGTTTCTAGGGGTCCTGGTGCTGGCCCCGCAGGAAAGAAGGTCTGTTGGGGCCTCTCCAGCTCTTCCTGTGCGCGGTGACCCCACATGAGCACCTGGGGCTGATGCATCTACGGACAATCCGGGTGAACCTGCTCGATGCCTCCGTCATGTCACCCTCCCCTCTGCCCACCACAGGAGTACCCAGAATTCCCCAAGCCTGGGTCTGCCAAACCAGGGAATCTGGCCTAGGCCGGCTGGATGGACAGGCTGGCTTTTCCATTCATGTGCCCTTTGGAGTCCTAAGATGAAACAGACTTTACGATGAGCCCACGTAAGGACAGCAGCTGTGTTCTTACAGGATCACACCTAAGATCGGCTCCAGGAGGAAAGCCTCACTTCTTCTTTTGATCATGAGAATGTTCAAAGATAGAAAAAAAAATGGGGGGAAAAACTGTACCATGAACATCCGGCCCCTGGAGCGAAGATTCTATCATTCACTTTTTACTAAACTTCGGTTTTTTTCTACCTGTGTATCTGTTCCTCCCTGTCTCCATCAATCATTCCATTTTAGTTTTGGAATTGTATCCTAGCTACTCAGGAGGCTGAGAGCTGAGTATCATGGTTCACGCCAGCCCAGGCAGGAGAGTCTATGAGACTCTTATCTCTAGTTAACCACCGGAAAACCAGAAGTGGCACTGTGGCTCAAAGTGGTAGAGTGCTAGCCTTGAGCAGAAGAGCTTAGGGACAGTGCCCGGGCCGAGTTCAAGCCCCATGACCAACAACAACAATAATAAATAAGTTCTAAAGCATGACTATAAGGCAATGCAGAATTAAAAGTTATTTCATACAGGTTTAGGGAAAACTGAAATTTAGTAACTGGAGTTTGAGGGCAGCCTAGGTTATACACACACACACACACACACACACAAGTCAAAATAGCCCTGGCTACCTCAAATGTTCACAAGATGGCCACGAATCTGATTCATCCATAGGAAGATGATGTTGGGGATGCTGGGTGAGGGGTATGCAGGAACTTGATTCTGTTTTTGGCAAGCCTAAAAGATGACCAAGCAAGGGCTCCCACTTCTCCCAGTCTTCCCAGGGCTCGGTGGGTTTGGTTTCAGCTCTGACTGGTCTGGTGTCTCAACTCTCCTAGGCGAGTTCCTGGGTTTTGATGGCATACTCCCTACTAGCAAGGGGGTAGCCAGACAGCACACACAGCTTTCGGCTCACAGAACTCCCTGGATCTCCCTGAATGGTGTGGCTTTGGAGAGGTTCTGCAGGCTGCTCATGGTGGTGCCTTGTGGTAAGATTCCTGTGTCTGGATGTCCCAGGTCACGTGCTGTGGGGATGGGTGGACACACACACACACACACACACACACACGCACACACACACGCACACGGAGGGCCGCTATAGCTGTCAGAGGAAGAAGGTCACAGAAGCAGGGAGGCCAAGCCAACTGCATGGATTCAGCATGATCTGACCCCTGTGCTGCGGGGGGGGGGGGGGGGGGGGGGGGAGGGAAGGAGAGAAGCGGGGGTGGGGGGCGGTGGAGGGGAGGCGCACAGTCCCAGGCCTTCCTGGTGTCCCCACAGGGGAAGTTGCACATGCGATCCCTGGACAGCCACACTTCCTGAGGACAGCAAGGCAGTGTCCCTAGCCCAGCAGAGTGCGGGGCACCTTTGAGGGGCTTCTGGTGGAGTGTGCAGGTGGGGGGTGCCCTGGGAGGCTGGCATGGGGGGGGGAGTGCAGGGCCGGGGTGGGCCTGCCTGTGCTGGCCGCTGGTTTCCTCTAGCGTTCGTGCATCGGGACAGTAATAACCCTCATATGATTTACGGTCTGGAGGGATGGCCTGGCTGGCTGGGGCTGATGGGCGTTTATTACCTACTTAGCTATTTAAGTAGAAGAAAAAGGGAAGTCCTCTCGCACGGAAGGTGATGAATGGGTTCAGACACCCCATTAAGATGATTCATTAGCATGACAAAGGGCTGCTAGTCTCCAGACACAACCTAATGGGGAGGCTGGAAGATCAGGCAGAACCAGACCAGTGCTGGGGCACTCCAAGGGAGTGGGGGGTGGGGGGACACAACGTTAAAGGATGCAGGATTCAAGGTCAAGATCCCAGACCAGTGTTGTCTGGCAGCACCCGGGACCCGGAGGCCAAGCTAGCCCCAGGGGGCTGCAGTGGCCACTGACCTGTCCCCTCCAGCAGCTGAGGGGAGGGGGCGACGGGGGGGGGGGGGCTGGCGCTGTGGTGAAAAGTAAGAGCTGAACTCCGGACAGCCTCCGTGCTGAAGACAGTTTCCCCGTCAGGCCTCAGTTCCCAGGGTGATGCCGAGGTTAGAGGAGAGGAAAGGAGAGGAGGAAGGTTTGCCTAGAGCTCGGCTCAAGGCCAGCGCTGAGGGAGGTGGCTCTGGGCCTATCCAGGAGGAATCAAAGGGCCCAGATGCCACCTGGTCTTCTATAGTCTTCACCATCCTCCTCATCTATGCGCATCTCTCCCTCCCTCCATGTTTTCCTTCCTTCCTTCCTTCCTTCCTTCCTTCCTTCCTTCCTTCCTTCCTTCCTTCCTTCCTTCCTTCCTTCCTTCCTTCCTTCCTTCCTTCCTCCTTTGCTCCTGCCATCCTCCTCTTCTTCCTCTTTCTCTTCCTCCTTCAGTGCTGGCCCTAAAGCATGCCAGGCCATCACTCCACTACTGACTTGTACACTAGCCAAGAAAGTCCTGATGTTTCCCTCCAGCTTGCCTGGAGCCCCTGCCTCAGGGGAGCCAGGGCTGCAGGGGGCGCTGCAGGGCCTGGTTACTGATTGTTTTTCTTGAACCTAGACGGCTTAGGTGGGGTTCTCCCTCCTCCTTCTCCCTTAATTCTTACCTCAGCCCCTGAATTTGCTCCGCCATCAGCCCAGACTCCTAGACAGATGAGGAAGATTGAGAGTCAGGAAGGGTTAAGTGATTTGCCCAAGGTGACATGGCCGCCAGCGGCGGCGGTGGACAACTTGAGCCCTCATCTATCTCCATCTGCCTTCGCTACTTGCGAATGTGTCTGCCGGTGATTAGGAGAGGCAGGAAATGGCCAATCACAGGTCAGAGCTCCACTGCCCTTCGTCTCTTCTCATCACTGTGCAGTCTTTCCAAGGTGATCTTTTATTTGTCCTAAGTGATAGCTGCTGGCTCCTTGGGAGCAAATGGACTTGGGAGAGGCAGGCAGGCTTCGGAGATGAATTGCACTTGGTTCTAGGTCACTGACACACCCATGTGACCCAGGACAAGCTGCTTGCCTTCTCTGTCCCTCAGCCCTGGTGATGGTGTCAAGGCTTCCTAGGGCGAGGCTCAGAGGATGTCAGCCTTTATGACAGGCCCCATCAGCACCCCTCTCAGGGGGCTCTGTTCCCCAGTGTCATTTGGTGCCTCACAGTGTGACCTGTGGGTGCCACCAGGGGACACTGCACCCCCTAACACCAGGTCCCCATTTCTCTTTTTATTTGACAACTAAATTCCTATTCCTACAACCTATAGTGGGAAGAGAGAGAGAGACAGAGACAGAGACAGAGAGACAGAGTGGGGGAGAGGGAGAGAGAGAACTGAAGCCGGGAATTCAACCCTCAAGCCTTTGAAGGTCAACGCCAAACAAAAGTCCTGCCCAAGGAGAGAAAGGCTGAGCAGCATTTGTTAACGCTCACTCAGCTTTGCTCCCTCCAATCCACCCAGATCTACACGGAGTGGCTGAACCAGCCGGCCCCCACGACCCTCCGCTCCCCTCTGCTCCCCTCTGCTCCCCTCCCCTCCTGGCCCTCCCCTCCCCTCCTCCCTGCTCTGCGGGAAGCTATTGAGTGGAAGTGGTCCAGGTTGCTAAGTGATTTCACTAAGTGCAGTCAGGCTAGAAAGGAATCCCGATGTTTAATTAAAAATGAAGGAAGGGGAAAGAAGGAATGCACAGTAAGAGGAACAAAAGGAAGGAATGGAGGGTAGGAGGGCTCGAGGAAGGGTAAGAGGAGGGAGGGAAGAAGGAGGGGAGGAAGGAGGAACAGAAGAAAGAAGGAGGTGGGGGAGGAAGTGTGTTGGGTGCACATGGCTGCACTGAGGTCAGGTGGCCATGTTCTCTTCTTCGCACAGAAAAACTCTGCAACCTGCTCAGATGGGCCCTGCCCCTGCCCCCACCCCCAGAGCCACTGCCCCCTCTCCCCCCCCCCCCCCGGCCCTGCCCAACCCCAGGACAGAGCGCAGGGAGCCAGAGCTTCCGCTGGCAACATGGCTGACTTCTGAAGTCGCCAGGGTCCACCCCAAGGGCTGGCACAGGGAGGGGTGCAGTGCACCCATGTCATAGTGCTGGGTCGCTGGGACCCAACCTGGACGCAGCCCTGGACCGCCTCGCTGCTGTCCACCTTCCCTCCATTTCCTGGGGGAAAGGAGAGGCAGTTAGCCATTTCCTGTTTCTAGATAGTTAGTCGGTGGGTGCTGGGAGCAGGAGGGATCAGGAGCCAAGTCTGAAGCTTTTTTTTTTTTTTTTTGGGTCCGGTCATGGGGCCTGAACTCTGGGCCTGGGTGCTGTCCCTCAGCTCTTCAGCTCAAGGCTAGCGCTGTACCTCTTGAGCCACAGCACCACTTCCGGCTTTTTTCTTTTTGCTTATGTGTTGCTGAGGAATCGAACCCAGGGCCTCAGGCATGCAAGGCAAGCGCTCTACCACTGAGCCACCTTCCCAGCCCCTGAAGCTTTTCTTTAAGCCAGCTACCTTGTGAGTGGACTGAAGGCCATGTCCTCCACGTGATCTATTCCTCTGCAGGGCTGACCACTCACATGACGTGCAGTGGGCTCCATCTCCCTGTGTGCGGCTGGACAGCAGGAGATGCAGAAGAACCCCCAAGCCCCAGAGACTGGGACTCCTGAGGTGTCCCCACACTTTGGGGGGAGATAACCACTCCCCCAAACTCCTCTCCACCAGCCAGATCATAGTCTGGCCCTCCTTAGTCTTCAAGCTCATGAGGATCTGAAAACCTCGGCTGTGGGGCGGGCATTGCTGGGGTCTCTACTCCCCCCAACCAGGATTCCACAAGGCCCGGGCCTTGTGGCTGGGGCTGCCCTGTGCCCTGCAGGTGGTGGCCTTATGACCCAGAGCAGAAGCGCCCCCTCCAGTTAGGACACCCCAAAATGTCCCCAGACATTGCTGCCCATGCTGTGGGGCATGAGGCTCCCTGCTTAGCACCTCACTGGGGCCATGAGAAAAGGGAGTGGTCCTGAGGGAAGGGCAGCTCTTGTGTCCTTGTCACCGGGATGGGCAGCGGCCTCCTGGTGCTGCTGGGTGGCCCTTCAGGACTGGCTTCCTCACACAGTGAATGTAGCTGCAGCCTCCAGGTGCAAAACAACGGTCTGAGCATGCGTGATCATTTGGTGGAAACCAAGGTCCCATCCAGAACGGCATCTGGTGTCACAGCATGTGTGTGTCTGTGTGTAAGGCGTATGCTGTGTGTTTGTGTGTGTGAATGTGTGTGCCTGTGGGTACACACACCTGTATGAATATGTATCTGTGTGCATATGGAGTGTGTTGTGTGCCTATGTGTGCACACCTATGACTGGGCGTCTGTGTGTACGCCTGTGTGTGCACACCTATGTGTGTGTCTGCATGTGCCTCTATATGTATACATCATTTTTTAATTTTTTAATTTTTTTTGTCTGTCCTAGGGCTTGAACTCTGGGCCTGGGCACTGTCCCTCAGCTCTTCAGCCTAAGGCAAATGCTTTACCACTTGAGCCACAGTGCCACTTCCAATTTTCCAGGGGTTAATTGGAGATAAAAGTCTCATGGACTTCCCTGAGCAGGCTGGCTTTGAATTGCCATCCTCAAATCTTAGCCTCCTGAATAGCTAGCATGACAGGTGTGAGCCACTGGTCCCAGGCCATGTTTACATCTATATGAGTGTGTGTGTCTGTGTATATACCTATGCGTACACACCTATGTGAGTGTGTGCCTGCATGTGCCTCTCTATATATACATCTATATGAGTGTGTGCCTGTGTATGCCTCAGTGTGTGTATACACCAATATGAGCGTGTGTGCCCGTGTGTGCTTCGCTGTGTGTGTATACACCTATATGAGTGTGTCTGTGTTCCTGTGTGTGCCTCTGTGTGTGTATACACCTATATGAGTGTATGTATGTGTGAGGCACTTTGGAGGCACTAATGATGGAAACTGTGGGTCAGCCCCATCTCCCGCGCCCTCCCCTTTTTCCATCCTAGACAACAAGTAAGAGCCAGCCCCTCTGCGGTGGGACCACCAAGGCGGAGCAGGACCAAGGCCTCCAGGGGCTGCTGCCCTGCCCCACTGGGCTTCAGGGTGTCCCAGTGAGCGGCCTTCATGGCCCCCCTGCCCTGAGGCCTCCACAGACAAAAGCACTTCTGTTCACGCTGTCCTGGCCTCCGTTTGGACGCAGCCCTGGAAATCGATCTGGACCCGGGGCTGATCTGGATCTACTGGCTGAGGCTCCGGCCCGGGCTGGCGTGTCTGGCCGGATCGCCAGGCAGATAATTTACAGCTGAAACCCAGCACAGGAGAGCCTTTTTTATTTGGCGCAAATGTTTTCTATTAAAAGCCACGGAAGCCTCTAGAAGCCTCTTCTCCCACACTGGCTCCAGGGTCCTCATGGTGCCTGGAGGCTGGGCAGGGTCCTGCCGCTGCAGGAAGCGGGGAGGGGGGCACGGGGGGGGGGCTTCGTGCCTACCTGAGGTGCCCTGGAAGCTTTGTGGTCGGCGGTCTCACTGCTGAGCAGCCCAAGGCAGGCTGGGCATGGGCAGCCCCCCTCTAGAACCTTCCAGAGATGGAAGGATTGATCCAAGGGGAGGGATGTGGGGCTAGGTGGTGGGCTTTCTGGGTCATATAAGGAGGTCAGTTCTATACCACATCTGGAGTGGACTCCCTGTAAGATGTTACCTTCCATCCCTCCCCCACTCCCCTCCCCTTCCCCCCCCCTCTCTCTTTCATCATGGGCTTGAACTCTGCACCTGGTGCTGTTCCTCAGCTCCTCAGCTCAAGGCAAGCACTCTACCACTTGAGCCACAGCGCCACTTCTGGTTTTCTGGTGGTTCATTGGCGATAAGAGTCTCACGGACTTTCCTGCCCAGGCTGGCTTTGAACCGAGATCCTCATATCTCAGCCTTCTGAGTAGCTAGGATTACAAGCATGAACCACTGGCACCCTGATCATGTTATGATTCATTTTGAAGAATCTGATCTTTACTGTTCTGTATTAATGAATTTGAGGGGAGCCTGGGGTAATGGGCTCATTTTGTGTGGCCTCTGAAATTCTTGGCCCCATTTCGAGAGCAGCTGATCCTGAGCTGCCCATTACTTGCACTATGCAGGGTCTCATGTGGTGCACGAGGGCTCGTGGGTTTGTTGAAACATGGGGATCAAAAGCACCGGGAAAGAGCTCCCACAGAGCCGTCCGTCCATCGCAGGGCTGCAGAACCTGTGTGTGGAGAGCAATGCTGCCCTTTCTTTGTGGAGCTGGGGCAGAGCCTGAAACAATGGGAAGTGACAGGTCAGCCAGGCTGCTGGTAGTCAGGGGCCACAGAGCCTGCATTCCTTCCCCTGAGGCCATGTGGTGTGGAGTCCCCCAAGCACCCAAATGAGATCGTTTCCCATGCTGTCTGCGTCCCACCCCCACACCCAGACTCACTGAGTTGGGCCGGTGCGAGGGAGACAAAGGAGGCCCCGTGGGAACGTGGAGGCGTGGGCAGTCAGCACCCCGTGAGATCACAGCAGAGTCGGGGGGCCCGATCGCTGGGCCCAGCAACCCCCTGATAGCTAGGCCTTAGTTCCAAGATGGACGCCTTTCTCTGCGAGCATGGGACTGTGAGTCTTCTGTGGCTCTGTGGGCCAGGCGGTCTCCATCACATCTCAGATGCAGCTTGAGAATAAAAAGCAGCTGTAGATAAAGTGTTGGCGAGTGGTCATGTTGTGTTCTGATCAAAGTTCTGAAACTAAAGGAGGCAGCTACATGTGGTTTTGGGCCCCAGCGTGGTGGTAATCTCTGATCTAGTGACGTGCTATGTGCACCATCCCTACTTCGAAAGGGTGCTGGAGATGAGCGAGTTACACCCGGGGTGTGTGCGGGCCGGGGCTGGATGCTGCAGTTCCATTCTCCCATTCTCTTCTCTCTTTTCGACTGCAACTGGCATTGTGCCAGCTAAAAGGGCTCACCAGTTAGCTGTTTCTCCCACAATCCTGTGCTGGCTGAGATGTGATGATATCAAGAAAGGCTTTTATTGTCCTAAAAAAAGGGGGGGAAAAAAAGACAAGTGCACCTTGCCTTTCCTCCTCCTCCCATTCATCCCGCCTGGAAGGGTGATGCAGTGCCGGGAGCTGGAGCGGCTCACACACTGCAAACCACAGGCTAAGGAGAGCCGAGCAACCTTTCTGGAAGAAAGTCATAAACTTTGCTCCTCTGTAGAAAAACCCAAACTCAAACCAGTCATTCTCTTGTTTGGTGAATGCAGTAAAAGCAGGTTCTAATGGAGCAAAACGGAACCTCTGGGTTGAAATTCTGAACCCAGTGTTGGGCCAGGTGTGGACAAATGACCATTCAGGGTTCTGACCTTGGCCAGGTGAATGACACGAGGCGGGGGGGGGGGGGAGGGGGGGGGGAGAAGGGAAGTGTTTTGTCCTGGGAAGTGGCAGGAGGGGACAGGTTGTATCTCTGCACAGGTTTTCACAATGTTGCCATAGTTTCTGTCCTGCCAAACACTGGCACCTGGAAGTCATTCACACAGGCCCATAGAGGTTTAGGGGAGCAGAGCTGTCTGGCCAGTGGGTCACCTCAAGTCTGTGCCTAGCAACTGCTTTCCACCTGCTCCCGGACTTCCTACCCCTCTCTCACCCCCACCCCCAGCTAAGCTAAACATTAGTTCCTGTCCCAGCCTCCCTTGTGAGTAGGGGTGGTCATGTGATCTGCTCTAACCAATGGGGTGCAAAGATAGGTTGCCAGGGCCCCCGGGAAAGTGTCTTTCCCTGTGCAAAAAGAGAGGAAGAGGAAGGCCCTTTGCTCCCACTCCCCTCCCTCTCAGTCCTTGTGAGCCTCTGAGGGCTGCGACTGGGGAGATGGGGAGCGAGAGGGAGGCTGGCCTCAAATCTGCTGAGTGCGGCCATGGAGATGCCCCCCACTTCCAGCCTCCCTTCCTCCCAAGCCGAGCCTGGCTTCAGTAAATGCCACCGCCCTTTACCCAGTTGCTTAGGTCGGAAGCCTCAGCCTTTGGAGACCCTGTCTGCCTCCAGCGGCTACCAGCTGAGCAAGCTAAGCCTTCTGCCATCTGCCACTGGGTCCCCTGAGGTCTCCTGCTGGTCCCTGCTGCCCCTGGGGCTCTCCCAGGACCTTGTGTTCTTTGGGCAGCAGGGTGAGCCCTGGAACTTCCACCCCACCCCACGGCTCCTGTGCTTGGGCCCTCCCCAGATTCCTGACCCAAGTCCAGAGCCCATTGCTGCCTCCTACTGTCACAAGCTGGTGGCTGCTACCCTGTGTGCCCACCTCCTCCCGGCTCTGGGAGGAAAGAAGAAGGGAGGCCTTGGGGCTTAATTCTTGGGAAGGGGGAGCAGTGTTTCTGAGCTAGTTTGGGGGTTTCTTTGCATGTCTGATGGTTGACCCACTGCCTGGAACTTGCTGGGCGAGCTCTGATCCACCGGCGGGCCATCTACCGGGCTGAGGAGGTCTGGCAAGGGGGCATGGCCCAAGTCCAGGCCCCCTGGACCTGGAGTGCCCAGGTCAGGTGACATTCCATCTCCCTGGCCCTGGCCCTCTCTAGCTTTCAACTCAGCATCAATCCCAGCATTGGCTACCTGCTGTGGCTCCCTGGTCCTTGTGGCTGTGGCCAGGTGTGGCAGGTTCTCATCTGAAGGCTCATCCCGGGCGGGTTGTCATTCAAGCTCACGGAGTTCCTTGCTGACTGGGGCTGGCAGAGGCTGCCCTTGGCAGTTGACCTTTGGGACTCCCCTGCTTCAAGTTGGCATGGGGCACTAACATCATCAGCCTGGACATGAGTTGCAGTTGAGTATTTATTGAACACCAACTGTGTACAGACCTGTGTCAAGCTCAGGCAGACCCGAACAGCCCTGCGCACCATGTCCTGGGTATTCCTGGGGCTGTGGGTGTCTGTGCTGATGATTTGTGACAGATAGGCGGGCTGGATTCGTAAGGGGCGTGAGGCTGGCAGTGTCCTGCTTCCCCAGGGGCCCCACGTGAGCCCCAGCCTAGTGGGGCATTACCCACAGGGACTCCTTGGTTGAGCTTCATTTCATTTTCACGTGTCCCGTGTGCCTTAGTGCCTTTCCTGATGACAGCTCCTCCACTCCAGGGAATTGTCTCACTGCAGGGGTGCCTGATGGGGCCCTAACTCCTAATTTAGATGAGCAGATACCTCAGGTACCCCGAGGTCCATCATGACCCATGAGGGGAGCTGGGATATGTCAGGCCCCAGTAGCTCTTTCCCCTTCACCAGCTGGCTCTGCCCAGCTGCAGCCATTGGGGCAGAAGCCTGGCACGCAGGGGAGGGATCTAAGGAGGCCAATGCTGGGATTGATACTGAGTTGAAATATAGAGAGGCCCAGGGCCAGGGAGATGGCACATCACCTGACCTGGGCGCTCGGCTGTTTGGCCTGGACTCAGGCCACGCCCCCTTGCCAGACCTCCTCAGCCTGTGGATGACTACAGTGCTGGCCCTGTGGATCAGAGCTCGCCCAGCAAGTTCCAGGCTGTGGGTCAACCATCAGACATACAAAGAAACCCCTCAGAAACTAGCTCAGAAACACTGCTCCCCCTTCCCAAGAATTAAGCTCCAAGGCCTCCCTTCCTCTTTCCCAGTGAAGAAATCAAGTTACCTGAGAGTATCTTCTCCTAACACATGGCCGTGTTTTTTGACAGGGACATCTCAGCCACGGGTGGCCACGGGTGGCCGGTGAAATGAGCAACACAACGCTGATCAGAATGCAATGGCTCATCTCGGTCCTCCAGTCTTCCTGGGCTGCCGTGGCCTGAGCCCAGCCACTTGTGCTGCGCGCTGAGTCACGTTCTGTTGTCTCCTCTAGGAGATCGCTGCCCGGGACCAGGCCTGCCTTTTGAACACAGTGAGGTTCTATCTGCGTGGCCTGTTTGCTGCCTGGTGCTGAGGAGGCTTCCAGATGTCTTGAACCGACCTCCAAGGACGGCCACCCTGGCCGGCGATGTTTCCGGAGAAAGAGAAATGAAAGAACCAAATGTGCGCAAATTAAATTTTCTGCTTATAACAAGGCTTTTGAAGCCCCGTAAATCATCCTTTTGTTCTCCAGCTTCCCACCCCACCCCCAACAGATTCTCAGATGGCTTTGGGGAATCAAAGGATTTTGCCCCATAAAAAACAAAACCGGGGCCTTGGTGCCAACAACGTCACACACAGTGGGGAGGGACTTGCAGAGCCACTGATCTGGTGGTAGCTTGAAGCCTCCACAGCTCCTGCTTTTCCTGGGGGCCTTGAACAGAAGCCTCTGGGCTTAAGATCTGAGCAGCAGCCGCAGAAACAGGTCTGGTCAAGGCTACCATATGCTTTTGTACCCTCTTTGATGTTAGGCAACCGCAGGGCTCCTGGCTGGGAAGCAGACACTCCCTGGCAGCCCGCAGGGGCTGAGTGGCCTGAGGAAGGGGGTCTGGCTGAGGAGGATGAGGCACTTTGCCTGGGAGCAGCAGATGTGCGTGCCCAGCAATGCCTGGTCTAGAGGCTCAGCCAGGCGTGCTCTCTTCCTCTTTACAGCTAACCAGTGTGTTACGCCTGTGCAGAGATGTGGGGTGGGTGGCTTGCCTTTGCTCAAGTGAGCACAGGACAGGAATGGGGCAAGTTGATGTTCACGGCTTGTTGCCCTGGGCTCCACTAGCAGGTGTGAGCTGGAAAGGAAAGAAGATGATGGTGGCATGCAGTGCATAGCCAGGGTCCCTGGGAGTTTGCAGCTGGTGGTCTACTGGCTCTGTCACCTGACTGGTGACAAGGGCTTATATGACGAGCTCCATATCTAAATTGATGTGAATGTCAGATACACTGCCAGCGGCATTTTAGTTTATATATGTCTGAAATAATGCATGGGACACAACTTTCTGCAGTGTATCACACATTCCCACTGTTGGTCAACTTTCTGTCACTCTGACAAAACATTTGAATGGAAGAAGGATCTGTTTTGGTCCCTGGTTTTGGAATGTTCCATTGGGTACTTGTTGGCTGCATTGCTTTAGATCTGGGTCAAATGTGAGTATCCTGGGGTGGGAGCTAGCGGAGGAGGAGGAAGCTGCCTTCTTCATGGCAGCCAGGAAGCAGAGTGGCGGGGGAGGGGAGTTGGGTTAAGATTTACTCTTCCAGGACATGCCCTCAGTGGTCCACTTCCTACCAGCCCATTACCCGGAGAAACTCACAGATGACCAATCACAGTCCATGGTGCCAGCTGGGGCCACACTTCAACACATGAGCCAGGTGTGTGTGGGGGTGGGGGGTGTGTCTCATCCCATCCACAGCAGCCTATATCAGTTTATTTTTTCCCTACATGCTGCTGCCCCACCACATCACAGTTCTGTTTAGCCAGAGATGCTCTGCTTTTGTTGTTCTGTGAGAAGGTTCTTGAACAAAAGTTAGAGCTCCTGACGAGGAGGAGTAAGCTTTTAACTTTGGTGTGATTACCACAGTTACCACAGGGATCCCAGCGACTCATGTCCACCCTACAGAGGAGGCAGGAGGCATTGAGGGTTGACTGGCTCAGAGAAGGAGCAGAGGATTGTGGGATGCCCAGGTCCCTCAGGAAGACAGAGAACCATGTGTCCCCAAACCACTCTGTGCAGTGCTGTCGCGTGGACAGCTTCGGTGACATCTCTGATTAGTTGGGTCTTGGTCACGTGCCAGCCTCTGGCTGCAGGGTGGGCTGGGACACTCCCTCTCCCAAAGGGTCAGCTCTCCTTTCAGAGGCCAATTCTGCTTCAAAGACAGGGATTCCATCTTTGGGGTCAGGTGTGGTTTGGAGCAGGGAGACACTAGAGCAACAAATGCCTAGGCTCCTAAACCAAGAATTCTGTTTTGGCTGCTTCTGTGGGAAGAGGAGTTTCTGAGAACCCCAGTCCCCATGTTGGTGGGCAGCCTTGGACTTTTCCGTGGCTTGGTTGGTGGCCCTTAGATGATGAATTCATTGGAACTGCCATGAGATATCCCAACTGGCCTGGTTGGGTGTATGGTGGCAGCTGGGGTCATCTAAATCCAACGGAGCTCTCCACAAAGCCGGGGCAGAGAACCTTCTTTGTTTAGCAGACGAAGCCCAAATTGAATGAGTAAGAGACAAATTAAGCATTGAGAATTGTCTAGTGCAAACCCAGCTCTCTGGCTCCTTGAGATCCAGTGTTTTGGTTGTGTGGGACTCAAAGCCTGGACGGGTCGGCTGTGGGCCTGTGGGCACACCGCCCACCCTGGCTCCCTGTCCTCTTTATTGAACTAGGCAGCGTCGTCTCTTGCCACCTGACATCATGTCTGTGCTCAGCCCTCAGTAGCATCAGGAGAAGAAATACTGCTCAGGCCATGTACCTCGGATATCTGTGCTGCTCACCCGGCCGCTGCCTTTGAGCACCGAAGTGCAGGACTTTGGCTAATGAGAGGAGTGGGAGAGGGACTCAAGGGGCACTGGGTCTTCACCCAACAGGAATAGGGCACCTACTGTGTGCATGAGACGCCTTGGTGTGGCCCAGTGCAGGTCCTGGGATCAGATAGTCTGCAATAGGAGGTAGTTGGGCCATCTACCCACCATCAGCTTCTGGAAGGTTCCCTAAGGGTTAGAGCTGGGATGGTCTCATCTTTAAAATGAGATAACTACAACAGCACCCCATAAGGTAGAATGTGTGTGTGTGTGTGTGAGAGAGAGAGCATGTATGTGCGTGCGTGTGAGAGTCAATCAGTTACTCAAAAAACACATGAGGGCTGGGAATGTGGCTCAGCGTAGACTGCTTGCCTGGCATGCATGAAGCCCTGGGTTCGCTTCCTCAGCACCACATACACAGGAAAAGACAGAAGTGATACTGTGGCTCAAGTGGTAGAGAGCTAGCCTTGAGCAAAAAGAGGCTCAATGACAGTGCTCCGGTTGTGACTTCAAGCCCCAGAACTGGCCAAAAACAAAACAAAACACAATAATATGCTTCAGATTGTAGCTGGAAGATACTTCAGTCTGAAGCTTCAAACTGAAAATTTAGGGGAGGGCGTTGCTCTTAATGGAGTTCAAAGGCAGCGGCGGCAGCATCCATACCCAGAACGGGGCACAGTGCATTCCTTGGCACACCAGCCTCCTGGGTGTCTGCTTTGTACTAGGTCGTGTGCACAGCCGGGTAGAGTGGGGCTCCCTGATAAACCTGGGGGGTGCTACTTGTGACTAAGCATGGCCCATGGCCATTGCTGGTTAGCTGTGGATTTGGGGCTGGTCCTGGGCACCTGACAAGTGCTCCATGGAGGGCAGGGGTGGGGGGCAGGGATGAGGGAAGGGGGAAGAAGCAGATGCCACCCACAGGGGCACACACTCTGCAGGTCAGAGCAAAGGAGAGGAAAGGAGCCTAGAAGTGAGCCAGAGAGAGCTGGGACTCAAGGCCCAGCCAGGCTTCTCCACCAGAGGAAGCAGGGTCACCATGGCGGTGGTGTACAAAACCATCCCTCCCCATGTTTGCCATAGCCTGGTCATCTGCCGGGCCACCACTTTTCTCTGTGTGTGTGTCAGCTCATCTGTCTGTCTGTGTTTTCCATTTGGAACTAACGACTGATGGAAGATTTTTTTTTCAAAGACAAGTTTTCTCTCTAGGATACTCAGGTCAGCCCTGAATTCACGATTCTCCTGCCGCAGCCTCTGGAGTGCTGGGGTTACAGGTGTGCACCACTATGCCTGGCTGATGAAAATGAAACTACATTGAGCCTTTTATTCCACTGTTTTAAACATTGTGCAAAGGACACCAGGGACGAGCAACCATGGGGAACGAACCGGTGCCTAGTGCACTGAAAGCTGGTGCAGGGCGAGAATTTCACCACGGTACCCTGTGCAATGCAAGCTTTGCAAGGGAGGAGAATCTCACCACAGGTGTGCAGGATAATTGCCTCCTGGTGGCTCTCACAGAACACAGGCATTTTCAATCATGCAGAGCAGAGCAGGCTTTTGACCCTCTGTTCCCTGCTGGGGCCCAAGGCCCAGATCATCTGGCCGGCCGAGGCCAGGTGGGGTGGAAGAGGCGGCAGCCCCAGTTTTTTTTGGGGGGGGGCGGGCGGGCTTGGAGGGACTGGGGCCAGCTGGGCTTCCTGCAGGGCAGATGGAATGAAGTTCTAGGGAAGCAGCCGCGGCCCTCCCTCACCTCCGCTAGCAATGTGTGTGTCAGCAGAATCCGTTTCTTCTTTTTATTGCCTTGGAGACGTATGCTGACTTGGTCAAAACCGCTTCTGCAAGATGTGACTGATGATGTGTGAGGTGAACCGTCCTGGCTGGGTCCGGAGAGCAGCCAGCTGGGGTGGGATGCGGGGCTGGGCTGGGTGGGCCTCGGGTCGGAACACAGTCACCCCGTTCACAATTCCAGGCCTTCTTTCAGCAGAGCCGGCCCAGGGCCCAGGTGTGCCGCACTCCAGGCAGATCGGGTTACAGCACTGGAGCCCCAGGCTGGGTGCCCTGGCTCTGGAGAACTGGGAGGGGAATGGTGGGGGTGGGGGGCTGGCTGTGGGAGAAAAATGACTGGGAAGTCCCTGGGTGCAGGCGGGCCTGGGGTGGGGGCTGGGGACCTGGGCAGATGGAATGCAGGGTTACCTTTCATCTCCCAGCCCCGGGCTGGGCTGGGCTCCCTGACACCCACCATTCTCTGCTCACCAGGCCAGGTTAGCTTGGTCTCTGCTGGGCCCCAAATCACACCATCGGGAAAGGCTCTGTCCCTGGTTATTTTTAAACTCAGATTCTTATCTGGATGGTACTTCTGTGACTGGGGGCGTGGCTCAAGTGGTTTAGCACTGGCCCAGTAAGCAGGAGCAGCCCTGAGTTATTAAAAAAAAAAAAAAAGAGGTGCATACCAGTGGCTCATGCCTATAATTCTAGATTGAGATCTGAGGATCACGGTCTGAAGCCTGCCCCAGGAAAGACTCTTATCTCTAATTAAAAACATCAAAAAATTCCAAGTGGAGCTGTGGCTCAAATGGTAGAGCACAAAAGCTCAGGGACAGCACCCAGGCCTTGAGTTCAGGCCCCACTATGAGAGGGGGGAGGAAGAGAGAGGGAGAGGCAGGGAGAAAGGTGGGGTGGGGAGGGAGAAGTAGAAGTGAGGCTAGTCTGATAGAGCACCATCCAGTCTTGAGTAAAAAAGCCAAGAAAGAACTGGAAGCCCTGAATTCGTGTCAGTACACACTCACACTCATACACACTCACACACACACACACACAGATTGATACTTAGTTTCTTCCATGCACAGGGTGCCCCCATGACTTGCCCATTCTACAGAAGGAAACGGAGGCAGGCAGAGGTGAAGTCCCTCCCTCATCGTACCCAGCACCCAGCTGGCAAAGGCAAATGCAGATGAGTGTGGGGACAGGTGGGCACACTGCCCCCTCCACCCTGAAGGATTGACCCCCATCCTATTGTCCCAGGCCCACACAGACTCCAGGCAAAATCCCAGGTATGTGTGAACTCCACCTAAGCCCAGCTGTAAACATCCCATTGTGGGCCCAACTGAAAGGCCCCCACCTTCCTTGAGCTAGGGGCGTTTTCACTAACCTCTACTTCCTTGCTAGAACCTCCTATAAAAAAAAACCCAGATCCTGACCCAACTCTTAGGCACAACCCAAACCCATGGGAAGGTCTGAGCCCCTGGCTGATCCTTTTACGTTCCCCTCCATTTTCCTAACATACCTGAGACTCCCCATCAATCCCAGGTCTTTCTTGAGTGTGGTCCCCCCCTCCACTCCACACCCGGGTCTCCCCAGGGGGCTTCAGTGTCTCTTGCTTCCTGTTTCTGAGAGCCTGGAGTAGTATTGGGGGCTTCTATGGGGAAGGAGGCAAGGAAGAGAGACAGCCCCTCCTCCCCAGAGCGATCCCTGGGAGATAAACTGAGGGGGGTGGGGGAAGAAGGGGGAGCCTTATCTCTTCAGTTGCCATTGGAGCCCCTGGGGTGAGGGGCCTGGGAGACACCTGGCTCTTCAGGTTTGGCAATGATTCATCCAACAGGTTTTTTTACTGAGCACCTGTTGTGTGGGGGACTGGGGGGGGGGCCTGGAGAGGTGATGCACCCTGGGGCTGAGAGTGGGTGACAGAGGATGCAGGTGTGGGAGACGATGCCTCCTGAGTCTCCTTTTTATTGCAGACTTTGGAAAGAAGCCACCTCTTCATAGCCATGGTGTCAGCGCAGCTGCTGTGGCTTCACCCTGGGCAGCCTGCCCTGGTGGCACGGGCAGGGCTGAGGACAAGGCTGGTTCCTGTCCCCAGCGCTGCAGGGCCCGTGTGCTGGCCGGTTCCCCGGCTGGCAGCTTCCCCTGGGAGGCTGTTTGACCTGGTCTCACCGCTCCTCAGGATCCAGGGCCAAGGCTACACCTCCAGCAGCCCCCGTGGCCCGCCTCCCCTCCCCTCCCCTCTGTCTGATCACTCGTCACGGGCTGAACAGTCACGGATGGATGGTGGTGACTCCCGGCTGGCCGCTAGTAGGATATCCTCACAGTTTGGCTGAGGGACCATCTCCCTCCTGGGTTCTGTCTCAGAGAGAAGCAGAGGGCAACAACTGGCTTTCCCCGGCCCCCCAGCTTGACAGCAGGTGTCTCTGGGACCTGGCCTTGCTCTCTGCTTTGTCCTCACTGGGCACTGGTCAGCACCAGCCGGTCACATGACATTCTGGGCCTAGTGAAAATGAGAGCAGGGGTTCTCTGGCCCTTGATTATTAAGAACTGGAGTGTGGTGACCGCAGGGCCTCAAGGGCGGCAGCCACTTTGCCCACATCCTGTGTGGAAGGAATGAACAGGGCAGGGCAGGTGAGGGGCGAAGGAGCTCAGATCTGTCACACTCTGCAGTCCAAGGAGGAATAGCTGGGCCAGGTTGGTCCTTGCTTGGCTAAGGCGTCTCCTTCTTTCTCCATGTGGCCTCTTGGGCTGCCATATTGTCCTTAAGTTCCCCAAAAGGAGACCTAGAGAGCCTCATGGCTGGTCAGAAGCTGTAGAAGACCAGGATGCTCCAACTAGCCCCTAAGAAAGGCTCAGCCAGAGTCCCTTTCTTAGACTCAGACCTTCAATTGCTTACCCCAACACTTGGATCACCCACAAAGCCCGGCCACAGGAGAGCAGGAGGAAGAGGTTGAACTATAACCCCACACATGGCCCTGGCTTCCAGGCTAGGTATGGCTTTGCTCCCATTTTTACAGCTGAGGAAAGAGGCTCCTTGGACTAGTAAGGCATCATGTCCCACCAGGCAGAGAGGACCCTGGTAGTTCTGAGTCACCTGGGGCCTCTTTGGATGAGTGGGTGGCTCCTTCTTTGTGAGGTGGGGAGAGGGAAGAGAGGAGGTGTGTGTGGGGGGGGCTGAGGAGAGGCCCAGCCCCTTGGTGGTGAACTGCATCTGCACTGCTAGGGCCAAGGGGGGACTGAGGTGTCTGTCCGGGGCAGAGGGCTGGGTGGGGATGTGCTCCCCTGCACACACATTTCACTTGTACACTCAGCAAATACAGTTTGGATCCTGCAGCCCCGGTGGCTTTCCCACAGGGAGCTAAGGAGCTCCTGAAAACACGGCGGGCCTCCACCCCTAGGGGTGTGGCTCGCAGTGGGGACAAGAGCATGAAGACAAGGCAATTCTAGACAGTGAGGGAAATCACAGAAAAGAACACACATGTGTGTGCCTGGTGTGAGAAGGGGGAGTGGCTTTATCACAGGGGCCCAGGTAGGAGTGTGTGTGTGTGCACGTGTGCACTCAGGCACAGAGTAAGGCTAGTGAGGTCAAGCCCGCAGTAGGTGGGGAGGGCGGCCGACGCGACGTGCTGGGTGGAGGGAATGTTAGGGGTTCAGAAGGACGAGGCAGGCTCCAAGGTCACCACCTCCGGGGAGCCCTCTCCCATTTCTGCGCCGCTTCTCACCACAATCACTGCCCGACTCGCACCGGTCGGCACAGTTCTTTCCTGGTCCCAGGGAAGGGCCGGGCGACTCGGACTCCGCGCTGCTTCGCACCCCCGGGAGCGGCCGTCTGGGTCCGAGGAACCCGGTGGGCACGGCGAGGCATTCGCGGAGCGCGCTGCGGAAAGGAGGGAAGGCGGCCATTGGGCGCAGCTGGGAGAGGGCGTGGCCGAGCGCAGGTGGGAGGCCGGGCGCGGGCGGGGCGGCGCCAAGCCCGCCCTCCTCCCCCACCCTCCTCCTCTTCCCAGGCCCCAGCGCGCACCACTCCGGGCTCCCCGGGGCGGCTCTCGTGAGGTCGCGGGGCTGGGGGAGCAACTCGGGGTCCCTTCCTCCCTGGCCAGAGTTCCCCAGAGCGTGGGTCGCCGGCGCCCCAGGGCGAGGGCGCGAGCGGAGCCCGGGGAAGGAGCGCGCTCGCCGCCTCCCTGGCCCGGCTCCGGCTCTGCGGACTCTTAGGTTGCTGGCTGCTCCTCCCACACCCGCGCCCGCCTCCCGGATCCTTCCCTCGCTCCCTCGCTCGCTCGCGCTGGGTCTCCTAGCCCTGCGGTGCGCCCGAGCGAGTGCGGGGCGAGGGGCCCCGGGCCAGCGCCGAGCGCGGCCGGCCGGAGAGTGGCCATGTGTGGAGCGGGCGCCGCGGGGCCCGTCTGCAGCGAGTGACCGCGCGGCGTGAACGGCCGCCCGCCTCCCCTCCGCCTCCCCCTCCGCCTTTTGCCACCTGGGGCGGCGCGGCCCGGGCGCCCCGAGCCCGGCTCGCGCGTAGAGCCGGAGCCATGCACGTGCGCTCGCTGCGCGCCGCGGCGCCGCGCGGCTTCGTGGCGCTCTGGGCGCCGCTGTTCCTGCTGCGCTCCGCCCTGGCCGACTTCAGCCTGGACAACGAGGTGCACTCGAGCTTCATCCACCGGCGCCTCCGCAGCCAGGAACGGCGCGAGATGCAGCGGGAGATCCTCTCCATCTTGGGCTTGCCGCACCGCCCGCGCCCCCACCTCCAGGGCAAGTACAACTCCGCGCCCATGTTCATGCTGGACCTGTACAACGCCATGGCGGTCGAGGAGGGCGCGGGGCCCGACGGCCAGGGCTTCTCCTACCCCTACAAGGCGGTCTTCAGTACCCAGGGCCCCCCTCTGGCCAGCCTGCAGGACAGCCACTTCCTCACCGACGCCGACATGGTCATGAGCTTCGTCAACCTCGGTGAGTGGGGGGCGGCGGGGGGGGGGGGGTGGCAGTGCGCCCCTGCCGGGGGGGGGCGCTCGGGACGGGGTGTTGTGCGTCCTGCTTAAGGACGCCTTGGGAGGGGGTGTGCCCATGTTGGGGGCGCTCTGAGACCCGGAGGGAGCCAGCGCTACGTCCATTCATCTGGCCATTCAGCGCCCTTCGCAGCACCGCGGGTACTCGGCGCGATCCGTCCCCCAAGTGCCCCGGGGTCTCCGCGGGCTGTCCCCCCCCCCCGTCTGGCTCAGCTGGCCCGCGACGGTGGGGGATCGCGAGGCCGGGGCCCGTGGGACGCCTCGTCGGGGTCTGGCGCCTGCCTGGCCGCGGCTCAGTTCAAAGCGCTCGGCCGGGTCTGTGAGCCGTCCCGGCCGCCTCGGCCTCCGCTACCTGGACTTCGAGGGCCCTTCTGGGCGAAGCTGCCTTCCCGTCCTTCCTGGGCCCGTCTCCGCCCGGCCCGGCCCTGGCACCGCGGGCGTCGCCCTCCCTTCCCGCCCCGGCCGGCCCTCCCTGTCCCCTCGCGGTGCGCCTGCTCCGTGGCGCCGCGTGCCCCGCGCGCCCCGCGCCCACCGCGCGGCTGAAGCTGGGGGGAGAAATGTTGCCATCGCGAGCTTTCTATTTTAAATATTTAATGATAGGTCCCGAGCGGGCAGGATCCATTTCCAGCGTTTATCACGTGTGGCGCGCAAACCACGGGTTCTGGCGATTGGGCGGCTGGCGTGAGGTCTCGGAGCAGAAGCCGCGGCGGGGTCGGCGGGGTCGGCGGGTGCCCGCTTCCTTCCCACCTGGAGGCCCTAGGACCGCAGGGACGCTGGCCCCGGAGTCCACTCCCCCACCGCCCCCCCCCTCCTTTGAGACTTGTACAAACTGACCCCCGGCAGGCAGCGCGCTTTAGGGGCTGACAATCAAATATTTGGCTTTGGAGATAATAGGCCAGGAGAATGCTGTTTCCTGAGCCCCTTCATTGCACTTGTGTAACTTGCAGCGAAATCCCCAACCAAGTGAAGTCAGCAAACAGGCCCACGGGCGGGAGCTGGGTCTACTTGAGAATAATGTGCCCCTTGCTGGGCACCTGGGGTGCCTGGGGGAGGGGCTGGGGGAGGCGAGATCTGCCTAGATGCTCCCTTCCACACCGAGTCTCCAGATTCCCGAGGTGGGGGGGGGGGATTGTCTAGTCAAAAATCAAAGACTAGCATGAGGCTCAGGAGCAAGGAGGTGGGAGACCGAGATTTCAAAATAACTTAAAGCAAGTTGAAGTTAGCCAAGCCTTTAGCTGTGTGTCCCTTTGTAGGTGTATGGATCGCTGGAGGGACTGCAGTTTATGGCCCACAGGAACTCGACACTGGGAACTGGAGTCTGATTTTTTTTTCAATTGTGCTTGTGTGTGTGGTTTTCCAAATGTGTGTGCTTGTTGCTGATATCAAGAGCTAAAGAAAGATTCTAACAGCACGCATGTGTGTGCCGGGACTTCTGTAGCCCTGGATGCCCGCCCTGCTCAGCTCAGCAGGCCTTTTCTTTGCACTTCACATGGTGTTCTCTCTTGATTCTCACACAACACTGTAGGTCCCAGAACTACACTCAGCCTGGCTGGAGTTCCTTTTTTTTTTTTTTTTTAAGTATTTGTAATCACTGACTTGAGTAGCAGGCTTTGCCAACCACGTGCAAATTCTGCCCTGCTGCTTCTCCTGGAAGGGCGCTGTGGCATCCCGTAGGAGAGCCCGGGCGCTCCGGGTGCTGCTGGGAACTCAAGGGCAGGGCTGGGCGCTCCCCCTCAGCCTGAGAGCAAGCTGAGGCTTGCCTGGGAAGGCCACAGCTGGGTGGTTTTCCTCTTCTGGCTGCACGCATACCTTTCAGTCCAGTTCTTTCATCTTGAAAGGACAAAGACTGGCTTGTCTGAGCCTCTTAATCAGCCGGCTGGCTGGCTTTGGGCTTTGTGGGACCGGCCTGACTTTCTCAGGTCTAGCTTTCTGGAGCATCACTGCAAATTAGATGGCCGAGTGGCTTTTAAGAGAGCGCACGGTGACCTTGTTTTCTTTCTTTCTCTCTGTCCCCAAACTCGAGGTAATTAGTTAGGGGAAGAACAGTCTGTAGTCTGGTGAACAGCTTTCTGCTAAATGCCCCAAGGGTGTGTGTGTATTTCTGCTCAGCAACAGCACAGGAATCAACCCTCTATCCTTTCTGTCACAAGAGGCTCCATAGGAGAGACTCAGGGTGGAAGTTGGTATGGAGAGGGGTGTGTGTAAGTGTGTGTGTGTGTGTGTGTATGAGAGAGAGAGAGAGGGATGGGGGGAGGGAGAGTGAGAGGGAGCGAGGGAGAGAGACAGACACCCTGATCTGTGTTGGCCAGGAAGCCAGTTTTCTCTGGGGCTGCAAATCACGTTGATCTGTAATATACAAAGCTGTTTAAAGCCAAGTTTGTTCTCACACTTCACCTAAGAGTGAGAAAATATCACTTGTTCACGTCAAACCATTGCATGTTTCCTTGACTTTGAAGACCCCTGGTGAGATTCTTGTATTGGGGGGGAGGAGAGTTGAGGGGGGGAAATGGTGGGAATGTTCCCTGCCACCCCTCCCCCTCCGGCATACTTCTGCTGTCCTGTAGGCCTGCCTGCCTCCCTGCCTGCCTGCCTGCCTGCCTGCCTGCCTGCCTGCCTGCCTCCCTGCCTGCCTGCCTGCCTGCCTGCCTGCCTGCCTGCCTGCCTGCCTGCCTGCCTGCCTGCCTGCCTCCCTGCCTCCCTGCCTCCCTGCCTGCCTGCCTGCCTGCCTGCCTGCCTGCCTGCCTGCCTGCCTGCCTGGGGACCCTGCCTGCATCCTGAAGGCTTTTGGAGACCTGTTGCCTTTATTCTTCCCTCTGTCCACAGCCACCCTGGTTTCTGTTCTTATACGTTCTTCTCCTTGGAATTCGAGCTTTTTGCCAGGCTGAGCAGGATCTGTTCTACAGGGGGAATTTACGACAAAACCATGTGCTCCCTCGAGAGCTTTAGAGGGTACCTGAGACCAAGGCCAGCCCCCATGAGCCCTCCAAAGCAGGCAGCCAGGGCAGCTGGCTACTTGAGCCAGCCTCACGTCTCCCCAGCTCAGGCCCCTTAACTTCAATGGGAAGATCAGTAAACTGGTTTGGATTAAAAAGTCCCCGACTCCTCCATGTAGATTTAATTTGGGAATTTGAAACAGGCTCCTCTCTCCTAAATAGTCCCCAGGCGACGGCGATTCTAAGATGACTCTCCCCTTAGCCCTGCCGGCTCATTCTTTTCTTTGGAAAACCCAGCAGCTCTGCTTAGAATTTTCTAGACAGGCCGGCTGGCATGGGGGTAGGTGACCCGTGTTTATCTCTGGGGCCAGGTTATGAAGGAATGAAATTTGTTTCATCTTTGATGCTCATTTGGAAACAACAACAAAAAAGACACAGAGCTGAAACCTGGTTGTTCTGGAAGCCAGCGGCAGGGAAGGGGCTTTGGTGACTGCGACCCGGAGCTCGAGCGAGGAAGGGGCTGTGCTTGGAGGCTGGCTGGTTGCTTTGACCATCTGGCCGTCCTTTTTGTTGACAAGTGTTTGGCATTAAGAGCTCGCCTTCTCCCCCTTCAGAACAGGCCCTACCACTGTAGAGTATTAGGAAAAGATTCTGTTACAGTTTAAAAATGTCCGCAGGCCGGCCGGCGCTGCAGCTGCAGCCTGGCTTGTGTTAGGCTTTGGAAGGGGTGGGCTCCGCATTCCAGCGCAGCGCGGCTCTCCTTGGGCCGCGGCCAGGGGTTAATAGAGATGTCACACAGGCTCCCCCTTCTCTCCCGCACCCTCTTTCTCCTCCTGCGGCCGGCCTTCGCGCCAGGAGTGGACCAACAGCTGTGTTTTTAGTAAACCTTTCAAAATCACTTCTTCTAAAGCTCATTTTCCTGCTTATATAAATCAAAGATTGCTCCCCTTCCCCTTCTCACCCCCCACCCCCCACCGGGGATCTCTGTAGGTGACCCATGTTTGAACTTTTGGGATCCTTCTGTGGCTTTCCCTTCTAGAATCAAAGCAGGATGAGGTTGAGTCCCGGATGCCAGCTTGGGTGGCTTTTTTTGGGGGGAGGGGGGCGGGAGGTTGGATTCCAGAGCTGTTGTTTAGTGACAAGGTCCTCATGGAAGGAGCAAGGGAGGCAGCCCAGATAAAGGAGGTTGGGGGCCTCGAGGGGGGCAGGGGATGGTTGTTTGAAGGTGGGATTGGGCCTTACCTCCCCGCCGTTGGCGGCCATCACGCCTCTGCCCGGATAAACACAGCTGGTGGACTGTCCCCTGGCCCGCATGCCTGCGATGCGAGCGAGTATCACATGCCCCCCGCCCCCCACGAATGGTGACTTCATTCTAGGGAGAGCCCATCTGAACTGATTGATTACCCGTATCGCCCGCTATCTTGCCCAACCCCGTTTGCTAAGGTCATATTTGGCCCACGGTGGGGATGAGTGTCCTCAGGCTGCCCTCCTCCGCCCTTCCTGGCCTGCTGAACTCTTATGGAACCCAGGACCCGGTGCGCCCAGCTGCTGCGCCCAGCTGTGGCCACGGTGCCCAGGGCTGTGGACCCACTGGGTTTTGGCCTTCAGGCCAAGTATCCACCAATGCACTCCAGTGGGGGGGAGGGTGTGGGGGGGCCCTCTGGGGTCAGGCCCAGGCAGGGATGTGGGGACCTGTCATGTGGTCGTCTGCAGGAATTTGGGGGTGAGCTTAGAGCGGTATGGTGCGGCTGTGGCGTTTACTATAAAAGACTTAACTTCCATTGGCAAAATCAATGCATTGAATTTCACAACCTTCTGCTTTTAATTAGTTTAAATCAAATGAGCCCGGGCCATTTTTTTTAACCGCCTCTCGCCTTCATGGCGTGAGGAAATACCAATATTTACATAGAAACTGTTAATTTGCGGTGCAAATGATAACGCGTTCAGCTTTACACAGCACAATGGCTCCAGCTTCAGTATCCCCAGAGCAACGCGGGGACGGGGACCGAGGGGTGGCCTCAGCCAGATGAGGGAGCAGACCGGGGGCGTGGGCAATGTCTGCGGCTTGGAGCCAGGGTGCCAGGGCACAGGCAAGGGAGGCTGGACTCAGAAAACAACAACAACTCTCTCTCTGCAGGTCACAAAGCTGAGTCTCCACAGATCTAAAATCCTTCCCCTGGCTGGGCGCTGGTGGCTCACCCCTGTCATTCTAGTTACTACGGAGGCTGAGATTTGAGGATCGCAGTTCAAAGTTAGCCTGGGCAGGAAAGTCTGGGAGACTTTCAATGAACTAGCAAAAAGACCAGAAGTGGCTCAAGTGACAGAGTGCCATCCTCGAGTGAAACAGCTAAGGACAGTACCTGGGCCCTGAGTTCAAGCTCCAGTACCGACAGAGAGAGAGAGAGAGACAGACAGACAGACAGACAGATACACACTTCCCCGTAAGCAATTCTTGCACTTCAGAGCAGTGGACACTTGACTTTCGGTTGGCTGAGAACCTGTGAGTGTGTAGGCTCCTTTGTGCTGGAAAGCTGGAGGCCCAGGCTTTATTTATTCCAGAACTTTCTTTCCCAACCTCTCTGCAACCGTTTGTAGAGTCAGGAGAGCTGGCGCATGGCAAGTGATCCCGGACACACATCACCATGATTATGATGTGAGCCGGTCGGTATTAGCCATGTGTTCAGCTGGGATTGAATTCTGGGTTTTGTAGAAAATGGCATTTGACAAATACTATTTGACAAAACATGTGACCTAGTATTTCTTAATGTGGAACAGATATTTCATAGTTCACCTTCCCCGGTGAAAAATTGCCCAACCCAAGTAAAATCACTGACTACCAGGGCTGGGTTGGGGACTTTTTTTCCTTCCTCCTCATCTCCCCCCTGTCCTCCCCTTCCCCCTCTCCTCCACCCCCTCTTCCTCCTTCCCCTCCCCCTCTCCCGTGCATCAAGGAGGCTGACACTTGCCCCAAAGTGACACTGGGGCAGGCGTGTGCGGCGTGCCGCCGCTGGCCTTTGAGCCTGTGTTTGGAAGGCAAAGCCTCTCTGATCCGAGTGGAGTGCGCTGAATTAATGACGACTCTGAGGGCCCAGGTTGAGGGTAATGGCTTTATTGTTTTGGAGCCCGGGTGCTTATAATCCGGTTCCTGTACAAACATGTTTAACGTGTGTTAATGCATTTCCAAACCAGAGCCTCTCAGCACAGCGCTGCTTTTCATTAATTGATGTCGGTAGCCTGGTACAGTATTTCAAAGGGCTGGCCAAGTATAAGCTGTGTTTCTAATTTCCTTCCTTTCCTGTGCTCCAAATGCCAATGTTAATTTGTTCCCATGCAGGCCCTCGGCTGCCAACCGCGGCTTTCCATAAAGGGCTTCCAGCCCTCGCTTAGGCTTGGGGCCGCCTGGCCAAGTTTCCTGACACTTTGCAACTAATTCTGGGTGATATATGGAGGGGGGTTGGGGGGGGTTCCCTGCCGTGTGTAACGGAAGTTCTTGGTGACAGCAGTGGGCGTGGCTTGGCCAGGCAGAAGGGGAAGGCATCCCTGGTGATTGTCTGTAGACTCTGCATAAACCCATGGGTCTGCTGTCATTGTGGTTGCACATTAGCTTGGGTGACTTTGCTCGAGTTACTTAACATCTCTGAGTTTCTTGCCTCTCTTTATAAAGGCAGATAATCCCTTCCTCAATATGACAACATCATATTACCTAAGTGCAGAGTTCTGGCACACAGTAGGTGCACAATAAATGGTAGCTGTGGTTGTTTTTATTGAGATAGTCAGATAAATACTAACTTTCCTGTGTTCGTCTTAAATTTTGGTGTTTTGTTTTCTTGTGAGTGTGTGTGTGCTGATACTGGGGCTTGAACTCAAAGTCTCCAACTCTTGTTTGGCTTTTCCACTCAAGGTTAGTGCTCTTCAACTTGAGTCACAGTTCTACTTCTGGATTTTTGTTTTCGTGGTTAATTGAAGATAGAATCTCATGGACTTTCCTGCCCGGGCTGACTTTGAACCGGGGTCCTCAGGTCTCAGCCTCTCGAGTAGGATTTACAGGGACGAGCCACATAGGTGCTTGAATTTTAGTGTTTAAGTGCTGTTGTCTTTTTGTTCCAGCACCGGGGCTTGAACTCTGGGCCTGGCTCTGAGCTTTTTTGCTCAACGCTAGTGCTTTACCACTTGAGCCACAGCTCTATTTCTAGCTTTTTTTTTTTTTGTTAGTTATGGGGCTTGAACTCTGGGCCTGAGCACTGCCCCTCAGCTCTTCAGCTCAAGGCGAGAGCTCTACCACTTGAGCTACAGTGCCACTTCTGGTTTTCTGAGTGTTTATTGAAGAGAAGAGTTTCACGGACTTTCCTACCCGGGCTGGCTCTGAACCTGGATCCTCAGATCTCAGCCTCCTGAGTAGCTAGGATGACAGGCATGAGCCCCCAGCTTCTTGTTCATGTTATTTACTGTATTTTTTTAAAGACATCACCATGTGCATGGGCTCGGGCATCCCTTCTCTTTAGAGACCTGTGAAGTGGGATCGGACAAACCCGACGCCCTGGATGGAGAATTGTGCGCTGCTATGGGTCTTTCTTTCTGTGTTGGCGTCTGTGCTGATTTAAAAATAAAGTTACAGCTGGGAAGGTGGCTCAGTGGTAGAGCGCTTGCCTTGCATGCCTGAGGCCCTGGGTTTGATTCCTCAGCACCACATAAGCAAAAAGAAAAAAGCCAGAAGTGGCGCTGTGGCTCAAGTGGTAGAGCGCTAGCCTTGAGCTGAAGAGCTGAGGGACAGCGCCCAGCGCCCAGGCCCAGAGTTCAGGCCCTACGACTGGACCCTCAAAAAATAAAGTTACAACTTGGGGGATGGCATTGGAGCTGTGGGGACATACTGAAACCCACCTGCTACCTCGGCAACTGCCAATGACGACAGCTTCTCCAGATGAGAAAGTTGACTTTGTAAAACCGTCATTGCTGAAGTGCCCGGGAAGCTGGCCCCAGCACAAGTGGTCTTGTCTCTTCCAGGGGCCACAGCCGCTGCATTCATCAACAGTCCCACTTTTTAAGGGAGCAGGTGCCGGGCGGCAGCCGCCACTCCTGCAGCTGGGCCGGCAGTGTAACAAGGCCCTCCGGTGGGGGGGGGTGTTCAGTGTGTTTCGATGCCTGCAGAGACCAGAGGACCAAAGAGCCGTGTCCAGGGCTGCCCACGACCGTGCCTGTGGGGATTCTCCTTTCCGGCTTTCCCCCACCTGCCCTGCCCTTTGTCTATTGGGTCTCGAAAGTCCGGCTTAGCTAGTGTTCAGTTTCTCTTCCTCTCTGAAGTCACGTGTCATCTCGCCTTTAACTCTCTGAAGGCGTTTTCAGGTTTCTCTCTTTTGTTGTCTGGCTTCATTGATCTGGCTACACATAAAAACTTTCAGTGTTTCCAAAACCCAGGGCTTGCATGATCCAAGGCACTGGACGGAGGCCTGGACCGCCCGCTGACCCCGGCCTTTGTCTTAACTTTCATGTTGTTTGAATAAAGCAGAAGTACAACAACATCTAAGTGCTCAGCTTTGCAGTTCACACAGCTTCTTGGCCTCTGCTGCCCCCAGCTCTCCCACACAAGGGCAGCCGGGGCCTGGATTCCATGGCTGGCGCGCGTGGGCACCGTCCAGCCAGCCTACCCAGGGCATAGTGGGGACCCGGGAACAGGGAGAGCGTGCGCATGGCTTCCTCAGGCGTGTATGGTCTCTAGCCCAGATTAGCGCGCATGCACAAACAAACGAACTGTGAAACGCCTACCGAGTCAGGCTACATCCTTACTCTAGAGAAGGTGGATAAAGGTAGAAATTTAAGTAGGAGTTCCAAAGATGAAGTACAGTGCAACGCTTTATACGCAGTCATTAGTACAGAATTTAATTAACCTTCATGAATGCATTGCCAGTCCTGGGGCTTGAACTCTGGGCCTGGGCGCTGTCCCTGAGCTTCTTTTGCTCAAGGCTAGCGCTCTACCACTTGAGCCACAGCGCCACTTCTGGCTGCTTTTGGTGATGAATTGGAGATAGGAGTCTCACAGGAAGGGCCTAGACATGCCATCTTTCCCGTCTTGGCATTCTGCACAGGAAGTGGCACTGTGCCCTCCACAGGGAGGAGGCCAGCCGCCTCCCGTGCTCACAGGAGGGCCATGTGGGGCCTGGAAACGCCTCCTGCCTTCGGCCTCTGTGGGGGCCTCAGCTAGGGAGTGGGTGTGGAGGAGACAGGGTGGACACCCTGTGAACAGAGGCCCAACCCGTGACCTCGACTTCGTCCTGTTCTGCTGAGTAAGATACAGATAGCAGGTGCCGCCTCCCCCTCCAGTACCTGTCCTGTGTGCACAAAGCTCCTCTTCCCTGTCTTTATGGCTAATTGTCAGGGCAAAGGGCCCGCCTGCCCCAGTGTGGGGCCCAGGGTACACCCTTACCCCTCCAGGAGACAATTCCAGGAGAGCTACATACAGGTGTGCATTTTAGTGACCAAGCTTCAGGAGGCTGAAAAGCCCATAGGAACCCTCCCCTGCCCTCCCCTGCCCTCCCCTGCCCTCCCCTCCTCTCCCCTCCCCTCCCTTCCCCTCCCCTCCCCTCCTCTCCCCTTTCATACTGGGGGTTAAACTCCGGGCCTTGTACTTGCTGGGCTGGTGCTCCGCCATAGGAGCCATGCCCCTAGCCCTTTGGTGATTTTTTTTTCAGGTAGGATCTTACACTTTGGCCCAGGGCTGACCTGGATCTTGATCTCCCTATTTAGGACTCCTGCGTAGCTGTGATGACAGGTACACATCATTGTGCCTGGCTTTTTACTGTTGAGACGGGGTCTTGCCCACTTTTTTTTTTTTTTTTTTTCGGTAATACCCAGGCTAGCCTTAAATCATCATCCTCTGGATTGCTGCCTCCATTTCCTGAGTAGCTGGGATTACAGTCCTATTCCCAGTCTAACTGTGTGTCCTGGGCAGTTTGTAATAAAGGAAAGTCGCCCACATCCAAACGCCTGTGAGCAGGGCTGGGCGCCTGGAAAGGAAGTGGCAGAAGGGTTCAAATTCAGTGGCTTCTTTGTGCGTCAGGTGCTAGGGCTGAACCTCTGCTGCGTAAGCACTGTGCACACTGCCCCGTGAGGCACTTTTGTGAGTATGGGCGGAAATCTCTAGCAGCTTCAGGGTGACAGCTGTTGGGGTTCGGTTTCAGGCAAGGGATGGGATGGGGAGAAATTCTCAACAAACCCTATTCCTGTCAAGTTTTATTTCTTTTAACAATGCAAAACCAGGCGCAGGCACGGTGCCTCACACTTGTTTTGTTTTTGGGTCCGGTCGTGGGGCCTGAACTCTGGGCCTGGGCGCTGTCCCTCAGCTCTTCAGCTCAAGGCTAGCGCTCTACCACTTGAGCACAGTGCCACTTCCGGCTTTTTTCTTTTTGCTTGTGTGGTGCTGAGGAATCGAACCCAGGGCCTCAGGCATGCAAGGCAAGCGCTCTACCACTGAGCCACCATCCCAGCCCGGTGCCTCACACTTGTAATCCCAGCTACCTGGGAGATGGGAATTGGGAAGATCTTCCTCAAAGTCAGCGGGGCAGAAAGTAGATGAGACTTCATCTCAACCAGTAAGTTGAATGTGGTGGTGCACACCTTCATCCTAGGTGCGTGGCAGGGGCCTGGTCTAGGTGGGGCTGGGTAAAAATGTGAGCTGCTAACTGAAGCAAAAAGGACAGGGGTGTGGCTCACGTGGTAGAGCACCTGCCTCGAGAAGACACAGCCCGGAGGTTAAGCTCCAGCACTGCCCCAAACCAGAATAGAATAGGATAGGAAACGCTGTGGTGTCTGGGCGAGGGTTGGGGTGGAGCAAGACCCTCCGTGGACACGCCGGGGCCAGGCGCAGCCCTCTGTAGTTCAGGCAGAGCATCTCAACTTATTCCCAAGTGAAATGAACTTGGTAAAGGCAGGAGGCAGCCAGGCTGTGGACCGGGATCAGGGGCCGGGGTGCCCGTGGCCCTTGGCTCTTCATTCTTCCCTGAGCCCCAGCAAACCAAAGCAGGAAATGCCCGCAAGCTGAGCGCGGGGGGGAGGGGGGGGGGCGGGGGTAGGGGTGAGGTGTGGGGTGTGAGGGGGGGTTGGCTCTATGGGGCCCGGCGTGCTGCTGGCGCTGGGGTATCGCACCCCACAGGCCAATAACCATGCAGTCTTCAGACCTATTAACGTGAGGGGAGACTTGGGGCAAATGAAAGGCCCGCGGGCCCTGCCCGGGAGAACTTTAAAACTCTCAGCTGTCCCTAGGGTGCCCAAATAAAGCGGCCATTTGTTTATGAGTGAGGGGGGGCGCCCGGCTGGGGGGTCTTCCAAGTTTCTTCTTGGCCTTGAACTTTGTAAAATCCCTTCCCCCCACCATTCCCTTCTCAAGTTCCACTGTTGGGTTCACTTGACCCTAGGTTTGTTGAGTGAGAAGCCCCTCGAAGTACCAGTAGGGCCTGGAACCTTCTGGGGCCAGTGGATGTTTATGGCTCTTCCCTTTAGGCTCTGAGCTTCTAATGGCCCCGTGTCCGGCGGGGGAGGGGGTCCGAGGGTCCCCAACACCCCAGGGGCTTGGGAGCCCTTCTTATTAGCTGGCTGCAGGGCAGGAGTCCCCGGCCTTGTAGCGTGTCTCCTCCCACGGGATGCCCGCCCCAAGGTGTGACAGTCACTGCCACAGCAGCTCCCCTGGGAGACCAAGTGGGGCCTGGCCGAGGATTACAGACTTGGGGGGACTTTCTCCAGCTGGCACCTCGGCTTCAACTACTGACCTGGGGCCTTGGGCTGTGAATCCTGCCCCCCTTCCTTCCCCTCCCCGCCCCAGGCCCAGGCCCAGGCCTGGAACTCAGTGTCTGATGCTTTTTGCCCAAAGGCTGGTGCTCTACCACCTGAGCTGTGGCTTGTGCATTTTAGAAAACGAGTGATAGGTCAGTATGGCCTGTCCAGTGAGAAGTATATGCACTTTGGGTATCAGGGTGTGGACGTGAGGGGGGCGTACTGGGCCTCGCAGGTTCAGCGGGTCTTTGCTGACCTCTGCTTCCACCGTCTCCAGCCCCTACCAGGGACGGTGTTCTCGCCTGCCCTCTGCCCTGCGGGGGTCAGCAGCTCGGGTGCCTCTCCCGCCCTGTCACACAGGCTCTTCCTCACTCAAAGCCTTTTGAGGACCTCTGAGCTCCCCACGGGAGCCCTGCTACCTCCAGCAGCCTTTCCTGAAGGCGCCGCAAAGGCCCCCGCCCTGCGCCCTGAGTTCTGCCTCCTCCAAGGTGCTCAGATGGCAGAGCCCCACCCCTGCCACTGCTAACCCGAGGCCCTGGGTGGGCTGCTGAGTGTGTGTGGGGGGGGTTCCCGCATCCTCTGAAGTTGACCCCTGCCCCTGACCTGGGGTGTGGTGACAGGCCAATCTGGGTGCCACCGCTGGAGGAGAGCTGACATCACACGCTTGCGTCCTAGCGCCCAGCCATCGCGACATCAGCTGCTGGGCGCAGAGACTCTGCCCATCTGGGACTGCCCGCCTGTGCCCATCCAGGACTGCCCACCCGTGCCCATTCTGGGCTACCCACCTGCGTCTGTCGGTGTCTGCCTGACTGTGCCTGTGCAGCTTATAGGCAGAGGTGGGTGGGCTGAGCGCCCGGCTCTTTCTGGACCCGCAGAAGCTGGGCTCTGGCAGGTGGCTCTCCCGAGCGGTGCCACTGGCTGGAACACCACTGGCCTGTGGGCACCAGGCTAACCGGGAAGGTGGTGACTCCGGATGAAGCCTGTCCCGTGACATGTTTCCTGCGCTTGGTCCCGATGTGCTTGCCAGGACAGGGTTTTAAGGAGCACCGCGCTGTGCGGAGAGGCTGCAGGTGGTCCGGGCCACGGGTGGTGTGGGGCAGGGAGGCCGCTGCTCACAGACGGAGCCACTCTGAAAGGCCGTCCAAGTTCAATCGCAGGAAAATGGGCCATGCTTCTTTTTGTTCCTCAATGTGGCGTCAGCCCGTCCTCCCGCATCCCCTCCTTTCGTCCGTCCCCACAGCTGACCCCTCCCATCTTCATCTGCTCATCAGATGGTGGGAGCCCACCCTTGTTTTACCCGTGAGGAAATAGCATCAGCGATGGCCACAATCTTGCTTGGTTTGGGAAGTGGCCAGCCTGTCTACCTGTGAGTTTATATCATTGAGGGAGTGCCCGGGCCTTGAGTCTCCATTCTTCCCCTCTCCTCTCCCCGTTTCCTCTCTCCCCTCTCTTATCTCCTCCCCTTCTTGTCTCCTCTCTCCCCCTTCCCCTTCCCCTCCCTCCTCTTTCTCTTCTCTCCTTCCCTTCTTTTCCTTTCCTGTCCCTCCCTCCCTTTCTTTTTTTCCCTTCCTGGAACTGGGGTTTCTACTCAGGGCCTCTAGTTTGCGGGTACTTTACCACTTCAGCCATGTCCCTGGGCTGAGAAGGTGGCTCAGTGGTGGAGCGCTTGCCTTGCATGCGTGAGGCCCTGGGTTCTATTCCTCAGCACCACATAAGCAGAAAAAGCCAGAAGTGGCGCTGTGGTTCAAGTAGTAGAGCGCTAAAGCTGAGAGCTGAGGGACAGCGCCTAGGCCAGAGTTCAGGCCCCATGATTGACCAAAAAAAAAAAAAGCCCATCCCTGCCTGTTGCTTTTAGTTTATTTTTCAGATAAGGTCTTGTGCTTGTGCCTGATTAGCCTCAGACTGTGATTCTCCTGTCTCTGCTTCCAGAGCAGCTGGGATTACTGGCATGCGCCACCGAGCCGGGCTGGGAGGTGGTGGTGAAGGGCCCAGCCAACACGTGCAGGGGGCCGTGCATGGGCCGCTCCAGGGCCTGCGGTGCCCTGTCCCTGGCTGCTGCAGAGCCCTTCCCGGCCTCCTGGGCAGGACCGAGGGTTAGGTTTCATTCTGACAGTGGTGACGTCTTGAGCATGGCTGTGCGGTTGTCCCAGACCAGCCTGGGCCTCGCGCTGTGGCACAGTGAACAGCGGAGGTCTGTGTTACCGGCTCGGCTCCACCATTGACAAGAGGCCAGAGCTCTGAGCGCGGACGGTGGCAGCACCGTCCCCCTGTGTGACTGGCTGGAGGCCGCGGGTAGGACAGAACGAGCCAGGTGGCTTCTCCGCGTAGAAGGCACCTGCTGCTCTCGCCACGCAGGAGAAATACTTGGCTTGGATTTAAAGGCCAGGTTGTTCCAAAATACTTTAGCTCTTTTTTAAGTTTGTTTATATTTTTTTTTATTGTAAAGATGCTGTACAGAGGCAAGGTAATGAGTCCATTTCCTGTCCAGCATTGCTACCCCTCCTTTGTTTTTCCCCTACCATCCCTTTCCTCCCACCTCCCTGATTCCTCCCTCTCCCCCCTTTTTTCTTTTTATTGAGACAGGATCTCCCTAACGCAGCCTAAGCTGGCCTCGTACTTCTGATCCTCCTGCTTTAGCCTCCTGAGTGCTGGGATCACCGTGTGTGCTGCCATTCCTGGCTCCCAAATCCTTAGGTTTCAGCTCCCACCTCCCCGTCCCCGGGGGTGAAGGCGCTCTGAGCCAGCCATGCTGCCTGCTTCAGCAGGGAGAGGCGGGGTCCCCAGCAGAGAGGGGAGCGGAGGGGAGGGGAGGGGAGAGGAGAGGGAAGGGAGTCTTTCTTAGAAATTATTTCTGGCCAGAGTATGCTTGGTGAGAGCAAAGCATGCTTGTCAGAGTTCTCTGTATGTAGACAGCAGACATGTGTACTAAGTAGCTTGCATGGTGGTAGTGGTGGTTGTATGGCTGTATGGTGGTATGGGAATATGGTGGTATGGGTGTATGGTGGTATGGGTGTATGGCTCTATGGTGGTATGGCTCTATGGTGGTATAGTGGTATGGGTATATGGTGGTATGGCTGTATGGGTATATGGTGGTATGGGTATATATGGTATAGGTGTATGGTGGTATGGGTGTACGGTGGTATGGGTGTATGGTGGTATGGGTGTATGGTGGTATGGGTTATGGTGGTACGGCTGTATGGGTATATGGTGATATGGGTGTATGGTGGTATGGGTTATGGTGGTACGGCTGTATGAGTATATGGTGGTATGGCTCTATGGTGGTATGGGTATATGGGGGTATGGCTTTATGGGTGTATGGTGGTATGGGTTATGGTGGTATGTCTGTATGGGTATATGGTGGTATGGGTGTATGGTGGTATGGTGGTATGGTGGTATAGGCATATGGTGGTATGGCTGTATGGGTGTATGGTGGTATGGGTATATGGGCGTATGGGTCTATGGTGGTATGGCTGTATGGGTCTATGGTGGTATGGGGGTATGGTGATACTGCTCTATGGTGGTATAGTGGTATGGGTATATGGTGGTATGGGTATATGGTGGTATGGCTGTATGGGGGTATGGTGGTATGGGTGTATGGGTGTATGGGGATATGGCTGTATGGGGGTATGGTGGTACGGCTGTATGGGGATATGGTGGTACGGCTGTATGGGTACATGGTGGTATGGGGGTATGGGTCTATGGTGGTATGGCTATATGGGTCTATGGTGGTATGGCTATATGGGTATATGGGGGTATGGCTGTATGGGGGTATGGTGGTATGGGGGTATGCTGGTATGGGTGTATGGTGGTATGGGTGTATGGTGGTATGGGTATATGTGGTATGGGTATATGGTGGTATGGCTGTATGGCTGTATGGGTGTATGGTGGTATGGCTCTATGGTGGTATGGTGGTATGGCTGTATGGGTATATGGTGGTATGGCTCTATGGTGGTATGGGTCTATGGTGGTATGGGGGTATGGGTCTATGGTGGTATGGCTGTATGGGTCTATGGTGGTATGGGGGTATGGATCTATGGGGGTATGGCTGTGTGGGTGTATGGGGATATGGCTGTATGGGGGTATGGGGGTATGGCTGTGTGGGTGTATGGGGATATGGCTGTATGGGGGTATGACTGTATGGTGGTATGGGGGTATGGGTCTATGGTGGTATGGCTGTATGGGTGTATGGTGGTATGGCGGTATGGGGGTATGGCTGTGTGGGTGTATGGGGATATGGCTGTATGGGGGTATGACTGTATGGGTGTATGGTGGTATGGGGGTATGGGTCTATGGTGGTATGGCTGTATGGGTGTATGGTGGTATGGCTGTATGGGTCTATGGGGGTATGGCTGTATGGGGGTATGGGGGTATGGCTGTATGGGTGTATGGGTGTATGGGGGTACGGGTCTATGGGGTATGCTGGTATGGTCAGTGATAGGTAGGCCAGCTGGTGGCTCAGGGAAATATTTGCTGCCTGATGAGTGAGGGCAGGGCAAACAGACTTGTGTCCTCTTCCCCTTTTTCTTGCTTTGAATGGTGCTTCTGAGGTGATCAGATGCTTGGAGCCACAGCAGCCACGTTGTGTCCCACTAAGCAAGAAGTCTAAAGATGACAGTCACTGTGTAAAAACCATGGCAGGGCAAAAATGGCCTAAGGAACTTGAGCTCTTGGCAATGTGGCTGAGCTGTGTGCGGTGGTCTGAATGAATGACGTGTTCTGTCCTGTCCAGTGATCTGGAAGCTAGATAGGCCCCATGGAGAAGGTGACAGGGTGGGGGTGCTTGGGCTATGCCTTAGTTACCAACATCTGCTGAGGGTCTGCTCCATGCCTCCCTCCCATCATCCTCTTCTTTGTTTGTAGTAACTTACTTCATTTCCAAAAGCCATTTCAGGTGGAGGCCTTGGCTCTGAGAGCACAGAGAGGGAGTGGCTGGCCGCAGGCTGCACAGCCAGTGTTGGTGCCTGGCTTCGGAGGCCCGGTGTCCCAGGCCCCACGTGCCAGGCTCTGAGGACACAGGGCTGGGCGAAGCCGCTCCCCACGCCTCTGCAGTCGTGCGCCCAGGAGCTGTAGTTCGCTCTTGGGGTCTGCTTGGAAGTGCAGGGCTGTGTGCGAGTCGGGCACACTTGTGCGTGTGCAGCGCCCATACCCAGAAGTCCACAAATTGAGTTGCAGGAGAATCCTTTCTGCTCACGCTTCCGTCCTGGGCCCATGGTCGGTTGGACCTGCGTCCGGGTCAGTGTGTCCCCTGCTAGCTGATTCCTCCACGCACGACCCCGGAGATAAACCTGCTTCCTCCACACGTGACCGTGGGTTTTAAACTTGAAAAGCCGCTGTGCGCTCAGGTTCTCCTCCTCCTCCCTGTCCACAGGTGGGTTTGGAGGGCAGCGGTGCCCCTTCATGGCTGTTGGCAGGGTGGAGGACAGGAATTTAAATATGGCTGGCCAGCTCTGAGCCTTTACTTGCTGCTACACATCATGCTTGGAGAAATGAAGCTGATGACTGTTGTTAGGTGTTGTTGTTGTTGTTGTATGTGTGTGCCGGTACTGGGACTTGAACTCAGAACCTGGGTGCTGGCCCTTCTTTTCTGCTCCAAGGCTGGTACTCTACCACTTGAGCCATGCCTGCACTTCTGGCTTTTTGCTTGTTAATTGGAACATTTCTGCCTGGGCTGGCTTTGAACCTCCATCCTCAGATCTCAGCCCCCTGAGTAGCTAGGATGACAGGAGTTGGTCACCAGCAGGGACAGTGTATGGATTTAAAGACTCTTATTTTGAAGGGGAGACAGAGCTGGCCCCTTTTTTTCTGCACCTGCATCTCCTGGTCTAATGAGTTTAGGCTGATGGAACCCAGACCCCAGGAAGGATTAGAAATTCTCATTTGATTTGATTTGCCGCTAACATACCTGAAACCAGCTGTGTCTGCCCCGCTGACCCCAGCAGCTCTGGCCTTGCTGGGAAGGCTGGGTTTCCCTGCTGTGGGGCGGGGAGAGGGGGGGTGAGAGGCAGGGAGAGGTGTGGGGGGATACAGGCAGGGAGGGGCCACAGCCCTGCTCCCACTGGGCCACCTGGGAAAACAGCGACCTAAGCAGCACCCTGAGTTTCCCACCCTCCGATGGCGACCTCTGCCTCCAGTCTCACCAGGAGGATAGTTTACTTACCCTGGGTCCCTTGCTGGTGGCTGGCAGAGCCTGGGTCCTATCCAGACCGTTGGACCCCAGTTCCCACGGGCAACCCAGCTGCTTCGTGAGCTGAGTGAGGCCGGGGCGGGGGGGGGTCTCTTCCTCTAAGTGGGCCTGAGGGGGGCTTCCAGCCTCTCCTGACGTACTGGGGAGCAGCCAGGTGCCAGGCAGGTGAACGTGGGCAGAGCAGAGACAAGCAAACAACACAGCGTCCATCCTGGAAGCCCATCAAAGGCACGAGGCACCCCAAGGACTGTGGCGCTGCGCGGGGGATCCCAAGCAACACCACCACCCAGAGAACGGCCAGGCATACCGCAGACGAGCGTGGGCCGTGCTGCGGGCAGCAGCGCGTGGGACCAGGTGCGCGGTTTTTAGGACCAGAATCCCTGGTGGAGGACAGTGCTGCAGAGCCCAGGGCTCACCCTGCTCGTGGGGCAGGCTCTGCTGCCCCAGGCCCCTGGGACCTGACACTGCTGGCAGGTGGCCCAGCCTGAGCTCACCGGTCACCAGAGGCCGCCACAGGTGCAAACCCAGCTGGGGACAGAGCGCCCTGGGGACCGTCTAAAAGGAAATTGTGTTGTGTGTCGCTGCCCGTGCCTCGGGCCCCTCAGTAGTGATGGCTGTGGCAGGCGCCGGGTGCCATGGGACTGAGCTGAGCCACGTGAGTTCCCACGGAGGTGACCACGAGCCACGCAGAGCGCTCAGGGGATAACAGCAAAGCAGAGCACTTAGCTGCTAAGCCGCACTGGCCACCTCCCTGGGCCCTTGTGGCTGCCATCTTGGTGGTACAGGCGCGATGGGCAGTGTTGGCGCCTTGCCTGGCATCGCCACTGGGAGGCAGAGTGACTTGCGAGGTGCGGCCCGCAGGGACCGGCGCAGCCAAGGCAGGCTCTCACCATGACGCCCAGGCTAAGCAATCCTCTGACCTAGAGGGTGAAGTGGGGACCCAGGGACCCCTGGGGAGGTTCCTTGGCCTGAGGACTGAGGGCTGCAGGATGGATGGACGTGGACAGCTCCTCTTCCCCCTCCTCTCACCTCTGGGTCCCTTCTAGGCAAAGAACTGTCCCAGCCCTGGAGATCATTAATTAGCCCCAGCTTGCCTTCCTCTCCAGCTCTGCCCACTTGCCACCGCTGGCATTGTGAGCAGTGTTGTATAGGGCCTGGTCACACAAACATCTGTGCAAGCCACCGGAATCAGGACGAAAAGATCCCCAGATGCCTCTGTGTGCACCCCCCTCCCCCCATCTACAACGCCCTGCTGAGGGGACTGGCATTAGGGGGGGGACCCTGGGGCCCGGTTGGGGGGAAGTTCCCTGGTAAAGCCAGGGAGAGTGGATGGTGCGTTCGGCTTTTACCAGCATGACGGGTGAGCCGTGGGTGCGCTGTGGCTAGTGGTCCCCAGGTGAGGGAGCGGGACATGGCCGTGGTGGAGTCTTGCAGAGCCTCTGGTCAGCTCTGGCCATCAAGGGAGGGCAAGTGACTTGTCTGTCCAGCTCAGCATCCTCACCTGTGGAGGGGGCGAGGTGCGTGTGCTAGCCTCGGGTCAGGGGTCAGGGAGGTGCCGGGGAGACATGACACCCGGCCAGTGGGCACGCTGCCTCATCTGGGGCCCGGATGCCGTCACAGACAGCAGAGCAGAGCAGAACGGAGAGCAGCAGCCGTGGGCTGGGCCGGGGCGGTCCCCAGTGGTGGGCAGCGGTCACGTGGTTCCCTGGGCGCCTCCTGTGAAGCTGTCAGCTGCTCCCTCTCCCCTGCCCCTAGCCGTGCAGCTCTGTCCCTGCCAAGGGATGGCGCTGTGCCCACAGCCCTGGGCATTCTTGTCATCCCCCGTCTTCAGACATTGGAATCGGAGCCGGTGTTGGCTTCTTCCTGTTGTCTTGAAAGAGGCTTCTTATCCATCCCTCATCCTTTTATGGAGCCAGATTGGGGGCAAGATATATAGGCTCATTTATGGAGCCAGGGTTGGTAGTGGCCGCCCGAGTGCCAGGTAGAAGGAAAGAGTGCCGTGATCGCTTAGTGATCCTTGTGGGCAGGAAGGCAGACGGGATGAGTGTACTGTTTATGCACCATGCCCTGTCCAGGCCCTTCCTCCAACTTCTGGCTGCCTCCATTCTCCTCACAACACTTCCCACGGGATCACTTGTCTTGGAGCCAAAGCTCTCCCCAGGGTGCCGGCCTGTACCACAAGGGACCAAACCAGTCTTATTAATGGATGGAGGAGTGGCTCCTCAGCCTGGAGCCCAAGCCCCTTCCCAGTGAAGAGCTAACCACGTCTTACTCTTGTCTCCCAGTCCTTCGGCCATGCTGTTCCCTCTGCCTGTGTTGCCTTGCCCTGGCCTCCGAGGCCAGCCAACCTTGTTCTTCCTGAATCCTTCTAGCTCCTTCTCTGTGAGAACTCACCTTAGAGTTGTTCAAGTCAATGGAACAAACCTTCCCCTAGGGACTGGGTCTCCTGATCCATCCCCTGTTTCCTCCAACTTTGAACACAGCAGCTCCACGTAAGGTGTTTGCCCAACAGAGATGTGTGCACCAAGAGGAAAGTGAAAGACATAGCCAGACTCATCAAAAGTGAGTCCTGCGCTGGGCACCACTGGTGGCTCACGCCTGTAATCCTAGCTACTCAGGAGGCTGAGCTCTAAAGATCACAGTTCAAAGCCAGAAGTGGAGCTGTTGCTTAAGTGGTATAGTATTAGCCTTGAGTGGTAGGGTGGTGGGGTGGGGTGGTAGGTGGGTGGGAGACGACAAAAAAAACCACAAAACGCGCGCGCGCGCACACACACACACACACACACACACAGCGAAGACACTGGTGACTCACACTTGTGATCCTAGCTACCCAGAAGGTTGAATCTGAGGATCACGGTTCAAAGCCAGCTGGGTAGGAAAGTCCACAAGACTCTTATCTCTAATAAGCTGTGCAGAAAAAGCTAGAAGTGTTGCAGTGGCTCAAGTGGTAGAGCGCTAGCCTTGAGCACAAAGAGGCCCAGGGACAGTGCCCAGGCCTGGAGTTCAAACCCCAGGACTGGCAAAAACAAAAAGAGCTGGGCCACACACCACTGGTGGCTCAAGCCTATAAGCCCAGCTACTCCGAGGCTGTGATCGGAGGATTGTGTATGGTCAGGAAAGCCCAGAAGATTCTTACCTCCAATGAACCACCGAAAAGCTCCACCAGAAGTAGAGCTGTGGCTCAAGAGGTAGAGTAGTAGCTTTGAGCATGAAAGCGCAGGGATACTGCCTAGGTCCTAACCAATTAAAAGCAAAAAAGTTCCGGCCTATGACTGTGCTGGGATCTGTCTCAGTGGAGACAGATGGGGTGGAGACCCAGCACCTTGGGGATAGCCTCGGGCAGGAGCAGGGAGGGGAGCAGGGAGGGTCAAACAACAGGTGCCTGATGGTGGTGGTGGGCTAATGGTTGGCCCTGGGGGTGGGGGTGGGGGGCACGGGGAGCCTGCTGGTGTCTTTGGTGCGGGATGAGCTGAGTCCTGCGCTGGCTGTGCTCCTGTTGGGAAGTTCTTCAGCTTCCAGAACTCCCCCTGGGCTCCTCACTGTGGGCTAGGTGGGAGTCAGGTCCAGTGACCTCTGTCATACCTGGGGAGCCCTATGAAGCGGTGGGCTGGGCTGGGCCTGGGGTTCAGGGTGCAGGCCTTCTCTACCCTTCTTCCTACAGAGCTCCGTCAAGGCGGGGCATCTTGCATTTGGGAATTTATTCAAGCTCCAAGAAAGCAGTTGTCATGGCAGATGGCCACCCTGAGATGACCGCACTGCCCCGTGAGCACTTCCTGCCCGTGCGTTTCTGGGTGTGTATATAATTGGGCTCATGTTTGTGAGGCTCAGAACTGCTGTGTTTGCAGAGCACCCCGACTCTAATTAGCTTAAAGAGGTCTTGTTTGAAGTAGCAGATCAGGAGACAGCAGCCCTGACCTCCAGGAGAGGTGGGGACCGCAGACGGGCTTGAACCTGCGGGTACTCCCTCCGTCCTCTCCCTCTCTCTCCCTGTCCCCCTCCCTCTTTCTCCCCCTCCCCCTCTCCCCCTCAGTGGCATATGTCACCTCTAGCGTTCAAGGCAGGAGAACAAACCCTGTCTGTTTTCTATTAAAAAACTTGTTTCCTCCCATCCCTCTGTGTGGGAGAAAGGGGTCATGGGACCCCGCAGCCTGACTGGAAGAGCACCTATCAGGGCCCTTCCTCGCCTCTTCGGCTGGGGGAGGAGAGAGGGGAGGAGAAGTGGGTGGGATTCACGTCAGTCAGTGGGTCCAGGGCCTGGCAGTGCCTCCACGGGCAGTGCCCATGAAGCTGTGGATGCCCTCTGAGGGGCTCTGAGGGGATGTCTCCTGCCTGCCCGCAGTGCATCTCCCTCCACAGCTCTGAGTGGGGTAACTCATGAGTGTTTTGGGGAGTCAAAGGCTCAGAATGGGACATGTTGGGCTTCATGGTCTCCCAACTCAGAAGAGACCAAGCTACCTGCATGCTGGGTCATCTGCATTTACATAGTCATTTGCATATGGACGTTCATTGCATGTAGGTCATTTGCATGTAGAACATCATTTGCGTGTAGGAGGTCATTTGCTTGCAGGAGGTCATTTGCTTGCAGGAGATCATTTGCATATAGGATCACCTGGGTGCAGGGAGCTACTCACATAGGGACTGTGACCACAGTCGAACTTGGACAAACTCCCAGGAGGCTATAGGGGCCAGGGCCAAGCCTAGGGAACACTAGCAACGTGGGAGGGGAGGAGAGGAATTGTCTGCAGACAGAATCCAGCGTGGACCGGAAAGTCTATGAGATTCTTATCGCCAATTAACCACCAAAAAGCTGGAAGTAGAGCTGTGGCTCAAGTGGTAGAGCATTCGCCTTGAGCACAAAAGCTCAGAGATGGCACCTGGGCCCTGAGTTCAAGTGCCAGGACTGACACACAAAAGAAGGGGTGGGCAGGGCATTCATTGGAGGGCTGGTGACCTAAGGGTTCCCGGTGTCGTAAGGAAAGTGGGGGTTCTGGGTGGGAGGAGCCATGATTGCTGGCCGGGGGCTCTACCTGATGACAGCTAGTTCTCTGCACTAGTCCAGATGTCGTTGTGGGGAGTGGCCTGATGGGTGGACTGGGGGGGCGGGGGGAGCTACTTCCTGGGGAGCAAGTGTGGAAATTCTCCCTGCGAGGGGAGGGGGCCATGGATACTCTAGGACTCAAGGCCTCTGGGGCCTCAGCCCCAGGAAAAAAGGCATCACAGCCATGAGTCATCCTGAACTGCTGTCCCCTTTCCAGGAGGCCCTAAAAACCTCCCAGGGAGCCCCACTGGCCACAGCCCGGTGAGAGCTGTGTGCCACTCCATGGGACGTAGGCGGCGCCCCAACCAGATGCCCCCTTGCGGGCTTCTAGAGCCTCCCCTCAGGAGCCCCGGTTTGGAACTGTGGAATGGGCAGGTGGATTAGAGCGCCATCAAACTCTCGGGGTGAGTAAGTGGACAGGCACTGCAGCGTGGAGGGACCCAAGGAGCCAGGGGCAGGATGCACGCCTCCACGTTCCCGAGTGGCTTCCGGAAGCGGGGCAGCCAGCCTGGGGGGTGGGGGGTGGGGCTGGCCCTGTTCTGCTGTGGGCCCTGTGGGGTCCTCTGAGGGAGGGAGTACAGGGGAGGGAGGGTGCTCAGGACTGCGGCCCTCCCCTCCCAGGGGCCCACGGGGTGGCACGGATTGGCCCGTGACAGGCATTGGCCCTGGCTGTCTGCTTGCTCCCTCACCTCGGGTTCCTGGGCACCTGACGGCCAAAGGATTGCCCTTGGAGCAGCTGCCACTCAGGAACTGTCCCTCCGCCTTCGCAGCCAACAAGTGCGCAGGGCGCTAGCAGCGTCCCTTCTTCCCACGCGGCCTTTGTCATGCTGTGTGAGGGATGAGCGGGCGAGCTGTCGCGGGAGGCGTGTGGATGCTTTCTGGGGAGTCTGTCTCTCTGTCCCCTGCTCCATGATGAGTGTCCTGGCATGCCAGCAGCTGTGGTCAGAGCTCACCTCCCCAAGGTCGTCCTAAGGCTGAGACCTTTTGTGCCCAGCCGGGTCGGCTGCGGGCCCCATGGCCTTGGGTTTTCCTCCTCCTCCTCCTTGGTGTCTGTGGTCTGTGACCGGGACCCCATATCTACTTTCATCCCATGTGGAAGGGACAAGGTGCGGGCCTGAGGTCATCTCCACAAGCCCCCAAGGCTTGGCCATTCTCCTATTTCAGGGCTGTAGTCTAAGGCTGTGGTTGCCATCTTGGTTACTCGTTAGAAATACGTGGGGGTGATTTGAAAGGGGCGACTTCTAACTCCTCTGCCCAGCTGTTGAGGGTCCTAGCCCAGGTGAGGTGAGATGCCTGAGGCCGGGTAGCTCCCGGCCCCCGGCTTCCAGCCCCCAGCCCCCGGCTCCCAGCCCCCAGTCCCCAGCCCCCAGTCCCCGGCCCCCGGCCCCCAGCCCCCGGCCCCCGGCTCCCAGCCCCCGGCCCCCGGCCCCCAGCTCCCGGCCCCCGGCCCCTGGCTCCCGGCCCCCAGCCTCCGGCCCCTGGCCCCCAGCTCCCAGCCCCCAGCCCCCAGTTCCCAGCCCTGAATGGGTAGAAGTCAGGCTTGAAATCTGCCCATCTCTCAGTGCTGCACTTGGAAATGAGCAGGCTCCGTGGGTTAGTCCCATGTACTTTACTGACCAGCCCATCCATTATTGTGGCCAAGACCCCCCCCCACTCTCTGAATGTTCAAGGCAACCTTGGGGTGCACCGTGACCCTGCAGTCTGACTGTGCGTGTTGTGTGGGGTTGCGCTTGTCACTAGGGGTCACTTGTGGGCAGGGCCTCACCCCGCTCTGGTCAGGAGCCTGGACTCTGACCAGGGGAGACAGGGAGACTAATGTCCCCTTTCTTGCAGTGGAACATGACAAGGAGTTCTTCCACCCGCGCTACCACCACCGGGAGTTCCGCTTCGATCTGTCCAAGATCCCAGAGGGGGAAGCCGTGACCTCGGCCGAGTTCCGGATCTACAAGGACTATGTCCGGGAGCGCTTCGACAATGAGACCTTCCGGATCAGCGTGTACCAGGTGCTGCAGGAGCACCTGGGCAGGTGGGTGCTGGCCAGGGATGGAGTGGATAGGCCGAGACCATCTTGATGGCTCCTACCAGGGAGTGGTGTCTTTGTTAAAGTAGGTGTATGTGGTGTGATGCTGTTTGCCCTGAAATCTGGGCAGGACTAGGCGGGGACAGGAGGCGCCAGGACCTGTGCCGTGTGTGGGGATAGGTGGTTCTGTTCGCATGCTCAGGAGCATAGAGAGAGGGAAGAGTCAGGGTCCAGGGTACCCCGTGGTCCCTCCCCCCCACAGTAGAGCCCCATGTGATGCCTGGCAGCCGATCAAAGTGGCATTTGTAATTAAATGTTAGGAGGGAAAAATCCCAAACCAAAAGCAAACAGCAGAGAACTCACAGCTGTGCAAGAATCACTAGCAAGGTGAGGTACCAACATTGGGGGGACCCATGTGTTTCTGGAGGTGGTTTAATGCCAGGGACTGTGAAAGGCTAGTGAGTTAAAAACAAGTCTTGAGCTGGGAAGGTGGCTCCGTGGTAGAGCGCTTGCCTCGCATGAGGCCCTGGGTTCGATTCCTCAGCACCACATAAGCAGAAAAAGCTGGAAATGGTGCTGTGGTTCAAGTGTTAGAGCGCTCGCCTTGAGCTGAAGAACTGAGGAATGGCGTCTAGGCCCAGAGTTCAAGCCCTACAACGGATCAGAAAAGAAAAATAACAACTTAAGTCTGAGGAGACTAAATGGCCAGTGTCGTGTTTCTCTGTGGCTGGACTTTGGGACTGCATAAATCTTGGCTTTTTTTGGACTGGTCCTGGGGCTTGAACTGAGGGCCTAGATGCTGTCTCTGAGCTTCTTTTGCTCATGGCTAGTGTTCTAACACTTAAGCCACAGCTCACTTCTGGCCTTTTCTGCATAGTTTATTGGAGATAAGCGTCTCGTGGACTTTTCTGCCTGGGCTTTGAATTGCAATCCTCAGATCTCAGCCTCCTGAGTAGCTAGGATTACAGGCGTGAGCCCCTGGCAGCCAGCGATCATGCCACTTTTATTGTCCCCAGTGGTGTGCTGTGGCAGTTGTTAGGAGCTGGTTGGTCTTTTCCTACAGGATGGAGACTCAATAGCTGATGGGACAGGGAACCCCGCTATGTTAGGGGGGTGCTCATCTTGATTACCAAGATAACAGAACTTAGATAGAGTATCGCCAGTGTTTTGAATGTGTCACCTTGAATGTCATCTTGAATATAGCTGCCTCACCTCTGCGGACTGTGAAACTGTGAAACAGGCAGAGTTGGCGTGGTCTAGAGCCACGCACACAGCCATGTGACCCGGCTCAGGAAGCTGGAAAAATTCATATTTAAAAAAAGAATTTCCTTGGGCTGGGAAGGTGGCTCAGCGGTAGAGTGCATGCCTTGCAAGCATGAGGCCCTGGGTTCGATTCCTCAGCACCACATAAACAGAAAAGGCCGGAAGGGGCGCTGTGGCTCCAGTGGTAGAGCGCTAGCCTTGAGCTGAAGAGCTGAGGGACAGCGCCCAGGCCCAGAGTTCAGGCCCCATGACTGGCAAAAAAAAAAAAAAAGAATTTCCATGCAGAACTTGGTTTGGAGGGCTGGAAATGTGTGGCTCAGTGGTGGAGCGCCTTCCCTGGTCAAGGGCAAGGTTGGGGGCTCACCCCCCAGTCCTGGCAAAGGGGAGAAAAGCTCAGTTGTGGATAGGCAAGGCACATTCGCAGAATAAAACTGCACAAATGAAGGCTGACTCCTCCTATGAGGCCCCTAGCCTGCCCGCCCTGGGCAGCCTGAGCTCTGCTGGGTTTTGTGTGTTTTGAATCTGGGGGCTTAAATTCAGGGCCTCACCCTCTTGCTTGGTGTGTGTGTGTGCCTGGGTGTGTGTGCACACACCAGTCCCGGGGCTTGAAAGTGCCTGGATGCTATTCCTGAGCTTTTGTAAAAGCACAAGGCTAGTGCTCTACCACTTACGTCACAGCTCGCTGTAGCTTTTGCTGGTTCATTGAAGGTGAGAGTCTCATGGGCTTTTCTGCCCAGGCTGGCTTCGAGCCTCAATTCTCAGGTCTCAGCCTGCTGAGTAGCTAAGCTTACAGGCGTGAGCCGCTGATGCCTGGCCTGCACCCCATTTCTTACTCAGCAGGTTTATTTGTCTGCTCGTCCATTCCATGGTCAGTGGCACTGACCGTTTCCTCCTGCCCCGTTCCTTCATGCCAGCCTCGCCTGTCCTTCCTGTCTTGTGCTTTTTAGACTCCGCAGAGCCCCGTTGTGTGGTTGTGTGGGTGTGTGGGTGTGTGGGTGGGGTATCTCACCCGATGCCCACGAGCACGTGGTGGCTTCTCCGTTCTGCTAGTGTGGACAGTGTCGTGGGTCTCAGTGACACACCTGGGTGTGTCTGAGGCCCTGGACGTAGCCTAGTTGGCCAGGGCCTCACCTATTGGTGGCTTTGGTAGGGACAGCTATGCTGTTTCTGCACCCCTTGTGTCTCCCCCTCCCCCTCCCCCACCAAATGTGGCTGTGTGTTCTCTTCCAGCCGATGGCCTCCCTGCTGTCCAGGCCTCTCTGGCAGCCCAGTGCCCTTGCCACTGTCTTCTGTGTAGCCACCCTGGTATCCGAGTGGAGGGAGCTGTGGTCTTGCGGTCACCCGCCGCCCAGCTGTCCAGGGCCAGGACATCTGGCTGTTGGGCAGAGCCTGCCGGAGCTCTGGGAGGCCGGGGTGCCGGGGCAGCCCCAGGGCCTCTTCCCCTGGAGCATTACTTTCCACCAAGTCCTCTTGATCTCTCAGAATCCAGATTGAATTCCGATAATGAGCTGAGCTGGAGGCCTTCCACAGCCCCGGGCACTCCTTCAAGCCCAGCCGGGGAGCCGCCCTTGGTGGGCTGAGGGCCAGCGTGGGGCTTCGCTGAGGTGGAGGGGAGGTGTAGTGAACGGATAGCAGAGTCTCCCTCTCCTTTTCTGAACCCTGGGCGGGAAGCCGGGCCAGCTGGGGCCCAGCCTCCCGAGGCCGCCTTCCCTCTGTCCTGTGGACAAGCAGCAGGCCCAGGGGAGGGGTCGGACAGACCCCGGCCCCTGCCCAGTCCTGCAGCTGGGATCGGACGCTTTGTCCTCCGTCTCTGCTGTGTCCCAGGACAGCTCCCCTGGCTGTGCTTGTGCTCAGAGCCCCGGAAGCCAGGCCTCCATCCTCGTCACCACCGAGGTCGCGAGGATGTCAGCGACTGAAAGAGAAATGTCCCCTGGTCTGTCACAGGGACTCTGGTTGCCAGGAGGGTGACCTCAGTGTGCCGGCCGTGCCAAGACCCAGGTCAGCTGCGGCCTGAGTCACTCGGAGGCCGAGGGGGCTGCGGTCCCGCCCGGCCCCGCAGGAGCGGCTCACAGCCCCTCTCGGTCCGGTCCAGGCCTGTGTTCCTGTGCCTGGGCCGTCCTGGTTGGGGCAGTGCTGCAGCCGGCCGGCCCAGCCAGCGGCCTCCCCTGCCTCTGGGAGGCCTCGAGGCCCCCCCAGCCTCCTGGGCACACACCTGCTGTAGCTCAGCTTCCCACCCCCTTGAAGACTTCAGCTCTGTTCCCCAGCGAGGGGCTGGAGCAGGAGGGAGCCAGGCCGGGCCTGTGTTCGGGCTCCGCTCCCAGAGGCCACACTGCTGGGTCTCACCTGCTTCCAGGAAGGTGCTGGTGACGTGGTACTTGGCTGAAAGGGTTTGCACTTGCCTGCAGTCCCTGTGTCCCTAAGGCCACAGGGTGACCCAGGGGGGATGGGACCCTTCCCCCCGCCCCTGCCCTGCCTTTCCCCAGCCTTGCAGAGGGCTTGAGTGTGGCCTGGGTGACTTTAGTCACGGAGCACATTGGAGCAGAGGGACATGGACACTGCCTCCCACCTGCGGAGTCAGTGGCTGGGGAGATAATGCCCCCCTCCCAGAGACCCTGGGGCCGCGGGGAGGCCCAGTGCTCTTCTTTCTGAACACCCTAAAAGCCAAGACAGTGGCTCTGATGTAAGCAACGCCCCCATGACCCTGGAGTGGACCCGTGCGGGGACAGGTACCCTCCCCTTGGGGAGCGGGGACAGTGGGCCAGGAGAGACCCCAGGAGCCGACATCAGGCTATGGATTTTCTGGGTCCCACCAAGAAGTTTGCACCCTGGCGTCTGGGTTGGGGCTGACACCAACCTGCCAATAGCTCAGAGGCTTTGCCTGTCTCCCCCTCCTGCCCCGCCCCCCCGCTGCACTCTCGCTTTCAAATGCTTTGCCTCATAGTTTATTCAGGGGCAGAAGGTGAGGGACCCCGCACCCCTGGATGGCAGCCCAGCGCGCAGTTGCTTCCTGTTCCCCTCCTCCCCTGGCTGGGCCTTGGTGGGCGAGCAGAAGAGCTCCAGCTGGGCTCTCTGCTTTGGTCGTGCATGAAAATCGGTTCAGCTGATTGTTTAGGATCCATCTGTCCGCCCAGCTCATTGGGCTGAACGGAGCATTGGTGTTAGTCGGGATCTCCCAGGCTGTCCTCTGTGTGCTGGGCTAAAGCTGGTGGCCGAGACCTCGTCCGGTCTCCCCAGAGCTGGAAGGAAGGGGATTTCTTTGGGCTCAGCCCATTGTATTACCTTGGGCCTGTTTTCTTTGAGACTTTTACTTCCTGCAGGACTCAGCCCAAATTGTGGTCCAGACCTGGATTGTCAGCCTTAGCCACACACGAAAGGAACTGGCTGGGGGTGGTGCTGCCTTCAGGCTCAGGCGACTTCTGGAAGCTTCTGGAAGCGTCTTACGGCTCCTGGAAGCCTACGTGCTGGGTTCCACATCTCCTGGCGTTCACTCCTTGCTGCTGCACCTCAGCCTCAGGGTGTGAGCTGCCTTGGAGCTGCTTTCTCAGGATGGACCAGCTCAGCTCCCCTGGGAGCCCCCTGGAGAGCAGGAGGGGGAAGCTGGCGGCCACAGGGCCAGCACGTCCCCAAGGGCCGAGGATTGGCGGCCTGGGTGCCCCCTTCAGCCCTCTCCCTGGTCCTTACTCCACAGCCCGGATCTCAGGCCAGGCAATACCCCTCAGGGCCTCTCGGTTCCTCTGGGACCCTCCTCTCACCACTTTGCAAGGATCATTCTGGAAAAAAGCCTGCTTTCAGTCAGTGCCACCCAGCCGGGCCGGACAGCAGGCTACTGTGTCCCATCCCACCAGCGCTGGAAATGCAGCATCCCAGGGCCAAATGCCTGCCGGCTTCCGGTCCTGTGGTCTGAGGCCATCTGGTGGGCCGTGGTGGCCGTTTTGATCTTCGAGCCTTTGATTTCTTGCCATACTTCATCTCCAGCCCGGCGTCTCAGGGACAGTGGGGGTGGGGGTGGTCGGGATCCACAGCGACAGGCTTGTCAGTGATGGCTGGAGCAGCCTGGCAGCCCCCCTCCCCTCCTCCCAGCATTGTCACGTGGCATCCAGCTGGGCAGGTATCCCTGCTCAGTCCTGGAGCTCTGACGTGTCTCTGGACTGGGGCAAGAGGTGGCCATCCTTGGGGACAGCGGTGATGACAGAACCTGGCTACCTCTCTTTATACTTTCTGAGCAGCTCTCCCCGTGAGGTGGTCCTGTCCACCCATTTTACAGACAAGGAAACTGAGGCGCAGCACCTGGAAGTGATGAAGGCAGCCCAGATCTTCCTTCCCCATCTCCTGGGCTTCTTGAGAGCACATCTTCCTTTCTCCCCCCATGGAAATTGTATAAACTGTGGGATGGGAAACTAAGGCAGAGCAGACAAATTGACTGTCTAGCAGTGCAGCCACCGAAAGCACCTCTGTCTCCACTGCTTAAAGTCGTGTGAACTGGGTTTGGCTCGCAGGCCTTGGTGGAGCCTTGTTGGGCTCTGTGGCAAGGCTCTGTGGCAAAGCTGCGTGGCTGCGTGGTGCCTTGGGGGTGGCCCAGCACACGGGCCGTGAAGATGCTGAGCAGGACCAGAGCCCTCGGTGTGCTGCTCACGGTCCAGTCCATGTTGCCTGTGACCCTGAATGTAGTAGGTGCTCAGAGAAACACCTGCCTCACAGACGCATAAAAGAAGGATCTGGCTTTCTGCCTTGCTGGGCTCCTACGCTCTCCGGGCACCCTAGCACCCTCCTGCACGCCCGTGTCACATTGGCCCTGAGGCACGTGGTAGAGGTACGCGCAGGCAAGCCTCTGGCCACCAGCATTTTTGCCCTGGGGTCGGTCCACCCCAGCACACTTCCCAGCATGCTCTCTCCTCCAGAACTGAACCTGGAAAATGTCTTGTTTGCGATCTTTATTCGGCATCTGAGCTCAATTTCCAAAAAGTGAAAATTGCCTGTAATTATAGTACTTGTGATCCTATGCAAGTTTCCTAGTGGTGATTATAATTATATTATTTAGATCTGGTGGGCCAGTGGGTATCCACGAGTCGGCTGGCTCTCACTGGCAGCAGCGGGACTGTCCTTGTGTGCTGTGGCCCAGGTCCCTGGCGCTGGACTGTGTCTGGGGACACTAGGCCTTGGGAGCAGGGCTGTCTGGATAGTTTGACCCGACACTTTAATTCCAAAAGCACTTCATACTTGGACCAGGACTTCTACTCGCCTATAGAAGCCTATTTTTTCAAACGTATTAACATCTGTGTTTCATATCGCAGCCTGTAATTGCTTTAGCCTTTTTGGCAGGAGACAAAGAGAATTAATATTTTTCAATTTGGTCACAAGCGGTCATCTGTAGCGGGGAAGGAAAGGGCCTGCTCAGATGTTAACTCTGTACGGATGGGGCGTGCGGATGCACCGGGGAGGATGGTTTACACATCAACTTTGGTTAGCAAAGGCCAGTTATTTCAAAGCCGGGTCCAGAGTCAGTTTCTTCCTCCATCTCATCAGTGCTGCCGCCCCAGAGGGGCCAGTTTGTTTTCCCAAACAATGCCCGTGGTTTTCCATCCTGCCACTCTGAGAGCCGAGCAAGCAGAGTGGACATCTGGCCTGCATTCCAGCATGCACACCACCAGCCTCCCTCTGGGAGTCAAGGCAGGCATTGCTAATCAGTCCCAGCACCCCTGCCCGCTGTGCCTGGAGTACATCTCCACCAGAGGAGGCAGCCATCACTAATCAACCCTGCCATCCAGTGAAGCCTCCCATCCAGGCAGGTCCGACCTTGAGTTGAGGATTGTGTGAGTGTGGGAGCTGATGACCCCGAAGGGCCCACAATGCTGAGCAGTGGGACCATGGGTAAAGGAGGCCGGGGATAAACTTGCACCCTGCCAGGGTGGAGGGAACTGCACTGTCCAGACCAGCTTCACACATCGCTCAAGGCTGTGTTTCTTGGCTTCCTCCTGGCATGCAAGTTCAAAACCAGACATGCCTGCAGTGGCACATTCCAGACAAACAGGATGATGAGTCTGCAGAATCAAAAGATCGAGACCAGCCTGGGCTACCTCTCGAGCTGGTGGCTTATGCCTGCAATTCTAGCTACTCAGGAGGCTGAGATCTGAGACTCAAGGCTCCAAGGCAGGAAAATCCAAGGGATTCTTGTGTCTAGTTAACCAGCAAAAAGCTGGAAGTGGAGGTATGGCTTAATTGGTAGAGCACCAGCCTTGAGTGAAAAAGCTAAGGGAGAGCATAGGCGGAGTTTGAGTTCCAGTCCTGGCACACATACACAAACCCACAAACAAACCCCAGGCAGAAGCACCTCCGGGGTTTGTTGAGTCCCCTAGGGTGAGGCAGGTTGGCTCCGGATGGAAGAGCACCAGGTGGGGGAAATGCCCGGTCCCAGGATCTTGGGTGTAAGACATCCCCCCACCCAAACCTCAGAGCTCAGCTGTGAAGATCCCAGAGGCTTTGGGGCAATCCCAGCTAAGGCCCCCAGGGCTTGGTGGTTCTTGGGGTGGGAAGGCCCTCCTCTTCCTGTCCTCCTCCGCCCCCCTCGGCCCCCCCACTGCCCATCGGCTTCTGGGGAATGACGATGCCTGAGGTGCAGGTCCCACCTGGGATCTCATTTAAAGAGAAGAACATGGGCCCCATGTCCCACGGGCCCTAAGCTGCACTCAGTGCTTGGAAACAAGCTTCTAGTGCTGGCCACTTGTGCGGTTGGATGCGGGAAGCATGGAGCCCCTTGATACAAATGCGATGGTGATTTCAACCGGTGATGGCAGAGAACTGAGTACGGAGGCTTCCATCCCCACATGGGGCCTGCTCTTCTCCCATGCGCCAACATCCCCAGCCAGTGGGTGGGAGTCTCTGGAGGCCACCCAGAGCTCTCCGAGCCCAGCCACCAGAGTGCCACGTGACTTCCTTCCTTGCCTCTCTACCCGCCCCTCCAGATGGCTCCTGGGTCACTGCTCAGGTCCATTCAAGCCCGGTCTATTTCTGAGGGTCTCCTGGAGCGTGATGAGCCTGTGACACAAGGCCCGCTCCACACCTGGTCCTGCTCCAGGAACCTGGCAGGCGCTCGGGAAGGGTGAGCCATCCTCCCTCCCCGTCTCTCCTCCTGGTCCCCCTGGTTACTTCTGGATGCTGCCTCTAGCATCTGCCTCCAGCAGATGCCCCTTCGCCCTTCGACTATACATCCCAACCTCTGCATATCCATCTTCATCTTGCTTAATAATTGCAATTATCAGCCTGGTCAGCGTCAAAAATGGACACATTTTGTGTCTCTCTACAAATGTCTGAATTTTCTGAATAACACTTCATCCATGTAGGAAGGGTCTGCGTACTCTTGATTTTACTTGGGACTCAGGACCGTTGGCAAACATGGGTTTTTTTTTTATTCCATTCTGGTTTTAATTCTGAAGGTTGGCTCTTAGTGACATGCTCCATTTCACACCATGAAATAATACTTGCAGACTGGCTACGGAAGGGTTAAAGGGCTCAGAGGTCTTCCGGGATGGAAAGCTGATGCAGACATAGAGTCGCTGCAGGTTGACGTAAGACACACGCACAGGGAACCCAGCTGCTCTGGGGCAAGACTGCCGGGGTTCAGAGCTGGCTCAAGGTGCCTCACATGTGCACCTTGGCTGCCACCTTGCTCAGGTGGGCTGTGTCACTTTGGGGAATCGTGCTGGCTGAAGTCCTGGGGCAGGGTTTGTCCTCACATTCGTGGTATGATGGGCTCATGATAGGTCAGTGGGTGGTGCTGAACCCCAGGTTAGGTGCCTCTCAATTTGTGTGAGCAGGTTGGGGGTGGGGAGTCCTATCACTTCTTGGTCTGGTGAGTTAAAGACACGCAGGCTCATGTTCTGAGCAAATGGCTTAGAGTCTCCATGTGTGCGTGTGTTCCCGATTTCCCTCAAGGCATTGTTCGTTCATAGGTGGCCATTTTCGTTTGTGTGGATTATTTGTAAGTCTCTGCTTCGTGGTTTGTGCAGGGCCGGTGGTGGCTGTCCTTGTGAGCACTGGCTGTTTTATAAAACAGAGTCCCTCGGGGCTAGGGGCAGCGGGCAGTGACGCCTGTGTGTGAGTGGCTGCGCAGGGTGAGGCTTCGTGCCCGTGGCCAGCGCGTGGCCGACATCTGCCTGCAGCCCCTCTGTCACGTTCATTTCCTTCCTGCGTCATGTGGCTGCGCTTCTCCAAGTCTGGGCTTGGGATCTGAAAACAGCCTGTGGTTCTCTTTGTTTTGTTCTGTTTAGAAAGGTTGGAAGGATGACGCAGCACGCAAACTTGTTTGTGTTGGTTTGTTTGTTCCTGGACCGCTGAGGAAAAGGCTGAGTTCACCTTGTGCTATTTTGGTTTGGAGCGAGAGGAAATGGAGCAACCAGGGAAAGTCTAGAAAATCCGCCTCCACCATGCCAGTCACAGGCCCTGCCCATCTGTGTGGACTTCCCAGAGCTGACTCAGAGTTCTGCGGGGGCTCCCTGCGTGAACAACGCCCAGGGTCTTAATGAATATGTACGTCTGGGCTGCGTGAGCTGGAATCCACCGGGGAGCCCGGCTGGTCACCAGCTTCCCAGATTGGGGACTCCTGGGTCTCAGGGGTGGACGGGGCTGAACTGTGTACCTCTGGGGTTGCTGGGGTTGGTCAGCACCGGTGGCTCCCACCTGTCATCCTAGCTGTTCAGCAGGCTGAGATCTGAGGATCGTGGTTCAAAGCCAGCCCAGGCAGGAAAGTCCATGAGACTCTTATCTCCAATAAACCACCAGAAAACCGGAAGTGGAGCCGTGGCTCAAGTGGTAGAGAGCTGGCCTTGAACTGAAGAGCTGAGAGACAGCTCCCAGGCCCTGAGTCTAAACCTCATGACTACTCCCCCAACACACACACACACACACACACACACACACACACACACACACACACACATGCACGCACACACGCACACATGCACGCACACACACACACACACACACATGCACGCACACACGCACACGGCTGGAGTGCATGTTCTGAAACCAAAGGGGGGTCTAGTGTGTCACCAGAGAGCTGGCCTTGAGCTGAAGAGCTGAGAGACAGCTCCCAGGCCCTGGGTCCAAACCTCACGACTACCCCCCCCCAATACACACACACAAGGCTGGGGTGCATGTTCTGAAACCAAAGGGGGGGTCTAGTGTGTCACCAGCTTCCCAGTGTTCCAGAAATTCTGGGGTTCAATCCCTGGCATCCTAAGCCGGGGAGGAAGCGTTGGGTCTGAGAAGAGGGTGGAGGTCCTCTTTCTTCCCAGTGTTGCTCCCCGAGGCTTCCCGATGGGGATCCAGGACAGCAGACAGCGAGAGGAGCAGGGACCCAGCCCCACCCCAAGGTCCCAGGGCCCAGGCTACAGCCAGGCCTGGGGAAGGTGGTAGAAGGGAGGTGCCAGGGTAGGCTGGCGTCTCTTCAGCCAAGTTCTGGTTCTCTGCTGGGTGCTGAGCACTAGGTTCTGGGCAGTGGGTGCTGGAGCTTGGTACTGGGTAATGAGTACTGGGTGCCCAACCCTGGGTTCTGTATGTTAGTAATGGATGCTGGTGCCGGGAATTGGATGTTGGGTGCTAGGCACTGGGTGCTGAGTGCTGGGAGCGAGGTGGTGGGTGATGGGTGTTAGATACTGGATGGGTGTTGAGTCAGTACAGTGGGAGGGAAAATAAGGCTGGACCTGGCTGACAAGTTGTTCAAATGGGGATGGAGAGGATGCCTCACGTGGCGATGTGGCGGTGATGGTGTGGCCACAGTTCCGGCTGTCCCGGAGGGACTTTGGCTCCTGGTGTCCCCAGGGCCCGTGGTGCTTTGTGGGGAGCGGTTGCAGTAGAGGAAGGAACAGTGTTGCAGGCAGAGGGAACTGCGTGTGCCAAGGCCTCTCATGTAAATGAGAGCCCGAAGGAGCCTGGGTGGGAGGATTCGTGTGGAGGGCCGGGCACCTTGGCGCGGATGGAGCCAGGCACCCCGTGAGTCCCTGTGGGAGCTCTGCTCTCCCTGGAGTTCCGGGTCAGCAGCATCAGCTCCCGAGCTGCGGGACACAGAAGGGTCACGCTTATCCCGAGTGAACACGAGACTTGGGGGCGGGGGGTGAGCTGCCCGTGCAGGCTGCTGGGTGCAGGGACACCCCGAGGTTCCCTTTGCGGTCCCAGCCACCGCCTTACCACCCCAGAGCTGCGTGGGGCCCCAGGACCTCCCGGGGCAACCCGCAGAGGGCCCTGGCCCTGCCTACACCTCTGCTTGTCTATGCTGGTAGCCACATCTCACGTGGGGAGAACCCTCTGTGTGTCGCCATGATTTCTTTACCACTTGGTGCTCCACCCCAGTTACACACCAGGTCTTGACAGCAGGACCTCTCAGAAACTTTGAAGTGCGCATGTGTGGTGCCTTCTCTGGCTGTCAGTACCGGGCATGATGCTTTGACTGCGGGGCCTCTGTGGATGAGATGCATCTTTGGAGACTTTGAGAAACTCCAGACCCTTCTTGCAGAAGGAGAAACTGAGGCCCAGAGCTCCGTGGCTGCTGTGTTCCTGGCCCTGTCTCTCTGGGTGCTGGATGGGGGTGACGCAGACCCCCCCCCCCACATGCTCGCTCCCTCCGTGGGTCTCTGTGCTGCCAGGACCCCGGGGAAGCTGGGGGCAGACTCCGTGCTCTCCCTGCGGTCGGGGGGGGGGGGAAGGGGGCATGTATTCCTTGTATATTTTTCCTGGGTGACTTAATTTTAGTCTTCCCAGAAGTGCTCAGCTTTTAGAGAGAGTGTTTAAAAACAGCCCTGGCCTTCCCTGACTTCATCCTCCAGCCCCGGGGGGCCCAGGCCGCTGGGGGTGATCTGATGACAATGGAGGTGGGGTGGGACGCAAGGTGGGGGGAGGCCCCCCGCATTGTGGCCACCCATGACCCTGCCTGACTCATGCATACCTGCCCCCGCCCGATGATGTCACGCCCGCCCTCCTTGCTGCCCGCCCCTCCTCCCTCCATCCTCTGACCAGTGCCCCGTGGCCTGGCAGCTGTGCCTGGCATGCCAGCCTCACGGTTTTGTGGAAGGCAGCAGAGCGATCCTGCAGGTTGGGGGGGGCAGTTTGGGACATGGTCATCCCCTCGCTCCCCCCCGTTCCTGCTGTTCCTGTACCCCCGTTCTCAGGACCCGACGTCCGTGGTCAGAGGTCCTGGGGGCCTGCCTGCACCTGTGTCCCCCCACCCTCTCCCGCCCCTCCCCAGTCTCTCAAGAGGCTTTCCGCATTCTAGCCCTCTGCTAGGGACACGTGTCCCTGCACCCCCCCTCAGGTGGCAGCCTGCCCGTGACTTTGGGGTGCTTGTGTGCAGGGCTTCTCTCCTTCCTGCCGACCTAGTTAGGTGACACAGCGGCCTGAGGAGAAGCCATGCCTGTGTGTGAGCACGGTGTGGGTTTCTTTGGCCGCTGTAATAAGTGACCCCAGGTGTAGTCGCTCAAACCACAAATCCGTTCTCGTGCAGTGATTTGGAAATGGGGGTCAGGATCACGCCTGGCCCTCTCCGGCTCTGGAAGCCGCCTCATTTCTTGGGGAAGTTGAAAGGGGGCAGCAATTATGTAGCTCTGACCTCCCCTTCTGGCCCTGCCCCCCCTTCCGCGAGGCCCCTCTGCACACCCAGGTCATCTCCTGGGTTCATTTAATCGAGGCCAGGCTAGGGCTCAGGACAGAACCCTTAGACAGGCATCTTCTCCAAGTCACTCCCCCCCACCCCCACATGGCCAGTGCCCATGACCCTGGGTGGGGACCCTTCCGCTCCTTTCACCTCTCCTGTTAAGTGGGGTCCAGCTTGGACCTGCGTCTTGGTGGAGGTTAGCCGAGAGAGGACCAGGTCCCAGGCTGTGGTGCCAGGGTGCCCAGGCACCCTGGAGGCCCCTGGGCCCCAGCTTGTGCTGCTCCCCGCGGTGGGGGGCTGGGGCAGCTGCCTCGAGACCTGGATGAGGACCCCTCGGAGACCCTCGGAGCGGGTGTCATTCTGCCCGCCTTGCGGTCTGAGCTCGGGGTGGAAGGTTGCGCATGCGCACAGGATCTCACGCTGCCCGGGCCGGACCCGATGCTCACCCACCCTGCAGCCTGCGCCAGAGACCAGGCCGCCCGCCGTGGAAGGCTGAAATGCCACCCATGCAGTTCCAAGGCCCCGTGGGGCCCTGGAGCACCGGGACCCCTGGCAGGAGCCGAAGGTGGAGACTCTCCACGACCCTTCATCCCGAGTCCGGACCTCAGGAGACAGCAAGGCCCAGCCTGTTTTTTTTTTTGGGGGGGGGGCGGGTTCAGGGCTCCCTTGGGATGGGCTGATTGGAGTTTTGCAGTTACTCTGCAGCCCTGGTTGGAGGGGTCTCCGGCCCCCCGTGGGAGGAGGCCCTGTCACAGGCTCTAAATAGCCTCTAGCCAGAGGGCCAAAAAGGGACTTTTTCCACCTCCCACGCTTGAGATGTTAAAATATCCACTTTCCACGCAGGAAGAACTTTCCTAGGAAGGTGGGCGGAGACATAGGAAACCAACGCTCCCCGTCCCCCCCCCCCACACACACACACTGCTGAGTGACCTAGAATGGGGAGCCCTTGTGTCCCAGGCTGGTGACTTTGGAGCTCCTGTGAGTTCATCCCTTGCACAGCAGGGCTTTGTGGGGTTCAGGCTTGCCAGCTTTTGCTGCAGGCCGTGCCCAGTGAGGTATGCCTTTAAACCCAGCTACTTGATCACAGTTCAATGACCACCAGGGCCAAAAGCTCGCAAAGCCCTAGTTCAAAGAAAAAGCTGAGTGTAGTGGTCCATGCCTGGAATCCCAGCTATTTGAGAGGCAGAGAGAAGAGGATTACTGTCCAAGGCTAACCTAGACAAAAGATAGACCCTACCTGAAAAATAACTGAAAAATAACTGGAGCAAAAAAACGGGGAGGGGGAAGGTGGGGGCATGGTTCAAGTGGTCAAGCATCTGTCTAGAATGTGCAAGGCCTTGAGTTTGAATCTCAGCAATACTCCCAACAAAACTCAAAAGCCAGAGAAGCAGCATGAGGTGGGAGGCAGTCAGAGGACATCTCTGCTGAGCCTGCCCACACCCTGAGGGGGCCGGGGAGGGTCACATGGACCACGGGAAGCTGATCCAAACAGACCGGGGTTTTCTGAGCTGGTAACCGGGGTGTGCGTGCTGAGCCGAGGTGCTGTGGATGATGGGTGCATGTTGGAGAGAATGGGGGGCAGCGGGCCTCAGAGGAATCCCACTGCCTGCCCTGTGCTCCGGAAGCTTCTCCACAGGTGTGTGCCCTTCACATCACAACTGATCTGCAACACAATCTCCCTCCCTCCCTCCCTCCCTCCCTCCTTCCTGCACATGCCAGGCAGGTGCTCTACCACTGGACTGGGCTGTATACCCAGCCCTACTTTACTGTCAAACAGGATCTCATTAAGTTGCCCAAGCTGGTGACCTGGCTTACCCCCCCCCCCCCCACAACCCGCCCACTGCTCCAAGTAGCTGGGATTACAGGCACGTGCTCCTGTGCTTGGCTCTCTACTGGAATCTCTTTAATGTCTTATTTGACTGTTCAAACGTTCCCTTTCTTTCTGCCTCGGTCTCAGCATTTTGTTGCCTCCTGGAATGTGCACTGTGCACTGTTTCACATGGCCTCTGCCCGCGTGGCGGAGCGGAGCGGGTGGTCCCGGCCCTGCCGGTGTCAACCCGGCCCTGCCCAGCAGCGGCTGCGAGGCCCCCTGCCTTGCCTGCCTTGCACAGGCCCGAGTCCTCGCCGGTGCCCCTCAGAAGAGGGCCCACTTTCGGTTGAGTGTTATTTGGATGGTCTGTGCCCGCCCACATGTTGTGGTTGAACCAACAATGATTCTTTGGCTCAGGAATGGGGCCGGGCAGAGCCAGCTGTTGCTGCTTCCCTGTGGGGGGGGGGGGGGGGGAAGAGGGCATTGCTTGTGGTCAGCCATGGCACCCCACCTGGAGCCAGCCTGGTTCCTGGTCCCCCCCCCCCCCCCGACCCCAGGACGTCTCTGTCTTCAGCAATGTCAGCCTGGCCTTGCAGAGGACAAGCCCAGAAGCCACCAGGCCTCTTGAGTCACCAGGCCTGGTCTCCTCGGGCACCTCCTGCATGCCGTGAGCTGCATGGTCCGTCCAGACCCCACAGATGGGGTCAGACTCCACCAGCAGCTGGGAGCGTGGCGCTCGGGCACAGACAGGGAACGTGGGGGGGGGGGGGCTGCATTGGCAGAGCGCCTCATAGAGCCACGAGTGGCCTTACACACCTGTGGGTGGATGTGGGGATCCCAGGGCGGCTGGGAGATTCCGAGCTGCCTCACTGTGGGGAGTAGCAAAGGCCCTGCCGGCCCTCCCCCATCTCTAGCCCTGCCGCCCCATTCCTGTTCTCAAGGGCAAACGAAGGCCGGGCACCAGTGGCTCACCTCTGTAGTCCCAGCTATCCAGGAGGCTGAGATATGAGGATCATGGTTCAAAGCCAGTCTGGGCAGAAAAGTCTGTGAGGTTCTTATCTCTAATTACCAAAAAGCTGGAAGTGGAGGAGTGGCTCAATTGGTAGAGCACCAGCCGTGAGTGAAAAGCTCTGGCCCTGAGTTCCAGACCCAGTACTGGCGCCCTCTCCCCACCCCCCACACAAAAAAAACAACCCTTGAGGACACTGGTTTATGGTGTAAGTTTGTTTATTCCTGGGTTTGCCTGGGGGGCTGTGGAGGGCAGCTTGAGGAGGACCCCTGCCCACCTGGAGTCCCCGGCTTGCTTCCCGCCCCTGGCTGAGCGGGAAGTTCTTCATAGTCTCATTGGTCAAAGGCCTGGAGACGCTGACAGCCCCACCTGAGCAGAGACGCCGGAAGAGCCATCTTCCTGCATGGTACCTGGCTGGGTTTTGCCTAGCTGGCTCCTGGTCTGGTGATAGAATCCTGGGTAAACAACTCCGGCCTTCTGAGCCGCTGCCCTTGAGAGCCACACACTGCTGGGAAGAGTTCCCCAACCTTCAGAGAAGTCGGTGACATGAAGCTGGTCAGGCTGTACACCCAGAGCCTGGCGTGTAGTAACTGCTCAGTACGTACTTGCCACAGCTGGTGACTGTGTGTAAAGAGCAGAAACTCTCTTTGGGTTTTACCATGGTGCTTTCCATGCATGCATGCATGCATCCATCCATCTATCCATCCATTTATCTGTCCATCCACTCAATCTGCCACCCACCTGACTATTCATCTACCTACCTATCTACCTACCTACCCGTCCATCCATCCATTTATCCACTCACCCACTCACCCAGCTACTCAGCTACCCTCTCACTCCCCTATCCACCCATCCAACATCCATCTGTCTGTCCATACATCCACCCATCCATGTATCCATTCAAGCATCCGCCTTTCCTTGCATCCATTTATCCATTTGTCTGCCCATTCTGTCTGTCCAGCTATCCACCCCCCACCCACTCACCTGCCTACCCATCCACAGGGCAAATTGTGACTTTGCTAATTCACTACTACAAAAAGCGAGGGAAAGAACTAAAGGGCACCCTCTTTCCTTCTCTCAATGACCAGCACCTGAATATACACACGAAAGGAAAAGGAGAGAAAGGGAGCGAGGGAGGGAGGGAGGGAGGAAAGAAGGGATGAAGGGAGGGAATAAGACAAAGCTTCTGGCAAGGGCTGCTCAGCCCCGCAGCACCCTTGGCTAAGTGACCTTGGACGAGTGATGTTGTGCCATGTACTAAGTTGCTCCTCACACATCAAGGTTGGGAGGATTAAGTGTGTGTAGAGCCCTGCCCCCCCCCACCGGGGGGGCTTCCAGCAGCCTGCAGGTTGGCACCACCTGCCAAGAAGCCCCGAGGCTAGGGCCAGATGGCCTGGTGGCAGCCCTGTCCCCTATGTGTGTCCCTGTCCCTCTCCCTGCTGTGGGGCTGCCAGGGGCCCCTCCTCCCCCTCCAGTAAGGGGCTGGTGGTTGGTGTGGAGGTGCCATGGCCAGCTAACCTAGCACCATCTCTGTTTCTCTCCAGGGAGTCGGACCTCTTCCTGCTGGACAGCCGCACCCTGTGGGCCTCTGAGGAGGGCTGGCTGGTATTCGACATCACCGCCACCAGCAACCACTGGGTGGTCAACCCTCGACACAACCTGGGCCTGCAGCTCTCAGTGGAGACTCTGCATGGTGAGTCCGTGGCCACCGCCACGCTGGTCCCAGGACAGCCAGTGTCCCTGCACTGGGGGAGGGGCTCTGTGCGCATGCTCGCCTCCACACCAGCCAGCTCTCTCGCCCTCCCTGCGAGGACGTAATGCCCAGCCCCTGTCCCCTGCACGTGGACCCCAGCCGGGCCGAGTAAGGCCCTGCCTCTCCGCGTGGCCCTGCCCTAGCCAGGGTGGCAGCCTCTGCCTGTGAGCGGCGCACGGTCTCAGACACAGCAGACCTGCTACACGTGGACCGGCACTCAGAGGTGACACTGCACATGGCAGCGTGCGCTCTTGACACCTATCTAGGCCAAGTTGACTCTGGGGCACAGGCAGTGGCTTGCTAGGCTCTTACCCGCCAGAGGCCAGTGCCACTTAGATTGTGTGGACACAACTGTCCATACTGCCAGTCAAATGCCTAAGGCATTTGTTTCTCCCACATTAGACCCGAGGGCCAAGTGTCCATCAGTAGCCAGCCCCAGCCCTGCCAGCCTCTTCTACTCCCTACCCAGTCTGCCGAGGGTGGACAGGAAGTGAGTGAGAGCTGGAGGGGTAGGGATCTGCTCATTTCTTCTGGCCCCACAGTGAGTTTCTGATTCAATGGGGACTGTTACTCCGTGTGTAGTGTTTTACTTCCACTGGTTTTAACGTATTTTTCCCCCCACTTACACTGGACTGGGAAGCCTATGGCTTACTTGCCTATGGCTACATAGGCAAACATTATGGGAATGTGCACCAGTAAATGCTTTCCCTCTGACTTCCTTCCCCCTTGCTGCGGAGTTCCGTTTCCCATGGCAGCGCCTGTCTCGGGGCTCACTCTTTTTTTTAATCGGTTGTGGGGCCTGAACTCTGGGCCTGGGCGCTGTCCCTCAGCTCTTTGGCTCAAGGCGAGCGCTCTACCGCTCGAGCCACAGCGCCACTTCCATCAGGGCTCACTTTCGGGGATGCGCTCTGGCATTGGAGTGGTTGCATATAGACCCGACTTTGCATCTTCTCCCACAAGCGACAGCCTAGTGTACCCAGTGCGCCCCATCTGACAACTTCTCTTAGAGGTTGGCCCTGTCCACCGGGAAGGAGTGTCCTTTTTAAGACTTGTGCCTATAGAGAGTGTGGTTGTAGGTCTGTAAGGTTGGCCTGCCTCCCGCTCTGCGACTCCGATGGCTTTGCTGACCTGGCAGAGCTGCGGCTTTATCATCCCCACATGGGGATGGGCTGGGGTTATAGGGTTGTTAGGAGATTTCGTGGGTTGACAGAGGAAGAACTTTGAGTTCGGTGACTTATACCTGTAATCCCAACTCCTCCTGAAGCAGAGATTGGGAGGAGTTCGATCTGAGGCCAGCCCCAGGCAAATGGGTCATGAGACCCCCATCTCAGTCAATAAACTTGGCGTGGCGGTGTGCACCTGTCATGCTAGCTATTCAGGAAGCACAAACAGGAGGATCACTGTCCAGGCTGACCGGGACAAAAACACAAGACCCTGACTGAGAAATAACGAAAGCAAAAAGGTCTGGGGCGTGGATGGGTGGTGGGGCACCTGCCTGGCAAGTACGAGCCCTGGAATTCAAACCTCAGCATTGCAAAAGAAACCCAAATACCAAAGTGTGCCTTCGCTTTGCATGGTGGCCGTGTTGCCCGCGGGCAGGCGTGGCTGTTGCTCGTTGAAAGCGTCCCCAGTGCAGTATCCTGGGCAGTTTGTGTGGAGACTGCAAAGCGAGTCTGGGGTACAGGGGGAGCCTGCCTTCCCTGGCAGCCCCAGGCAGCCCCGGGGGCTGGCCAGGCTGCTGCCGCCGCTGCCCAGGCTCCAGCCAGGAGGGCTTGGACCCCCAGCTCAGAGCTGTCAGTGGCTCTGGGTGGGGCGGGGGGGGGGGGGGATGCTGTTTCCCACTGTGGGCACTGCACACGCTGCCTGGGAAACTGCGCGTGGTGGCTGTTTGTGGACCGAATTTTGGAAGGTGACACCTCCCACAGGGGCCTCTCCTCCAGCTGTCAGCACCCCTGCCCATCCTGGCTGGTCCATCAGAAACCACCTGCTGTGTGCCCGGTCCTGAGCTACTAGCAGAGCTGCTGGTGCCAGCCTCAACTTGGGAACCCATTGACTCGGATCTGTGGCCCTGCCCAGGGTGGTGGCAGAGCTCCGGGGTGTGTCGGGAGGGGGGAGGTTGCCTCCGTCGGGTCCTGGCTGTGCAGTATCTGTGGCTACAGTTGAGGGACACAGAGGGGCTCCCGGGTGTCTGCCCGCATTCCCAGCCCCCGCCTCCTGGGCCTCTGCGTCCTCCCCAGGCCTGGGCCTATGGGTGGTGGAAATGGCTGCCCTGGTGCTGCAGGGCTTTGTTCCGAAGCTTGTGCCAGGCCCTGCCTGCCCACGACCAACGTGGAGGCCTGTGTGCTCACTTCCTCCCCGTCTGCCCTGGGGGAGGCTGGGTCAGAGGTGCCCTTCCAGGACCACCCAGGAGACGCGCAGAGCCTGTTCCCTGCTCGCCAGCTGCAGCCCTTCTGTTGGCTCTGCTGCAGCTGCGGGGGGTCTGCTCCCCCCCCCCCCCCCGCCCCGTGCCCACTTTGGGGGAGGAAGCTGCCGCACCTGTGGCTTCTGGGAGGTAACCAGGCAGCAGAAAGAGGGGTGGACAGTGCAGGGGTGAGGGCTGCGGTCCTGTCCCCCCTCCCCCCCAAGCTGGTTGCTGGAGATGAATGGAGCTGTCTGGGGCTGGGCGGAAGCAGAGAGGACCCCTGAGCCGACAGACTCCTTGGCTCTGCACCCTCTGCTGAGCAGTGCTGGTGGGCTCTAGGAGGCCTTGCTGTAGTCCCAGCCCTAGTCGCAGCCTCCCAGGTAGCCACAATGGTGGGCGTGGATTTGGTATCGATAATCTTGATTGCCTCTGCCCCCCTTCCCAAGAAGCTGGGATTACAGGCGTGAACTACCATGCCCGACTTACATGTTAAGGGACCTTTCACGGTCCCCTCAGTGTACTATTGGCCCTGAGCGCTGTCTGCCGGGATGAGAGCCATGCTGACCCCCTCCCCACCCCACCCCTGCAGGAACTTTGCTCACGTGGGCAGCACATGCTGGTCACTCAGCAGACAGCCTGTGGGTGAGGAAGGTTTGAGGAGACAGACAGTGAGTCAGGGGCCACACCTGGAAGGAGAGGCTGAGGCTGTGTGGACCAGTGCTGCGCCCCGGGCTGCTCCCTACCCCACAGCGCTGCAGCCGGGGCGATGTTTGGGCTTGGCTGGCTCGAAGGCAGCACAGGCTCAGGAGGATGGCGCCCACCAGCCTCCAACCCGAGGACCCTGCCTTCGTCTGCCCCTGCGCTCCGTGCACAGCCGGTGCCTCCCGCACCTGCCGCTTTGGCTGCTCATCTCGTGGCCCGCCCCCCCCCCCCCCCCCCGGGAGTCAGCCCGGCACAAGTGTGTGTTCATGTTAAAGAGCACACGTCCTTCTTGGGGCTTGCAGGGCCGTGCTGGGCGGTGTGCGTGGAAGTGAGCCTCCCGCTGGCCGCGGCTTGCCTGTGGCGGGCAGAAAGCCGGGGCCGGGGTGCGATGCTACTCACAGCCCAACTCCTCATGATCACCTCACTTCCCATGAGCTGGGGGGAGCGAAGGGGGGCCTGGGGTCCGTCCTCGCACAGTGGCCAGGCAGGGTGGCTGCTGGGTCACCGCGGCCTGGCGGATGCCACGCTCAGCCGCCTTCTCACTTGTCACTTGGTCCCGGGTCCATGCAGGGCAGAGGCTGGGATTCATCTGCTTCCCACAGTTAATGAGGAACACTCTTATGCTGAGGGCCCCAGGGGCGGTGATGGCCCTGGGCCTGGAAAACAAGCCATCAGAGAGCTGGGGTGCTGCCCTCTCTGTGGGTGGCCTCTGAGCCCCAATTGGGCTCTCTGCCTGCCATCTGGAATCTTCAGAAGAGCCTGGGCGCCGCTTGGGGCACCCGGTCATGGTCACCAGGCAGTCAAGTGCCACCTACGGTCCTGCCTGTTCTCAACCTGCCCTTTAGCTGCCCCTCCCCTCCCCTCCCCTCCCCTCCCCTCCCGCGCCCTTCCGAAGGCCGCCCAGGCCTTGGACAGCTGCTCCATGTAGGCATGGTGTGTTGGCTGAATTCGGGGGTCCCTTCTCCACACCCCCCCTTGGAGGTGGCATGGTGGTGAAGCACGTCATCTCGCGTCCATGGGGCCCTGGGCTGCTGGCTTCCCACGAGCCACGCGCTCTCCTCATCTGACACGTGGCTCACTTCCTGGCTGGAAGGCCAGGGCACCCCTCAGTCCTGCCAGGCGCCCCTCAGTCCTGCCGCCTGTGGGCCCAGAGCACGGGCATCGCCACAGCGCCCGGCCTTGGGGAGGACCCCTCCAAGGTGAGACACAGATCCCGGGTGACTCAGTACGATACACGATCGTGCACACTGGGGAAGGCTTTTGCTTATCTGAAGTTCAAGTTCAGGAGAATGTTCTGCCTTCCATTTGCAAAAGTTGGCCATTCCTAAGCTTTAACAAAAAAAATCTTAACTTTTAGCTAAAGTGGAAATCCTCTCCAATTTTCCCAAAGACACAGATTTCATAGTTTAAAACGTTCTGTATATCTTGTCTTTCTGTCCGCATTAATCAACCCATTTCCACCTGCCTTATATATTCTTTTTTTTTTTTGTCGGTCGTGGGGCTTGAACTCTGGGCCTGGGCGCTGTCCCTCAGCTCTTCAGCTCAAGGCGAGTGCTCTAGCACTTGAGCTACAGCACCACTTCCAGTTTTCTGGTGGTTTATTGGAGATAGGAGTCTCACGGTCTCTCCTGCCCAGACTGGCTTTGAACCGCGATCCTCAGATCTCAGCCTCCTGAGTAGCTAGGATTACAGGCGTGAGCCACCAGCGCCCGGCCAGCCTTATATATTCTTAGTGGCCTTTTTTTCCTCCCTCCCTCCCTCCCTCCCTCCCTCCCTTCTCTTGCTATGTAACCCAGGCTGGTCTTGGACTTGCTATGTTGTCTAGGCTGGCCTAGGGCTTGTGATCCTCTTGCCTCTACTTCCTGAGTGCCGGGATTACAGACCTGAGCTACCATGCCTGCCTCTGGCTGCATACTAAAATACAGATAATCAAAGCAATTAGTTGGATTTATGAAGCAAAGCTGATACATTATAACATCATATCCTGACATCACAAAGAAGAAAAACATTATCCCCTGCAATAATCCTTGTTGAGGCTGGGTGCGGTGGGACACACCTGTAATCCCAGCACTTGGGAGGCTGAGGTAGGAAGATCACAGGCCAGCCTTGGGTTTACAATAAAACCTTGTCTGCCTCAAAATAAGTAAATAGATAAATAAATAAATAAACATAAAATTTACTGTGTATGTAACAGTTGTTGTAGTTATAAGGTATTGGCTTTCGTTAGCAGCATGCAATTACTTATTTATAGTTAACTGTCAGTGATAAGCCTGGTGCTGTGTGGCTCACGCCTGTTATCCCAGCTACTCAGGAAGCTGAGATCAGTGAATCACAGTTCCAAGCCAGACCTGACAGGAAAGTCCTAGTTTCTCAGGAGGCTGAGATCTGAGGATCACATAGGGAAGTCCATGAGATTCTCATCTACAGTGAACCACCAAAAGCCAGAAGTGGAGCTCTGGCTCAAGTAGTAGAATATCAGCCTTGAGCACAGAAGCTGAGGGACAGCACTCAGGCTCTGAATTCAAGCTCCAGGACAAGTGCAAGCACGCACACACGTGCACAAATAAATAACAATAAGAGAGCTCGGAGAACGAAGTAAGTGGTAGGGCATTTGCCTAGCAGGAACAAGGCCTGGGTTAAAAACAGCACCCACAAAGCAAAAGCCCTCAGCGGTAGCTCCTCAGACTGCACACGGAGCGCTCTGTCGGGGACTTTCTTCACCCCGGGCACACAGCAGGAGACATTGCTGATGGTCACAGATGGGGTGCTGTTGGCAGCAGTGGGGAGAGGGCATGGTGTTGCCCCCGCCCAGTCACCTACCCAGACGCCTCCCCGTCCCCAGCACCCCCCCCCCCCCGCCAATCACCCGCCCACACTGGTCCCGAGACCCTGGCATTGGATCCAGCTTTCGGGTTGTTAGGGACAATGTGGCTTGCCTGTAGCCGTCACCAGGTTACTGCCCAGACACGGGCGTGGGCTCACAGGGTGACCGTGCCTGACTGACCGCCAGCCCGCGGGCCCCGGTGGTTTTCTGTGCCTGTGGTGGTGCCTTTCAGCCTCCAGCTAGCCACCCTGGATCTCTTCCCAGGTTTGGGGCCAGGGGCGGGAGTCTGTCCTCACCTGCCGCCCCTCGGGGAGGCGACGGGAGCCTCATGCTCAGAGCCTCTGCGGGGCTGCGGGGCCGGGCAGGGACTGCGCGTGCGCCAGCAATGGCTTGCAGACCAGGCATTTTTATATTGCTCATTTTAAAAGCCTTCCAGGGGGAATGGCCGTTCCTGGGGGCTTGGCTTTAATGGTTTTTTGTTGTGTGTGTGTGTGTTTTTTTTTTATAGAACCTCTCCCATTATAGATGGATGAACTCAGGGAAACCCCGCTCAAGAATGCAGAAAAGCCAGACGTTGATGGGGGGAGGGGGCAAGGTAAACTCGGGGTGGCGGTGGGAAACATCCTCTCAAGTGCTCGCTGTTAAGCCAAAGCAGCCGCCCCCCCCCCCCCCCCCCCCCCGCCCAGTCCTGAGCTGGCCTGGGGAGCTGTGTTGATTGCTTTCTGACTGGCCTGAGGGGCGGGGGCCTCCGGAAGTGAACTCCAAATGTAGATGGCCCAGCTCCCCCAGAGCTGCCACTTTGGGGAGACCCTGCCTCCTCTCACTTGGCTTGGTGGCATTGTAGCCATGGTGGGTATGTGTCCTGACTCGGCGTGCTGTGGGTTCAAATTCCACCGTGCTGGTGCCAAGCTGGGTGTTGTTGGGCAGGTCACTCAGCCTCTCTGAGCTTGTTCTGTCTTGTGCACATAGACTTTGACTCCCTCTGGCTTTTTCCCCCGTGGACCGGTCATCACCAGAGCTATGACCTTGAGCTTGTATCCACAGTGACTTCATCGTGGGTAGACAGCCCATCCTGAGTCCTCTGCCTCGTCCACCGTTCCTTCTGTTCCCGGCACTCCATGGCCTCTTGGGGCCTCTGTCCACCCCCCAGATCCCTCCCCACACAATCGCTGCCACACACCTTGGCCTCAAGCGAGGGGAGAGGTCACCTGGCTTAGCTGTTAGCTCAGGAGCTCTGGCTGTGAACCCCTTTCTCAAGCTAAGGAGCTGCTGGCCAGGCCTCGGCCCCGGGCTGGCCTTCGTGGCTATGCACTGAGCCTGGGTGTGCAGTGTTTTACACCTTTCACCCCAGCTACACAGAAATTTTAAATAGGAGGATCGTGGTTCTGGGCATAAGCCAGAGGCCCTGTCTCAAAAAGGCTGGAGGTGTGGCTCCATGGTAAAGCGTCTGCCAAGGAAGTGTGACGCTCTCGAGTTCAAGTCCCATTGTTGAGCCTCCAGCTGCAGGCGGCTCTTCCTGCGTGGGTCAGGGCCTCCGGGTCTTTTCATGACCTCTCTCAAGGACGCCAGCCATTGGCTCAAGGCCCCTCACCCTGGGTGGCTGCTCCCTGAGGAATTGTACCTGCAGGGACCTCACTTCCAAAGCAAGCCATCTGCGAGCCTCTGGGTGGCCTGAGTTTGGAGGACACAGCAGGTGCTCGCTGAGACAGGGCCAACTGTCCCCCAGCAGCTGCCCCTGGACCCTACCCTCTGCCCCACCTCCAGGCATTTGCTGTTGCTGGCCCCTGTGCCTGGCCATCTCAGCTGCCCTCGGGGCTCCTCTCTTGCTGTCACCAGGTCACACGGTCATTAAAACCCTGACCTGGCCGGGCACTGGTGGCTCACACCTGTCATCCTAGCTACTCAGGAAGTTGAGAGCTGAGGATCATGGTTCAAAGCCAGCCCAGGCAAGGAAAGTCCGTGAGACTCTTATCTCCAGTAAACCACTAGAAAACCAGCAGTGGCGCTGTGGCTCACGTGATAGAGCTCTTGCCTTGAGCTGAAGAGCTGAGGGACAGCGCCCAGGCCCAGAGTTCAAGCCCTGTGACTGACAAACCCACAAAACCCTGACCTGGCTCCCTGCCCCCTGTCTGGCCTGGCCTTTCTCCATGCACTTATTCATCGCCACTGGGTCCCTCCCCATGCTGTGTGCTCACCCAACCCCCCCTCCCCACCTGCACGGAAGTCCCGGGGACAGCACGCCTTCCCGCCTTCCCGGGTGCAGAGCGCATGCTTGGCCGGCAGCGCCAGGGTGGGTGAGGCGGATGCTCAGCCTCTAGCCCGCCCTCAGCCCCTCTCCCCTGCCCTGTGCCCACAGTTCTGTGCCTTCCCGCTTCCGCTCTAGGGCAGAGCATCAACCCCAAGCTGGCGGGGCTGATCGGGCGGCACGGGCCCCAGAACAAGCAGCCCTTCATGGTGGCCTTCTTCAAGGCAACGGAAGTGCACCTCCGCAGTGCCCGCTCCACGGGGGCGAAGCAGCGCAGCCAGAACCGCTCCAAGACGCCCAAGAACCAGGAGGCGCTGAGGCTGGCCAACGTGGCAGGTACGCTCGGGCCCTGGGGGCGGGAGGACCGCCAGGTGGAGGACGGCCAGGTGGAGGACCAGGAGCCCCATAGGCCCAGCCAAGGTCACGGGAATCCGTGCGGGTGCCGAGCAGATGGGTCTGCAGCAGACTCCGTCGCTTGCTGTGTGGAGCGAACATCCCCATCCTGTTAAAAGCCGGGAATTAGTCTAGAAATGTGAATAGCAGAACACACATAGAACAAGGTGCCCATTGTGTCCGTTTCTACATAGACACAACAGCGGCTTTACCAATGCCCACTGGGCTGAAGGGGAGCCGTGCAAACAGGGTGGGGTGGCTTTGGGGAAGGAGGGGAGTCACTCCTTCAGAGCAGCAAGGTTTGCTTCTTCTGTTCTTAAAATGAAACACATGTGAAGTTTGGGCTGAGCGTGGTGGCTCGTGCCTGTGGTCCTTCTCACTCAGGAGGTAGAATTCAGGAGGGTCAAAGAAGCTGGCAAGACCCCATCTCAACACACAGCTAGATGGCTAGATGTAGTGGAGTATGCCAGTAATCCCATCTAGGTGGAAGGATGTATGTTTTTGGATCCCAGTCTGAGATTGGCCCTGCAGGGGGTCAGGAGACTAAAACTATCTGGAATATAACTAGAGGGCTGGGGGCCTGGCTCAAGTGGTAGAGCACCTGCCTAGTAGAATGTGAGGGTCTAAGTTCAAATCCCCAGTACCATCAAAAACAAAAGCGAAAAATGTGATCCACTCAAATCCTTTTTCAGTATGAATGAGAGGGTTTTAATTACATCTTATTTGGGTACTTTTAGATTTTATTTGAAATGTTTCATCACTATAAGGTAAGCGCATGAAAGATGGAGTCGTCATTTTTCATTGTGAGCAACACAGAGGCTCTGAGAAGGGCCAGAGGTGAGACCTTTCCTCGCTGCGCGCGCAGGTGCACGCGCAGGTACACGCGCAGGTGTGCATGCACCTGCTGTGGGCAGTCACACTCACAGTAGACAGGCACAGGTCCGAGCTGTTCTTACAAGATGGTGCCGTTGAGGCCAGACACTGCTGTAATCCGTGCTCCCAGCCCCACAGAGTCGTCCTGAGTGTGGGTAGGGATCTCCTGTGGCTTCTCTTCTGGACTCTTTTCTAAGCTTCACAAATGCAAAATCCAGATGCAACTCCAACTGACCCCTTCCTTATCTGGGGACCCTCCCTGGGCTGGGGTTCAGTGGCGGAAGCCGGAAGGGGCCACCCCAAGGGGTCATTCAGATGGGCTGACCGGTCATCGGCCACGTCTGTGTGGTGACAGGCCCCAGGGGAGGGGCAAGGGGGACCCTGGCGCTCTCCAGGGGTGCAGATGGGACGCCATGGGCAGTGAGCTCCGAGTCCCGAGCGAGGCTGGGCTGGTCCTGCTGCTGCTGGCTGTAGACCCAGCAGGCGATGCAGGTCTGTGGTGGGAGGTTTTGTGGCGTTTGGAGGCTATGTTGGCTGGAACGAGGTGGTGATTTCCCTGGGAGCCATGTCTTGGATCTCCGTCCCTAGATGAGGGGCAAGTTTCGTGCATTGTGAGGTTGCACCGAGAGAGGTGGGTGCAGGAGGGTGTGGGGGCCAGCTCAGAGCCCAGAGGCCATTGGAAGCTCTCGTAAACCCTCCTGGAAGAAAGTACTGTGATGCCCCATCCCAGCCATGCCCCCCCACCCCCCAGCCCTGCCAGGTGTGTGCTGAGAGTGAGGAGACAGAACAGCCTTACCCCCAACTTCCCACAGCATCCTTTCCGGGCCCTGGGGGGGTATCTGCCGCCCAGGCCCCCCCCCCAAGGACCCCCCACTGCCTTACACAGCAGCTGCTCCCCTGGCTTGGGATTGGCTCCTTCCTGTGCGTCTCAGTGCCCTGGGCTTCTAAGTTCTTCTCAGCCCTGCCTGGGAGTTTAATTGAAAGCCAGCTGGGCCTGGGCGGCACCCTGGGCTCTGAGCCCGGCCGGCGTGCATGGGCGTGCCCTGAGTGTTTGAAGTGCCCCTGCCCCGCGTGGCCCTGAGCATTTGCAGTGCCCCCCCCCCCCGTGGGCTGTGGGGCCACACAAGTTGCGTTCTCTCCCCGTGCAGCCTTTGTGTGTGGAACCCGTGTCGCCACTGCTGTGAGCGTCTTTCCCGGAGGCTGGCCTCCTGCCGCCGGCCTCCAGCTGCTCCTCGGATGATGTGGCTTAGGGTGGGCAGCCTGCCTGGGTCCCTGGTCCCCTTTGGGGCCCAGCACCCTGGCAAAGGCCACCTTCACCAGATGACCCGCAGAGTGGCAGCCATGTGCATGCACTGGTCCTGACTTGGTGGCTTCCCAGGGCTTGGGGGGGAGGGCTGGGCTGTGGGGGAGGGGTGCTGGCGTCCGGGTGCTTTGCTCTGAGAAGTCACCTGGTGCTGCCCGGGAGCTGCGCCCTCTCCAAGACAGTGGAGCTCCAGAGGTCCACACTTGGAGCCCGGGAAGAGGCTGTTGTGACGCTGGCTTGGTGTTGAGGTGGTTCTGGGTGGCTCTGAGTCTATCAGGCAGCTTTGGCGAGTGTCCGGGAGAGGAAGACAGGTGTGGTCAACAACACACCAGCCCCTCTCAGTGTGCAATGTGAGTGTGCATGGGGAGGGGGGAGCGCAGTGTATGTGTGAGCAGGGGGAGGGGGATTTCAGTGTGCATGTGTGTGTGCAGCCGTCAGCTATGACTGCAGCTTTGCCAGCGCTTACAGCCTATCTGGAAAGCCGCTGCCCCGCTGCGTGTAGGAGGCTTCAAGGTCTCCACCTTGCAGCCCTCCGGCTTCTTCTTGGTGGTGGCAAGGGCTCCGTCCTCTGTACCCCCACCTCCTGCCCCCGCCACGCCACTCCAGAGGACTGTGGTGTGAGGCCAGCCTGGGCAAAAAGTGAGCAAGACGGCATCCAGCCAGGCTGGCATCGCACCTGTGAGCGGAGGCGTGGGTACAAGGCTGTGGGCTGGGCATTGCACCTGTGAGCGGAGGCGTGGGTGCTGGGCTGTGGGCTAAAGCTAGCCCGGGGTACAAACACCACAAAGACCACCTCAGAAACTAAAAAAAGAGCAAGAGATCTCAGGGCATGGCTCAAGTGGTAGAGTTCCTACCTAGTAGGCAAAAGGCCCTGAGTTCAAATCCCGGTTCTATCCACCAAAAGACTAAACAAAACAAAAAACACACGTATCAGATCAGGTACAGTGGCACATCCCTGTAATCCCAGGCAAGGAGAGAGCCGAGCATCATTATGAGGCCAGCCCCCACAAAAAGTTAGCAAAATGCTTCCTAAAAAGTAGACTGAGAGCTGGTCAGGCAGTAGGGCCCAAGTGGTAGCTCGAGGCCCGGAGTTCAATCCTCAGTATTGGAAAACAAAAGAAAACAACCCTCATACATATAAAGGAAATAATGTCTACAAAAGATCTGGAAAGTGCAGACCTTGAGCCATAGTGAGGGGCGGTGGGGGCGCTCTCCTGCTGGGGTCTCTGGGCTGGAAGCCTGGTTGCTGCCCCCGGAGGGCCTCTGACCGCCTGTGCCTGTCTCTCCTCCCGGGCCCTGCGCTCGCTCTCCACCAACCATGCAGAAAACAGCAGCAGTGACCAGAGGCAGGCGTGTAAGAAGCATGAGCTCTACGTCAGCTTCCGGGACCTGGGGTGGCAGGTAAGGGCTGGTCAGGGCCGGTCAGGGCCGGTCAGGGCTCTGAGGCTCACCAGGACTCTGGTGTGGCCAGGCGAGGGGCTGCTTCCCCAGTGCGGTGAGTGGGGGCCGGCTTGGCCTCTTGGCCAGTGTGTGCCCCAGTGCTGGGTGGACTGGCAGGGGAGGACTAGGGCGAAGGGTACGGGGAGGGGGGTCCCTGAAACCAGAGAGCAGAATTGGGCTGGGGCCCCGGTGCAGCTAGGAACCCTGACCCTTTGGACTCTCCACGTACCCGGCCCCGCCTGTTGCCCGTGGCCTGCTGCTTCCCCACGCCTGGCGGGGAATGTGGAATGTGGGGCATGGCCAGCTCCCCTCTGCCCCGGCCACCGGCCCTCGCGTGGTTTCCGGGTGGGATCGTGGGAGCGCAGCCCTTCGACCGCGTCCGCCCAGGTGGAGAGGGCGGGGAGGCCCCTCAGCAGCTGCCGGGCGCACCGCGGCCTTCGGGGCTCTGCGTGGTGCAGCGTGGCTGAGCACGGGACTGCCCCACGGAGCCCAGATGCTATAAGATGGTGCTGCTCTCCATGTGGGAGCTCTGTGGGGAACCCAAGGAGAGAGCCAGGGGGGAGTCAGTCCAGTGCAGAGCCGAGAGGAGTCCAGTAGGAGAATCTGCTGAGAGCCCCCTGGGGAGTGTGGGGGAGAGCCCCAGCAGGGGTGTAAGGGAGTCCGGTGAGTGAGCTCACTGGGGAGTCCGGTTTCTTCAGCGCGCTCAGGCCAGTCGCCCACAGAACACAGGTGCCACGGCAGCACGGTGGTCTCCTGTGGTCTGTCCTGGGATTCACGGTGGTGCCATGACCAAGGGTGGCAGGGAGCACATGTGGGCCGGAGCTGGGCAGAGCCCCAACTCCAGGGGCGTCTGCGGGAGGCCTGGTGTGCCCTCACCGTGAGGGGCTGCACGGGTGCTTGGGGACCTCGAGGACCAGCGTGGAACGGGCCCAGGGCCCCCGTGCCCGCCTCGGCTGTTGGCATCCGCCACCGCGTGGTGGCTCCCTGGTCTCCTGGCAGAGAAGTGCACCCAGAGCGCAGAGGGCTCCTTCCGGCGGGCTGCAGCTGCTGAAGCTTTGGGGTGTGGCGGAGTGGGTGCTAGACCAGATCTGCCTGGCACCAAGCCTCCCCTGCTGCTGCCCCTGCCACCCGGGAAGCATGGCCGCTCCAGGCATGCGCTTTCTGCCGTGGCCCGGCCCTGCCGCGCCTTGCCCTTGGCTTTCGTTCTGCGGCGAGCGTGAGCAGCCACGCTCATTTCCCTGGGCCCCCAGCCTCTGCTGACCTTGGCCCTGGCCGCCTGTGCTCCTCTCCCTGGGCAGGACTGGATCATCGCACCCGAGGGCTATGCGGCCTACTACTGCGAGGGAGAATGCGCCTTCCCGCTGAACTCCTACATGAACGCCACCAACCACGCCATTGTGCAGACGCTGGTGGGTACCCCCCACCTGGGTTGGGGGGTATAGGGGGATGGGGGGCACGAGGGAGGCAGCACAGTAGAGGAGCCGGGGCCACTCGCAGGGACTCACACGCCTCTCACGGAAGTCCACGCTCGGTGCGTTACAGGTCCACTTCATCAACCCAGACACGGTGCCCAAGCCCTGCTGCGCACCCACCCAGCTCAACGCCATCTCTGTGCTCTACTTCGACGACAGCTCCAACGTCATTCTGAAGAAGTACAGGAACATGGTGGTGCGGGCCTGCGGCTGCCACTAGGCCTTCCAGGAATCCAACCCTTCCGGCCACACTTCTCCGGATCCACCCAGAAGCTCCCGAGGCCCTCCACCGTCCCTGGGACCTCTCCCCTCCCCAGCTCACTGGGGTCGGAGCTTCGATTGCTTAGTCACCTGTGGATGAGATCTTGGCCAGCTTTGCCAGAGAAAGACCAGCCGGAAAAATAATCCACAAAGAAAACCAGCCGGGCCCAGGCGCGGCTGTGCAGCCCCGCCTCCGCGCACTGCGCCTGCGCCCCCTGCCACCGGTGGCACCGGTGCGGAGGAGGGGCGTGGCCAGGGGTGGCGCCCACGGTCTCTGTGCTGAAGGGAGGCCCAGCGGAAGTTTCTTTACTAAATGTCACAATAAAACGAATGAATGAAAGCGGCCAGGATGTTACAGATATGTTTCCTAAACAGTTTATCCCCGTTTCTTGGTTTACTCTGATTTTGTAAACAGAAGCTTGCGGCCGGCGGAGGACAGCGAGGCCCCTCTGCCGCTTGGTTTCGGTCTGAGGCTGCAGGGGCGTCTGCACACACCGGACTGCATCAGAGATTCCAGGGAGGGGAAGGACAGCGGTCTGCTTGGAGGAGGAGGATGGGAGCATGTTGCAGAGCGCAGGGGCCCCCACGCCACGTAGCAGGGGATACTTGAGAAACCGCGGAAGGGACGGGGCAGCAGGTAGGATGGGACGTACAGCTTACCCGTGACATTGAGAAGCACCGAGGGAATGAAGCCCTGGCCTCGGATGGAGTCCATGTGTGGCTTCTCTCCGGCAGTGCCCTGGTTTCTCAGAACGAGGGAGAGAGCGTGGGTGTGGGTGTGTCTCACGTGTGCAGGGTGTGCCAACGGCCAGCTGCAGACAGCGGTTGTAGAGGGCAATCCGACCACGTGTCCGACTTGGGGATGGCATTTCGGACGTGGCTCTTGGGACGAGTCCTCCTGTGAGTCTCATCACAGGATTGTCTTGAGCACAAGGCCTTGGAGAAGCCGTGTGCACACATTTCCCGAGTTTGCACCAACACACAGGCTGCCCAGGCAAGCCTTGTGGCCTTGTGGAGTCCAGCCCCCTGGGAGCCCTTCTCTGCCTCCATGGAGTTGCTTCCTGGGTTCTACTTGTACGCCCTTATTTTTTTCTCCTTCAGTCGCTTGGGCAACGGCCTGGACGCCGCGTGGCGACGGCGAGGGGCAGCATTTCTGTTTCACCCGTTTTGTGTGCTGGCCCGTCTCCCACTCTCGGTCTGCCCACACGCACCGCTCCTACCTGCCTTGAGTTCTCATGTGTACGTTTAAACATGTAAATAGTTGTGACAAGACAAAGAAATTATTTATTTCCATCGGAAGCTCTCCCGAAAGCTCTTTGCATCCTTGTTGGGGACCAGTGAGCTCGCTTTCTTACAACCTGTTTGTTTTCTTATTTAAGACTATTTATTAATGGTTGGACCAGTTGTACCCGTGGCTGTTTAAGAAAGTGGTCCTTAGTGGAAATTCTGTATGACTAGATGAAATAAAAGGGTTTTGACTCTGCAGAACAAGGAGGCTTGTGGTGTGGTTCTTGGCCTGTCAGTTTGTCCTCTCCCCACTGGGCCGTCCTTGGATTTCCCAGAGCGCCGCACAGGGCCTCGGCCCCCACCGCAAACTCGCCGTTTCTTGTCTAGGCCTGGGGCGAAGCGAGCGCCCGTTGATATTTTACTGCAGCTGTGTACCGCTCTGGGCCGCAGATGCATCCACGCAACAAATGGGACTCTGGTAGGCCCTGACTGCAGAGATCCTTGATTGAATTACAGCCCAGCTGTCAGCAGCTGCTTCGGGGGCGGGGCAGGGGGGGGTTAAATGAGCACTGTTTACGGCTAGCATAGCTGAAAGATTCAGTCATCCCAATAAAAGCGAGGCACAAGAACAGAAACAGGGTGGGGGGGTGTGGAGGGATGTTCACCCAAAACTTGAAAGCAGCCGTGGTCTACCGCACAGCCCTTGAGCAGTGAGGAGCTGCTGCCCTGCAGGCCAGGCCAGTGGGGACTGCGGCTGCCAGGCGGGGGGGGGGGGGGGGGGGCGGGCACACCCCACTGCTCTGGGTGTGCTGAGCTCCAGGCTTTTTGAAGTGTGACTAAGGTCACCTAATAGGTGCAGTTTAAGTCACCCCTCCGGTACTGACCCCTGGCCCCTGTGGCTCTGGCACTGACCCCTCTGCTACTGACCTCTCTGCTACTGACCCCCTCTGGTACTGACCCCTCCAATACTGACCCCTCTGGCACTGACCCCTCTGGTACTGACCTCTCTGCTACTGACCCCCTCTGGTACTGACCCCTCCAATACTGACCCCTCTGGCACTGACCCCTCCGGTACTGACCTCTCTGCTACTGACCCCCTCTGATACTGACCACTCTGATACTGACCCCTCCGGCACTGACCCCTCTGGCACTGACCCCTCTGGTACTGACCTCTCTGCTACTGACCCCCTCTGGTACTGACCCCTCCGGCACCGACCCCTCCAGCATCGACTGGCCCAGCCACTGTGCCTAATGAGTTGCAGCCGTGATTACCACACTCTCCTGTCAGTGCTCTGCTGCACAATTTCGCCTTTGTTCTCGTTTCCAGGCCAGAGACCCAAGGTCCAGATGTGGCCCGAGGATGTCTTATTCCCCGCAATGCTGCTCACACATTTTTTAAATGTCAATTCACTGCCAACATGTTTTAAATCAGAAGGTAGAGGGGAAAGTCCCCAAATCTGTCTTCTCTTGAGTAACCAGCCATGCTGGCCACCTGGCCGCTCCTGCCCACTGCCCTGGCCGGGGACGGGCGAGGCTAGCCGGCACCGCAGCCTCCACAGCACCCTGCGACCCCTCACAAGAGGTGAAGGCCAGCGACTGGTTAAGAACGGGCGGATGCACATCTGTTCGTGCCCATGTTCCCGTGAGCGTGGGAGGTGAAGATGGAAGAGGCACTGGCTGCAGGAACGCGAGGCCCCGTGGCTTTCGCTCTGCTGTGGCGGGCCCTGTGGCCATGTCTGTGGCGGGCCCCGTGGCTTCGCTCCACCGTGGCGGGTCCTGTGGCTTCGCTCCGCCATGGCGGGCCCCGTGGTCATGTCCGTGGCGGGCCCCGTGGCTTCACTCCACCGTGGCGGGTCCTGTGGCTTCGCTCCACCACGGCGGGTCCCGTGGCTTCGCTCCGCCGTGGCAGGCCCTGTGGCCATGTTCGTGGCGGGCCCCGTGGCTTCGCTCCGTCGTGGCGGGCCCCGTGGCTTCGCTCCGCCATGGCAGGCCCTGTGGCCATGTCCATGGCAGGCCCCGTGGCTTCGCTCCGCCGTGGCGGGCCCTGTGGCCATGTCTGTGGCGGGCCCCGTGGCTTCGCTCCACCGTGGTGGGCCCCGTGGCCACGTCCCTGGCTTGTTTCCTCTGCCTTTCTCTGGCCTGTTCACACTTCCTCCCTCCCCTGCCCGCTGCTGCTGGACACAGACAGGCAACGAGCGTCACGTGCCCCCGGCTAACAATGGCTGGACCAGGAAGACAAACCCCCTGCCTAGAATCTCCTGGGGCTGCATGGGAAATGGGATCCCCAGCTCTCAGCTTTGTCCCCCCAAACCCTGTCCGCCAGGCTCCATTCCCGGCTGTGTTCAGGGCGTGGGCCTCCATCCCGTGTGCTTGGCGTTCCTAGGCCTTGACCTGAGGCGATCTTGACCTGCCGGTATACTAACAGTCCTGACCCTGCTGCTCACTCCCAAGGGGGGTCCCCATCTGGCCGCTGGGACCCCATGAAGGTGGTGGGTATCGCAGCCCTTCCTTCTCCAGATCTGGCCTTTGGTGAGCGACCATTGCCTGCAGTCACTGCAGCCAGTTTCCACACCTCCGCAGCTTGGAACAACAGAACTTGATGGGCCTCTGGAGGTGGTGGGAGGCCCATCATGCCTCTCGTCGGCATCCCTTGGCTTGTGGTCCCATCACCCAGCCTGTGCCTCCTCCTGAGGCCTTTACTGTCTCTCTGCGTCACATTTGGGGTCTGGCACAGGCTGCAGGCTGATCCACGCAGAAGCCTCCCCAGCCACACATGCAGAGATGCAGCCCCGGGCTCCTGGCTCTGGGGGTGACCCTCCTGTTCTGGAACCCTCGTTCTACTCAGAGTCTCCGGGGTCCTTATCACTTACTGGTGCTGCCTCGACCGGCTGAGCGGCCATGCTGGGGCTCAGGCTGGCCCCTAGGATCAGGCAGGTCCTGGGCTGAGGGGCCTTTCTAGGTGCAGGTGCTGCTCAGTGCTGCCAGCGCGAGCCCCCCCCCCCCCATTCCCATCCACGGCACCCACGGCAAGCGTGACCATTTCCTCAACCCCCTCCGCCTGTGCCTCAGTGCCTCCTGGCTCGGGCCCACAGTAGTCTGGCGCTGGCCTCTCTTGGTCCTAGATTTGAAGAAGTAAAAATAGAAGAAAACACGCAGCTCTCCAAACCTCTGGGGTTTTGACAGCTACTTGGACGGCGGTGGATGCACCTGGCCCCGCACAGCCCCGCTGCCCTGGCAGGCGCTCTTCCCCCCCGCCCCACTGGCCCGTTACAAGCCAAGCCCCAGCCACCGCCAGCCAGGGCGCTGGGCCTGCTGGATGTCTTAAACTTCTTACCGGCTTTTGGACAAGGGCTGCAATCCTTTTGCTCTGGGTGCCTCAGACTCTGCAGCCTCTACTCCTTTGTCCTGGGGAGGGATCGAGCCAGGTCCCGGGGTCCAATTTGGCCTCTGCATGAAGCACACGCCGTGGACCACAAAGCCCGAAGGCCTCACGGCCGGCCACGCTGTGGGCGATGAAGCGATCAAGGGAGCACACGGGCCGCCGGTGGAGGAGGAGGCCGGACCGGGCAGGAGGGGGGCAGGAGAGCAGGGCCTGGCTTCCAGGAGGGCGCTGGCATCATGGGAGCCAGGCGCCGTGGAGGAGGGCGACGGGAAGCAAGCAGGGGTCCCCTGAGGCCCAGGGGCAGATGGAGGAGAGGACCAGCGGGAAGAAGCTGCCCGGGGAAAGACCGCATGGGGCGGCTGGCCCATCCCCTGGGGGGCGGAGGGACACCGTGGGCACGCGGGATGTGAGCACCTCTCTGCTATAGGCAAAGCCTTGCCTGTGCCAACCACTCACAGGCCCAGGTGGGCACAGCTGTTCCCAGCCACAAATGCCTGGGAACGATGGAGAGCAAGCCAGGCTCCAGCCTGGGAGCTGAGGGGTGGGGGGAGGGCGGTCCGCGTGTGACCCTCAGGATCCGCAGGTGAGGGGTCCGGGGACGGAAGCCCCCCCCTGCTTCCGGGAGCCCCCAGTGGAGCTGGCTGCCGGCCAGGCTTGGGGAGGGTCCCCGGGGCAGAGCCTCAGGGGAAAGCGGCTCTTCACAGGGCTCTGGAGCCAAGGAGACTGCGTCCGTGGTGTTGTCAGGTGCTCAGTGTGTGACCCTTGGTGACAAGTGTCCGGGGAAGCCACGTTGGGGCGATGGTGCCCATGCAGACGGTGCCACCCAGCCTTCTACCGACTTCTACTGGGCGAGAGGGAGAGCTGAGACGCACCCCGGCCCCCAGGACCCCGGGGAGGTGGTGACGGCTGGGTCCCCTGCCAGGAGCTCCGCGGGTGTGAGGCTCCGGAACGTCCTCGGCTGGGCAGGCCGGTCCTTTGGCCAGCGGCCCTGCTTGCTGTGGCACCACCTTCGAGTCTCCTAAACGATGCCGAGCCTCCCATCCCCCTCTCCCTCCCCGCAGAGACCCCTCCACAGGCCACACACACACAGAGCCCCCAGCTGCGCCCCCCCACTTCTCTCCTCTTCCTGCGACGGGTACCTGACGCAGCCATGAACCTCCGCAAGGTGTGGCACAGTAAACCAAGCATTTGCTCTCGGCTGGGCACCCCTGGGGTTCTGAGTTCAGGGTTCCACATTCACACGAGAACTCTGCGTCTGGCCTTGGAATGGAGCCCAAGCCCACCACACACCTCCACAGCAGGTGCACGGATCCCAGGGGTACGGATGTGGAGGTGGGGGCTGGGGGGGGACATTGGCCCCCGTGGGCTCAGGGCCCCTGTCCTTGAACTGGGCCCCCGCTGGGGCACGGACAGCCTAATGGAGCTGTAGCAAAATGGAATAGGAGCGTTGCGGTGGCTGTGTGCGTGGGGTTCCCCGCCCAGCGGCCTCGAGGGAGGGCTGGTGGTAGATCCGCTCCAGCCTCCACAAGGCGCTGGTCTCTGTTCTGCCTGTGTTCGGGTGTCAATGAAGGGAAAGATGACAGATGACCCGGGCCTCCATCCCGGCCTGTCCCGAGTGCTCCCGAAAATAACACCGCGGGGGCGGAAGCTCTTATCTGTGGAGCCACTTGTGATAACGCGCAGTGGGTCCTGGCCGATATGCTGGATGAGATGTAGGAGCAGTGCTGGGCTTGAAGGCGTCTGCTACGCGGCTTGTCTGATGGCATCCGGAGAGTATAAATAGCAGGCTGGACCCCATCGTGGAGAGGCCGGCCGCCTTGCCCACACGTCATAGCCAAGCTGGGCCCGCGAGCTCCTGGGAGGCTGGGGGACTCACTTTCCCAGCCTCCCCAGCCAGGGCCTCCCAGCCCCTGTCCTGGGTGGGGTGTTGGTGTTCAGTGTCGGCTGCTGCGTTTCCTTGCTGCCGGCACGTCTTCTCCCCAGTGCTTGCTGCGTCCTGGCGCCTGGAGTGGGGAGACGCGGCCCGCCCCGGCCGCCGCCTCCTCCCGCACGCTACAAGGGTTCCCGCAGGTCCTCAGCTCACCTGTCCTACGGAGGATGGCGCGCTGGGGTCTCAGACGCAGAGGGCGCTGTGCTGTGCTGTGTCCTGGTCTCACTGGTGGATCGCAGTGCTGTCCTGGCCCCGTAGCTCCCTCTCTCTACCAGGTAGCCCAGGCTGGCCTCCAACTCATCATCCTCCCGCCTCGGCCTCCTGGGTATTTGATGGTGTTGAGCGCCTGGGCGCTGGGCTGCCTGGGTTTACACCTCTGCCCCACAACGAGGGTGGGACCCGTGGCAAGCCACTGCCACGAACGGAACTAATGACCACTCGAACTTGGGAGGGCTCAGGAATGTGCCTGGCTCTGAGTGTCCCTCACTCTACCACCACCACCACCACCATCACCATCATCACCACCACCACCACGATCACCACCACCATCACCACCATCACCATCATCACCATCACCACCACCACCATCACCACCACCATCACCACACCACCATTACCACCACCACCATCATCACCATCATCACCACCACCACCACTACCACCACCACCACCACCACCACCACCATCACCATCACCACCACCACCACCACCATCACCATCATCACCACCACCATCACCATCACCACCATCACCATCACCACCACCACCATCACCACCATCATCACCACCACCATCACCACCATCACCACCACCACCATCACCACCACCACCATCACCACCACCACCACCATCATCACCATCATCACCACCATCATCACCACTACCATCATCATCACCACCACCACCATCATCACCAGCACCATCACCACCACCATCATCACCATCATCACCACCATCATCACCACCACCATCATCATCACCAGCACCACCATCACCATCACCACCATCACCATCATCACCACCATCATCACCACTACCATCATCATCACCACCATCATCACCAGCATCACCAGCACCATCACCACCATCACTAGCACCACCATCACCAGCATCACCACCACCACCATCACCACCATCATCACCATCATCACCACCATCACCACCACCACCATCATCACCACCACCACCATCACCACCATCACCATCATCATCATCATCACCACCATCATCACCACTACCACCATCATCACCACCATCATCACCAGCATCACCAGCACCATTACCACCATCACTAGCACCACCATCACCACCACCACCATTGCTACCATTGTGACCACTACCACCTTTACCATTACGACCAGCACCAGCATCTTCACCGTCCCTCCGCCCCCTCTTCTCCACACACGTGGGGCTGGTCAGTGAGGGATGAGTGGACGCAGGATGCGCATGGAGAGTGGTGGTCCAGTGCGCACACTGGGAGGGCCGGGTGGCCTGGCCTTGGCGCCGGCCTCTCCGACTCCCCGCCGGCGGCTCTCCCCGGGTTCTCCTGAGCACATTTCTGTCACGCCCCTCCCTGTGGGGAAACCGAGGCTGAGAGGGGCAGGAATATCCAGGTGAAGGGCACGGAGGCTGCTGGCTGTGGGCTGGCCGCGCTCTCCGAGGCCAGCGTAGCGCCTGACCGCGGCCGTGTCTCGTTTATGAGCGTTAGACATAACTGGAAGCGAACCCGGAGATGCGTGGCCGCGGGCAGGGCTGCGTGAGTGCTGGTGTGGCTCAGATTCACCCCCACCGCACGCTGACTGCTCGGTCACGCATGACGTCCGGGTCCCCGGGGCCCGTGGGGACGGCGGCCCCTCCCGACGCTGGCGTGTGGCACGCCCTGAAACGCCGGTGCCGTGCTGCGAATGCGGGTCCTCCCCACACTCCGCACAGCGGCCCCTCCGGCCGTGGGGACGGGTTCACAGCCGGGCCACAGCCCCTCAAAGACCATGCGTGGTGTGGCCACCTTCCTGTCCCCTGGGCCTGCCCCCTGGCTGCCCCCAGCCCTGCCCTGCCCGGCCTCCCCTCCGGAGCCGCTCTGCTCCGGCCCTGCCACACACCGTCCACTGCTCGGGCACTGGCCCAGCCTGTCCAGGAGGCCCTGGTCTGCCCCTCCCCCCCCCGCACCTGACCCCTGTGACCCCTGACCCGTCCACACCGCGGTTCCAGATAGAAAAGACGACCGGCAGACATCTAGCAGGGGTCAGTATCGAAGACACTGCTTGAGGCCTTGTGAGTTCTGTGACTGTCCAATGAGGGCCGTGTGTAGAATAAAAGTATCCACTGAAAACGGGTGTGCACAGAATACACAAAGACTACAGTGTGTGCGCGCGTGTGTGCTATAGTGGAGGTTGAGTTCAGGGCCTGGCATCTGTTAGGCAGGAGCTCTGCCACTGAGCTGTAACCCATCCAAGTTTTCTTTAGTTATCTTCTAGACAAGGTCTCCTGCTTTTTTTACCTAGGGTCAGCCTCTGAGCAGGATCCTCCCACCTGTGCCTCCTGAATAGCTGGGATGGCGGCCACAAATCACCACATTTGGCTTGTTAGTTGAGATGAGGTATCACTTTCTTTCTCCTATATCCATCTACTGAGTGGCTGGGGTTACAGGCATAAGTCACTGCATCCAGACATAAATATGCATACTCAGAGGTTTCGGAGACAGTCCCAGAGGAGAAAGAGAGGAGAGAGAGAAAGAGAGAGAGACAGAGAGACAGAGAGAGAGAGAGAGAGAATCAGTAACCTGCCAAGGTCACAAGCTACATCAGGGCTATGCACCTGGCACTATTCTACTCTCTGGAAGGATCTCTGTCCAGGCAAAGGGGGCAGACGTAGACTCTCCATGGACCCGTGGTCATTTCCTGTTCCTCTTGGCCCCGCCCCAGGCCCTAGCAGTGCAGGGCCACGCTCTGAGAACGTGCACTGGGAAAGTCTAGCCAAGGCTCCGTGGAGATGAATGAAAGGAAAACAGTCTCTTCCCTGGTGACGGACACTGCACGGTCCCGAGCGGAGATCTGGCAAGCATCCTGCCCACCGGGCGTGCCAGATGAGCCGATAATTCAGCCTGAGAACTCCCCGGGCGCGGGGAAGCCGCCAGCTTGGCCCGCTCTGCTGGGCTTGCAGCTGTGGGGCCAGGGCCGCGTTCTCGTTGATTTAGGATGCACACAAGGCGAGGGCCATGTCCAGAAAGGCGGGAGAGGCCTAGAAAAGGCTGTAGAATTAAGATGTTAAAAAAAAAAAAAGGAGAGGGCTAGCCATAGCATCGCAGTAGGGGTTTTGTATAAAGGTGTAGAGATAGCAGGGCCCCGGTGGCTCCCGCCAGTCATTCTAGCTACTCAGGAGGCTGAGATCTGAGCATCACAGTTCAAAGCCAGCCAGGGCAATGAAACTCCGTGAGACTCTGATCCAGTGAATCACCAGAAAACCGAGAGTGGCGCCGTGGCTCAAGTGGTAGAGCACTCGCCTTGAGCTGAAGAGCTGAGGGACAGCGCCCAGGCCCCGAGTTCAAGCCCCACGACCAACCCAAAAAACAAGGTGTAGGGATGGTTTTGGCCGCAGTTTGCCGAACACGTGTCGGTGTGTGCATGGGGCCGGCCCTCCAAGGCCACCAGAGCAGCAGGAAGGGCCTGGGCGGGGTCACCGCCCATCCAGCTGCGCCTGGGCCTGGGCCTGTGGGGCTCCAGAGGAGACTTCCGTGCCTGACCCAAGAAAGTCCCTGGGGAACTAGGTCCAGGTGACATCATCTGACATGGGTAAAAGCCCACCACGCCCGGGCCTCTGGGTGGGACCCCCTCAGGTCTCCCCTCTCCCCCCACAGACAACGGCCATCTGCGACTTCTTGATTCGAACCCCCACAGATTGGTGGTGTGATGCATTGGCCTTCCGGTCACTGGCTCTAACTGTGTGGGGACAGACGCTTGCAGGACAGAGGCCTGCTGAGCGCCCCCTTCTCCCCCCCTCCCGGGGCGCTGATCCTCCTTTTCCTCTGCCGTGGCATGTATTGAGCACCAGTCACTGCTGCTGTGTAGATTCCTGGAGCTGATGGCACAGGGCATGGGGGGGAAGGCTCTGGGGGGGGGGGCTGGGAGGCACAGGGGGAGATCAGGGGGAGGGCTGGGAGGCTGGTCTCCAGCCCGTGCCCCCCTTGGGGGACAGCCTGTGTGGTCTCGCGGCCTAAGTGGTGCGGTGGCCAAGTCTGTCACTAGGATAACCATGTGTGGGAGAAGCTGCGGCTGGGGGTCTCGGGGACGATGGTTACCATGGGGATCTGGGCTGGGGTGGGACCTGGAGACCCCAGAGGGGTGGAGCTGGCACTGGTGGTGATGATCGCAGATGTCTGGAGGCCTGGCCAACTCCAGGACGTATGGGGGGGGGGGTTCGAACGTAAGAGAGCAAGGGCAGGAGTCAGGGAGCTGGGGGGACTGGGCAGGGGTAGGGCCCCCCGCCCTGCAGCGCCCCCCGCCCCCCCGCCCCGTGCAGCTGCCAGCGTGTATGCCGCGCTTGCTGGGTGCTGTGCTCAGCCCCATGAGGTAGGTGCAGATGGGCAAACCGAGGCTCGGAGGCTAAAGCGCCTGGTGCTGGGTGGTGCTGGGGTTCAAGGCCTGCACAGAGCGAGTTGCTCTCGCTGCGGCCCGGCCCGCTGCGGCTGAGCTCTGCCCGCGTTGGTGTGGTCTGGGCTCCCTGACCTGCATCTGGCCGGCTCCTGGGGGCGGGGCCTCAGCTGTGCTCACGATGGCCCTGTCCATGTCTGCAGGCCACGCTAGAACCTTCCACGCCTGCCCAGCCTCCTGGGGGGATCCCAGGACCCACCCGCGCCGTGGCTCTCCCTGGGCTTCGGGCTGGCAGAGGGGGCTCTGAGCTGAGCCCCCTGGTGTGCGGGTGGTGGCGTGGGCGCCGTGCACCCGCTGGACCCCCTGAGCCCTCCCTGCGGGATCTGAACGTGCGTGGCAGTGCTTGACTTGCAGGGGTCGAAGGTCGCGTCCGTGTGCTCCGTGGCTTTCTGGTGATCAGGGGTGGGCCAGGGCGTGTTGCCCAGCCTGGGGGCGTTGGTGTTGGCCGGACTGTGGGGGGACGGGGCTGCCAGGATGGCACCCCCATCCCCCAGAGTCCCATCCGCGCATAGCAGGGCCATGAGCACTGGCAGCACCTTGGGGAAGCCGGAGCCCGGCTCGGCCCCCGTGGGGGCCGCCAAGCAGAGCCTGTGCCCCGGACCCTCCCAAGTGTGAACCCCTCCAGCCTGGGTTTACCTGGCACTTGGGACTGAAAGGAAATGAAGGACAAACGGGGGACTGTGGGCCGCGTCTCCCGACACCCAAAACAGGGCGAGCGGCGGCAGGTGCTTCCCATAACCAGAGCTGTTAAAATGGTTGCGTGGAGAATACAGACTCTTGCAACCGCCACGCCTGGCTCCGAACCCTGCGCCAGCCTGAGGCCGCTGCCCCTCCCCCAGCGCCGGGGCGGGGCCCGACCTTCCCGACGGACCTACCTGACTCCTTGGGCCCTGGGGCCCCCGGGCCCGAAGACATACCTGGTGTGTGACAGTGCGGCCGAGACCCTTCTCCACGGCTCAGCCATCTCGACAAACTCCAGGCCCAGTGCCGAGGCAGGTCCGTCTGACCCTCCATCCTGGGAAGCGTTTTCCAGAGTGCGGGGTGTGCTGACAGTTTGCCCGTTGTGGGCATCCGGGCCCTGGAGACCAGTGTTTCTCCACGGTGGGGGCCGCACTGGGGAGGCCCCCCCAACCTCCCCCCACAAGCCTCCCCTCAAGTGTGACAACCCCAGCTGCTTCCAGACATTGCCAAGCGTCCCCTGCGAGTAAGCATGCGCTCTGAGGACATAAGCCGGGGTGAGTGTGAGCAATCCCACTTGGCCCCACACCTCTCTTCTCCAGAACTGCCCCTCCCAGGCAGCCACGTTTGTTCTCACGGACTGCCTGAGTGTGAGCTGATTGGCTCAGCTGTGACATGTGACCTACGACGAGCCAATCACAGCCTCTCCTGGGACTTTGACCTAGAACCAGAGGCTGAGGAGGAAAGGTCCTGGGTGGGCTGGGGACTCAGGAAGGTTCTGGACACCGCCTGGCACCTGTTCCTCCGTGGCCAGGAAGCTTTCCTGTAATTGTTGTGGACTGAGAAGTGACAGCAGTGACACCAACTCCCCAAGTTTGGTGAGACTTGGCACAGAGTGGGGATTAGGCCTTAGGCCCGAGGCAAGGGTCTGGGCACCGAGTCCTCTGGTGATTGTGCCCCTTCCCTTCCTTTCCCCTCCCCTCCCCTCCCCTCCCCTCCCTCTCTTCTCCCCTTCCCCTCTCCCCTCCTCTCCCCCCTCCCCTCTCCCCTCCTCTCCTCTTCTCAGAACCACAGCTTTGCCCAGGCTAGGCAAGCAGTGGACCGCTGAGCTGAGATAGGACTGCTCTATATAGTTTTTTTTTTTTTTTGTCGGTCGTGGGGCTTGAACTCTGGGCCTGGGCGCTGTCCCTCAGCTCTATCAACTCAAGTCGAGCGCTCTACCCCTTGAGCTACAGCGCCACTTGCTGAGATAGGACTGTATCTCCAGCCATTGTTCACTTTTCCGGCAGGTGGCCTTGAGCTCTTAATCCTTCCACCTCCATCTTCTGGGTGCTGTGGTTATGGGCCTGCCAGGCTCTGATAAGCAACTTTTAATGCAGTGTTTTAAAAGATCAGAATTAATGGTGAATAAAATACTAGCAATCCACAGTGAGTAAAATTTTTAAAGTGTAGGGAGAGACGTCATGGCAGTGCCAGGCCCCAGGGGAACCTGAGGCAAAACAGCACTTGGATGTGTCCACATTTATCTTGATCCTTGAGATTGGTTTTTGTTTTTTTGGTCATTTGTGGGGCTTGAACTTGGGGCCCAAGCCTCTTTGTGCTCAAGGCTAGTGCTCTACTACTTGAGCCACAGGGCCACTTCGGGTTTTTGAGTGGTTAATTGGAGATAGGAGTCTCACAGTGACTTCTCTTGACTGGGCTGGCTTTAAACTGCGATCCTCTGGTCTCAGCCTCCTCTGAGTGGCTAGGTATGACAGGCGTGAGCCCCCGGCACCCGGCTGACCCTTGGGAGTTTTTATAGTAGTAATCCCCAAGCTGGTGGCAGTTCTCCCCTCTGGTCTGAGGCTTGGGCGGTGCGGGCCCTCGTGCCAGCCTGGGCCACCCCCTCCTCACCTCGCCCTCCCTCCAGCCCAGATGGCTCCAGCTGTTTGTGCTGGGTTCTGGCCTCCAACTGTTCCCTCGCCCCCCCCCCCCCCCCCCCCCCCCGTTCTCAGCCACAGCCAGAGAGATTTGAAAAATCAGATCTCATTAGTGTCCGCCTACTAGAGGCCTTTATGTTCAGAATTACAGCCAGGCTCCTTGGCCTCTGGTGCCCCTCTCCAATCCCCTCCCTCCCTCAGCTCCTCCACAAGGATAGCCTTGCAGTGGCCGGAAGACCCTCCAGTCTCTCCTGCCTCAGGGCCTTTGCACTGGCTATAGTCTCTGCCAGAACATTCTGCCCTAGGTGTTTGCCTGGCTCACTCCATTCCCAGGGCTCAGCTGCAGGATCAGCTGAAGGATGGACGTTTATAAATGAACCCCGATTCTCCCCAAGTCTCTGAGCGCCAGCCCAGGACCCCTTTTCCAGCAGCTCCCTGGGGCTTTCTGGCTTCTGCCTTTCCCCCTTGAGCCCCCCCACCCTCAGTCTGGCTCCGATTACCAGTTGCTACCCACCACCCACAGACAACCAAACGTGAACCAGCTGTGCCGCAGGAAACCGCCTCCGACGCAGCCCGGTGCTCGGGATGTCTTCGGTTAGTGTAAACAGGCTCTTAACATCCATTTTTTCCCCTTTGTGCAAAATACCTAGCATTAATTCTGACTCCCAGGATCAAACAGCTAACAACGTGTTGATCCTGGCTCCCTCCGGGGGCTGTGTCGTGTCACCCCGAGAGTTACGGGGCTGGCATTTTCCCTGACACGCGCTGGGGCCCGCGTCCGGGAAGGAAGCAATTAACAGCTGGGGGGGGGGGGGGCGAGGCTTGCATCAGCCCCCGCGTTTTATTGAACGTTGACTTTTTCTTTTGCTCGCTGGGTTCTTATTATTGGTTAAAGCAGAGGAAATGGGCTTTTCTGATTCCTCGCTTGGAGCCGTGTTGGAGGCAGGCTAGGAAATCAAAAGGCCCCGTTGAGTTATTGGTGTGACTTTTCCTTCCCTCCCTGTCTCCAGGCCCTGCGTGTCTCCCCCAGGGAGCTCCTGTGGCTTCTCAACACCGTGTGCCCCACCTGCTGATGGTCCTGAGGACCAAGCTCATCCTCAGATGCTGCGGGGTCCTGAGGACCGCGCACACTCGAAGCCATCCCGGGGCCAGGGCCGAGACCACAGGCCCCGGGTGGGGACAGAGGCTGCAGAACCCGCGTCCGCCACAAGGGGCCGCCAGCACGCACATCGCTCCCTTAGCGGGATGGTGCTGCTGGAGCGGCAGGAAAATCTGGGTTTGACTGGTGAAAGGTTCAAAACACCCAGCAGGCCAAACAGAAAGGGGTGGTGGTGGTACTGGACATCCTCTAGTCCTCCCAGCTCATCTGGGGCCCGGACTGGACGTGGCTGGCCGGGTGGGGGTGGAGAAGTGGATCCCTAAGGACACGCGGAGGCTCCACACGAGGTAGGGCCTGGCGGTGCCTGGGAAGCGGCCCTGGCGTGGCTGCAAGCCGCCAGCTGGCGGCTGGAGCACCCCGTCTTCCCCGAATCTGGCAGACCGTGCATCCAATTAGCAGCCCTGGGGACTTGCTTATAAAAATAATACTCCAAGCCCGGCGCCGGTGGCTCACGCCTGTCATCCTAGCTACTCAGGAGGCTGAGATCTGAGGATTGTGGTTCAAAGCCAGCCCAGGCAGGAAAGTTCATGAGACTCTTATCTCCAATTCACCACCAGAAAACCAGAAGTAGCGCTGTGGCTTAAGCGGTAGAGCACTCGCCTTGAGCCGAAGAGCACAGGGACAGCGCCCATGCCCAAAGTTCAAGCCTCACAACTGACAAAAAAAAATAATAATAATAATAATACTCCTGGGGTTGGGTTGCGCCGTTCCCATTCATCTCTGAGCTCAGGTTTCAGGTTGGCTGGGATGCATGGAGGCAGATGTGGGAGCTGGCATTGTGGTGTAGGGTGGGTGGGCCTCGACCTCTCCTGGAACACAGGGTGATGGGAGAAATACCGGGGTGTGGAGAGGCCTGGGGAGCCATGACGGGAAACCCCATCCATCGCAAGCAGGAAGGGGACAGTGGCTGGCTAAGCGGAGGGTCGAGTCTGGAGGAAGCAGCCTCGCTTCCCCTCTCCCAGTGTCCCCTTCCCGGGCATGGCTGGAATCGAGAAGGAAGCGGGGTACAGCTCTAGAATGTGGGGCATCTAGGCTGTGACTGTGGTGACCTGCTGTGGGGCAGAAGGGGACACGCTTGTACAAAGGCCCACGGTCCCTTAGGGCCAGCCCTTCTCTGTGGCTGCTTCTTAGTGTTGTTATGGCAACTCCGGACAATGTGCAACAAAGAGCGTGTGGCTGTTTCAATAAAACTTTATTCACATAGACAAGCAGGGGCTGGGCCTGGCCCTTGGGCCCTAGTTTGCAACCCTGGGAACTGGGAACTGAGACACCAGTTGAAATAAAGCTGACCGCTTCCTCCAGGGCCTGAAAGAATTCCCCACGTCCACAGCGGCCAGCGCATAGAACTGCAAAATTAACTTCTTTTTTTCTTTCTTTCTTTCTTCCTTCCTTCCTTCCTTCCTTTTCTTTCTCTTTCTCTCCCTCTCTCCTTCCCTTCCTACTTTTCTGCTATCTATCTATTCATCTATCTGTCATCTAATCTTTCTATCATCTATCAATCATCCATCTAATTATCATCCATGTATCTATCATCTCTCTGTCTCTGTCTCATCATCATCATCATCATCATCGGTATGGGTACCAGGGTTTGAACTAAGGACCTTGAGCTTGCCAATCAGGTGCTTCACCACTTAAGCTACAACCCATCCTTGGGCTCGGTTGCCTTTTTAATATGATCTGACATTTCTGCCCGGGCGTCCTACACGTGCTTCTCTTCTCCCTCAGAGCTGGGCTGACAGGCGTGCACCGCCGCTCCCAGCGATTGTCCACGGCAGGGTTTTGTGAACTTTGTGCCCTTGCGGGGCTGTCACCAGGCCCCCTCTGCTCTTCCTCCCTCTTAGCGGGACGCTGGGAAAACGAGCTCCACATCCGGGAGGCAGCCATGCCGTCAGCGTGCCCCCCCCCCCCCCCCCCCCCCCCCCCCCCCCCCCCGCACAGCGCGGTGCTCACGGGCTCTGGAAACCAATGACACATCTGATCTGCGGTGACGCTTCAGTCCCCACATTAAACATGGTGTTGCACACGCAGCGGCCTGGAGGGCGGATGAGCCCCAGACCTGCCTGGAGGGTCCCGTCACCTCCTGACACGCAAAGCGGGGCCGCGACAGGCCTGGGCGCGTGGGGTGAGGTTGTAGGGTCACCGCGCCCTCCCGCTTCACATCGGCAGGCACCGGGCACACAACCCCGCCGCCCGTGCCCGTGCCCCGTGCGCCCGACCTCACCATCCCTCAGCCCCACCCCCACCCCGCCACCACCACCACTGAGGCCGCCGTGCACCCCTGCGCCTGGGCGCCGAGGGGCGGGGCGGCCACACCCCAGGAGTCTGCAGCTCACGGCCTCTCCGCAGGGCTGGGTGTGGCGAGTGTCCAGTGAGGAGAGGGAGCCTCCGGCCGCCCAGCCCCACAGGCCGCCCAGGCCCACGCCCGCCTCGCTCCTGGTGCTGAGTTGAAGCGAAGGTCAGATTTTACTGCGAGTCTGGAAACGTCCAGGCAGCCAGACCAACCCAGCACTTAGGGGCTGGGGCTCCACTGGCATGTCCGTGGGGAAACAGAGGCGCAGGTTGGCAGAGCCTGGGGTCTTAGCCCCTCAAGGGCAGGTGCCTGGCAAGGGTCCTGGGCTGGGACTGGAAGAGGCCGAGCAGGAGGGAGGCAGCGCGGCATTGGCAAGCGCCCCCTGCTGGCCGCGGACGGAAGCACAGTGTCCAGCCTCATGCCTGGGCTAGATTCTGTCTGTGTGTGTGTGTGTGTGTGTGTGAGCATATGTGTGTGCCGAGTACACAGTACGTGTTTCATAAATCCTTACTGAACAAATGAATTTGTGTGCGCCACAAACCATAGAGAAGGAAAAAGTAGACATTGGTGTGTATATGTGTCTGCAGTTCTGTGTCTGTGTGTCTATATTTCTGTGCATGTGTGTGTCTGTGTGTATTTCTATGCATATGTGTACTCTGTGTACAGTTGTCTGCGTGTCTGTATTTCCACGTGTGTCTAGGTATGTGTGTGTCTTGTGTAACACGTGTGTCTGTGCATGCAGGATGTGGCTCTACTTTGTCCAGAGTGTTCTACTTTGTCAAGAGGGCTCCCTGCAGGAGTGGCACGTAAGCAAAGTCTGGAAGGTGGGAGCCTGCGGGGCCGGAGGGCAGGGAAGGGCGCCCTGGGCGAGGACGTCAGACACCCTGGCTGGGGGCAGGAAGGAGCTCCCGGGCAGCTGTCAGGATAGGTCTCCATGAGTGGAGGACGTGTCCACACTCATCCCCCACACCCCATCAGAAGCTGTCTTTTGACAGTGAGTAGCAGGGACTTTTATTCTGGTGAGGGAATCCAATGTGGAGGGAAACAGCCTAGACTGGGGCCATAGTAGGTTACCCAGGGTCCCCTCGATGGGAGCCGAGGGAGCGCCGCACCCGGCCCTGGCCGCGGGCGAGGCTGGGGCTGGAGGCTTGGGGGCGCAAGGGGGTGCGTTGAAGCGGGGGTGCTCAGCAGCTCTCCGGGTAACTGGCTTGTGAACGCCGTGTGAGAGACGACAAGACTTTTATGGGGGCTTCGCTGCTTCCTGCAAATTCCAGGGCATGATTTTACAACCCTATGTCACCCCCATTTGAAGAAGAGGAAAAGGGAAAGAGGCTTTGGGGTCAGAGGGGAGGGGCGAAGTGCAGGGGGCCCCAGGGGTGGGCTGAGGGGGGACGCAGGGGTGGGGACGAGGAGAGGCAGAGAGGTGGTACCAGGGCCGCTCGCGCAGGGGGAGCCAGGCAGGGATGGGGGAGAGCAAATGGCGAGGAGGGGAGGGCCGCGGGAGGTCGGGGGACGTGGGGGGTGGGGGGTGGCGTGAGGCCCAGAGATGGCAAGGGACAGAGCGCGGGAGGTGACAGCCGCGCAGGGCACGGGCACCACGGGGCGGAGCCAGGGCAGCGGCCGTGGCTGTGACTCCGCCGCGCTGTCCTAAGCCACTCTGCTGGACGCTTTGTTAGATGAGACGGGGGACAGACTGCTGGGGTTTGAACCCTGAGTCTGCCCTTGCAGGCTTGGGCAGGCCAGGAGGCCGGCGTGCCTCGGTTTCCCCCTCTGTTACGGGGGCACGGGGTTGGTGATGGACGGCCTGAGACCCCGGTGGCCGTGTTGCTTTGTGGTGGTCACGGCCGCGTCACGGGACGCCCGCCCTCCGTCCTGGGACCCCTGCTTGCCTCCTGCTGCCCCGGGTGTGAACCCGTTTCGGCCAGGGCTGGTGGCACCGTGTCCTCCTGCTCTGTCTCCGTGGACGGGAGATGTCCTTGACACAAATGGCCAGCCGGGGACAGGGACGGCGAGAGGCAGGGCCTAGGGGCGCTGACCCCGCGCAGTGGGGAAGGCAGGGTCCCTTCACTGTGGTCACCCGGGCACCCCAGGAGTGGAGGGACGCCGTGGGGACTGGTCAGGGCTGTGCCTGGCACCCGGCAGCTCCATCCGTGTGCCCTGGGGACCCGGGGTCCCGGGACGGCACCCGCCATGCTGGTGCTGAGGCGTGGCCCGGAGGGGTGACGCCCCGACGCCCCTCAGGAAGCCCTGGGCCTGCTCCTGTGGGGCCTGGGCCGCACCGTACCCCCGCTGCCCCTCCTGCCTTCCCCTGGGGATGGCCCCAGGCCTCACTGGGGCCTTCATCACGCTGGAGAAGGCACTGCGGACTGCACGGGGGACGGGGTGCAGATCCCAGGGAACCTCGCGGCGTGGCTCCGGCCCCACCTCATGGACAACCTGGGCTGGGGCGACCTGGGCCCTTCCCAGGGGGCGGCTGCTGCATCCTGCTGGCCACTGTTGCCTCTACTTCCCCTGCTGCCCCCTGCTGGCCCCTGCTGCCCCTACTGTCCACTGCTGTCCCTACTTCCTCTGCTGCCCCCTGCTGGCTCCTGCTGGCCACTGCTGCCCCCTGCTGCCCCCTGTCCACTGCTGACCCTTCTTCCCTTGCTGACCACAGTTGGCCCCTGCTGGCCCCTGCTGGCTGCATGGCTCTGGCATTCTGTGCTGCTGGGTGGGCGGGGCCTCTCCTGCTTCTTGGGCTGGGGTCCTTGCGGCCCCCATGGTGTATGGGTGCCACAGAGACCTGAACTCCCACACCCCCAGCCCGGGGCAGTGAGGCCCCTGTCCCTGGCCAGGCCAGGGAGCAGGCTGCCTTGGGCTGTTCAGCCTCAGACACCTGGCTTCCCCTTCCTGGTCTCTCCGATCTCTCTGGAAGATGAGCAGCGGGAGAGATGCCAGCCTGGCAGCACGGAAACTGGGCTCCATCCAGTCCACCTGCCTTCCTTTCCCTTCCGTGTTCTTTTAGCACACACGGGAGGGGTTTCGTGTGGCATCTCCACACATGCACATGAGGGAGACATCACCTCCCCCTGCACCTCCCTCCCACTCTCTTGCTTAAAACAGTGGCCACAGGCTGAGTCTATGGTGCAGAGGGGACGCTGAATCTCCCACAGGCAAGGCCTGCTGTGCCAGCCCAGCAGAGGACCAGGGTGCCGGGCAGCCGGTGTGGCTCCTGGCATGTGGGTTTGCTGTCTGTGACTTTTTCGTTGTTGTTGGTCATGGGACTTGAACTCTGGGCCTGGGCGCTGTCCCTCAGCTCTTCAGCTCAAGACGAGTGCTCTATCACTTGAGCTACAGCGCCACTTCTGGGTTTCTCATAGTTCATTGGAGATCTGAGTCTCATGGGCTTTCCTGCCTGGGCTGGCTTTGAACCGTGATCCTCAGGTCTCAGCCTCCTGAGTAGCTAGGATGACAGGCGTGAGACACCAGCGCCCACTGTGTGTCTTTTTTTTTTTTTTTTTTTTTTTTTTTACTGAAGTGTGATTGTATGTGTGTGTTTTACTGGAGTGTGATTGTGTGTGTGTGTGTGTGTGTGTGTTTCTGATTGCCCTGTTTTAGTGAAGACCTGCTGGGCCTGGGGTTGTGGGCTTCTCTGGGGTTCATATTGCAGCGAGGTGTGGGGAATGGGGTGGGCAGCCTGGGGAAAGGCCTGAGCTGCAGGGTCCCAGGGACTGAATGGACATTGTGTGGTGGAGGAAGGGGGGTAGGAACATGTGTGTACACGTGTGCACTTGTGCTGTGTGCATGCACTGTATGCACGTACATGTGTTGTATGCACATGTGCTATATGTGCATGCAATGTATGCATGCAAGCTGTGTATACATGTGTGCTGTGTGCATATGCATATCGTGTGCCTGTACTGTGTACACGTACCGCGTGTGCATGTGTTGTGTGCACACCTATGTGTGCATGCACTATATGCATGCATGCTGTGTGTGCATGTATGCAGTTTGTGTTGTGCTGTGCATGCAGTGCCGTGTGTGCATATGTGTGCACATGTGCTATGTGTGCATGCACTTTAGGTATGCATGCTGTGTATGCATGTATGCTGTGTGCGGTGCTGTGTATGCACCGTGCTGTGTGTGCATGTGTGTTGTGTGCACACGTGCTATGTGTGCGTGCACCATAGGTATGTATGCCGTCTATACATGTGCACCCTGTGCGCGTGCACTGCGTCTCCATCACGACCTTTCACGGCATTCTGAGCATAGTCTTCAGGGCCCGGGGGCCGAGCGGATGCAGGGCCCGGCTCTCCCGCGCTTCCCCGGCTCACCTCCCGCGCGGCCCGGGGCGGCGCCAGCAGGGGGCACTGCAGGAGCGGCGAATGGGCCCAGGGTCTCGTGGGCCGGGGTCTGGGCGGGGTCTGGACGGGGTCTGGGACGGGACCTGGGCGGGGCCTGGGCGGGGCCTGGGCGGGGTCTGGGCGGGGTCTGGATGGGGGTCTAGGACGGGGGCCTGGGCGGGGTCTGGGCGGGGTCTGGATGGGGGTCTAGGACGGGGCCTGGGCGGGGTGTGGGCGGGGTCTGGGGCGGGGTCTAGAGCAGGGTCTGGGGTGGGGTCTGGGGCAGGGTCTAGAGCGGGGTCTGGGGTGGGGTCTGGGCCGGGGTCTGGACTGGGTGCCGGGGTCTGGGCGGGGTCTAGAGCAGGGTCTGGGGTGGGGTCTGGGCCGGGGTCTAGGCGGGGTCTGGGCGGGGTCTGGGGCGGGGTCTGGATGGGGTCTGGGGTGGGGCCTGGGCCGGGGTCTGGGGCGGGTCTGGGTCTGGGTCTGGATGGGGTCTGGGCCGGGGTCTGGGGCGGGTCTGGGTCTGGGTCTGGATGGGGTCTGGGCAGGGTCTGGGGCGGGGTCTGGGTCTGGGCTGGGGTCTGGGCGGGGTCTGGGCGGGGTCTGGGTGAGGTCTGGGGCGGGGTCTGGGGCCGGGATCTGGGCGGGATCTGGGTGGGGTTTGGGGCGGGGTCTGGGGCTGGGGTCTGGGCGGCGTCTGGGCCGGGGTCTGGGCCGGGGTCTGGGCGGGGTCTGGGGCCGGGATCTGGGCGGGATCTGGGCGGGGTCTGGGGCGGGGTCTGGGTGGGGTTTGGGGCGGGGTCTGGGGCTGGGGTCTGGGCGGGGTCTGGGCCGGGATCTGGGGCCGGGGTTTGGGCCAGGGGTCTGGGGCGGGGTCTGGGTGTGGTCTGGGGCGGGGTCTGGGTGTGGTCTGGGCCGGGGTCTGGGTGTGGTCTGGGCCGGGGTCTGGGCCGGGGTCTGGGCCGGGGTTTGGGCCGGGGTCTGGGTGTGGTCTGGGGCGGGGTCTGGGTGTGGTCTGGGGCGGGGTCTGGGTGTGGTCTGGGGCGGGGGTCTGGGGCCGAGGTCTGGGCCGGGGTCTGGCCCGGGGTCTGGGCCGGGGTCTGGGCCGGGGTCTGGGGCGGGGTTTGGGCCGGGGTCTGGGGCGGGGTCTGGGGCCGGGGGGGGGTCTGGGTGTGGTCTGGGCCGGGGTCTGGGTGGGGTCTGGGCCGGGGTCTGGGTGGGGTCTGGGCCGGGGTCTGGGTGGGGTCTGGGGCCGAGGTCTGGGCTGGGGTCTGGGGTGGGCCGGGCGGGGCCGGGAGCCCCGACGGCACTCGAGAGCCAGAGCCCAGCTTAAAGATGGAATTAGAATTAGGTGGGCGGGCGGGGGGGGGGTTAAAAACGGTGGGGTCAGACCCCGCCCACCCGGACGCAGACCCCGCCCAGACCCCCCGCCGGCTCCAAGGTGAAAGTGCAAAGTCCGGAAACCTGTAAGGGTGGAGGAATGTTCTAGACGCCCCTCTGGCAGGTGTTTGCAGCCAAGGGCTCCTCCCTAGGCGTGGGAAGCCCCCCCCACACCCACCCCCCAAAAAAATCCACAACACAGAGCCAAGGACTAGGGACTCTCCTTGCTGCTGCCTCTTGGGACAAAAGCCCAGGGGCCACAGTGCCTTTGCCCAGAAAAGTTGGGCCGGCCGGGCTGCAAAGGCTCCCTGCCATCTTCCTTTGGCTGCGACCAGGCCTGTGTGGCTGCGCCGTGGGAGTGCTCTCCTTCCAGCGTCTGCGTTCTACACGAGGCCTTTGCCTTCAGCAGAGGCAAAGCCCCAGACTTCGCAGTCGCGCTTACCTGAGCCCCTCCCGGGCCTCCAGCTAAGCTCCTTCACCTTAGCCTTCCAGGGAGAGCCTGGCCCAGCCTTGAAAACCATAGCCAGGCCCCAGCAGCCATTTCTTCCCACCCCAGACATCGCCCTGCTGACCTCATTTCTTCCCCTCTCCTAAACTGGGGACGGGGACAGAGCAAGGGGTGACGCTGACAAGGGTGACACTTCATCTGGTGACTCGACTTACAGAACTGTCACCCCTTTGTGCAGCAAATTCATCACAACAACAATCCTCACTCCCCTGCCGGCGTAATCCGAGCTGCTTGGAAGGCTGAGCCATGAGGATCAAGGTTCAAAGCCATCCCTGGTAGCCCGAGAGACTCTTATCTCCAATTAACCACCAAAAAGCCAGAAATAGAGCCATGCTTCAAGTGGGAAAGCACCAGCCTTGAGTGAAAAAGCTCAGGGGCAGCGCTCAGGCCCTGAGTTCAAGCCCCAGGACTGGCATGCACACACATGCATGCATGCACACACGCATGTAGTCACATGCGCACCTGCATGTGGAGGCACTGTGGCCCTGGCACAGCAGTGGCCTGGCACTGAGGTGCAGCCCTGGCTCCAGCCAGGCTCTGCCTCTCCGTGTGCTGCTTCCCCAGTGTGGGAAGTGAGGAGAGGGCGCTGTGAACCCGAAGCAACGCCCCCTGCACAGCCTTGCGCCCAGACCCAGGGGAGGCCTGGCTCCAGCCACTCCAATAAATGTGGAAATGACAATAAAACTCAATCAATCATCAATGAAGCCAGGTTTCTCCCGAGTCTCCAAGTAGTAAAATATTGGTTCCAATATAATTTAGGCCACATCAGAAGTCGGATTTGAAATGAGCTTTGTGGGGAAGCTACAAATTACCTTTTTAAAGATTGCTCTGTAATTACAGGCTTAATTAATTACACCAAGGAGCTGTGCAAGCAAATGTGTCCTATTTCACACCAGAGAGGCCCTGAGAAAGACCCAGCCCAACCTCGAGAGCCAGGCACGGGCACCGGGCGCAGGCTCCACAGAGCCCACTTGTGGGGTTAGGTGGAAAGTCCACTCGTGAGAGGAAATGAGGAAGAAGAGGAGGGGGGCGGGGAGGATGGAGAGGTGGACAAAGGAAAGGGAAGAGGAGAAGCAGGAAGGGGAGGAGGAAGAGATGGAGGGGGAGGAAGAGGAAGAGAGGGAACATAGAGGAGGGAGAGAGAAGGAAGAGAAGGAGGAAGTGGAGAAAGAAGAGAGGGAGGGAAAGAGAGGGAGACAGAGAAGGAGGAAGAGGAGGGAGGAGGATGAAGAGGAGGAAGGGAGATGGAGAAAGAGAAGGAAGAGGGGAGGAGAAGGGGGAGGAGGGAGAGGAAGGGGAGGAGGAAGAAGGAAGAGGAGGAGGAGGAAGCAGCCGCTCTTAGGAGGAAGAAAGCACTGTCAGGACTGAAGACCCCAAGCTGACCCGTGGCTTTTCCCCTCGCTGGACCTGAACCCTGACCTTGCTCGGGACCCAGGCGCGGGGGGCTCTGGGACCCTGATTTTGGGGGCTCTTCACCCCCACCCTTGCCCCAGGCCATAGAAGCCTCTGCAGCCTCCGATGCCACTGCGGACGGACCTCTTGTCCCTTCTGTCACCCGTGGTGGGGCCCAGACGCGACCCCGGGGCCTCTGCGACATCCTCCCGGGGGTGACTCAGTTTCCTTCGGGTGCAGGGCCGCGCAGGCCTGCGCGTGTCGCCCGTACCCTAGCTAGGTAAGCCGTGAGCCGTGGTGCCCGCGACCCCCAGGAGGCTGCGGGGCCAGGCGCTCCCCACGCGTGTCCGGGACTCCTGGGGACGTTCCCTGCCCGCACCCCACTGGGCGGGGTCCCGTCTGCAAGCCAAGGATACTCGGTCGAGGACTGGGCCTGGGCCTGGGCGAGAGTGGGAGACCTGGACCACGAGCTGGAAGCTGAGGGCTGGGGGCGTGGCTCCATCACAAGCCTGGCTCCACCCATCAGTCAGAGGCTGGGGGCGTGGCTCCATCACAAGATTGGCTCCATCCATCAGTCAGAGGCTGGGGGCGTGGCTCCATCACAAGCCTGGCTCCACCCATCAGTCAGAAGGCTGGGGGCTTGGCTCCATCACAAGCCTGGCTCCACCCATCAGTCAGAGGCTAGGGGCGTGGCTCCAGCACAAACCTGTTCCCTTCCACCAGTCAGAGGGATGGGGCGTGGCTCCAGCACGAGCCTGGCCCCACCCACCAGTCAGAGCTGAGCCGCTGAGGCGCTGGGACATGGCTGGCTCCTCCCACTGCCCCCGGTCTGGCCACCCCGGGCAGCTCTGCTGGCCTTTCCTAGGCACTGGGGTTTGGAGCCCCGCCTTCTGCCCCCTGCCCGCAGGCTGGATTTCCTCTTCTGTGTTTGGAGATGTGGTTGGGGTCAGGAGTCCCGGGATGGCTGGGGCCTGACCAACATGGCTCCTTCCTCCACCCTTCCTTCTCTTTCCTTATGTTCCATCCCACGCCTTTTCCCCTAGACTTCCTGCAGGCGAAGGAGGCCCAGGACATTAAGACAGGTCACTCAGGGGTGCTAGGCAGGCTTCCTGAGGGCAGGCTGATTCACCTCCTAAGTGGATCTTTGTCTTAGTACAAACTCCCTTCCTTTTTCCTCCGGGGATAAGTCGTAATTGCTGGAACTCCAGCAGCCAATTTTGGATCATGAGGATGCTCCAAGGAGGTTGCACATCTCATGCTAAGAATGAAAGGCAGGAGTCTCTGTCTCTGATGTCTCTGATGTCTCTGTCCTGCAGACAAGGTTTCCACGAGAAGGAAGCAGGCCACTAAGTTTAAGGCCCTAGTTTGTGCTCCGTCTCTACTGTTTTGCCTTTTTACCTTTTTCCTGGGTCTAACCACAAAAAAAAAAAAAAGGCAGAGTGCAAACCTGGGCTCCACAGCCAACTTTTCTCCTTTCTGTCTGTGTTTTTGTATGTTGGTTTTTTCTTATTTTACTATCATTTTGTGACCGTGCTGAGGCCTGAACTCGGGGTCTTGGACTCTCCCTTGGCTTTTTCCGCTCAAGGCTGGCACTGTACCCCGTGAGCCACAGCTCCACTTCTGCCTTTTCAGTGTTTAATCAGAGATAAGCGTCTCACGCACTTTCCTTCCTGGGCTGGCTTCAAGCTACAGTCCTCAGATCTCAGCCTCCTGAGTAGCTAGGACTAAAGGCGTGAGCCACAGCACCCAGCAACCCAGTTTCTCAAAGCTTCAGATGCACTGGGATTCTGCCTACTGACAGCGGGTCAGGACAGGCCCGGTCCAGCCCACAGCCCCACGGGAGGAGGGGTCCCCACCCCTGAGAACCTCGGGGTCCCCATCCTGCTGGGGAGAGGCTCCCTCTCCCCAGAACCCAAAGAAAACCAAGGCAGGTGGGGGGGGGACTAGCCTGGCGGTGTTTATTAGATTATTAATTAAATGCACCTGGCTTACTGACGTCATTCACGGGGGGGGGAGGGGAGGAAGGGGGGGGTGCCCCAGGGGACAGCAGGGTGGGGCCGGGCCCTCTCATTTGCTGCCAAGATTTGGGGCCCTGGTTTAAGTGTTGGCCTTAATCGTTTAGCAGTTGTAAAGGACTCATTAGATGCCCGAGGTTTATTGGAAACACCTCCCTCCCTTCTGGCCCTGCACTGGCTTGTCCCCCAAATGCTGCCTGTAGTCACACCACCTTGGCTGGGAGGGGGAGGGGCGGGGAACAGGAACAGCAGGGGACAGGCTTTCAGACCGGCCATGCTGATCCTGAGCCCTGCCCGGCCTCTGCCAACTGGATTGAGGGGACCCCGATTTCCTGCATGAGACCAGGGGATCGGGATGGACACCCCACCCAACGTCACCCCTCCCTGGCCGCCCCCTCACCTGACCCTGTGCCACTCCCATCCAGGCCCTGGGCTGCCCCCCCCCCACCCGGTGAGCCCCCGGCTCAGCCCCCACACCTACAGAGCTAGGGGAGCCGGTCCTCGAACCTGCTTCTGACCTGTGAACCCCCCAGGTCTGCTGCACTCGGCAAGGCCCCACCCTGAGGCGGGGTGCCGGGTGGGGGGGGGGGTTCTGGGCTGGGGGAGGGCCGGAGGGGACACAGGCCAGTGGAGGGCCGGGGCGCAGGCAGCTGGGTGAGACCTCGGGGCTGTGGAGACAGAACAGAGCAAGCCAGCGCCTTCTGGGGACAGACTTCCCAAGCCAGGACCCAGGGTGCTGCCAGGGTCAGGCCGTGGCTGGACAGGCTGGGCTCTCCCAGACAGACAGACAGACAGACAGAGACAGAGAGTACCAGGGTTGAATTCAGGGCCTGGATGCTGTCCTTGGGCTTTTTTGCTCAAGGTGGGTGTTCTACCACATGAGCCACAGCTTTGCTTTGGCTTTTGGTGACTGGAGATAAAGAGTGCCAAGGTCTCTCCTGCCCAGGCTGGCTTTGAACCGGGAGCCTTGGATCTCAGCCTCTTAAGTAGCTGGGCTCACAGTGTGAGTCCCAGCACCCAGTGATATTTAATTCATTTTAACTTTAAAATCACTGCATTCTCTGCCAGGCACCGGTGGCTCACCTGTAGTCCCTGGGTTCCATGGTCTTGGGAGGAAACATGGGGTGCATGGTGTATTGAGCTTGGCCAGGTAGAAACAAGTCCTCCCCTCCCACCCTCCCGCCCCAGCCCTGTGAGTCTCCTCCAGCCTCCTGGGGCCAGTGAAGGGCGCCTCGGAGCTCCCAGCTATCAGCAAGATGGAAGGAAGCCGGACACCAGAGGCACACACCTGTAATCCCAGCTACTCAATAGGTGAGATCTGGAGGATCGCAGTTTGAACCCAGCCCAAGCAGAAAAATCCATGAGACCTTATCTCCAGTGAACCAACAAAGCCAGACGTGGAGCTGTGGCTCAAGTAGTAGAGCACCAGCCTTGAGTGGAAAAAGTTATGAGGCAGCACCCACGGCCTGAGTACCAGCCCTCCCAGCACTGCACACACACGCGCACAGGCGCACACACATGCACACACGTGCACACACACAGGACATTTCACAGCTCCCTCCCCGTGGTGGAAAGCGCCCCCCAGGCAGGGTTGGTCCCAGCTCCTCAGAGTGCGGCCCATCAATCACGGCTTTGCCATACCGCGGCCAGAAACACAGCCCGTAGGAGCCGCGCTCTCCTCTCCGTCATTTTACGATTCTTTCTTTCTTCCGGGACGGATGGGTTCAGTGTGAGTCACGCTGCAGGTGCTGAGCCGTCCCCCTTTGCAGGTAATTGTATCAGTAGGAGCATCACAGGATGACGCCCCAGTTCCAGGAGGTTCTGAGGAGGCCAGCCTGTACCCCAGCCCTGCTTTCACTGGGGCTAGCTGAGGGGGAACCCCACGTTTGGAGCCCTGGAACCTCAACATAGCATAAGACAGGGAGGCTTTTCCAAACCTGAATCTGACCCTCACTGCCTGTTTTGTCAGTCACGGGGCTTGAACTCTGGGCCTGAGCGCTGTTCCTCAGCTCTTCAGCTCAAGGTCAGCGCTCTACCACTTGAGCCACAGTGCTACTTCCATTTTTCTGGTGGTTCATTGGAGATCAGAGTCTCACAGACTTTTCTGCCCGGGCTGGCTTTGAACCTCGATCCTCAGATCTCAGCCTCCTGAATAGCTAGGATTACAGGCGTGAGCTACCAGTGCCCAGTGCTCACTGCCTTTTGAAAAACTCACCAGCTGTATCCTGGAGCCCCTCGCCATGGGGCTCCTGCTCTGGTGTGTGGAATTGTGCACCCCAGGACCTTGCCCTGGAGTGTCTCATTCAGGAGGTCGGCTGGGGCCTGAGGGTTTGAATTTCTCCAGCTCCTACAACTCTCCATCCAAATTCTGAGACTCCACCGTCTAAACCTTGTACAGCCCTCCACAGCCCCAGTCCTGTACCTGAGCTAGCCACTACCACACTGCTCCCCTTGATCATTAGATGATACTTCCCAAGTACCCCAGGGCCTTTGCACATGCTGGCCCTTTATCTTGGCCTACCACCATTTCCTTCAGCGCAAGATAGTGTCATTATCCCCATTTTCCAATGTGGAAACTGAGTGTTAGAGAAGCAAGTCCTTGCCGATGCCAAACTCAGGAGAAGAGTTGGTCAGGGATTCAAAGTTCCATCTGTCTGTCTGCAAAGCCTCCATTCCTTGCCACTCCTCCCACAGGAAAGCACTAACGCCGAAGGCAAGCCCTTTGTAGGAGATTGCTCCCTGGTACACACGTCCTCAATTCAAGTCCCTGACATTTGGAACTTCGGGACTTGGGTGCAAGTTCAAACTGACCCTCTTCACACCCTTTAAGATCCAACTGACTTAGCTCGGATTCCTTCAGTGTCTCCATGTTTGTCTGAGACTGAGTGCCAGAGACACCATTCTCCAGCCCACGGGGCCAGCGGGACACTCAGGTTGTCATGGTGACTCCAGCCCTGTCCTCGGAGTCCTCCCTCCTGGCTCTTCCTCTCGGCTCTCAGCATCCTCCGGCAGGCAGGCGGGGCAAGGGTGCGGCCTGGGTTGGTGAGCGCAACCGAGGCTGAGAAAGCCCGAGGCTCACTTGTGCCCTGAGGCGTCTTCTTGGCTTTCTTGGATTTCAGATTCTTCCATCCACCGATCAGCCAGACCTAGACAACGGCTGCACCCAACTGTACAACCACCCATCCACCCTCTGTCTACCCATCTGCCCGTCCATCTACCCACCCATCCACCCATCCATCCATCCACCCATCCATCCACCCATCCATCCATCCATCCATCCTCTTTCTACCCATCTGCCCGTCCATCTACCCACCCATCCACCCATCCACCCATCCATCCATCCATCCTTTTATCCTTACATTCATACAACCACCATCCATCCTCTTTCTACCCATCTGTCCATCCATCCACCTACCCATCTGTCCATCCATCTACCCACCCATCCATCCATCCCTCTATCTTTACATACAACCACCCCATCCATCATCTGTCTACCCATCTGTCCATCCATCCACATATCCATCCATCCATCCCTCTATCCTTACATACAACCACCATCCATCCTCTGTCTATCCACTTGTACATCCATCTACCCACCCATCCACCCACCCACTCATCCATCCATCCATCCCTCTATCTTTACATACAACCACCATCCATGCTCTGTCTACCCATCTGTCCATCCATCTACTCACCCATCCACCCACCCACTCATCCACCCATCCATCCTTCCATCCTTACATTCATAGATACATACAACCACCCATCATCCTCTGTCTACCCATCTGTCCATCCATCTACTCACCCATCCATCCTTCTATCCTTACATACATACAAACATACAACCATACATACAATCACCCATCCATCTTCTGTCTACCCATCTGTCCATCCATCTACTCACCCATCCACCCATCCATCCATCCATTCATCCATCCTTCTATCCTTATATTCATACATACAACCATCCATCCATCCATCCTCTGTCTACCCATCTATCCATCTATCCATCCACCCACCCATCCATCTACCCATCCATCCTTCTGGTTTTTTTGTTTTGTTTTGTTTTGTTTGTCGGTTGTGGGGCTTGAAGTCTAGGCCTGGGCACTGTCCCTGAGCCTCTTCAGATCAAGGCTAGCGCTCTACCACTTGAGCCACAGCGCCACTTCCAGCCTTTTCTGTTTATGTGGTGCTGAGGAATCAAACCCAGGGCCTCGTGCATGCGACGCAAGCACTCTACCACTGAGCCACCTTCCCAGCCCTCATCCATCCTTCTATCCTTACATTCATACATACAACCATCCATCCATCCTCTGTCTATCCATCCATCCATCTATCCATCCCATCCACCCATCTATCCATCCACCCACCCATTCATCCTTCCATCCTTACTTACATACATACATACATACAACCACCCATTGATCCATCTATCCATCCATCCTTCTGCCCTTACTTACCTACATACATACTACATATGTGCATGCATCCACCCATCTCTCCACTATCTACCACCCCACCGATCTGCTCGTTCATGCACACACTGGGTGCCCAGTTGAGGCCCAGGAAAGGAGACGGTGCAGCTGTTTGTCCAGTGGTGGGGGTTGGAAAGGGATTGCAAGGCCAAGCCGGGGCTTCTGGTCCCAGGCCAAGGTGGAATCTTACCAAATGCATTCCCTGTCCGGGTGCTCCCAGGTCTTTCATTTTCCTGAAAGCCACTAACTGAATTTTCTGGAGTATTTCGTGGCTGTTGGGCTCATGTCTTTTGGGGAATTAATAAGAAAGTTTCCAGCCAAGTCCATTCCTGGAATCTAGTGTCTGGGCATTTTTTCGGCTCCCCTTCAGCTACACACATAGGACTCAAGAGAGAGCCATAAGAGGCCGGAGGGCGGGGCTTGGCCCTAGCCTTCCTCTGAGACCTGGTGGGAGCCTGGCAGCCTGGTGCAGAGCTCCCAGAGGAGCCGGAGGCTCCCTGCCCTGGCCACAGTCCCTCCAATCTTCCCTCTCCTCCATCTCTCGGCGCTGTGACCTCCATCCTCTGGTGGAGAATTAGCAATGCCTCTGCTCAATTTTGACAGCTCCAGACACCTGGGTGTGAAGTGAAATGTCTCTCGTGTGTGTGTGTGTGTGTGTGTGTGTGTGTGTGTGTGTGTGTGTGTGTGTGTGTGTGTGTGGTGGAGGGGGTGGGGGGCAGGGACAAAGGAACTCTGCAGCCTGGTGCCTCTCCCCTCCTCTGCCTCTCCCCCCCTCTGCCTCTCCCCCCTGCCCATGTGGGGCCTCCCAACTCCATCGCCCCCAGAATGGTCTGCTCAGGGCAACAGCTCCGCTCCTGCCCCACACACAGGAAAGGGAGGTTGAGGATGAACTGGGCACGTCTCTCTGGATTGCATAGTGGCTGAGGCGGAACTCTAAAGCCCATTTTTCTGACCCCAAAGCAAAATGGGGTAAAAGAAATTTCCCGAAAAGAAACTTTGATCTCATATCAATACCAGGAAAAGGATCAGATCACACTGGGCTCTTCCCTCTGCTATGTTTTTAGTTTTTTTTTTTTATTTTTATGTCAGTCCTGGGGCTTGAGCTCAGTGCCTGGGAGCTGTCCCTGGGCCTTTTTGTTCAAGGATGGAACTCTACCACTTGAGCCATAGCTCCACTTCCAGTTCTTGGTGCTGAATTAGATGTAAGAGTCTCATGGACTTTTCTGCCCAGAGTAGCTTTGAACCATAATCCTTAGCTGTCAGCTTTCTGAGCGTGATAGCTTATAAGCCTGAGCTGGGTATCTGGCCCTCTCCAGGCCCTTGTTTCTCTTTTTACAATGCTCCGAGGTTGCAGCCATTCTAAACCCACGTGGGACCCCATGGTCAGCATCCAGTTGTCACCCCAGCCATGGGGGGCGCAGGGCACCCCGGGTCTGCGTGCTCTGCCCACCGCCTGGCGTGTGGAACGTGGGGTCTCGCAGGGGCGCCCGGCTCCCCCAGCAGCATTCCTGCCTGACATGTGGTTTTAATTCCCCAAATTCTTATGTGTATTTTGCTGTCCTGTCCTGATGAGATAAAATGCAGCGAATGTAAACTGAGAGGTGAGCAAGCCTGGGAAAACTATGAAAAGAAGGAGCAGCACAGCAGGAGCGCTGGGAAGCGTCTTGCACTTGTTGCGGCACAGCTCTTACCTGGCGGGGAGGGAGGGGGTGGGCGAGTGCGCTGCTGGGTGCGGCTCTTGTCCTGAGATGGGGAGGGGGATGTGGGGACCCCCAGAAGGGACCTGGGGAGCACCTCCTGTTCCCAGCCCAGCGGCCAGCGCCCGTCCCTGTGTCCCCAGTGTCCCCAGAGGAGATCAGGAAGGAGTTGTGCAAGCTGGACAGGTCAGGGCCTGGCGGGCCCGCACGGCGGTGGGGACGGAGCCGGGATCCCGGCTTCTTCAAAGGAAGCCCGACACGGGCACTCCTGAGTGAGACCTTCCCGTTCTCCAATGTGGAGACACACTGGGCTCCAAGCTCCATCGGTAGCTCACCCTGGGGGGCAGGGCCACCCCGAGGCCCGGCCTCGCCCTGGGACGTGCACCCGTGGTGGCTGCTGTGGCCGCACGTCTCAGCCAGGCCGCTGCTCCACGCGGGTCCCGCTGCCCTCGCTGGCTCCCACGCCAGCCCTAAGATGCGGAGCCTCCTGCGGCCTCCAGCCGGGGAAACTGAGCTCCAGGAGGCCTGGGAACCGTCCGCTCATGCCAGTGTCTCCCCGGCTGGCGCTGTGTGACCGTTGGGGGCTCTGGTCCTGCAGGGTCCGCTCTGGGACGCTGGGCAGGGCAGAGGCAGGGCCGGTGGAGGTGCTGGCCACTCTGGAAACCCAAACTCTCTGGCCAGACAACATGGCAGTGGGGGTGGGGGGTGGGGGAGGGCACAGAGCGGGACAGATGGGGGAGCAATTTGGGGTGGTGGCTGGCCCGCAGTGGCCACTGAGTGCGGATGTGCACCGTGGCCTCCTCCAGGCTCTGCTGGGGTTCACAGAGCACGAGGGCCACCGTGGGGGTCGGGGTGTGTGTTCTCTTCCTCCTCCCTCCCAGGGGCGTCCAGCAATGTGTCCAGGATTGTTGCTGGTCACACTTTGGGCTGATGGCGGCCCCTGGCGAAGGCTGGGGTGGCTCTGACACGAGCAGTGCCCTTCACCCCCACAGAGGGGGTCACCCCAAGGTCGGGAGCAAAGCCACGGCCAAACAACTCTCCATACAGACACTCTACCCAGGGCGATCTCCATGCAGACACACCGCCCAGGGACATCTCCATGCAGACTCACGGTACAGGGCGACCTCCGTGCAGACAAATGACCCAGGTTTATCTCCATACAGACACTCCACCCAGGGCGATCTCCATGCAGACACACGGGCCAGGTACATCTCCATGCAGACACACAGCCCAGGGTGATCTCCGTGCAGACACTCCGCCCAGGGACATCTCCATGCAGACTCACGGTACAGGGCGACCTCTGTGCAGACAAATGACCCAGGTTTATCTCCATACAGACACACCGCCCAGGGCGATCTCCGTGCAGACACACCGCCCAGGGTGACCTCCATGCAGACACACTGCCCAGGTTTATCTCCATGCAGACACACCACCCAGGGCCATCTCCATGCAGACACATGGCCCAGGGCAATCTCCATACAGACACATCACCCAGGGTGAGAACTAGCTGTGTCCATGTCCAGCCTGGAGGACCCATTAGACCCAGCCTCAGCCTCAGTCTCCCTGTCTGTAAAATGGGCCTGTGCAGAGCTGTCTGCAGCTGGTGAGTTGCCCCAGAGCTCAGCAGAGACCCCGTCTCCTCTCCTCCCCCTCCTCTGGGGGGCAGCATTTCCTTCTCTGGAAATCACTTTTTTTTTTTTTTTTGGTCAGGCGTGCGGCTTGAACTCTGGGCCTGGGCACTGTCCCTCAGCTCTTCAGCTCAAGGTAAGTGCTCTACCACTTGAGCCATAGCATCTCTTCCGGTTTCCTGGTAGTTTATAGGAGATAAGAGTCTCATGGACTTTCGTGCTCGGGTTGGCTTTGAACCGTGATCCTCAGATCTCAGCCTCCTGAGTAGCTAGGATGACAGGCGTGAGCCATGGCAGCCAGCTCCAATGCATCATTTTGAGCTTGCGTCTCTGGCATGTGCACACTGTGATACAGCAGCCAGGTGAGACAGGCCCTACAATATTCTTGCATGAGGAAATCCAGCACTTTAGAGCTGTCGATGCTGTTTCTTGGAAGAGAGACTGGGAATTCATCATTGGTTAGGGCCTGAAGCAACAGGAAACCTCATCTTTATGGCACTTAAGAACATGAGGCATTCCAGAGCTTGAATTCAGGGCTTCCTGCTCTTCTTAGCTTGCTCATGGCTGGTGCTCTCCAGAGCTTGAATTCAGGGCTTCCTGCTCTTCTTAGCTTGCTCATGGCTGGTGCTCTCCAGAGCTTGAATTCAGGGCTTCCTGCTCTTCTTAGCTTGCTCATGGCTGGTGCTCTCCAGAGCTTGAATTCAGGGCTTCCTGCTCTTCTTAGCTTGCTCATGGCTGGTGCTCCACCACTTGAACCAAGCCCGCAGCCGCCCACGTGAAGCCCACTGGAATGGGCCATTTCAACTTTTGCGAGTACCAAGCCAGCCTCCACTTGTCTGCTGGAGTGGGTGACTCATGGCAGCTGCTGGGTGCTCCACGTGCCTTCAGTTAATGCTGCCCACAGCTCGAGCCTGGGGCTCCAGGGCAGCACAGCCCCGCTTACTGCCCTAAGCAAGAAGCCCGGGGCTCTTGGCTCCTCCTCCGTGTGTGGCCAGGAGAGGACAGGTCCCTGGAAAAGAACTCCGCGGAGGGGGTCCCCTGCTAGAGGAACCCATCGGGTGGCTGAACCCTCAAGCTCTGGGGGAGTCAGGAGTCCGAACCCTGAGCAGAGAGGCATGGCCAGGGCCAGGGCCGGGTTGCTGGAGTCCCCAGAGTGGGAGGTAGGTGAACCGATGCCCAGCATCCCCCGAGGGAGCGCCCCTGTCCTCCCCCGCTCAGCCAGGTTGCAGCTGTGCAGTTGCGTGTCACCTTGTGAATCCCATTCTGTTACATTTGAAGGTGGCTTTAGAAAAATAAACAATCACCAGGCGCAGGTGGCTCACGCCTGTCCTAGCTACTCAGGAGGCTGAGATCTGAGGTTCGAGGTTCAAAGCCAGCCCGGGCAGGAAAGTCTTTGAGACTCTTATCTCCAATGAACCACCAGAAAACCGGAAGTGGTGCTGTGGCTCAAGTGGTAAAGTGCTCGCCTTGCAAAACCGAAGAGCTGAGGGACAGCGCCCAGGCCAGAGTTCAAGCCCCACGACCAACTTTAACTGTCTCTCCAACAGCCCCTACTCAGGTCTCATCTGACAGCCAAACTCCAACTCACCCAGCTTCTGCCAGCTCCTGGCATATGCTGGTCCTCTTCCTGAAGAGGTCTGCTCAGTGACCAGGGGCTTCTCCATGCAGCCCCCAGGGGGACCTGACTCTCCGCCGCCACCCCCCGTGGAGGGGGGCATGCCCACTGCGTCCCCAGCTTCTAAGCAAAGGGACAGGATGCACCCTGGATCCGCAGACTGGCCCATGACCTTGGGGAGTGGGATCCCTGCACCTCAGTTCACCCCCCTGTGAATGTGGAAAGTACACCATGGGGGGAATTCATGATGACATTTTCTTTGTGCGGAGGGCTTGGCTGGGCGACAGCAGTGGGGTCTGAGTCGTCATTGGCTGTGTCCTATTCTGTGTTGTCTTGAGTGTACCGTGTTAATTCTATATCGTATTAATTCTGTATCATGTTAATTCTGCCTCGCATGAATCCTGTGTCGCATTCATTCTGCGCCGTGTTGGTTCTGTTTCTCAGCTGTGGCGCTGTGGCTGTCTTTTTCACCTTTTCTCATCAGGCACCGGGCTGTTTGATGTTCTGAATGTGCGGTGCTGTCAGGATCGCTGAGATGAACGAGGGAACGATCGTCACCTCTGCTGGGGCGGCCCTGGGAGAGCCTGAATTCACCACAGAGGCCCAGCCGGGCCAGCTGCTTGGTTTGTTGGGTTCTTCCTGAAATCACTGACCAAATACCTTTGGGGCCACCAGCCCCGCTGCCCCGATCAGATTTTAAAGGAAGATTCTGCTTGTGGGTAAGTTTGGGCTTTCTGGATGAGGCAGTGAGAGCCCAGGAGCCCAGGCCCACAGCCTCGGCCAGCCTGCTGCCTCCCGGGCGGGCGGCTCTTGGGGGCTGAACCTGGGCTGGAACTGGTTTTTCTAGTATGACTGACTCTTGGAGGCCGTGTGGGAAACACTGGCAAAATACATGCAATATAAAATTTTCCATTTAATTCAGTGGCATTAATTACATTTGCAGTGTTGGGAAACCACCGCCATTGTCTATTTCCAGGAGGATTTCATCACACTAAATGGAAACTGATGAAGCAACAGCTTCTTGTTCCCCGGTTCCTCTGTTTCCCCTGCCTGCCCCCCCGTTCCCCCCCCCCGTCCCCCCCCCGCCCCCCCCCCAGCCCGCCCCCACCCGCACCCCAGGCTCCTGGGACCACGGGTCTGCTCTCTGTCTCTTATCCACTGGCTAGTTCTAGAATTCCATGTAAATGGAACCAGAAAAGGTTGGTTCTTTTGTATCTGATTCATATCCTCATGTTGAAGCAGGTATCAGCTCTTCATTTCTTTTTTTTTTTTTTTTTTTTTTTTTTTTTATTTTATTTTTTTTTTTTTATTTTTTTTTTTTTTTATTGTAAAGCTACTATACAGAGGGTCACAGTTACATGAGTGAGGTTATGAGTACACTTCCTCTTGAACATTGTTACCCCCTCCATTGTTTTCCCCCTACCATCCCCTCCCTCCCTCCCTTCCCCGAGGTTCTTTTTTTTTTTTTTTTTTTTTTTTTGATTGTGATTAAATGATTACATAATTTCAAAGTCACAAGTTCATTCTAACTTCCCTGGAGCAAATTGTCTACCACAGTCTGTAATATATAACAGTGTTCACATGTTATATACCATATTTGTGATCAGCAGCATGAGGATATTTAGTAGTGGTTCAACCAGATGAGCGGGAGTTCTTTGTTTCTTAAGTCCTGTTAGTTTTGTCGTATCACTAACCTTTTGGATTTAGCATCCACTTATGAGGGAGACCATGTACCGTTTGTCTCTTCGTTCTTGGCTTACCTCGCTCAACATGATTCCTTCTAGCTCCATCCATTTCCCTGCAAATGCCATTATTTTGTCATTTCTAATGGCTGCATAATATTCCATTGTGTATAGATACCACAATTTTTGGATCCATTCATCTGTGGTGGGGCACCTAGGTTGTTTCCATATCCTAGCTATTGCGAACAGTGCTGCAATAAACATGGAGGTGCACGTGTCCTTGTATATTGGTTCCTGTTGTTCAGGGTAGATGCCTAGAAGTGGTATGACTGGGTCGTAAGGGAGGTCAATCTTTAGCTTTCTAAGGACCCTCCAGACTGCTTTCCAAAGTGGTTGTATAAGTGTACATTCCCACCAGCAGTGTAATAGGGTTCCTCTTTCTCCACATCCCCTCCAGCATTTGTCGTTGGCTGATTTGTGGATGTGGGACATTCTGACTGGGGTAAGGTGGTATCTCAGGGTTGTCTTTATTTGCATTTCCTTCACCACCAGGGATGATGAACATTTCCTCATGTGTTTCTTTGCCATTTTTATTTCTTCATTTGAGAAGTCCCTCTTTAGTTCCCTTGCCCATTTAGTAATTGGTTTGTTAGGTTTGGGAGGGATTAGTTTCTTGAGTTCCCTGTATATACAGGATGTTAACCCCTTGTCTGATATATTGCTGGTAAATATTTTTTCCCAATTAGTTGGTTGTCTTTCTAGCTTAGTTGCGATAGATTTAGCTGTGCAGAAGCTTTTTATTTTAAGGTAGTCCCATTTGTCGAGTCTCTCTCCAACTTGTTGTGACCCTGGGACTCTGTTCAGGAAGTTCCTTCCTGTGCCTATTAGTTCAAGTGTCTCTCCTACTCTGTCCTGCAGTAGTTTCAGAGATTCAGGTTTAATGTTAAGGTCTTTAATCCATTTTGAGTTGATGTTGGTGCATGGTGATAGGCTGGGGTCCACTTTTAGTTTTCTGCATGTGGCTGTCCAGTTTTCCCAGCACCAGCGGTTGAAGAGGCTGTGTTTCTTCCATTGTATGTCTTTGGCTCCTTTGTCGAATATCAGCTGGCTGTAGGCCTGTGGATTTATATCTGGATCTTCTATTCTGTTCCATTGGTCTTCGGGTCTGTTTTTGTGCCAGTACCATGCTGTCTTTGTGATTATAGCTCTGTAGTAGAGTTTGAAGTTCGGCATGGATAGCCCTCCCATATTGTCTTTATCCCCTAGAATTGTTTTGGCTATTCTAGGTCTTTTGTTGTTCCATATAAATTTTTGGACTGTTTTCTGTATTTCAGTGATGTACGTCATTGGGATTTTAATAGGAATTGCATTGAATTTGTATATTAGTTTTGGAAGTATCACCATCTTTACTATATTAAGTCGGCCTATCCAGGAGCATGGGAGGTCTTTCCATTTCCTAGTGTCTTCTGCAATTTCTTTCTTTAACTTTTTATAGTTCTCATTAAATAGTTCTTTTACATCTTTGGTTAGGTTAATTCCTAAATATTTTATTTTTTGGGAGGTTATTGTGAATGGGGTTGCTCCCTTTATTTCCCTCTCTTCCTGTGCGTTATCAGTGTATAGGAAGGCAACTGATTTTTGTGGGTTTATTTTGTATCCTGCTATTTTGCCGAAGTGACTTATGATTTCTAAAAGTTTGGGGATGGAGTTTTTGGGATCGTGGAGGTATAGTATCATGTCGTCTGCAAAAAGGGATAGTTTCACTTCTTCTTTCCCTATGCGGATCCCTTTAATGTCTTTTTCTTGCCTTATTGCCCTGGCTAAGGGTTCTAGGACTATGTTGAAGAGGAGTGGAGACAGTGGACATCCTTGCCTTGTTCCTGTTTTTAGGAGGATTGGTTGTAGCTTTTCCCCATTAAGTATAATATTGGCTATTGGTCTGTCATAAATGGCTTTTATTGTTTTTAGAAATGTACCTTCTATTCCTATTTTCTCCAGAGCTTTTAGCATGAATGAATGTTGAATTTTATCAAAGGCCTTTTCTGCATCTGTGGCGATAATCATGTGATTCTTGACCTTGGCTCTGTTGATATGCTGGATTACATTTATTGACTTACGTATGTTAAACCATCCCTGTGTCTCTGGGATGAAGCCTACCTGATCATAGTGTATTATTTTTTTTATGTGTTTCTGGATTCTGTTAGCTAGAATCTTGTTAAGGATCTTTGCATCTGTGTTCATCAAGGAGATTGGCCTGTAATTCTCCTTTTTGGTTGGGTCTTTGCCTGGTTTGGGGATGAGTGTGATATTGGCTTCGTAGAATGAGTTTGGGATAGCTCCCTCCTTCTCTGTTTCTCTGAAGAGCTTGAGGAGTATGGGTATTAGTTCTTCTTTAAAGGTCTTATAGAATTCTGCTGTGAATCCATCTGGTCCTGGGCTTTTTTTTGTTGGAAGACTTTTGATAGCTTCCTGTATCTCATTATAGGATATTGGCTTATTTAATTGGTTAACTTCTTCTTTGCTCAGTTTGGGTAATTTGTATTTCTCTAAAAATGCATCCATTTCCGCCAGATTTTCTTCCTTTAGAGAGTATAGCTTTTGAAAGTAGTCTGTTAGAATTGTTTGGATATCTTGGGTACGTGTTGTGATGTTTCCCGTGGCATCCCTAATCCTATTAATATGGGTTTCCTCTCTTCTTTTTTTAATTAATCTTGCCAACGGGCCATCAATTTTGTTTATTTTTTCAAAGAACCAGCTTTTTGTTTGGTTTATTTTGGTTATGGTTTTCTGATTTTCTAATTGGTTAATCTCTGCTCTCAATTTGGTTATCTGGCTTCGTCTAGTAGCTTTAGGTCCCATTTTTTCTTGTTTTTCTAGCTGTTTTAGTTGCAACATGAGATTATTTACTTGGTCTGTCTCCATTCTCTTGATGTGGGCACTGAGGGCAATAAATTTGCCCCTCAGGACTGCTTTTGCTGTGTCCCACAAGTTTCTTTGTGAGGTGTTTTCATTTTCATTGAGTTCTAGGAAATGCTTTATTTCTTCTCTGATCTCTTCTGTTACCCAGGCCTTGTTAAGGAGTGTGCTGTTCAATTTCCATGTATTAGAGAAATTTCTGCGGTATGCTTTGTTATTGAGAGCTAGCTTGATTCCACTGTGGTCAGATAGGATACAGGGGATTATGTCGATCCCTTTGTATTTGCTTAAGTTCCTTGAATGAACTATGATATGGTCTATTTTGGAGAAAGTTCCATGAGCTGCTGAGAAGAATGTGTACTGTGTTGTTTTAGGGTGAAATACTCGGTAGATGTCAGTTAATTCCGCTTGAAGTATGGCCTCACTTAATTCGGTAGCTTCTTTGCCAATCCTCTGGTTGGTAGACCTGTCCTTTGGTGAGAGTGGCGTGTTAAAGTCTCCTAGTATTATCGTATTGGGATCTATTTTATTCTGTAAGTTTGAGAGCATTTGTTTAACATATCTGGGTGCACCGATATTTGGGGCATATAAGTTGATGATGGTTATATCCTCCTCTTGGATTGTTCCCTTTATTAATATGTAATGTCCGTCCTTGTCTTTCTGTACTGATTTTAATGAAAAGTTTATTTTGTCAGATATCAGGATAGCTACACCTGCTTTCTTATTGGGGGAATTTGATTGGTAGATCCTTTTCCACCCCTTCACTCTGAGTTTGTTTGTATGTTTGGCTGAGAGGTGGGTCTCCTGAAGGCAACAGATGGATGGGTCTTGTTTTCTGATCCAGTCCTCAGTTCGTTTTCTTTTAATTGGCGAATTCAGCCCATTTATATTAAGAGAAAGTATAGAGAGATGCATTGTTGTCCCTGCCATTCCGTTTTCCTAAGTTTTTCTTCTTTCCTTTCCTCCTGTGCTTGCTCAGTTAGACTTTGAGTAATGCCTGTTTGGGGCAGGTCCCAGTTCCTGGTTGCTTTCTTCAGGTTGTGTCCCCCCTCTTAGAATTCTTTGTAATGCTGGCTTAATGTTTATGTATTCATTTAGTTTTTCTTTGCTATTAAAAGTTTTCAGTTCTCCATCGAATGTGAATGCTAGCTTTGCCGGGTATATCAGTCTGGGTTGGCAGTTATTGGCTCTCAGGGCTCGTATGGTGCTTTCCCAGGCTTTTCTTGCATTCATTGTTTGTGTGGAGAGATCTGCAGTGATTCTAATTTTTTTCCCGTTGTAGTATAGCTCCTTCTTCATTTTTGCTGCATGCAGGATTGTTTCCTTATTATTCAGATCCATCATTGTTACTATTATGTGCCTAGAAGTGTTTCTCCTGGGATCTTGCTTGTTGGGTGTTCGATAAGCTTTTGTGATGTAGTTAAGATGGTCGTTTTTGAGGTGGGGAAAATTTTCATTGACTATCTTGTTAAATAGGTGTTGCATTCCCTTGCTCTGGAATTCCTCACCTTCGTCCACTCCGATTATGCGAAGGTTAAATTTTTTAGCATTATCTGCTTGCTCTTGAATTTCCCTTTGGTTTAATTTGAGTGATTTTTCCATATCTGTCACTTTTTGGTCCAGTTGGTGTATTCTGTCTTCTGTATCTGACACTCTACCTTCCATTTCATTCACTCTGTTGACCGTGGCTTCTATTGTGGTTTGCATGATGGAAATGGATCCCTTTATGGATTCAATGTTGGTTCTCAGAGTACTGATCTCACCTCTCAATGAGGTGATATCAGTATGCATTACCTCTAATTTGGCGTTTATCTCACTTCTTACTGAGGTTTGTGCAGCTTCTATTTTTGCATCCAATTTTTGTTTGATATCCTGTATATCTTTTGATAGTTCATCCTTGTGCTCTTTCAATTTCTGATCCATTTCTCGCTTTATTTCTTGAGTCATTGCCTCCAGCAACCCTTGGATGTAGTTTTTGTCTTCCATTCCTGCTTTGCTCCCACTGGGGCTCTCCCCTGCGTGGCTGCTGGCTTTTGAGGTGAGCTTGCTGTCCTGGGTAGTGGTAAACCTTGTGATTTTTCTCTGTGATTTTCGCATGGGGGTTCAGGAGACTGCTCTTCAATCTTGTTTTGGTGTGTCTGTCTTTGCTTGGTTGCTGATTCTCTATTGGTAGAGAGAGTCTGTGTCTGATCTGGATTCTGTTGGGAGCCTATTTCCAGCTGCTATTCACTTAGGATTCTCAGCTCTCTGCTGTAGCAATTCCCGCCTTTGGAAGGGTTGAGCAGCCTAGACTGCTTGTGTTTGCTCCTGCGGGTGCTCTTGGGAAGATCAGATGCTCTGGATGCACTCTCCCAAATACTGGAGTCTGCTATGGGCTCCTGATGTGTTTTTGTTTGTTTTGGGCTGGTTGTGGGCTTGAACTCTAGGTTTGGGTGCTGTCCCTCAGCTCTTCAGCTCAGGGCTGGCACCCTACCATTTGAGCCACAGCCCCACTTCTGACCCCTTTTGCTTTGTTCAGGCGCCGGTCCCCTGGCCTGGTTCCGGCCCCAGCCTGGAGCGCGCTCGTTAGGCCTGTGCTAATGTGTATACCACCTTGGTTATGCAGCCTGGAGGACACAGTTCAAATTTCTTCTACTGTTGGTAGTCTTGACCCAGGGGCACTGTTCCTGGCTTGAGCATTTAAGCTCCCTTCCCGGGGCGCTCTTGCTCTGGCCTGGCCAGCAGAGTGTGCTCCACCGGCTGGTGGGGCTCTCGAACAGTTCCCAGTTTTAGTGGGTCCTGTGGTCCGGGTGTTGGGGTAGGGAGTCTAGGTCAGGGTCTGGGGATTCCCTCCAGCTCTGGTCTCCCTTGATGGATTCCCTGTCCCCTGATGGGTACTCACCCTGTAGGTCGTCAGTTGTTGTTGCAGTCCGTCAGTTGTTGTTGCAGTCCGAGTTCAGTTGGGGTGGTTGCGGGCTGGGTTGGGCGGCCCCCCGCCGGGTCGTTGCGATCGGGACAGGTCCCTTTGTGGCGCTGCTGGTGCCGGGCGGCTTTGGCGGGATGGAGCCTCTCCGCTCCGGTGGAGAGTGATGGGTGGGGTGGGATCCTCCTGGAGACTCCCGGCTGGTAGGTTTCTCTGTTCCTGGCGATCCGCTGTTCTGCAATCCGGTACCTGGTGATCTGCAAGCAGCCCCCTGTGTCTCTGTGGCTCCGGCAGCCCCCGCCGGGCCGGCTGGCCGGCGGCTTGGCGCACTGCCGCGCGGCCAGTAAAGGTTGGGGGAGGGGTCTTCGCTCTTCTCTGTTCTGAAATTCTTCTTTTCCTCTCTTTCTTTTTTTGTTATTTTCCGCCTCTGGTTTTTCTCTGAGTGTTCGTCTTTTTGTTGTTGTCGGTCTCTTGGGGAGATTAAAGGTTGGAACTCGAACTCTCTTTTTGGTTGGAGAGAGCTGTGGCGTTTCCCTACTGCCCCGTCGCCATCTTGAGAACTCCCCTTCTCTTCATTTCTTTTTATGGCTGAATAATATTCCACAATGTGGCCAGACCACATTTCATGTATTTATTGATCTGTTGGTGGATTTGGGGCGGGGGGTACTGCTTTGAATAATATTACAACTCACAACCTGAAAAAGCATCTGCTTGAGTCTTTGCTTTTCGGGTGTTTGGAACGTGCCTGGAAGAGCAATTATGGAAGCGCGTGTCAATTCATGCTCCACTTTGGAGGTAACCATCTAAAAAATTGTTTTTTAAAATTGTTTTTAAAGATGGCTATTGCATTCTTTTTAACAGGAAGAACATAAAACTCTAACCGGATAGATGATCTGAAAACACCTTCTTCCTCTCCTTAGGTTAACTTTCACTGGAAAACGGCCTTTGGTGACCAAAAGTTTGATGAAGGCTGATGCGACTTTTTTTTTCTTTTTGTTGTTTAAGCTTTCGGTGTCATACTTAGAAAAAAAAAAGATCTTCTCCTGAAGTGCGGTCAGAAGTCATCCAAGGTCATCAGAGCCTGACCCCTCCCCTGCTCCCGCCTTCCCTCCTCCTTCTTCCCCCTTTCACCTGCTGTCTTTGCATTACCCAATAACAGGGCAGGGCCTAACTATGATTTTTTTTTTTTGAGATATTTTTCTCTCCTTCCTGAGAGTCCAGAATTCCACAAAGGGGGAGAAGATGGGAGGGAGAGAAGACGGGAGAGGAGAAGAGAGATGAGAAGAGAGGAGAGGAGACCAGAAGAGGAGAAAGGAGAGAGAGAGGGAGAGGAGAGTGGAGAGCAGCACTTCCCCTCCTCTAATGGACGCGTTTAGCACATATGTAATTGTAACCACTTTGGAATAAAGAAATCACTTACTTCTCTGGGAGAAATCTAAGAATCTTAATATTGGTCTGTCAGCTGGCAAATCAAGTTCTCTTAAAAAAAAAAGTACGAATGCAAACTTCCACACCAAGTTGGAGTTTGACTTGAAACATTTAATTTATTTAAAAATAGAAATGTAAATGCAGCCTGTATGTTTTCCTCCCGCTGTCAGAACTCTCTCTGGCTCTGACTGACTCATTAACAAATTAACATGTTGTGACGGGGCTGTGAAAAGTCGCAGGATAATTGTTACAGCCACTGTCCTGGGGCTCTGGAGTTATGCCTCCCAAACTCTTTATAGAGTACAAATTAGATGCTTTTCTATATGCTATCTAATTTTAATTAAAATTTGCCCCGGAGCTATCCTTAACAGCTTTGAAGTTACCGGAGTTTTGTCATCCTGGGGTGGCGAATGCTAGAATGCTCCCAGTCCATCATGTCAAAATCAGTAGTCATGGAAACGCTCTCTGATGGTTTCTTCCCAGTCTGGCTCAGATCCCCTGGGGTTGACTTCAACCAGGTTCTGGAATGATCTGGGACGCAGAGAGCGTGCTTTCTTCTTCGTGGACAGAAATGAAGTTTGGAGCTGGTGGCCAGGAGATGGAGCATCTGCCCCGAGGCCTGGGATGAAGGGGACAGGGCTGGAACACTCCCTCTGTGGGACTTTGCTTGGCCCATAAAGATCGCCACGGCCTGTGTGCTACTGAAAGTCACTGGGACTTGGCAGTTTGGAGAGATGAAGAAAAGCATCTTTCTGAACGCCCAGCACGGGGACCGGCCCTCACCCCTGGTGACACATGCTGCCAAGACATTTTCCCTTCCTTTCCTTTCTTTTTCTTTTCAGCTCATATTTAGAGAGGTCGGTCTGGCTTTTAAGGCCCTGGGGCGGGGGAGGGGGGCCAAGCATCCGGAAGAGTGGGGAGCTGAGAGGTGGCTGGGACACCCGGGCCGGTTGGCCTCCCGGCCTCCTGGGGAGCTGGCCTCGTGGAGGAGGGGCTTCCCTGCTCTCCCATCAGATCTGACCCTGTCTCTTCACTTCCAGAGGGGTCCCTGACCCTCGGCTCCCCGCCTGCCATCCTGCCTGCCTGCCCTGGCGAAACCTGATCTCCTTGCCCTGGAAAGGGACTCCCAGCTGGACACACACCCCATCCCGCCCACCCCACTGTGGGGCCCGCCCTCTGCCCTCTCTCAGGTCATCAGAGTGTGCCATGGGGGGCTGTCTGAGATCGGCTTCTCAGCAGGGGGCACTGGGGTGGGCAGGCCCCCGCTGGGACTCATCCAAACAAACCCCGAGCCCCAGCAGCTGCCCTGACCCTGGACAGGCAGCCAGCGCCTCCTGCTCCAGGTCACCTGCCCCCCAGGCTGCCCTACCCTGGCTGGCTCAGCACTGCAGGCACTCTGCACCATTTCTGTGGAGCCACCTAACGGGAGCAGAAATCCCAGCACTGTGGGAGCCCTGGCACGGACCCATGGGAGACCTGCTGCTCCCTCCAGGGACAGGAACATGGAGGACGAGGGCCGCGATCCATGATAGGGGCCCCCCCTGGGTGGCCGAGCACCCTAGGAGGAGTCCTCTCCCTCTGGAGCAAAAGCTCTCCCAGAAAGAAGGCCCTGCTCCGGCCTCCCCCGCCTCTGCTGTGGCCCCATCTGCCCACAGCTCCTCGTCGGCCGGTGGACGCTCCCTCCGCTTGGGTTTAGGGGCTGCCCTGTCCTCTCTCATCTCCACCTTTATCCTAATGACTCGACAAAGCGCTGCTCCCAAATAAGCATACACGCCGAGGATCGGATGGACACTGTCCAGCCGCTTTCCCTGCACCCTGGCTTCAGGAACTGGGAAATCAGGGGCAGGTTCTGAAGCCAACTCCGCACCGTCCCACAGCACGAGTCCTGCCTGTGACAAAGCAGCCCCAGCCAGCCAGGAGCGACCTCAGAGAAGAAAGGTCTGCAGACAGCCGCCTGCCCGCATCACAAATAAAGTTTTATTGGTACCCAGGCCCATGCACACATCTACGGGTAGTTAGTTGCCTTTGCCCTCTAAAGGTGGCCCTAAGGCTCTGTCTGTCCTTTTACAGGAAAAAAAAAAAAAAAGCCATGCTGCAGAAGAGAGAGATGATCCCCTCCCGCAACCCGCGGGCGTCGGAGTGTTCTGGGACTGAGAAGTTGACATTAGGAAAATCCCCTAATAAGGCTCCAAGGGTGTAGGGGTGAATGTACAAAGGTCATGTGATCCTTCAGGAGGTGAAGAGCACTGTCCTCCTGAAGACCAGAGGAGAAGAGCCAGTGGAGGAGGAGGAGAGGGGCAGGAAGCTGGGGCTCGAACCAGGAGATGGCTCGAACCCAGGCTTGGGACAGAAAGCGCTGCCCCTTTCAGTGTCCTGTCTGCAGATGGGGGCCACAGGAAGGGGCACCCCAATCCCTCAGTGCCTACGCGGCCCCAGGATGGTATAGGTCCTTCTAGGCTGACTCTGGGGAGGGCGGGGAGGGCGGTGGTTGCCTCCTTGAGTCCCCATCATCCCAGGCGTGGCTTGTGCTCAGCACACAGTAGGGCTGCAGGTATCTCTTGATTGAATGAGTGAGTAACTAATGGGACCGTCTGGGGTGAGGACTCCCCAGCCGCTCACACTGGGAGCAGACCAGCTCTGTTTTGTCTGTGGCTGCTGAGACTGTTTTTGAGGTCTCATAGACAGAAAACCAGATCCATATGTCCCTGATTCATTCACGCCCTTCCCCCAACAGTGGTGCCTGGGAGGGGGGGGGGGCGGGCATCTCATGTCAGACATCTACTGAAAAGCCTGCCTGCTCCTGTCATCTCTTCTTCCAGAAGTTCAGCTTCACCAGAAGTGAATGAAGGCTGGGAAGGTGGCTCAGTGGTGGAATGCTGGCCTAGCATGCGTGAAGCTCTGGGTTCGATTCCTCAGTACCACATGCACAGAAAAAGCGGGAAGGGGTGCTGTGGCTCAAGTAGTAGAGCACTAGCCTTGAGCAAAAGAAGCTCAGGGACAGTGCCCAGGTCCTGAGTTCAAGCCCTAGGACCAGCACACACACACACACACACACACACACACACACACTCTCATTCACTCACACAAAGGTGAATGAAGGACAAGTCCTCCAAACTTCAGGAGTCTCCAGGTGGAGGGCAGGCTCCTCCTCCAAGGTGAGCCCAGGGCCTCCCCTCCCTCCTGGTAGTAGTGGGGGAGGGGGAGCCGGGAGGAGCCGGGCTGGGAGGCCTGGGGCAGGGACCGGGCTCTGAGCCCCGCAACATGAAAGTGCCTGGAGAGGCGGAGCTGTCGGGGCTGTCAATCAGATAAATACTTCACAAGGCGCACTTGAAAGGAAGGGGCAGGAGGCCGCTGACCACCCCCGCCCCTCCCTCCACTTTCATGTTCCCGCCCCCGTAATTAGCGGTGTGGAAAGTTGAATGACACGCCTTGAAAGCAGGCTGCCAAGCGGGCTGGTCCCCCTTGGGAGCCGGATGAGTCGGGATAATTACGCCTCTCCCTGGCTCTCTGGGGCTGGGCTGTGGTCCGTGGGGCAAATGAGCGGCAGGAGGCCCTCCTGGAAGAGCGCCCACTGCCCAGGCCCCCTTGCGTGCAGGCTGGGGGCCCTGAGAGGACCCCAGGTTTTATTTGACTGGCAGTACTGGTAGTGCAGCCCCTCCCTGTGTAAGGGCTCCTAGACCCCAGTAATCCCCTACACGCATCCAGGGCTTACGCAGAGCCAGGAGAATGACAGGCACTAAGCCGAAGGATCCTGAGGCTCTAAACCAGCCCTGCTGGGAATGCATTTCCTCACTCATAATCCAGGGTGGCCTCCATTACCTTCTTCTCACAACGAGAAAATGGGAAACTGCTGGCCTGGCTTTCAAGGGTAGAAATAGGTCAGATGCTGGTGGCTCACACCTGTAATCCCAGCTACTCAAGAGGCTCAGAGGTCACTGATTCAGATGCATTACATTCATAGACTGCTTTGTTAGATGGCACATTTTTTTCTACTTCAAGATATTTTATATTTTCAAAGTTTGCTTGAACTCAGGGCCTGGGCGCTGTCTCTGAGCTTCTTTTACTCAAGGCTAGTGCCCTACCACTTGAGACACAGCACCACATCTGGCTTTTTCTGAATAGTTTATCTCAGCCTCCTGAGTAGTTAGGATGACAGGCGTGAGCCACCAGAGCCCAGCTTTAAAGATAATTTTAAAATAAAATTTAAAAATAAATTAATTTAACAAAAGAGACTGAGATCTGAGGCATGGTTTGAGGCTAGCTGGGGCAGAAAAGTCATGGAATTTTATCTCCAATTATCCTCCAAAAAGTCAGAAGTGGAGGTATGGCTCAAGTGGTAGAGAGTCAGCCTTGAGTGAAAAAAGCTACGGGAGAGTTCCCAGCCCAGCACTGGCGTGGAGGAAAATAAAAGGTGGAAATAAGCTGATTTTTCTCTCAGCTGTCTGAAATTCCTGGCTTGGTATCTCACTCCAGTGGGAGCTCAGCAACATACAAGCACGGGCTGGTCCTTGCCAGGGAAAAGCACTGGGGAAAAGCAAAGGCTCAGCCACCACCGAAGGCCCCTTCACAGCAGCGCGGGAAGGGCAGACCTGGGAAAGGAAGGAAACGTGACACTCTGACAGCATCTTCCCCGTTTCACCAGGGGCTGGCTGTGGCCCAGGCTGGCCATAGATTGCTGCTTTTCGGGGGGTGGGGGAGAGAGAGAAGGGGGTGAGGGAGGGAGGGGTGTAGGAAGGGGAGAGGGAGAGAGAGAGAGAAAAAAAAAATCTTTGCCTCCCAAAGGACCAGAGGTCAGCACCTGCAGACACTGTTTTATCTCACAGCTGGAGGCCAAGGATGCCATGGGTGGGCATCCAGGAGAAGTGAGGGCTGCTGTGCCACGTAGCATCCTCCTGGGCCCAGGATGCCCCAACACAGAGACGCTCCAAGCCCCAAAGCCTATAGTGCTGAGCCAAGTCCTCTGATACCCAGAGCTCTGTGGGCTCTTGACAACGATGCTATGGACTAATCAGAGTCTGTGATAAAGATGGTATGGACCAATCAGAGTCTGTGATAAAGATGGTATGGACCAATCAGAGTCTGTGATAAAGATGGTATGGACCAATCAGAGTCCATGACAACGATGCTATGGACCACTCATGGTCTGTACACCAGACGACAAGGCAGCCCGTGGCCAGAGAAAGCCCAGGGCTCTGTGCTCTGTGCACCCTTCAAGGCTGGTGAAGACCTTCACGCCCACGGCACCCCAGCACTCCCACTTCCTGTGGGATGCAAGACTTTCCAATTATTTCAGAAAGATGGCCAACAATCCAGCAATGTGAGCGTGGCTGGAGCTTTCTCTGCAGGCTGTTTTACGTCCACAGCCAGGTCCCCTCCTCTGGGCCTCGCGAGCCTCCCCTGCTGGGTCACTCACAGAGCTGAGCAGCTGCCCATGGCTGCACTGTTACCTCCATCTGCAGAGCTGGGTGCTGTGCAGCGCACACCCCAGCAAGAAAACCAGTCAGATCTGTGAACTGTGGTTGTGATGGGAGCTAATTAGCATTTTATAACCTTCAGCGGGGGATGGAAAGCGGCAGAGATACTTTACAGCAAAGAAAAACCCATTTGCAAATTTAATATCTTCTGACAAGTTAATGTCTCCAACCATTACCTCCCTGGTCTGTGATTTAGCCCCTCCACAACGATCTGCCGTTTTCTACTCCCAGTAAGCTTTGCTCCCCGGGAGGTCACTAGTGAAAAGGGCCATTTGTATCCAGGTTTGACCTCAAGAACTCAAGGCTGAGATCAGGGATCAGAAAACCATCGCACGACTTTGGTTCACCTGCCTCCCTTCCTCCCATGAGAGGTTTGCATGATTCTAATTGGCTGGTGAGAAATCAAGAGGGGAACAATGTTTTGTGATGCTTGAAAATCACATTGCCAAGTCACTGTGGCTCACACCTGTAAATCTAGCTACTCAGGAGACTGAGATCTGAGGTTCTTGGTTCAAAACCAGCCCAGGGATGCTAAGTCTGTGAGACTCTTATTTCCAACTAACCAGAAAAAAAAGCTAGAAGTGAAACTGTGGCTCAAATGGTAGAGAATCAGCTTTGAGCAAAATAAGCTTAGGAACAGTGCCCAGGCACTGGATTCAAGCCCTAGCACCAGCACATACAAACATACATTACATGTAAGTCAAAGCTGAGCCTCCATTAATAAAGTTTTATTGAAACAGAGGTGAGTTTGGTTCTGTTTTTACATCCAACCACCTTTGCGCCACAGTGGCAGAACTGAGCAGTGGAGACAGAAACCACACACGCTGCGAAGTCTAAGATATTTGTTATCTGCCTCTTTATTTCAACAAAAGTTGACAGACCTTTGATTCAGGGGTAAGTAAGCAAAGTAAACTCGACACCTACAGTTCTGATAAGTTAGATGTGGGTCCCTGTGACCCTTGAGAAGAGAAATGAACTCTGCCTGGCGCTCAGGACAGAGGGCTTCCTGGGGGAGGGGGTGAGGAAGCTGAGCCTCAGGATGAACTCAGGGCCCTCCAGAGCCACTTCTCTTCTGGGGGGGCGGGGAGGAGTGGAGAGAGGGACTTTGCGCTGCCCACTGCTTATTCTCCCCAGCACGCTCCCCTCTGGAGCCCTTCCTTTCCTTCCAGAAACTGCTAGACAGATAACTTGGTTTCAGCTAGATCTTCGCCCAAGGTTTTGTTTTTTGGGCTAATCTCACTTCATATGACTGCTGTGCTCCAATTCCTTCCATTTTCCTGCAGATGGAGCGATGTCATGGCTGTGTAATACACGCTATCTGCCACATCTTCCTTCTCCATGCGGCTACGTTTCTCTGCTGATTTTAAAGGACCGCTTGGCTGAGCACAGCAGCCTGGGTGGGAAGTTGCCGTCTTTCAAGGTCTGATGTGTCTCTCCATCCCTCCTTCTCAGTGCCCGTGGGGGGGATCTTCTGTCACTCTGGTGGGCTTGTCTCCTCTCTTTTGCGGCGTCGCATACTTTCTCTACTCCAGGTGCTTCGTGTGTTCACTGCGATGTGTGTGGAGTGCCTCTCCCCCCCCCCCCCCCCCGCACTCTGTCACCCAGGGGACCTTCTCTTTCTTGACGGGGAGGAAGGGTTTTTTGTTTTTGTTTTGCCAATATTTTCTTGAATAGATTTTTCAGTGTCTTTGGTTTTTATTTCTTCTTCCTCATCCATCCCCACCATTCATAGGTTTGATCTTTTGGTGGAGTCTAGAAGATCTTGTAAATCTCCTTCCTGTCTCCTGCTGTTTTTTTGTCAGTCTTGGAGCCTGAACTCTGGGCCCGGGCGCTGTCCCTGAGCTTTTTAGCTCAAGGTGAGCACTCTACCACTTTGAGTCACAGCACCACTTCCGGTTTTCTGGAGGTTCATTGGAGATAAGATCTCATGGTCTTTCCTGCCTGGCCTGGCTTTGAACTGTGATGCTTAGATCTCAGCCTCCTGACTAGCTGGGATTACAGGAGTGAGCTGCTGGCACCAGCTTCTGAGTGTTTTTTTGTTGTCTTTGACTGCTGGATTGAATCCTCTGCTTTACCCTCTGATACGCAGTTTTCAATTTCAGTACTATAGTCTAGGCTTTTGATTGTTTTATTTTTAATTTTGGGCAATTGAGCTCTTTATTGACCAGATTTTAGTTTAATTCCCCTCTTCCCAGGATTCACATATCTCTGGGGATGCCCCCTTTCCTGTCTTGCTCTACCTTCTGTATTCCATCGGCTGGTTGTGCTCTCCTGTCATTGTGTTCACGCTGTCATGTTGACATCACCAGCTTTTTAGGCTCACGGGGTGCTTATATGGCCAGGTGCGTGCACAGCTCTGAAGGGTGGGCATCCGCTGGCCAACCATCGGTTGTGGGCACGAGCCCACGCGCGTGGCCCTCCACTGGGCTCCACGAGGATCCTCGGAAGGTAGAACGGCGCCTGTGTCTGCGGCCACGCCAATGAGGGCCGCCGCTGCTCTGCCGGCACGCCTGCTGGCCGGGCACGGACCTCCCCTGTAGAGTACAGGTGGCGCTGGACCCTGTCCACGCGCCAGTCCCCAGGCAGAGCCCACGGCATGCCCCCAGGCCCCGCCAGGCCTCTCCCCGCCTGGGCTAGGGCAGGTGAACACAGGGCCTCTGTGGGTCACCTAAAGCGGCCACTGCTCAGCCCCCAGGAGAAGCTTCTGGTATGTGCTAGGAGCCCAGAACAGCTCCCACCCACAGCCCTCTTGTCCAGGCAGTGAGCTTAGAAAATTGCTTTTGACATTTATGAGCATTTTGAAGGCCTTAGCCTCTCCCGTTCTGTGTGTGCAGTGACCTTTGACATGACCTTGCCGACAAAGGTCACGCCACATCAAAATGGCATTCCAGAAGATCCTTTACAGCAGCAGATACCCACCGACCTGGACTCCGTTTTCTCAAATGTCAAAACACTGGAAGAGAGATGTTAAAAATCCACCAGAACAACCAGTTAGCAACAGCGATCAAATCAGAAGAAAAACCCCGGCTTCTGAAGTTTGGAAGGAAAGAGGAAGTAGCTGGGAAGAGAGAAAGAGAAAAGAGAGAGAAGAGAGAAGAGGGGAAGAGAGAGAGAGAGGGAGAGAGAGGGAGAGGAGGGCGGGGAGAGGCCGCTCCGGGTGCCACGGGAGCACAGGGAAGCTGGCAGCATCCTCACCAGAGCTCTCTACCCCATGCCAGCCAAGGAGACAGAGGAAGCGGGGACTGTGAGGCCTGGGTCTCCGTGGTAACAGCCCCGTGGGAGCCCCCAAACACATGCGCCCTTCTCCCCAAGCTCCTGGAGTCCGTTTGTCTTGACGGGCCTGGAATGAAAATGAAGTTTGGTTGAAGATGAAGGTGGGGTCCCCTCCGGAGCTGGGGGGTGTGTGACCAGCACGGTCTCTTCCTTCCTCTTTCTAGCTCCTCTCACAAGCGGCCACAGCCATTGACTGTGTGCTGCGACCTTGCACAGCGAGCCAGCTGCCGGGACTGCTGGGGCTCCTGGGCGGAGTCCCTGCCTTTGACACCCCAGCCCCATGTGAGGACCTGTCTGGGCTGGGCTGGCCTGGCCAGAGCCCGGAGCTGTCGGGGCTGCTGAGAAGCCCTGGTCCTTGGGGAGATGGAGATGGAGGCCGGGCTGGCGGCCGCTGACCCGCGCCCCTCGGGGGCTGGGCCTGGCCTGGGGGTGGGTGGGGGTGGGTGTGTGTGCAAAGGATGAGAGCAAGTTCTAGAAAAGGCTCCTGCTGGGTCTCTGGGTGCTGGATGGTTCTGGGAGATTCTTCATTTCTCTCTGCTTTGCTGTGTTTCCTGATTTTTTTTTTCAAGTGTTGCTCTTAATTGAAGACTTGACATGCACAAAACTGCCTGGAGCCGCTGAAATGCTGACACTTGCCTGCGTCCCTCCCCGCGGCGTGCCCCCCACATCCCACCTGCCACATGCCCCCACGCCCCACCTGCCACGTACCCCCACACCCCACCCTGTCACATGCCCCCACACCCCACCTGCCACATGCCCCCACATCCCACCTGCCACATGCCCCCACACCCCACCTGCCACGTGCCCCCACACCCCACCTGCCACATGCCCCCACACCCCACCTGCCACATGCCCCCACGCCCCACCTGCCACATGCCCCCACACTCCACCCTGCCACATGCCCCCACGCCCCACCTGCCACATGCCTCCACGCCCCACCTGCCACGTGTCCCCACACCCCACCTGCCACATGCCCCCACACCCCACCTGCCACATGCCCCCACACTCCACCTGCCACATGCCCCCCACATCCCACCTGCCACATGCCCCCACATCCCACCTGCCACATGCCCCCACACCCCACCTGCCACGTGCCCCCACGCCCCACCTGCCACATGCCCCCACACCCCACCTGCCACATGCCCCCACACCCCACCTGCCACATGCCCCCAGGTCCCACCTGTCACGTGCCCCCACACCCCACCTGCCACGTGCCCCCACATCCCACCTGCCACATGACCCCACACCCCACCTGCCACATGCCCCCCACATCCCAACTGCCACATGCCCCCCACATCCCACCTGCCACATGCCCCCACACCCCACCTGCCACGTGCCCCCACGCCCCACCTGCCACGTGTCCCCACACCCCACCTGCCACATGCCCCCACACCCCACCTGCCACATGCCCCCACACTCCACCTGCCACATGCCCCCCACATCCCACCTGCCACATGCCCCCACATCCCACCTGCCACATGCCCCCACACCCCACCTGCCACGTGCCCCCACGCCCCACCTGCCACATGCCCCCACACCCCACCTGCCACATGCCCCCACACCCCACCTGCCACATGCCCCCAGGTCCCACCTGTCACGTGCCCCCACACCCCACCTGCCACGTGCCCCCACATCCCACCTGCCACATGACCCCACACCCCACCTGCCACATGCCCCCCACATCCCAACTGCCACATGCCCCCCACATCCCACCTGCCACATGCCCCCACACCCCACCTGCCACGTGCCCCCACGCCCCACCTGCCACATGCCCCCACACCCCACCTGCCACGTGCCCCCACGCCCCACCTGCCACATGACCCCACACCCCACCTGCCACATGCCCCCACACCACACCTGCCACATGCCCCCACACCCCACCTGCCACGTGCCCCCACGCCCCACCTGCCACATGCCCCCACGCCCCACCTGCCACATGCCCCCACACCCCACCTGCCACATGCCCCCAGGTCCCACCTGTCACGTGCCCCCACACCCCACCTGCCACGTGCCCCCACATCCCACCTGCCACGTGACCCCACACCCCACCTGCCACATGCCCCCCACATCCCAACTGCCACATGCCCCCCACATCCCACCTGCCACATGCCCCCACACCCCACCTGCCACGTGCCCCCACGCCCACCTGCCACATGCCCCCACACCCCACCTGCCACGTGCCCCCACGCCCCACCTGCCACATGACCCCACACTCCACCTGCCACATGCCCCCACACCCCACCTGCCACATGCCCCCACGCTCCACCTGCCACATGCCCCCACACTCCACCTGCCACATGCCCCCACATCCCCACCTGCCACATGACCCCACACCCCACCTGCCACATGCCCCCACGCTCCACCTGCCACATGCCCCCACACTCCACCTTGCCACATGCCCCCACACTCCACCCTGCCACATGCCCCCACGCCCCACCTGCCACGTGTCCCCACAACCCACCTGCCACATGCCCCCACACCCCACCTGCCACGTGTCCCCACACCCCACCTGCCACATGCCCCCACGTCCCACCTGCCACATGCCCCCACACCCTACCTGCCACATGCCCCCACACCCCACCTGCCACATGCCCCCCACATCCCACCTGCCACATGCCCCCACGTCCCACCTACCACATGCCTCCCACATCCCACCTGCCACATGCCCCCACACCCCACCTGCCACATGCCCCCCACATCCCACCTGCCACATGCCCCCACGCCCCACCTGCCACATGCCTCCCACATCCCAACTGCCACATGCCCCCCACATCCCACCTGCCACATGCCCCCACACCCCACCTGTCACATGCCCCCACACTCCACCTGCCACATGCCCCCACGCCCCACCTGCCACGTGCCCCCACGCCCCCACCTGCCACGTGCCCCCACGTCCCACCTGCCACATGCCCCCACACCCCACCTGCCACGTGCCCCCACACCCCACCTGCCACGTGCCCCCACACCCCACCTGCCACATGCCCCCACACCCCACCTGCCACATGCCCCCACACCCCACGTGCCACATGCCCCCCCACCCCACCTGCCACATGCCCCCCCACCCCACCTGCCACATGACCCCACACTCCACCTGCCACATGCCCCCACATCCCACCTGCCACATGCCCCCACGCCCCACCTGCCACATGCCCCCATGTCCCACCTGCCACATGCCCCCACACCCCACCTGCCACATGCCCCCACGCCCCACCTGCCACATGCCCCCACGCCCCACCTGCCACATGCCCCCATGTCCCACCTGCCACGTGCCCCCACACCCCACCTGCCACATGCCCCCACGCCCCACCTGCCACATGCCCCCACGCCCCACCTGCCACATGCCCCCACACCCCACCTGCCACATGCCCCCACACCCCACCTGCCACATGCCCCCCCACCCCACCTGCCACATGCCCCCACACCCCACCTGCCACATGCCCCCCCACCCCACCTGCCACATGACCCCACACTCCACCTGCCACATGCCCCCACATCCCACCTGCCACATGCCCCCACGCCCCACCTGCCACATGCCCCCACACCCCACCTGCCACATGCCCCCACACCCCACCTGCCACATGCCCCCACGCCCCACCTGCCACGTGTCCCCACACCCCACCCTGTCACATACCCCCACACCCCACCTGCCACATGCCCCCACGCCCCACCTGCCACGTGTCCCCACACCCCACCCTGTCACATACCCCCACACCCCACCTGCCACATGCCCCCCACATCCCCACCTGCCACATGCCCCCACACCCCACCTGCCACATGCCCCCCACATCCCCACCTGCCACGTGCCCCCACACCCCACCTGTCACACGCCCCCCACATCCCACCTGCCACGTGCCCCCACATCCCCACCTGCCACGTGCCCCCACACCCCACCTGCCACATGCCCCCACACCCCACCTGCCACATGCCCCCACACCCCACCTGCTACGTGCCCCCACACCCCACCTGCCACATGCCCCCACACCCCACCTGCCACGTGCCCCCACACCCCACCTGCCACATGCCCCCACACCCCACCTGCCACATGCCCCCCACATCCCCACCTGCCACGTGCCCCCACATCCCACCTGCCACATGCCCCCACACCCCACCTGCCACATGCCCCCACATCCCCACCTGTCACATGCCCCCACACCCCACCTGTCACACGCCCCCCACATCCCACCTGCCACGTGCCCCCACATCCCCACCTGCCACGTGCCCCCACACCCCACCTGCCACATGACCCCACACCCCACCTGCCACATGCCCCCCACATCCCCACCTGCCACGTGCCCCCACACCCCACCTGTCACACGCCCCCCACATCCCACCTGCCACGTGCCCCCACATCCCCACCTGCCACGTGCCCCCACACCCCACCTGCCACATGCCCCCACACCCCACCTGCCACATGCCCCCCACATCCCCACCTGCCACGTGCCCCCACACCCCACCTGTCACACGCCCCCCACATCCCACCTGCCACGTGCCCCCACATCCCCACCTGCCACGTGCCCCCACACCCCACCTGCCACATGCCCCCACACCCCACCTGCCACATGCCCCCACACCCCACCTGCCACATGCCCCCACACCCCACCTGCCACATGCCCCCACACCCCACCTGCCACGTGCCCCCACACCCCACCTGCCACATGCCCCCACACCCCACCTGCCACATGCCCCCCACATCCCCACCTCCCACGTGCCCCCACACCCCACCTGTCACACGCCCCCCACATCCCACCTGCCACGTGCCCCCACATCCCCACCTGCCACGTGCCCCCACACCCCACCTGTCACATGCCCCCCACACTCCACCTGCCACATGCCCCCATACCCCCCCTGCCACATGCTCCCACACCACCTGCCACATGCCCCCACGCCCCACCTGCCACATGCCCCCACACCCCACCTGCCACGTGCCCCCATGTCCCACCTGCCACATGCCCCCACACCCCACCTGCCACGTGCCCCCATGTCCCACCTGTCACGTGCCCCCATGTCCCACCTGCCACATGCCCCCACACCCCACCTGCCACATGCCCCCCACACCCCACCTGCCACATGCCCCCACACCCCACCTGCCACATGCCCCCCACACCCCACCTGCCACATGCCCCCACACCCCACCTGCCACATGCCCCCACACCCCACCTGCCACATGCCCCCACACCCCACCTGCCACATGCCCCCACGTCCCACCTGCCACATGCCCCCCACACCCCACCTGCCACATGCCCCCACACCCCACCTGCCACGTGCCCCCACGTCCTACCTGCCACATGCCCCCACACTCCACCTGCCACATGCCCCCACACCCCACCTGCCACGTGCCCCCACACCCCACCTGCCACGTGCCCCCACACCCCACCTGCCACGTGCCCCCACACCCCACCTGCCACGTGCCCCCGTGTCTCATGCCACTGTAACGCCAACAGCCCTGGAGATGGGTGCCAACGCCGCCTTCTCCACAGGTTGAGGGGCACCACAGACAGACGCCCAGTAGCAAGGGTGGGAGTAGGCTGGCCCCCGCACCAGTAATATTTGGATGTCCCTTGCCCCCCTCTCCGCCTCCCCCCCCCGTCAGGTTGAGCACTGGCGGCCTAAGAAGAAACAGACAGAGCAGAGGCCCAGCGAGGAGCGTATAATGGTCTCTGTGGACATCCCTGTGGGGGTGCAGGGGCGCAGGGGGCACCGGGGGACAGGGAGGACAGGCACAAGGGGTACAGCGAGTACAGGGACCCGGGGGGAAGGGGCTCCGGGGGTACAGGGCACGGAGGGCGCACTGGGCAGCTTCGGCGGGCTTGCTGCCCAGCGGGGAGAAGGCGGAGCAGCGAGGGGAATCTGCACCCCCGCCCCTCAGGGCCCAGGGTTTTGGGTGGACCCGGTGGAGTGGGCTGGAGCGAGGCACAGGGCGAGGCGCGAGGTGCATTCTCATCCCACAGGGAACCCCTCAGGTGCCGAGAACGCGGGGACCCACCTGCTGCAGGGGCCTTGGGGCCTCCGGGCCCAGACCTGGGCTCCCGCAGCAGCTCCGGCCCTCTGCGGCCAGCTGTGTACCCCAGAGAGGCGGACGGGGAGGAAAATGGGGACCAGGCCCCACTGGTGTCTTGAAATCAGACTTTCCTCAGACAACACGGGGCAGAAAGAGGGACTGCCCGCGCCTGGTCCCCCTCACCAGGCACACGTTCCCCTCCGTGAGATTGGGGTGCCATGGATGGGGACCCCACCGAGCCCCTGCCTCTTCCTGCATGGGCAGCATCGTTTCAGAGCTGGGGGAGGGGCGGCGGCTGGGGCGTGGGTCTAGCAGATCACCCAGGGTCCAAGAACTCACGTCCCCACCCCCATCCACAAACCGCTCACCCGTGGATTTCAGACAATGTGGGGTTCTCCCAAACCAAGCGGGGCAGACACAGACTGGCCGAGCGAGCGAGCGAGCGAGCGTCCTCTTGAGCGAGGGGCCGCTTCGCCCAGCTCCCCTCCCCCGCCCGGCTCCCCTCCCCCCCCACGCCCGCTGAGCATAATGCGTTCTGACAGTTATTTGTATAATTTGAGTTACGAGGCTTCTCGAAGGCTCTCTCCCGGGGAAGATTACATGGAGCTGTTTTGACAACTCTCACCGAAGGGGCAGCGTGTATAGATTTAATAGAGAACAGTTCAGAAAACAAAACGGAGCCCGGAGAATACCTTTTGCCGTGAGTCACGCTGACATCACCTTGAGTCGAAGGCAAAAAGAAAACAGAAGGATAAAATGTGGGACGTCTTGTGTCGCTGTCACATCTCGGGGAGAAAGTCCCCTGCGGAGGGACACATGCGTGGCTTGAGACCTGAAGAAATGAATGCCCGTCTTGGAAACCGCGCGGGTGCATTCCTGTTTTCTCTTTTCTGGCAGTGCTGGGGTTGAACTCCTGATCTCAACACTTGCTGGGCAGGTGCCTCACCACCTGAGTCACAGCCACAGGTTTTTGCTTTGGTTGGTTTACAGAGGGCCTGGGCCTCTGTCCTCGTCTCGGTAGCTGGGCTTACAGGTATGAGCCGCCTCGCCCAGCCCAGTCTGGTAGGTATGAGTTTCGTGATGTTTGGGGGAAGCACATTTGAAGAACCCCCTTTGCAAATGGCGGTGGGGCAGTACTGTGCCCTCGGTCAGGGCAGAGGATGGGGGTTCACCAAGTCCTGGGGTGCTGGCTCCGTGATGAGCTCCTGGACTGCCACAGGGGTGACTGTCACCCGTGAGGGTCACAGCCACACAAGGTTGCGGGATGGACCTTTGGGTTTGAGTTCTGACCCCAGCGCACATAGGCTGCGCCCCTCCGGCCTTCCCTGCACTCCTCTGTGCCCGCACCCACAGGGGTGCTTTCGGTCTGGAGCTGCCGAGGCTCCAGGAAGCCAAGTCTGGGAGACTCTTGCAGTGAGGAGCGACGGATGGGGGATGGTGGCTGTGGGTGGCTGCGTCCTGAAACGGCACAGACGCTGTGTGAAAGCATCTGGAGATGGTATCGCAGATTCAAATCCAGATAAAACAAGAGCAGTACTCCAGGGCTCTCTGGAGTATCTGTAACAGACGCTGACCCGTGTGCTTGCACCCCGGGCCACCGTTCTCAAAAGTCCATGCACAGGAGGCATGCATGCGTGTGTGCGTGAGTACACACATGCACTTTGTGCACATGCGAGTGTGTGCATTGCATTGCTACATGTACCTGTGTGCATTCCATGCATGTGCATGTGTGTATGCTCCTGGGGGGTATGTGTGAGTGTGCGTGTGCGCATTGTGTGTGGTACATGTGTATGCTTGTGCGTACTCCGGGCATACTTGTGCATGTGTGTGCATTGTGTGCTGCAATGTGCACATGTGTGTGCTGTGTGTGGTATGCTTTGTGCTGCACATGTGCATGTGCGTGCATTGTCTGTGTGTGCACATGTATGAGTGTGTGAGTGTGTGCTCAGCTGTCCCCGCCCGAGCTCGGGGCCCTACTGCAGGGCTGTTTGCTCAGTGTGACTGTCTTGGGTCGCTTCCCTTCAAAGGCTTTAGCTCACACAGCGCTCGGTGCCCACAGCGTGTCTGCACATGATTGGGACACTACCCTGCTCCTGTCCTGGCAAAACAGCTGCACTGCGCTGCCTTCTGCCAGGGAATGCCGGGCCGGGCATGGGTCACGTGGGCTGTGGTCACACATGGTTGCAGCTAGGGGTCAGAGGAGGGGGCTCGGTGGCTGCCTGGCCCCCAGGAGGGGGATCGGTGGCTGCTCGGCCCCTCAGGCACGGTGCCCCGGGCCAAAAGCCCCATGTGTGAGGTGGGAGACACTGGGATCTCAGTGTGGAGCGTGGACCTGGAGCTCGGCGTGGAACGTGGACCTCATCGTGGCTCTCAGCATAGAGCATGGGCCTCGTGTGGAGCCTGGAGCTCCCTGGAGGTGCACAGTGGGGTCACCAGGCCTGTGGGGTCAGATCCTGCGTCCACACGGGAGGCCCTCGTGGTCTGTGGCTCTTTCTCTGCCTGAGAAACACAACATGGCGTCTGAACCAGAGGCCTGGAGAATGCTTTTAGTTAGAGCCGAATATGTGCAGATCACTGGACATCTGCTGTCTCCCTGATACACCCAGAGCTTCCCCAACCCTTCCCAGCGAGGGTCCTCCTCCTGCAGAGAGAGTGAGCCACTGCCCCAAGGAAGCACAGCCAGGACTAGCCAGCCTCCTGGCCTCACCCAGCCTCCCTGACTCCACAGGGGGTCACAGGGTCCCCGCCCATGAGCTGAGGGCCTGGAGGGCGGAAATGGAGCCTGGGTGTACAAGGCAGAGGAGAGGGTGGAGATCTTCATACACACACACACACACACACACACACACACACACACACACACACACACCAGGAAGACATGCACAGCCGCTCTGAGTTGCACAGGGGAGCTGTTAGGGAAAGGGTCTGTAGAAGGACTTTCGGGGACAATGATGGGAATCAGGGTCTGGACCGGGTGCCGTGGCCTGCGCTGAGCCTGACACCTGCCTGTCTGCTACCGAGGGAAACAGGGACAAAGCAGGCCACGGCAGTGACAGGTCTCGCCACCAGGGGGCGCGGCGCTCTGCCCTCTTCGGTGCTGAGCCAGCACCAGCCCGGGGAATGGCGGTGTGTATCTCGTGACAGATGACAGGCCCTGGGGACTTCACACACATCTTCCTGGGTCTGAACTAGGCCCGGTCCCCTGCTGGTGAAGGAACCACAGGCCCTTCTCTCCCCTTCCTGGAAGCACCACCCCCAGGTGCCTGGCCTGCCCCTGCCCTCCTTGGCAGGTGGCCGGGCTGTGGGTGGACGGAGAGGACACGGCTCCTCCGTGGCCACTGTGCAGGTGGGCCGCAGGCCTCTGCCCACGGCGGCAGCGGGGAGGAGCTCTGGAGGGGCCAGGGCTAAAGGGCAGCCCCCGGGACTGTGACCATGGTGGCCCTCCGTCCTCCAGCCTCCAGAAACTGAAGGACACCCACGGCCCCACAGCCGCCTCTGCTCTCGGCCCCTGTCCCGGTGCTGGGCGACGCTCGGAAGATAGAACAGGGGCCCATGGCGAGCAACCTGGCCAAACCTCCCCGCAGCTCGGTGGCACCCCACAGTCCTCACCGCTGCTTTGCAGAAGGGGAAACTGAGGTCACTGTGAGGCTGGCGCTGGAACGCGGCCTGTCCGGCTTTGCAGCCTGGCGCCCCCCCCCCCCAGCAGCTGCACCTGCTTTGGGGGGGTGGAGGTAGAACGAGAAGCCAAAGTGTCCCAGGCCCTCCCTCCCCTGACCCAGGCCTTCCCTCCCCTGTCCCAGGCCTTCCCTCCCCTGGCAGAGCCGCAGCAGGTGAGGGAGGCCGCAGCTTCTTCTCCCTGGGAAATCTCTCGCCATCCAGGACTTTCTAAAGGAATCACAGGCACAGGGCAGGGGTCCTGATGCACGTGGGCCTACTGGTTGATGGAAGATTCTAGGTGAGGCAGCGGGCAGCAGCTGCCCTTCCTCGAGTCGGGTGCTCAGCCCCGGGTGCGGGCAAAGCCGCGTGGCTTCTCCTCTGTGTGAGACCTCGAGCCGGCGCGGGTGCAGAGCTCCAGGCTCTGCGGCAGGGGAGACCCAGCCCGTCCTCCCTGCACGGGGTGCACCGGGCACGCGGGGACAAGTGTCCATCCTGGGGGCACGGATGGGGCGGGGCTCCAGAGACAGCAGCCAGAAAGAGCGAAGGAAGGCAGGCAGGCAGGCAGGGAGGGAGAAAAGAAGGAAAGGAGGGAGGAAAGAAGGGAGGAAGGCAGGCAGGCAAATGGGCTTCGTTCTGGGCTGTGATGCCCATGCCCATGTCTAAGCGGGGCTCGGCGGGAGCCATCTTGTGGGGGACACTGGGCATGGGGAAGGCCCAGCCCAGCCCAGGCTGTGATGCGGGGAGCCTGCCGGAATCCCCAGGGAAGTGGGGGGAGGGGTGGGTCTGGGGATGTGTGGAATGCGCTCACAGGGCATTTGGCCTCCCGTGACCCCTTGGTGGCGCTCCTGAGGACCTTCAGAGGCCTTCCCCTGCGGGGCGCTGCATCTGGGCCCCGGGGAAGGGACCCTGGGTGAGGGAGTGTTCTTGAAGTTTCCTGAAGTGGGTTGAATGGGTTCCACCAGGCAAGCGGAGGCAGGCAGGGCCCTGCAGGGACCGGCCAGGGCCTGGCCGCCCGGGGAGGGGTCCCGGCCTGCGCCAGGATGAACTGGTAGGAGGACTGGAGTTTTAGGCCAGAGGGGCAGGGCCCGTGGGTCCTGGGGCCCCTCCCCACGGGAGGGGGTGGGACCGACCCAGGTTCTGTGGGCTCAGGACTCAGACTTAACACGATGCCTCTGGCCCAGGGCCAATCCTGCCTCTGAGTCTGTATGTTTGTAACCATCTCATTTAGCAACAAGATGGCACACCAAGCCCAAGAGGGGAAACAGGTAAATGCCGAGCAATTACACAGCGAAAAGTCGAGAGCCCAGCTCTGGGGCCTTGTGCTTGCGTCTGAGCTGCTCAGGCGGCAGAGGCACGGAGCACAGCTCCAAGGCCGGGCTGGGAGGCACTTACCCCCCACGAGCCAGCAAAAAGCAACAAGTGGATGTGTGGCTCAAGGGGTTGAGCACAAGGGCCCCAGCTCAAGCCCCAGTACTGGCAGGAAAAGAAAAAGAAAATCAAGGCAAATACTTGGAAGGGTGCAGCACTTTTGTACCTATGGAGATGAGCAGACAGGGAAGGGCGTGGGAAAGTGGCCAGCCAGCCAGGTGTTGGCAGCTGGTGTGTGTGTGTGTGTGTGTGTGTGCGCGTGTGTGTGGCTAGAGTTGTTTGCAGTCTGGTAGGGGTCACCTCATCCCCAGGACCCCAGCAAAGCCCCTTCTAGAAGTTTACCTAATGGGTAAAGTTGCAAACGAATTCTGAGATTTCTGCTTGGCCATGGGAATCTAGCCCCGAGCAGATGCAAGCTGCCAGTCTCAAGTAGACACACAGAATAAGCCACCTCTAAATCTAAATGCACCGACGTGGAAAGATAATCTGGGTCTCTTGTTTGTTTGCTTTGCCTAGGGCTTGAACTCTGAGCCTGGGCGCTGTCCTGGAGGCCCTTGTGCTCAAGGCTAGCATTCTACCTCTTGAACCACAGCTTCACTTCCAGCTTTCTCTGTGATTAATTGGAGATAACAGTAGCCAGTTCTTAGGGTTTGTAAATAAGATTGTGGGCATTACTTAAGAGGCTGACATTGGAAGACAGCAGTCTGAAGCCAGGGCAGCATGAAATTCTGTGAGACTTTTTTTTTTGGTTGTGGGGCTTGAACTCTGGGCTTGGGCGCTGTCCCTCAGCTCTTCAGCTCAAGGCTAGTTGCTCTACCACTTGAGCCCCAGCACCACTTCCGGTTTTCTGGTGGTTAATTGGTGATAAGAGTGTCACAGACTTTCTTGCCTGGGCTGGCTTTGAACCACGATCCTCAGATCTCAGCCTCCTGAGCAGCTAGGATTACAGGCGTGAACCACGGGCACCCGGCTCAATGAGACTATTATCTCCAATTAACCAACGAAAAGTCAGATGTAGAGAAGTGGCTTGAGTGGTAGACCTCCAGCCTTGAGCAGAAAAAGCTAAAGGACAGCACCCAAGACTTGAGTTCAAGCCTCAGGACAGGTGCACATGTGTGTGTGTGTGTGTGTGTGTGTGTGTTAAAGGGGTGAACTGTTTTTGGTAAAAAATAAAAAATCAGAGCTTGAATGCAGGGCCTTGATCTCACTGGTTTGCTTGCTGGTGCTCTACCACTTGAGCCACACCTCCGGCACTGAATTTTGCAGGTTAACAGAAGATGGAATCTCATGGGCTTTTCTTTTTTTTTTTTTTGTCGATCGTGGGGCTTGAACTCTGGGCCTGGGTGCTGCCCCTCAGCTCTTCAGCTCAAGGCAAGTGCTCTACCACTTGAGCTACAGCGCCACTTCTGGTTTTCTGGTGGTTTTATTGGAGATAGGAGTCTCACGGTCTTTCCTGCCCGGGCTGGCTTTGAACCGTGATCCTCAGATCTCAGCCTCCTGAGTAGCTAGGATTACAGGCGTGAGCCACCAGCGCCCAGCTTCTCATGGACTTTTCTACCCAGGTTAGCTCTGAATTGCAATCCTCTGGATCTTAGCCTCAGAAACACTAGAATTACAGATGTGAAACAGTGGTACCTGAAGAATAAACTTCAACACAAGACAAAACAAATCCCTGTTCAAAGCCAGCCCGGGCAGGAAAGTCCATGACACTCTCATCTCCAATTAACCACGAGAAAACAGGAATTGGAGCTGTGGCTCAAAGTAGTAGAGTGCTGCTCGCCTTGAGTGAAAGAGCTCAAGGACAGTGCCCAGGTCCTGAGTTCAAGGCCCTCCGCTGATTAAAAAAGTAATTAATTAAAATATTGCTTCTGCAAATCTAAAATAAAGATGCATCAGAGATTTGATTGACCCCACCAGTTAACGACGGACCCAACAGTGGAGATGGCATCAACATTCAAAGAATTCACACACACACACACACACACACACACACACACACACACACACACACACACACACACGCTGAAATGAATTTACAAATACATGCGAAACTGGCCGCTGGGTTCCAAGGGACAAAGCTCATTTGCATTTCTATAGGTGAAACCATTTGCATACTAAATACAATAAAGACAATGAGAGCTCTGCCTGAAAGCGGTCCCCCAATTCTTTATCCACCTCAAGGCCGGCAGCAAGGAAACCTCTTAGCACCTCCATGTTGGGGGGGGGGGCTTGTTCCCGGGGGCCATCCCTCCCTTCACAGACGGCCGTTCAGCAGCGCAAAGTCTGACAAAGGGGCTTGAGCCAGCGTGGGACATTTGAATAAGAAGGGAGCCGGGGCCCCACCTCACCCCCACCCCCTGTGGCGCTGCCCCTCCCCCTCCCCCCTCCCCCCTCCCCTGCCTCACCTTGAAAGGCCAGCCAGCCCTTTCCGCGCACGTACCCAAGTTTGGTAAAAAGTTGACTTTAAAAAGGAAAACCCAGTTGATCCTGGCTCGTGCATTTGTTCAAAAGTTTGCGTCCCGGAGCCCGCGGGCCGTGGTGCGACCCTGGAGGCAGAGCTCCGCCTGGCTGCTCTGCAAAACAGAGGGAAAGCGGGATTACCCCCGAGGGTTGTTTGGGGAGGAAATGAGGCCCTGTTTGCCACGTGGCTGTTTGGCCCTGGAGCAGCGGCGGTGCCACCGTGGTCGCCGCAGTGTTCAGCTGCCGAGGAGGAACGAGGCCGCCAGGGCAGGGGCCAGGTTGCTGCAAGATAGGAGCGTGGCTGTGTGCACGCTGAGGCTCCTAGCTAGAGGCCAGCCTGGGCCGACACGTCGGAGAGATTCTTATCTCCCACTAATCAGTCAGAGGCAGAAAGTGGAGCTGGGGTGTCAGTGGGTTTTGTGTCAGGGTGCGCACGTGTTAGGTGTGTGTAGTGTATGTAGGGGGTGCATACATGAGAGTTGCTTGTGTGCACGTGTGCACATGCACGCACACGTGTGCACTCGTGTGTATGTGTGTGTGCATAGGCACCAAGTGCCCACAGAGGCAGCGTTTGGCTGTCCCGCACTGCTCACAGGAGGAGGGGGTCCCAGGCCGGGGGTCTCAGGCTGGGGGGGGATATCCCGGTGTCAGGAGGCCAGGTGGGGGGGACCAGCCCACGAGAGGCCACGTCCCTGCAGCACGGCCCCCTGCATGGACTCCAGGGCCCGTGGGGTTGGCCCCACCCGGAGGGGGGCAGCTAAGCTCGTGGGGAGGGGGGGTGAACTTGAACTTGGATGGAGCAACAAGGCCTGGAGCCTTGCTGGGGCTCAGGGGCACCAAGGGCGCTGCCCGGGGGTTCCTGGGTCCACCTCCAGAGGGGCCTGGCACTAACGCCTGAGCCTCTCCTCAGAGGGGACCCCCTTCCCGGCCACTTCCCAGGCCGCGCAGGCCTGGCACCGCCTCGAAGGCGAGCGGCATGCGCACGGCTGCAGCCCCCGAGGTAACGGCGTTCTCACTCAGCGAGTAACGGGCCTTAGCCTCAGCCTGGCAGCTCATCTGAGGACGACGGTTCGAAGCCAGCCTAGGCAACAAAGTCCCTAAGATTCATATCTCCAATTAAGTACCAAAAACCTGGAAGTGAAGCTGTGGCTCACGTGGTGGAGCACCAGCCTTGAGTGAAAAAGCTCAGGGACAATGCCCAGACCCTGAGTTCAAACCCAAGGCCTAACCCAAAAAAAAAAAAACAAACAGCAAGAAGGAGACAGGGCAGGAGTAGCACCTGGACCTTGCTCATAAAAGAAAACGCTTGTAGGTCACGGTGGTACATTCCTATAATCCCATCCCTGGGAAGACTGAAGAAGGATCGTGAGTTCAAGGCCAGGCTGAGTTGTGCAGCACGACCTTGTCTAAAAAAAAGAAAGAAAGAAAGAAGAAAAATGGAGAAAGAGATGGAGACCAGAGACAGAAAGACAGTGAGACAAAGAGACCAAGACAGAAAAGAAAAAAGGAAACAAGAGAAGAGAAAGATAAGAGACAACCTCAGGACCTTTGCTCAAGCTGTTCTCTCCTAGGAGCACTCTTCCCTTCCCCGAGGCCTGGTTTTCAGTTCCCAGAGTCAGCCCCGCGCCTCCCATGCAGGAGCACTTTCAACCCCTGGAATGACATAAATGACAGTTTACACAAAACTTAGTTGTTCTCTGTGGCCCCCAGGGGTCTGGAGGCCCTTGGGAGCCACGGTGTGTCTCAGTGTCAGGACTCCTTGGCCGTCCAGCCATCCGTATAAGGTACACAGTAGGAGCACAATTGTGAATTCTGTGCAAAGGCCCCACTGTGCAAAGGTGCCCCACTGTCCAGGATGCAGGCCTTGCTTTCCCTGCCTGCCGCTGCTGCCCTGAGCACTCAGAAGGCGCCACATCCTGCCCCTGCGGGTGCGTCTTTCTCTCCCACTGTGGGGCCTCATCCTGGCCCCATGTCCCCAGGCTGGGCCTGCAGCCCGACTTCCAAGATGGCCATCAGGGCCCAGGGGGTGAGGACTGAACTGGTCAGAACCGGCCAGGCTGCTCCCGGGCCTACACTCATCCAGAGATGCACTGGCCAGGCTGTGCCGAAGGTGGGGTACAGGCCTGGCACACGGGCCCTCCCCCCTCCCGCCCGGGCAGCGACAGGCAGGCTCTGCTGGCAGAGCGTCTGCCTCTGCAGACACACGCGTCCTTCCCCACAGCCCCCCACGCTCTGCAAGCCACTGGCGGTGTGGGCGCCCGGGGACTCCTCCAAGGCCAGTGTCCCACCCGTGGCTCCCCACGGGGACCCGGAGCGGGCAGCGTGGCCGTGCTGGGACATCCTGGAAGGTGCCCGGGCAGGTGAGGAGCTTTGGAAACTGGGAGAAAGAGCACGAAGGAGGGAAGGCGGGAAGGCTGGCTGGGCCTGCGCCCCGCTGGGGACACACCAGTCTGGCTGCTCTGATCTCTTCCAAACGCGAAAATGCTTCTCGGGCCCCGCTGGGCCCCCCAGGGACCCCTCAGCGTCCAGGGCTGTGTGTGATCAGCAGGAACACGTGCTGCCCGCAGGTTTTGCATGGAGCCCAACCGCAGCGCCCCCCCCCCCTCCGTCTCTGGAGCTGGCTGTGGTGAGCTCACAGAATTCTCACCAGGCGGTGTCCAGCCCGTTGTGGCTGCGCCTGTCCTTGGTGTCCAGAAGGGGGCAGTGTTCTGCTGAGAGAGCGCGCACGAGGCGGGGTTGGGGGCTGGGTGGGGTGTCCAGGCCAGGCCCCGGCTGTCCAGCCGCCCGCGCTGCTCTCCCACATCTTTGCCCAGTGTGACGGGAACACGCAGGTCACCTGGCACACCGGCCTCAGGGACCAGGGGCCTCCCGGATGAGAAGAGCACGCTTCTTGTGTTCCTCTGTCAGCAAAGGAGAGCAGCAAAGTCAAGTGCTCCTCCTCCTGTTCCAGAAAAGACCAGCGGCTCACTCACGCCATGGGCCGAGCTACTCAGGAGACTGAGATTTGAGGATCCCAGCGCCACGCCAGTTGGGGCAGACAAATGGGAGAGACTCCTAACTCCAAGTAAGCAGCACAAAGCGGGAAGTGGAGGTGTGGCTCGAGTGGTGGAGCGCCAGCCTGGAGTGAAAAAGCTCAGGGACTGCGCCCAGGCCCTGCGTGAAGTCCGAGCCCCAAGACCAGCACAGCCAATCAATCCATCCATCCATGTGGAAAGTTCCATAGCAAACAATTAGGAATTGGAGATGAAAACCCAGACAGAAGCTCAGGACTTCCGCAGTGGCGGCTTCCCGGGAGCTCATGGCCCGCAGGCAGCCTCTGCCTCCTCGCCTGGAAACTGGGGGCAACAGGAGACACTGCCATGGCGGGTCCCCTGGGTATGGCCGCCCACCGCCGGGGCGGGGCCGGTGGGCGGGGCCAGGGTCCGGTGGGCGGGGCCCGGCGGGCGGGGCAGGTGGGCGGGTCCGGTGGGCGAGGCCAGGTGGGCGGGGCCGGGGGCAGGGTCCGGTGGGCGGGGCCCGGTGGGCGGGGCAGGTGGGTGGGGCCAGGTGGGCGGGGCCTGTGGGGGCAGGTGGGCGGGCCGGTGGGCGGGGCCAGGTGGGCAGGGCTCCTCCTCCAGGGCGGGACCCAGCACACCTTCCCAGGGTGCAGTCCAACCTAGGACCCCACATCACTGTGGTAGCTCAGGTATTTCATCCACCTTCCCATCTCCTGCACCCCGAATCATGCCACCCACTCAGCTTCTCCTGCACATCAGAAGGGACACGCGGCGCTTGTGCGGTGCCTGACGTGCACTGTCCCTGGTGCCCACCGTCCACGCAGTCACCCGGCGATGCGGTCTGGGAAGGTGATGTGTGTGCGTGTGTGTGCGTGTGTGTGTGTGTGCGTGCGTGCGTGTGTGTGTGTCCCTTGTTATTCAGAGTCCGCAGTGAACACGGTGACTAGACAGGCCCGGAGCCTGCCTGCAAGAGGCCGTGCTGCGCGCCCCGAGGGAATTCTCCTGTACCATCCTCACTGGTGGCCGGTCCACGGCCGTGACCACGGTTCTCGGGGGGCAGCGGCCCCCCCCAAGGGCCGTGGCCAAGCAGACACGCTAAGTGTGGAGGTGAGGTTGGGGGCTCTGGATCCCCAGTGCTTCCCTCTGCGGTCCCCACGCAGCAGCCGCTCAGCCTTGCCAGGCACGTGGGCGCCCAGTGGCTCGGCGCCCGGTTCCCAGCCTTGCGAGAACTGGCCGGGCCCGCGGGAGAGAGCCCACCAGAAGGACGCTTCCTGGGTGCGCCATTATGTGATTAGTGCCGTTTTGTTCTCTGCAGACCGGGGTGGGGGGGGGGCGGGGGCTGGGGAGCTGGGGGGGCTGGTGGGGGAGAGGCACTGTCTGTGTGGCCTCCAGAGGTCGGGTGCAGTGCCAGAGCCCAGAGCCCGGAGCCTAGAGCCTGGAGCCCAGGCTGCAGGGGCTCTGCCAGCCCAGGGACAGGGCTTCATTTCTGCTCAAATGAGCACTCTCTCTCTCTCTCTCTCTCTCTCTCTCCTCTCTCTCTCTGAAGTCCAGAGTGGCCCTTGTGGCTTCCAGGAAGGCTTGGACAGCAAGTTCAGCCTCCGTCCAGGGCCCCGGACGGCCTCGCCTCCCCAGTGTCCAGCACAACGGGCAGCCAAGGGTTAGGCTGTTCAGTCGGTTCTGGGTTCTAGTTGCTCCCAATGTCCACCAAAGGCGCCTGCTGGCCCCATGGAGACTGTGTAGGCCTGGGAAACAGCCAAGACTCTGAATGGAGGTGAAGACCCACGTCCAGCATCCAGGACCGCTGGCCTGACCAGCAGGGGCTGGCTGCCCCCAAAGGCGCGAGGTGGGGGGAGGGGAGAAGGGATATCTCATTCAAATCCCAAATGGATTTGGGCGCCGTGGCCAGGAGCTGTGATCCCTGCTAGGTGGAGAGAGGGAAGAGCCAGTGTTGAGGCCAGGAAGGGAAGAAAGGTCTCCAGCTCTCATCTCAGCAAATAAGCCAGGAATAGCGGCGTGTGCTTGTAATCCCAGCTACACTGGAGGCATAGGTAGGGGGATTATGGTCTGAGGCTGGACCACATCTGAAAAATATGGCAACACAGGAAAGAGCTGAGGGTGCCGCTCAAGTGGTAGAGTGTCTGATTTTCAATGGTGATGTCCTGAGTTCAAACCCATGGGTGCGCATGCACACACACACACACACACACACACACACACACACACTCTCCTGGTGACCAGAGCTAGTGTCCCCTCCCACTTGAAGCAAACCATTGCTTCCAAGGACTGGTCAGGAGTCAGGACTGGTCCCTGACCCTGTGCTGGTCTGGCCACTGAAGAGGTCCGGCGGGAAGCCCCGCCATTTTCTGCTGGAGAAGTTTTTAAGCTGCAGCATTTCATGTTTAAAACAGAAAAGGGATCCGGGTGGAGGCGGACACAGGAGAGAAAGTGGATGAGGCAAACACCGTGAAGGATGGTAACCAGTGGGCGTGGTGGCACACACCTGTAATCAGTACTCAGGAGGCCAGGACAGGAGGCTGGAGAGATGAAGGCCAGTGTGGGCCACCTGGGAAGACCCCGCCCCCAAACAGACACACAAGATAGGAAACAAAGCCCACGTAGCCAACACATGGCATATGAAAAGATAAATCCATGTTGTTATTAATTACAAATGGAAATGAATGCACCGGTAGGGGTTTTAAAGTGCAAATAAAAAAAATCACTATGTCGGGTGAGGCAGCGAGCGAGCGAGCGCAGCAGGTCCAAGCATGAAGAGTATTTGCGGCTGTTCTAGAGGAGACCCCACTACAAAGAAATGTCCGCGTAGACAAGCGCAGACCGGAAGCTGTTAAAAGTGAGGGCTGGCTGGACACCGGCGGCTCGCGCCTGGAATTCTAACTGCTTAGGAGGCTGAGATCTGAGGATCCTTGCTGGAAGCCAGCCTGGAGGAAAGTCCCCGAGACTACGATCTCCAATTAACCACCAAAGCCAGAAGCAGAGCTGTGGTTCAAGGGTGAGAGTGCTAGCCTTGAGCAAAAAAGCTCAAGGGCAGTGCTCAGGCCCTGAGTTCAAGCCCCAGGACTAGTACTAGAGAGAGAGACAGAACTAAAATAGAACTTTCAGGAAACGTGGAGCAGACAGTAAGCCTTACCCGCTAGGGCTACAACCCGATCGCTGCGGTGGCTTTACTTTCTCCGCCAGGTTTGGCTCTAATGTCCCTAGAGGAACAGATTTCATTAGCCATGGGGGTGGGGGGGATGTTTAAAGCAATGCTAGGGAGGGGGTGTGGCTTTGGCATTATGCGTCTGGAATTCACCTGTGGCCTCTGACTTGCGGCGCATGCGTGTGCCAGCCCTCCAAGAAGGGAAGGCAGCAGCTGGGGACACCTGCCATGCTTTGTGTGTGTGCACACGTGTGTGTGAGTGTGTAGATGGGAGTCGTGTGTACCTGTGTGCGTCTGTGTGCAGGTGTGGCGTGGAGGAGGGTTGCTGGGACCCTGACTGCCGTGGGTTTGGTGAGGCCCCGATGCCTGCTGGGGACCCGCGCACCGCGGCAGTGCCCACGGGCACTCTGGGCTGGCACAGCTGGTATCTGATGAGTGGAGCCCAGAGGTCTACTAGACACCCACACAAAGCATGATCCCTCAAGGTGATGAGGCCCCCCCCAAATGTCGGCGGTGCCGAACCTGGGGAGCCCTGGTCCTCACCCACGCCGTCACCTCCGACACGCGCTGCATTTGCAAGGAGTGTGTCTGTTGTTGCTGGCGGTGTGTGGTGCCGGTCCTGAGGCTTGAACTCAGGGCTGGAGCGCTGTCCCTGAGCTTTTGTGCTCAAGGCTAGCACTCTGCCACTGGAGCCACAGCTCTACTGCGAGCCTTTTGGTGCTGAGTTGGAGATGAGAGTCTTGTGGACTTTCCTGCCTGGGTTGGCTTCCAACCGAGACCCTCAGATCTCAGCCTCCTGCGTGGCTAGGATTACAGGCGTGAGCCACAGGCGCTCTATTCAAGGAGTGTTCGTGGAATGGAGCGCTGTGTGATGTTTAGAGAGCGCTGAAGACTCACCCAGCCGCAGGCTCACAGAGACAGAGGCAAGAGAGCAGGTATTCGCATGCCACCTGCTTGTCTTTTCTAAGGCCGCTTTTATCATTAAAAAGGAAGGCAGGGGGAAGGGAGTCTCCAAACACGGTTCCCGGCTTTAAAGTGGCATGACAGCAGCTCGCTGGCCGGGGCATGGGCACTTGGGAGAGTCCCTCGTTCTCACCGCTGCAGAAGGGACACATAATGCTGTTTCGATTTGTGTCCAGAACATTCTGCAGGCCCTGGGCTGGCTGCCCAGGCTGGAGCCCGGCCTGGGTTTCTGGGATGGAGTCAGGGCAGGTGCGTTTTGGGGGCCAGGGGAGCCCTTGTGGATGGCCTCGCCTCACCCCACTTCTGGCTGAGCTGGATGGCACCCAGCCTCGGTTTCCCCTCTGCTCCGCCCTACAGCCCTCTGCCCCTTGGGTTCGCAAGGGGTGGATGGCACGTGAGCCTTTGTGATGGACAGAGGTGATGGTCACAGCCGTGTGCCCCCCCACACTCATCCACAGCGGTCAGGACACCAGGCGACCCAAACCCCATTTTCCCAGCTTTATCCCCAGATCCGGAAACCTCCCTGGACCCAGAAGTCATTTTATTTCTTCACTGTTGTCCTGGGAGACAGGGAGCTTTCTCATCAATGCCAAAGGCAGACAGAGAGGAGGGCTGGACCAGAGGCCCGTTCACACCCCCACCCCAGCCCCCCTGCGAGCCCCTATTTACAGCGGAGCTGTAAGCCAGCGCTTGTAAAAGCAGCTTGCTTGGGCCTGACCTTCCCCATTCATGTAATGTGATATTGCACGCTTGGCCGGCCTCAGCCCGCGCCTGACATATGTCGTCAGCTGGGCGCTGCCGCCCCTCGCTATTAAGACGGTTCTGGAAGCATATGTGGGAATGGAGACTGGGGGGGGGGGAGCGGCAGGAACGCAGGCAATTAGGGGGAGCCCACCCCGCCCGCGTGGCTGGGCTGTGGGAGGAAGTTCAGGACGTCTCTGACGAGCATGGAAACAATTAGTCAACAAATAATCCTGGAAAAGGCAACTTAAAACAACAACAAAAACTAGGAACCTGGTTCAATGAGCCAGTAAACACTGCCCCGCCCCCACCGGCCATGTGGGGCTGCATCTGGGCCTGGGGAGACAGTCACCCCCCAACATGCTGGAAATAATGACTTCCCTTGGTAATTTCCTGCCGGAAGTGGCTTCGGTGACCTTCCAGGGGTAAAGGAAGAAGCCAGGTGAACCTCGAGTCCTCCCAACGTGAAGAACCCCGCCCCCACCCCGTGCTCCTGGAAACCCACAGACAGCAGTGGGGAGGGGCGGACGGGCAGAAAGCTTTTATCAGGACGGGGTGGCCGACCCCAGTGATGCTGCGTGGAGACCGGCTCCTTCTCCACTGCTTCCTGTCGCCGCCACCGGGACACCTGGCTGCTGAACACTTGTTTTTATTTTAGCTCATTTGTATGTAAGACTGATTGGCCCGGCTCACGCTGGTAACCCTAGCTACCCAGGCGACCGGGAGGGGTAATGACCGTTCAAAGCCAGCCTGGGCGAGAAAATCCAGGAGACTTTTACCTCCAACGAACCAGCCAAAAAAAGCCACGGGAAAGAAGCTGTGGCTCAAGCGATAGAGGGTCAGCCCTGAGTGGAAAAGCTAGGGGTTAGTGCACAGGTCCTGAGTTCAAGCTCCAGCATGAGCACAGGCACACGCATTCACGTGCGCACACGCACGCACAAGAACGAACAGTTTGATGAGTAAAATGCTTAGAACTACGTGTGTGAATGAATCTGCCTTTCCAGCTGTCCATTTTCCATCAACTTGAAACCGATCACGTTTTTCCCATCAAAGATCTGACGCCCTGCAGCTCAGATCTGCTGAAGTTCAACCACTTAACGATCACACTGCCTTTGCCAAAGCAAAGGATGCAACAGCCCGATTTCCACGCGGGACCTTGTGCACAAGGCTCCGGATCATCGCTCCCCACCAGGGGCGACGTCCCGCAATGCCGGCTGTGTTCCCACCACGCAGCCAGCTCGACATGCCACCTTTTAATCACAGTAAAAATGGAAGCCGGGCGCCAGTGGCCCACGCCTGTCATCCTAGCTACTCAGGAGGCTGAGATCTGAGGATCGCGGTTCAAAGCCAGCCTGGGCAGGAAAGTCCGTGAGACTCTTATCTCCAATAAACCACCAGAAAACCAGAAGTGGTGCTGTGGCTCAAGTGGTGGAGTACTTGCCTTGAGCTGAAGAGCTGAAGGACAGCGCCCAAGCCCAGAGTTCAAGCCCCACGACTGACAAAAAAAAAGAAAAAAGAAAAAAAGGATGCCACCTGTTTCTTTCACTTTCTCATGGCATAGCTACTGAAAAGGGAAAGTGTCCATGTGCAACTCACGTGCTTTTCTCCGACGGCATTACGTCAACCCTCTCCCCTGGGGCCTCTGGTAGGGCAGCGGGTGGATGCCAGCCCAGCCCCCACAGGAGTCCAGCGCTGCACAAGAGGAGATGACGCTATCCTGACGCAGGGGCTGAGAGCAAGGCCCCAGGAAGTCGTGAGGCCTGGAACTCGGCCTGGCGCTGGCCCTCGCTCCCCTGGGCGCCCCTCTCCAACAAATAGAGTGGGGAGCATTTCAGTGGGCTGGAAGGGGAGGAAAAAGTCTCAGGAGATGCAGTGTGTCCCTTCAGGCAGGTCTCTTGGCGGCTTCCTGCAGGGCCTGTGCGTGCCAGCGCGCGTGACCATGTGGAGGAGGGACGCTGCCCTCTGAGTTCTTCAAAACCATCGGCGGTGGACCCCGTCTTCCCTGCCAGCCCTGCCAACCCCCGGGGGGGGGGCAGCCCCAGCCAGGCGCCCTGCCCCCGCCCCCAGAAACCCCTCCACGCACACACACACACACACACACACACACACACACACATGTGCGCACACGCGCACACACAACACACACACACACACACACGCAGGCAGCCTTTTTGGACGGAGGAGCCCCCTAGGCAGGGCTACAACGTGTCCAGGGCTGGCACCGCTGAGTTCGGCACGGAACAAGGTGGGCCTAGCCCACAGTGACCGTGGCGTTGGGCTGGGAAGGTGGCTCAGTGGTAGAGCGCTTGCCTTGCATGCATGAGGCCCTGGGTTCGATTCCTCAGCACCACATAAGCAAAAAGAAAAAAAGCCGGAAGTGGTGCTGTGGCTCAAGTGGTAGAGCGCTAGCCTTGAGCTGAAGAGCTGAGGGACAGCGCCCAGGCCCAGAGTTCAGGCCCCACGACCTGACCCAAAAAAAAAAACCCCACAAAACAGTGACCGTGGCGTGTGGTGGCAGCTGTCACTGCTCTTCTGGGTGCTCAGCTCGGTGGCTTTCGTGCCGTGTTCGCCAGGTCAGAGTTTGCATTCTGAGCCCGGCCCAGGCTGGGCTGCGGGGACCAGCCTCCTCCCCTGCCTGCCTCTCCCCCTCCTCCCCTCCCCGAGGGGACAGCAAGCAGGTTGATCTGCAGGAAGACATGACAGAGTATGATATGAATGGACCATGATAGGGGAAGGAGCCAGACAGGGTCACAGGCAGCCAGGGTCCAGGCTGGTTTTAGCCAGGGTCTTCTCCTGGAGCCCTAGAGGGACAGCTTTTAAATCAGATTGATGTCATAAGTAGCTCTGGGCCCTGATGGCTCCCACCTGTAATCCTAGCTACTCAGGAGGCTGAGACATAGAGGGTTGAGATTTAAAGCCAGCCAGGGCAGAAATGTCCAAGAGAGTCCAATTAAACAGCAAAATGCTGGGTTGGAGGCATGGCTCAAGTGGTAGAGCACCCTGAGTACAAATCCCGCTACAAGCAAGAGAGAAAAATGAGTAGCCCTGGAGCCCAGAGCTGGGGGAAGACTTAATCTCACCGTGTCGCCAGCCATGCCGGTGATAGGAAGGGAAAATGTGGGGTTTCTCTGCCCCAGAAAGCACCCCAGGATTGGCCTCGGGTAATGGTGTGTTTGCCGTACGCAGTCATGAAATGTGATGGCAAGCCACAGCTTAGGAGGGGAGGACACCGGCAGCGTCCCGCCATGTCCCAGACCCACACGATGCCACTTCGTGTTTTATTAGGATCGAGACCAGGTGAGAGGCCACGTGGCGGCTGAAGGGTCACCCACAGACCACGGTGCACAGCGAGTCACAGGTCCTACCCTGCAGGGGTTGGCCTCCTCCTGAGTGTCAGGTGCCTGTCAAGGGAGGACATCGGAGTGGCCCTGACTGATGATTCCCCATGCCCGACTGACAACACCTGCCATCACGGCTGCCATCACGGCTGTCATCGCACGCGCTCAGTTATGATTTAATTTACGCTTCGTGTGTCACCAGCCGCACAGACTGGGAGTCATCTCGAAGACGCTGCTGACAGCTGTGGGGTCCCCTTGCTGGGGGCGCACAGCCTCCACCCACAGAATTGGCAGTGGGTAGCGCCAGCCTGGAAACCAACATCAGGGCCAAGAAGGGAGCGGGAGGGAGGGCAAGGCCACGGCACCTAGGAGCCTCCGCCCGCCAAGCCACCGGCCACACTGTATCCCCCCACCCTTCCTCCAAATGAATACGAATTTCTGCATTGTGCTCTGGGCCAGATTCTCACTGCCTGGCTGTGAGTGACCGGCGCTTACACGCGTGGATCTTCTGAAAACGCCTGCCGGGAGGAGGCGGTGATGTCACTGATGGCCTGAAGAGCGGCGTGGCCGCCGGCGGTGGGCTGGGCTCTGGGCTCACTGGATTCCAGATTCCAACCCAGGAACAGGACTGCACCGTGGAGCCCAGAGTCATTCTTTTTCCCCAAGAACCAAGGCCCTCCCTGCTTTTCCTAAGCGTGGTCTTGCTTTGTCTAGTGAGAAAGTAGGGGTGCCTTTGTGCCCATAAGAAGCATGTGATGACTGGGGGGCATCGGTTGGCATACCTAGTTCCTTAGAATATACCAGGGGTGTGGGGCGCAGTGCTCATACCTGCAATCCCAGCTACTCAGGAGGCTGACGATGGAAATTTGAAGACAGCTCCGGAAGAAAAGTCTACAGGACTCTCCAATGAGCCGGCAAAAAGCTGGGAGCAGAGCTGTGGCTCCAGTTTTAAGTGAAAAGGCCACGTGAGAAAATAAGGTCCTGAGTTCAAGCCCTGGTACAAACACTGTCTGTGCCTACGTGCATGAGCGTGTGTGCGCGTGCCACCCAGGGAAGTCAACTCACCGTAGAAGTCACGGTGGCCACTGTCACAAATAGCTAGACATGTTGGACAGCATACGTGTTACCTTGGACTTCAGGACGCTGGCGGTCTGCGGGGCGGGGGCTGAGCGCTCCCTGGGGGCTGGGGGTGAGAGGGGAACCATTCTCCCCTGTCCCCGCTTCTAGAAGCCGCTGGCTCCTTCCTCCACCTCCAAGCCAGGGCCTCCCCTGACCTTCTCCCACGGCTCCTCGCCCACTGCTGAGCCCCGAGCCCCGGAAGCAACCACTCTCCCTCTGTGGAGCAGGCTGCTGCCACCATTGTCAGGTGGGCGGGGCAATTCCTTCCACCATCCCCTCCTTCCCCCCTTTTTTTTTTTTGTCGGTTGTGGGGCTTGAACTCTGGGCCTGGGCGCTGTCCCTCGGCTCTTCAGCTCAAGGCTAGCGCGCTACCACTTGAGCCACAGCACCACTTCCAGCTTTTTCTGCTTATGTGGTGCTGAGGCATCGAACACAGGGCCTCATGCATGCCAGGCGAGCACTCTACCACTGAGCCACCTTCCCAGCCCTGCCATTTCCCCCTTTTTAAAGAATCTCTTTCCAGTGCCTCAGCCAAACCCTGGGCAGTACACTGAAGCGCTCACCCCATGTTTTCCTTTCTTCTCTTGCTACGGACATGTCTCAGTCACAAGCTACAAGACCGTAACATCAGTGAAGCCCGAGGCCTGAAGTGGCCCCTGGGCCAGGCCCCGTCCTGCGGCCTCCTGCTGGGCCAACACGAGCCATGCACGCTAGGAAGCCAGGAATCGGGGACCACAGCAGGTGTGCGCAGCGAGACTCAAACCCATGTCAGCCTTGGACCCGGTGTCCGGTTACTTCCTCCCTGCCCTGCTGCCCTGGGGGCCCGCTGGACCCCCGGGACCTCCTAGGCAGAAGACACCGAAGACGAGCCACCACTTGCTGCAAGCTGATCTTTTTCATAAAAATGGGATTTGAGGGCTAGGCAGGTGGCTCAGTGGGAGAGCACTTGCCTCGCATGCATGAAGTCCTGGGTTCGATTCCTCAGCACCCCATACACAGAAAAAGCCGCAGGCAGCCCTGTGGCTCAAGTGGTAGAGTGTTCGCCTTGAGCTGAAAAGCTGAGGGACAGCGCCCAGGACCTGAGTTCAAACCCCATGACTAAAATAGGGATTTGAAACCCTAGGCTGGGAGTGGGGGCGACTGTGTGCGGGTGCCAGCACCACAGCCAGCGCTCTACATGCCAGCCTGGCATGTTGCTGATTAAAGAGTCTCACGGACTTTACTTTTCTACCTGAGCTGCCTACGAACCTGGATCTTCCAGCTCTCAACCTCCCAACTAGCCATGACGACAGCCATGAGCCCCCGGCACCAGCCTTGACACGTGCTTAACCGTTCAGTAAGAGACTCAGACCTTGCAGGTTTGCGGCTAGTCCTTCCTGTGTGTGTGTGTGTGTGTGTGTGTGTGTGTGTGTGTGTGTGTGTGTGTGTGTGGTGTATTGGATTCATTTGTTTGTTTTGCTCTTTCCTTTTCTGTCTCTGTTTTTGGAAAACACCACTGCTTCAGAGAACACCTGTTTCCAGTTGCGTGGCGGGTCCACCACGGTGTGAGTTCAGGCGGTGGCTCACGCGTGCTGTCTGGGGAACTGAGCAGAGCCGAGCGGAGCAGCAGGCATCCGTGATGGCAGGAATGCTCTCTGGAACTGCACAGAGCATCCTCGGCCTCTGGGAAGCGATTTTCTCCGCCCAAGGCTCAGCCCCACCTTTGGGAGAGCGGAGACTGGACATGCTGGGGGGTGGGGGCCGTGTGTGTGTTGTGTGTGTGTTTGGGGGGGGGTCAAGGCTGGCTTCTCTGTACCCCAGGCCGAAGGCAGAGCTGTGGATGGAGCCAGTGGGAACTGAGGCCTTCGGGACCAGGTCCCTGCACATGCTCGGGGCTCCCCGCCTCATCCCCTCCCCTCCTCTCCCCTCCCCTCCCCATTCCCTCCTCTCCCCTCCCCTCCCTTTCTCATCCCCTCCCTCTCCCATCCCCTCGCTCTCATCCCCTCCCCTCCTCATCCCCTCCGCTCCTCTTCACAGGCCCAAACTCTCCATCCAGCAAGCCCCAGAGGTAGATTCTGATTGGCTCAGGCTGCTGGACCAATCCAAGGCATCCTGAGTCCAGCCCTTGCCCAGAGACTTGGCTGCCAGGGCCCCTCCCTGCCGGGGAGCCTCCCGAGGCCGCCGAGCCTGAGCGGGAGCTGCTCGAACCCCCAGGCCCCCACGTCAGCTGAGCACTGGTGCCAACCCCAGACCCCCGACTCTCTCCGCGGACGGTAAGGTGCCGTCGCCCTGCTCTGTGAGCACACGCCGCAGGCTGGAGACTTTACAGAGAAAAGTAGCGCTCACTGTTCCGGAAGCTGGGAAACTCTGCCACCGAGGCTCCAGCAGCTCTGGGCTGTGGGGAGGAAGGGCGGCTCTCCTCCTCCAACGTGCCCCCCCCAACGTGGCTCCTCCCCCAAACGTGGCTCCTCCCCCTCCTCCAACATGGCTCCTCCCCTCCTCCAACGTGGCTCCTCCCCCAACGTGGCTCCTCCCCCTCTCCAACGTGGCTCCTCCCCCTCCCCCAACGTGGCTCCTCCCCCTCCTCCAACGTGGCTCCTCCCCCACCCTCCTCCAACGTGGCTCCTCCCTCCTCCAACGTGGCTCCTCCCCTCCTCCAACGTGGCTCCTCCCCCCTCCTCCAACGTGGCTCCTCCCTCTCCTCCAATATGGCTCCTCCCCCTCCTCCAACGTGGCTCCCCCCTCCTCCAATGTGGCTCCTCCCCCCTCCTCCAACATGGCTCCTCCCCACTCCTCCAATGTGGCTCCTCCCCCCTCCAACGTGGCTCCTCCAACGTGGCTCCTCCCCTATCCTCCTCCAACGTGGCTCCTCCCCCTCCTCCAACGTGGCTCCCCCCTCCTCCAACGTGGCTCCTTCCCCCCTCCTCCAATATGGCTCCTCCTCTCTCCTCCAACTTGGCTCCTCCCCGCTCCAACGTGGCTCCTCCCCCCTCCTCCAACGTGGCTCCTCCCTCCTCCAACGTGGCTCCTCCCCTCCTCCAACGTGGCTCCTCCCCTCCTCCAACGTGGCTCCTCCCCCCTCCTCCAACGTGGCTCCCCCCTCCTCCAATGTGGCTCCTCCCCCCTCCTCCAACATGGCTCCTCCCCACTCCTCCAACGTGGCTCCTCCCCTCCTCCAACGTGGCTCCTCCCCCCTCCTCCAACGTGGCTCCCCCCTCCTCCAACGTGGCTCCTCCCCTATCCTCCTCCAATGTGGCTCCTCCCCCTCCTCCAATGTGGCTCCTCCCCCTCCTCCAACGTGGCTCCTCCCCTCCTCCAACGTGGCTCCTCCCCCCTCCTCCAACGTGGCTCCTCCCCCCTCCTCCAACATGGCTCCTCCCCCCTCCTCCAACGTGGCTCCTCCCCCCTCCTCCAACGTGTCTCCTCACCCCTCCTCCAACGTGGCTCCCCCCTCCTCCAATATGGCTCCTCCTCTCTCCTCCAACGTGGCTCCTCCCCGCTCCAACGTGGCTCCTCCCCCCTCCTCCAACGTGGCTCCTCCCCACTCCTCCAACGTGGCTCCTCCCCCCTCCTCCAATGTGGCTCCTCCCCCTCCTCCAACGTGGCTCCTCCCCTCCTCCAACGTGGCTCCCCCCTCCTCCAATGTGGCTCCTCCCCCCCCTCCAACGTGGCTCCTCCCCCCTCCTCCAACGTGGCTCCTCCCCCCTCCTCCAACGTGGCTCCCCCCTCCTCCAATATGGCTCCTCCTCTCTCCTCCAACGTGGCTCCTCCCCGCTCCAACGTGGCTCCTCCCCCCTCCAACGTGGCTCCTTCCCCCCTCCTCCAACGTGGCTCCTCCCCCTCCTCCAATGTGGCTCCTCCCCCTCCTCCAATGTGGCTCCCCCTCCTCCAACGTGGCTCCTCCCCCTCCTCCAACGTGGCTCCTCCCCCCTCCTCCAACATGGCTCCCCCCTCCTCCAACGTGGCTCCTCCCTCCCCCTCCCCCGTCCTCATCTGCCCGGTGCCGGCTCTGTCCCCAGGGGCTGGTCAGGAGGAGAGGGACACCGCACACTTTCTTGCATTGCCCTCTTTCCTAAGGGCCCTCGGGATGCAAAGACCCAAAGGCCCGTCCCCTCCCCGCTAGCCTCACCACCCTGTATCCGGGTCTGAGGCAAAGGAGGTGGACCTGCCGAGGACCTGCCACCCATCAGAGCGGCGCCTGTGCCTGGCCCCTCGGAGCAGGAGGGGTCTTTGTACTGGCATCATGGTGCTGTCCAAAGTCAAAACTAAGACCCTCCCCCCCCCATATTCCCCATGCAGGAAGCAGCAGTGCCCAGCAAGAAGCCGAGTCCCAGACAGAGCCCGGAGGAGGAGGATGGCCTGGACTTGCCCGGTGAAAGCGCTGGACCCCTGGCCAGAGCCGAGGCTGAAGCTGTCCCCGGGCTTCCCATTTCACAGCGTCCACAAGCCCGTTTATTTTGTTATGCCGATCTGCAGCCAGCAGCATCTGGAGTGGACATCATTTCCTCCCATTTCGTAGAGGATGACACGGAGTTTGAGAGATTACTTCCTTGTAGCCACCGGGCAAAGTAGAGCTGGGATTCACACACACCCAGACCTGACCTGGGACCATGAGCCAGTGTCTCGTGACACCAGACCGCTGGCCTTGCCGCTGTCCCCAGAAGAGGCCCATGAACCCAGACCTACTTCCATGCAGGGTCACAGCCGGTTGCAGCCGGCCAGCTCTGGCCTGGGGAAGGCCAGGCCATGCTGGCCACAGAGGAGGGGCAGGGAGGAGGGGGATTGTGCCTGGAGCTTTCCTCTCCATCATTTACCCTTTGTCTGGGAGGAGAGTGAAATCCAGCAGAGATTCTGAGTTTCCCGCCACTGGGAGGCACCTTTATTTACATTATTTTTTTGTTTGTGTGTTTGTTTATTTTTCTAGTGCCACTCAGGGCCTCATGCTCTTGCTAGTTTTTTTTTTTCTCAAGGCTGGTGCTCTACCACTTGAACCACAGCTCCACAAATGGCTTTTTGGGGCCTAATTGCAGATAAGAGTCTCATGGGCTTTTCTGCTCAAGCTGGCTTTGAACTGTGACCCTCTGATCTCAGCCTCTGTAGCTTGGATTACAGGCGTGAGCCACCAGGCCTGGCTTTGGCGCTTGACTCATGTAACTTGCACCAAGACTTAATTTCCAGGCCTGAGAGCAGACAGCTTAGGCCCCTTGGATTTTGGTCCTGCGAGTTTAATTGCTGCGTGGTTAGTTCCCATTTCCTTGGGGAAACTGGGTCACAACTTTGAAATCCCCCAACATTATTAGATTCATTTGAAATGGATTTTACTCTTTAAAAAAATCATTGCAGGGGCTGGGAAGATGGCTCAGTGGTAGAATGCTTGCCTTGCACGCCTGAGTCCCTGGGTTCGATTCCTTAGCACCACATAAGCAAAAAGAAAAAAGCCGGAAGTGGCGCTATGGCTCAAGTGGTAGAGCGCTAGCCTTGAGCTGAAGAGCCGAGGGACAGCGCCCAGGCCCAGAGTTCAAGCCCTACGACCGGACCAAAAAAAACAAAAACAAAAAAATCATTGCAAATATTAACTATTTTTTTACAATGCGCATAAATATTTGCCATCAGCCTGGCCTGGGCTCTCAGGACAAACAGTCCTAAAACAACACTGTTTTCCTGAGAGGGGAGAAGGGAGGCTGATCAGGAAGACTTTAGCTGCAGCTAAACTCTGGGCTTTTTTCCTGTTGTTTTTGTTTGGAGGTTTTAGTTTCAGGTCCCAGCAGGTTGTGTCTGGTGTCCCCCTGCGTGGCCGCGGTGGCTGCAGTGACCGCTGGCCCATTCAGCATGGATGTATGCTGCCTCACGCTTCCTGCATCCCCTAGGGAGCCCCCCATGCAAAACGGGTGGCCACTGCTGCTCTGGCTTTTTGTGGAGCAGGAAATTCAGAAAACAGTGCCCTCTCTCCTGGCCGCTCAGCCATGAGGCCGGGCTCAGGCTCAAGCCTCTGTCAGTCTCTGCCCAGGAAGAAGGTACCGCCCTAGAAAGCTCTAGAAAGCTCTAGAAGACTCTAGATACTTCTGGAAGGCAGTGAAGAGAAGGTTTAACAAAAACCAACTTTCAAATAAATACCTTTCTTTCCCGGTTTCCATTGTCCTGGTTAGGGTTCTGTTGGAAAGGGTTCATATGCAAAAGGGGGTGGGGAGCAAATAATGCCACTTGAAAAGCCAGGATGCTGCCCTGTGGAGGTGAGCAGGGAGCCATGGCTGTGGCCTCTGACCTCGGGGATGGCGGGTGTCCCCCGGCCATGAGCTGAGAGCTCTCCTTCACAGACACACATGACAGAGACACAGGCGGTCTGTCCTTGTTCATGAGGGACACTGAGGCCCGGCCCCCTTCCCGGCTCCAGCTTGAGTCAAGTCGCATCCTAGAGCGGGGACCCCGTGTGCAGGCCTGCAGGCAGAATGGCAGCTCGGGGCCCCAGAGCCTGTGTGTGAGGCCCTCACATGTGGAGGAATGCGAGGGGTGTGACAGAGGGTCCCGAGCCCTGTGGGGGTCCCGTGGAACCCCATGTCTCACCCCGATGCCGGCGGGCCCAGGCCTCTGAGGGCCCCAGGGAGGTGGCTTGGGACGCGGGCTTGCACGGTGGCCTGGTGGCCCGAGTGTGACCCCAACCTCCCAAGGGGAGGGTGATGTCTGTCCTGAGGCATGAGGGTGTCTCCCTGCACGCAGGACGGGGCCATGACCCCGAGTGTGAGCCCTGACACCATTCCCCCGCCATACAGGTGGCCTCCAGCCCTGTGGCCGGGGGCCTGCGGCGTGACAGGGCCTCTCTGTCCACCTGAGTTCCAGCTTTGTTAACATCTGATCTGGAGGCGCAGCGCCCGCCCCCCATGCTGATCGCATGGAACGTGTGGGTGTTGAAATTCCAGCACGGCTCTGCTCCCCGCAGCCCGGCCCTGCAGTCCCGTCCTGCTCCGGGCGCCACCCGGGGTCCCTGACTCTCGTCACGTCCTCTCCCCAGGCTGCTTCTGTGTGTGACAAGCTCCTTGGTTTTGGTGACCTGGGTCAGGTATCTCGTAGAATGTGCTGTAGTGGGATACCTCAGTAAAAGAGGGGGAAAAAGACGTTCAGGGTGGTGCACGCCAGTAATCCCAGCACTCAGAAGGCCCAGGCCAGGAATCTGAGTCCCAGGCAGGCCCAGGATGCATAAGGGGACCCCACTTCAGAAACCAAAACCAAGCTGGGTGCCGGTGGCTCGCGCCTGTCATCCCAGCTACTCAGGAGGCTGAGATCTGAGGATCTCGGTTCAAAGCCAGCCCAGGCAGGAAAGTCCGTGAAACTCTCATCTCCAATAAACTACTCCGAAAAAACCGGAAGTGGTGCTGTGGCTCAAGTGGTAGAGCACTAGCTTTGAGCAAAAGAAGCTTTTAAGGATAGTACCTAGACCCTGAGTTCAAGCCTCAGGACTGAAAAAACAACAACAACAACAACAAAACCAACAGTGCCCAAATCAGGAGAGGGGACGGCGGTCCTGAGCACACAGCGGTGAGTGCTTCCCTTTTCCCTGGACCCTTTGCCTGCAGGAGATGCTGTCCAGAGAGCACCGTGCGGTGTGCAACACAGCAATCCCTCCCAACGAGTGCGCAATTCAGCCTTCACTTCTCCCCGAGCCCTGTGGCTGTGCAAATGGTGTTTCTGTGCAATTAGGAGCCCCAGGCCTGCGCAGGGATCAGGCCTAGGCCTCAGGGTGCACGCAGGGCCCGGGGTTGGGGAGGGGAGGCTACCTCCACTCTGCACCTCATGGCTGGGGGGGTGCTGTCTGTACCCGCTCCCCAAAGCAGCCTTAGAGTTGAACACTCCCACGTTCCGAGGTGAGTGGAGAGGAGTGGCTGGGGGCCCACACAGGCGAGCATCGAAGGATCCCACCGGGCGTGCTGTGGGGAGCCGCAGGACCCGGCTCCCCTGTCGGCTCCACGGAGACAGGCAGGTGCCAGGGAGGCCACTGCCCTGCTGGGCTGCACAAGAGGGCAGAGATCCACAGTACCCCTGGCCTGGAGTGAAGCAGGAGCCAGAGCACCCGCAGCCCTGTCTGCTCAGTCTGTGGAACTCAGCTGGGGGCACCTTTATCTTCCTGGAAAGTTCTGGAAACATCTAGTGATCTCTTTGTCTGTCGGGATGGAGAGGGGAGAGTTGGGGGGGACTGGCACACAGGAGGTGTGGACTAATCCTGCTGTGCACCCTGTGGTCAGGCTGCAGGGAGGTGTCCATCCCCGTGCCACTTGGACAAAAGTACCTCTTCCCTAGGGAGACCCAGAGTCCACACCCCTGCCGTGCCCAGAGACCGGATGACCTCCCCCCTGCCCTCCTCCCCTGCCACTAGCCTGGGGCCTCACACATCACCCACCAATGGACAACACGATGACATCTGAGGGAAGATGGGCGCTCACCCCTCACAGGGGAGCAGGCGGCCCCCAGGCCCCACCCAGCATTGTCCCCTGCAGTCACCTTGTGGCAGGGGCAGGACAGAGTCACACACTCACACACACACACACACACACACACACACACACACACACACACACACAGAGACATGTTCCTGAATCCCAGCAACTAGAACTGGGCAAAAATAACTGTAGAACAACCGGCGGTGGTCTTCAGCCAGCCCCTCCCGTCTGTGGACGCATGCGCATACGCGAGGTCTGAAGAAGCATTCACCATCCCTGTCGTTTTCCCCACGGATGCTCAAGAAGCGATTCTTCCAAATGGCCTTATAAATACTCCTTGTCAGCCAGGAGCCTGGAGGCAAGGAAGACCTAGCCGGCTCCAAAAAAAGTAATTAAAGACAATCAACCAAACACGGGGGGGGGGGGGGGGGGGGAGGGATAAAACCACCTGCCAGGGGCCCTGGGACCCAGATTCCAAACTCCATCCCAGAAGCTGGACCCGCCCCAGCACGCTACCGATGGGATGGACGGTTAACCTACCCCAGAGTTCCAGAACTTGCAGATAGAAACACACCCCGGTGCTTCAAAGAGTGAGTGGGGAGAGGGAGGGAGAGGGAAAAAAGGAGGGAGAGAGAGGGGGAGGAGAAGGGAGGAGGGCTTGAACACCAGAATGCCTCCCCTCACCCCATTTGGGCTGCTGGCAGATCATTTTTACTCTCTAAAGGAGATGTGACCTGACCACACGTAAGAGAAAAGGAATCATGTAAATGCTTTCCTAACCAACTACTGGTCTTTTCTCCAAAGCCCACAGCAAGTAAAACTAGATGGAGCTACTGTAGGAGCAGATACTCAACACTTGAAGCTATCTTGCTTCAAGATATTGCATGTCTACAGATTTCTAACACACAGGATCTATGTTTCCCCCACTGGGATCAGTGCCTGAGCCTGGGATTATTTTCAGAAGATTGGAAGTAACTGCTGGTCCCGAACAGGATGAGGCTGGGAAGGCTCCAGATGGAGGGGCACCGACCCCCTCCTCCAGGCCTTGCTTTAAAGAGGATGCCCAGCAAGGTGTGTGTGTGTGTGTGTGTGTGTGTGTGTGTGTGTGTGTGTGTGTGTGTAGGGGGTGTCAGCTCTGTCATGCAGAGCTCTGGGTGTCAGCTGGCCCCAAATCCTAGGTCAAAGAGACTTCATACCTCATCTCCTGGGAGGGTGCCGGTATGAAGACCAGGACTTGACCAGTGTCACAGGGCAGCTGAGCCCCTGCCCCAAACCCATCACGAAAAGCAAAGCAATGGCAGTTCTGTTCCTTTCCAGTGCAATGGGACTGCTTATTCAGGGGCGGGGCCCAGGTGAGGGCATGCGGTTTCTAGGGGGCTTTGGGTGGGGTCTGGGATTGGGGTCCCAGCTGGCTTCCCCAGTGTCATGTGTGTGAACAGGTGGTCACCCGTGGGTGGCGGGCGGGCCCTGTCTTGGGTCTGTCCTCTCAAAGGGGCTCCTGGCTTCCTAAGGAATCTTCGGTCCCACTTCCTAGCAGGGTGACACTGGTCAGAAGGAAGGGACACCCCGAAGGACAGCGGTGCCCTTCCAAGCAGGGTGACCAGCCTTGGGCCGGCTCCCCTCCCCTACTCCTAGGGCCAAAGATTTAATTATTTCTGTTTTCTTTTTCTTGGCACTGAGAAGGTTGGAACTCAGGACCTGGGGGCGCGGCTGCTGAGTTTTGTTTTGTTTCCTTTAAGGCTAACACTCTACCACTCAAACTACACCTTCCCTTCCAGCTTTTTGGTGGTTAATGGGAGATGAGAGTCTCAGGAACTATCCTTCTGGGCTGGGTCCAAATCTGGCTGCTGGGATCTCAGCCTCCTGAGTAGCTGGGGTTATAGGAGTGAGCCACTGACTTCTAATGGACCAGGGAAAAAGTATCCTGCAGACATGTCCACAGACCCCACTGACGTGGGACTTGAGGAGGTGCTGAGTGAACAGGGTGTGAGGGGGTGTCCTGCAGCGGAGGCTGACTCTGAGGGCAGTTTGGGGGTGTCCTGCAGCGGAGGCTGACTCTGAGGGCGGTTTGGGGGTGTCCTGCAGCGGAGGCTGACTCTGAGGGCGGTTTGGGGGTGCCCTGCAGCGGAGGCTGGATTTGAGGGCAGTTTGAGGGTGCCCTGCAGCGGAGGCTGACTCTGATGGCAGTTTGGGGGTGCCCTGCAGCGGAGGCTGACTCTGATGGCAGTTTGGGGGTGCCCTGCAGCGGAGGCTGACTCTGAGGGCAGTTTGGGGGTGCCCTGCAGCGGAGGCTGGATTTGAGGGCGGTTTGGAGGACGTGGGGCGATCGCGTTGGAGGTTCTGAAGGCAGGCAGAGCCTGCGTTTCCCCAGAGAGGAATCCATCAGCAGATCAGCAGCATTAGCCCAACCTAAGTGCTCCGCAGCGGGAACGGGCTTAAGCAGTGGATTCAGGGTCACAGGTCGCTAGGAGCTGCCTGTGGAGAGAGCCCGTGGCATCCCATGCGAGCAGGGCCTTTGCTGGCTTGTCTGTGTGGAGGGACTGCAGGAAGACCCATGGGTCTAGAGGAAAATCAGAAAACTTTGGGGTCCTCGCCTGGCTGAGGTGGGGCACCTCTGGAGGAATCCAGAGCTACAGGCCAGAGAGCAGGACGGGAGGAGAGGAGATTGTTCAGCATTTGCCTGGGGAATAAGTGCTTTTTGTGTGTGCCAGTACTGGGGCTTGCACTCAAGAGCCTGCACAATGTCCTTTAGCTTTTTTTTCTTCTCAAGGTAGGCACTCTACCTCTTGAGCCACTGTTCCACTTCTGGCTTTTTTTTTTGGTAGTTAATTGGAGGAAAGAGTCTTAGGGGCTTTAGTCTCCAAGCTGACCTCGAACCTCTATCCTCAGATCTCAGCCTCCTGAGTAAGCTAGGATTATGGGCATGAGCCACGGGTAGCTGGATCTTACCTTTTATTAGCAGTGAACCTGTCAGTGTTTAAAAGCCACACAATCCCACTTTTGTTTTCCGTGCGGAGAGGAACTGAGCTTGCAGATCAGGGACGACTGGGACACAGCAGGGTACGGGCAGTGGGGGCTGGGGTCCCTGCTCTGTCATGGGGTGTCTGTCAATGGAAGTCATTCCCAAAGGTTGCTTCTGGGCACTGAGGTCACCTGGTGTTCAGCTCTGGAGTGACCTCCTTGGTTCAGTTCAGCGACTCCAGAGAGATCAGCCTAGAGGAATCCAGGCTCTAATTGCGGCCAATAAAACACGGCTTAAAGAAGAACGGAGGGGACGCGATCTGAGGCCTTCGCCTGCACGCTCCCGCAGGGGAGAAGGAAGTGTCAGGGCCCAAGGGGTGGGGGGTGGTTTCAGTCTTTGCCGGTGGCCGCGTGCCGTGCCAGGCAGCCGAGGGGAGCAGCGGGCACACCGGGGTCGTGGGGGGACTCCATTACCGTCCAGCCTGGACCGCGCAAGCGATGGGATCACCGCTTGGAACCGTCCCAGCAGGCCCTGGTGCGGAAGCCCTAAGTTAGGGCTGCCTGCCCGGAGCCTGCCGAGGAGACACCGCTTCCCGGTGCGGGGCGGGGGGGGGGCTCGGGGTGGGGGGGAATGCTTGCCCCGAGGTGCGGCGGGGGGCATCGGGCTTCCAACGGGCCGGGTGTGCGGGGGTTCCACTCGGGCCCTCTGCGTTCCTCTCACGGACACCCAGACCTGGAGGTGGGGCTGGTTTGCGGGCAGAGGCCTGAGTGGTGCGCAGCGCGGGAGAACTTTGCAAACCCCGTGGATCTGTGCGCGGGCGCGCGCAGCGGAGCTGGACGGGGAGAGATGGGAGGCCGCGGGAGCGCGCGGGGCCAGGAGGGCAGGGCCGCCGGTCCGGGCGGGCAGGGCCACAGGGGCGCGCGGGGCCGGGGAGGCAGGGCCGCGGGGGCCGCGAGGGCCAGGCGGGCAGGACCGCGGGGGGCGCGGGACCGGGTGGGCAGGGCGGCGGGGGCCGCTGGGGCTGGGAGGGCAGGGCCGCAGGGCCGCGGGGGCCCGACGGGCAGGGCCACGCGTGGCCGCGCCTCCGCGCGCCCCGAGGCCCCCGCGCCGCCCGGCCCCGCCCGCCGCTGGCCGCAATCTGTCCCCCGGGCCTCGGCCGCCTCCCCCGCGCCGCCTATTGAAAGCGTGAAAGCGGCGCGGCCCGCGTTGACCGGCCGCCAGTCCGCGGCTCCGAGTCGGCCGGCACCCCGCCGCTCGCCCGGCCCGCGCTCAAAGCAGCCCCGGGCGCCCCATTCAGCCGGGCTGCGTGCGAAAGCGCCGGCCATTAGATCATCGTAATTATCCCATTGACGGCGCGGGGCCCCGCGGGGCGCGAGCCCTTCAAACGCGTCCCTAATGAGGCGCCCGGGGCCCTTTGTGCGCGCGCCGCCCGGGCCCCCGGCCCCCGGCCCCCGGCCCTTTCAGGCCTTTCTCCGCGCCGACCCCGGCCCGGCCCCGACGCCGGCAGCCCGCGCTCGGGGTCGCGGTTCCCGGCGCCCGCCCCGCGCCGGCTTCCCGAGCTGCGCCCGCGCCGGGCCGGGCCGCGCCGAGGGGACCCGCGCGGCAGCTGCGGGCGCCGCGTTCGCACGGCCCCGCCCGCGGCAGATGTCCGCGCCTTTGTGCGCGCTGAGGGCCGCGCTCGGCGCGAGGACGCGCCTGGGGCGCGCGCGCGGGGCCCTCGCCGCGCCCCCGCCCCTCGCAGGCGGCTGCCGGCCTCCTCCTCCTCAGCATCACTATGGAAGAACCCATGAAAGCGGAGGTTTAGAAAGAGCCTGGTTTCCTAGGTCACCACAGCTCCAGATCGCGGGGGGCCGGGGCGCGCGCGCGCGAGGCCGCGTCCCTCTCCAGCCCAGAGGCTCCCCGTGCGAAGGCTGAAATGCAAGGCCGTGAACCGACCAGCCTTGCGCCGGAGCGTCGGTGCACAGGGCCACTCGCAGAGGCCTGCGCGCGCAGAACAGGCCGTCGTTTGCCTGAAACAAGGACCGAGGCAGAATTGGAACGGCGGTGGAGAAGGCAAAGGGGAAAACTTCAGCCCCGGAGGAAACCATTTCAATGCACTGCGCTAGCACAAAAAGACAGATACTCCCGGGCCCGGCCGCCAAGACGAGTCCATTTCCAGGCAGGAGTGCGAGTGGATGAGAGCAAGCTCTCAAGCCAAAGGAAAACACAGACAACCAGGATCTGTAGGGAGGGAAATGGAAAGGAATGGGAGACTTCAGGGGAGGAGAGGAGAGGGACCCACATGCGGGTCCCAAGCCCAACTCTGTCTCTTGTACTGGGGCTTGAACTCGGGGCCTGGGTGCTCTACCACTTGTGTCACAGCTCCACATCTGTCTTTTTGCTGCTCATTTTGTTGGCATCTCACAGATTTTCCTGCCAGAAAGGAATGCAGGGGAGAGGGAGAAAGGGATGGAAGCGAAGGAGGGAGCACGGGAAGGGAGGAGGTTTTCATTTGCATCGACTTCCTGCCCACAGCTGGTTGATCTGTGGCCTTCCCTAGCCCTGGAGGTCAGGTGGGCAGCTGCAGGTGGCCTTGGCCTTGGAGACCCCACCTCGTCCCTCAGTTGCCTCCTCCTGACTCGCTCAGCCTCTGCCCCACGCTCTGAGCTCCTTGGTAGCAAAGGTGAGGCTGCTTGGGAGGGAGCTGGAATGGGGGCCTCCCCCCCCCAGGCTGCTTTTGCTCTCCGACCCCCCCCCCCCCCGCAGCACTGGCTGCTGAGAGCTGCGCCTGCTCCGTGCCGTCCAGCAGCTCTGTCACGCGTGGACGGGCTCCTTCCCTGTTGCTCTCACACTTCCACACACAGCGGCTTCGCTGCAAGAATCCTGGCTCTAGAGGTCTGAAGCTCCACCGAGCGGAGGAGCAGGATGCCGGACACGGGACGGGGCAGGGCTGCTCGCCCCGGCGCTCCCCGATCTTCTGGCCTGCGGTGCCCTGCCCCTGCCTCCAACACGCTCCCCGCCCCTCTCCCTCCCCTCTTCCTCCTCTCCTCCCCACTTTACTTCTTCCCTTTAGAAGTACGCTATGGCTTCCCAGGGCACACCCAGATACTCTGGGCTAATCACCCCTCTTAGGACCCCGTTCCTCCTGAAGGGGTGTGTGTGTGTGTGTGTGCGCGTGCGCGTGTGTTCTTGCGTGTGTGTGTGTGTGTGTGTGTGTGTGTGTGTGTATGTGTGAGATCAGGCTGGCTTGCCCACGTCACAATGCTGGGGACACGGTGGCTCCCAGGATTGTCACCTGTGCACAACCCTTGTGCCTGCATCTCGAAAGTTGAGGTGCTGCTTGGGCCCACTGGCCTCGTTGGGGTTCGGTGGGAAGGAGGCCTGCGGAGCTCACATTCCCCCTCCCCCCCAGGACGATAGGTGGCCAGAAGCGCTGGGGACCGAGCGTGTGGGGTGGGGGAGGGGAGGCGGAGCCTGGGCCAAATTGCTGGGACCTTGGACAGCTGCTGGGGGGAGGGAGGGAGGAGGGAGCGAGGACCCAGGAGGCAAAGGGGGGACCTGGGCAGGGTCCCTGATCCCTGGGGAGCTGGTCGTGCCGCGTCTCAGAGCCGGCACAGGGCTCGGCCAGCCCCGCAGGCGCCCTGGAGCACGGGGGTACCAGCTACATTCCCAGAGAGAGAAGAGGGTGCTCCGGAGCAAACCACAGCCCACGGCCAAATCTGGCTGGCCACTTTGGTTTATAAATAAAGCTTTATTGACACCTGGCACCTCGGCCTCCTCACATGGGACCCAGAAACCAAATGAGGAAATGGGAATCTCTGCATCTGAACCTCTGGTCCCAAGCATGGGGGTGGGGGTCTGGGGTGGGGGTGGGGCTAGTGGAGGGCTGGGGGTGGGGGGCAGGGGCTGGTGGGGGGATGGGGGTGAGGAGGGGGCTGGTGGGGGAGATGGGGTAGGGGATGGGGCCAGTGGGGGTGAAAGTATGCAAACCACAGTATGGCTCCCACGAGGACCATTTCCAGAATCTTCCTCTGCAAGAGGCTGGGGATGGGGCAGTGGGCAGGCTGTTCCTGATGCCAGCCCTGCAAAAAGTAAATATTGATGTTCATTCAAGGACGGAGGTTTTGTCTTGTTTACGCATACCCAGAGCAGCACATTTTAACAGCAGCCGCAGTCCTGGCCAGCCCAGGGGTGGCGTTCTCCCACACCGGCCCGGCTTTCTTCTCCGCAGTGAAGGGGGACCCCTGAGGGAAGTGCATGTACCCCCCTCACCCCGTGTTTCTGAAAGGACTTGTTTCAGAATGGCGTGTGCCCCCTCTCGGTGTTTCTGGGTTCAGACCGCGAGCGTGCGAGCAGAGCGGGCGGCTGCTGGAAGTCAGGTTTTTTGAGTCCAGATGATCTTTGAATGATTTTTAAATCCCTAGAGAAGGGAGGGCAGGAAGGGAGCAAAATGAGCCGGAATGATCTGGAAGATCCAGAGATCTGTGTGTCAGAAAAACCAGGGAGAGGTATATGGAATAATCCGTTAAGCTCCTTCATTTGCTCTTGAGCACATATTGACCACGCTGTCTGCCCTGGCGAGCCAGAGCCTTCTCTCCCCTTGGGTGCCATAATGGGCTGTGGACAAAGATCACAGACAGGAATCCTGTCTTTTGCCTCTGGCCTGTGGTATCGGCTGACAATGTTTTTAGAAAATGAATGGCTTGCAAGCATTAGAGACCACGGGCTGGGCTCAATGGCCACATGGGAGGCAGAGGTGAGAGGATTATAGTTTGAGGCCAGAAGTTGAGGAGGCAAAAAGTTAGCAAGACTCATCTTCAGAACCAAGCCAGGCGAGGTGGTGCACACGGGAGGCTGCAGGGAGGAGCAAGGCCAGGCCCAGGCACAGAAGCAGTTCTACCTGAAAAAAAGAAGAGGAAGAAAGGCAAGAGAAGAGGAGAGGAGGAGGAGGTGGAGGAGGAGGAAGAGGATGTAGAGGTAGAGGAAGAGGAGGAGGTAGGGGTGGAGGAGGAGAGGAGGAAGGGGACGAGGAGGTGGAAGAGAAGGAGGAGGGGGAAGAGCAGCAGGAGGAGGGGGAGGGGGAGGCGGAGGCGGGGGAGGGGCCAGTGGAAGGCTGGGACAGGGGTCTGTGTGCGCCAGGCAGCCCCCTGGAGCCCAGTGGTTCTCAGCTAGGGTCATGTCACCCTTTTGGGGCCACTGGGCCAGGTCTGAAGGCCCAGCTCACAACTGGTACCCGGTGTGTAGGGGCCAAGGATGGTGTGAACTGGAAACCCCCGGACCCAGGGTGGAGCTGCCCAGAGCTGCCCAGCGGAAGCACACAGGCCCGGCTCTGCCCCGCTGCTTCCACACAGGCCAGGCAGCGCCCCTCCCCTCTGCTAGGGCCCTGTCTGTCCCTGTCCGACAGGGTCCGTGGCCAGCTGCAGTAGGAAATGCCGTTCCTCACGGTGGGAGAGGGTAGCTCTGAGACCGAGATCGGATCCTGTTCCCCAGCTGGGGTTGGTGGTGCGTGCCTGTAGTCCCGGTGCTGGGGACGCAGAGGCCGGAGGAACCTGAGTTTGGGGCAAGCGTGGGCTGCGTGGTAAGGCGCTGCTGGCTGGGTTTCTGGGAGCTCGGGGGAGGGGGGAATGGCTGGAGGGGGCTGCGGGAGGCTGGCTTCCTCCCTCCCCACCCAGGCTGGTCGGTGAGCTTCCTTCCCAGGCCGCCCCCTACCCCCCACCCCAGCAGGCCCAGCTCAGCAGTGCCATCCGCTGCAGGAGCGGCTGGTTCTTCCCTCCCAGTCTGGCCTTGCTGTGCTGAGTGAGGCTCCTCAGGCCACTCAGACCCTTGATCTTGCTGAGTCCCAGGCTCTGAGCTCTGTCAGGCCTTGCGTTAGTCCTGGAACGGGGCAGGGGTGAGGTGTGCAGGGGAGCACTAGGCCTCCACCAGAGCCACCCTGCCCAAGAGGCACAGGCAGGGCAGGCAGGGCCTCCTCCTTTCTCCCTATCCTTATTCCTCTAGCTGGAATGCAAATGCAGTGGCAGGAGCTGAAGCAGCCACATTAGGCTGTAAAAGGGAAAAGTCTGGTTGGAGACAACATAGAAAGAGCCATCAGCCTGAACCACTGACGCCGAGACATAAATGCTATAAAATATGTCCTGTTGTGTCGGAGTGTCCGATCTCAGCCCCTTGGCTGGTTCCTGGGGGGGGGGGAGGAGGGAGATCCCCTGCAGGCTTGGTTCACAGGTCCCCACCTGCCAGGGCCCCCTGGGGAGCCCCTCCCCCACACCGACCTCAGTGAGCAGCTCCTCCCATCTGGGAGGAATGTGCTGGAAACCCAGGGCTGAACTGACCTGTACCAGCCTGGGCCTGAAACTCCATCCCCGCCTGTGACAGCCAGCCAGCCTTTTCCTTCTTTGGTGTTGGGTGATGTGAGGCTTGGATGGGTTGCTCTGGTGTGGAGGTGTTGGGCTGGGTTACTCTGGTGTGGTGGAGGTGCTGGGCTGGGTTGCTATGGTGTGGAGATGTTGGGCTGGGTTGCTCTGGTGTGGCGGAGGTGCTGGGCTGGGTTGCTCCAGTGTGGAGGAGGTGCTGGGCTGGGTTGCTCCGTTGTGGCGGAGGTGCTGGGCTGGGTTGCTCCGGTGTGGAGGAGGTGCTGGGCTGGGTTGCTCTGGTGTGGTGGAGGTGCTGGGCTGGGTTGCTCCAGTGTGGCGGAGGTGCTGGGCTGGGTTGCTCTGGTGTGGTGGAGGTGCTGGGCTGGGTTGCTCTGGTGTGGAGGTGCTGGGCTGGGTTGCTCTGGTGTGGTGGAGGTGGTGGGCTGGGTTGTTCCAGTGTGGTGGAGGTGCTGGGCTGGGTTGCTCTGGTGTGGTGGAGGTGCTGGGCTGGGTTGCTCTGGTGTGGCGGAGGTGCTGGGCTGGGTTGTTCTGGTGTGGAGGTGCTGGGCTGGGTTGCTCTGGTGTGGTGGAGGTGCTGGGCTGGGTTGCTCTGGTGTGGTAGAGGTGCTGGGCTGGGTTGCTCTGGTGTGGAGGTGCTGGGCTGGGTTGCTCTGGTGTGGTGGAGGTGGTGGGCTGGGGTTGTTCCGGTGTGGTGGAGGTGCTGGGCTGGGTTGCTCTGGTGTGGTGGAGGTGCTGGGCTGGGTTGCTCTGGTGTGGAGGTACTGGGCTGGGTTGCTCTGGTGTGGTGGAGGTGGTGGGCTGGGTTGTTCCGGTGTGGTGGAGGTGCTGGGCTGGGTTGCTCTGGTGTGGTGGAGGTGCTGGGCTAGGTAGGCCCTACGTGGACTTTGCTTCCATCACCAGCCCAGGCAAGGCTCACCACCAGGAATCTGAATTCCACTGCTGTGAGAAGAGGCAGGGCTGGGGTACATTGTCACTGGGCCCATTTCCCTGAAAACAAGGTGTGTGTGTGTGTGTGTGTGTGTGTGTGTGTGTGTGCATGTGCCAGTCCTGGGGCTTGAACTCAGGGCCTAGGTGCTGTTTCTTAGCTTTTTCACTCATGTCTTATGGTGCTCTACCACTTGAGCCACTGCTCCATGTCTGGCTTTTTAGCATTTAATTAGAGATGCATTTCCGGACTTTTCTGCCCTGGTTGGCTTTGGGTCACGATCCTTGGATCTCAGCCTCCTGAGTAGTTAGGATTACAGGCGTGAGCCACCGGCGCTGGGCCTAACTGGGCTCTTTAGGTGGTTCAGATTCCTGCGCCGAGGCAGAGCGGTATCTGCTGGCCGGGAGCACTGAGTCCCTTCTCTACTGTCTCATGGGAGCAAACCCAGGCCAAGCCAGGCGGAAGCCCAGGGCCCCGCCCCGCCGGGGCTCACAGGGACTCAAGACTGCTTGGGGGAGCCAATTCCGACCCAAGTGGGGTTCTCCATTCCGACTCCAGCGGCCACTGTGCTCCCCGCACGTTCCCCCATGAGTGAGACCCAGGTTTCCTCTTCTGAGCATGGCGGGCTGGCTGCTGACAAGCCAGCCGAATCCTCAGGACGGCCGTGGATCTGTCACGGAGGAGCTCCCTCCCCAGCCTAGACCCCTTTCATCACAGTCTTAGGCATCTGTCAAAATGCACGGGCCACATGAATATGCATGATGCCAGGGCTCCGATTCTCTGCTCGCAGAGGGTATCAATGCTATAATTAATTAGTCTCATTTGCATTTGAGACTATACATAATTAATTTCTTCATTAAAAGCTTTCAACGTTTCTTTGCGGAGAGTGCAAAAGATCATGGAAGAGGTTTGGAGAAGCAATTAGTTATAAAATATGTCAGTGGTGGGGGGAGGAGTTGGGAGGCCCGGCCCCTCCCCTTACCCTCCCTCTCCCCTCCCCCCCCTCCCCATGCCACTCCAAGAGGGGGCTCCCTAGACAGAGGTGTGTACTTCTGGTCAGGTGACTTCAGGTCGTCACGTTTAGTAAAGACAGTTCTGTCTGCTTCTTCCTCCAGAGCTGGTTGTCCCCAGCGGTCACGTCCATCAGCTGGCCAGCCGGAAATTCCTGACAAATAGGTCACTCGTAGCCTGTCGGCATGGCATTCTGATGGGTAGAGCGCTGGAAACGCTGAGTATGCTCCTCCCGTAGCCACACCAATCACACGGCCTTAAAACCAAATCACAAGGTGCCAGGTGCTGGTGGCTCATGCCTGCCGTCCTCGCTACTTGAGGATCGTGCTTCGAGGCCAGCTGGGGCAGAAGAGTTCCTGAGGCTCCTTGTCAACCACAGCTGGGAGCTGTGGCAGCTATCTAAGCGACACGGAAGGCTGAGAATCGGAGGATCGCTGTTCCAGGACAGCCTGGGTGGACCCCATCTCCAGGGAGGCCAGCGGGGCGTGTGCAGTGGCACGTGCCTGTGATCCCAGCTACCACGGGGAAGACTAAAGCAGGCAGCTTGCGGCTCAGGTGGGGGTCCGCTCCGGCACAAAGCAAGGCCCTATCCTCAAAATAACCATCCAGAGGAAGGGCTGGAGGCTCAGCTCTGCGGAAGAGCGCCTGCCCAGGAAGAGCAAGGCCTTGCTTCAGCCCCCAGGCGCCACGGGTGCAGTGGTAGCACCAGCAATGGCGATCGTTTCCTGGGGGTTCTACTTCTCAGGCACTGCTAGAAGCTCCGCGCGTCACGGCAGTGCCTGCTCTGCCTTGTGCTCCTTGCTCCCTCTACCAGAGCGGAGCAAGGAGACCACAGGGCCACGCCGTCCAGGGGCGCTGATGTCCGGCAGTGTCTTGTTGCCATGGTGACAGATGACCACCCCCGAGGCCCGGGTCCCACGTGGCTCTCACTGGTTAAAGCCAAGGATGTCTTGGGTGGGGCAGTGTTTCTCCTGGAGGCTCCAGGGCAGAGCTGTTTCCTTGCCTGGCCGGGCCTCCTCCTGCGTTCCTTGGCTTGCGGCCCCAGCCTCTTCTCCAGAGCCAGTGGTGGCCAGCGGTGGCCTGCTGTGCAGCTCCGTGCCCCTCTGCCTCCCTCGATCCCCTGTGAGGCCTGCGGCTGATCCGAGATGGCATCACCCTGGCTCCTTAATTCAGACCCATCTGCAAAGTCTCTGGGTCCCAGAGGAGGGGCGGTGGGATTGTTCTGTGACCACACCCCCTGCCCAGACGCAGCTGGCCGGCCCACACGCATTCCTCTGATGATGCACATCAGAACGATTCTCCTACTCGTGCCCCGTTCAGAGACAAAGTCACTGGCCATGCAAAAGCCTAGCCAACCTGTCCCTCAAGGCCTGGGCCTGCTCGTCTCTCTCCTCCTTTGCTTAGTCTTCCTTGGCCACAGTGACCTCCTCTCTCTGCCCTCTCTTCTGGGCACACATCTACCTCTCAGAGCCTTCATGCTTGCTGCACTGATAGCTAGTGAGTTTCTGTGGCTAGCGTGGAGGGTGTGGGATTCGAATTCAGGGCCCAGTCTAACATCCTCCCAACGCCCAGCCCGCGTCCTCACAGGGAGACAGGAAGGGCGGGCGGGTGCTGTTCCCTCCTTTGCTGGCATTAACTTACCAGTGACGTCGGGGGAGCAGGGCTTGCTGCGTGACTCAGGGACAGTGTGTCAGTCCTGGCTGCTGCTGCTGCTGCTGTTGGCATGTGCCCTGCTCGAGTGGGGCGGAGGATGCCGGGCTGGGGACGGCCGTTGAGCCGGGAGCCGCGTCCCCTGCCCCGCTGCTGTCCCCAGCGCTCCCATGGCAGGTGCAGCTGCGGGGAAACGCGTTCAAGCACAGGAGGGGGGAGAGAGGTGGGGCTCTCGCTACTGCAGCCCACCTGCGCCTCCTGATGAGAGATTCTAGAAGAATAAGTCATAGCCCAGCCTGCCCGCCCTCCTCAGGGGAAGCAGACAGGTGTGGACTTGAACTTGAACTTGACTCATAGACCTGGACTCGGGCTAGTGGCAGAACGGCATGAAGAGCTCAAAGTCAGCCTTCCGTCAGCACGCAGCACCGCTCCCCACCCAGCCGCAGGCCTGAGATCCGGTCCAGGTTAGGTGACAATGGTCAGAAATCACAGCTCCCCGGGTCGGGGTGGGGGTGGGGGTCCACGTGGGAAGAAGGAACTGGGCTTGAAAGCCACCTGCTGCTCCAAGACCAGCGTCCAGCCCTGAACAAATCAGATCCCCGGGCACCAACCATATACCAGTGCGTGGGCTCGAACTCAGGGCCTGGACGCTAGTCCTTAGCACTGTCCACTCAGGCTGGTGCTCTACCACCTGAGCCACAGCTCTCCTTCTGGCTTTTCAGTGACAACTTGGAGAAAGGAGTCTCGCAGACCTTTTTCTGCTCAGGCTGGCTTTGAACCTCCGTCCCCACATGTCAGCTGGGAGCCTGAGATGCAGCTTCTAAAACAATCCGGAAGTCTCTGCTGCCCTGAGCTCTGTCCGTGTCTAACTGACTCTGAAGACACACGCAGCGGGGTGGCCAGGGCTGCGTGGGCCCGTGCCGGCGGCTTCCGAGTGAGTGGTAGGGACAGAGCGGGTTCCTTCAGTACCGGAGAACGCGTAGGTCAGCCACGTGCAGATCAGCCATGTTGCTCACGCTGGCAGTGGGGGAGGGCGTCCTTACAGACAGGGACCAGAGAGGGGTGTGGACAGGGGACACCTGCTGGTCAGCTCAGGGGGACCGCCTCCCCATTGCCCCGGCAGCTCCCGGTCCCATCAGCCATGCTGCGCATGCCTGAGCATGGCGGCCGGTCAGCTCCAGAAGGTGCTGAAAATAACCAAGCTGGCCGGGCGCTGTGGCTCACGCCTGTCATCCTGGCTTCTCAGGAGGCGGAGGGCTGTAGTTCAAAGCCAGCCCAGGCAAGAAAGTCTATAAGACTCTTATCTCCAATGAACCACCAAAAAAAAAAAAGCCAGCTGTGGCTCAAGTGCTAGAGCACCAGCCAGAGTGAAAGTGTAAGAAACAGCACCCAGGTCCTGAGGTCAAGTTCCTCCCACAAAAATAATCAAGCTTCCTCATTCCCCCAAAGCGTGGGGGCAGCGAGTGGGCATTCTGGATCCTTCTAGAATCTTCCAGAAAACCTGCACGGGCTCAGGGTACAGGTGAGAGAGGTGGGCTGGTCTGCCAAGTTCCCCACACCTGCTCCGGCCTGCTACCTACCTGCACTGGCCTGGCCTCCCGCCCGCTCTGCCCGCTCCTCCCGGGGTCATCCTGGCCACTGCCTGTGGGTGGTCCATTCTGTGTGTCCCTCTCAGAGCCTGCTGGGGACAAGATCCTGCCCCCGACCTGCTCAGTGGCCGCCATTTCTGTCGTATTTGCTGTGGCGCTGCGCCCAGGGGTGACGCGGGAGGTCCTGCTGTGTCCTGTGGGACTTAGGCAGCGCTGAGCCTCGAGACGGGGCGTGGAAAGGGGCCAGACCTCCGGCGACAGTGGGGAAAGAGTCTTGTCTCGGGAAATATTCTACAGGAAATGTGGGAGACTTACCCCCAATACAGACAACACCTAACAAGGAGAAGCAAAACTGGAGGGAGAGTAATCCACTAACCCATCCCGCACAGGTTCCTGTAGCCCCGGCCCTAAGAGGAGAGACAGGCTCCGCTCGCTCCTAGCAAAGGTTTCGCGGGAGCTGCTGCCCAGAAAGCTGCGCGCTATGTGGAAGGAATGACTTGAACTGAGCCAGACACTGGCCCCGGTGCTAGATATTCACTTACTCATTCACCCTTCCTCCCTCCCTTCACTCACGAGTTCACTCATTCAGTTTCCCATTGGTTCACTCACTTTCACTCTTTCATTCATTTACTCATCCACTTCCTTACACATTTACTCAGTCCTTTATTCACTTACCATTCCCTCATTCGTTCAAACAGCGATTGTCCACTAAGCTCCTACTCAGAGCCATTTCTAGGATCTGACACAGCAGGAAACATAAAGCCTCCTTACGGAGCTCACAATTAGACAGGAGTTAGGAGCAGAGCGCAGGATGGGGCCACGCTGGGTGCTTGCCTAGCAGCTGCGGGGCCTGGCTTCCATCCCCATCACTGTAAAATAAAAACCGAGCTAAGGCCGGGCACCTAACACCGGGTGCCGGTGGCTCCCACCTGTCAGCCTAGCTACTCAGGAGGCTGAGATCTGAGGATGGAGGTTCAAAGGCAGCCCGGGCAGGAAAGTCTGTGACACTCTTTTCTCTAACTAACCACCAGAAAACCGGAAGTGGTGCTGTGGCTCAAGTAGAGCACTTGCCTTGAGCTGAAGAGCTGAGGGACAGCGCCCAGGCCCTGAGTTCAAGCCCCAGGACGGACCGAAAACAAAAACAAAAAAGAGCCAAAGCTTGGGGCTTGTCTGCGGCAGTGGGCTCTCAGGAAAAGTGAGCGGGGGGCGGGGGTGGGCGCTGAGGGGCGGGCTCCGGGCGGCGTTTGGTGGCAGGGACAGGCTGCAAGGGCAGAGGGACCAGGTAAGTGGGGGACCGTGGGTCCAGGTGGCAGTGGCTGGGGACGGCAGGGCAGTGGCTGGGAAATGCGAGCCCGGTGTCACCTGTGTGAAGGTTACGCGTGGCGCCAGCAGGCTGCGCTGGCCGTGGAGCAAGCGTGGCAGGGACCAGGCTTCAGTGCCATGGCTGCCCACGCTCACGGGGTGCCGGGGAGAAGGGTCTTGAGAGGTGCAGGGGGCAGGGCCTGTGGCTCGGAGTGAGCCCGTTGCAGGGACACACAAGTGGCTTCGGGCAGGAGGCAGCCCAGGGCCGGAGGGTGTGGCCGCGCTGTGGCTCAGGCCTGTCACCCGGAGTTCCCCGCTCCTCCACAGGCACATGCCGGGTTCTGTGGCAGGCAGGGCCCCACGGGACCGGAACCGCCCTTCTGTGGGGGAGCAGCTGGCCACCAAGTGCCTGAGTCTTCCCTGCTGGATGTTTGTTTACTCAGCCATTTGCCGCAATCAGGTGGATCACAAACTTCATTTTTTCTTTGCAGGTCCTGGGCTTGAACTCAGGGCCCAGGCACTGTCCCTGAGCTTTTTTCACTCAAGGCAAGCGCTCTACCACTTTGAGCTACAGCACCACTTCTGGTTTCCTGGTGGTTTCATTGGAGGTAAGAGTAGCATGGACTTTCCAGCCATGGGCTGGCCTCAAACCTCAATCCTCAGACCTCAGCATCCTGAGTAGCTAGGAGGACAGGTGTGAGCCACTGGCGCCCGGCCATTTCTTTTCAGGCAATCCAGTCATCCTTTATTCTGCTGCTGCAGTGGCTGCAGCTGTTGGTATGGGGTGTGTGTGCTCTTTCTCTTGGCTCCCCCCCCTTGTCCCCACTGTCGGAGGGGGGGTTCAGTCTTTCCCCTTAGCCTCCTTCACGGTCTGACCTCACAAGAGGCTCCAGTACCATCTTCCCCCGTTCCTGCTCACGCTACCACCAGCCTTGCTCCCAAAGAGCCCAAGTCCCTTTGGCTGGAAGGCCTGGGCCGCAGCTGTCTTGGTGGCTGTGGGAAAGGGGTCACCCCCCTGGCTCCTCTCAGCCGGAGGCACAATGGGATACTGTGTGTGGGCTCCAGTACCTTTCTGGGGTGGATGGGCGTGGGTGGGCGGGCCATCGGTCCCCAGCCAATCAGGGCCTGCCTTGGGACAGGTACCCTGCTCAGGGAGAACACAGGGCCAGGTGCTGGCAGGAAGAGGGCTGCCTGGTGTCCAGCGGGAGGATGGACCCCACCCCACCCCCAGCAGCCAGCGCCACCTGTTACCGTTCCCCTGGACGCTCGAGGGCCCCTGGTTTGAAAGGAGACGGTAAATCTCTCGGACATAGTGAACTATTTTTCATCTTGTCCTTCAAGCCGGCTGGCTTGTCTTCTAATAGATTCCAATTAAATCCTTCTTTTAAAATCACATTGTTGTTAAAAGACGTGGGTCTGTAAACACGGTTCCCCCCGCCCCCCCCAGCCCAGCCCCCTCAAGATTGCCTCTGCACCCCCCTTTTTCCTATTAAAAAATGGAAAATGGCACAATTCAGCTAATTAGTCAAATCTGCGTTGTCGGTGGCGATCTCGGCGCAATGGTTGAATTTCACACATCATTTGGAAGGCGAGAGTGGAAACTCGCCCGGCTCCTCCACTCGGGCGAGCGATTCCATTACAGAGCCGGGCTCCGTCTCCGGCCCTCTCGACACGATTAGCCTTTATTGATTTTTGCTTAAGTATGTTCAACACAGGCACATTTCTGCAAATCTAATGTGCTGGTATTTAAACCGAAATATTTCACTAAATGGGATTTCCTTTGTAAATGAAATTTGCCAAGTGATTATAAATGATGGGAAGCAGAGATCTGAATGTCAAGGATGGGTGGTGTGAAGGTTCTAGAAAGAGAAGTGGGCTGGGGGTTGGGCAAGGGCTTAAGGGGACTCCAGGGCGAAGGGAGGAGACCCAGGTGGGGACCCAGGCCCTGCATCCTGCAGGGCTCCTGGGGTTCAGAGCACACAGGTGAGCCAGGCAGAGCACGCACACGGGGACCACCAGGAAAGATGCTAATGATGACACCGAATCTGTGACTACCAACTCCCACAGCAACCACCGGCAGCAGCTGAACAAGCAACGGCAGCCACCGGGAAATGGAGCAGAAGCGTCACATGTACCAACACACACGTGTGTGTGTGTGTGTGTGTGTGTGTGTGCGCGCGCGCGTGTGTGTGTGTGTGTGTGTGTGTGCACGCCTATCTCTTTTTGTTGTTGTTGGTGGTGGTTGTAGGACCTGAACTCTGGGCCTGGACGCGCTCCCTCAGCTCTTCAGCTCAAGGCTAGTGCTCTACCACTTTGAGCCACAGCATCACTTTCATTTTTCTGGTGGTTAACTGGAGATAAGAGTTTCACAGACTTCCCTGCCTGGGCTGGCTTTGAACCTCCCTCCTCAGATGTCAGCCTCCTGAGTAGCTAGGATTATTAGCATGAGCCACCGGCCTGTGTGTCTCTTTTTATACCTACCTATTTATAATCTATCTAGCCATTTATAATATATCTGTCTTTTTTTTTTTTTTGTCGGTCGTGGGGCTTGAACTCTGGGCCTGGGCGCTGTCCCTCAGCTCTTCAGCTCAAGGCGAGCGCTCTACCACTTGAGTTACAGCGCCACTTCCGGTTTTCTAGTGGTTTATTGGAGATAGGAGTCTCACGGTCTTTCCTGCCCGGGCTGGCTTTGAACCTCGATCCTCAGATCTCAGCCTCCTGAGTAGCTAGGATTACAGGCGTGAGCCACCAGCGCCCAGCTGTCTTTTTTTTTTTTGTCATTTGTGGAGCTTGAACTCGGCCTGGGCATTGTCCTTCAGCTCTTCAGCTCAAAGCTAGTGCTTACCATTTGAGCCACAGTACCACGTCTGGTTTTCTGGTGGTTTATTGGAGTCTTACGGGGACTTTCCTGCCCAGGCTGGTTTTGAACTGTGATCCTCAGATCTCAGCCTCCTGAGTTTACAGTATTACAGGTGTGAGCCAACGGTGCCCAGCTTCTGTCTCTTTATATCTACTTATTTATAGTCTATTATTCTATTTATAATCTAACATTTACTTATTTATATCTATCATCTATTTATCTGTTATCTAATTATATCTATTACCAAATCTGTATCTATCATCTATCTACTTACCTCAGCTATTTCTATCTCTTTCTATCTTTCTATCTACCCAGAACCTTAGCCTGGACCCCTTGAGTGCTGAGCATATTCTCTGGCACTGAGCTACCTACCAGCCCCAACCTATTTCTCTCCATCAGCCCTCTGTGTGCACCTGAGCTCACCTGTGCGCTCTGTGCATAGCTGCACTTACCGGTGTGTGTGCTGTGTGCACCTGAGCTCACCAGTGTGCGCTCTGTGCATAGCTGCGCTTACCTGTGTGTGTGCTGTGTGCACCTGTGCTCACCTGTGTGTGCTCTGCACGCACCTGAGCTCACCTGTGTGCTCTGTGCATAGCTGCACTTACCTGTGTGTGTGCTGTGCGTACCTGCGCTCACCTGTGTCCATTGTCTGCGCAGTGGTGCATCCTTCGTCTGTGCTACACACAGCTGTGCACGCTGTGCCCGCCCCACACTCCTCCATGCCAGGCACACCTTCCATCCTCACAGCAGTTCAGGGACAGTGCCCTTTGTCCTAGAAGCAGCTCGGGGCAGAGCCAGATCCTGGCTGCTCAGGCCAATCAGCAGCCGGGGCCTGGTCCCCTCAGCTGTGCAGGCCCAGACTGCAGACAGCGTCCCTAACACGTGTGATCCAAGCCCAGGCATCTGAGCCCGCCGCCAGCCCCCGCCGCCGGACCCGCTGGGCTCCCGTCTCCCCTCCACAGCCCGCCCCTGCCACCTGCATCACGGCCCTCAGTCCCCACGGTGGCGCCCCATCTTGTCACCTGTCCAAAGGCATTTTACCCACGAAAGCATTTCCCGAGCAAGTGAATAAGAGAGAAAGACAGCGTGATCTGGAGATGGAGAGCCAGAGCCAGAGGAAAACCACCACAAGAGCAAAGATGGGAAAACTCCGCTCAGCCATCCAAACCAAACTAAGAACAACCACGGCCTAAGTAGTTCCCACTCCTTTCAAAGTGCAGATGCCACGGTCAGACTCGGGTGCGCTCCCGCTGAGCAGGAGCATGCTTTCATTGAGGCAGGGGAGGTCTCTCCTGGCCTTGCTGAAGGAGGCCCTGGAAGGCCTCCACGCGGGCCAGATGCCCCTCAGGAGGTGTCCACGCGTGCACACGGTCTCGGCCAGGCCCGCTTCCCACTGCTGTTACCCAATGAGGCGCAGGAAGCCCGTCCTGGGGGAAGGTCACTGAGGTCAGGATGGTTAACCCAGTTTCTCTGCCTTGAAGAACCAGATGTCAGAGTCTGGGACCATCTCGATCCAGCCTCAGAAGGAAGAGAGGGCACTCTGCTTTAATGAATTAATTGAGTTATTTATAGTTTTGGTCCTGGGGTTTGAATGCAAGGGCCTCGGTATCACCCCTGAGCTCTTGTGCTCAAGGTTAGCACTCTACCACTTGAGCCACAGCTCCATTTCTGGCTTTTTGTGATTAATTGGAGGTAAGAGTCTCCTAGAGGGGCTGGGAAGGTGGCTAAGTGGTACAGTAGCTTGCCTAGCATGCATGAAGCCCTGGGTTCGATTCCTCAGTACCACATACACAGAAAAAAACAGAAGTGGTGCTGTGGCTCAAGTGGTAGAGCACTAGCTTTGAGCAAAAGAAGCTCAGGGACAGCGCCCAGGCCCTGAGTTCAAACCCCAGGACTGACCAAAAAGAAAAAAGTCTCATAGACTTCCCTGCCTGGGATGGTTTGAACTGTGATCCTCAGATCTCAGCCTCCTGAGAAGCTAGGATGACAGGCATGAACCACTGCCACCTGGCTCTGTTTTATTTATTTAATAAATTTTGCCCCCAACTTCAGTTGATCCTGAAACCAAATGTAAAGCAGCCTCTAGGAAGCTTTGCTAAAGAGAAAGAACAGAAGACTTGCCAGACTAACTCTGCCCATTTAACAACAACAACAACAACAACAACAAATAATAATCATCATCATCATCATCAGTGTTCTTTGTGGGAGCACAATAGAAAGTTACATTTTTTTTTTCTGTTGTGGGGCCTGAACTCTGGGCCTGGGCACTGTCCCTCAGTTCTTCAGCTCAAGGCTAGTACTCTACCACTTAAGCCATGCAGCCACTTCTGGCTTGTTCTGCTTATGTGGTGCTGAGGAATTGAACCCAGGGCCTCATGCATGCAAGGCAAGCACTCTACCACCGAGCCACCTTCCCAGCATGGGAGCACAATAGAATCTTGAACAGCTACATATTTAATCCAGTACTGACAAAAAAAAAAATAAAGGAAAAATAAATGGAGAGGGCAGAAAAGAGAGTTGCTGATTTTGAAGATGGACAAATAGAAATGATCCAATCTGAAAACTGATCAATAAACAATGTTAAACAAATAACCCAGTGATTCTGTAGCTTGAAAGACATCAAAAGAGTCCACACACAGGAAATCCTGGTCCTAAGAGGAGAGAAGAGAGAACATGGTGTAGGCAGGGCACGCAGGAAATGATGGAAGCATTGCGGATGCAGGGAAACAGATTTGATGGCGAGCAGACTGGATCAGCGAACCCCACAAAGCATGAAAACGAAGAACACACAGCCACATAGTGTCACCAGAAGGAGGCTGGGGCCTGGGTTCAGTCCCCAGGGCTCCACCCCGATCGCCATCAATCATCAATCAATCAATCAGTCAGTCAGAAGAGAAGGCCTTGACACCAGGTACAGGAAAAGCCACACATTATCTGGGTTTCTCGGGGCTGCTCTGGGCCTTTCGGGAGGACTTGAAAGGGGAGATGCCAGGGGACGGTCCTTCTGCTGTTTCATAAATTTTTCTAGTGAGTGCTTGTGTCTCCCTCCTTCCTTCCCTCCCTCCCTCCTTCCTTCCCTCCCTCCCTCCTTCCCTCCCTCCCTCCCTCCTTCCCTCCCTCCCTCCTTCCTTCCCTCCCTCCCTCCTTCCTTCCCTCCCTCCTTCCTTCCCTCCCTCCCTCCTTCCTTCCCTCCCTCCCTCCTTCCTTCCCTCCCTCCCTCCTTCCTTCCCTCCCTCCCTCCTTCCTTCCCTCCCTCCCTCCTTCCTTCCCTCCCTCCCTCCTTCCCTCCCTCCCTCCTTCCTTCCCTCCTTCTTTCCTTCCTTCCCTCCCTCCCTCCTTCCTTCCCTCCTTCTTTCCTTCCTTCCCTCCCTCTTTCTATCTCTCCCTCTTTCTCACAGACTTAAAGATCCTTCTTTCTAGAGAAAGTTTTCCAGATACCTTCTTGGAATTAAATACAAGAAGAGTAAGAAAACCCTTAACTTAAGCTAAGTACTTTGATGCATTGTTTCAATTGACTCTCAGCAAACCCCATGAGGAAGGGCTCAGAGAGGCCAAGTGATTTGCCCAGAGCCACACAGCTGGCTCAGAGCCCAGAAGCCTGGCTTGAGAGCCAGCAGGTCTGGGACGGCGCTGCTGTCTCAGCAGGGCAGGGTGGGTGCGGGGTTACCGGGACACAGCACTTTGATCAGGAAATTTCTTATCCAAACTTCCACATCCTCCCGGCCACCCCCAGAAATCCAAACTGGTGGCGTGAGGCAGCCCAGGACAGGTTCTTCTGCAGTCAGCAAGGCAGGGGGCCGAGTCCCTGAGTCAGAGGGTTGGGCCTGGAGACCGGCCTGTGGGCCAGCGACAGCTCAGGACCCACGCCGTGGCGGGGGCGTGGGCGGGTGAACCTGCAGCCCCGGGATGGGGCCTGCAGACCAGCTTGCTCTGACCACGGCCCTCCTCACAGGGGCGGAGCTCCTGTCTGCACACACGGAGGGGGAGGCCGCCCTGGCCTCTGCCCTGGCCTCCGCCCTGGCCTCCATCAGACCCTCGGGGCTGCCCAGGGCCCAGAGGCTTATCTTTGCTTCAGAGGTTTCCGTCCAGGGTCCCTTGGCTCTGTTTGGAGCCTGGGGTGGCGCTGCTCCAGGGCGGGTTGGGTAGTAGAAGGCACAGTGCGGCTCATGGCTGCCAGGAAGCAGAGACAGACAGAGACAGACAGACAGAGACAGAGATACACACAAAGACAGAGACAGAGACAGAGACACACAAAGACAGAGACAGAGGCTGAAAGGCAGAGAGAGGGAAGCAGACGGGGAGGGAGAGGAGAGAGGAGGAAGAGGAGGAAGGGCCGGGTTCCGATATTCCTATTGAGACCATGCCCCCAGTGACCTCACTTCCTCCCCCTACTCCGAAAGTTTCTAACATTTCCTCCCCCTCCCCCCCCCCCGCCCCGCCCCCCGCCCCGCATAGTACCACAGGCTGTTTTGTGTCAGTTGTGGGACTTGAACTCAGGGCCTGGCTCTGTCCCTGAGCTCTTTTCTGCTCAAGGCGAGTGCTCTACCACTTAGAGCCACAGCTCCACTTCTGGTTTTCTGGTGATTCATTGGAGATAAGAGTCTGGGGTGGGGTGGGGGGGGGGGTGGAGAAGGTGGCTCAGTGGTAGAGCGCTTGCCTTGCATTCATGAGGCTCTGAGTTCGATTCCTCAGCACCACATAAGCAAAAAAAGCCAGAAGTGGTATGAGTGCTCGCCTTGAGCTGAAGAGCTGTGGGACGGCACCCAGGCCCAGAGTTCAAGCCCCACGACCGGCAAAAAGAAAAACAAGAAAAAAAAAAAAGCCTCACGGGGACGTTCCTGCCTGGGCTGGTTTTGAATCTCGATCCTCAGAACTCAGCCTCCTGAGTAGGATGAGAGGCTGAGTAGCTCGGATTAACCGGTTTGGGACTAAGCTTTAGTCACGAAAAGGGAATTGGGTCTGGGGGGGTGGTTTATATTCAAACTAATAGCAGTCTGTTTCCTGGGCCTTCTGCAGATCTGACCCCCGGTAACTGCACATCAGAGTGTTTCCAATTTAGAAGAGCCACATGACGTATTTGAACACTGACCTCTCACTCACGCAGCAGATGCGGGTAAGGACGCGCGTGTTCATCCAGTTGGTCCATGGAGTGTCTGTCTACAGGATTCCAGGCCCCAGGGCTGCCAGGAAGCCGGGCTGAACCTCCTGTGCTAATGAAGTTCATGTTTAAATGGAGAGGGAAGAGCAGTACGCAACCCAGCAAAACAAGGAACTGTATAAATAAAATAGTAACAGCTTTCCAAAGCTATGGAGAAAGGCAAACAACATCCAGTTTAGGGATCGAAATCTGCCCTAGGAGATTCAGGGGTCTAGGAGCTAGGGAGGGTTTTCTCACATAGGTGTGACCTAAAAGATGGGGAGGGGCTGGCCAGGAGAGGAGCCAGGGGCACTGCAGGTGCAAAGGTACTGTGGTGGGAAAGACCAGGCCTGGGTGAGGATAGAGAAGAGGGTGCCAAGAGGTCCAGGCAGGAGAGGCCAGACAGACGGACAGACACAAACCACCCAGACTGGCTTCCCAGGACGAGGTGAGGCCCGAGGCCAGGTGTGAGCACGATTAGCTGAGAAGACGTCTTCGTTCAATGGACTGCATTTTTTTTTTTTGTCAGTCGTGGGGCTTGAACTCTGGGCCTGGGCGCTGTCCCTCAGCTCTTCAGCTCAAGGCGAGCGCTCTACCACTTGAGCCACAGCGGCACTTCCGGCTTTCTGGTGGTTTATTGGAGATAGGAGTCTCACGGTCTCTCCTGCCCGGGCTGGCTTTGAACCGCGATCCTCAGATCTCAGCCTCCTGAGTAGCTAGGGTTACAGGTGTGAGCCACCAGCGCCCGGCCAATGGACTGCATTTTTACAGCAGCTTTACAGTGACAGGAAAACGAGCCAGAAGCTGAGGGGGGGCCCAGACACCCTGTCTTCGCCCTCACCCCCATTACCCCATCTGTGTTGGTGCTGCCACAGGTCACAGCTGCCTAGCCAAGGCTGTGTGTCATCATTAGCCACGTAAACAATGACACATGTGTGACCCAGGGGCACAACAAGGCATGCACCATGACACACACGTGATCATACACGCATGGCCCGTGACACACACGCATGCACCGTGACACACACGCGATCGCACACGCATGCACCGTGACACACGCACGATCGCACACACATGGCCCGTGACACACACGCGATCACACACGCATGCACCATGACACACATGTGATCACACACGCACGGCCTGTGACACACGCGATCACACACGCATGGCCTGTGACACACACGCGATCACACACGCATGGCCTGTGACACACATGTGATCACACACGCATGCACCGTGACACACACGCGATCACACACGCATGCACCGTGACACACACACGATAATACACGCATGCACCGTGACACACACACGATCATACACGCATGCACCGTGACACACACACGATCACACACGCATGGCCCGTGACACACACGCGATCACACACGCATGCACCGTGACACACATGTGATCACACACGCATGCACCGTGACACACATGTGATCACACACGCATGGCCTGTGTACAGTGATGCATGTACTGTGACACGCAGTGACATGCGCACCATGACACGCGGGTGGTGGCATGCAGCGAGGACATTGTGCACGTGTCCACAGGCCAGCCCTGCAGAGGAGTTTCACTTCGTTCCTTTCCTGTGCCCTGGCCCCCTCCCTCCTCCTCGGCCCCCTCCCCCCCACCCCTGGCAGAGTCTTTTTTTTTGTCGGTTGTGGGGCTTGAACTCTGGGCCTGGGCGCTGTCCCTCAGCTCTTCAGCTCAAGGCGAGCACTCTACCACTTGAGCCACAGCGGCACTTCCGGTTTTCTGATGGTTTATTGAAGAGCAGAGTCTCATGGACGTTCCTGCCCAGGCTGGCTCTGAACCACGATCCTCAGGTCTCATCCTCCTGAGAGGCTAGCCACAGCGCCTGGCTAGCAAGTCTTTCTTCTTTCTTGAGACACCATCTTTGATCACGTGTGTAGCTCAGATCTACGCGGAGCACTCGGGGCCCTCTGCCTCTGCTTTGAGTGTGCTGGGATTATAGGCATGAACTGCCCCGCCTGGCCCTAGAATGCAGCTTCACAGCAGCTAAAACGCCTGCCCTGGGACCCACCAGTGTGTCCTCCTGTGGCGTGCCACACAGGCAGGGCCCCTCTGGGGAGGCTGTGGACGAAGCCCAGGACGGCCTCCAGCTCACAGTCCCCCCACCTCGGACTCCCCAGCGCTGGGATTGCAGGCGGGCGCCAACACGTGCGGCCTTTTCCAAAATCTCATACGGAGGATGGCGCACGGACTTCCAACCGGCTTCCGCCCCTTGGCCGCGCTTGCTTTCCCCAGGGCCCTCCAGGCCTCCATCCTCTTCTAGGTGGCCCTGAAGTCCTGGGATAAGGAGCTCAGCGCTCTGAGCAGGCCAGCGTCTCTGCCAGAAGCAGGGCGGCCTCTGTCAGCGCCCCAGCCTGGCCCTCCACAGCCTGGTCTCCACGCTGTCCCTGGAGAGCCATTTTGCTGGACACAGCCACGCGCCCCGGGGGAACCAGGCCGAGGAGCTCCCCTCATCCAGCCAGCCCAGGACATCACAGCCGCATCCCGGGACCCCCGACAGGACCGCAAACACGATGCACCACTGTGTCCTAAGCCTGCGCCACTCTGTGCGGCCAGAGCCTCGGGGCGGAGCCACGGGTGAGTCAGGGCCGGCTGCGGTGGGCGTGTCCTCAGACACCCGCAGACACCCGCAGCCCTGCATTGTCTCCCAGTGCTTCAGACACGCCAGTAAATCAGAGCTGACTGGGGTGAGGCCAGCCTCCAACGCCTGTGCCCTCCGGCTCCGGCTCCGGCTCCGTGCTCAGCCCTCAGCGTTCAGCAAGTCCCAGATCAAGGGTGGCCCTGGGGGAGGGGGCGTGGAGGGGACACTAAATCCATTCTGTTGCTAAATCCACTTTGTGTATTTTGGGGGGGTTTGGCTCAGGGTGTCCACCACCCGCGCAGAAGGCAGGGCGGGGCCTCAGACCCACTGACAGCAAGTTCCAGAAGCAGTACAGCAGAAGCCGGGCACTGGTGGCTCACGCCTGTCATCCTAGCTACTCAGGAAGCTGGGATTTGAGGATCGCGGTTCAAAGCCAGCCAGGGCAGGACTGTCCATGAGACTCTGATCTCCCATGAGCCACCAGAACACCAGAAGTGGCGCTGTGGCTCAAGTGGTAGAGCACTGGCCTGGAGCTGAAGAGCTGAGGGACAGCGCCCAGGCCCAGAGTTCAGGCCCCACGACTAGACTCAAATAAATAAATAAATAAATAAATAAACCACCAGAAAACTGGAAGTGGCGCTGTGGCTCAAGTGGTAGAGCGCTGGCCTTGAGCTGAAGAGCTGAGGGACAGCGCCCAGGCCCAGAGTTCAGGCCCCACAACTAAAGGACCCTGCACCCTCGCCTGAGCTGGGGCAGGGGAGCATCCCCAAGGCCCTGGACCCTCCCAGGACAGCGACCCCGTGCTGAGCTTGGTTCTGTGGACTTAAGAACAAGAGCAGGAACAGCTGTGTCTCCCTGAGGGAGGCTGCCTAGGTATGGGGGGGCTGGTGTCCCCCCCCATAATTGCATAAGTAATAAAACAAGACATTTGAGTCTGTCCTCTGACGTATGAAGGTTAGTGAGCCTCACACCTCAGTGGGTCTCCTTGACCCTGGCCACAGTTCCTTTGCCCGTCTTGGAGTCTGGGCGGCTCCCCGGGCTCCCTGGTGGGCTGGGCGGGCGCGTCTTTTCTGCCCAGGTCTGCCCAGTCAGGCTCATTTCTCTGCACTGGCTCCTTCTCAGGTATGGGTTCTACCTTGGAGTCACAGAGGTGTGTGCATGGTGTATCCGACAGCCTCCGCCCCTGCCTTTCAGAAGCACATTCTGAGGTAGATGCACGGGATGCCTCGGGAAGCACGGAGTTGGAGAATTGATTATCTTCATCTCTAACAATGGGTGTGTCAACACTCAGAACAACAGGAAGGAAATGGAGTAGCATTCTCGATTCCATCACACACACACACACACACACACACACACACACACACACACACACACACACACACACACACCACAGTACACTGCCTAGACTTCTCTGTAAGTTGCTGTTTTGAGTTTGGCAAAGTGAGAATCAGCAATTTGGGGGGTGGGGGGTCAGGAGGTAGGGTCCTGGCTCAGGGCCTGAGCACTGTCACTGAGCTTTTTGTGTTCAAAGCTAGTGCCTTACCACTTGAGCCACAGCTCCATTTCTGGCTTTTGTGATTAATTGGAGATAAGAGTCTTAGGGACTTTTCTGCCAGGCTTGCTTTGAGCTGTGCAGCTAGGGTGATGGGCGTGAGCCGCCAGCACCCAACCAAGCAAGGCAATTCTTATTTCTCCAATTGTCTGAAATTCTCTTCATCTCTGGATTCCCTCCAGGCAAACCCAAGAACCAAAGTTCTGTTCCTTCAAGCATTTGTGAGAAAGGAGACTTAGACGGGAACCCATAGCTCACGCCTGTCATCCTGGCTACTCAAGAGGCTGAGATCTGAGGATCATGGTTCAAAGCCAGCTCAGGCAGGAAAGTCTGTGAGACGCTCATCTCCAGTTAATCACCAGAAAACTTGAAGTAGAGCTGGGGCTCAAGTAGTAAACCACTAGCTTTGAGCACAGAAAAGCTCAGTAACAGTGTCCAGGCCCTGAGTTCAAGCCCCAGGACCAGAACCAGAGAGAGAGAGAGACAGAGACAGAGAGACAGAGACAGAGACAGAGAGAGACAGAGAGAGTTCCCTATTATACGTTCGGCTGGTCATTGAAATAATGAAGCCCCAACGGTTCAGCCTGTCTCCTGGGAAGCCATGCTCTCCACAGGACCATCTCTGAGGTTCTGGCTAATTCTTCTTCGAGACATATTTTTTATTCATCCACAAACATTTTCAGGTCTGTTGCAAACAATGTCTTTATACCTGATATGTAATTGTATCCTTAGGGCAGGAAAATGATCATTTCATGAAAAAAAATCTACAGATAACAAGGCTTTTTCTAGTTATATAAAATGAGTAATGTGAAATTCGATGCCATGAGCTACTAACTGTAATTAAATGAATGTTTATTAGCACGTAAGTTCACACACAAACACCAGCTGCATGAGTTATAACATCAGTTATATTCTTATTGCCAGCTCTCTCGTCTAATTAGCTATTTTCCTTCTGTCGAATTTATTTTTGGGCCAAATTCACTGTTGGGGGGCTCGAGGATGGAGGAGTTGCAGAGATCCTGACCACAGTTACCTCGGGCCCTGACAATGTTCAGGGAGAATCGAGGGCTGATTTCTTAGATAGATCTCCTCGAAAAAATGGGCATTAGCCAGGTGCTGGTGGCTCACGTCTACAATCCTAGCTACTTAGGAGGTTGAGATTGAAAGATCACAGTTCAAAGCTAGCCAGAGCAGGAAACTACGTGAGACTCTTCTCTCCAATGAACCAGCACAACCACTGGGAGTGGAACCATGACTCAAGTGGGTAGAGCACTGGCCTTAAGCACAAAAAACTCAAGGACAGCGTCCAGGCCCTAAGTTCAAGCCCCAGGACTGGCATAAGAACAAAACAACAAAGAAAAAAAAATGGGCCTCGCCTGTAGCGCAGGGTGTGTTGTCTAGCTGGGCCTCTCTTTGGCTCTAAGAAGGATGTTTGTGGCCCTGGGGACAGTAGTGTCTCTGCCCACAGTGGCTTTCTCCCAGGGGACGCTTGTTTGAAGGCTGTTTGTTGCTGTGGTAGGAGCCGTGGAAGGAGGGGCAGGGCGGGGGAGGAGGAGGCTGAGGGGACCCCAGGTTGGCCCCTAGCTAGGGACAGCCCTGCCACAAAGAACTGTCTGGCCCCAAAGCCAACCACACTGAAGTTGAGAAATCCTGTTCTAGAACAAATGAAAAACAATATTACACACACAAAAAAACTTAAGAAAGGCATTGTTTCTTCTTGCCAGCATGTGACTTTCCTGGAAAACAAAAGCTTATACTCTTGAAACACATCAAACATGACAATGGATCGCCCTGGGGCCGGAGGCCACACTGCTTCCAGACCCGGTTTTAGTGCTGCTCACCAAACCAAGGGCAGCGGGGCTAGTGCCCACGACCGTAATCCTAGCTACTCAGAGGCTGCGATTCGGAGGATTGATGTTTGAAGCCAGCCTGGGCAGGAAAGTCTGTGAGTCTCTTACCTCCCATTGACCAGCAAAAGGCTGGAAGTGGAGTTGTGGTTCAAGTGGTAGAGCACCAGCCTTGAGAGAGTATGAGGCTGAGTTCAAACTCTAGTATAGGCACCAAACCAAATACAATACAAAATAAGGGGGGGGGGGGGAATTCTAACTTCTACACACACACACACACACACACACACACACACACAGGCTTCATTCTCCAGGCATGGCAATACTGGCCCCATCCTGACAGGGTTTTCTGAGCAGGGCACAGGCGTGACTGACAGAGCTGGGCAAGACTTGCTGTGACCAGAGAGTCTTCAAACGTCTCCTGTGCCCGAGCTGGACTCTAAGCGCTCGGGATTTCTCCTTTCTCCTGTCTACGCTTCCTAAACTGTGTGCTGCCAGTGCCCAACTTGTCAGAGAGAGAAGCCAGGAAGCCCCCCCCCCGCCCCCCCCCCAGCCTCCTTCCCCCTCCCCCTTCCTCCCGTATGGCCAGAGACACAGGGTCAGCATGGTGCAGTCTACGACACAGAGCCTGGTCTAGCCACCAGGTCACCACCCAGGGGGTGGAAGACCCCAGGAGACTTGCCAGTGTTTGGTTAGCAAGGAGAAGTTTCCAGAACCCACCACAGACTCTCAGCAGGAATTTGATGTCCCCAGTCAGATGCATCAGAGATGCTTCTGGAAGCTGTTCTGGGACCTGTTATCAGGCCATACAGAACGGGGATTGAGACGCCCACCCATAGCCCTGCTCAGGCCCGTGTGTTTGTAACTCCTCAGCTCCCAGCCGAGGCTCAGCCACAGGTCCTGGGCCCACGGTCCTGAGTGGTCTCGGGACACCAGACTGACAGCAGCCATGCACAACCATGCTCTGTCAAGGCACGGCTGTCATAGCCCGGGCCCAATGTCTGGCCGGAACCAGCACCCCGGGTGTCCAAAGTCACCCCAAGTCCTGGGCCACACAGGCGACCTGAGCTGGGCAAGAAGCCTGCCGTTCCTTCCTCTGTGCCTCGGTTTCCTCATCCGCTGAGGACTCGGGACCAGCCTCAACCTTAAATATTACTGCACACCGTGGCTTGACAACAGCCACGCCCCCGAGCCAGGCCTGGCTCCTGGTCCACGCCCAACCAATTCTGCGGCAAGAGAAATTGTACTGTTCAGCTGTGTGTATATCTTCTTTTCCCGTCTCACGGTCAGGATACAGCGGCACACCCCTGTAATCCTTGCTGCCCAAAGGCAGAGAGTGGGATGTGGTTTAAAGGTAGCCCAGGCACCTCATCTCAACAGCAGCAAAAAAAACTAGGCATAGTGGCTCTTATCTAGTACCAGCCACACAAGAAGTATTGATAGGGGGATGACAGTCCCAGGCTGGCTCTGAGCAAAATACACAAACCCTATCAAAAAACAAACAACTAAAACAAAATAGGACAGGAGGCACAGCTCAAGTTGTAGAGCACCTGCTTAACAAGAAAGAGGCTTGAGTCGGACCCAAGGACCGCCAGCAAACAGGAAACAAAGAGTAGTCCTCGACTTAGAATCAACCAAAGTGCCTGGAGAGACTGAACTCGAAGCCAACATGGAATAGAATGCCACACAGCTTTACCAAGAAGGGGGGTCAGTGCCTGGACCCCGGGGGACACCTGAGCCAATCAGGAGAGCAGGAAGAGACACCCACGAACTCACAGCAAACAGAAACTGTGATAAATACACCGAGCCCACCCAAGCCCAGCCGCACAGCCCAGCATGGGGCAACGAGGCACCGGAGATGTGACATACCGGGGCACCCGCTGGCAGGAACAGGTCCGCATCAGAATTCACCCAGCCCTGCTGAACGTGTCCCACAGGGCCCGTCCCGTGTCCAGAGAGGAGGCAGGGTGGCAGGGCTGTCTCAGCAGAGTTGTCTGGGATTTGTGCAGACGGGCCTAGAAACTCAGCTGGGGTTGCTCCCCACCCACGAGGCAAAGATGGGGATGGAGAAGCCACTAGGGTGGATGAAAACACCAGGTAAGGAGGAATCTGGGACAGAGAAGCTGGGGATGGAGGAGAATCTGAGGGTGGAGAAGCTGGGGATAGAGGAGAATCTGGAGGTGGAGATGAAGCTGGTGTTGAGAATCTGGGGATTGGAGGGAAGCTGGAGGTGGAAGAGAAGCTGGGGTAGAAGAGAAGTTGGGTGGTGGAGAAGCTGGGGATGGTAGAGAAGCTGGGGTGGTAGAGAAGCTGTGGGTGGTGGAGAAGCTGGGGTCATGAAGTTGATAGAGGAGAATCTAGGGCTGGAGAAGAAGCTGGTGTGGAGGAGAAGCTGGCCTGTCTGCCCCAAGCAAACCCCACCACAGATTGCCAGCCCGTAAGGCAGTTCTGGGCTGGATCCCACAGGGTCTCGAGAGCTGAGAGCCTTGGGTTCCACCTTTTGGGTGGTGGTGATGATGACGGTGGTTGTGGGGCTTGAACTCAGGCCTGGGCACTGTTCCTGACTTTTGTGCTCAAGGCTAGGCCTCTGTTACTTTGAGCCACAGCGTCACTTCTGGTGGTTCATTGGAGATAAGAGTCTCACGGACTTTTCCTTCCCCGGGCTGGCTTTGAACCTCGATCCTCAGATCTCTGGCTTCTGAGTAGCTGGGATGACAGGCGTGAGCCACCGGTGTCCCGCCGTGGGTTCCACGTTGAGGACAAGCGGACAGAGCAGCACTGGTGGGTGCAGCCTGGAGCTGTGGAGAGCTCGCCCGTGCCTTGGGCCTGGCGCGTCTGCGGCCACGCCCCCCGGTGCCCCAGGAGGGAGCTGTCCACGCAGTGTCACGGCCCTGAGGTGACTTCTGCGTGACTCCGCAGAAGACCAGCACTCCTGCAGCACACAGGAGGGAAACTGAGGCCCAGAGAGAGCCCCGAGGACCCCCAGCAGAGGCAGGAGCAGGCTGCCTGTCTCCACATCCTTCTCACGTGCTCTGTGGTTCCGTGGAACACCGCGGTGGCAGGGCCTGGAGACTGACCAGGGGGCCCCAAATGTCAGTGGCCATATGTAGGCCAGGCGCGGCCTGGGCGCGGTGGTCAGGCGCTGAGCTCTCATCCGGACGGCTGAGAACAAACAGATGCCGCGCTGCTCACAGAGCGGCTCCCGCCGCCGCTGCTGGGCGAACTTGGGTGTGTAATTTAAATCTTATTAAATAATGAATCTGGGTCAGTGGTAATTTATAGATTACCTTCATTAACTGGATAAAAATAATCACCAACTCAACAGTGAGTCACAACAGCAATTAAAAAAAAAGGGAGCGAGCGCGCGGGCTCCGCGCTGGTTGCCGTGTGAGGACGTGTCTCCAATTATTTCCCAGAGATTCTGGAGATTGGCAAAAATCAGCCGGAATTTTGCCTGAGACAACCCCCCCTCCCCTCCCCCCTGCATGTTGAAGCCCCGTCAGAGAAATGTAATCCATATGTTTTAGAGTTGTTTACATTGAAGCCATCAAAACAGTGTTCACGAGGCGTATTTGAAGTCCAAGCGCCCCTCAGCCTCCTGGCCAAAGGCCTTTGGTCTCTGCACCAGGAAATCATCTCGTGCCAGATGGCACAAAGGTGAGGTCCCCTGGGAACACCGGCAGGCGGGGGGGGGGGGGGGGGAGGCTGTCCCACCCTCCTCTGCCCTCCAGTTCTGGAAGCTACCAGGCCACACTTCCCAGACCTGCAAAATCAGCCCCCAGGAGCTGCTGCACCCCGCCACGAGGCTCCCGCCCGCAGGGGTTGAGTGAGCATCCACTGAGTGCCACGTGCTGCAGCTCACAGACGAGGCCCGGGGGGGGGGGGGGGGGCCGCCTAGGTCCCGGGGGACGTCCCGAGTAGTCACACGTGGGAGCATTCACACATTCCGAATGGCAGATCTCCAAACTTCCTCTTCACCACAGTCCTTTTGCTTCCAAATGACCTTGCTGTCTGCTTGAAGAACACACACACAAACAAACAAACATGGGCTGACACTGGAAGAGTCTCCTAAGCCTCTCCCAGGAAGCTCCGGTCCTCCCCACTGCCCGCTCCCCTCCCCACCTCACTCTGATCAGGTGACACTGCATTGTTTCTGTGTGTGTGTGTGTGTGTGTGTGTGTGTGTGTGTGTGTGCCAGTCCTGGGGCTTGAATTCAGGGCTTGGACATTATCCCTGAACTTTGTTAATCAAGGCTAGCACTCTACCACTTGAACCACACCTCCAATTTTCAGCTTTTTGGTGGTTAATTGGAGATAAGAGTCTCATGGACTGTCCTTCCCAGGCTGGCTTTGAACCAGGATCCTCAGATCTCAGCCTCCTGAGTAGCTAGAATGACAGGGGTGAGCCACAGTGGATATCTGACCCAGATGTCTCTTTCTTGTGTACATGAGGAGAATATTTTTTGGGGGGGTCCAGTCGTGGGGCCTGAACTCTGGGCCTGGGCGCTGTCCCTCAGCTCTTTAGCTCAAGGCTAGCGCTCTACCACTTGAGCCACAGCGCCACTTCCGGCTTTTTTCTTTTTGCTTATGTGGTGCTGAGGAATCGAACCCAGGGCCTCAGGCATGCAAGGCAAGCGCTCTACCACCGAGCCGCCTTCCCAACCCGAGGAGAATATTTTTATACACTTACACTCTCCTGTTCACGCAGCTGTCTGCCTTGCTTTCGGCTACAGCCTTGTTCCTACTATTTCCACCTTACCCAGAGTAGCCGCCTCTCCAGGCATTTCCCAAGAACCTCCAGGTGTGGCCAGTTACCCAAACCTTGGGTCGTACGGGCCACTTTGCTTTCCTGGCTGTGCCTGTACAGTAGACTGTCTGTATCTTTGCACACCATCCCTGAAGGAGCTGCTTGACCTCAGTGTTTATCACACTCAGGATCCCTCGGTAACTGCCTGGCTTTGAACCTTGAGCCTTAACCTCACTCTGCTGTGCTCACAGCTGGCGCTCTGCCACTTGAGCCACATCTCTGGTTCGCCAGCCCAGCTTTTTGCTGGTTCCTGGGAGATGGCATCTCACAGACTTTCCTCTCCAGGCTGGCTTCAAATTGTGATCCTCACTGTCTACCTCCTGAGTAGCTGGGATTACAGGCGTGAGTCACCTGGTGCCGGGTCCTGGCGGACATGTTCTTGATTCATCTGAGTGTCTGCACCTCCCTTGCCCAGGTGCGTGCCCACAGCGGTGTCAGCCTCGAGCCTGGAGGGCAGCTCTGTGCTCCTGGCGGTGCTGGCATCTCCTTGGCGGAGGCTGCTCCCTGTGGGTGATCCTGTAACATCCTCTTACCCACAGGTGATAGATAGATAGATAATCTACATAGATATATATAATCTATCTATCTATCTATCTATCTATCTATCTATCTATCTATCTATCTATCTAGAGCAATTGCTAATCAAAAAGAAAAAAATCAAATATACTACTAGGATATAAACAGTAGATACCTAAATAAGGAATAAAATGACAGGGAGTGGGGCGGGGGGAGCCCATGGAATTATAATTAGTTTAATAAATTCTGTGTCCACACATCGTCTCTGTTCAATAACGAAAGTTGCTTGCGTCTGATCCCATCCTGAGCTGCTTTACTGGAACTCACCGAGCCCGGTCCCAGGAAGCCCAGGCTGAGGACGCACAGGTGTCGGTCTGTCTCCAGGCCTGCGCAATGGCTCCGCTTCCCTTCTGAGTCACTGGAAAGAGTGGGGAAGGGACGGTGCTGCCTGGCCGTGCGGAGGAGGACGGAGGGAGGGAGTTCATCCCAGTGAAGAGGGAGGATGGTGCTGACTCCCACAATGCACCCCAGCGCACCCCAGACATGGCACAGGGCGGGGGGGGGGGGGTAGGGAGACACCTGTCTGCCCATGGAGTGCTCAGTCGGTGCCCGTGTGCCCAGCACCCCAGGGGAAGATCCCCAGAACCACACGTGCCTGCTGGGCAGAAAGATGAGTGCAGCAGAGAGAGGGAGGGAGGGAGACAGACAGACAGACAGACGGAGAGTGAGTGCTGGGTCTCCTCGCTCTGCCCTGGGGGCCTCTGAGGTGTGGCAGGGCTGAGGACCTCTGGTGCTGTGTGCATATGACACCCCCAAAGGTGGCACGTGGGTGGCATGGGGGCCCAGGCGACGGGCTGGCGGCTGACCCGCGGCCGGTGTCTGCACTGAGTCCCACAGCTGCCTCCTAGGCGGTCAGGTCAGAGTCAGGCTCCATCACCGCCACTGACCTTCTAGAACCATCCTTCAGCGTGGGTGCAGCAGGGCTGGCCATGTGGGCAGGAGGAGCCCTGGCCTCCATCCTCTTGCTGGCAGTGTCCGTCCACCTCCATGGCCGCTGGGACGGTGGCGGGTCTCCAGCCAGCCTGCGCAGTCCCCACAGGTAGCACCTGCCCCCAGCGCGGCTGCTCCGTGCTGGCCCTTCCTGGGAGTGTGGTCTGGGGGTGCTGGCACCCCAGCCTCCGGGGCATCCCCATGGATGCAGACACGTCGTGCATCTTCAGGCAAAATCCTGGCTTGGCTGGGCGTCATTCAACCCAGGAGACATGCAGCTCCTGGAAGGGCGCACCGCAGCCTCTTCAGCATGAGGACACAGGGTCTGGCCTTCAGCTTCTCTTGGAGAAAGGAGGCCATGGTGGCCCCAGGCCCACGGCCCAGCGTGCAGCGCTGGACAGTGCCAGGTCCTCGGACGAGGCCAGCTTCCGCGCTGCCCCCGTGCCCACCAACGCCGGCCGATGCCCTGAAGTCCAGAGTCCGCTGTCCCTTCCAGACCCAAGTGTGCTCTGACATGGGATGAGTTGGTCAAATGCACACGCGAACACACACACGCATGCAAAGGCACATATGTGCATCATTTGTAAGTATGTTTGCACACACGAACACACACACATGCAAAGGCACACGCATGCATCATTTGTAAATCTGCAGGAGACACAAGTGGACTGTACAAGCACACGTGTGTGCTTATGAACACATACATGCGACACAAGTGCCATGTGTGCACGCACATACATGAATGTACAGATAACACATGTGCCTGTGCACTGGTATGTGCACAAACAACTACACAAGCGCACATGCGTCCCGTCACAAACATACATGCCTCCTATGTGTGGACACATACTTACGCATAGACACATGCATTATTGTCTATGCAGATTACATGTGTTTTTGTGCATGACTGCTGTGCTGTCGTGTGTGCACTTCACATCTGATCACAAACACATAGACACACCGATGTCTATGTGTGGCGCCTGTGTGCAAACATGTGTGCACATGTATACAGATGCTCCTTTACAAGCACATGTGTGTGGGTGCACACCCGACATGCACAAAATGCAGGCGTGGTGCACATGTGTGCATCACACGTGTGCACATGCACACGCCTCCAGGCACACGCCTACCGAGCTCACTTGCTGCCCCCCTCCCCCCCCCCCCGCGCACACCTGGCCCTGGGGCCTGTCCTGGGGAGCCGTGCCCGCCCCTGCCTGCAGCACGGCGCTGGCTTGATGGACGGACGGACGCCGGCTCTGAGAGCCTGCGGGATGTGTTTATTGTGGCGCGGAGTGTGGGCCGGGCCGCTCTGGCTTGTGTAAGTGTCAAGTGGCGGCCGCATGTGTTGTACAGAAGGTGGAGGCTGGCGCTGAGGCGCCCCACACGGTGAGACCACCCAGCGCCTTTCACAGGAGAAGGAACGGAAAAGATGGAAAAGACGTGCAGAGACCTGGACCCCCAGAGGCTGGGGCCCCCAGGAGCGGGACAGAGCCGCTGGGCCATGGGAGGCACCGTTGACCCCCCTACACACACACCTCCCCTTGCTAGAGAAGAGTCCCGGGCCTGCTCTCTGGGTCCCCCAGGGGTCCTGTGTTCAGTTACCACCGGTACGGGGCTCCACCTGGTCATGTGACGGGTTAAGATGCCCAACAGGGCCCCGCTGGACCGTCCACTCAGCTCACAGATGCTGTCCTGTCCAACTGCTGCTGCTGTGTGTCAAAGGTGTTGTGTCTGTGCTGCACAAAGATCCAGCTCTGTCTGCGGGATCTAGCAGCTGAGGGTCTAAAGGCCCCCACCTCAACCCCTCCTGCAGGATAGCAAGGTCCCTCCTGCAGCCACCATGACAAAGCCCCATCGCCAGCCTGGGCCTGGGAACAGGGAAGGAAATGACATTTCTCACCTGACTTGGAGCAGGAACCAGAGACCTGTGAGCGTGGGCGTGGTGAGGAGATGGCCCAGCGTGAGCGGTCCTGGGATTTGAACTTAGGACCTCACGCTTGCTAGGCAGATGTTCTACCACCTGAGCCATACTTCTAGCCCTGTTTCTGCTGGATATTTTCTCAGGCAGAATCTCATGCACTTTGCCAGGCCAGCCTTGGCCCTTGGTCCTCGTTTAATCCCACATAGCTGGGATTAAAGCCGTGCCTCACCTTATCTGGCTGTGCTTTGACATAGAATCTTCCTGACATGTTTGCCCGGGTCGAGTCCTCCCTTTTTACCTCCCATGCCACTGGGCTCAGGTGCAGAATCGACGGCACCCGACCAAGCCAGAGTAACGTCCAACTTTCCAAAGTGAATGGGGATTTCCAGGTCAGTAGTAGAATTTCCAATGTTCCCCACTCGAAAGAAATGATAAATACCTCAGGTGAGGGACAGTGGCCGCGAGCTGACCTTCCGCATGTGCACCTGTGCCACAAAGAGGTGCAAGTACAATGTGTCAGTGAAATGCTCTGCTTCAAAGATCCACATAACGAATGCATAACTGCTACTCGGGGCTGATGGAGGAGAAGTAGAAGAACAAGGAGGCGGTGGGAGAGGGGGTGGAGAAGGGGGGGAGGGGGAGAGGGAGAGGAGACAGAGCAGGGCCATGTGTGGCTCACCTTGAAGTCTCGGCTCTGAATTCCAGCTCTGCCATCTGTAGGCTGTGTGTCCTGGAGCACATCACCGGCCACGCCGATCCTCAGCTCTCTCTGTTATAGGATGGCTCTGAGGTGAAGACAGAAGGAAGACGTGAAGTTTAGAGTTACAGGCATTATGACTGTCTCGTCTGGGTGGAACTCTTCACCCTGTGAACAGCTCCTCATCATCGTGGAGGAATAAGGTGGCCGTGGCCAGGCCGAACCAACGCCGCTTCCACGCAAAGACGCTGGCTGCGTGGACAGCGAACCCCCAACCCCCACACCCCATTCCTCTCACCTGCCCCACCCCACCCTCCATATAATTATAGCTGTGGCCCCTTTCCTTAGTTTCTGCAGTATTCTCCACCCCAACAATTAACCTCCCTGGCAGCAAATCAAAGCGATGCCCAGAAAGACAGGCTGGAGGCCAGGTGTCCTTGGGAGGAAACTCCAGGGCCCCAGTGCTGGGCCCAGCCTGCCCGGCCTGGATCCCTCAGCCGCCACCTACATGCCCAACTGTCACCATCCACCCAATCATCTATCTATCCACCCAGTCATCCATCCATCCACCCCATCCACCCATCCACCTAGTCATCCACCCATCCATCCATCCACTCATCCATCCATCCACCCGGCCATCCATCCATCCATCCATCCATCCACCCATCCATCCATCCACCCATCCATCCATCCACCCATCCATCCACCCATCCATCCATCCACCTGGCCATCCATCCACCCAGTCATCCATCCATCCACCCGGCCATCCATCCATCCAGTCATCCATCCAGTCATCCACCCATCCATCCCATCCACCCATCTAACCAGTCACCCATCCATCTACCCAGTCACCCATCCATCTACCCCATCCACCCAGTCATTCACCCATCCATCCATCTACCCATCCATCCATCCACCTGGCCATCCATCCATCCATCCATCCATCCATCCACCCAGGCATCCATCCATCCACCCGGTCATCTATCCATCCACCCAGGCATCCATCCATCCACCCGGTCATCTATCCATCCACCCCATCCACCCATCCACCCAGTCATCCAACCATCTACCCTGTCATCTATCTATCCACCCAGTCATCCATCCATCCACCCCATCCACCCATCCACCTGGTCATCCATCCATCCACTCCAACCACCCATCCACCCAGTCATCCATCCATACCCCCAGTCATCCATCCATCCACCCATACACCCAGTCATCCATCCATCCACCCAGTCATCCATCCATCCACCCAGGCACCCACCCATCCTCCCTCCACACATGGACGTGCTACACGGGAGAAACAGCACAAGTTCTGACCCCAGACGCCCCTGCCTCGCCGATGTAGGGGAAGGAGTGGAGGAGGCCTGCTGAGCCCAGATTTCAGAGGGCCAGGCTGAGGAATGCCGCTCATCGGTGTGCACTGTGTAAGGAAAACAAAATTCCTGAAATTCTACCGGGTGACAGCTCTGGCCACGTGGGGCCGAGTCTGCCACACAAGCCCTGGGCCCTCCCTCTGTCCGCCTCCCCCTGCTTCTGGCTTCACCCCTATAACCACTCTCAAACTGGCTCCCCAGCAGCCATCCCCCTGATAGGTGCACATGCCTCTACTTCCCGCGCAGCAGAGGTGGCAGAGCCCAGTGCCTTGAGCTGTGGGGTGTGGGGGCCCCCCACTTCAGCCACGCCCCCTCCGCCCTTCTTTGCTTGTTATTTGAGCGGATTCATCTCATGTTTTCTGCCCCGGGGCTGGTCTCAGATCTCAATCCTTTTCCTATGACGCTTGAAGAGATGGGGCCACAAGCATGTCCATCCTGCCTGGCATATGGATTGAGATGGGGTCTCACTAACCTCTCGCCCCTGCTGGCCTCCTGAGTAGCTTGGATTCCAGGTGTGAGGCGTGGACACTGATTTTTATTTCTGATGACAATGTGCCCAGCTAGAGAGCCGGGCTCACTCGCTTATGTGTGTCAAAGGGCTTTGCTTTCATGTAAGGGGACAGCTAGAGGAAGGGGCCACAGAAGAGCTGTCATCGCCAATCCGCTCAGGTTAGCTTGACACATGCACGACCCAAAGTCCCAGTCCAGTAGCTCCACCCACAGTTCCCAGACTGGCTGTCATTGGTCCATCCCTAATCCAATCGCTGCCATGGAGGAAGAAACTATGCTAATTAGCCAGGCCTGAGCAGTAGCTCCACTGATCTCTATGAAAAACACACAAGTTCTAGGCACTAGTGGCTCACACCTATAATCCCAGCTACTCAGGAGGCTGAGATCTGGGGATCATGGTTAGAAGCCAGCCTGGAGAGGAAAGTTCATGAGACTCTCATCTCCAATTCACTGCAAAAAGCCAGACCTGGAGCTATGGCTCAAGGGATAGCGCACCAGCCTGAAGAAAGAGCCAAGTGCAAGTGAGAGGCCCAAAGAAAGAATAACAATTCTCCCAGCACTGCAGCCAAACATGGATGGACCCTGGAGCTGACAGGGCTGGAGCCAATCGTACTACCATTTCCCTGCTATGTGACTTTGGATATATGACTTAACCTCTCTGAGCCTCTCTCCCCTTCTCTGCAGAGGCAGGAGTCACTGTGGTATGTGCACCCCACGGGCTGTTGTATGGGGTCAGCACTATATGCCCACAGTCACACGGGAATCTGTCACTAGGAGCATGGAGCTTAGGGACTCTGGGGAGTACGCACCCCTCCCCCAGCCCTCCCCTCGCGTGCCCCCTCTCCCCACCCCTTCCCTCCTCCGTGTCCCTCCCGTCTCAGGACTCAGCCCCTGTCCATTCCTGCCAGCCCTGGCCTTTCCTGGACAGGCAGAAACGCGCTCTGTGTACAGATGGGCAAACGGACAGAGGCCTTTGGTACCGCCGCGGGCAGCCTTGCGCTCCGCGCCCCACAGCTGTAGCCGGGAGAGTTTGAGCTCTGGAAGCCGAGAACCAGCATCACATCGTTCCTAGACCCTGAGGAGCAGCGCGCCCACCACCCGCGCACCCCAGCAGCCCATAGGACCACACAGGTGGTACCCCGCACCGCCACGCACAGCACCGCCACACACCACACTGCCACACACAACACCATCACAGCTACACACCAACACCACCACATATAACACCGCCACGCACAGCACCGCCACACACACCACACACCACACCACATTGCCACACACACCACCATCACAGCTACACACCAACACCACCACATATAACACCACCACGCACAGCACCGCCACACACACCACACACCACACTGCCACACACAACACCATCACAGCTACACACCAACACCACCACATATAACACCGCCACGCACAGCACCGCCACACACACCACACACCACACTGCCACACACAACACCATCACAGCTACACACCAACACCACCACATATAACACCACCACGCACAGCACTGCCACACACACCACACACCACACTGCCACACACCACCACCACCACATATAACACCACCACGCACAGCACTGCCACACACACCACACACCACACTGCCACACAACACCACCACCACATATAACACCACCACACAACACCACACACCACACTACCACACACAACACCATCACAGCTACACACCACCACCACCACATATAACACCGCCACGCACAGCACCGCCACACACACCACACACCACACTGCCACACACAACACTGCCACACACAACACCATCACAGCTACACACCAACACCACCACATATAACACCACCACACACCACACTGCCACACACACCACACACCACACCACACTGCCACACACAGCATCATCACATATAACACCACCACACAACACCACACACCACACCACACTGCCACACACCACCACATATAACACCACCACGCACAGCACTGCCACACACCACACTGCCACACACAACACATCACAGCTACACACCACCACCACATATAACACCACCACACACCACACACCACACAACACTGCACACACAACACACTGCTGCACACAACACCATACCACCACACACAACACACTACCACCACACAACACCATACACCACACACGACACCACACATCACACCACACTGCCACACACAATACCATCACAGCTACACACCATCACCACCACCACATACAACACCGCCACATACAACACTGCACACACAACACACACCACACACAGCACCATCACAGCTACACACCACCACCACATATAACACCGCCACACAGCACCACACACACAACACACTGCTGCACACAACACATACCACCACACACAACACACTACCACCACACAACACCGTACATCACACACGACACCATCACAACTACACACCACCACCACATATAACACCGCCACACACACCACACCGCCACACACCACACTGCCACACACAACACCATCACAGCTACACACCATCACCACCACATATAACACTACCACACACAATACAACACACCATACAACACTGTACCACAACACACAGCACTATCACAACTACACACTACCACCACATATAACACTGCCATACACACCACCATACACACAACAGAACACTGTACCACCACATACACCATACAACTACACACCACCACCACATACAACACTGACACACACACCACCACCACACATCACACCGCAACACACAACACTGTACCATCACACACAACAAACCACCACCACCACCATATTCAACACCGCAAGACACCACGCTGCCATGCACAACACCATCACAACTACACACCGCCACCACCACATATAACACTTCCACACACAACACCGTACCACCATACACACCACACACCACACGACAGCACACAACACCACCACACACAACACCATCGCACACCATACCACCACATACACCATACCACTACACACCACACAGCATACCACCACACCATACCGCAACACACAAAACTGTACCACTACACACACTACCACACACACTACCATTCCACACCATACTGCCACACACAACACCATACCACCACATACAACACCATACACCACACACACCACACACAACACCATACCACCATACACCACACACAATACCACCACACACAATGCCATCACACACCACACCTCAACACACAACACACAGCACACCCATACCACCATAGTCAACACTGCCATACACCACACTGCCACATACACCACCACCACATACCACACTGCCACATATCACACACACCGTACCACACCACACACCACCACACCCAGCACACGGTACAGCAGCGCTGCCTGCCCTGGGCTCCTCCCTTCTAATTAGCACCTCTGCTCTCACCTGCCAGCCTGTGGAGGCCTGGGGAGAACACAGCTGGGGTCTGAGCCACTTCATCAATTTAAATAAATAATAAACATGCTGGCCTGAGGCGTGGAGGGTCTTGGGGTGAGGGCACCCCTCCCCCAGCTGCAGACCTACTGGAGCTGGGGAGACAGGAGGTCACATCGTGGTCGGGGCCCCACGAGGCTGTGAGGTGGGGCCGTACTGCCTGGCCCTGGTCCCGCGTGGTCCCGCGTGGTCCTACGTGGTACCGTGTGGTCCTGCGTGGTCCCATGTGGTCCCGCGTGGTCCTACGTGGTCCTGTGTGGTCCCATGTGGTCCCGTGTGGTCCTGCGTGGTCCCGTGTGGTCCCACGTGGTACCGTGTGGTCCTGTGTGGTCCCGCGTGGTCCTACGTGGTCCTGTGTGGTCCCGTGTGGTCCCGTGTGGTCCCATGTGGTCCCGTGTGGTCCCGTGTGGTCCCATGTGTGATCCCGTGTGTGGTCCTGTGTGGTCCTGTGTGGTCCTGCGTGGTCCCGTGTGGTCCTGTGTGGTCCCGTGTGATCTCATGTGGTCCCATGTGTGGTCCCGTGTGTGGTCCTGTGTGGTCCCATGTGGTCCTATGTGGTCCTGTGTGGTCCTGCATAGTACCATGTGGTCCTATGTGGTCCTGCCAGGACCTGCGTGGTCCTGTGTGGCCCTGTGTGGTCCTGTGTGGTCCTGTGTGGTCCTGGGCACCCAACACTCAAAGGTTGTATGCCTTTTTTTTAGTCGGTTATGGGGCTTGAACTCTGGGCCTGGGCACTGTTCCTCAGCTCCTCAGTTCAAGGCGAGTGCTCTACCACATGAGCCACAGCACCACTTCTGGTTTTCTGGTGGTTCATTGGAGATAAGAGTCTCACGGACTTTCCTGCCTGGACTGGCTTTGAACTGTGATCCTCAGATCTCAGCCTCCTGAGTAGCTAGGATGACAGGCGTGAGCCCTGGCACCCGGCTGGCTGTGTGCTTTTGAAAGGACTCACTAGTCACAGACAGGACCCTGTACTCACTTCCTCCAGCTGTCAGGCCTCCTGGGCACTCCTCCAGCACTGAGCTGGGTGCTGAGGTTGCTGTGCTCAAGAGGCAGACACATAAACACGTAAACAGCTCAGCCTCGGTGTGGCAGGACCGCAGCCAGGGCTCCCGGGCTTTGGGGAAGGCAGCGTGGGCCTGTGGAGGGCTGCAGGCAGGAGGGACAGGACACAGGGGGCATGGGAAAGGGCACTGCCGGGAGGGGGCACTGCGGTTAGACCTCAGCAGCCCCGAGGGAGCCCCTGGGAGACCGTGGAGAGGGCTGGGAATGGGAGAGGCCCCCAGGTGGGTGCCAGGCATCTCGGGACCTAGTCAGTGATAGCCTCCATCGCTGACTAGGGCTAAAGGCTGCTGGGTAGCTAGAAGCAGGGGAGTGGCGAGTGGAAAGGCAGAGGGCCATGGCCGTCCCTTGATGGGACCATAGGAAGCCAGGCCTCATGCCTGTCTGCCTAGCTATGCAGGAGGCTCAGATCTGGAGGACCGAGGTATGAGGCCAGAGCTCTCCTCAGGATCCCATCCCCAAAATAACAAGCAAAAACTGGGCTGGAAACATGGCTCTAAGTGCTAGAGCACATGTCAAGCCAGCAAACAGCAAGCACAAGCTCTGAGTTCAAATCCCAGTACAAGGCGGGGAGAGGGGGGATCACATGACTCCAGACAAGAGCCAGCGGGGCATTCCTGTAATCCCAGCTAACTGGGAGGCCGCGCCGGCTGGGCGCCGGAACCCAGGAGTGCAGGAGCAGCTTTGGCAATGGAGCTGACTCTGGCTCAGGTAAAACCCCAAACAACAAAAACCGTAAGCGTATCAAGGGGGCTGGAGCCAAGGGGATGCGCACATCCCTGTACTGACTCCCGAACTCATTTCATTGTGACCAACTCGCCCACTAGAAAACCCGACTGCAAGAGCAGTGGCCGCCGACCCGGAAGACGTTCCAGTCCCCCGGGGCCAGCCACGCCATCACCCTGACCTCGGGCAGCAGGGCGTCACAGGTAGGGTGGCTGGACTGCTTTTGCCTGCCCTGCAGGGCGGCCAGGTCTACCCAAGGCAGGAAAAGAGAACGTGCTGGTCTGTGCAAAGTCACAGCCGGAGGTGGAGATGGCTTCGGGCGCAGCCCCCAGGCCTGGTTTACGCACGGTTACCCAGCAGCCCTCATGAGAGCCAGAACTCAGGGCCAGAGCGCTCACCCCAGAGGACCCACACGGCCGCCCACTGGCTCCGAGAACAGTCACGTGGCTGCCCAGAGCCAGTCCAGGGCCTGGAGGAGCGAATATCATTCTCTGATGGGTGGTGGATGCAGGTCTAGAGAGAATTCTCTGATTGGTGGGGAGAGAAAGAATTCTCTGATTGGTGGGGAGAGAGAATTCTCTGACTGGTGGGGAGGCATTCGGTCCTGTGGAGGGTAGGTTTAGTAATAAACAGGGAGATGGGCTCAGGGGCACACTGTGTGTGTGTGTGTGTGTGTGTGTAAGTGGTGTATCTCACCGAATCATCTCAATGAGACAGGACAGGGCTGTGAGGGGGAAGGGTAGCTAAGCTAACGTGACAATGTGGGCAAAGCAGGCACCAAACGTGGTCTCCAACGGAGCAGGCTGCCTGGGGTCGGATCAGCACAGCTGTACACACTGGAGTGCCCAGTGAGGTTTGAATTCTGCTTGAAACATCAAACAATGCCTTACCATAAACATATTTCAAAGTATATTCTAAATAACGCCTAAGATACGCCCTCCAGAATGAAGGGAGGTCGCCCTGATGCAGCTAGGGAAGCCAACCAGCATCTGCCAAGTGAGTTTGCCGTCCGCAATGGGGAAAGCAGAGAGATACTTGAGCCAACTGTGGAGATGAATCACTGTGTGCTGGGGTCAGGGCCCCAGCTGTGCCCTCTGACCTTCATGACAAGCCTGGGTTGGTGGTCAGATCTGCTCACCTCCACCTGGGCAGGTGGGGGGAGAAGGGAGAGGTGGCCGTGCCACAACCAAGCCCCCTGGACAGTTTTGTTTAGAAAACCAAGGGAGGTGAGCTTTTAGGCTGAGCTGCTGTGTCTGTCTGTGTGTCTGTCTCTGGGACTGGAGAAATATCTTTCCATTCTCCAATCAGACCTGCTAATTGCCACAGTTTCACAATATGCAAAGTGACATCCTATCCTGGATTGTAGCCATCAGGTCTCAGACCCTGAGAACCTGCTTTGCTAAGGGGAATTTTATGAGACTTGACGAAAAAAGCTTTTTTTTTTTTTTTTTTTGCTTTATTTTGTTTTGTTCTGTGTTGGGCTGTGTTTGAGGGTGGGAGAGGAGGAGGGACATGCTGGTTTTGTGTGTATTGCATTGATGAGGCCTGGGCCTTTGAAGTTTAAGACCAGTTGTAAATTCCTTGAAGTTGGTCCCGTTTCCTTTTTATATTAGTATGTTAACAAGCTTTGGAAAACAGACAGCGCTTACAGGAAAGCACAGCTGGCTCTCTCCTGCGCCCAGCTTTAATTCAAACCAGAGCCGGGCTGGGTGATGCTGTTCTTCGGCTGCTGTTTACAGACAGAGCAGGAAGAAGCTGTCCGCGTCCTCCAGCACCCAGAGAGGCCTTGTCGAGCCCGGCCCCCAGTTGGGATTAATTAAGAAAGGAAATGCCACCAAGCCCGGATCACTCCTTGCGGGGACCTACGCTAGATAAAGTTCAGCAATAAAAACAGGGGGGGGGGGAAAGGAAATAGGAACGGGAAAGACAAAGAAAACAGCTCCCAGAGATGGGTGTACTGTGAATTTGGGGCTCCATTCAGCAAGGCAGATAAGGAACAGTGACCACAAATCACATGACTGTCAACTGTGCCCGGGAAGGGGCGGGGGGGGGGGGGGAGGGGGAGCTGGAGCCTAGGCAAAGGTTTTGGGTAAAAGCTTAATCAAGCCTGCTGTCCGAGCCTCACCCTGAGCCCCCCCCACCGCAGGCCTCAGGCAGGAGCGCACCAGGAGCGGCATCTTCCATGCGTGACAACCCACGGAAGGACCTTCTTAGCGGTCCCTGGCTGACCCACCAAGGGGACACTTGAAGGAAGAGCGCAGCCTCACTCTGTCTTGGTATCAATCTGGTGACATTCGGGGAGACAGGGATGTGTCGGCATGCAGGAGTGCAAAGTCAAGTTGAAGCGCATGCGTGGTGGTCTCTAAGCTTGGGCTGACCTCTGACTCCCTCTTCCCGGTCAGCCCTCCTGTGATGCCGCGCTGTCCACCTCTCCTGGGCACTGGCCCCCTCCCACTCCACGCGGGTCCCCCCACAACAGCAAGCTGTGTTCAGCCGACCCCCACACACATCAGAGAAGTTCCTGGACCACCTGGATGGTTTTTATTTTGAAGGATCCCAGGAAAAATAAATAGGATAAATGTAAATGCAGGGAAGGGCCAGGCGCGTTTTCCCTGAGCAGCAAGCGTCCCGGCCCATGGAACTTGGTGATTGTGACCAAACGCCACCTGAGTCTGGTTAGGGGAACAATATATCTGCCCAGAAATATACGCAAGGGCAGCAGAGACTAGGGACTGTTGGAACTACCTTGCTGGATGAGAACTTGATGTTCAGGAAGTCTCTGAGGATCCAGACCATGCACAGTGCCATGATGCCTGTCACCCACCCAGCCAGGCTTGCCCAGGCTGGTTTTGAACCCTGGTCCTTAGATCACAGCCTCCTGAGTGGTAGCTAGAATTACAGGTATGAGCCACTGACACCCAACTCCTCTTTCCTAAGAACCATATCCAAGGAGAAGCACTGTCCTAAGGCCAGCGGTCCTGGCGGTCCTCACCCCTGGGCCCGAGTGTCCTCTCCCCACTGAGGAGCCCCTGGTGAGACCAGCAAATGAGACGCGTGGGATGGGGAGGTCGTTCACCTCCTCCTGGAAGCTTCCTGCAGGTGAGGAGAAGTCTCGATGCCGTGGAAGGCAGCATCTTGATATGTCCTTGCCAGGAGACACTGTTAGCAAAGGAGACAAACATTGTCCACCAGGTACCAAAGTCTACTGAGTACGGAAATGTAACCCCAGGAGGGGCTGACATCACATCCAGTCCTAGCATCCCAGGGAGACCTTGCTGTGGGGAGCAGAGTGCTCAGTACTTAATAAGTGCTCAGTAAACATTAGATGGAGGGGAAAAGGAGAGGGGAGAGATGAGTGGATAAATAAATGGATAGATGATAGAAAGAGGGAGGAATGAATGAACGAATGATGAAGGTAGGGAAGGAATGAAGGATGGGTAAATGGATGGATGGGTATGTGGGTGGATGGATGGATGAGTGGGTATATGGATGGATGGATGGATGGATGGATGGATGGGTGGATGGGTGGATGGGTGGATGGGTGGATAGGTGGATGGATGGATTAGTGGATGGGTGGGTAGATGGATGGATAGATGCGTGGGTGGGTGGGTGGGTAGATAGATGGGTGGATGGGTGGGTGGATGGATAGATGGGTGGGTGGAAGAGTAGATGGATGGATGGATGGGTGGGTTGATGGGTGGGTGGATGGATGGATGGATGGGTGGATGGGGGGGGTGGGTGGATGGATGGATGGATGGGTGGGTGGATGGATGGGTGGATGAATGGATGGATGGATGGATGGATGGGTGGGTGGATGGATGGGTGGGTAGATGGATGGGTGAATATGGGTGGGTGGGTGGGTGGATGTATGGATGGATGAGTGGATGGGTGAATGGATGGGTGGGTGGATGAATAGATGGATGGAGGATGGGTGGGTTGATGTGTGGGTGGATGATTGGGTGGGTGGGTTGATGGGTGGGTGCATGGATGGGTGGATGAATGGGTGGGTGGGTGGGTGGATGAATGGGTGGGTGGGTGGATGGGTGGATGGATGGATGGATGGGTGGGTGGGTGGATGGGTGGGTGAGTGGATGGGTGGATGGATGGATGAATCAGTGGGCAGAGAGATGGAGGGGAGGTGGGAGGACTTGATGGATGAAGGTTCCTTAATGTCTTTCTAAAAGAGAGGGAAGCACTATCAGTTAGTGCCAGGCAGGAGGATGGAGTGTGAGAAAAAGCCTGTGTGGCACAGAGGATCAGGGTGGCTTCCTACCAGACAGAGCTGTGACAGGAAGGAGGCATGCATGGGGCACTGAGGGATGTGTAGGTGCTTGGTGTCTGTCACTCGTTCACGTTGTGACTGTGTGGGCTTCCCACTACTGTGACACGAGACCATGGGTGCACTCTTCCAAACCACATGGATGCCTGGTCTCTGTTCTGGGAGTCACCAGGGCACTGGGGGGACCTGCATGGGGCTGAGCTCCTGGGCTGGCTCTATGGCTCTGCTCAGAGGGGGGCAGGCGGCACGGGGTGGGAGGTGTGGGAGTACAGGACCCTGGGGGATCAGCCTAGAGCCCCTCCCTGCCCAGTGGCGTGGATGACCAGAAAGCAACTGTACGAGATCTTTCAGAAACCGCACCTGTGGTGGGGGCCCCCCATTTCAGACAGCGTGGGACTCAGTGGTCTCACTGTTACCCCACTACCAACACCTCCCCTTTGGAAGAATCCTGGCACCATCCAGGAAAATCCGTCTCAAGACCCATGGACGCCTGTGAAGAGCCTTCCTTTAGGTTCGGCATGTAAAGTGATGTATTGACGCCTAAGTCCACATATTCACCTGCCCTTGGGACTTCCACGTGACATCTGTGCACCCACCATCCAGCCACGACCGGATTCCGTTTTGGTTGCCTGTACCCAGAGATTCTGGCTAACACCATTGAAGGCACACACCCAGAGTCTGCAGCTTCTTGTCTTTCCTAATTTGCAGCAGAAAGGCCAAGAGCGGCCTTGTCCCAGTGTCCCTGGGATGCCAAAAGATCCATATCCTCTACCCCATGGGTAGCTTCTAGATGTGACCCATGGCCCTTTTAAATGTGGGGAGGGAGCAGGGGGGATCATGCCGTTTGTAGCAGGTCCAGAGAGCCTTAGTTGAACTTCGGATGGATGGATGGATGGATGGACAAAGGGATGATGGGTAGATAGGTGGACCAAAGATGGGTGGAGCGATAATGGAAATGGTAGGATTTTTGAAGGGAGACCTTTGTGAGCTCTGGGATGCAGAAGGACAGAATGGGAGTGTGGCCCGCGCCGCTGGTCGAGTCTGTACTGGAAACAAATTCTCTTGGAACAAACCTCCTGTCACTTTAGTTTCTTCAAAAAAGCAGGCTGTGCTTGCAGCCTCACGGAGCTGGGCCCACAGCCCGCCCCCTGCCTCCCTCCACCCCGGGGTGAGCATAGTAAGGCGGGGGAAGGAGTAGGGAGGGTGAACAGAGGCCGGAATGGGACGATCTATAATGGCCATAAAAACCTCAGGCTTGGGAGAAAAAGCAATCATACTGTAATTGACTGTTTACTAATGGAATTTATTAATTTATAGCCACAAAAGGATCAGCTAATTTGTGGTTAATGGTGTTTAAAAGATAAACAACATAGATTAAATCTGTGGAGCAAAGCCCTGGTTCTCTGATGCATCTGAGCAGAAACGAGGGGGAGGGCAGACCTGGCATGGCGGGTGGGGAGGGCGGGGAGGGGGACTGGAGGGGGGGCGGGGAAGGAGAGCAGGTGTTCGTTCTCCATGGCCCAGACGCCTCAACACCCCACCTGCCACTGCTTTCCTGGACGCCAGTCGCCACCCCACCCCCACGCTACACGTAGGAAGACAGAGCAGGCGGGAATGGGGTGCAGCCATGCTCCTCCTTGGTGGGTCTGAGCCCCACACCCACATCTGTTGCCTGTGGGGCGGCAGAGCCGCTGCTCTGGCCTCCGGCCTTGGCGCGTTCTGGGCAGCTCTTGCTCTTCTGATCTTTCTGCCTGTCCGTGGCAGTCTTGTTTCTCGTGTTCATGTTAGCTCCGCCGGAAGCGGCAGTTCTGTGGTTGATGTGTTTACATTTGCCTGTGTCTCGTGTCTCCTCTGTGTGTGCCTGCGTGTGTATCTGTGTGTGTGTGTCTGTCTGTGCCAGGACTGGGGCTTGAACTCAGGGCGTCGTGTTCTTGCTTAATTGTTTCACTCAAGGCCGGTGCTCCACCACTTGAGCCACAGCGTCACTTCCAGCTTGTTGGGTGGTTCACTGGAGATAAGAATCTCATGGACTTTCCTGCCCTGGCTGGCTTTGAACCGCGATCCCCAGATCTCAGCCTCCTGAGTCACTAGGATGCCAGGTGTGAGCCATCAGTGCCCAGTTCTGGGTTCCATCTTGTAGTCTTGGAAACATCAAGGGGGGTGGGGGGGAGACACAAATTCTAACCAGGCCTCTGGACACACACACACATACACACACACACACACACACACACACACACACGTGCCAGGTACTCAGCCAGCATCTTGCATGACCTGCTGAGCATCACCCTGGCCTCTAAGCTGCCCAGAGCCTCCTCTTCCCTGGCCTCCTGGCCTCCCAGAGCCTCCTCCTTCCTGGCCTCCTGGCCTCCATCTGCCCACAGTGCCCCTCCTTTTGCCAATGGCTAGAAAAGTCCCCACGCCCCTCAAGGCAGGATGCAAGGGCAGACTGTATGTTTCCCCCGCTAGGCACGACCATCCCAGGGGATTTCAAGACACAAAGCAAAGCCCCCAGGCTGCACCTCGAAGGCCGGTCTGGGAGCAGGGATGGAAGCCGAGAGCCCAGGGCTGGGCGGGTGGGGGCAGGTGGGAAGCCACACCGCCACGGCTGGACCTGGCTGGCTGGGCCATCCCTCTGCCCACCTTTGCACCCCAGAGGTGCACAGAGCATACAGCACAGCCCAGGCCCGAGGGGCTCAGAAACATGTTGGGGCTCGAGTGTGGCCAAGGGGTTGGGCCTGGGGCTGGTGTCTGACTGGAGGATGGAGAAGCTCTTTTCCTCAGAGCTGGGTCTTGGGGCCATCCCACAGCCCTTCTGCTGCCCCTGCAGAGAACCAGACTGGGGAAGAGCAGGCCGGAGAAAGCAGGGCGGGCTGGAGGGTTTGAGAAGCTGGATCAAGCCGAGCCTGAAACTCGATCTACTCTGGGAGTCTTCAGCCAATAAAGACATTTGTTTCCTTTTGGCACAAGCCTTTTGGGACTGCTTTTGCAGTCACTTAGGATGAAAATGCAGAGGCCAGGGCCGCACCTGAGGGCGGGGCACCCGGGCTGAGCCACCTCCTCCCACAGGACGCCCCGCGAGCGCCTCCCCAGCCACCGGGCATGGTATCACGGCCCCCACTTCCTGTCCCGCCGCAGCCTGCAGCCCCGTGGGCCTGGCATTGTTGGACTGGCTCGCCCTGGCGCCCTCAGACGAGGTCAGAACAGGGCTGGCCCACGGGGCACCCTTGGCTGGAAGGTGTTCCATTGCCTTGCCTCAGTTTCTCTACTGAGAAACGTCCAGCAAGTCTGTGCTTTGCTTCTGCCTCTACTACTGAGACGTTAGGGGCAAGGCCAAAGCTCTTGGTGGACACACAGGACCCCAATCCCTGCCGGGGACTCGCCTCCCACTCACGGGGTGGAGGTTTTATGACTCTCATCCTTCACTCCTTCCCACAGCCTTTGTGACCTCACGGGGCAGGCAGTCCCTCTTGATGTCTGACTCCAACCTTTCATGCTACCAGTCTGGGTCTTTACTCAGGCTTGGGATGTGGTGGCCGCAGCTGACTGGCAATGGTGGCTGGCCAAATAGGAGCAGAAAAGAAGCCTCTACCGGGAGAAGAGTCCGGGTGCACCCCTTTCACCTGCAGCCCCGGACTCCGGGACAGGCCCCGCCCTTGTCTACCTAGGAACAAAGCAGCTGCGAGAGTAAATAAACCATCGGTTTAATCATCCTTGTTATCAAAACAACCGCCCAGCCAAAAACACCAGGACTCCAGTCATTCCCACTGACAGCCTCGAGGCAGGAGGGAGGTGTGTGTGTGTGTGTGTGTGTGTGTATTGTGTGTGCTCACGTGTGTGCTGTGCGTGTGTGAGTTCACATGTGTGCATGTTTCTCAGCTCATTTTCCTCTTTCTGAGGAGGGCGGGTGTCCCGTCCCTGGCACGTTGCTAGGGCAAAATCCAAAAGAAGCTGGGCACCCTCCCACTCCGGCCTAAGAGCCTGCTGGTGCAGCGGCCGCACCCAGCCCTTCCCCTCCCCACACCTCCCGGACCACGCGCGCCCTCACACCCACAGGCCTCATCTGAAGCCTAAGGATTTCGTAGCTAAAAGAAAAAAATCTTCCTAGCTGGGCGCCGGCGGCTCACGCCTGTCATCCTAGCTCCCTACCCCGGAGCCTGAGAGCTGAGGGTCACAGTTCAAAGCCTGCCTGGGCAGGAAAGGCGGTGAGACTTATTTCCAATGAACCACTGGAAAACCAGAAGGGGTGCTGTGGCTCAAGCGGTAGAGCGCTCGCCTTGAGCTGAAGAGCTGAGGGACAGCACCCAGGCCAGAGTTCAAGCCCATGACTGATAAAAAGGAGGGGTGGGGGGAGGAAGGCAGGAAGGAAGGCAGGAAGGCAGGAAGGAAGGAAGGAAGGAAGGAAGGAAGAGAAAGGCCCGGTTCTTCAGAGTGTGCGCCCTGGAAGTTTGTTACAAAACACGGGTCCTGCAAAGGTCAGAGCTTACAGGGGCTGCTGAGATGACGGGACCTAACATGAAGTGGGCACAGCGGGAGGTAATGGGAGGTGGGGCCAGCAGCTGACTGTAGAGCGCGCTCCTTCCGCTCCTTCCGTCCACGGCTCCGGCCCGCTGTGGCCATGCGTGACCAGGGGTCCCTGAAGCCGGATCTCCTGGTTTCCCTAGCAAAGCCAAAATCCAGGCTTTTGCGAGAAAAACCCCAATTCTTAAATGTCAGCAGGCCTTTGGCTCCCCCCACCCCAAACGTTAAGCTGGCCAAAGAGAGCACGCTGTCTCACGGCCTCTGGCTGCCAGCGATTAAATAAATGCTCGGAAAGTTTCCTCCCCAGCCCTTCTTCACCTGGCATCGGCAGGCTGAGCCGCACAACCATGCCAGCACCGTCAGGTACAGACACAGCAAACTGGAAACAAGAAGAGTTATTTGTTCCAGAACATTCTCTCGCCACAACCTGGTCACACGGAGCCCTCGGGACAGGAATGCCCGTTTGCTTTGGAATGTGTGGCCTTCTCCCAAGAAAGCAGATGGCGGAGCCTCGCAATTACCTCCAGAAAACCCAGAAACCATGACCACTTCCAAGAAGGCCCGGTGATACCCCACGGTCCGAGGGGGGCTGTCCTCCTGGGGGCTCAAGTCCAAGAAAATTCCTCCGGAGAAGCATTAGCGGGAGGACCTGAGGTAAGGTGGGCGCTTGTCCAGGATCTAAGAATGCAACCTGTTACACACCCTCTCCGACAGACAGACAGACAGACATGCACACAGATGGACGGAGGATGCTAGGGTCTAGAAGACTTGGCTGGAACAGGGGATCCAAGTTTATCCAAAGTTGTGTTCTAACTGCAAACACTCCTTCTGTGACAGGATCTCACGAGTCTTGTCTTGACTTGCCTTGAAGGATCGCAACCAGCCTGGAGAGGCAGGGCGTGTTTCAGCCGTGACTTCATGCACCCCGCACCCCCTCACGCCAGCCCCTGACACAAAGCGAGCTGGAAGCAGGCAGCCGAGAGGCAGGGAAACTCCACAACATGGGGCTGTGGTTGTGCATGTGCTAATCCTGGGGCTTGAACTCAGGACCTCAGCGCTGCCCCTGAGCCATTTTGCTCGTCTAGGGCTCTACCACTTGAGCCACAGCTCTCCATCCGGCTTCTTGGTGGCTAATTGGAGATAAGTGTCTCACAGACATTCTTGTCCAGGCTGGCTTGAACTATGACCCTCAGATCTCAGCCTCCTGAATAGCTACGATACAGGCGTGAGCCACCCTCCCCCCATTGGCCTTTTATTCTTATGAGTTTCTTTTTTCTTCCTCCTCTTCCTTCTTCCTCCCCTTCTTCCTTACCATCCCTTGCTTTTCTTAGAAGAGAAGGAGAAAACATGTTATGCCAAGGAGAAAACAAAACCCCATCTGTCCACCAAAGGACAACGGGGGCTCCCGGGTGCAGGAAGAGGGTGTGAGATGGGAAAAGACAGAAGCTGGGCTCTGGGTGTGAGCTAGGTGGGTGGAGGGCCTGGGGTGGAAGGCAGGGCCCCAGGGCAGCTCCCACCCGTCCTGAGGAACCTGCTCCCTGGGGCGGCAAGGCCGCTCGGAGCTGCTGGCCCCAGGGTGCCCAGCCGCCTCTCCCAGAGCTTCTTCCATCACCCGGGAGCCTCCATCTGTCTCAGCCAATGGGAGCGCTTGCTCCCGGTTGCCCATGACAATTGGTTTAGGTGAATAGATATCAGCCAATCAGAATGTGGCATTCCCTTAGCCGTGAGCATGGTCAGGGGCCATCCCATCAGCATCGAGTTTAGAGCCATCCCCAACTTTGGGGAATCTCTCGCTCTCCTTGTTAGTTCTTCTGCTTATTTAATACAAATAACAGGCAAAAGCCAAGCCAGGTGCTGGTGGCTCACGCCTGCCATCCAAGCTACTCTGGAGCCTGAGATCTGGGGGTCGCGGTTCAAAGCCAGCCTGGGCTAGAAAGTCTGTGAGATTCATATCTCCAATGAACCACCAGAAAATGGGAGGTGGTGATGTGGCTCCGAGTGGTGGAGTGCTAGCCTTGAGCAAAAGAAGCTCAGGGACAGTGCCCAGACCCTGAGTTCAAGCCCCAGGACTGGCACCAGCTGAAACAAATGCTGAGAGAGGAATATTGTAAGAGCAATTCTTGGGGCTCCCCTCAACTGCCCATGCTGCTCTCCACGTGTTCTTTTCGGGTGTTCTCAAGGAGGAGAGGTCACCATCCTCTGCAGAACACATAGGGAAGAAAAAGAGAGGAAAAACTGGGGGCCGATGGCTCACTGTCATCCTAGCTACTCAGGAGGCTGAGATCTGAGGATTGCAGTTCAAAGCCAGCTGGGCAGAAAGTCGGTGAGACTCTTATCTCCTATTAACCACCAGAAAACCAGAAGTGGCTCTATGGCTCAGGTGGTAGAGCGCTCACCTTGAGCTGAAGAGTGCAGGGACAGCGCCCAGGCCCAGAGTTCAAGCCACATGATTGACCAAAAGGAAAAAGAAGAAGGAGGAGGAGGAGGAGGAAGAAGAAGAAGAAAGAAAGAAAGAACGAAAGGAAGGAAGGAAGGAAGGAAGGAAGGAAGAAAGAAAGAGAGAAAAGCCAGAAGGCAAGACTGAGAATCAAAGCTCATGATGTCACGTCAGCCTCTGGAACCAGCCCTACCTGAAGGCAGAACTACCTCCTGGTCTTCTTCATCGCAGTGCAAGCCAGTGAACCGCATTTTCCACTTTAGCCACTTGCAGATGGGTTGTTGTCAGGAATCACAAAGAACGGGAGTTTTTCTCAGCCAGTTATAAAATAGGTCAGGTCCTCAACTCATAGAAACAGTCAACATCTGAGAAGGTGAAGATGCTGATCATCTGCATTCAGTTGCTCATTGTGCACAGGAAATCGTACACATCCCTACTTCGCACTCACTGAAATACCTTCCCTAGATAAGTACAAATATGTGTCCTTCAAAAATGTGTTAAAGGGCTGGGAAGGTGGCTCAGTGGTAGAGCGCTTGCCTTGCATGCATGAGGCCCTGGGTTCGATTCCTTAGCACCACATAAACTAATAATAGTAATAATAATAAAGAAATTTTTTAAAAATGTTGTTAAAGGTCTTGGATCACCTGCTCATCCCGTTTCTATGCGATTTTTCCCAGTCACTTATAAAATGTGATGTATAACCAGCTTTATAACAAGAACACCTTTTTAAAGATAGAAATTGCCTGTGGCGTGAGGTATTTAACAACCAGCTTCTCTGAGGCAGGACCCGGTCCATGGGCCCCGCACCCTCGGGCCTCTCCGGCCTCAGTTTCTCCATCTGCGGGGGTGGGCATGAGTCTCTGGAGAGCGTTCTCTGGGGGCAGGGGCCTCCCCCAGCGTGTAATGACAGCGCCAGGCTGGCCAGATGAAAGCTGACTTTCCAGCAGGCCGGAGAATCCCTGCAATTACAGGAGAATTCCAACCCTGGGCAGCGGCTTCCAGGCCCTTTCCAGGCGGCTGGACCGGTCTGTCTGGAATCCCTGCATTTTTCCTGAGAGAGTTAGAGGAAGGCGCAGGGATGAGAGGAGGGACAGAGGGTGCACTTGTAAAATGTCTCTTTTGTGGATGGTGGAGGCTGCTGGAAACAGCAGTGTGCGCAACACACAGGCTGGACATCATGGCCTTTCGCCCCCTCTTGGTCTTCACCTTTGTCTGCTCTGGGCTCGTGTCCCACCTCTCCCCGACACACTTCACCTGCCCCTGCCCCGCTAACTCCTACAGACCCTCCTGCAGCCCTGCTTGGCACTGCCCAGGATTCCTGCTCTGAGCAGTGACTCAGTCCCACTTCACTGCGGTCTCCTCGTGGGCCTGTGCCTGGGGGTGCGGGTCGTCAGGCAGCGGCATGGAGCCGGCCCAGGGGCTCAGCCCCCTCTCTTACAGGGCCTTCACTGGTTAACTTCGCTTCTGACGCCCCCACATTCTGGTGGTACTGGGGTTTGAACTCGGGACTCTGCACTTGAGAGGCTAGGCACTCTACCACTGGAGCAAGACCGCTCCTAACACCCTCCATTTAAAATGCGATCATTTCCAAACATAAAGTTGTTCTTAGCTCAGGAGCGGCAAATGAGCAGGCTGGTGTGAGATGTGGCCCGAGGGCGATGGTGTGCCGCTGTGGTTAAGGTCATGGCAGCCCCATCCCCCCCCCTCGTGACAGACAGCTGTCTGTCACCCCCTCTGTGGGACACAGTCCCCAGATCTCAGGCAGGCACGTGGACTTCCCAGATAAAGTCTGCCTCCCAGACTTTCTGGAAGCTAGCTAGGTGTGGTCATGTGACAAGGATTAAGTTTATCCAATGAGATGCAAATGGAAGCTTCTAGAAGCTTCCTCAGAAGGCAGCATGCGTTCTGCTTGTCATTCCGTGTGTGTGTGTGTGTGTGTGTGTGTGTGTGTGTGTGTGTGCCAGCACCAGGGCTGGAGCTGAGCGCCTTCCAGCTGGGCAGGGGGCGGGGCTCCGGGCCTGCACGGGGACCAGGCGACCATTAACCCCCAGGAGTCCTGGACAGGACAGGACAGCCCACTGAGGGCCTGACCGCCAGGCAGGATGTCCCCTGGGCATGAAGTGACTTTATGCAAATGTCCCAGTACAGGGGCTGGGGGCTTGAACTCTGGTCCTGGGTGTTGTTCCTGGACTCCTTTTACTGAAGGCTAGGGCTCTAACACTTGAGCCACAGCACCACTTCCAGCTTTTTCTGGGATTAATTGGCCGTAAGAGTCTCACGGACTTTCCTGCCCAGGCTGGCTTTGAACCGCAACCCTCAGAACTCAGCCTGAATAGCTAGGATGACAGGCGTGAGCCACTGGCAGTGCCTGGCACCTCAACTTTTTATTTTGAAGTTGCTCCTGGAGCTGGATGCTGGTGGCTCACGCCTGTGCCTCCTAGCTACTCAGGAGGCTGAGATCTGAGGAATCAGGTTCAAAGCCAGCCTGGGGAAAGTCCGTGAGACTCTTATCTCCAATAAACCACCAGAAAACCGGAAGTGGCACTGTGGCTCAAGTGGTAGAGCGCTTGCCTTGAGCTGAAGAGCTGAGGGACAGCGCCCAGGCTGAGTTCAAGCCCCACGACCAGAAAAAAAAAAATAGATAAATAAATTAATTAAATGAAGTTGCTTGTGGAAAGCAGTGCCCATCCACACCACCACCACTGGCTCCTCACACTCCTGCAGAAAACGTGTGCTCACACTGTGCGCGTCTATCAGTGCGTGCATGTGCTCACACACACATCGGTGTCATGTGACCTGCACGTGTGCTAACGTGTGTGCATGTGTGTCACATGTGGCTCTCCTGTGCTACGTGTGTATGCATGGATGGACGTGTGTACATTGTGTGCTTGTGTGTAAAAGTGCATGCTGCTGCATGCATCTGTGTGCATGGATGTGTGCGCATGCTTGTCTGAGTGTGCGTGTGTGCATGCATGAGTGTGCCTCTGTGTGTGTGTGTGCACACTCATACCTCCAGTGGCAAGGGCCTCTCCTAAGCATGGCTTTCATTGCTCAACATTTTCATGTTATTTAGTGTGAAATTCACCACAGACGTGATAGACAGCGATTGGGGTGCCAGGCTGCCCCCTCTGCCCCCACCCCGCTGGGAGGTAGCCCCTTCCCGCCCCCTCCCCCGCCCCCGCCCCCTCCCCGCCCCCCTCCCCCGCCCCCGTCCCCTCCCCCACCTCCTCCCCCGCCCCCGCCCTGTCCAGTAGCTTCCTCCTCAGGGCTTGGCTGTCACCTCTTTGCTGTGGTGGTGTGCTGTCGTTTTCATTCTCCTCTGCTGTGAACAGCGGTGGCGTTTTTCAGAGGCTGCGAGGGTTGTGAGTAGGAAGTCACTGTGGATCAGGAGGTTTGACTAGAACTAGCTCTGGAGGGGGAGGGGGTGGGGGAGGGGAGGGCACGGGGGGGGGGGGGCTCCAGACATTCTCCTCGTCCCGGCGGGGGGAAGGGAGGCTGCCACCCCCCTCCCCCAGGTCCCCATGAGGGTGTCCCACGCAGGCCTGGCTCCACACAGCATGCTTGACCCCCACCTGCACCCCCTCAGCCCTTCCCTGAGACCCTCCCGCAGCCTGCTGGTTCTCCAGGCAGAACCCCGCAGATGCTTGCCCAGGTAAAGACCGCGCCTAGTGGGTCACACAGTAGCCCCACCCACCCCACACTTAACCCCCCCCCCCCCCCCTTCTCCAGAGCTGAGCATCAGCTTTCCTCCACCCTTATTAGAGTCATGAGGAATTTTGCTCTTTTAACCCACGGTCCTTGAAAAGCAGGACCAAGCCCAACTTCAGAAATTAAACATGGCACCAGGTGTGGTGGGTCAAGCCTGTAATCCCAGCACTTGAGAGGCTGAGACAGGAGGATCAGGGGTCTGAGGCTAGCCTAGGCTGCCCGGGGGAGGGGTGTTAAACACGGAGCTGGCCATGCAGTCCGGCTCCACACGCCCTGCCCACCACAGACCCCCATCCAGCCACTCACCAGCTGACCCCCAGCCCCACACCTTACCCCCATCCGCAGAAACACCAAGCCAGGGGCTGGATGTCTCCTCAGAGGCCCCGCCCGCCCTGCCTCGGGGAGCAACTGAGCTCCGAGGGCACTGGCAGGCAGCCCACCTGCCCGGCAGGGAGGACCCACCGCTCCCATCCTCCCTCCCGCCCCCCTCAACCGGGAATCTGGGGACACTAAACTGAGGGGAAACAGGATGAGACCCCAGCGTCCCTGGGTGCAATGTGGAAATAATCATTTCTAAGAAAAACAACAAATTAAAACTGTTAGGAGCTTCCTGGTGGATGATTTAAGATCTGCTTCAGCTGGAAGGACATCAAAAACACAACATATAAACAATCCCCTCCGCCTCCCACACCCCTCCCCACACACACCACCCCTACACATACCCCTCCCCTACACACACCTCCCCTACACACACCTCCCCTACACACACCTCCCCTACACACACACCTCCCCTACACACACACCTCCCCTACACACACAACCCTCCCTACACACCCCTCCCTACACACACACCTCCCTACACACACCTCCCCCTACACACACCTCCCCTACACACACCTCCCCTACACACACACCCCCCACACACACCTCCCCCTACACACACACCTCCCCTACACACACACCCCCCACACACACCCCCCTACACACACACCCCCCACACACACACCTCCCCCACACACACCCCCCTACACACACCCCCCCTATACACACCCCCCTACACACACCTCCCCTACACACACACCCCCTACACACACCACCCCCACACACCCCCCCCTACACACACCTCCCCTACACACACACCTCCCCTACACACACACCTCCCCCTACACACACACCACCCCTACACACACCTCCCCTACACACACCTCCCCTCACACCCCCCCAACACACACCCCCCTACACACACCACCTCCCCTACACACACACCTCCCCTACCACACACCCCCCTACACACACACCCCCCTACACACCACCTCCCCTACACCACAAACCTCCCCTACACACACACCCCCTACACACACACCCCCCTACACACACAACCCCCCCTACACACCCCCCCTACACACACACCTCCCTACACACACCCCCCCCCTACACACACCTCCCCTACACACACCTCCCCACCCACACACCCCCACACACACCCCCCCCCTACACACACACCTCCCCTACACCACACACCCCCCTACACACACCTCCCCTACACACACACCTCCCCTACACACACACCTCCCCTACACACACCCCCCACACACACCTCCCCCTACACACCCCCCACACACCCCCCCTACACACACACCTCCCCTACACACACCTCCCCTACACACACACCCCCTACACACACCTCCCCCTACACACACCTCCCCCTACACACACACCCCCCTACACACACACCTCCCCTACACACACACCCCCTACACACACACCTCCCCTACACACACCCCCCCTACACACACCTCCCCCTATACACACCCCCCTACACACACCTCCCCTACACACACACCCCCCTACACACACACCCCCCTACACACACCTCCCCCTACACACACACCTCCCCTACACACACACCTCCCTACACACACACCCCACTACACACACACCTCCCCTACACACACACCTCCCCTCACACACCCCCCCCTACACACACCACCTCCCCCCTACACACACACCCCCCCTACACACACCTCCCCTACACACACCACCTCCCATACACACACCTCCCCTACACACACACCTCCCCTACACACACCTCCCCTACACACACACCTCCCCTACACACACACCTCCCCAACACACACCTCCCCTACACACACACCTCCCATACACACACCTCCCCTACACACACACCTCCCCTACACACACACCTCCCCTACACACACCTCCCCTACACACACACCTCCCCTACACACACACCTCCCCAACACACACCTCCCCTACACACACACCTCCCATACACACACCTCCCCTACACACACACCTCCCCTACACACACACCTCCCCCACACACACCTCCCCCTACACACACACCTCCCATACACACACCTCCCCTACACACACACCTCCCCTACACACACACCTCCCCTACACACACACCTCCCCCTACACACACACCTCCCCTACACACACACCTCCCCTACACACACCTCCCCTACACACACACCTCCCTACACACAACTCCCCAACACACACACCTCCCCTACACACACCTCCCCTACACACACACCTCCCCTACACACACACCTCCCATACACACACCTCCCCTACACACACACCTCCCCTACACACACACCTCCCCTACACACACCTCCCCTACACACACACCTCCCTACACACAACTCCCCAACACACACACCTCCCCTACACACACCTCCCCTACACACACACATCTCCTACACACACACCTCCCCTACACACACACCTCCCCTACACACACCTCCCCTACACACACACATCTCCTACACATATACCTGCCCCTATACACACCTCCCCTACACACACACCTCCCCTACACACACCTCCCCTACACACACCTCCCCTACACACACCTCCGCTACACACACACCCCTACACAAACCTCCCCTACACACACACCTCCCCTACACACACACCTCCCCTACACACACCTCCCCTACACACACACCTCCCCTACACACACACCTCCCCTACACACACCTCCCCTACACACACACCTCCCCTACACACACCTCCCCTACACACACACCTCCCCTACACACACACCTCCCCAACACACACCTCCCCTACACACACACCTCCCATACACACACCTCCCCTACACACACACCTCCCCTACACACACACCTCCCCTACACACACCTCCCCCTACACACACACCTCCCATACACACACCTCCCCTACACACACACCTCCCCTACACACACACCTCCCCTACACACACCTCCCCTACACACACACCTCCCTACACACAACTCCCCAACACACACACCTCCCCTACACACACCTCCCCTACACATACCTCCCCTACACACACACCTCCCCTACACACACACCTCCCCTACACACACACCTCCCCTACACACACACCTCCCCTACACACACCTCCTCTACACACACACCTCCCCTACACACACCTCCCCTACACACACCTCCCCTACACACACACCTCCACTACACACACCTCCCCCTACACACACACCTCCCCTACACACACACCTCCCATACACACACACCTCCCCTACACACACACCTCCCCTACACACACACCTCCCCTACACACACACCTCCCCTACACACACCTCCCCCCTACACACACACCTCCCCTACACACACCTCCCCTACACACACCTCCCCCTACACACACACCTCCCCTACACACACACCTCCCTACACACACACCTCCACTACACACACACCTCCCCTACACACACACCTCCCCTGCACACACCTCCCCCTACACACACACCTCCCCTACACACACACCTCCCCCTACACACACACCTCCCCTACACACACACCTCCCCCTACACACACCTCCCCTACACACACACCTCCCCTACACACACACCTCCCCTACACATACACAACCCTCCCTAATCTGCCTACCTCCTCTAAGCATACCTAGGTACACGTTCCTCCCCCTACTCCCTAATCTGCCTACCTCCTCTAAGCATACCTAGGTACACGTTCCTCCCCCTACACACCCCTCCCAACACTGCTCACCTCCCCTACGCATACCGGTCCCCCCACAGCCCGCCCCATACACACACCCTCCCCTACATGCACACCTCCTCCTCCATCCACACACTCACACGCACACCCACAAGCACACACAGCTGGGGGAAAGGTGGTGGCAACACTGGAGGTTGAGTCGTGGGCAGAGACAGCGCCAGCGCCGAGGGGCAGGGGAGAGGGGAGAGGGGAGAGGCTGAGGGGGAAGCGGGGAGGGGAGGGAGGGGAGGGGAATGGGGGTGGCTTCGTGTGGGGTGGGCGTCCCGGTGGAGCAGGAGGGGGCGAGGGCGCCCACAGAAGCAGCGCGGTGTGTGGCTGCCCTTCCTGGCCGTGCCGCCTGCGCGCTTCCCTGCACCCACCCAGCCCATGCCAGTGTCACGGAAGCCCCAGCCACGCCAAGCTGGGGTTTTAATGTCAGAAGCCAGGATGGCTGTGTCCCATGTCCCCTGACTGCGAGTACCCCAAAACCTCCCCTGTCCCCTGGCACGGAGCACCGGAGCCATGCCCAGCCTAGGTTTTATGGATTGTTTACTTGCAGGACAAAAGGAGGAGTTAACCCTTCCCCAAGCCTGCCAGGAGCTCACAGGTCAGCAAGGGGCAGAGGGACGCAGGGCCTGAGGTGGCTGTGGTCTGCTGACCCCCTCCCTCCCACCTCAGCCAGCGGTTAGGGGCGCCTCCCAGTGCCAGGCTGGGCAGGGGTAGAGGGAGGGGCTGCCGGCTTCTCCAATCACCCCTGCTCGGGGAGGAGCGTGGGGGGCAGGGCAGGGCAGGCTGGCCGCCAGGTGGGTAGCCACACCCCGTGTTTGATGTCAGCTCTTCCATCTTTTAGCCTTTCGTGTCCTGTGTGTACCACAGACTCCAAATTCAAAGATTGGTCCACACCACCTGTGGCAGCAGAAAGTTTCTGGAACCCTGGCCTCTACCTGTCTGCTGGACCCTGAATTCTAGCAAGATCCTGGGGCAACTTATGGAGCTTATGGAGTTGAGATGAGGGACGGGTGGCAGATGCATCACTCAGGGGTCGAGGTCAGAAAACCACTTGGGGGGGGAGACCTCGGGGGGGGGGAGGGGGACACTGCTGAGTGAGGAGGGCCAGGTATGGGGGGAGACTGGTTCCCTCCTTTCCCTATACACCTACCAGGCCCAACTATGGCAGAAAGCTAGGTTCCAGCCCTTTCCTGGAGAGCATGGACCAGGTGTAACCACCTCCGCTGTGTGTCCATCACGGCTGACCACCCCCTTCCCCCAGACCCTGTCACGTGCATTTGAGGATGTCTCGTTCCCCAGAGGCCATCCCAGCCACAGGAGCCAGGCGGGGCAGAGGGGGGCAGAGGGGCCCCAAGTCCCCCTAAGTTCTCATCCAGCCCAAGGACCCAGCCTGCGGTCCACAGCTGGACAGTGCTCAAGCCAATCGAAGGAAGAGCAGAAACTGGCGCTGGAGGCTCACGCCTGTCATCCGAGCTGCTCAGGAGGCTGAGCTCTGAGCATGGCGGTTCAAAGCCAGCCCAGGCAGGAAAGCCAGTGAGACTCTTTTTTTTTTGCCAGTCCTGGAGCTTGAACTCAGGGCCTGGGCACTGTCCCTGAACTTCTGTTGCTCAAGGCTAGCACTCTACCACTTCAACCTCAGTGCCACTTCCAGCTTTTTCTATGTATGTGGTCCTGAGGAATTGAACCCAGGGCTTCATGCATGCTAGGCGAGCACTCTACCACTGAGCCACCTTCCTAGCCTACCAGGGAGACTTATCTGAAAAGGCTAAAGTTGAAGCTGAGGCTCAAGTCCTAGCCTGGAAGACTCTCTCTCTCTCTCTCTCTCTCTCTCTCGTTCAGTTAAAGCTGTGTGGGCCTCGGGCAGTTTAGGTGCCCCCTCGGGTGCAGCCTTGGGTGGCTGGGAAGGTGACCGGCAGTGGTGTCTAGCCATCATGGACGATGACAATGGGTCTTGTTATATAACGTAAGAGCACTGGGCGGGAGACTCCACACATGGTGGAGCCCCACCTACTGTGAGGACCCAGGACGTCTTGTCCACCTGGGGGTTGGTACCTGGTGTGTGTGAATTAGCTCAGCTCATCTGAAGGAAGGAAGGACACTATGGGTTTGGGGCCTGGGTAATGGGGTTTGAATCTCGCTATGCTAAGCTGAAAGCTCCCCCCTAGAACCGAGGTAAAATCCAGAAGGTCACTTGTCACCTCCACGTGGTGGGGGAGAGGCTCTGTCTCTGTTGCAATCCCAGGTTCATTTCAAGATTCACCCAAATTAGAGCCCCAACTCTTAGGAGGCTGAGGTAGGAGAATCTCTAGTTTGAAGTCAGCTTGGGCTGGTCCCATCAGAAAATAAGAGAAAAGGAAAGAAAGGGAAGGAAGAGGAAAAAGAAAAGGTTTCCCAAAATTGGTTATGGCAAGTAAAGAACAAGAACACAACACAAAAAGGCCTTTCACAGAGATCCCCACCAACAGGGCTGGTTAGGGAGAAGGTCCAAGTTCACAGATTTAGAGATTAGCTAAGGACTCAGGGCCTGTCTGTTCAACCCCAGCAAAGTCAAAGCCTGCGGGGGAGGGGGGGTGTGAATGGATCAGAAGGAAGAAGTTTACCCTGTGAGGAGGGGCGGGGGAAGGGGGGGCTACGGGAAGTAACCCTCAGAACAGAATGGGCTTGACCTCTGTCTCTAAGAAATAAACAAGAGAAAACCCCAGACATATAGGCATCTGGAATTTTCCCGTTACGTACTCATCATTAAGTGGGTGTGTGGCCCTCCACTGTTCTGTCTGCTCAGACCACATCCTCCTTTCTGGAAAGGGAGTCCCTCTTCTCCCGGTTAAAATCTTGCCCCTGAGAACTTCCTATAAGACCCGCTAGCCAATCCCTTAGTCCAGAAATCCTCACCTGACCTAAGCTGAGCAACAAGAGCCGCCCTCACGTTTCAGGGCTCATTGAGCTTCCAGGCTATTCTCTCTCCAGCAAGGAAGGTCTGCCTTGGGGCAAGTTGAGACCACCTTTCCTTGCTGGGGCAGACATTTCTCAATGTCCAGGAGAACATCACTGACCCAGCCCTGGTTCCGGGCTGTTCCACAGGCCTGCCCCAGTGTGTTCCTTCACGTGGGTTGGCTCTCGAGGGGGTCAGTGGCTGTCATCTTTCTAATAGACAGTGTAGGACGTGGTACTGCAGGGTCTGGAGGCCTGTGCAGCCTGCACTCTGCTCCCTGGAGGCCAAGAAAAGCGCGGCAACTCTTGGCAGAAGCCTAAATACTCTTTAGCCAACCCCCCCCGCCCCCCCGCCCCGCGACCCATTCCAGGCTGAGGCTGACATCAGGAGACCTTGTCTGCTCTCCCCATCTGTCTTCTCCTTCCGCATGACTCAACATGGCCTTTCTACCGACAGGGATATTGGCAGGTTTAACAAGGCAAGGGGAAAACCTGAGTCTTTAGAAGCCAAGAAATGTTTATTTAGTTTCAAAATAGCATGAGAAAAAGAAAAGAAACAACCAACGGTCAAGTTGTTGGGGACGCTGTGGGAGGTAGAAGGGTGTCCGCGGTATGTGGATAAAGTTGCACTGCTGCCATAGCTGGGTGCCAGTGGCTCACACCTGTAATCCTAGCTACTCAGGAGGCTGAGATCTGAGGATCAGGGTTTGAGGTCCACTCAGGCAGAAAAGTCCATGAGAGTCTTATCTCCAATTGACCAGCATTGATGCCAACTGAAGGCAGGGCTCGAGTGGGAAAACTGAGTATGGGGCCCTGAGTTCAAGCCCAGGAACCAGAAAAAAATGATAATAATTAACCAAAGGTGGCACATGAAGGCTACAAGACAAGGTGACAGCATCAGCTCATGAGCACAGCAAGAGCAGAGGCCTCGGGCGAGCGTCCACACGCCCAGCTGAGAGCCAGTGCAGGACGCAAAGAGCAGCGGGAGCCGTGGCTCACTGTAACCCTGGCTACTCAGGCAGCTGAGAGCTGGGCACCGAGGCTTCAACCGGGCAGAAAAGTCTGTGAGACTCTAATCTCTAGAGAATCACACACACACACACACACACACACACACACACACACACACACACACACACACACAGAGCTAGAAGTGGAGCTATGACTCAAATGGTGGAGCACTAGCTTTGAGCACAAAAGCCCAGGGACGCCGCCTAGGCCCTGAGTTTAAGCCTCATTACTGGCACCAAAGAAAAAGGAAGGCCTCAAGCCAGGGGCTCCTGACTGTGATCCCAGGAGGCTGAGGGCTGAGGATCGCAGTTCCAAGCCAACCAAGGCAGGAAAGTCTGTGAGACTCTCCAATTAAACGCCAGAAAACCAGAAGTGACGCTGTGGCTCAAAGTGGGAGAGCACTAGCCTTGAGCAAAAGAACTCAGGGACAGCGCCCAGGCCCTGCGTTCAAGCCCCAGAACTGATTTAAAAAAAAAAAAAAAGCTTTCTTTCCCAGCTCTCTCTCCCAGCTCTCTCTCTCTCCCAGCTCTCTTTCCCAGTCCTTTCCCAACCGCATGGAGGGCCAAGATGGCCTGGTGCCAGCCGGAACGATGAATAAACCTACCCTTTACCTGAAAAAAAAAAAGGAAAGAAAATGCGTCAACAATATGCATGATAAGTTTCTCCTCTTAACGACTTTGTTGAAGCTGCTACGATGTGAGCTGTGCTGCTACCCATGCCTCCCTCCTATCACACAGATTCTTCTGGAGATGTCACCTGACAGAAGAGGTAAAAAAAAAAGTCCTCTCTTTTTGGCTTAAGGAACAGAAGTAATGGCTGAAAATTCCACAACTATAGCAAGAAACGTAAACTCACAGATACAAGCAGCTTAGTGACCCCCAAATCAGATAAGTTCAAAGAACTTTTCTTCTTGACATATCATAATCGAACAATGAAACACCAAACAGAAATCTTGAAACCAGCCAGAGGAAAACAATCTTATATAGATACAATAGTTAATTTTACATATTATGTCAATTTTAGCTGGCCACAGTGCCGGGATATTGGGTTCAATGTTATTCTGCATGTTCCTACAAAAGTATTTTTGAGTAAAACTAACATTTAAAAAAAAAAAAAAAGAAGGGCTGGGAAGGTGGCTCAGTGGCAGAGCGCTTGCCTTGCATGCCTGAGACCCTGGGTTCGATTCCTCAGCACCACATAAGCAAAAAGGAAAAAAAAAAAAAAAGCCAGAAGAGCGCTAGCCTTGAGCTGAAGAGCTGAGAGACAGCGCCCAGGCGCAGAGTTCAGGCCCCACGACAGAAGAAGAAGAATGAGGAGGAGGAGGAGGAGGGGGAGGAGGGGGAGGAGGAGGAGGAGGAGGAAGGAGGAGGGAGGAGGAGGAGGAGGGAGGAGGAGGAAGAGGAGGAGGAGGAAGAGGAGGAGGAGGAGGAGGGAGGAGGAGGAGGGGGGAGGAGGAGGAGGGGGGAGGAGGGAGGGGGGAGGAGGAAGAGGAGGAGGAGGAGAAGAAGAAGAAGAAGAAGAAGAAGAAGAAGAAGAAGAAGAAGAAGAAGAAGAAGAGGAAGAGGAAGAGGAAGAAGAAGAAGGAGGAGGAGGAGGAGGAGGAGGAGGAGGAGGAGGAGACAGCCAGCCGGTTAGGAGAACCTGAAGGTGGCTGCAGGGACACGGTGTCTAGGTGTTTCCGGGAGGGGCTGTCAATCATAACCCTGAGATGTCTAGCTGTGGAGGATGGCGAAAGGCTTTAATGAGATTCAGACACCTCAGCCCATGATGGGCAGGAAATCCAAAGAGGAAGACAGAAGGAAAAGTACCGCAGGGCTGGTACTTGGTCCCTTTGGAGACCATGCTCTGGAGCGGGGCAGACTGGCCATGCATGAGGGAGTGGACTTTGAGCGAGGGGCAGGGAAAGCCCAGGCAGGGAGCTTGTCCCCGGGACATGTGACAATGTCTGGAGGCCACCACATTTGAGGGGCATTGCTGCTGGCACCAGGCAGGTCTCTAGCAGGGATGGCACCCAGCTCCCGGCCCCAAAGGAAGACCCTGCAGGGAGCCATCTGGTCCCAGGTGTCAGCAGAGGGTGCAGAGACCATGGGATCCAGGAGCAAAGGGGTCGGGGACAAAGCAGGTGACACAGCAAACACAGCCCTTGGAAGGGAAGCTCCCCAAGAGTGAGCGATAAGGCTGACAGGGACCCCAGGGCAAGGGCTGGCCTGACACTTGATCAAGAGTCCTTCCCCTGCTGTGTAAATGATCTGTCCCGGGCTGGGACTGTGGCTCAGTGGTAGAGTGCTTGCCTAGCACGCATGAAGCCCTGGGTTCCATTCCTCAGTACCCCAATAAAAAGAAAAAGCTGAAAGTGGCGCTGTGGCTCAAGTGGTAGAGTGCTAGCCTTGAGCAAAACAAGCTCAGGGACAGCGCCCAGGCCCTGAGTTCAGCCCCCCAAACCCTTCTCAAATTACTTGTCCTGCTTCTTCATTTTATGTGAGTGCCAGTCCTAGGGCTTGAACTCAGGGCCTGGGCACTGTCCCTGCTTTTTTTTTTTCCCCTCAAGGCTAGCCCTCTACCATTTGAGCCACAGCTCCACTTCCGGCTTTTTGGTGATAATTGGAGATGAGTGCTTCATGGCCTTTTCTGCGTGGCTGGCTTTGAACCGTGATCCTCAGATCTCAGCCTCCCGCGTAGCTCAGACAGGCGCCCAGGAAAGGACCTGATTTCCTTTTGGCTGTGTTTTCAAAGGGCAGGAAGCGGAGTTGGAGACCAAGCTCCATCCGCTTACTGGACAGCAAGCTTCTCTGCCAAAGAACTATTTCTGCCACATTGAGCGTAGATGAGTCAGACGCCAGTGGCTCCAATTTATTTTATACGAAACAGGGCTCCGAGACTCCGGGAAGACCATGGGCGAGGCCGTGGCTCTGATTGAGAGCAGAGAGCAAGTGAATCAGCATCAGCCCTCTACGCCAAACAAGCTCCAGCACCCGGCTTCCCCAGCCAGGCCAGCTACCTCAGGCCTACTGCTCAGCCAGGGACCCGGACCAGCTCCTCACACAGGTCTCTTGGCTCCAGGCCTAAACACATCCCCACTGCGGGTTTGCCTACCTGAGATCCCTCATATCCGGGAGGCACCCAGGGCGTCTAGCAAGGAATGGCCTTGTTTTTATTTTACAATTCTCAGCCTGTTCTTTGGAGCGGGTTTGGGCCCCAATCTTCAGACATCACCAGTCTCTCAGCCATGCCCTGCATGAGTCTGGGGGCCCAACCTGAGGAGGTGACCCCCCACGCCTTCAGGGATCCCCAAGTCAGCCCTAGAGGCCCCAGATGGGCCCAGTGTTTCTGGCAAAACAGGAAGGCCATTGGATGAAGGTCGCCTATCCCTCTGCACAGCCTGGTCACCTGACCGAGTGGGCGTAGGCCATCCCAAGGCCTCGGGATCCCGCCCCCAGGCTGGTTACCTCCTCCAGACCCTCAGGCAGCCAGGGACTCTGCCATACATCCCACCATGCGCAGGGCGGCCGAGTGCCCACAGAGCCAGGCTGAGAACCACAGCTCTGGCTGTGTGCTGGGTCTCAGGCTCAGGGAACAGAACCAGAAGAGCCAAGTCTCCACCCCGCAGTAAACCATGGGCCAAAAACAAGCGTGCTTCGGAAAGCCACCGCCACAGCGTAACAGCATAGAATTCTACGGCTCAAGGCCTTGCACACTTCCAAGACTTTGGTAAGCCCAGCATGGTGGCGCACACCTGTAATCCCAGCACCGAGGAGGCTGAAGCAGGAGGATCGTGAGTTTGAGGCCACACAGCGGGCTTGTAAGACTTTGATAAGAATGTGCAGAGGCATTCCTGCACTCATGAGGAAAGTCTGGGGCTGGCTGACAGGAGACGCTTCACAGTGGCCAACACAACCAAGACTTGTTCGAACAAGAACTTCCGAGCTGAGCCATAATCCCCTCAGACCCAAGGAAGGGGCTCAGCTCTTCACTCCTGCTCACAGATGCCAGCCTCTGGTGGCCAAGGACAAGCATACCCGGGAAGAAAAGGCAAAGCTACGCCAGAAGAAAGGGGAAGAGGAGCGAGAGGTGACAGGTGAGGTCTGTGGCTGGGGTAGGGCTGTGCGGTGCGGCGATGGTGACAGTCAGTGTTTGGCACACTTGGTGGCACCTGCGTGCCCTGGGGCTCACAGCCACACCCATGCCCACCACCGTGAGAGGACTAAGATAATAAAGGGGCCCGAGCATAAAGCCTGGCTATCTTAGACGCTCAGTAGGAGCCGGGCTTGTAATCCTAGCCACTCAGGAGGCTGAGATCTGAGGATGAAGGTTCAAAGCCGCCCTGAGCTGACAAAAATCCAAAAGACACTTATCTCCAATTAACCACCAAAAAGCTGGAAGTAGAGGTATGGCTCAGGTGGTAGAGCACCAGCCTTGAGCACAAAAGCTAAGGGACAGTGCAAAGCCCTGAGGTCAAAGCCCAATACAAGCCCAACATTAAATAACGCAAAAGAAAACAAAATGGCAATGCAGGGTGAAGGGTACAGCTCTAGGAAGAACCCTCCTGCCAGATATGAAGTCCTGGGTCCAAACCTCCAGCACCATAATAATAATAATAATATGAATGTAGACACGCTATGGCTTCCTCTCTCTGACGCTTCCACGTGGGATCCTGTCACTGTGGAAGAAGGCGGATGTGATTACAGCGGGTGTGCGTGACCCGGGGCACCATGCCTCTGGGGAGAGACAGTGGCTGAGGGACACCCTCCTGCTCTCAGGCATTCTTCCACCAGCCAGGAGACTGCCCCCCCAGCTCCTCATCCGCCAGGCTGCCCCTGCCCCACCCCTGCCCCTGCCCCGCCCCTGCCGTGCGGATGCAGCAGGCTTGGTGGCACTGAGTGCCAACCGCGCATCAGGCGTGCAGGGAGGTGGCTCCCAGCATGCACCGCAGCACACTGAGGCTTCTCTCCACGTGCTCTGAGCTCCCCCTGAGGCCTCCCGACGCCCACCTTTGTCCCCTCGGACCCCAGAGAGAGCTGCTAACCCGAATCAGGTGAATCATTTCCAGCACACGTTATCCAGACTTCCTGCTGAAGGCAGGGGAGCTCACGGGCCCTGTGGAGCCTGCGGGCCTCCAGGACTCCCTCTCTGCCCCCTGCCTTGCAGACCCCACCTTTGTGGAACATTCCAGAGGGTCCACCCAGAGCCTCTGCGTCCATGGTCTTTTCCTGGCTCCTCTGGTCCTCACTCCTCAGCCACTGTCAACTCCATCCTCACCTCTCTCCTCACCCTTCCGGCCCTGGCCAGCCTGATCATCCTGTCCTGCTGAGCTGGGCCTGGGTGGACGCCGGGTGCATTCATGGTCAGCATCCATCCAGGCTCTGGGAATGTGGAGTCTAGGAAAGGAGGAGGGCCCGGAGCCCGGAGCCCGGAGCTGTGCAGGGCAGGGTCTGCAGCCCCGCTCCACCGCTCCATGAGTGAAGGGCTGAGGCTGGAACCCTGCCTGCCGCTCTCAAACCCCAGTCACATGGCTGCCGTTCTACTGCCACCCCAGCCCTTCACACACGAGCCGCGCGCACACACACACACACACACACACACACACACACACACACACAGGGCCTTCGGGGAAATGCAAGAGAGGAAATTTAATCTCTGAGGAGTTACAATCTTTCCCTGGAATTAAAAAAAGAAAAAGAAACCAACAAAATGGGATGTCTTGGATAAAGCAGCGTGACGGAATAAGAGCCTAACATCTGTTCCAGTGGAGTTAGTTTACTTTTGCCCCTCCTTAAGAATGGACAAGTTGCTGAAGATGTCATGAATCACAGGAAAACATAACCCCACGCACACACGCACACAATGGAGGACAGACGGAGAGACGGAAAGAGACAGAGAAAGAGGAAGGGAGACAGAAGAGTGACAGACAGGAAGAGGGGGACGGACACACACAGGGGACAGAGCCGGGCGCTGTGGACACATGTGTCGTCCTAGTTACTCAGGAGGCTGAGAGCTGAGATCTACGGTTCAAAGCCAGGCCTGGCAGGACAGTCAGTGAAACTCATCTCCCATTAACCACCCAAAAGCTGAATGGGAAGCTCTGGCCCAAGTGGTAGAGCACTAGGTAGGGCACTAGTCTGGAGCAATAAAAGCTCAGGGACAACCCCCAGGTGCTGAGTTCAAACCCCAGGACCAGGACAAGACAGAAAGAAAGAACGAGAGAGAGGAGGGAGGGAGAAAGAGAGGGGGAGAGAGAGAGAGAAATGAGAGGGAGAGGAAAGAAAGAAGGAAAGAAGAGGAAAAAAAGAAGAGAAAAGAATACCAGAAGACAAAGCCGCCGCTGCACCTGGCCCAGCGCCACCCTGCCGGCCTCCGTCCCTGCCCCGGGCCAAGGCGGGCTGCGTCCCGGCTGGCTCCCCAGGCGCCCCGCAGCACACAAGGCTCCTGGCCCCTCGTGTGGAATCTGTGCTCCACACCGGTGCCAGCCGTTGCCTGGGGACTTACAGGACACTGTCGTACCCAGGAGAGGAAGGATTACACCCTGACAGACAAGCAGCCACAGCGGCTTGCCTGCTTCTTGTCCAAACACAACAACCTCAGTCCCTTCGTGGAGGTGAAAGGAGAAAGCTTCTGCTGCCAAAATCTGTCCCAACATTCACCAGGCTTTTTACATTTAAAAACAAAATGGCGGGGGGCGGGGGGGGGCTCTCTGTCTTCCCATGGGGCTGGTCCTACAACCCTCTCTGCGTCCAATGTACACCGCATAAACAGATGACCAGGCCATCAGCCACACCTTCCTGGCAGTGACATCCATGCACAGTCACCCACCCAAACAGGGACCCACCCAAACAGGGACCTCGAAAGATAATAAAAGAAAGTTAGAAACAAGAAAACATTAGGAGGGAAAGGAAGGTAAAGAAAGTAAAAGAAAGAGAGAGAAAGAGAGAAAAAGAAAGAAAGAGAGAGAGAGAGAGGGAAGGGGAGGGAGGGAAGGAGGGAAGGAGGGAGGGAGGGGCTGGGAAGGTGACTCAGTGGTAGAGTGCTTGCCTTGCATGCATGAGGCCCTGGGTTCGATTCCTCAGCACCACATAAGCAGAAAAAGAAGTGGCACTGTGGCTCAAGTGGTAGAGCGTTTGCCTTGAGCTGAAGAGCTGAGGGACAGCGCCTAGGCCCAGAGTTCAGGCCCATGACTGGACCAAAAAAAAAAAAAAGAAAAGAAAAAAGAAAAAGCCAGAAGTGGTGGCTCAAATAGTAGAGTATTAGCCTTGAGCACAGAGAGGCTGAGGAGCAGCACAGACCCTGTGTTCAAGCCCCATGACCACCACCAACAACAACAAAAAAAGGGGCACAAAGAAAAAAAAAAAGACTGACAAGTCTCCTAGATAATTTGACCAAAACAAGGAGAGGAGACTCAAATCAATAAAATTAGAAATGAAAAATAAAATATCACAACAAATACCAAAAACTCCAAAGGATCCTGAGGTAATACATTGAAAACCCTATACTCAAACTGGAAAGTCAAGAAGAAATGAGGAAATTTTTAGATACAGTTGACCCACCTAAATTGAATCAAGAGACTAAAAACCATTTAAACAGAGCAATAACAAGTATTGAAATCAAAGCAGTAACAGAGTCTCTCAACAAAGCAAAGGCCAGGGCCAGATAGACTCTTAGCTGAATTCTACCAGATCTTCAAAAAAATAGCTAACACCAATATACCTCAAACTCTTTCATGTATAGAAAAAGGAAGGAATGCTACCAGATTCATTCTATGAAGCAAGTATTACAAAACCAGACAAAGATGCAACAAAAAAGGGAATTATAGACCAACCTTGCTGATGAACATGGATGCAAAAATTCTTAATAAAACTGAATTCAACAATACATTAAGTAGGTCATACACTATGATCAAATTTGTTTCAGCCCAGCGATCCAAGGACAGTACAATGTAGGTCAGTCAATAAATATAATCTGTTACACAAACAGGATCACAAACAGGATACAGAAAAGCCTTTGACAAAATTCAACATCCTTTGATAATAAAACCTCAGGAAAAACTAGGAATAGGATAAAACATACTTGACCTATATTATATATTACTCTAGTCAATATCACATTAAATGAAGAAAAAACAGAAGTCATTTGCCCTAAAGTTAGACATGAGCAAAGGTGTCACTCTCTTTACTCTTATGATTCAATATGATTTTAGACTTACTAGCTAGAGCAATAAGGCAAGAAAAGGGACTAAGTAAAAAGGTCTCAAATAGGGACAGAAGAAATCAAATTATTCCTATTTGCTGATGATATGATCGTATACATAACAGCCTCTGTATATCACACACACACACACACACACACACACACACACACGCACACACACACACACACACAGCTTTCTAGAACTGATAAACACCTTTGGAAGGCAGGACATAAGACCAATACTCAGAAAACCAGTAGCCTTTCTATATACTCACAGTGATCAGCTGAGAACAAAAGTAGTTCCAGAAAGAAATTAGTTCTATGCACAACAGCCTCAAAAAACAATACTTAAAGGCTGGAAAGTTGGCTCAGTGGTAGAATGCTTTCCTTGCATACATGAGGCCCTGGGTTCGATTCCGCAGCACCACATAAGCAGAAAAAGCTGGAAGTGGCACTGTGGTTCAAGTGGTAGAATACTAGCCTTGAGCTGAAGAGCTGAGGGACAGCGCTCAGGCCCAGAGTTCAAGCCCCACGACTGACTAAAACAAACAAAAAAAACGTAGTTATTAGTTTAACCAAGGAAATAAAAGAACACTAATGAAAAACCATAAAACCTTGAAAAAAGAAATTGAAAAAGACATGTGAAGATGGAAAGGCCTCCTGTGTTCACGGACTGGCAGAATTAATACAACAAAGAAACGACCACAGTGTCAAAAAACAATCCACACACTGAATGCAATACCCATCAAACCCTAGTATCATTTCTCACAGAACTAGAGAAACCAAACCCAAACTTCATATGGAGTGGCAGAAACATGTCTAGCAAAGAAACCTGTTGAAATTGTGGGGAGGGGTACAGAGACGGGGGGGGGGGGGGGACGGATTGATGTTGAATACATGCTAAGAAATGCCACAGATCTTCCTTCTACCAGCTAAGGTATGTTAATTTTTTTTTTTTTTTGGGGGGGGGGGGGTCCGGTCATGGGGCCCTGAACTCTGGGCCTGGGCGCTGTCCCTCAGCTCTTCAGCTCAAGGCTAGCACTCTACCACTTGAGCCACAGCGCCACTTCCGGCTTTTTTTTTTTTCTTTTTTTTGCTTATGTGGTGCTGAGGAATCGAACCCAGGGCCTCAGGCATGCAAGGCAAGCGCTCTACCACCGAGCCACCTTCCCAGCCCCCAGGTATGCTAATTTTTAACTAGTTTTCTGGCTAAACACATAAAAGGCATCAAGGCGGTGCCCAGGGCCACTAGTGGAGGTGTTTGCAGACCCAGGAGGTCACCCCAAGGGCTGGCCCTGATCTAGGGGGTTCCCGAAGGAGGCCTGGGACCCCCCACATCTTCACAAGGCTCCAGAGGGCATGGACGCTATTGTCTGGGGCCCTCACTTTAAGGAGCTGGTTGACGGAAGCAGTTTGTGTCCAGCTCCGTGCTGAGTGGATCCCCAAGAGGGGGCGGGGAGAAGGGGGGAGGTAAGGAGAGCCCAGGGTGACCCCGCCATCCTCCAATCCACCCGTGACAGACAGAGGCCACGCTCAGAGCTTGCTGGGATCATGAGCATCCGCCTAGCTCAGCTCCACACCGTGCAAATGCCCCGCGTGGGAAGGACCGCTTCAAGTCCACCTCACCAGCAGCATGGTGGCACGCTGCCCACCCACGAGGAGCCCTCCAGGCTGCCCCTCCCACCCCTACCCACCACTGGAGGCGACTGGAAAGCTGGCTAGGGAACTCCACAGTCTGCTCCCCCTAACAGGATGCCAGGTGGGCAGGAGTGGCCCGTGGCGGCCTGGCCAGGGCGGTCTGGGCCCGGGCTGCTTCCTGCAGCGCGTCTGGCCTGCCTGCGGCTGACCTCTTGGGTCAGCGGGCACCTGGTCCCTCCCCGGAGGCCTCCCGTGCTGGCCTCTGTGTATGGGTCGCAAAGTGGGCTCTCAGGGGTCCGAAGGGGAAGGTAAGGGGCAAACTGAGGAGCATCGCATGCAGCGTGAGGTCCCCGTGGGCAGCCAGAGGGAACCTTCAGGCTGGCTCGGACCAGATCATGGTGATCTCTCAGAACACAGACATCCCTGCCTGGCCGACCTGCCACCGAAGCGTGACACCCACTGCCAGGCTCCCCGGCCCTGTGGACCTGTTCTCCCTCCACCGCCACCCCTCAGCCCAGCCTCCCTCATCCACACCCCCTTTCCCCATCACCACCCTCCTGATTGGTCCAGGCTGCTCTTCTTGCTCTCCGGCCTCCCCACCCCTTCCTGTCTCCACGGTGACCCTGTCAAGCCCCACCTCCTTCCTTTCAGGGTTGCACTTGCTAGGCAGGCGCGCTACCACGAGCCATGCCCCCAGTCTTGCATTTTTAAAAAAACTTATTTTTCTGATAGGCTCTCATGCTTTTGTCCAGACTGGTTGCAAATATCCTTTTATATCTGTTTCCCGAGTCCCTGGGCCCATAGATCGGAACCACTGTCTACTTGGGTTTTTGTTGTTGTTTGTTTGTTTGTTGTCGGTCATGGGGCTTGAACTCTAGGCTTGGGCGATATCCCTCAGCTCTTCAGCTCAAGGTGAGTGCTCTACTGCTTGAGCCACAGTACCTCTTCCGGTTTTCTAGTGGTTTATTGGAGATCAGAGTCTCAAGGACTTTCCTGACTGGGCTGGCTTTGAGCCGTGATCCTCAGTTCTCAGCCTCCTGAGTAGCTAGGATGACAGGCCTGAGCCACCGGTGCCTGGCTTTCTGCTTGTTTTTTTTGTTTGTTTGTTTTTTGAGATATGGTCTTTGTTATTTTTGTCGTGCCTGGCTTCATACCACAACCCAAAACTCCTATCCCAGTGTCCAGAGTCGCTGGCAATACGGGCTTGCACCCCCATACCCAGCTTGCTGCAATCCTCACTGCCATGAAACCCAATCATCCTCCCCCCCCCCTCCGCCTCCATACCCCCCTCCCAAGCTGGTGCCACCGAGACCCTCAGGACAGCATCCTGAAGATCAGTTCCTTTAAAATGCCAGGCTGGGTGAAAGTGGATCCTAAACCAGGTGTCCCTGGTAAGGGACACAGGGCCATGGACGAAAGCCTTTGAGAGCCCCCAGGGAGCAGGGCAAAGAAGACACAGAGGGCAGGGTGCCCAGCCAGCACCTGGACTTGAGGCTGGAACCCAGGAAGCCAGGTCAGCCGGCTCTGCACTGGTCCTGCCCCCGCCCCCTGGGTGTAGACCACGAGGACACGGCCCATCTCCTTAGCATCCAACCCCCCCCCCAGACCGGGCTCTGCCACCGCCCTTCCCATCGCCCCTGCCACCTGCTGTCCCGCACTGCTCCAGCCTCGGCCACTGCCCCTTGGTCTCCACATCCGGCCACTGCAGCCCTGTCCCTCACGCCTCTCTGCTTAGAGCTATGTGACAGGGGGAAGGGGGAGGAGGCGGGGAGCCCGTGCCTCTGTGCCTCCATGCCCTCGCCTTGCGGCAGAACTTGACTCTGACTACTCGTGGATCTTTCCAGAACCTTCCATGTGTGCTCAGTTTCTGAAGATCCAGCCCCTATATCTTTCATCTCAAAACAGTCCCTGCAATGCCAGCCATGTATGGACCTTGGTAGAGCAGGTCTGCCCCGCTGGGCTCCCAGCCGCTGCGGGGACTTCTCCATCTGGCACCCAGACAGCCAGCCGGTCGGTGACTTCCAGGGTGCCTGGCATGGACTTGCTTCATTTTCTCCCGTGAAAGGCTCCTTGTTCTCTCAGGAAGTGTCACCGAAACAATGCACAGTTAATTCACTCCTTCCCTGGCTGGACCCAGCCCAGGAGGGAGGAGGAGGAGGAGGAAGGAGAGGGGATGGGGAAGAGGAGGAGGAGGAGGACATGGAGGAGGAGGAGAAGGGGGGAGGTAGAAAGAGGGGAATGGGGAAGAGGAGAAGGAGGAGAGGGAGCAGGAGGGGGAAAGGGAGGAAGGGAGAGGGGAAAGAGGAAAGGGAGGAGGGGGGAGGGGGAGGGGGAGAGGGATGGGAATGGGGAAGAGGAGAGCAGGAGGAAAATGGGGGGAAGGAGGGGGAGAGGGACGAGGAGAGGAGAAGGGAGAGGAGAAGGGAAAGGAGGAAGAAGAGGGAAAGAAGGGGAATGGGGAAGGAGGAGGAAGGGGGGGAAGGGGGGAGGGGGAGGGGGAAGAGGAGAGGAGGTACAATCTGCTGCTTCCCCAAGAGGAGCAGGGAAGGGCATCTAAAATGTGAGCTCCCCGTGCCAGTCCCTGAGTGTGCCCAGCGCAGCCCTCAGGTGTGCAGGGCTTTAGAAATGGTGTCTTCCCATGTCCACGCCCTGTGCCCACTGAACTGTGTCCCTCGCTTGCTCTTCCTAGTTCTCCTTGAGCTCATGGATGGCGTGGCAAGCAGGAGCCTGGCAGATCTTTTCCTCCTGGGCCAGGGGAGGACCGTGGTCCAGTGGGAGCCACTGATGCCCAAGCCGATGCCCTGGGAGGGCAGCCTCTCTGCCCCTGAGCTGCTGTGCCCTCTGGGCAGACTGGACCCGAGAGACCAGTCAGTAAGGAGCGCTTGTGCCCCACCACAGCCTGGGCTGACTTTCCTTAAGACCGGGTCTGAGGCACCCCTAGACGTATTATTCTGCTACTGGAGTACATGTGCTTGTTCTTTTTTTCCTTTATGTTAGATTTGTGGAGACAGGTGCCAGTGGCTCACACCCATAATCCTAGCTACTCAGGAGGCTGAGATCTGAGGATCCCAGTTTGAAGCCAGCCTAGGCAGACAACTAACTCAGTGAAACTTTTATCTCCAATTTAGCAGCAAAAAGCCAGAAGTGGAGGTGTGGCTCAGGAGGTAGAGCGCCAGCTTTGGCTGAACCTCTTTTGTCATTTCTTTTTCCAAAGAATAAAAAGGCACTTGGGAGGCTGAGGCAAGAAGTTTGTGAGTTCAAAGCTGGCCAGAGCTACACAGCAAAGCCCTGCCTCCCCAAACCAAGGTGGCTCGTGCCTATAAGCCTAGCTATTTGGAAGGCTGATATTCTAGGCCAAAAGCCAGCCTGGGCAAAAAAAAAAAAAAAAATAAAAAAGTTTGTGAGACTCCATCTCCAACAAACTAACAAAAGGCAAAGCTAAAGTCACGGCTCAAGTGGTAGAGCACCAGCCGAGCAAGCCAAGGAAGCTTGAGACCCTGTGTTCAAAAGCTTGTACCACCAAAAGTAAACAAGCAAACAAACAAAAGCAATGAAAATGTAGAATGTTCAAGTCTCCAGTAGCCTGAGAAGAGGGGGTGAGACACAAGTTGGTCCATCTCCGTGCTGGACTCCAATGGGGACCAAGGGGAGGGGGGTGGCGGACCTCAGGCGCCCCAGTGCCTGGGGGATAGCCCTTGCCCTCAGGCTCTCTCTGGCCCCTTGGCCAGCTCGGAACAAAAGGAGGGTCCCCCCAGCAGGCCTCCCTCCTGAGACTCCAAGGCTGCTTCCCAGCGCCACGGAAGGCAATAGAAGAGCCCAGGTTCCCCATCTCTGGCTGGCCCGGGAGCTGGGAACTCATTCCCACAAAGGAACCCATTGACGGAGAGCACGCACACGCGTGCCCATGAGCAAAGCGTTTGTCATCCAAGGGGATGTGGTGAGCTGGGCTCCTTCCACATCCTCAGGATGTGGATGAGGGAGGAAGGGGAGGGAGGGGGGGACTCTGAGACCCGACCCCCACCTGGCTGGCAGGACCCCCTTGGCCATGGTGATACAGCTGCCTGGAGGATGTTTCTGCTCTCCTAGGGCAAGATCAAGGTCAAAAGCAGAGGATTCCCCAAGAGAGATGGGGACACTGTGTGTTACCCGGAGGACACAAGGCAGACTCCAAGCTTGGGGCCCACTGCTGTGCTGAGACCTTGGGCAAGCGTTGTAACCTTTCAGAACTTCATATCTAGATTCCAGGAGACCTCCAGGAAGGGCGCTGGTGGCTCACGCCTGTAATCCCAGCTGCTCAGGAGAGCCCTCATTGTCCGCATCTCCCTGTGAGTCAGATTTCTTCTCACACAGCCACCCTAGAGCCAACCCCACAGTCCTGGGCAGCATCCTGCCCAGCGATGAGCAGAATCCCAGGCAAGGACTGTGATTGGCTCAGCAGGTGTCATGTGGCTGGGCTCTGGCCATGTGATTGGTGCAGCTTGGTCACCTGACCACAGCTAGGCTCACAGAGAGAAGACCCACTGACCCCCTCCTCCTAGAAACCCAGGGACAGCCCCCCAAAAGGACAGCAGGGCCATTAAGGAAGACCTAGCAGAAGATGTCTGTTCCTCTCGGCCCTGTGGTACCTTGTAGGGCGGCACTGCAAGGCTGCCTGGGGTGGAGACAGCCAGGAAGCTGGCAGCCATAGTGATGCCTGGCTCCAGCCACACAGGAGACCTGGGAGGAGAAGGGAGCCTGTGGAGCTGAGCAGGGAATGCCCAGGACCCCAGAGCTCCAGCCCTGCTAGGGGTGATACTAGCAAAATGCATGTGAGAATGAAGGAAGTGAAAACTTCCCGAGAATATTGTAGAATAAAGATTGTTCTAGAACACTCTAGAATAAGATCATTCTAGAATATCAGGACAGTCTAGAATAGGATAGACCTGGCTCTCCTCAGCGGAATCTGAAGAAAGAGAGATGTGTAATGGGTAGCAAGTGTACGCCCTGCATCTTCCCCTCTCAGGAAGGGAGGGCTTGAATTCAAGTTCTGCCATTCATTCATTCACAAATATCTGTTGTCTCCCACTGTGTGTCTGGCTCTGAGGAGACGCTGGGAGTCCTTGTCTTTAAGTTGTGCCAGTTTAGCCAAGGAGATGTTTTTTAAACAAAGGCCAGTGCTGGTGGCTCTTGTAATCCTAGCTACTCAGGAAGCTGAGATCTGAGGATCACAACTCAGAGTCAACTTGGGCAGGAAAGTCTGTAGACTCTTATCTCCAATTACACCCCCCCCCCAAAAAAAAGCTAGAAGTGGAGGTGGATCAGGTGGTAGAATGCCAGCCTTGAGTGAAAAAACTAAGGGGCAGTGCCCAGGCCCTGGTTCAAGCCTCAGTACTGGCACACAAAAAAACAAAATTGAACTCAGGGCTTTGCACTTGCAAGACAGGAGCTCTCCCACCTGAGCCATGCCCCACGCAGTGTAATCAACTCACTTTGAACCCTCTTGCTTTCTAGTGCTTTCTCTGGTTTTGTAGCACATGCTGAAAAATGCCTTCACACAGCAACTGGTGCCTTTGCTTACAACTTTCGCCATATGTTGGTGAGAAAAACAATCTGAGCAGCCTGTGAAGTCAGCATGCACAAGCCCGGCTTCCACTGCGCTGTCACCGGCTACTGTCCCTGGACCCAGGAACAAGGACCAGGTGTCCCTGGCCATCTACTCCCCACCCCTGGATGGGCCCCACCGCTGCGGGGATTCACCGCCGGTGCTGGAGCCCAGGTGACGGCAGCAGCGGCAGCCCCCTCCCAGGACACGGGGACATCTGTCACATGGGCGCCCGTCTGTCACCGGGAGTCAGGGCTGAATCCAGTCCCCAGGGAGCCAGGGGCTGGCGTCCCATTTGCATGCTCGGGTGCTTGGGGACTGGGTGCCTGTTATACAGGAGTCTGTGTGGTTCCAAGACCCACTGCGATGCCCGAACCCACAGATACGTGTCACGCTTTCCCCTGGGTGCACAAGCCTGTGATGGCGTGCAATCCACAACCTCGCAGTGAGAGCCCAGCACCAAACAGAGCAATTCCAACAACGGACCGGACCAAGGTACGGACATGTGTGCGGCCCTCCCCTCCCCCTTCCTCTCCCCCCTCCCCCTCTCCCTCTCCCCTCCCCCTCTGCCCTCTCTCTTCTTCCTTCTCCCTTTTCCCATCCCCTCTTCCTGTGATTCAGTGATGTGCGCCTAGGAATTTATCCAAAATACTACAAGTCAGGATACAGTAAGGACAGTGGCACATGCGTGTTCATTGTGGCACTATTCAACAGAGTGAAGGTACGCAGCCCCGCTAGCCTACAATGGACGAGTAGACCAAGAAAAAGAAAGATTTCGTATTGGCCCAACATGGTCATGTGACCACATTTGTAGCCTCAGGGATTGGCTCACATGCCTGCCTATAGGCCAGGTCCTGCCCTCCCCGACTGGCAGCCTCCCCAGAACCCCCGGGGTGGGGTGGGGGGAGCAGCTAGACCAACATCATGGACAGAGATCTTCAAACCTAGGCACAGCTAAGTTAATGGAAGCCAGGAGCCAGCGGCTCACACCTAGTTACACAAGAGGCTGAGATCTGGAGGAACACGGTTTACATCCAAACAGAGCAGAAAAGTCCACGAGACTCCATCTCCAACTAACCCAAATCTCCATAATCAGGGCATGAGGCCCTGGGTTCAAATTCTAGTACTGACAAATGGAGGAAGGAAGGAAGATAGGAAGGAAGAGAGGGAGGGAGGGAGGGAGGGAGGGAGAGAAACGAGGAAGGAAAGAGAAAGAGAAAGGGAAAGAAAAAAAAGCCAAGAGAACGGTTGGGTGCAAGGCATGATAACAGGATGACCCACTGGAGCACCTCAGCTTCGCTGCGGGAGGGGGGCACAGGGGGAGGGGGGGCACGGGGGGGCATGGGGGGGACACGGGGGGGAGGGGGGCACGGGGAGGGGGGCACGGGGGGGCACAGGGGGGAGGGGGCACAGGGGGGGCACGGGGGGGAGGGGGCACGGGGGGCACGGGGGGAGGGGGGCACGGGGGGGCACGGTGGGGAGGGGGGCACGGGGGGGAGGGGGGCACGGGGGGGCACGGGGGGAGGGGGGCACGGGGGGGGAGGGGGGCACGGAGGGCACGGGGGGGCACGGGGGGGGAGGGGGGCACAGGGGGGAGGGGGCACAGGGGGGCACAGGGGGGCACGGGGGGGAGGGGGGCACAGGGGGAGGGGGCACGGGGGGGCACAGGGGGGCACGGGGGGGAGGGGGCACGGGGGGGCACGGGGGGAGGGGGGCATGGGAGGGGGGCACGGGGGGGAGGGGGGCACGGGGAGGGCACGGGGGGGAGGGGGGCACGGGGGGGCACGGGGGGCACGGGGGGAGGGGGGCACGGGGGGAGGGGGGCATGGGAAGGGGGCACGGGGTGGGGGGCACTTCGTGAAAGCCAAGCCTCTTGGCTGGCTGGCTGTTTCTGAAGGGGCCATTTACACTGGCTTGTTCCCTCCTGCCCAGCACATGGCCTCTGCCCAGCCTGGCGGCCTGCGACCAGAGGCTGACAGATGGCTTTGCCAGCCTCCCCTAGGCGCCCACCAGAGTAGCTTTTTGGCACCTGGCTGGCTGGGGGAGGGGGAAGGAGGGAGACTTTGGCTGCAGGGCAGGCAACCCCCTCCCAGCAGGTATTGCTCAGGTGGGCAAGACATGTGCACAATGAGTGTGCATGCGTGCCCGGCACGTAGGAGCATGTGCAAATGCACGAGGCCTGTCCAGTGCTCCAGCTCCTCAGATCTGAGCCATTTCCTGCTCAGCCACCTGAGATCTTGCCTGGTCCACCTGAAGACATCCTCACACCCACGGGGCTCCGCTACCCTCTAGCAAGAGATAGCGTCGGGCATGATTCCCCACTCCATACCAGCAAGACACTCAGGCAGGACATCCAGGGTCTCACCATTCAAGCAGGTGTGCTGAGCAAGCTGTCTCCTGCTCACAGGCCCAGAATCCTCCCCCAGAGAAGTGCTCACACTCTAGGGGCTCATTCCTGTAATCCGAGCTACTCAGGAGGCTGAGATCTGAGTTCAAAGCCAGACCAGGCAGGGAAGTCTGTGAGGCTCTTATCTCCAATAAACTATTCAGAGAAGGCCAGAAGTGTCGCTGTGGCTCAGGTGATAGAGCACTAACTTGGAAAAAATGTTCAGGGACAGTGCCCAGACCCTGAGTTCAAGCCCCAGAACCAGCAAACAATGGCTGGTGGCATGGCATGGTTCAAATGGTAGAGTGTCTGCATTGCAAGAACAAGACCCTGAGTTCAAGCGATGGTACATGCCTGTAATCCCAGCCACCTGGGAGGATCATCGGTTCAATCCCAGCCTGACCTAAGTACCAAGACCCTGTTCAAAAAGAAGAAGGAAAAAGGGTGACACTGTCCAAAAAGACGTGTACTTCCTACCTGAATGGTGAGGCTGCACTCCCTCTGTGTATCACCTTCATGATAACAATTAAAATCTAAAGAAAAAAGAAGGGAGAGAAGGGAAGGAAAGGCCAGGGGCTGTGGGATGCGCAGCTCGGAGCACTCACCTGCCACCTGCCACTGTGCGTCGGTGCGTACCTGGTTTGCACTGCCATCTGTGCCCAGTGTCACTCGGCCAGGTCCTGCGGCGGAGGGCGCTTGGGAAAGTCGCTCTGGTTCTTCACCTTCAGATTCCAGACATTTCCCAGGGGATCTCACTGTTCCTTCTAATCAGTTAATAAAACTACAGACGTTAGCTACAAATCTATGCAACTTACCAGAAAAAAATGGAGAGGGGAGGGAGGCAAAGGAGAGAGAGGGAGGGAGGGAAAGGAGAAAGAGAGAGGCCCAGCATTTGATCGTGGGATCATCACTCAGGCAGAGTTAATGCTGGGCGCTGGTGGGCCAGGTGAGCTGAGTGAATGCTCACCTGACTTCTGAGTTCCGGAAGGAGGTTCCACCAATCAGAGCTGGAGATTCTGTGAGTGGGAGGGGATGCGGAGAAAGAAGTAGCCCGGCCCGGCCCAGCCTCAGCCCCCGCTTGGTGAAGCAGAGGTCAGGCGTGTGTGCAGTGTACACACTGAGTGAGGTTTGAGGTGCCCAGTTCCAATGCACCCAGCTGGCTCCATCCTCAACCAGCAGCCAGGACAGTTGGCCCTGGCCCAGCTCAGATGGGGCCTCCAGACAGCCCCCTCGGGACCATGAAGAGGCTGCAGCTGCCAGGGTCACTTGGCAGAGACCCCTGGGCGGACTGCTGTCCCCAGGGGGCCTTCTCTCCCTCCCTCCCTCCCTCCAAGCTGCTCAGAGTCCAGGCTGTCCCAGCCCTGAGACTAGTTATTGTGTGTGTGAGAGTGTGTGTGTGTGTGTGTGTGTGTAGAACAGATGAACCAAGTGACACTCTGGGGCGGGCAGAGATTCTCTGCACCCCAGGAATCAGGGGTGAAGGCCTAAGGACCCCATTGGAATACAGACCAGACCAGGCAGGTCTCTGAGCGCCCCGCCCCCCCCCCCCATCCCGCCCCAGCACCTCAGCAAGGTCTGTGTTAGGTTTTTAAAAAGAGGTAGCCGAGTAAGAACTGCACCACGCACGTGGTATTCAGGTAAGGGGTAGGTTTATGCAGTAGACCTGCTGGGACCAGGCAAGGTTGGCACTCCATGTGGCTGGGAAAGGCCTGGGAATGAGAGAAAGCTGGGAAAGAGGGGAAAGAGAGGAAAGAGAGAGGAAAGAGCTAGAGGAGAGAGAAAGCAGAGAGAGCTAGAAAAGAACAGCAAGAGAGAGTCTGGGCCTGCGCTAGGCCTTACGTAGGGTATGGGCGGAGAAAGGTGTGGCCACATCAAATTCAGATGTGACCTCAGCGGATGCAGATGTGACCTCTTCCAGGTGTCCCAGTTGCCTAGGTAACGCAGGTACTGGGTGGAGACTTTGCTGCGAGGAGGGTGGAGTCTGCTAGCCATCCAGGAGCGGACCTTACAGTCTGGGCTGCCAATTAGAAGCGGGTGTGGCAGCCACGCCTATAATCCCATCACTCACTGGGTAGGCCAAGCCCGCAGGGCTCAGGTTCAAGGCCTGCTCCTGGCTGACTCCATCCACTCTTAATACAGAAAAATAACCAATGAATGAGAAATGTGGACCTAATACCTCTGGATCTTTGCAGTGGCCAGGAGACAAAGCCATTTCAGAGAGGGGTGTGGTTTCAGCACCCCACTTTTCCCTTGGGCCTTGGTTTCTCTTCAGAACTGTTACCAGATTTTGCCAATAAAAATTTGTAATATTTAGGACATGCTGACACTTACCCAAAAAAGGATTTCTGTTGCTTGTCTGAAATTCAAACATGATTGTTCACCTTGTATTTTGTTTTGCTTTATTTTTTTGTTGTGGGGGTTGTGGGGCTTGAACTCAGGGCCTGGGCGTTGTCCCTCAGCTCTTCAGCTCAAGGCCAGCGCTCTTACCACTTGAGTCACAGCACCACTTCCAGTTTTCTGGTGGTTTATTGGAGATTAAGAGTCTCATAGTTTCTTGCCTGGGCTGGCTTTGAACCGAGATCCTCAGCTCTCAGCCTCCTGAGTAGCTAGGACGTCAGACATGAGCCACCGGCACCCGGCTTCATCTTGTACTTTACCTGGTGGGGACCTGAGAGAATCTCAGACACAAGACCTGGCCCCAGCTTTTGGGAAGCTGAGTGGGGAGGCCCAGGCTCCAGCTGACATAAGCAGACTGGGCCATGTCCTGTGCTCCGTACTGCACTGCGTCTGAGTCCCGGTTCCCCTGGCCGCAGCCTTCTTCAAAAGACCGCCTGTCTGGAAAAGGGGCAGGCAGTGAGAGAACGTGAAGCTTCCAGTGCCCAGGAGGAACTCAGGGAGCCCCCCTCCCTGTTTTCCTTTGTGCCCCGATCCTCCCCACACTCCCCTTTCTGATCAACCCAGCGGCTCTAGGGATGACCTACACATTCCCTCCACCCTCCAGACTTATCTCCTGGAATGACCTGGAAGGCTGAACCTGTGGTCATTCACCCACCCTTCTTTTTGTTTTGTTACTCTGCTTGGTTGGGCTGGCCGTAAGCTCCAGATCGCAGTGCTGAGATTATAGGCGTGCACTGCCGCGCCCCGCTCTTCTAATCATTTTAGCTTCTCTGCATCTCCCTCCCAGTTTCTGCCCTTGGACCGAGAGCCATCTTTCCATTCCTCGGCTGCTGTCTTTGCTCATTGTGGGTTCAGTTTGCACCCAGGGTCCCCGCTGGGCCCCATCTGGAAGGTTCCTCTTCCAGATGTTTAGGGCCCTGGCACGCCTGCCCCCCGGTCACGGGACAAGCCCTGCATCTGTACACCCACACTCCACATTTACAGGATAGGGGCTCTGCATGGTGTCCTGCGGGTCAGGGGTCTGCACCTGTGCCAGGTGGCCATGGAGGGGTGGGGTCTGGGCCATAGGAGCCCACCGCTGCGGAGAGGAGAGAAATCTGGGAGAAGGTGGTGTGAGGTGGACAGGTCCTGATTAGGAGCCTCTGTAACGAACCTCAGCTGAAGACTTGACCTTGTAGGGATCGAGGAAGTACTTCCAGGTCAATCTCTCTGGAGGCCGGTATGGCAGTAAAGTCATCAGATATTCTGGAAATGCTTCAGCCTTGTGAGCCAGAGTGGCACTAAGCCTCCTCACTTTTCCCTCAGCCTCTGCATCACAGGGGATCTCTCGCTGGTGCTCATTTTTGTCGTTGTTGTTGTTGTTTGGTGGATCATAGGGCTTGAACTCAGGGCCTGGCATTGCCCCTCAGCTCTTCAGCTCAAGGCTAGTGCTCTACCACGTGAGCTACAATGCCACTTTCGGTTTTCTGAGTGGTTTATTGGAGCTAAGTCTTGGGGACTTTTCTGCCCAGCCTGGCTTTGAACCATGATCCTCATATCTCAGTCTCCTGAGTAGCTAGGGTTACAGGTGTGAGCCATTGGCGGCCAGCTTGGGGTTCACTTTTGTGGGTATGATCTGCACTGTTCAGCAGCTGGGAAGATGGAGGCTGATATAATGGATACCTATGCATTAAGATTGTTCAACTGTTGAACATCAGCGGTAACTTTTATTTATTTATTTTTAATTACTACTCTGGCACGGAAAAGTCATTCACCAGCCACGGACCCCTTCCTCAAATCAAAGTAACCTTTGGACGTCTCTTTCTGTTGTTGACAGTCAATAAAGGTCTGAAGAGCCCCACCTTGCCCCACCCATCAGTTCCCAGTGGCCCAGGCCAGCCCCGCCCAGAGCTTGACCTGTTCTGTCCCTGTCCCTGTCCCCAGTGCTCTCCTGCTGGGCCTGGCTCCCCACTCCTGCCCACTGTGGAGCATTCCCTGATAATGAGTTTCAGAACCGGAGATCCAACCAGGTGCTAGTGGCTCACGCCTGTCATCCTAGCTACTCAGGAGGCTGAGAGCTGAGGATCACAGTTCAAAGCGAACCCGAGCTGGAAAGTCTGTGAGACTCTTATCTCCAATGAACCACCAGAAAACTGGGAGTAGCGCTGTGGCTCAAGTGGTAGAGTGCTTGCCTTGAGCTCAGGGACATTGCCCAGGCCCAGAGTTCAAGCCTCATGACTGGTAGAGTGTTAGTCTTGAGTGGAAAAGCTAAGTACTCAAGCCCTGAGTTTAAGCCTTAGTACCAGCACACGTGCACGCGCGCGTGCGCACACACACACACACACACACACACACACACACACACACACACGCTAAATTAGGCCTGGCACCATTGACTCATGCCTATGATCCTAACTACTCAGGAGGCTGAGATTTGAGGATCAAGGTTTGAAGGCAGCCTGGGTCCACAGTTTCCAGAGACTCCCATTAACCACCATAGGAGCTATGTGGCTCACGTGGTATAGCACCAGCCTTGAGTGGAAAAAGCTAAGTGATAGCACGTGGCCTTGGGTTCAAGCCCCAATACCAGTACACACACACACACTATTCTATCCCTGCCATCATTTTTACCAATAACGCTTGTGGCGTGTGCTCTCTTGGCTGAGCCAGCATTGACCATCACTACCACTTGCCATCCCCTCCCCCCACCCCACCCCCCCACACCCAAGGCTAGGACCAGGGGAGTGGTGGTTTCACTGCACACCCTGAAGAGAGCCAGATAAGTAGACGAAACAAAGTTCATGCCGGTGGTCTCTGTGTGGAGCCGGGCATCTTCCACAGCACCACAGGATTGGGCACAGCTGCTCTGCCATCTTGCTTGGCTCTGGTTGGCTCTGGTTACATCTGGCTGGCTCTGGTTGGATTTGGTTGGCTCTGGTCAGCTTTGGTTGGCCCTGGTTGGATTTGGTTGGCTCTGGTTGGCTCTGGTTGGATTTGGTTGGCTCTGGTTGGCTTTGATTGGCTCTGGTTACATCTGGTTGGCTCTGGTTACCTCTAGTTGGCTCCTATTAGCTCTGGTTGGCTCCAGTTAGCTCTGGTTGGCTCTAGCTGAGTTCCCCTCCTTAGGGAAGGGGAACTTGAGTCCCCTAAGAAGGGGAACTCAAAGTTCTGTGCAGTGCTAAACAAGAGTTCTGGCACTGGGCTATCCCTCCAAGAATTTGGGCCTAGATTTTGTTTATTATCTTTCTTTCTTTGAGATGAGTGGAGGATGGTGCCCAGGCTAGCCCCAAATTCCTGGGCCCAAGCAGTACTCCTGTTTTGGCCACCTAAGTGGCTGGAAGGTCAGGAGTATGCCCCAACAGGCAGCTAGTTTGCACTGTGTGTGTGTGTGTGTGTGTGTGTGTGTGTGTGTGCCAGTACTAGAGTTGAACTCAGAGTTTCATCTTGCTTAGCCTTTTTGCTCAAGGCTGGCATAACACCACTGAGCTATACCTCCACTTTTGGCTTTTTGCTGCTTAGTTGGAGAGAAGAGTCTCTCAGATTTGTCTGCCTAGGTTGGCTTTAAACCTCAATTCTCAGATCTCCATCTCCTGGGTACTAGGATAACAGGAGAAAGCCACCAGTGCCCAGCTTACTTTTTGCATATTTTAATGGTTGAAAAAATATTGAAACAAGAATATTTCAGGACAGGTGAAAATTAGGTGAAATTTGAATTTCACATAATTGCAAATCTGAGAGGGACCCAGAGCTGACCTCGCTAGCACGCAGCGCTGCGCTCCTCCCTCTGGAAGGTGTGGGAGGGGTCACGGAGCTGTCAGGAAGAGGCGTCCAGGCAGGGGCAGCAGGTGCAGGGTCCCGAGGCAGAGCCTACTGAGCTTCGGCATCAGTAAGCCGGGTGTGAAGCGGCTGGGAGGAGTAGGTGAGGAGTAGGTGAGGGGTAGGTGAGGATCCTGACCACAGGTGGGAGAGACACCATGGGACTGCTTGAAGCCTCGACTAGAGGCCTGGCTCTGTTTCTGCAGGGGCCTCAGGCTGCCCGGTGGAAAACCACAGGGAGGCCAGAGAGGATGCTGGGGATTCATGGCAGGCACCGGAACCAGAAAGGATGGGGCTGTAGCCCAGAGGTGGCTGTGGGGGAGGAGGGGAGGAGGAAAGGGAGGGAGAGGGGGAGGAGGGGGAAAAGAGGAGGAGGAGGAGTTGGAGGAGGAGGAGGAACAGGAGAATCTGCAGTCATTCTGACTTGGGTGCAGGTGACAGCCCTGGCTGATGTCCGTCAGGGAAGGCGGATGGGGGCTTCTGATTGCAGGGAGGCCACCACTGCCCCATGTGGCTGGGTCTCCACAGCCGCCCCATCTAACCCTCCTGAGCCCCTGGTGGCACGCATGCCCTTGTGATGATCCAATTATGCTGACCAGATTGGCAGAGGAAAACTCTGAGCCTGCAAGTCCTCCGGCTGCCAGGGTGACTGGGATTTGTAGTTTGCTTGGGAGGCTGGGACCATGGCAGGGCCCAGAGTGGACCAGGCTAAGGGTCTGCCCCTGAGTCACAGCCTGAGCCGATTTTTGTTTTTCTGCTACTAGGACTGGAACTCAGGGCCTGGGCACTGTCCCTGAGCTTTTTAGTTTGCTTGTTTTTGTTGGTCACGGGGCTTGAACTCTGGGGCTGTCCCAGAGTTCATGGGGCTGTCCCTCAGCTCTTCAGCTCCAGGTGAACGTTCTACCACTTGAGCCACAGAGCCACTTCCGGTTTTCTGGTGGTTCATTGGGGATAAGAGTCTCATGGACTTTCTTGCCCAGGTTGGCTTTGAACTGAGATCCTCAGATCTCAACCTCCTGAATAGCTAGGATGACAGAAATGAGCCAGGGGTGCCTGGCTCCCTGAGCATTTTCGCTCAGGTTGATTCTCTACCACTTACTTAAGCTGCAGCTCTTCTAATAGCTTTCGGTTGACTAATGGCCGATGAGAGTCTCATAGACTTTCCAGCCTGGACTGGCTTTGAACCATGATCCTCACATCTGGTGCCTCTTTGAACCTTTGATTGCTTCTGTTTTGTTTTTTTTTTTTTCTCAGATGCCCTTTCTTTCCTGCCTTGGATCTCGTCCTATTTGTCACTTCTCTCCATAAACTGGCAGGCAGGTGAACCTGACAAACATAAACAGAAGTTCTGGAGGAGGGCTGGAGGAGGCCCGGGGTGAGTGCGCGCGGTCACAAGCTGTGGTATGGAGCCAGGACTGGGGTCCAGGCCAGGCTTTGGCGCCAAAGTGAAAGCTGATTTCCACAGACCTCAGCTCTGGCGGGGGAGAGAAGAGAAGGAACATGGGACCCAGAATGACGTGAGACAGAAGTCCCAGAATAACAAGATGGAGGCCAGTGACCAAGCCGTCCCCCTCTCCCTTCCGTCCCGAAGCTCACAGGGCAGACACTGCAGGCAGGAGGGAGGCACCCCGGACACCGCCAGCTGACTCAGCCACTGCCCAGGTGTTTCCCCGGGGACAGAAAGGCAGATGTGGCCCTGCCCCCTCTCAGCACCTACATTCTGGAAGATAAGGAGCTGGCGGGGTGGGGGGGGGATTAGACAAACAGTGGCATATCCAGACAGTGTAGTTTGGCTTGGCAAAAGGAAGGAAAGGAACACACTGCCAATACAGCCTAGGAGGCTGGACTGAGGAGGCATGGCGCTGCTTATGGAACATTCTAGAAAATGCAGCAGGATCCAAAGGGACCCGTAGCAGGGGAACTGCTGATTGGGAGGGCGGAGCAAGAAGGAAGAACTATGAGAACAAGATGGAGCCGGGCATACGAGCCTGGAAGCACTTAGGAGGTGAAGGCAAGAGGAACAAGAGTTCAAAGCCAGCCTTGGTTCCCATGCACCTACGGCCAACATCCATGCACAAGGGAACATATCCCATTCCCACAGCAGAATGCACCTTATGAACCACTGAGGAAAGCATACTAGACCGGGTGACACTTCAACACAGCTGTCACTGTGTGTGTGTGTGTGTGTGTGTGTGTGCACGCGCACACACACAGCACTAGGGCTAGAGCTCAGGGCCAAGGTGCTTAGTTTTTTTCTCCACTCAAGACTGGCATTCTACCACTTGAACCATACTTCTACCTTTTTTAGATGGCTAAGAGTCTCTCATGTTTTTCTAACCAAGCTGGCTTTGAACCTTTATCCTCAGATTTCAGTTCCTTGAGAAACTAGGACTATAGGAGTGAGCTGACACTCAGCTTGATCTTGTAGATATTCTTAGCAAAGCTATTGCTTGGTGACCCCTGGAATTACACCTTCAACTCTATTCAAGTTCCATACTGGTACCCAACCCTTCCACAGAGATGTCGTCCAAGGTGGCAGGAAGTGACCCTGTCTACCACACTGCCGAAAACAACAGCACACCCCTGAAACCCGGACCCTGCCATAATAGTCATCTCAAAAGTCACGAGGTCGTTTGCCTCCACAGAGGAGCTTGTTCCCTGCGACTGGCAGATGGAGAACTTTCTTTTTTTTAAATTGAGATTAGGAGATTACATAAATTTCACATATTTCACAGTGTTGTGGAGCAGTGATACTTAGTTAAGATTACAAACACATTCTAACCTTCACAAGGCAAATTGTCATTATCATGGTCTATAAAGTTTGTGAATTCTATGATTTTGACAATACAACTATTTCTTCCACTTTGGGTGATGTGTACATTTCTTTCCCTCTTTCCCTCTCTCCCATCGCTGTCCTTGAATTGCTTAGTTCCTTTTCCTCTGTGTCCAGTGCTGCTGATGGGCCCCTCTGTTGTATGCTTTCCCGGTTCCTTCTGATGCAGATGGACAACTTTCAAGGCACAATCTGCCTTGCATCATCAGATCAGCCATTGGCCACCATGCTGGCCTGGGTTGGTACAACCAGGAAGGGTTTGGCAGTTCGGGGTGTCACCCTTCCCCCCCATGGAGGACAAATGGGGATGGTCAGCTGGAAGAGAAACACACTGGAGGAAGGGAAGTCAACATCCTCCTAAAAGCGTGGACCTTCTGGACGATGAGACCATGAGTGGCACCCAGGACTCCCCCTTCCCTCCCCCCCCTCCCGTCCAGGGGACTCAGGTAGCCATGGAGACTGCATGGCCATGCAGGGTACAGAACCCACCACTGTCTAACCTAGAAGGACCTCGGGCTCTCCTTCTTCTATGGAGCCAGTGACAGCCACTTCCAAGCCGTGCCCTGCTGCTCCACACAGGCAGGTGTCACTGCACCTTGGCCCACCCTCCACCAGGCTGCGGAGAAAGGCTGGATGGCAGGAAGGGCCTGGCTCTGGGGGCGCAGCCGCCCTTGCAGGAGGCGGCATTGCCAACGATCCCCGAGGAGCCAGGCCGTGGGCTCCGGCGGCCCCACCGCCGCCAAACCCCAAGAGAAGAGAAGCTTCTCTTTGTTCCTCACCCGTCCGTGACCCGACCTTGTTTCGCTTTGGTTTTCAACATCCAAATCCAGGAAGTTTAGGTCTCAGTGCTCAGCCTGACACTAGACCCCCACCCCCACCACGGGGGGCTGGGGGGGGGAAGAATGACTGTCATTGTTATGGAATCGTTTCAAATGAGAAACAGCCGAAATCTTCCCTGCCTTGGCCACAACTTAAATCACACACACATGCAAGATAAGACAACCATGCCTGCTAGTGGAGACACCCTCTCTGCCCTCGACAAGACCCACAGGTGTGCCCTCCGCAGGAAAAGAGGGATGGCATCCAGAAGGGGCCAGGCCTCCGGATGCATCTCCAGCCAGCACACGCAGAGTCCCATGGGACTGCTACCCGCTGTGGGCATGCGCTCTGGCTGATAGGCTCTCTCGGACCATGGATGGTGCCCTTTGGCTTAAGCAGAGAAAATTACCTTCTGGCTTCCCCAGCACCAGCTCAGGGGCACTACTCAGAAACAGTTATTTCCTTCCTCCCTTGCTTTTTTTGATACCAGCACGGGGGCTGGAACTCAGGGTCTTGGGTTCATTCTTGGCTTTTTCAAGGCTAATGTTCTACCACTTGAACCACCACAGCTCCACTTCAGGCTCTTTTTTGCTGGTGAATTGGAGATAAGAGTCTCACTGACATTCCTGTCTGAGCTGGCTTTGAACCACAGTCCTCAGATCTCAGCCTCGGATGTGAGCCACCAGCACCCCACTCCCTTGTTATCCTTGTACCCCAGATCCAAGGAGCAGAGTTGCTGCTCCCAGTACATGCAATGGGAACAAAGATTCAGGGAAGCAGGCGAGTGAGGGCCGGGGCCTGTCTATGACTCACTCCTCAGTCCTGGATTGACTTTGGTTCATTTCCAAAACATTGTCTACAGCACAATTCGGCACAGCTGCTCCAAGCCAACTTCTAGTCCAAAAGCAGGTTGTCGATAAGAAATCCATCCTCCTCTTCCCCCTCTGCCCCCGTGACTTCCGCCTAACACCCCCACGTCTTAAGTCTTGATTGAGAAATCACTGCCAACCTAAGACCTCTTTTCGCAGCTTTAAAGCAAAACAATTGTGATCTTGACATATCAGCCCGATAAATCCAACTTAATGGGAACGCTGAGCTGCCAAGAGCGAAGTTTGAAGTTGGCAGAGCTTAAATTACTTCAGGCCATCCAATGCCAACATTAAGTCAAGAATTGCCGAGCGTTTCATAGAGAATTATGAATTAAGGATTATGAGACTCGAGCTGAAGCAATAGCCTTATCCAATGTGGAAAATCCTTTCTCTCCCACGTCCCTTTGAAGCCAGGCCACACATGCCAAAGTATAAACACACCACTTCCTGGAGGAAAGGCCAGGATACTTCAGCCTGAGATCAAGTGCCCGATGTGTGCATCAGAGAGCCTCTTCACCTCCAGCCAGGAGCGCCCTCTCCCCAGGCAAAGACCCGGTCTCCAAGTCCCCTGCAGGCAGGCCAAGTGACTAGGATGCCCGGGCGACAAGACAAGGGTCTCCTGAGCTGGAGAAACTCTCACTGCTCTGCTGCCTTCCACACCTTTTGCCACTGGCTTGTGATTGTCCCCAAAGGAGAAGCTGCCCCAGGAATGCTTGCAGTGACCCCAACACCAGACAGCAACGCACCTGTGCCCAGCAGGAGCCGTCCCTCGGACACCGCTCTCCACATGCTCTAATTCATGTGCTGCAGCACACCCGATGCCCAGAGTTCAACTCCCAGCACACGCACAAAAAATGCTGGGGGGCAGGTGCCAGTGGCTCATGCCTGTAATCCCAGCTACTCAGGAGGCTGAGATTTGAAGATCACAGTTCAAAACTAGTCTAGGCAGACCAATCTAAGAGATTCTTATCTCCAACTAGCCGGAACATGCCAGAAGTGGAGGTTGTGGCTCCAAGTGGTAGAGAGCCAGCCTTAACAGGAAAAGCTAAGGAAGAATGTAAGGCCCTGAGTTCAAGCCCCAATAGTGGTACAGACACTAAAAACAGTTGGTACTTCTTTCTCCAAGTCAGTTGACTGTCCCCCCCAAACCCCTTAACACGCTAGACAGAATGGGACCGCCAGCTGGCGAAAGACACTGTGAACACTCAGCACCCCTGAGCAGTGTTGCCAGGGAGAGAAATAAAACTTCAGGTACCATCCTGGAGATTGGGGGTGGGGTGGGGGCATGGAGATAGAAGGTGGGAGGGAGGGAGGGAGGGAGAGGGGGAGAGAGAGACAGAGAGAGAGAGAGAGAGACAGCGACAGAGAGATAGATAGATAAGAGAGAGAACCAGGTTAGAACCAGGCTGTCACAGATTCTATTGAGAATATTTTTTTTTTTATTATACAGGTATCATACATACACACAACAATCACTTGGGGAACATTTCTGAGCACGAAGTTCAATTCCAAATCTCCATTTCACCCACACAAGCTATGCCACACATTCATCTTAGAGTTCAGCCCTACAGGAATGAGACACAAACTTATTGCTTTTTTTGGACAGAGAGCTTGAATTCAATAGAACCTGCTACATACCATAAATGAAGCCAAGTGTTTTCTTCATTCTTCATACCCTGTGTATATATCTGAATAAAATTTAAAGATGTGCCATTGGTTACCCATCACCGTTAAAGATTAAATCTGACCCTGTGTCCCCCAAAGTTTTAGGAAGTATGCCAGTATTTACAGACCCCATTAAATTATGCATAAATAAAATCTATACAATCAATACAGTTTCTCAAAATACAGAGTCTCTGCAGGGGCTTGGGAGGTGGCAGGCTGCGGCTAGCACTTCCTGCTTACCCTTTTCAAGTTTAATGGAGAGAAGAAAAAAAATCAAGATCTGAAATAAATATGCAAATAAAGCTTCGGTATCTTAAAGGAACATGTCGGTTCAAAGAGTCTCCCTTTTAAAGGATCACAACTTTCCAAGAAAAAAAAAAGACGAGACAAGAAAATGACATCATCAGCAGGCTGTATTTCTACAAATTTCCTAAAGCCAGAGGCCCCCCTGTGAACATGGGGGTGCAGGTTTTCTCGGCTTGCTAGACACAGAACCTTTGCCTCCCGCCAAAGGGGTCCGATCTCCGAAGACGTTAGATAAATACCCATTTTTAGATGAATCATCTAGAGGACCTAAAAACCAACCATTAAGTTAATACTGAAAATAAAGAGTGGCTGTGGCTCTGAAATTCATCCCTTTTTTCCGGCATCAGCAGCTTGAGAGTGTGGTTTCTTGACAAGCCCAGGGAATTTATCAAATAATAAAAAAAAAAAGGTTCTAAATCTTGTAGCACCGTGTTCAGAGAAAAATGATGGAGTTCCAAAGAACAAACACCGAACATTGAGTGGAAAAACGAATCAACCAACCAAAAAAAAAAAAAAAAAAACCACCAGAAAAACAAAAAAACAAAAACAAAAACCCCAGTGCCTGGCGCCTTGCACTGGGTAGACTGTATATCCGAAGTGAGAGACTTCAGCCTGCTACGCCACCTGACATCGGGGCAAGCGGGTGGAGACGGCTGGCATCCGGAAACAAGGGGAGGCTTTTCTGACAGCAAGGTAGGCAAAAAGGGAAACAACAGCAGAACACTCTTCCCCCGGGGCCAGAGGGGTCCTAGTGTGTCCGAGTGGGGGGACAGGGCCTCACGGTCCCTTCCCTTCCCCACTTTCTGGTCCTCTGTCCCCGCCGGTCACTTCCTGTGCTTGTCCATTTTCTCCAGGCTCTTGGAATCCGCCGGGCTCTGGTCTCCGGGGCTCATGTAGGATTTGTCTATGGCCATCAAGGCTTCTTTGATGTAGTTCTGTAGCGCGGACACGGCTGCGCAGATGGCCTGGCTGCCGAAGCCGTGGGTAATTAGGCTGAAGTGAGACAGGCAGTTCTGTATGCTCGTCTCTAACACTGGAGTGGGCCTGCTGTTCCCATTGGGGGTTCGGTCCTGATTGAGGAGGTCTGTGAATTCTTTACACACTTGCCTGTGGAGACAGTGGGTTGACCCCTGTGAGCCTTCCCTGGCCCTGGGCAGGTCCACCCCAGGAACACCAGGAGCAGACTCAATGGTTTGACTGAGGACGCACTTAGCACCTACTGTGTGCCACACCCTGCTAGGCTGAGCTCCTTCCAAGTAGGATCTCATTTGGTTTGTGTGGCACAGGAATAAAGATAATACGATTAATTCCAGTCAGCTAACCAAGGTCACCAGGACCTAGAGGTTAAGGGACAAGTTTACTTTGATACAAATTGGTTGCAATAAATAAACACTATCAGAAACCCAAAGAAGCCTGCACAGGTAGCTCACGCCTGTCATCCTAGCTACTCAGGAGGCTGAGAGCCGAGGATTACCATTCAAAGCCAGCCCGGGCAGCAAAGTCCATGAGACTCTTATCTCCAATAAACCTCTCAGAAAACCAGAAGTGGCGCAGTGGCTCAAGTGGTAGAGTGCTCGCCTTGAGCTGAAGAGCTGAGAGACAGCACCCAGGCCCAGAGTTCAAGCCCCACGACCAACAAAAGGAAAAAAAGAGCCGACACAATGGCGGAAACTGGCCATGGCGGAGTGGCTGGTTCACTGGCTTCTTGCTTCATCTTTTGAATTGACTTCATTTAACAAGATTTGACTCCTGCTTCACTGAGCAGGATTCTAAAATGAGGCACTGTTAAGTTTCTCAGAGTAGAAACTCCACTGTTGCATGAAAGTCACTTTGGAGCCAATTTTCCCACAAGTCTCTCATGAATTTACTCTGATCTTTTTTTTTTTTTTGGGGGGGTCCGGTCGTGGGGCCTGAACTCTGGGCCTGGGCACTGTCCCTCAGCTCTTCAGCTCAAGGCTACTAGCACTCTACCACTTGAGCCACAGCACCACTTCCGGCTTTTTTCCTTTTTGCTTATGTGGTGCTCAGGAATCGAACCCAGGGCCTCAGGCATGCAAGGCAAGCGCTCTACCACTAAGCCACCTTCCCAGCCCCCCCTACTCTGATCTTTGCATGGAAATAAACATACTAGCTTTTCTCTTCCTAACTGCACGTGCACACACACACACACACACACAGAGCCCCGTTTGTGACATGTCTGTCCTGAAGCCAGTACTGGGCTCTCCACCCTGGGGTTTGCCACAGGCAATACTCACTGTGCTGCGAGGAGCATACTCTTCCTCGCTGCCATCTCATTCCGTCCTCCGAGATGAGGTCTGGTCAAATACTCTGCCACAGGCTTACTGGGAAACTCAGCCTCACAGACATAGGCAAAGTCCCGTGCCAAATGAACAGCCTCACCTGCAACAATATCAGAAGCAGGCTCTGAGCCGGCTGTGGCCACCACTGAAGACGGGCCGGCCTGCCTCCCTCCCTCCCTCTCCGGCATCCATTGTCTCCCAGCCACTCTGCCTCCTAAAACACAATCACGGGCAGGGCACACTGCGGTGGGCAGACTGAGTTGTCAGGGGCCTGCCAGCAATCCTGCCCTGGAAATACCATGTGTGAAGACCACCCAGCCAAGAGGTAGAAGAACTTTCTTTGCACTGTTCCTGGGACTTGAACTCAGGGCCTGGACACTGTCCCTGAGCTATTGTGCACAAGGCTGGCACTCTACCACTTGAGTCACAATTCCACTTCTGGCTTTTTGGTGGTTAATTAGAAAAAAGTTTCATGGACTTTCCTGGCTTAGAACTGTGATCCTCAGATCTCAGCCTCCCCAGAAGCTGGGATCACAGGTGCCAGCTTCCTGTGCCCTTAGGACTCCATAGGTTTGTGAAATGTTCACACACTCACAGTCTGATAAACAGATGACCAGCCATGGCCATGCTGTCTCTGGGTAATAATCTTAGCTCTTGTTGGGTAGTAGGGAGTTTTAGGGAGATGAGTTTGTCTGACAAAGGCAAACATCACTTTTCTTTGTAAAACTGGGATTCATCAGACCGGGTACATCCTGACATCTTAGGAGATGGAGGTAGGAAAACTGAGGTCAGACAAAATTGTATAAGACCCTATTGAGCCGGGTGCCAGTGGCTCATGCCTGTAATCCTAGCTACTCAGGAGGCTGAGATCTGAGGGTCTGAGGGCTGTGGTTCAAAGCCAGCTTAGGCAGGAAAGTCTATGAGACTCTCATCTCCATTAAACTACTCAGAAAGCCAGAAGTGGTGCTGTGGCTCAAGTGGTAGAGCACTAGCCTTGAGCAAAAGAAGCTTTTAAAGATAGCACGTAGGCTCAGAATTCAAGCCCCACGACAGCCCAGGCATGAGTCCATGTGACTCCTATGTCCAATTAACCAGTGAAAAGGCCAAAGTGGGGGTGTAACTCAAATGGTTGAGTGCCAGCCTTAAGTGAAAAAAGCCAAGTAAGAGCACAAGGTCTGGAGTTTAAGGCCTACTACTAGTATTTTTAACAATAATAATAATAATTAGTAGTAGTATAGTAGTAGTAGGAAGAAGAAGAAACGAAACAGGCAGGCTTGTAGACTATTTCTTTTAAAAGAGGCAGGAAGATTAACGTGGGGGGTAGTGGTGAATGAATGCCTGTAATCCCATCACAGGGGAGGCTAAATCTGGAAGGGTGGTTCAAGGCCACCCTGGGCCTTAGGGTAAAAGAACAAGTAAACAAACAAAGACTGAGATCTCAGCTGCACGGAGCACCGGCCTAGTGTGTTCTCTGACCTAAGCCCAATCCCCAGCCAAAACAAAAAAAGGAGGGTGAAAGGCCAGCCCATGGCTCAAGTCTGTCATCCTAGCTACTCAGAAGGCTGAAAGCTGAGGATCAAGGTGCAAAGCCAGCACGGGCAAGAACGTAGGTGAGACTATTCAATTAACCTCCAGAAAAAAACAGAAGTGGCTCTGTGGTTCAAGTGGTAGAGTGCTAACTTTGAACTGAAGAGCTGAGGGACATGCCCAGGCCCAGAGTTCAAGACCCAAGACTGACAAAAAAAAAAAAAAGCAGGGGGGGGGGGGAGTGGAGGTGGAGGGGTGGGGAGGTGGTTCCTATGGGAAACCCAGGGCTCTCAGCCCGGATGATCATCTTGGAACACTGACTCCTCCATCCAAAGAGGAATGCAGGAGCAAGGGGAGTGGGGGCTGTCCTGTTCCGGGGCAGAGGCCTGGAGAGCCTTGCAAAGACCCAGGTGGTGGCTGAGGCTCCCTCCCCCCCTTCCCGTTGATTCAGGTTCAGTTGTTTCAGCACAGCTATCACAAGGCGGAGGAAATGTCTTCAGAACATTGCACAGTGCCACAGAGCTGGAGCCTGCCCAGGTCCAGAGCCGGTAGCTGAGGACCGCACCAGGGGCTGAGGAGGGGCTGCTCTGGGGGGCAGTCTGTGTCCAGCCCCACCTTCCCGCAGTCAGGAGGTGCTGCTTTGCTGCTTCCCCCCCCTACACACACCCCTTTTTTAAGGGTTGGACTGCATTCTTGGCTGCTTTCCAGGTGGGGGAGGAGAGTCTTCCATTCAGGAGCCTCCAATGCCATTTACGGGGACAATAATCTGAAGACTGGGGAGAGGGCCTCTCTCTCTGGCCAGGGGTTCTATTGCTTTCTTGTCTCTTGATGAGAAGGAATGGCAAGTTAGGTAAGGGCTGGTGTATGCCAAGGACCATGAGCCCAAGATTCCACAGGGAAAACAAACAAACAAAAAAACCATACTTCATTCTGCCCAACATTAAAACTAACCAGGTAAATAAAAGTACAGTCCTCCATCAGCCCCTCCTTCAAATCTAAGTTCATTTAACAGGAAACATTTTTGCCGGTCTGAAATATATATATGCAATCTGAGGCTAAGAAAACCAATTTCTTTGGGCATGGATTCTCCAAGGAATTCAGAAGCCAGGAGCTGTCAGATACAAGGCTGTGAACTCTTTCAGACAAAATGGATTCATTAACAGGAACAGAACAATTCAACTTGCTTTCATCTCTCCCTGCTTGGGACCATGTCTTAAAAGAGTCGTGGTCTGGCTTTTCTTTTGCAGAAGTATTAAAGACAGCACAAATTAAAACCATTTCCCAAGAGCCCCCAGCAGGACTGACCTTCCACCAAAGATGTCAGCAGGGTCACGTGAGCAGCTTTCCGTCTCCCTGCTGGAAGGTTCAGACCGATCTTGTCTAACTTCTCCCTCAGAGATCGTCCTCCATTTTTGGACTTGGCTCTAGGAAAAAGAAAATTGGCTACTGTCAATAAAACAAAACACTCTACCCTTTGACTATTGGGCCTTCCTAGCACTAGGTGCTCATGCCTGTAATCCTAGCTACTCAAGAGGATGAGACCTGAGGATCATGCTTCAAAGCCACCCAGGTAGGAAAGTCACTGAGGCTTTTATCTCCAATTAATCACCAAAAAGCCAAAGTGGAACTGTGGCTCAAGTGGTAAAGTACTAGCCTTGAGTCAAAAAAAAAAAAAAAAAAAAAAAGTTCAGGGACAGTGCCCAGACCCCACAGTTCAAGTACCAGCACACACAAAAATAAAACAATAAAATAAACTCTACCTTCTAAAGTTGAAATCTGTCAGGCTATTTCAATTTGTAATTTTTAAAAATATGTAAAATTAAAAACAAACCTTCTACCACCCCTTTTATTTTCTGATGAGCACAAAGCATACATTTTCAACTTAGAAAACCGTACCTACCCCCCATCTCCCTGTGTGTGTAGGGGGGGGGGGAAGCCTCCCTTCTCAATACAGATGTTAGCCCATAAAATTGAATCCTAACCAGATGATAATTTGTTAGCATCGTTTTAACACTTCCTTCTGCATTTGGCACTTTCTAAAAGAGAAGGAGTGTACTAAATCTCTCGCTGAGCCGATTAGAATTCAGCGTTAGGCATACAAGTTACATAAACGTTAAAAATACCTCCCAGGTTCTCTATACATTCACCTTCAACTACCCAAGTGCAGACCGCAGGGCCCCCCAGTACCTTCTGAGCACGCCTCCCAAGAGCGAGGCGTTCAAGCACTCGGGTGGGGAGAGCCGCCGCTGCACTTCGGCCACCGTCACTTTGTATTTGGATGTGGAACTGAGGAGGGACAATCTTCCCGGGACAGAACAGAAGACCTCGCTGGGGTTCATCACAGCCCCCACCAGCTCCTTCTGACAAGGCAGACCCAGTGGGTTCTTGGTCATGGAGATGGGGCCTGTTGAAGAGAGACCAGCCCTGGAGGTCACCAAAGCCCAGTCTCAGCAGTTTTTTTCCCAACCAGGAATGGGCTAAACTAAGTGGTTTTCCGACAAGAAACCTCCTATGTTGGACTACAGGCTCCACACCGCCAGGTCTTTTTCTTATTTCCTTTTCTTATTTCTAAGTCATATTCGTTCTTCAAAGATAAATCAAATGTGAAATTCACAAGTTAACACCTTGCAAAGTTAATTAGTCAAGATCCCAAGCATGTTTTTTTTTTCCCACCCAGTTCCTGGCTACCTCTGTAATCTGCTTAATTAGAACATTTGCCTTCAGAAGCCGCTTCAATACCAGCCCCACCCCCTGAGAATCCCTGAACTAAACCCACAGGATTCAGACCCTGCTCCCAAAAGCCTTCTGTAGAAGTGCTCTCATTAACACCCATTAATCCATTCAGTTTAAGTTTACTGGGAAATTTTATTTTCCAAATTTCTCCCCAGCCTTCACAAGCAGTTTGATTCCATATCACCAACCTTAACTACTTTTAAGAGTATCCATCCATCTTTCCACCCAAACAGCCAGCCTGACAGCACAAGAACTCAATTTCATGAACCACTCGCTCAAGGGTAATACCATTTTTTTTTCATCCCTTGCTCCCAACAAAAACCAGCAAGGGGGCGGGGAGACGGATCACGAGCCCTGGTCCCGTTGCAGTTTTTTGTTGTTTTTTGTTTTTTTGGTAGGCCAGACTTTCCCAAAACCTTTGATCCACACAGGTCAGAATTAGGGGTCCTCTCAAAATTCATCCTTGAAATCACGAGTGGGGGGAAAAAATCACACCCACTCAATCAACCATTAAGAACTGTCACAGACCCAATCATTCCCGGGGAGGTGGTTGCCAATGGATTTCAGATTAATGAAATCACCGTGTGAAACCTCCGGCGGGCTTTCCCCGGCGGCGGAGCCCCTCCCCCACGCCGAGGGTCCCAGTTCCCAGGGGAGGCGAACCTCGCGAGCCCCAAGTCCCTTAGCCCGGGAGCGAGGGAGCGAGGGAAGGGGTGCGGGCGACCCGGCGCCCGGCACTCACGCGGATCTCGATCCAACCCCCCGATGCAAAAATAAAAGCAATCTCTAAAGCCTAGTTGGTTTTGTTTTTAAAAAGCTTCCAAGGACCCCCCTGGTCTGCTGCGCTTCAGGGCAGAAAGGAGTTGTCGCGTGCCACTTCCCCAAGCCTGGTTTCCTCGAGGGCGCGGTCGCACCACTCCACGACACCAAGTGCCCCCCCTCCCGCGGCGCAGGAAACTCCTCGGGTTACCTTTGCGGATGACGGTCTGGTCGTGGAGGAGAAGATGCTGGTCGTCCACATTCTGGGAGGAGAAAGAACAAAGTTTGCTTTAGGTTTGGTTTGGGGAGCTCGGGGAGAGGGGATCCCCGGGGCAGGCGGGCCCCGGGGGCGTGCGGGCGTGCGCTCACCTGCACCTCCTCCATCTGGTGCGCCACGTCGTGCAGCCCCAGGTTCTCGGCCAGGCCCGCGGCGTCGAGGGCGTGCGCGTGCGGCAGCAGCAGCTCGGAGCGGCGGTAGGCATCCCGGCGCGCGCCTACCGCTCCCGCGTCCAGCCCCGCGAGGTGCGGCAGCAGCGCGGCGGGGCGCCCGTGGTGCGGGGGCAGCCCCGCCCCGTCCTGGCCCTGGCGGCCCGGCCAGGCCTGCTGCTGGCTGCCGGTGGGCGCAGGTTGGTGCAGAGGATTGATGGCGGCGGCGTAGGCTTCGCCCAGGTGCGAGTAGGGATCGGCCGACTGCGAGTAAGCCAGCTGCTGGTAGGGCGGCGGGAAGTAGGGCGGCGGCTGGTACTCGGAGACGCCCGTGTGCGACAGGGGCGGCGCGGGGCTGTAGAGGTGCTGGCCGGCCGAGGACAGGTGGGGGATGCGCGGGTTCCCATTGCTGCTCGCGTCGTGGCGATCCTGGGCGGAACGGAGAGAGGAGACCCGGTTAGTACGAAAACCTCGGTACGGCGAACCCGCCAGCCCTGCGCGCGCCGCTGAACTCGCCGGGCCCGCCGCGCGCCGGCCCCCGGGGGCGAGGCGCCCGGGGGACTCGGTCGTAAAACGGCGACTCCCGGGAGGAAGAGGAGGCTGCATTAAGACCTGGGAGGACAAATCCTCCACGCCCCGCGGCGCGGATCTCCGCGCCATGAAGCCGGAGGCGCTGGCAGACATCGACGCCGATCCCCGGGTGTCGGGGCGGGAAAGGCCGGCGGCGTCCCGGGAGGAAGCCGGGCGGCAGTGAACCCCGTGCCGCGCGCGCTCGCTCGCCAGCCCGCACGTGTTGCCCCGGCGCAGCCGGCAGGAATAGTTCAAGGGCGAGGCTGGCTCGCGCCTCCCCCGCCCCAGGGAACCTCCCTTCCACGCCCTTCGGGCAAAGACCTCGGGGCAGGGGACGCTCGCGGGCGGTGGCAGCGTCCCAGCGCCGCCCGAGGGGCTCCGGGAGGAACCCGCTGCGGCCCGGGGCTGCGCTCTCCAGCCCGCGAAGCCAGAGCGAAGGAACGCGAGGCGCGATCGGCCACGGTCACAGTCCCCCTACCCCAGCCAGGGCGGAGACCCCGAGGCCCGGGCCACGCGCCCCAACTTAACTCCTGAAAGATATGTCCGCCGAGTCTCCCGGGTCACCAGGGTAGCGGGGAGCCCGCGGGAACACGGTGCGGCCGCCCCCTAGCGGGAGTGCCCGGCCACGCCGGCGGGGGGCCGCCCCCCTCCGGGTCCGGGGGCGCCGCGCGCGCGCTCGGGCTTGCCGGCCGCCCCGGCTCCCCGCTCCACGCGCCCCGGCGCTCGCCGCCCGCCCGCGTCTTCTTCCTCTTCCCGCTCGCCGCCTCCCTCCCGCCTGCGCTCCGAAACTCCAGCTCAACCTGTCCGACAGGCTGGAGCACTCGCGGGGCGGACGGCCCCGTCGGGCCCCAGCACCCCCAAAGGCGCCCCAGCCCCCACTTCGCCGGAGAGCCAACCGGGCTTCCGTTGTTCTCCTCCGGCCTCCCCGAGGAGGTAGCGGGGCAGGTGACGGGCCCGCCCCGGAGGAGCCCCGAGAAGGTGTCGCCGGCAGGTAAGTGGCCAGCCTCCTCCCGTGACCCTCTGGACGGAGACGTCCGGTGAGAAGGCCACGTCTAGGATCGCAGAGCGGAGCTCCTGTGGGAGCCCGGGAAGAAGGGCGGCGCGCTCCGAAGGCAGCCGGCTGGTGAGCTTTGTGGGTGGGATCTGCCATTCTGCCCAGGCCCAGAGCCGGGCACCAGGAAAGGACCAGTACGCGACCCCCCTCCCCCGAACTGGGCTGCGGGGTGTCCGGAGGACTAGACTCCGGCCGGCCGGCCGAGAGGCGAGGGCGCCGGCGCTCCCGTCCCCGACCGCGAGCGGTGGACCCCCGCCTCCCGGATGGCACTCGGGCGGGGCGGGGCTGCCCCCCCTGCGCCCCAGCTCACCTCGCAGTCCTCTTCGTATTTGACATTATCGGTTATTTTCCACAACATGGCGTCCGGAGTCCCCCAAAACAGTCGCCAGTTAAATCCAGGCTCCCCCCACCCCCCGAGCGGTAAATCCAAAATCGGGGTCACGGTGTCCGGGCGTCTGCCGCCGCCGCGCGGGCCCCGCCGCCGCCGCCGCCGCGGTCACTGGCTGCGCATCGGCGGCTCCGAGAACGTGGATGCGGCCACTGCGGGGCGCGCGCGCGCGGAGCCGCTGCCGTGGAGCGCCGAAGCCGCGCCCGCACCGTGTGTCCCCGCGATAGCCGGGGGACCCGAACGCCTTAATGAGAAGGAAATTATCATAACTCCTCCCCGGGGGCCGGCGGAGGCCCGGGCGGGGCGGGGCCGCCCCCAGCCAGTCCCGGCGAGCTCCGCCCCGCACCCCGGCTGGGCGTCGCGCGCCGGGGCCCCACGCCGCTCGGGGCGACGCGGGAGCGCGGTGGGCGGCGGGCGGCTCGTTGAAAACTCCGAGGCCCGGGAACCGCGACGCGTCCTCCTCGGCCAGTCCCATCCCGCACACACCTCAAGATGCGCTGAACCGGGAATCCAGATCCCAAAGCCCCGAGATCCTCTCTGCTCGCCCGGCATCCCAGCCCCCTTAGGCCAGGAGATGTCACCTGGAGGTGGGGTCCTGGCATCCGGGGGTGGTGTCTCAGCACCGGGGCTCCTCACCCCCAGGACACTTACAGAGTGGGCTGGGGTCGCGCGCGGTACAAGCCCTAGCCGGGCAGAGGCGCCCCTGCCCCGGCTCCCTGGACCCTCCCCTGCCAGCCCGGCCTTCTTGCGGGCTTTCTGCCCCGGAGCGCGGAAATCAGGCGGCTGTGCCACGGGCTCGGAAGTGGAGACAACGGTGTGTCGGTGTCCACGCTGTGGCACGGAGCTGCGGAACGTGGCCAGCCTCCGCCCTGCCCTGCTACCCAGCCTAGCCCTGCCCACGGCTGGTTAGCCTTAGAGGTCCGAGCGCCCAGCGCTTACCCAGGTGCAGTGAGGAGGGACGGGGAAGGGGAAAAGGGGCTGCGGAGCCGCCTCCCCAGAAGTGGGGATCCGCCCCCTGAAGGTGGGGACCCAAACCTCCTTCTACCGCCTCCTTCCCGGCCCACTTGGGACGCGTGAGCGGGAAGGAAACGGCGGGGGTTCGTTTGTAAATGTTAAGGAGACGAAACCCCTTGGCCGGATTATTGTCGTTGTTGTTGTCCTTGCAGGAGGGGGTGGGGAAATGCTCGTGCTGGGGAGGAATCGGGCTGGGTCGTCCCAGCCGCGCCCCCCGGCTCCCCGCTGGGTTCCGACCGTCCGCCGGTCCGGGGAGGGGATTGTTTGGATTCGAAGCTGGATCCGACTTTGCGATCTCAGTACAGCGCCCGGGAGCCCGGAGTCCCTGCGCTCTGCAGGATGGCGACTGACCGCCTTCCCGTCCCCGCTCGGACTGGTGCGAGCATTTCTTTAGCCCCAGATGGCCTAAAACAAAGTAAGAACTAAGATAAAAATAGGTGTGCTCCTAGAGAAGCGTCGCCCCTCGCTTGGATATCAGCCACGAGCAAGACGGTTATTACCAGGCGGCTGTTGAAACCACCGGGGCTACTTGCCCGGCCGAGGGTGACCCTCGCCCCTGGCCGGCACCTCCCGGGGGCCTGGGGGGCGGAGGAGCAGCAGGAGCCCCGCTCCCCGCGCTCGCGCGAGAGAATGGGGAGGAGGGGCACCTGTCCGAGGCTGTCCGAGAACTGCACCTGGCCCGGCCGGCCGGCTAGGGCCGGAGCTGGGACGATTGGGGTCCCCGACCCCGTGGAGGTGGTGCGGCGCCTCCTCCGGGCGCCCCACCGGGCTCTGCTCCAGTCCTGGGGCTTTGGGCCGAGCCGCGGGTTTCCCCCTCTAAGACCCGATCTGGGGTGCAGTGTTAGAAGCTGTCCGGACTGTGCCCCCCAGCTTCGTCCCCGGCGGTCCGCGGCCAGGGGCGGACGGGACGTGGTCACTCGCACCCCGCCAGTCCCGAGCTGTCCTTCCTTCCCGGGACGCGCTCGCCCAGGCTGCCCCGAGGAGCGGAGCCGCCTCCCGGCCCGGGGCGCGCGGCGGGCCGAGGGATTGGTGGGCACCGAGGGTCCGCGCCGCTCTGGGGATCTCCCGGGGCCCAGAAGCGTTCGCTCGGGGAAGGCCGCACCGACGATCGCCGTCGTGCCGGGAGCCTGCACGGCCGGGGCCGTCCGAAGGCTCGCGCAGCGCCGGTGTTCGCAACCCCGGCCTCTGGTGAGCCCAGATTCTCAGCTGAAAGCGGGAGCCCACGCCTGGAGTACCCAAGACAGACCCCACCGCCCCCGAGGCCGCGGGAGCCCCTGGTGCCGGCTGGACCCCCGGACGCCGCCTCCTCCTCCGGGCTGACAGAAGTGGACGGACCCGGATTCCCGCCCGCGGAAACCGAGGCGCGGGGCGGCGGCGCCCGGGCTCCGCTGTCGCCCCCTAGGGGCCCCGCAGCCACTCACACCCTGGGAGCCGGGGCCCCGCGGCCCGCAGCCGGCTCCCAGCCTCGACTTGGCCAGAGGACCCAACCAGGCCCGAGCCAAGGGTGTCAGCAGCGCCCCGCCTGCGCCCGCGTCACTGTGCGGGGCCCCGAGGCCCCCGCCCGCACCCCGGCCCGAGGACGCCGCCTGGCGGGGAGGGCCGGCCGGGGCCGGCCTTCGACTCTGACCCAAGGGGCGCCGGGGCGGCAGGTGGAGGAGCCGCGTGCCCGGCCTCGTCCCCCCGCCTAGGGTCAGCCCCGGCTCCGAGAAGGACCTGGGTCCGTGGCTTGCTGTCCAGGCCCAAGAGCCCGGGCCAGAAGCGGAGGCGAGAGGAGGTGGCCCCTCTCCCCCGGACACCCTGCAGGCCTCAGCACTGAGCCCACGGCCCGGGGCTCCGAGATACCATCCTGCATCAAAATTCCCCACGCAGGGGCGCGGGAGGCCGCGCGGACACCCTCCCGCCCCGCCCAGTCCGTCGGCTTCGCGCCACGCCAGGCCCGGGCAGAGGTAATAAATCCCTCTCCACAAACACGCGAGGAGCCCGCAGAGGGCGCTGGGCTGGGCGGAGGGCACTCGGGGCTCCCCGGCTTCCGGGGGGCCGCCTCCCCGGGGGGTCCCAGACCCGGCCGCTGCCCCTTCGCCGGCGCCAGTCACTCTGGGAGCTCCAGGCCGCCGACGTGGCCTTGACCACCACTCCGCCCGTCTCACGCCGTCTGAGGAACAGCGGTCACGTTCGCCCCGGAGTGCGGCCCCCTCCCCGCCGGCGTGCGGGGATCGGGGGTCGGGGATCCGCTAGGAGACGCGCGGGAGCGGCTCGCCCCGCTCTGCCCCGGGAGGTCCCCGGTTCCCTCGGGGAGGCAGAGCGCCCGTCACCTTCCACCAGCGTCGGTTACGCTCGGGGGCTGCGGGGTGTCCCTGGAGGCCTGCTCCGCCGGGGTCTAGGGTCACCAAGCACCTCCGGGCCAGGTAGGCCCGGGGGGCCTAAACTCACTTATCTCGGTCGCCGCCAGGCGAAGAACAGGCCCACGGAGGGCAGGCTTTGCTTTCAGCACCCAGGCCGGGGCGACAGAATTTGCCCGGAGCCTGCGCGCACAGGGCGCCCCGCGCGCCCCCCGCCCCGCCCCGGCCCCCCGGGGCGCCCATCCCGCCGCCCGCAGCCTGCGGTCCTCCGCCGGCCTCGCCTCCCGGCCACCCGCACGCCTCTCCTCACCCTCAGGAACTGGAAATTCATGTCGCCAGCTCCTCCACTCCAGCCGGCGGGGACTTCAGAGCCGAAGCGACGCCGGCCGGCCAGCGCTCCCTCGGGGCCGAGTCCTGTGCGAGTAGCGCCGGCCGGGAGCAGTTTATTTCGTAGAGGGGTGGGGGAGGGGGAGGGGAGGGGGAGGGAGGGAGTCCCAGCCGAAACCGGCCGCGCTGATTGGCGGACACACACCTGGTGGGCCCTCCTCCCCTCGTCCCCTGCCCTCCCCCTCCCGTGGAACCTGTGCACTCCCCCTGGGAACAGGAAGAGGGTCTCCGCCTGGGAAGAGACGTGAACTCCCGCGTGAAATCTACGTCTTCCCAGCCAAGGACGCTTTAAAGCCCCATCACGCCGGAACCATCGATATTTCTGCGAATTCTCAGCTGTCGCAGGAATGAAGTCACAGCTAGAAACTTTGATCTGACTTGGGGGACCTAAGCGGGAGGCCACCGAGCAGAGGCGGTGACAGAAAGTTCGAGGCAGGGTACCTGGCTCCCCGACAGCAAGACACAAGTACGAGTCCTGTGAAATGCTAGCTGGGAAGGAGGGCCGGCAGGAGGGAGACGCCCTCCCCGACTCCCTCAGGCCAGCAGGGGAAGTTGGACTAGTGAGCCCACTGCCCTTACGTCCCCAGTTCCTAGTTAGCTGGCACATCCACCCGCCCAGGCGTCCCAAACAGCTCCTTTCCGCTGAGGAGACTGGAAGATGGACCCAGAACACCCAGGAAACAGAAGAGAATCCAGCATCCACCCCCTCCCAGCAGCCTCTTCAGACTCTCCCCTGAGGCCTTCAAAGGCAGGTTTTTGAAATGCACCCTGGGATGTTTATGACCAGCCATCCACAGAAAGAAATGTAAATTTTTATGATGTGAAAAACAGCCATTTAATTACTTTCACAAAAAGGGTTTCCAGCACAGATTTCCAGACATTCTCTAGGCAAAGAACCGGCAAAGCACAAAACCAATCGAAGTGGACCTCTCCTAGCTGGGAGTGTAGTGGGTGTGTTTGTTTGAGTGATGTTTGTTTGTTGTGCTGACCAGCCAGGCCAAACCCAAGCTAAGCTCCCCTACCCCACCCTACCCAGTCTTGAGTGAGTTGCTTTCCCAGGATTTGATCATTGAACAATCTGATTTTGTTTCTAAAGCAAATTCAGGGAGTCTCTAGCTCCTGGGAGAGGAGTAGGAAATGTTTAATTTCTTCCTCAGTCTCTCCTTGCCTAAACCCTGTTATACTCAAATCCTTGCTAACACACACACACACACACACACACACACACACACACACACACACACACATATCCGGGAAGATTTTCTAGAGTAGAGCTGATGGCTCATGGCTGTAATTCTAACTGCTCAAGAGGCTGAGATGAAGAGGATCTTAATTTGAAGCTACAACCAGGGAGAAAAATCTAAGATACTTGCGTCTCCAAAATAACCATCAAAAAGCTGGTTATTGTGAAGAGGCTCAAGTGGCACACACACACACACACACACACACACACACACACACACACACACGCTCCTCAGGTTGGCAGTCTCCTAGGTTGTCCTGTGAGGCACAATGTGTTTTTGTGGTGTTAAAAGTTAAAAAGTAGTCCGTATACCTGTGGCTCACGCCTGTAATCCTAGCTACTCAGGAGGCTGAGATCTGAGGATCGTGGTTCAAAGCCAGCCTGGGCAGGAAAGTCTTATCTCCAATAAACCACTAGAAAACCGGAAGTGATGCTGTGGCTCAAGTGGTAGAGTGCTTGCCTTGAGCTGAAGAGTACAGGGACAGCACCCAGACCCAGAGACCAACAACAACAACAAAAAGTTACAAAGTAGACCATTAAAGCCCAAGTCAGTGCTTGCTTGCCTGCTATAAAGTTGTTACCACTTGACCCTGAGCCTGGCCTAAAGCTGGGTTTCACAAAGCAAGGGTGCAGGTGAGGGGAATGGACCGTGTGGAATGGTAAGAGCTCTGCTGTGCGGTACCTGGTTCCACCACTACCCCCACCCCAGGTTAAGAGCTCTGGGATGTGGCCCAGCAGCCTGTGCCCCCGACTCCTGACTGGTGTGGTTGATGTTTGCAGATGGGGGCAAAGGTGGAAGCCACTGCTATGGAGTGCACACATGAGGATGTTGGAGGCCAACCTGAGCTCACAGTAGCCAGGCTGCCTAGAGGGGGGGGGGGGGCTGCCTTTCCCAGGATGCACCTGTCCCTGGTGGCTTGTGTCTGAGGTTGAGACTGGTTGGTCCACCTGAATTGCTGCTGCCCCTCTCAGACCTGCAGGGTGGTGAACCCTGCCGAACTAGGCTGAGGACCTGGGTCGCGTGGAGTCACTCCCTGCGTGCCTGTGTGGGGTCACACGGTATTTGCACGTGGTTGTCACAGGAACCAGACTGGCTTCCGAATCCCATTTCTCTGCCTAACCAATGGACCTGCAACACCCGGACCTCCTCACCCCCCCCCCATCAGCCAGGGACACCGCCCCCCATCAGTCACATTGACGACCCTCAGCAAAGGGCTGTCGGCAAAACCAGAGGAGCTCTGAGATTTATCAAGGTGGGTGAGGCATGAGGCATCGGTGCCTGCAAACTCAGGGGCGCTCGCCTAGAACCTCAGCACTTGGGAGGCTGAGGCTGGGGGATCTCAACTTTGAGGCCAGTCTGGGCTGCATACATAGTAATGAGACCTAGTCGAGACAAATACATAAACAAATAAGGAATCCAGCGTATTAAAATAAAAAAAGGCAGCTGGGAACGTGGCTCAGTGGTAGAGTGCTCGCCTAGCATGCATCAAGCCCTGGGTTCCACTCCTCAGTACCACACACACAGAAAAAGCCACAAGTGGCTCAAGTGGTAGAGTGCTAGACTTGAGCAAAAGAAGCTCAGGGACAGTGCCCGGGCCTTGAGTTCAAGCCCCAGGACTGGCAAAAAAAAAAAAAAAAAAAAGCACTCTGCCCCATCAAACACCTGAATTTGCTTAGGGAAGGTAAGTGACAAGAAATGACAAGGAGGGAGGAAGAGAAGGGGAGGAGGAAGGAGAAGAGATAAAAGGAGGCTGAAGGAAGGGGAGAGGAGTAGGAGGGATGAAAGGAACAGAAGGGAGGGAAGAGGGAGGAAGAGGAAAAGGGAAGAGAAGGAGAAGGAGGAAGAGAAGGGGAGGAAGAGGAGAAGGGGAGGAGGGAGGAAGAGAAGGGGGAGGGGGAGGAAGAGAAGGGGAGGAGGGAGGGATGGTGAAGGGAAAGGAAGACGGGCTGTGGAGTAGCACCCAGCTGCACCAGCCCGTGGCGGCCGGCCGGGGAGGATGATAGTCCAGCGGGCGGAGCAGACCGGCTGGGCCCGGGCTGGGGAGCAGGGGCTGATGGGGATGCTGAGATCCTGCGGGTGGAGCCGGGCTGAGGCTGGAGGTGGGTGGGGCTGGGACAGGGGAGAGCCTGCAGGAATTGGGGAGTCCAGATGCCCAGCCATCCACCCCAGGGCCACCTCCACTGTGGAGCAGGGGAACTCCGCTGGTGCCCAGAATGACATCACGGGGTGGGGCACCTGGTGCCCTGTGCTGGGGGGCTGCCAGGGGACGGGGTGCTCCAATCCTGGCCTGGGAAGCCCAGAGTCTTCAGGAGACGGCCCACAGACAGCACGGGCTTGCAACCACAGGTCAGAAAGCCGGTGAAGAGCCGAAGTGTGGGGGTGGGTGGGGAGCAGGGCAAAGAGCTGCCCAGGTAAAACCCAGTGCCCAGCTGCGATCTGGCCTGTTGAACGTGATAGAACAAAAGAAAAAGGCAGCTAGAAAAGTCCCCCAACTTTCCCAGCGCGCCAAAGCAGAGATAAACGCTGCTCTCCGGAGCCGGAGCTGCGTGCTAGATGATGGAGAAGATAAAGCCCAGGGCTCGGGAGCCGGTCTGGATTGCACGTGACTTTTTGTTTTGTTTTGAAACTGGGTCTCCTTTCAAAGCTGAGTCTAGCCGAGGAGCCCGTCGCGGGCCGAGCCTGGAACTTCAGGGATCTGGACCTCACGCCCTAGCTAAACACGACTTTTAATAACAATAGCGAAGTCCTTGCCTTCCCCAATTGGCTTGGAGTGTGTAAACGGCGTGAGTGCCAGCCCGGGAAGAACGCTGTCTCCTGACACTAGGGTAGCGCTGGGGAAGGCTCCTTGGGCTGATTTGAATGTAGATTTACTTCCTTTCTTATCCCAGCTCTCCTTTTGTGTTTCCTCTTTCCTTTCTTCTCCTTTGCAAGCTGTCTCTTGGCCAGGATTTTGCTCCTTTGTTGGCTGGATTAAAATGTAACTAACATTAGCATTTTTAAAACATTTATTTGACTTTTTCTTATGCACCTTGATGCCTTGTATTTCTACTTTAGGTGTGTCCTGTATGATAGTTGTTTTTTTTTCTCTTTTGTGCCTTTACAGAGGCTGAAACGAAAGGCCTCCTGTATTTTTTCCACTCAAGGCTGGTACTCTACCACAGGAACCACGCTCCACTTCCAGCTTTTGGCTGGCAGTTGAAGGTAAGAGTCCTCTTGGTGTTCCTGCCTGGGCGATGTTCAAACGGCAATGTTCATATCTCAGCCACCAGAATCAGGGGCCTCTTACTTAGGTCTCTTCCGTGAGCAATTTCATTAGATCCCACACACAGACTCCATAAAAGGTGAGAGCAGTACTCGAAGGAACCCAGAAATGTTGTGACTTAGCCTTTGCACCCGCAGGTGGTGAAGGGCTGAAGGAGTCGCGGGGGCCACCTGGAGCCTGTCTGGTATGGCTGCACACTGAGTATCTGAGTCCTGTTGTCTATTAAGATCACCACAGGCCCTGTGAGAGCTGGGCCTGCAGGGGAAGGCCGGGGGAGGAGTTCTGTGGCCTATTCTGTGCCCCTGCCCCTCCCCAGGAAAGATGCCTAGAAGTGGGATGGGCAACCCGAGCACAGCGTAGCACAACGGAGTCTCTGAAGAAGTCCCACGCACAGAGCCAGGTGTGGGTGGCCCAAGCCTGTGATCCTAGCCACTCAGGAGGCTGAGATCTAGAGGATTACTCTTTGAGGCCAGTCCAGGTGGAGAAATTCACTAAGACTCCCTCTTCAACATAACCTGCACAAGGCAAGGCCAGAGGTGTAGCGCAAGTGTTAGCACACCCAGCAAGCCAGTCAAAGAAGCACAAGGCCCTGAGTTCAAACCCCAGTACTGCTCCAAAACAACCACCACCACAAAACCCACAAAGCAAAAACAAAAGACGGAGTACCTAGTACCTTTCCGTTCATGACGCTGTGATGCGGTCAAGGCTGCGGCATCCTGGTGGGTGTGGAAGGGCGGCACGGGCATGGGCTGATGTATTTTCTGCAGGTAGACAAGCAACCCAACACCTTCTAACGGCTGAAGAACTGCACAAACCGTGGCGCAGAGCCATGAGCGGCTCCCTGTTACGTGGGAGCATCTGTGGGCCTCTCCCCATCCACTCGACCAAACCTCCAGGACCGAAGCGTTCGTCCATGACTGGAGAAGTCAGAATGGCAGCTAACTCACTTGGTGGGGCGAGTAGGTTAGAAAAGGCATGAGGTGACTTGTAGGGCAATGGAATGTTCTAGATCTTCATCTGGGTATTGTTTACAAGTTGGTTGAGCTGTACTCTAAGTCACAACCTTAAGATATGCATCTTAACTCTCATTTCTGTTGTTCTGCTTTGGGGGGACATTTATTTGTTTTTGAGACAAAGTCTCTAGAGGTAACCCGAAAACTCACAGTTCTCCTGCGTCAGCCTCCTAAGAGCTGGGATCTCAGTTTAAAAACATGAAAGAAAGGGCTGGGAAGGTGGCTCAGTGGTAGAGTGCTTGCCTTGCATGCATGAGACCCTGGGTTCGATTCCCCAGCACCACATAAGCAAAAAGAAAAAAAGCCAGAAGTGGTGCTGTGGCTCAAGTGGTAGAGCGCTAGCCTTGAGCTGAAGAGCTGAGGGACAGTGCCCAGACCCAGAGTTCAAGCCCCACGACCGGACCCCCCCACAAAAGAAAAGAAAGAAAGAAAAAGAAAGGAAGGAAAAGGAAAGGAACAACATTGTTTGAAAGGAAATGTACTCATTACTTGAATCATGTAACAGTAGCCCCTCTATACATCACCTTTAAGTAAATTTTTTTGGTCATGGAGCTTGAACTCTGGGCCTGGGAGCTGTCCCTCAGCTCTTCAGCTCAAGGCTAGGGCTCTACCACTGAGCCACAGCACCATTTCTGTTTTTTCTGAGTGGTTTATTGGAGATAAGAGTCTCATAGACTTTCCTACCCAAGCTGGCTTTGAACCACGGTCCTCAGATTTCAGTCTCCTGAGTAGCTAGAATTATAGGCATGAGCTACCGGCACCTAGCTTTAAATAAGTTTAAAAAAAAATCTAACTTTTAGGAAGGAAGTAATTAAACCACTTGAGCAAATCCTGAAGAGATTAATTTACCCCATGCAACCATTGTTTTTAAATACGTTTAGGCATCAAATACTGATAACTTTTATTAATATTTTATTTTTGTTCCAGTACTGGGGCTCGAGCTGAGGGCCAGGATACTGTCCCTGAGCTTTCGTACTCAAGGCTGGTGCTCTACCATTTGAGCCACAGCTTCACTTCTGGTTTTTGGGTGCTTAATTGGAGATAAGAGTCTTAGGGACTTTCCTGCCTAGATTGGTTTTGAACCTTGCTCCTGAGTAGCTAGGATTACAGGCACAAGCCAATGGAACCCAGCTGATGATGTATTTTAAGTAAAATAATCTGTTAGGCTTCAGGACTGATGGGATTAGACCAACTGATATCTAAATACAGAGTGAAATCAGACCCTTAACTCAAACACAGATCAACTCAGAATGCTTACGAAAGTCTGAAATCTTAAAGCCACTGGAAGAAGGCTGGGAGATGTAGCTCAGCGGGCTCTTGCCTAGCAAGTGCAGTGTGTCCTGGGTTCAATTCCCAGTACCAAAAAAAAAAGACCAAAAAATACAGTTAAAAAACAAACAAACAAATAAAAACGCTGGAAGGAAACAGGGAGGAAAGGCTGGCACGCTCTACCTGGTGGGGATGGTTGTTTTCATTTGAGCACAAGAGACTGTCTGGCCACAGCAATGAGAAGAGTCGATCGGATTGCACGGAACTAAACACCCTCTAGACAATGGCCGAATGAGAGGAGAAAATACATCTAAGGGGTTAACGCCAAAATAAGCCAGGAACACAACAAGTCAACAGATTATCTTTTTCTTTTTTTCCAGTCCTGGAGCTTGAACTCAGGGCCTGGTCATTGTCCTTGAGCATCTCTGTGCTCAAGGCTAGTACTCTACCACTTGAGCCACAGCGCCACTTCTGGCTTTTTCTATGTATGTGGTACTGAGGAATCGAACCCAGGGCTTCGTGTATACTAGGCAAACACTACCACTGAGCCACATTCCCTGCCCTCCACCTCAGTGTTAAAGCTGCTGATAGAACATCCTGGAATGAACCTTGGGTGCTCAGCATGCACCACCTATTATCCAGCATTTAGTTGCTCGGTACATATTGGTTTATGATTGGAAATTTGTGTTTCCTCTAAAATGTAGACTCCTTGAAAGCCTAGCATTTATTCACTCACTGTTTATCCCCTGCCTGGGACTTTGCCGTAAACAGAAGTCTGTCATAAATACTAGTCAGCTGTGAAGTGTCTTTGGCTCTACAAAATACCCCGTGAGTCAGAGCTTAGTTCTCGCCTGTGAGCGGAGGAGCTGAAGCCTGCCTGGCCCTCGGCCACACTCCAGACATCAGATAGAGGCTCGGACCTGCACCACTCAGAGCCAGCTCAGAGCAGAGCCTCTGGGGAAGCACACAGCCCTGCCTGGGAACCGGAGGGGGGGAGGTTTGGGAAGAGGTGTGGGGAGGAGGCATGGGGAGGAGGGACCACCCCCCACCCCAGGGGCTGCAGGACTGGAAGATCCACAGGCTTGTCCCTGAACAAGGAGGCCCATGGCACTTCTTCCCCAGATCTGGAGCTCAGAGGATTCCCCAAAGCAAGTAAGACGCCCCTGGCTTCTTGCACTCTGTGTAATGGACTGTTTTAGAGACGACTCCATGTATGACATTCTACAAAGTGAAGGCACTGGCAGGCCAGCCCAAAGCTGCGGTGACGCCACACACCGAGACACTAGAGGAGGTGAAAAAAATGTTCCTACTAACTTTTTTTCTGAAAGATTGTTTGCTTTATTATTATTGTTATTATTATAAAGGTGATGTACAGAGAGGCTACAGTTAGGTCAGTCAGGTGAAGAGTGCATTTCATTTTGGACAGTATCACCCCCCCCCCCTCCCAGTTTTTCCCTCGTGCTCCCACCCACAACTTGTATAGCTCATTTTCAACACAGAGTTCTGTGAGCACCCCCGCTGCATTTGTTCACCCTTTGTCCCTCCACCTCTGAGCCTCCCCTTGTTTTGAAATAGAGTCTCACTGTGTTTCCCAGGCTGTCCTTGAACTCTTAAATTCAAACGATCTTCTGCTTTGGCCTCACAAACACCTGGACTTAATTCTAAATTCTCCTTTTTTTGTTGTTGTTGTTGGTTGTGGGCTTGAACTCTGGGCCTGGGCACCGTCCCTCAGCTCTTCAACTCAAGGCTAGCGCTCCACCACTTGAGCCAGAACGCCACTTCCAGTTTTTGAGTGGTTCATTGGAGATAAGAGTCTCACAGGGACCTTCCTGCCCAGGCTGGCTTTAAACCATGATCCTCCCATCTCAGCCTCCTGAGTAGCTAGGATTACAGGTGTGAGCCAGGGGTGCCTGGCTTTAATTCCAAATTCTCATTGTGTCTTCTCCTTTTCCTTTTGCTCCTCCTTTCCCTCTCCCGCTTGCTTCCTCTTCTTCCTCTTCCTCTTCTTCCTCCTCTTCCTCCTCCTCCTTTTCTCCCCCTTTCCCCCTCCTGGTTCTTGGTATGGCATTGGGGTTTGAACTGGTCTTCCTCTTGCAGAGCAAGCGCTCTGCCACGCAAGCCGGGTCTTAGTCCTCACTCTCAAGTCTAGCCATTCTGACCGAAAGTCTCAGGAACTTCTAGCACAGAGACCATTGATTGCCCACATAACCAAAGCTTTCTTTTGGACCTCAGTGTCCTTTTCCCAGTTCAGGGCTTTGAACCATCTTGTACTTGCCAGGCAGATGCTCAGCCACTCGAGGCACGCTCCACTTTTCAGTCATTGAAATGGAACTCAGTCCCCGCTTTGCCAGGTTCTGGGGTGGGCAGGGCAGCTAGGACCGGGGCAACAGAGGTCAGGGAGGCCAGTGTGGCACCGGCATCGCCCAGCTCACACGGTGGCCACACATGGGTGGCCGTGGTTTCTGGGCACCGGGGACTGTGTGAGCCTCCCCCACTTCCCTACAGAGGGGCCCAAGGCCCCCAAAACAAACACATCTGGTTGGAGGGTGTGGTGGGAGCCATGGTGCTTGTCTGTTTTCCTACGGGGGGGGTCATATGAATGTCAAGCTTGGGGTTCATCTAGCCTATAATAAGCACCCACCTGACACAGACGGGCCTTGAGGAGGGAGGGCGACACATCAGGCCTGTCCCTGCTCAACACGTACCATGCCTGGAGAGTCCCGCCTGGTCTTGGACTATTCCTGTGAAACGTGTGTGTGTGTGTGTGTGTGTGTGTGTGTGTGTGTGTGTGCCCGCATGCGTGTGTGCGTGCACGCGCGCCCGCGCACACACACATACACACAGAGGGCTTGAAGTTAGGCCCTCCCTCTCCGGCTTGGCTTTTTCACTCAGGCTTGGCACTCCAACACTTGACGCACACCTCCACTTCCCTGGAATGTTCCAGGTATAAGTGAGGAAACTGAGGCTCAGGGAGGCTGGAGGCTCAGCTGGCATCCACACATGCAGAGTGACCTGCACCGCGCCCCGCCAAGCTGCCGTCATCTGCATGCGGCCTGGCTCCACACACAGCCGACCGAGCGCGGGAGCCCCAGGGTCCCAAAGCTCAGGCTTCAATCCGTCTACATCTCCCACTGGAAATCACCAGGTGTGGCAGGGCCTCAGTTTCCCCCCGTCAGACATGATGCTCTCAACCTGGGAGGTGTCTGCAAAGCTCTTGGTGAGTGAGGGTCTAGGCCTCGCTCCAGGTCCTCTAGGAGCAGGGTCTGTGTGGCCCCCTGGCTAGCCAGGCCCCTGGAATGGGAGTTGGGCTGCGTGTGTCTCTGCTCAGGCTGGCCACAAGCCCCCCACCCGTGTGTCAGTGGCAGCTCTTCCAGGTGTCCAGTCCACAGACATTCCGGCCTTGTGCCGGGCAGCCAAGAGTGAGCCAAAGATGCCCAAATCCCTGCTTCAGGAGGTTTGTCTGGGCTGGGGGGCCTCAGGAGACTGAGCAAAACAGGAATCTCCAGCCCTACCTGCATCTGCACAGGCCCTGCGGGCTTAGAGAACAGACAAAGGATGGGGCTGGTGGCTCACATCTGTAATCCCAGATACTCAAGAGGCTGAGATTTGAGGATTACAATTCAAAGCCAGCTTAGGCAGGAAACCCCACAAGACTCTTAACCTCCACTGATCCACTAATAAAACCCACAAGTGGAGCTGTGGCTCAAGTGGTAGAGCACCAGCCTTGAGTGAAAAAGCTAAGGGACAATGCCCAGGCCCTGAGTTCCAAGACAAAGGATGGCCTGGCCTAGTCCCAGGGTCATAGGACTTCAACATGGGGAGGGGGCACCCAGCCATCGGTGGCCTTGGAGGACACAGAGTAAGTCCCAGAGGAAGCAGGCACAGGGACGGGAGGGCCAGACCCTGACACAGCCCGACCCCCGCTTTGAAGCGCAGCTTCACGGGTGGGCAGAGCTTGTTTGTCCGGTCCACTCACATGGGCACCCCATGCCCAAGACAGCCAGGAAGAAGGCGCAGGGTGGAAAGGGAAGGGCGTGGCTTCTTGGGACAGTGGGTCTCCAACCAGAGAACTCCCCCCTGCACACCAGAAGGATGGGGCAAACAGGTTTACAGCCCGAGGGCCAGGCAGGTAGGTAGTTAAAGGGAGATAATCGCACACAGGTGCTAAGTGAATTGCTCTAGGACTAAAAGCTTGATTGAGACATCTTTTAATGTAGCCTGTGGCCCTAGCAAAAGCCACCTGGGGGCTGTTGGAGACCTGGATGCCAAGGATTCTGGGAGGACCCGTGCTGACCAATCCAGTGGGACGATTCCTAGAGAACCCACAAGACTGGCCAATCAGACAGGTCCCTTCTGTGGGGCAGAGACAGTTGACATGCCAATCAACGTGGTGAGCCACCCTCCCCCATGGAGAGGAAAGGAAGGGCCAGGTCCTGCAAGTTCTATCAAGCCAGGATGTCAGAACCAATGGGAACGCTTGGCCTCTCTCAAGCCACTGGGATGAAGAGGTGTGTATCCTGAGCCCTTTTCTGGCACAAAGATTGCATGTAGATCTTTGCTGTGTTGTGTGAATTCACTCTCAGGCAATGGGCTCTCTTCCCCACCCCCATTGTTTTGACACGGGGTCTCACTGTGTGGCCCTGGTTGGTCTGGATTGGAACTTGGCACCCTTCAGCCTGAGTCCTGAGTGCTAGGATTACAGGCAGGCACTGCCAGGCTCCGCACAACCATGGCATTTGTCCCTTACCCACAGCATGTGTGTGGCTGATGGAGATGGCCTGTTGAAGGGCACACTTTCTCCTGTTGCATTTCTTGACTGCTTGGGTTTCTTCTTCCATGCATTGCCAGTTCATGTGGAATGCTGAATCGGCTTGCGCGCTGCCCTGCACTTGAGCCAGTTCAAGCCTTCTGTGTACTCTGTGAGCCTCCACTCACCAGCCTTCCCTCAACTGGCCTCTCCACAAGAGCCCCAGGACTATTTGATCTTTTCTGACTCTTGCTTGAACTCTGAGTAGAATGACTCTGGGTGTGTTGATACCGTTGTTGAAGAGATCTCAGATCTTTATAGGAATAGGGGGAGAGCAGGCCGGGAAGGGACAGCAAAAGGCCAGCTCCTTGACCCAAAGCCCCTAGGTGAAAATAAAGCGAACTCGCAGGCAGCTGGAGGGTAGCCACAAGGGCGTAGAGTCCTGAGGTGAGTCACCGGGGCTCTGGCCCAGGGCTCCTTCTGGCTCTTTCTGCCTGGGGGACAGAGAGGGGGTTGGGTAGCTCTAGGCAGCTTTGTCAGCTCCTGATTTTCAGTGGAGGCCACACCTGGGGTAGGGTGTGATTTATCTCCAGTTTCAGAGTTGTTTGTATCAGTCTGTCCTAAGATAATAAAAATAAAAAGAATCGATTCCCCAAACAGCAGCCTCCACACCACAAATCCCGATGCACCTGCTGCTGCTGAGCCTTGGGGGCCAGGCCGGGAGCCATGGGGGGCAGGGTGGGGTAGAGATGCAAGATCCAACCCCGGGGGAGTGACACACGGGACACAGGACACACGACTGGACTCACGACACAGGGCTGGGGGCCAGGAAAGCCCCTCCTTGCGCCCTCCTCCAGTTTATAGACTCATTCATTCATGCTGGGTCTCATCCACTTGGATGGAGCCAGGAAACGAAGGGACCCTATCTGTCCCCAGGGGCTTGGCAACACGCTGGGAGGAAGACTCTTACTGGGGGCTGGACGAAGCAACTGCCAGCCGGAAGACCTCAGTCAGCCGGGAATCCAGCTCCTTTGTCTCCCTCAGTGGTTGAAGACCTGGAGCCTCTGTTTCCTGCCTTTTGCTCATTTATGTGAGGTAAGAGTCTCATGGATTCCCTGCCCCCGTTGGCTTAGAACTGTGACCCTCAGATCTCAGCCTCCAGAGTAGCCTGGTGCCTTCTGCAAACCGATCTGTATCTGAATGTTTCGGTGGGGCGGGGCGGGGCGGGGCTGGGCCTGGAATGGAGTCTAAGAAGCTCACAGGTAGTTTGGGGCCTGGCTCACGGTTTGTGCTTGGAACACAGCCCCTTGAAGAGATTCCTTTTAATGCCTATAGTGTTTGCCAGGTTTCCAGACTTTTCTGGCTTGACTGAATACAAGATCAATCTGGGCACTGGTAGTGAGATACACTCACACACTCTCATTCACACATACACATTTCCATATACATGTATATACACATATACCTACACACATACACGTACACACTTACTACAGGATCAAAACGACAATGGATTCTCCAACACTGGAAACAAACGAGAGAGGAAATGTTTCTTAGACATCAGGAACTACTTGTTGACTTTGCCTGGGCATGGCATGGTGGAGTAAGAAACAGGAGCTGGGCATGGTGGTGCATGCCTGTAATCCTAAGGTAATCAGGAGATCTGAGGGTTGGAAGCCAGTTCTGGAAGGAAAGTCCAGCAGGAAAGTCCATGAGACTCTTATCTCCAGTTAACCAACAAAGAGCCAGAAGAGGAGCTGAAGCTCAAATGGTTCCAGCTTTGAGCACAAAAAGCTAAGGGACAGCACCCAGGCCTTGAGTTCAAGCCCCAGTATGAGGACACACACACACACACACCCCACGAAATATCTTTAAAGCCTCTTTCCTGCACATTGTGTACATTTCTCTGCCCTCGGCTATTCTAGTAAAGAAGGCTTTCTTCTTTGCCATTTAACAGAACCCTACCATCACATGCCGTTTATGTCTCTTATTGTTTATACTTAGATCCCACTTTTGTTTAACTAGCGCTTCTTTATTCAGGTATAAGATCACACGTATTTTCTGTGCAATAAGCTACTTGCTCCCATGTAAAGGCTCCCAAACCCACTGAGTTGTTCCTTAGCCCGCCATTGCTGCACGCGGAGCATAGGGATCATGTTTTTGTGCTGAAGACATTTCGTGCCTGCTCTCTGAGCAACTCCGCAGCACGCAACACATCACGGTGGTCGCCGTGCTCTGGGGGGACCCACAGGACCACCTCGCCGTGTTTCCGGAAGCCACACCATCCACTCCGCATCCCCCCACCCCCAGCCACACCTCCTGTTCCCTCCTGCGAATTTAAACTGATCAAAACTATAAACCACGTTTTATTTATGCTCGGGGTACAAGACTAAGACTTGCAATGTTTGTTCCTCTAATTGCACAGAAAATATTCCAGAAGATTTGAGAGCATTCAGCCGGTGGCATCAAACCTATGACAAATTCCCGACTCCCCAAACGTATTGATGGAGCATCCAGGAAAGCCGGGAGCTGGAGATAATCTACACCGGGGGCGCACTAGCCCAGGGTGTGTGGGCTGGGTCTCTGCTTCCTGCGTCCGGCGGGTTGGGAAAGGCCGCCGCCGTCTGAGTGGAGGAGCAGCAGCTGGGCTCATGAGTGCTGCGTTACTCACAGGCTCCAGGTTAGTCACAGGCACAAGATCTTTTGCACCTACGCTGCTGCCTGGAGCAGAGGTGTGTGGCATCTTCTGGGCTTCAGGGCATTCCTGGAAGGACCCCCCCCCCCCCCGCCCAGGCCCTGGCACCGGGCAGCAGGAGGAGAGGCAGCCCGTGGACCCACACATACCCCATGAGCACGCAGCCTGTGCGGCTGGGCTCACAGGCACTGGTGGCTCACTCCTGTAATCCCAGCTCCCTCAGGAGGCTGAGATCGGTGGACTGCTGTTGGAGGGATGCCAGCTCAGGGGGCGAAGTCTGAGAGAATCTCCTCACCAGTTAACCTCCCACAAGCTGGAAATAGAGCTGTGGCTCCCATTGTAGAGCACCGGCCTTGAGTAAAAAAGCCAAAGGAGCACAAGGCCCTGAGTTCAAGCCCTGGCATGCGTGTGCATGTGCACGCACGTACACACACACACACACACACACACACACACACACACACACACACACACACACGAAGCTGGTGGTAATACAGGCATGTGTGGGGACCGGGAGGCCTCGGGGCTTGTTGACCCCACATGGGAATGAATAAGCAGCTTGGAGGATCTAGGTTGGTGGCCAACCTGAGACACCGGGTGAAGAGTTCCATTTCTCACTCATGTCGCAGAACCCCAGGATTGGGGGGCCTGCAGAGTGAGGGATCCCACTAGTGAGTCTAGGAGGTGGAAGGCAGTATGGCAAAGGGAATCTTTCTAGTAGTTTCCCAGAGCTTGGGGTGGGGGGTGGGGCTCCCTTGGCTGGAGCAGCGGGCATGACGTCACCCTGGCCCCTTGGCCTCTTCTGGCGCTCCCTGGAGTCCCGCCGTGCCCAGTCGGACTGGGGCTGACCGGCCCAGTCAAGGCCAGCGCAGAAGAGGCTTCCCCGGGACCCCAGTCCATCCCTGCCAGCCGGTCCCCCACTCCCCACGCTGCCTGGTTAAGCGCCAGGTCCCTGGGTTCTAGCCCATCCCTTGGGATTTGAGGAGCCTTGGGCCGGGCTGTGGTCTCCAAGGGTGGTGCTCTACTACTCGAGCCACACCTCCATTTCCAGCTTTGTGGTGGTTCATGGAACTAAGGGTCTCAGGGACTTTCCTGCCTGGGCTGACCTTGAACTGCGATCCTCAGATCTCAGCCTCCTGAGAAGCTAGGATGGCAGGCGAGAGCCACCTGACACCGAGCCCAGTGCTACCTGGGCATTGGGCACGATGGGGAAGAAATCAGAGCAAACCCCTTCCCCTGCAGCTGGCATTGGGCTGAGGCCCTGAGAAACGGAGGGTCAGTGTAGTGGGCATCGGGGCGGTCGGTGTCCCAGCCCACCCGGGTCAGCCACCTCTGACGGGTTTCCTAAATGTACCAATCCCCTTGTTTTCTGCTGAAGGCCAAGAGCTGAGGGACCAAGGACGGCAGGGACTCCTGCTGGGACTTCAGCACTGTTATCTTTCCATTTGCCTCTGTCCCCGAACGTCCAGTCTGTTGACATTAGGTCACAGACACACAGGAAAAGCTTCGCCTCTAGCCGTACCCAGATGTGTGTGTGTGTGTGTGTGTGTGTGTGGTGGAGTTTGTTAAAGTAGAAAAACCTAGATCTCTCTGATTTCCTTCCAGAGACCTCCACATCCTGCCAGTGCGGACCCTGAGGCCCTGAGGCCAGACGGACAAGTGAGGAGTGGACCCCAGAAATCAGGATGGCGGCACCTGGGCCGCAGGCCCACGCCGTGGGAAGGAACGCCGTTACTCCCATGGAAGCTGTTTCTTTCCTTGTGTTTGGTGCCAATCCTGGGCTTGAACTCAGGGCCTGGGCACCGTCCCTTAGCCTTTTCCGCTCAAGGCTGCTTGTCTTTGGAGCCTCGGGGGGAGGCTGGGGTGTGGAGGCTGGTTTGTTGGCTGTGTTTGCAGGCTGAGGATGGACTCAGGGCCTCTCACAGCGCTCTGCCTCCCAGCCCTGCAGACATTTCTTGTTGTCATGGCTGGAAGGCAGCAGCCGGCAGCCCGGGGCGAGAGGGAGGCCAGGGGGCCATGCCGGCTTCATAGTGTCTAGGACCAGCACAGCCAGGCCTAGCAAGTGAGCAGGGCCCAGGCCGAGCCCTGTGTGGCTCAGTCCAGAGGCGGGAGGTCTGAGGAGGGGTGTGGAGGAGGGAGGTTTTTCACTGGTTTCTCCAGCACTGGCAGAAAAACCTAACTTCACCAAGGAAGCATTGAGCTACCTGCAGTGGAACCGTGGCACACTGAAAATCCAGGCCGGGCCTGGTCCCCCTTCCTGCTAAACTCCTGCTATAAAGCCCGACGCGAGGAAGTGACCGGGCCACGCGGAAATGCCTGGGATACCGGAGAGGTAGCGATTTGAACAGCCGCCTGGCAGCCGCCCCGCCCCGCCCGCGCCTCCTCAAGCCCCAGGTGTTCACTGGGTGAGGTGTGCGCGAGGCCTCGGCGCATTGCGTCAGCCTAGAGATGCTATCTGCGGACTTCGCAGGGGCCGCAGCACCGTCATTATCGGAAAAAGCCCTCGCCCTGCTTTCTGAGGTCTCTGGGGTCAGCACTGAAATCTCACCTGAAAGAGCCGGGAAGGCTAGGGCTTGTTTCCTCCCACTTCCTGCTTCCGGCCACCCGGCAAGGCGGATGGTTACCGAGCATGGTGACGTCGTTTCTCCATATGGTGCTGATGGTGGTTAATGCTGTGGTGGTGGTGGTGGTTCGGTGATGGTGATGATGGTGGTGCTAGTGGTTGTGGTGATCATGGTGGTAGTGAGGATGGTGATGATGGTGGTGGTGATGATGGTAATGGTGATCATGGTGGTGGTGGTGATCATGGTGGTAGTGAGGATGGTGGTGATGGTGGTGGTGATGATGGTGGTGATGATGGTAATGGTGGTGATACAGTGATGGTGGTGATGGTGGTGGTGATGATGGTAATGGTGGTGATGGTGGTGGTGATGGTGATGGTGGTGATGATGGTGGTGGTGGTGATACAGTGATGGTGGTGATGGTGGTGGTGGTGATGGTGGTGGCAGTGGTAATGACGGTGATGGTGGTGATGATGGTAATGGTGGTGATGATGGTGGTGGTGGTGGTGATCATGGTGATGATGGTAATGGTGGTGATACAGTGATGGTGGTGATGGTGGTGGTGATGGTAATGGTGGTGATGATGGTGGTGGTGGTGATACAGTGATGGTGGTGATGGTGGTGGTGGTGATGGTGATGGTGATGGTGGTGGCAGTGGTAATGACAGTGATGGTGATGGTGGTGATGATGGTGGTGGTGGTGATACAGTGATGGTGGTGATGGTGGTGGTGATGACGGTAATGGTGATCATGGTGGTGGTGGTGATCATGGTGGTAGTGAGGATGGTGGTGATGGTGGTGGTGATGATGGTGGTGATGATGGTGGTGATGGTGGTGGTGGTGATTCAGTGATGGTGGTGATGGTGGTGGTGGTGATGGTAATGGTGGTGATGGTGGTGGTGGTGATACAGTGATGGTGGTGATGGTGGTGGTGATGATGGTGATGGTGGTGGTGGTGATACAGTGGTGGTGGTGATGGTGGTGGTGATGACGGTAATGGTGATCATGGTGGTGGTGGTGATCATGGTGGTAGTGAGGATGGTGCTGATGGTGGTGGCAATGATGGTAACGGTGGTGATGGTGGTAGCAGTGGTAATGACAGTGATGGTGGTGATGGTGGTGATGGTGGTATGGTGATGATGGTGATGGTGATGATCGTTTGGTGATGGTGAATTGGTGATGGTGATGATAATGGTAATGGTGGTGATGGTGTTGATGACGGTAATGGCGGTGATGGTGGAGATGATGGTAATGGCGGTGATGCTGGTGGTGTGGTGCTGTGATGGTGGTGGTGAGCATATAGTGATAATGGTGATGATGGTGATGGTGACGGTGGTGGTGGTGCTTATGGTGATGGTGGTGTGCTACAGGGAAGCATGTAACACAGCATGTGACTGTCATCCTAGCTACTCAGGGGGCTGAGATTTGAGGATCACAGTTCAAAGCCAGCCCAGGCAGGAAAAGTCCATGAGATTCTCATCTCCATAAACCATTCGGAAAACCGGATGTGGTGCTATGGCTCAAGTGGTAGAGCACTCACGTTGAGCTGAAGAACTGAGGGACAGAGCCCAGGCCCAGAGTTCAAGCCCCACGACTGACCAAAAAAAAAAAAAAAAAAAATCTTAGGGACAACATTCCGTCCTGAGTCCCGGTGGTAGAGCACCTGCCTAGCAAGCATGAGGCCTCAAGTTCAAACCCCAGTACTGCCCCCTCCCAAATGTTTTAAAAGCCCCACCAAGGCCCTCCTGAAAATGCACCTCCCACCCCACCCCCTGGTGGTTTTGCTCAACCGAGTTTTGCCTAGTTAACAGGTTTTTCTGGTGGAGTTAAACCAGTGGAGTTAAGGCTCATGAAGGCATTCAAAAGCCCTTTGGAGCTGGGGGCTGGTGGCTCACACCTGTAACCCCAGTTCCTCAGGAGGCTGAGATCTCAGGACTGAGGTTTGAAGCCAACCTGGGCACACAAGTCCATGAGACTCATCTCCAATTAACCACCAAAAAGCCAGAAGTGGAGCTGTGGGTCAAATAGTAGAGCGCCAGCCTTGAGTGAAAAAGCTGAGGGACAGCGCCTGGGCATGAGTTCAAGCCCCCACCATGGCCAAACAAACACCACCTGGACTGCATAAAACAGGTAAGCACAAGGGCACTGGAGGGCAGGGCCTGCGTGAGCTGCAAGCCCCGCCCTGGGCCAGCGAGGCTGTGGCCCCGCCCAGCACCGCCAAGACTGTGACCCCGCCCAGCACCGCCAAGGGGGAGGAGTCCCGCATCTCCAGGTGGGAGAGTTTCTGGTTTACCAGTGTTGGTTCAGGGCCATTACAGGTCCTTCCGGGAGGGGCTAGGGTGGAGGGGGCCAATGAAACAGGAGGAGGGAAGATGGTGGCGGCGGGGGATCCTGGGCAAAGGGACCGGGTGCCCAGGAATGTGCTATGGTCCTAAATTAAAGATAAACAACAACAACAAATAGTGGGCTTGAACTCAGGGACTAGGCACCTTCTCTGAGCTTTTTTGCTCAAGGCTGGCGCTCTCTCATTTGAGCCACAGCTCCACTTCTGTCTTTTTCTGGCTATTTGGAAATAAGAGTCTCATGGACTTTCCTGCCTGGGCTGGCTTTGAACCCTCAATCTCAGATCTCAGTCTCCTGAGTAGCTAGGATGACAGGCGTGAGCCACCAGCACCCCGCTACATCCTATAATTATACATCCTATCATGAAAGAAGGAATCGGACAACAAATCACACAACTCCCCTTTGGGAACGGTGAAATGAATAAAGCTGAGATTTAAGGCTGGAAACCAGGTTTGAGTCTTACACACGAGCCGGCTGGCCGGCTCCCCGGATGGTAGCTGAAACCGTGGGTCTGAGGGATAGCACCCGCATGCTCACTCAGCCCGCCAATCTGGGAGCCGTGGGTCACACCTGCCATCTTCGCTACAAAGGCGGCAATGAGCAGTGAGGAAAAAGTAAGTCATGAGATTACACTGACCAATGACTGGGTGTGATAGGGCATGCCTCTCATCCCAGCAACAAAGGGAAGCACACACAGGAGACTACAATCCCGGCCGGCTCAGGCAGGCTGGTGGCGTGGTTAAAGCAGTGAAGTGCTTGCTTAGCAAATGCAAGGCCCTGAGATCTAACTGCAGCACAGGAAAGAAGGAAGGAAAGGAGGGAGGGAGGAAGGGAGGGAGGGAAAGTTTCCCCCATTTTCTTTGCTGGGATCTCGGCTCCAGGTGAGCCAGTAAAGAAAAATCCTTGGGACTCCATTTCCAAAATGGTCAGCAAAAAGCTGGGATAGAGTGCCAGCTAGGGAAGGGAGTCCAGCCTGACCTGGAGGCTCTGAGCTCAAGACTCAGTACTGGTGAGGTGCCAGTGGCTCACGCCTGTCATCCTAGCTACTCAGGAGGCTGAGATCTGAGCATTGGAGTTCAAAGCCAGCCCAGGCAGGAACGTCCATGAGACTCTTATTTCCAACTAAGCACAGAAAAGCGCGAATGGTGCTTGGTTCAAGTGATAGCCTTGATCACAAAGAGGCTCAGGGACAGTGCCCAAGCCCTGAGTTCAAGTCCCACAACCGATGAAAGAAAAAGAGAAAGGGAGGGAGGGAGGACAGGAAGAAGGAAGTTCTCCCCACTTCCTGCTGGAAGGACTCCCCTGGACCCCACTTGTGTGGGGGCCACAACTTCAGAACAACGTTGTGTGAAGCTTCCGGTTCATTCACAAGACAAGGCAGAAGCCCTGGGCCCCTGGGACACAGCCTGGGGCTCCCTGTGCACCCCATGGGGCCCAGAGGGTGTGTGTGGGGGGAATCGCCCAAGCGTGTGACACCCCCCAGGGGACAGAAGCCACTGGGGCCCGCGGCAGCCAGGCTCCTGTCTGGACGCCGACTCTGGTGGTGAGGGCGGGCGGTGTTGTAACTCCTTCAGCCAAACACACTCACCGTGCAGGAAGAGCTTTGGTGCTGGTGAGCAGGGGCTGCTTGCTTAGTCAGAGGTGCCGGTCTCTCTCTGTCACTATTTAGCTTATCATTCACGATGGACTCAAGCTCCATCAGAAGCCCGAGCATCTGTGAGCACAGAAAAAAGAACCTGAAATCCTCCTGCCCCGGCCTCCTGCGTGCTGAGCTTACAGGTGTGCATTACCACGCCTAGTTCACTGTGGAATCCCGGGTGCTCTTAGTGATGGTTAGAAACCAAACCCCGGCCCCTAGGTGTGCTCACAGCTTCCTGGGGCTGCTCTTCAGAGGAGTGGACAAAATGAAGTGCATGCCCTGTGTGTGTGTGTGTGTGTGTGTGTGTGTGTGTGTGTGTGTACACGCATGCATCTGTGATTATTTCCACATCTCGTGTTGATAGTATGTTTTTGTGTGCTCCTATGGGGGCTTGAACTCAGGGCCTTGAGCTCTTGCTTGGCTTTTTTTTGGAGGGGGGGAGAGGTCCAGTCATGGGGCCTGAACTCTGGGCCTGGGCGCTGTCTGTCAGCTCTTCAGCTCAAGGCTAGCGCTCTACCACTTGAGTCACATCACCACTTCCGGCTTTTTTCTTTTTGCTTATGTGGTGCTGAGGAATCGAACCCAGGGCCTCATGCATGCAAGGCAAGCGCTCTACCACTGAGCCACCTTCTCAGCCCTGGCTTTTTTTTTTTTTTTCTCAAGACTGGCACTCTACCATTTGAGCCATACTTTTACTTCCAGACTTTTGCAGGCTAATTGGAGATAAGACTTGGATCCTGGGGCTGGGAAGGTGGCTCAGTGGTAGAGCGCTTGCCTTGCATGCCTAAGGCCCTAGGTTTGATTCCTCAGCACCACATAAGCAAAAAGAAAAAAGCCGGAAGTGGCGCTGTGGCTCAGGCTCAAGTGGTAGAGCACTAGCCTTGAGCTGAAGAGCTGAGGGACAGCGCCCAGGCCCAGAGTTCAGGCCCCACGACCAGACCCCCCCCCCAAAAAAAAAGACTTGGATCCTCAGATCTCAGTGTCCAGAGTAGCTAGGCTTACAGGTGTGAGATACCAACCTCTGCCTGGATATTGATGCTCACCTCACTGAAGTTCTGTCGCTCTCCCTATTTGAATCTCATTTCTCTAGCGGGGACAGATGTGAATTTCTGAACTGTGCTGGCGTGACTCCTGCTTCCCGTGGGGGCGTCTTGGGGTCCTGCCTGCCTTCTCCATGCTGCTTTTGTTCTGTGGAACAATGTAGGGACTGTGTTTATAGTAGAACTTCCTGTGGCTAGTGCTATATACTAAGTACTACTTCATGAGGGACGGAGGTACATTGCCGCCCTTGACTGCTATTTTATTTTATTTTATTTATTTATTTTTTTTAACTAAGAAATCATTCTTTTTATTGGAAAGAATAGTGCTAGTTGTCCTAGGCCTTGAGTCCTTCAAAGTTTAGTGAGAGGTCTACTTAACTGTTAAAATAAATAATGGCATTGAGAAGGAGGGCAAGTTAATAGCTATCTTCACAGTTAAAAAAAAAAAACCACAGAAGTTTCCTTTGTGTTTTCCACAGCAGACTTGTGGTGAAGATGCAGTCTGCCTTTCATGGGAAATGGATTTTATTCCACTCACTCCACCTACTAGTCAACCCAGAGAGGATTATTCCATTGTTTTTGGAGTGCCATTTGGGCTGGCATCGGCGATGGTAGCTAAGTAAATAAGGTTTCTATGTAATACATGCTGGTACTGGACACACTCGTTCGCGCGGCCCTTGTTCTGATACTCCACGATACAACGCACCAACTGGTCATTCTCCTCCAGGAGCCGCTGGACCGTCTCTTGGTTCACCTTGGCCTTCCCTCGCAGCCAGTCCGGCGCGAAGACGACCGACATCGCCGAGAACCTTGACTGCTATTTTAATAGGTTGTACTTTCTCAGAATATGGTCCGTTTCTCCTTGGTTTTCAAATCGCTTTCAAGTCTTCTTGTTTATTGTTATTATGTTATTATTATTGCTGGAAGCACCAGGGTTTGAACTCAGGGCTTTGTGTTTGCTGGACAGGCAGTCCAGGGCTGAGCCGTGTACGCAAGCTCTTTCTCGCCCTCATCATTGTAAAGATAAGGTCTTTCTGCGTGCCCGGGCTGGCTCTCTGACCTGGGCTTCCTGCCACAGTTGGGATGGGAGTTTTTGCTCCGCTTCTTTGCTCCAGCTTCTTCTGTGGAGATAGAATCGCACAAAACCGATTTTCCCAGGCTAGCCTAGAACCAGGAGCCTTCCCGTCAGCCTTCCTAGCAGCTGCGAGCAAATCAAGCACAAGACCCTGAGTTCAAGCCATGGTACCAGCAAGGGACAAGAATGGCATTTGGATGGCTTTTGAGATCAGAACATAGAGCATCTATGATATCCTAGTACAGAAGCATGGGAAGAAATCAAACAACGCAAGACATTTACAATAACAAAGCGTAATGCTGGCGCGTGCTGGCGGCTCACGGCTGGAATCCCAGCAACTCGGAGGCGGAGATCTGAGGATCACAGTTCTAAGTCAGGCCCGCAAGAAAGTCCAGGAGACTCTTACATCCAATTCACAGCACCCCCTGTGCCCACCCCCCTACAAAGACCATACAAAAGCACGGAAGTAGAGCTGTGGCTCAAGTGGCAGAACACTAGCTTTGAGCATAAAAGCTCAGGGAAATCTGGGTGTTGGTGGCTCATGCCTGGAATCCCAGCTACTTAGGAGGCTGAGATCCAAGATCGTGGTTCAAAGCCAGCCTGGACAGGAAAGTCCTTAAGACTCTTACCTCCAATTAACCACCAGAAAACCAGAAGTGATCCCGTGTCTCTAAGTGGTAGAGAAGTAGCCTTGAACAAAAGAGCTTAGGGACAGCACCCAGGCCCAAGTCTGACAATAAAACAACAAGTAGTGGGCTGGGAAGGTGGCTCAGTGGCAGAGTGCTTGCCTCCCAGGCATGAGGCCCTGGGTTCGATTCCTCAGCACCACATAAGCAGAAAAAGCTGGAAGTGGCACTGTGGCTCAAGTGGTAGAGTGCTAGCCTTGAGCTGAAGAGCTGAGGGACAGTGCCCAGGCCCAGAGTTCAAGACCCATGACTGACCAAAAACAAAAACAAAAAAGCAACCAACCCCCTGCAAAAAAACCCAACAAATAGTGATAATCTTAGTACAATTGTGTGTGTGTGTGTGTGTGTGTGTACTGAGGCTTGAATTCAGGGCTTTTCACTCAACTTTTCTGCTCACAACTGCTGTTCTTGAGCTACGCCTCCGGCCCAGCTTTGGTTTCCTTTTGCTGGCTAACTGAAGGTAGAGTCCTGAAGACTTCTCTGAAGATGGCTTCCAGTGCCATCCGAGAGCTCGGCTCCTAGCGGCCGGCGCAGGCCCCGCGCCCCACAGGCCTCTGCGAAGGCTTCCAGCGGTTCAGAGTGACAGCAGGAGGGTATTTTATGCATGCTGTGGGGTGCGCTGTCAGGCTCATGTCTGAGGACCAGGGGATTTCCAGCCGGGAACGTCCCCCTCCCTCCCAGGGGACCGGAGGAAGTCCCGAGGGGTGTGAGTGCTGGTGCTCAGAGCTGGGGCCTCTGCCCTGTCCATCGTCTGTCTGTCTGTCCCAAAGCAGGAGGGAGTGGGGGCGGCTGGCAGGAGGAAGGCCCGTTCTGAGACTGGCCCTCTCCCTCCCTTTCCTCCCCAGGAGGCGGAGATCTGAGGAGCACAGAAGCCAACCGGAGCAGGAAAATCCATGACACTTTTCTCCAGTGAACCAGCAAAAAGCTAGAAGTAGAGGTGTGGCTCAAGGGGTAGAGCACCAGCTTGAGTGAAAAAGCTAAGGCAGCTCCCAGGCCTTGAGTTCAAGCCCTCGTACACAAGTGCACACATGCGCGCTCTCTCTCTCTGTCTCTCTGTCTTTCTCTCTCTCTCTCTCTCTCTCTCACACACACACACACACACACACACACACACACTTTCCCTTTACTGGCCCTCCAGGACAGAGCAGAGCCTCTTGTGACACCCCTGCCCGCTCCCACCCACCCCTGCCCGCTCCCACCCACCCCTGCCCGCTCCCACCCACCCCTGCCCCCTTGCTCAGACCATCTGCAGAATGGAAGGAGGCTCCTGGCAGGGTGCGGGGAAGATGGGGAGATAGTGTGGTTAACCTTCCAGGCCCTTCCATGAAAACAAGCTCTTGGTGAGCGTGAGACAGAGGGCTGTGACCTCACACACAGTTTTCCCGCGGCCGCCCCGGGCAGGGCCCTCCCCGCTCCGTCCCCAGCTTCCTCACGGGTAGGGTAGGAGAGCGTTGGGCAAGACGCTTGCTAAATGCCTGAAATTCTGCACAGCTGAGCCGTGGCCCGAGGGGACGGCCCTGCTCCCGGGAGGTCTTCACGGAGGGGGGGGAGGTGGCTTCTGTCCTCTGTGGCCCATTCCTGAGCCCCATCTGCCCCCCTCCCAGGAGCTGCCCCCCTCCCAGGAGCTGCCCCCCTCCCAGGAGCTGCCCCCTCCACTGTCCCGCGCCCACGTGGAGCAGGCTCTCCGGAAGCTTGCTTCAGTGAGCCCCACACCCTGCAATCCCACCCCAGAGCAACCACGGCCTTTTCATTTCTTCTCTTCTGGGATGCTGGGGGGTCCCGGGGCTTGGTGGTGGCTTAGATCAGGAGGCCTGGTCTGATGGACGCTCAGAAGGACGAGGCCAGGTAATCATGTCTTCTCCCCACCCCCATGTTTAAAGCAATACTGAAGAAAACGATTTCTTCTCTACGGAGGACTCTCACCCCACGAAACCACACACAGGAGACTGTGTGAGACTCGGTGGTGGCCTCCAGCTCATTCCTGCCTACTCAGAAGGCCGAGATCTGAGGATCATGGTTCGAAGCCAGCCTGGGCAGAAAAGTCTGTGAGGCTCTTATTTCTAAGGAAGCACTCAAAGAGCGGGAAGGGGAGCTGTGGCTCAAGTAGTAAGAGGCCAGCCCTGAGAACCATTCAAATAAAAGCGAAGGAACAGTGCCCAGGCCCTGAGTTCAAGCTCCATTGCCAGCACAAACAAACCAAGACAACTCCTTTCGTTTCTCTGTTTTCTTTGCTTTGGGGAATTGAACCCAGGGCCCCATACAAGGTAGCAAGTACTCCACCCCTTGAACCCAGCCCTGGGCTCTGTTCCCAGTGTCTTGACCCTGAGAAGTGAGTGTTGCTGAACCTGAATCCTCTTTGGTCACCTGGCAGGGTTTGAACTCAGGCCTTTAGGCTCAGTGGGAGGAACTCCAAGGTCCAGATCCTGCCTGGACTGTGGGCTGGGGGTGGGAGGAGGGAGGAGATAGGAAGAGGGAGGGGGTGGTTGGGGGGGAGGGGTGGCATGGAGGCATGCAGTTCCTGAGGTTGGCCACAAGGTGGCGTGCTGGCCCGGGCGGGTGCTGCTGGGCCCCCTGGACATAAGGTCTGGGGGAATTCACCTGAAGTCACCAGCAGGTATGCGGGCTGTTGACATTCCCGGTCACACCTTACTTTCTCCAGCCCCTGAACTGGTTTTGAGAGGTTTGCCATGATCGGCTTCTTTGGAGGGGGAGGGGAATGCGGTCCTCGGTTATGATAAACCTCCCAGGGCTTCTCCCCGTACTGCGAATGAAGCTGACCAGGCCGGGCCTGGCCTGATGGGGCCCGGCCTCCCCCAGCTTGCACACGCCAGGCCGGGAGCTCGCCCTGCAGCTACGCCCCTGCCCTTCCTGGGCTTGTGTTTGTGTCTTTGGGGGCAGGGTCTCCCTCTGTAGCTCAGGTTGGCTTTGAACTCTCTATGGCCAAGGCTGGGTTTATAAGGATGCACTACAGTGTGCAGCTTCCCGCTCTCATTCTTGTCCATCTCGGTCTCTGTCTGCCTCTCCCTCTGTCAGGTACCAGGGCTTGAACTCGAGCCCTTGGCTGGAAATTTTGCTCACGGCTGGCACTTGTGCCACAGGTCTGACCTGACCCTCCTCCTTCAGTGAATTGGAGATAGAACGTTGCACTGGTTTGGCTTGGAACCACAATCCCCAGTGTCAGCCTCCTGAGCGTCTGGGATTGCAGGTGTGAGCCACCGTACCTGGCACCGTACCAACATGGTGGGTGCCGCTCACTGCCGAGATCAAAATGCCCAACTGCACTGGGACGTCTGTCCCCTGCCCAGAGCTGACTGTGGGTGAGGGGAGATGGAAAGCCCCATCGGCGGGGCGTCCCGAGCCAGTGGCCCCAACTGACCCCCAACTGGGATGCTCAGAGCCGGAGCTGGAGGCCGCGCCTGCCTCGTGGGTCTGGGAGGGCGCTGGCGAGCAGATCCAGGCTGGGGCTGAGATGATGTCTGCGCCCAGGCCCGTCCTAGGGCCCGTGCGGTCTGCGCGTGCGTGCAGTGGCCGCTTCCTGGTTTCTTGTGGCCACACGACGTGCCGCCCCGCGCTGTGTCAGAGCTGCGCGACCTGCGCCTCGCACGCTTCCCCTCACGCCGGCGCCCCAGGCTGCCCCTCGCTTCACGCTTCCTGCGCCGAGTCCCGGTTTCCTGTAGCGTTCCTGCAGTTGTTGCTGCAGAAACAGCCGGATTGACTGACTGTCCCCTGTGAGGCCAGGCGTGAGTTCACGCGCATCGTGTTTATGTGCATGGGGGGAGCGGCCTGAGCCGGGCCTGGCCTCTCACTCCGCTTTCTGGCTCAAGGCTGGCGCTCCGCCACGGAGCCGCCTCCCCGCCCCCCTTGACTATTTCTTACTCGTCTTCTTGATTGCATTTCGCGCACGCATGTGAAGGGCTCTGTCATAGCCCCTTGGCCTGGCTCTCCTCTCTCCCTCTACCACTGGGGCTGACCTTAACGCCTGGCTCCTGGGGCCCCCCTTAGCCTCCCAGGTGGCTGGGGCCACAGCAGGTCACACCTGGCTCGCCCACTCCCGACTCTGTGGGGCTGCGCTGCTTCCTCTCTGACTTGTCTCTCCCAGGAGTATTGCCCAACAAGCCCAGCTCCCTCCATGGCCCTGCCCCGCCTCGTCCCTGGGGAGCAACAAGGCCAGAGTGGAGGCTGGCCGGCCTCCAGTACCCCCCCCACTCTTCTGTCTCCCTCCTTCCCCCTTTCCTCTGTCCATCCATTTGTCCGTCCCTTCCTCTCTGCCTCTCTCTCTCTCTCTCTCTCACACACACACACACACTAATATTGTGTCCCTTTATTCCCAGCTGGCTGCACTGGTGGACATACAAGTTGGCGGCTCAGCTCTGCATCATTTGGGGTGCCAGCATCATTTGGGGTGTCTGCTGTGGGAAATGAAGTGGGCTGCCGGGTTTGAACTCAGGCTCAGGGGGAGGCTGCCTGGCGGAAGTTCAGGGGAGCCACAGCTTTGATTCCTCTGTTATTAGAAAGAAGGAAAGAAAAGCACTTTCCAAACAACCGGCCCCCCCCCAGCACCCCACAACAAAGATTCCCAAGCCTTTTGGGGTCCAGCCAGGCTTTCCTACCCAAAAAGCAGAGGAGCTGAGGAGGAGGACAGGGACTGGGTAAACTGGTCCCAGAGGCTGGGCAACCCCCATTCAGCCCCAGCCCCCTGGGCCCAGCCAGATCCCGGGGCTGGCGTGACCCCGACACGCTCTGCTCCCAGAAACCCCTGGAAACCATCCTCAGTCCCGGGGTACAGGCTCTGGGGCCCAGAGAAAACCCTCAGCCCATGCTGGGGTCTGCCTGTCAGAATTCGCACCCAAGCTCAGCTGGGCAGCTCTTCCTACGTTCTCCCGTTCAGCAGTTTCGAGGTGTGTGTGGGTGACCTCCTGTCCCCCTTTGGAAGCTGAGGGAAGAAGGCAAAAGGCAGCCCCTCAGCACAGGGCCGAGGGGGGGTGCTCTCTGAGGGGGGGGTCCCCAGGGCTGGGGACCCGGTGGGGCGCGGGGAGGCCGCCAAGTACAGAGCCGGGGGAGGAAGGCGGCGAGTCCCGGGCGGGCGAGGCCTGCGGGGCTGGAGGGCCTGGCCTGTCCCCTCAGATCGGGCCCCACCTCCTGCCCCGTCCAGCTTCAGCCCTGCGTCTCAGGACAGTGTTTGGGGTTTCTGCTCCCCACTTTGCCCCAAAGGGGATGGGCAAAGACCCACTGGGCCCCTGCTCGGCCTGCCCCAGGACCTGGCTGGGTGGGGGCTGCCCCGGCAGAGGGGCACAGCCCCCCCGTTCCTGGGCCCCCCTTTCTTCCCCGGTTTAACCTTGCCAATCCCCGAGTGGATGCAGCCTTTGCTCTCTGCTCAGCGTGTTTGGGGTGCCATGTGCAGTGGGGGCTCCCCCAGCACCCCAGGCCGGCCTTGAACTCACGTGGTTTGGGATTCGAGCTCTTCCTGCCTGTGAGGCCCTGAGTTCAAAACTCCAGTGTCCAAAACCACACTGGCTGCCACGGGGAGAATGAACTGCTCTGAATTCAAGTCCTGGTGGGTCCCACGCACCTGTCACACACAGTCCCAGGGCTGGCCAGCTCTGCCCTGGCCGGGGGCCTGCTCTGGGCTCCGCACAGATGGGGGCCGCTGGGAGTTTCCACCGCGCTTGCCAGTGTGTGCGCCCTCCACCATCCTCCAGAGGGGCACACGAACACCGACAGCGTCAGACGCGGTTCCAGTCCCAGTGCTGCACCAGCACAGCTGGACTTGGATCAAAGCCACACACACACTTTTCGGCTGAGCGGTCTCCTCCACTGTAATGTCACCAGGCGGGTTGCTGCGGTGTGGACAACCCAGTAAGCACGCTTCAACCTTTTCTTCCTTAAAAAATGTCTAGGTCTAGGGTTCCTTGGGGCCTAAAAGGCCCCAAAAGTAATAGATTTGGGAAACTTAAAAATGAACATGATGCTGAGTAGAGCAGCTCACGCCTGAATCCCAGGTGCTCGGAGGCAGAGGTGGGAAAGATCAAGAGGTTGGAAGCTTCTCTGCCAAAAGAGATGGAGACCCCATCTCAACGCGTGAGCCGGGTATGGTGATACCTGCCTGTCATCTCAGCGAGGAGGATGGGTGCAGGTAGGACCCCCCCCCCCAAAAAAAAGTGAGATTCTGTCTGCAAAACAATGAAAGCAAAAAAGGTCTGGGGGTGTGGCTCCCGTGGCAGAGCACCTGCCTCAGAGTGTGAGACCTGAGCTTAGAACCCCAGGACGGCCCCTCCGAGTAAAAAAGCAGCGCAGTTGGATGAGAGTCAGGAGGGGCAGATCCACACGTGCACCAGGAGACAGAGCAGAAGTGTGGCGGGCTGTGTTCACTGGGAGGACTGGCCGGCGGGGGGGGGGGGGGGGGGAGCCCTGCCGGCCTGAGCTCCTCCACGGGGAGCGCCCAGAGGCCAACTGGGTGTGCAGGAAGTGTGTGGTGGCCTGGGCCGGGAGAGGTGCCCAGAGTCCCCAGGGAATGAGGGAGCCGCCCAGATCTAATGTGCATGTCCAGCGGACCCTGGACCGCCAGCCAGGGTCTCAAGCTGAGGTTGTGCCTAGATCTACAGCCTGTGAGGGAAGAGCAGAGGGGAGGTGCAGGGCAGGGGGAGGCCATGTGAAGAGGAGGCAGCTGTGAGGGCTGGAGCACCTGCAGCCTCTGGTCACTGGAGGAGCCACTGCCAGGGAGGAGCCTCGGAGGCTCGGCGCTAGAGTCACCAGAGACCAGAGGAGAGAAGGCCCAGGGATTCAATTTGTATTCTTTACAGGCATAGATAAGAAGTGGGGATCATCCCGGCTGCTCAGGAGGCTGAGACCCGAGGATTTCCACGTGTGCTGGACCATAGGACAGGTCCACCGTTGGAGTCCGCTTACGTGGCCTGTGACACATTGTCTGTGTCATTGTCATGTGAAGGCCCCAGCAGGGAGGGAGGGGGAAGGGAGGCAGAGGGGGAGGGAAGAGGGGGAAGGAGGGAGAGGGAGGGGAGGCGTCTGTTCTACCACTTGAACCACAGTTCTACGTCCGGCTTTTTGCTGGTTAATTGGTCTCTCTCAGATTTGTTTGCCTGGACTTGGCCTCAGACCACAATCCTCCAATCCCAGCCTCCTGAGTAGCAAGGGTTATAGACAGACACGAGCCCCCAGCACCTGGCTTTTATTCTTCGTCTGTCTTCTTTCCCTCAATGCTTCCAGCAAGTTCTGATCCCCAGTGCACCTAGCTCTTCCTGCGGGGTGGCCACACCAACAGTGCTGAGCTCATGGGCGGGCAGAGAAACTTGAAAACCGGTATGGAAATGAAGATGGCTCACATGGAAGATCCCCCCACCCCTCCCCCCCAGCCTCCTCCGGCAGCTCATCGGGGCCGAGTGTGTCTGCGGGAACTTCCTGAGGCCCTGCAGGACCCAAGCATGGGGAAGCAGCCCAGCAACCCCAGGACCTTGGCTGCTGCCGGCACTCACTCCTGATTTAGACACAAGTGGGACACAAACCTCTCAGTGGCTGGTCGCGCGCTTGGCTTGACTGATTGTTTCCAGCGGATCTATTTTCTCAGTTATGATAGCCAAAGAAAGGCTTCTCCCCCCCCCCCCCCTCGTGTCAGCTCCGGGGCTTGAACTCAGAGCCTCATGCCCTTGCTTGGCCTTTTCAGTCAAGGCGAGCGCGCTACCACTCGAGCCATTGCTCCACTTGAAGCTTTTTGGTGGTTCATTGGAGATAAGAGTCTTACAGACTTTCCTGCCCAGGCTGGCTTCAAACTGTGACCAGCAGATCTCAGCCTCTTGAGTAGTGAGGATTACAGCTGTGAGCCACCAGTGCTTGGGTCCCTTCCCCCTTCCCTTCCCTTCCCTTCCCAAGGCTAGCACTCTACACTTGAGCCACAGCACTACTTCTGGCCTTTTCTGCTTATGTGGTATTGGGGAATCGAACCCAGGGCCTCATGCATGCAAGGCAAGCACTCTACCACTGAGCCGCCTTCCCAGCCCATCTTTGCGGTCTTTATTGACAAATTAAATTTTGCCAGTCCTGGAGCTTGAACTCAGGGCCTTGCACTGTGGGCTCTGCTTTTTCTGTTCATCATGGGTGCCCTACCCCTTCAACCACACTTCCAGTTCCTGCATTTTGCCAGTTCATTAGAGATGGAATCCCAGACTTTGTCACCCATGCTGGCTTCAAACTGTGAACCTTAGGATCTCCGCCACCCAAGTGGCTTGGGTGACAGGGGTGAGCCCCCCCTGGTGGCACCCCTGCCCGCACGCACCCATTGGAGAAGGGCTCAGAGCACCCAGCAGGGGGCAGTGCTGAGCACCGTCAGTCCCCATCTGTTTGAAGCAGGGGCTGCATAATGCCCACTGGGGAGGGAGGCGGCCATTATCCGGGAGGAGGGGGTGAGGCGCTGCGGTGTGGGCGTGACTGCTGACCGGCCTGCCCAGCGGCTCCCCTCCCCCCGGGGCTGATCCAACTATCGCCAGTATTTCCAGGCTGCAGGTGGGCGGGTCAGGCTCCTGCAGGTGCAGGGCATGCATCTGCTTTCCCACAGCCCCTCTGTAGCCCTTCCGGTCCCCTCCTGAACTGCCCACTCCAGCCCAGGGCACGGGGTAGGGTCCTGGAACCTCTCTGAGGAGCCCAAAGTCCCGCAGAGCAGGGTGGGGGCTGGGACTGGGGGGAGGTTGGAGGGGGCGATGGCTGGTGAACAGCAGCCCCTTCCTTGGTCACAGCTTCAGATGGTGAATGGGGTAAGTGCCACGCTCACTCCTCTTATACCTGTTCACGTGCACGGTGTGCACACAGCACACACATGCACTCATGCACACACATGCAATACAAACCACACACAGGCACATACATGCACACATGTGCACAGACGTGTGCATTCATCCACGCACCACACGCTCTACTGGCTCTTTAGAAAGTACACACGCCTAACCTGACAACCTACACATTTCACTTTTTTACGTGTGGTGCTGGGATTCGAACCCAGGGCCTCACCCACGCAGCGGGACTCTCCCGGAGCCGTGCATACACACTGCCGAGTCTCTGCTGCCCTCTCCTCCACAGAGGCCTGCAGGTTTCTGCAGGTCCAACACGGCTGCTTTTCCTTCTTTCCTTCCCAGAGCAAAGCAACCCTTGAGCACATAACCCCACGATGAGGAGGATCTGTGACAATCCTTAGTATTAACAATGCTAGTTGTTGTGGTTGGCAGTGAAGGGTTCAGGACTTCGATTTACTCATTTTACAGCGTTATTGGAAGAAAGGGCTCCTGGGCAGTCTTGGGGAACTCTGTTCGTTGTGATGGGCTTTGTCTGCCTCCTAGTGGCTACTTCTGGAAACTGCGGCCCACAGGACCTTAGGGAGCGGGCCAGGCCTCTGCCAGCCCTGTCCCATTCCTGGATCCAGGGTAAGGGTGCAAACCAGCGTAGCATTCTAGAGAAATGTGGCAACATCCAGCCAAACCACTTCCCTCTCCAGCAAGCCCCCAAGACCTCCAGCCACGCGCATGCACGCACTCACACACGACACTGCACGCACCACTGCGGTGTCATTTCATGCTGTTGGAAATGACTTTTTCTTTTTTGTTGGTTGTGGGGCCTGAACTCTGGCCTGGGCACTGTCCCTCAGCTCTTCAACTCAAGGCTAGCGCTCTACCACTAGAGTCATAGCTCCACTTCCGGCTTTTTCTGCTTATGTGGTGCTGAGGAATCGAACCCAAGGCCTCATGCATGCGAGGCAAGCGTTCTACCACTGAGCCACCTTCCCAGTCCCTGGAAATGACTTCATGGCTAAGATGGATGGATGGAGGGCGGTACACAGCTGGATGCACAAGAAAGAACTGGAAAGTAGACACTGGCTGCTCCTGGCACTGTGTGGAGAGGGAGGAAGGAAAGGAGAGGAAGAAGGGAGGGGAGAGGAGGAAGGGGTGGGCCTTTCTTTTCCTCTTGACGCTGGTCGTGGGGCTTGATTCAGGTCAGGGCGCTGTCTCTGAACTTCTTACTCAACGTTGGTGCTCTACCACTTGAGCCACAGCTCCACGTCTGTCTGTTTGGTGCTTCCTTGGAGATGAGTCTCATGGACTTTGCTAATGTGGGATCAGCTATGAACTTCCCACGTGAGCTTGGGGAGAGCAAAGTGGCCTTCAGGGCATTTGTCTGGGAGGAAACAAGCGGCATGGAGCAGCATTCTGCGCGAGTCTGTGCAGCCTCTGGAATCCACAAAATCCTCCAGGCCGCAGCCGGCCGGGGTGGGCAGGGGCAGCCTGATGCCCGCACAGGGCGTGTGCCCAGGACTTGGCCTCAGAGATAACAGGGAATTAAAGAACTCTGGACAGCCGGGCGCCGGTGGCTCCTGCCTGTCATCCTAGCTACTCAGGAGGCTAAGATTTGAGGATCACGGTTCAAAGCCAGCCAGGGAAGGCAAGTCTGTGAGACTCCTATCTCCAATTAATCACCAGAAAACAGAAGTGGTAGAGGGGTACAGTGCTCGCCTTGAGCTGAAGAGCTGAGGGACAGCGCCCAGGCCCAGAGTTCAAACCCCATGACTGAAGGAAAAAGAAAAGGAACCACTGACCTATTTTGTGCACACGGACTCTAGGAGCAGACACCACACACATCTAGATGTTAGCATTGTTCTCCAGTCTCCTGGGCCAGCACACCTCGGTCAAGAGTGTCCTTGTATGGGGTACTGGTGGCTCATGCCTGTATAACCTTAGCTTCTCAGAGGCTGAGAGCTGAGGCTCAAGATTCAAAGCCAGAAAGTGGTGCTGTAGCTCAAGTGGTAGAGCGCTCGCCTTGACGTGAAGAGCTGAGGGACAGCGCTCAGGCCCAGAGTTCAAGCCCCATGACCGACAAAAGAAGAGAAAGAAAAAGATTCAAAGCCAGCCAGAACAGACCAATAGGCGAGATCCCTGTCCCCAGTTAACCAGCCCAAAGCTGGAAATGGAGGTATGGCTTGAGTGGATGAGCACCAGCTTTGAGCAGGAAATGCCAAGCAAGGGCACGAGGCCTTGAGTTCAAGCCCCAGCATGGACAGACAGACAGACAGACGGATGTTACTGTGTACCATCGTGCGGCTCGGTCTCCCCACCTGAGGAAAAGGTACCCCTGCTCTGGCTTGGGGCAGGGGTGTGCACCTCGAGCCCTCTTCTGGGTCAAAGGAAGGAAGGACGATGGTGTGCGTGCGGAGTCTTTGTCCAGAATAGTTTTATTAGATTGGATACTGCTTGTCAGCACTCTTCTCTCCTACTCTGATGCCCAAATCCACTCACTCGGACTCCTCTTCCCCCCAGATCTCGTAGATGGTGATGTTGTTGTGGGGGTCCGGGGGCAGCTCTGGGTTTTGCAGCTTGGGGGGGCTTCCAGTTGCCATGGTGACTTTCAGATTCCGCACCCTGGACAGAAACTTCACCAGGTCCATCTCGAGCTGGGTCAGCGTGTTAAACGCGTGGTCTTTGGTGGGGGAAGCCTTTGGACTTTTCTTTAGTGGCGAGCGGAATTGACAGCCTCGAAGGCTGGAAATATTCTGCTCCTGCAAAGACACGCTGCGGGTGAAGAAGGGCAGCCCGACAGGACATTTCCCATGCAGCTCTGGGCCACCTTTTGGAAAACTGGTCCAATCTGGCCCACCATCTGTGTTTCGTGCTGTCCTGGGGCTTGAACTCAGGGCCTGGATGCTGTCCCTGTGCTTTTGTGCTCAAGGCTGGTGCTCTACTCCTTGAGCCACAGCCCTACTTCCAGCTTTTTGTCTGGTTAATTGGAGGTAAGTCTCATGGATTTTCCTGCCCAGGCTGGCTTTGACTAGGATCCTAGATCTCAGCCTCCTGAATAGCTAGTTTGACAGGCGTGAGCCACCATGGCCTGGCTGCTCTGACGGTTTTTATAGATTTATTGGAACCCAGCCATGCTTGTTTTTGGTTTGTTTTGTTTTATTGTTAGTTGTGGGGCTTGAACTCTGGGCCTGGGTGCTGTCCCTGAGCTCTTTAGCTCAAGGCAAGTGCTCTACCACTTGGTTTTCTGGTGGTTGGAGATGCGTCTCATGGATTTTCCTGCCTAGGCCGACTTTGAACCTGGACCCTCAGATCTCAGCCTCGTGAGTAGCTAGGATGACAGGCGTGAGCCACGGGCGCTCGGCTCCAGTGACTTCTTATAGATTTATAGGGACGCAGCCATGCTTTCATCTGCACAGTAGCTGTAACCAGAGTTGAACAGCAGCCCCTTAACGGAAGCTCGCGTCTCTCGCCAGCAGGGGCAGTGCGTCCTGAAGCCTTGGGTCTGCCCAGGACACTTTTTCCCCTCTCAACTTCAAAAGGCTGGCAAGCCACTCTGGGGACCAGCAGCAGGTACCATTAACCCTATGTACAGGCCTTGCACGACCTTCCCTGGGAAGATGGGAACATCCTGACGGAGTCCAAGATGCACAAGTCTGAGACCTTAAATAACCAGGGCACAGCCGGGCACCGTGGTTCATGCCTGTAATCCCAGCTACTCAGGAGGAGACTGAGATCTGAGGATCCAGGCTCAAAGCCAGCCCAGGTAGAAAACGTTCTGACAAACTTATCTCTAAGAAATCAGCACAAAAGAAAGCTGGGGCTTAAGTGGTAGAGCACCAGCCTAGAGCCAAACAGCCAAGGGACAGTGCTTAAGCCCTGAGTTCAAGCCCTCTTACCAGCATGTACATACGCACAACCACAACAACAAAATCAAGGATGGCGAACCTGGCTTTATGAATAATTCTGGCTCAAAATACACTGTACATTTTTTTGTCAGTCATGGTGCTTGAACTCTGGGCTTGGGCGCTGCCCTTGCGCTCTTCAGCACAAGGTCAGTGCTCTACCCCTTGAGCCACAGCACCACTTCCAGTTTTCTGTGGTTTGAACCTCCATCCTCAGATCTCAGCCTCCTGAGTAGTTAGGATTACAGGCGTGAGCCACTGGCGCCTGGCTTGTACATTTTTTTTGCCAGTCCTGGGACTTGAACTCAGGGTCTGGACACTGTCCCTGAGCTTCTTTTTGGATCAAGGCTGGCACTCTACCATTTGAGCCACAGTGCTACTTCTGGCTTTTTCTGTGTATGTGGAACTGAGGAATCAAACCCTGGGCTTCGTGCATGCTAGGTGAGCACTGTACCATGAAGCCATGTTCCCAGCCCTGTACATTCTTTATCCTCAATTTGGAAAAAAGGAGTAACTTGATAGGCCAAATTGTGAGCCATTAACCAACTCAATACAAATGTCCCAGCCTCGGTGGGCTTGGGACACCCTACAGTCTTCACGAAGCGCACGGCCCAGGGTTTACAAGGATGGGGCAGCTACCCCCTCCCCCCTTTGAAATTTATCCCCAGTCCTGCCTGGACCGGCCAGAGATTTCTGGGACTGAAAACTGGGCTCATGCCTGCCCTCCTTGCTACTCAGGAGGCCGAGATCTGAGGTTCACAGTTTGAAGCCAGCCCGGGCATCAAAGTCTGAGGTTCTCATCTCCAGTGAGCGCCTAAGAAAGCCAGAAGTTGGAGGTGTGTGTGGCTCGCGCGGTAGAGAGCCCTGAGCCGGCCAGGGCCAGGGCCAGGGTTCAAGGCCCAGGACTGGGGGTAAAAATGGCGCCCTCCTCACCTTACTCTTCTCACTCTCTCCTCGAAACTTCAGTATCACATACAGCACAACAACGAAAAAAAGCCAGAGCCATTTGCTCCCAAGCCAGCCTTGGGCGTGCTCTGGAAGGTTCTGCCTGATCCGGAAGTGCCCTCCGCAGGGCGCCTTCCCCTGGGGCTCTCTGGCCATCTCCCTCAGCGACGAGAACATGAAGGCGCAGCCGCAGGAGAGGCAGAGGGGGAAGAACAGGGGCCATCTCAGCGTCCGCATGGTGGGCAGAGCTGGGGCCGGGCGCCGCTCATGGTGGGTCTGTTGGCTTGGCGCCGGGGCTGGGCAGCTTCTGCTGGATGCTCGTGATGTCACAGAGGGCCCGGCCTGCAGCCCCTGCCATTGTGACCCCTTCAGGCTGCAGAGCAGGGATCGCCGTGGTAGCCTGGGAACAGGACTTGGGGAGACAGTTCTAGAAGCCATAGAAGGGAGGGCAAGTCAGCCGCCCCTATTCTGAGCCTGGCACTCTGCTGGGCGGTTTGTGAGCTGGCACCACACGCCCCACCGCTGTGGAAGAGGTCGCCGATGCCCAACCTCCACTTGCCAGTGTTCCGGTGTAGATCTGTGTCTTGGAAAGCACAAAGTTTGGGGGGCAGCGGCTGCTCTCCTAGGCCATGTGCAGCCATCGCTGCACCCACAGCCCCTCCCCGCCTGCCCAGCCCCATCTGCGGGGTGACCCGGGGAGCACTGAGCACACTCACTTGCCATCCCAGCACGCAGGAGGCTGAGGCAGGAGGACCGTGAGTTCAAGGCCAGCCTGCTCCCAAACATCACAATTCATTAAAATGGTCATAAGAGCTAGGTGCTGGTGGCTCGTGCTGTGGTCCTAGATACTCAGGCTAGGAGCAGGCGGCTTGAGGCCAGGCAGGGCAGAAATGTTCACAAGACCCTATCTCAGAAGTAACCAGGAGCGCTGGGAAGGTGGCTTAGTGGTAAAGTACTTGCCTAGCATGCATGAGGCCCTGGGTTCCATTCCTCAGCACCACATACACAGAACAAACAGGAAGTGGCGCTGAGGCTCAAGTGGTAGAGTGCTAGCCTTGACCACGAAGAGGCTCAGGGACCGTGCCTAGGCCCCGAGTTCAAGCCCCAGGACTGGCAAAATAAATAACCAGGAAGGTGGGCACCCACGGCTCATGCCTGGCATCTCAGCTACTCAGGAGGCTGAGATCTGAGGGTCATAGTTCAAGGCCAGCTGGGAAAGTCCCTGAGACTCTTACCCCGGTAAACTACTCAGAAAATGACAGAAGTGTTGCCGTGACTCCACACTGCTGGCCTTGAGCAGAAAAGCTCAGAGATAGTGCCCAGCTCAGAGAGGAGAAACAAGGGGGAAAAAGGGGGGGGGGGGGGGAGACTAGAGGTGTGGCTCAGATGGTTGAGCTGAAGCCTGGTGAGTGAGAGGCCTTGAGTTTAAGCCCAGGACCACTCCCCCTCAAAGACAGAGCGCAGGAGAGCAGCGGGGCGGGCGGGTTCTAACTCAGCTGGAGGCTGGAGCCTGAGGTGTGGTGCAAGTGCGCCAGGCAGGGAGAGGGGCTGACCCCCGGCCTGCGTGGGGACCCCGACATGGGGCACAGGTGGACAGCCGCGCAGCCATTGGCAGAGGTGGCGCAGGTCCCACCCGCTCCCCAGGGTCACCTGTCTGCACCGCCGAGGCCCAGCTTCCTCCTGGGGTCTGGCGGAGCATCAGGTCCTTCCCTCCCCTCCCCCACCCCCAGTCCTGCCCCACCTCCACCAGGCAGGACTGTGCGCACGCGCAGCTCCGCTAACCACAACCGGACATGGTTTCTCACCTGCCTGGGCTGTGGGACCCAGGAGGAAGCCGGCCAAGGACGGTACAGGCGGCCTGAGCGCAGGGCGGCTCCTGACCCTTCACCGCCGCTGCCTCGTGGAGGTGTGCGCCACGCTCCGGTACAGTGCTCCCTGTGTGGGGAAATGGCCTGAGAAGCAAGCTTCCGCTAACCCGAAGGCTGGGCCCTCTGAAGAAAGTCCCTGGCCTCCCGCACTGCACGGCCTGGACTAGGGCAAAGCCTACGAGATGTCTGTCGTATGTCTGAGGTCAGGGCTTTGGGATGGACGCAAGACCCTGGACACTGAGCGGGTCAGTGGGAAACACTGGACGTGGCCAACAGTCCACCAGAATAGAAGTGAGGCGCAAGTTAAGGAAGGAATCGCACACCTCCAGTGCCAGCAGTCACGAGGGCTACGAAGCAAAGACTCCCAGCCTCCCTCCCAGCCTAACACAGCACTGAGGCTAGCAGCACTGGGGAGGGCACCCCTGTACCACACCCCCTTATACTCACTCTTTTTGGTCAGTTGTGGGGCTTGAACTCTGGGCCTGGGCGCCGTCCCTCAGCTCTTCAGCTCAAGGCAAGCGCTCTACCACTTGAGCCACAGCGTCACTTTTGGTTCTCTGGCAGTTCACTGAAGATAAGAGTCTCCAAGGACTTCCCTTACCTGGGCTGGCTTTGAACCGAGATCCTCAGATCTCAGCCTCCTGAGTAGCTGGGATTACAGGCGTGAGCCACCGGTGCCTGGCTTCATACTCTCTATGTATGTAGGGTCTCCCCTGCCCCCTGTGTGGAGGGAGAGGCGCGGAGAGGCAGTGCCAACTCCTGGGGGTGATATGGGGGGGTGGGGGGACACAGGAGAGCCAGCGGGAGAACAGCAGACCTGCTTTATTCGGTACCATACCCCCAGGTGCCCAACTGATCTCAGCTCTCTCCAGATGACACCGAGTGTCAGGTGGGACCTGGCGGTGGATGGGGGGGGGGTGCCACTGGTGAGGCCACGGCCTGGGTCCCAGCCTCAGTTTCTCCTGGGGACTGTGGGCGCTATGGCCTCCGTGGCAGGGCTGTCCACGCACGCAAGAAACCTGGGCCTTTCACTACCGAAGCAGCCACGCAGCGGCTGCGATGTTGTGGTGTGGAAAGGAGACAGCACGTGGAGGCGGAAGCAGCGAGGCCGAGCTCAAAGGGACCACAGGGGCTGGCGGGTGGCAGGACAACTTTATCACCGAGCGCGCAGGGCTGGTGGGCCGGAGGGCGGGGCTGCTCAGAAGCAGTAGGACGTGTGGGTGACCCAGTGCGCAGACTCCTCCTTGGAGCGCTTGGCGGAGCTGTGTGTGGTGAAGAGTGACTTGTAGGCTTCCGACTCCTCGCTGTCGGCAATGGATCTTTTCACGGCTCCCGGTGCTGCCTTCCCAGCTTTTCCAGGAGCACCTCCATTAGTGGCTAGAAAAGAAAGGCCCAACTTTCACGGCTGAAGGTCAGGCCGGGTCCTGGCCGGCGGGAGTGCTGGCCCGCGCCTGGCTGGCATCTCCCGAGCAGTGGCCATGACTCCCGCTGTGAACGTGCCAGTGGCTGTGATGGCCGGGCCCGGGGCGGCTCCCTCCAGGACGCCGCCGCGCTGGGCGCTCTGCAGGCAGGCGCCGCACAGCTCACAGCTTAAACTGCGTGAGCTGTGGGCCGGCTGCGCCTGTGAAGCGAATGCTGTTTGCTTGAAGTGGGGGTGGTAAATGTCAGGGTCCGGGCTGGCGCTGGGCCAGCAGCGGGGCAGGGGCTGGAGAGGACTGCGTGGCACCGGTGGAGCCGGCTGTGCCGAGACCAGGAGGCGGCCATGGTCCCGAGCCGTGCACAGGGCACCGAGCGTGTCTGAGTGGGCCGGGTGGCCTCTGGCCACACACAGTCACCACCTGGACAGCACCCAGGACAAGCTGCTTCCGGTCCTCCCTCGTGTGGCCGCAGGCCTTCCACCCCCAGCTCCTCCGTGGGACTCACCTGCACTTTTGGGGGCCGAGGCTGGCTTCTCTTTGAGGTCGGAGCCGCTTTCCTCGGCCCTGCCAGGCTTCACTTTGGATGGCCCTGGGCATTCTGGAAAAGAAACACAAACCCAGCAAAGCGGGCCGTTGTGTGGGCCGCGGGCCGCGGGCTGCAGGCCGAGGTGCTGCTGTTCTAGCTCTAGCACTCACCTTCGGTGGCTCCCGCCTTCGAAACACACTCCACGCCCTTGGGCTTCTTGGTTTTCTGCAAGAGGAGAGAAGCGGGGGAAGCATTAGACATGGCTGTGGCGCCTCCTTGTGGCCGGTGGTCTTGGCACAGCAAACCCGGCGCTGGCACGGGTCAACTCTGACCCAAGCCTCCATGTGCATGTGCATGCCGGTCTGCGCGAGGGCCTCCTGCTGGGACAAGACGCCAGTGCCACTCAGTGGCCATTGGGGACCGCTGCCACGGCGGGCAGAGCAACGCGGGTGCGCAGTCCAGCAGCACAACATGGGCTACGTCCATGGATTACGTCCAAAACTCTCAATTACTTCTAGGTTGTTTTTTTTTTTTTTTGTCAGTCATTCCTGGGTCTTAAACTCAGGGCCTAGCTGTTGTCCCTGAGCTCTTTTTGCTCAAGGATAGCACTCTACCACTTTGAGCCAAGCTCCACTTCTGGTTTTCTGGTGGTTAATTGGAGATCAGAGTCTTACATCCAGATTTTCCTTTGAACCATGATCCTCAGAGCTCAGCCACCAGAGTAGCTAGGATTACAGCGCCTGGCTCTGGTTAGGTTCTTAGGCACTAGAATTGTGATATGTTAATTGCTGGTCAGCAAGAATGGAAAGAAAGGAGCCATTGTAAAATCACACAGCCACAGCCGGGCACTGGTGGCTCACGCCTGTAATCCTAGCTACTCAGGAGGCTGAGATCTGAGGATTGCGGTTCAAAGCCAGCCCGGGCAGGAGAGACCGTGAGACTCCTATCTCCAACAAACCACCAGAAAACCGGAAGTGGCGCTGTAGCTCAAGTGGTAGAGCGCTCGCCTTGAGCTGAAGAGCTGAGGGACAGCGCCCAGGCCCAGAGTTCAAGCCCCATGACCGACAAAAAAAAAAAAAATCACACAGCCACGTCTGCACTGACTCAACTGCAGAGACAGGACTGCGTTCGTTTAGTTTACTAAAACATCACTTTAGTGGTGGTAGCAAGGCCAGAGAGCCACATTATTTCGGACGACCATCTCCACCTGCTGAACACTGAAGGGTCCTTCTTAGGCTCGGCCTCCCACTGAGGGCGGCACCTCTAAACAGGCCGACGCCAGCCGTCCCCGCTGCCAGGAGGGACAGGGCGGCATGTGTGGAGGGCCAGTCACTTCCGCTGAGCTCTGACCAATCGGCAGGGAGCCTGGGACAGGCAGGCGTGCTCAAGCAAATGGGACAGAGGCCCACGAAGACCCCAGTAGCTTCTGCAGTGCTCAGTTGCCCCTCGTGTGTGTGTGTGTGTGTGCATGTGTGTGCGCGCGCATGCGCACTGGAACTCAGGGCTGGGTGCTGCTCATAAACATCTGCGCTAGCTAGCTAGTACCCGTGCCTACTCAGTGAATCGTTGTACGAAGTGCGCTGCTGGCCTCGGCAGCTCTGAGGGTTGAGCGCAGGGCTCCTCCTGCCAGGCGGTGCCTCCTGCTGAGCCGCGCCCCAGCCCTGTCGTCAGGCAGCGCTTCCGCGTCCCAGCGCCAAGACTGCCCCCTCCCCGCACAACCCCGCCACTGCGTGCCCGGTGTGGGGCGTTGTCTACGCTGTCACTCGTGGTGGGGCCGAGTGTGGACGGGTACCACGGTGCCCGGCACGAGCGGGAGGGGGTGGACCCACGCGCTCAGAAGCTGCCAGCAGCCTGGGTGAGGGCTGGGGCGGCTCTGGGGAGAGCTGGCTCACCGTCCGCCCTGGCCCACAGCCCATGGCCCACGTGTCTCACCTTCTCCAGCCTGGCCCGCAGCCGCCGCTCCTCCATCCTCGTCTGGAGCTCCTCCACATCCTCCTTGGTGCCGTTGAGCACGATGACATCGTCCTCCTGGAACGCGGTCCCGCACTGCAGGGCGAGGGGGAAGACCGTGGGTCAGATCACGGCTGCTCCCGGCCCTCTCCATGGCCGAGGGCCACGTAGGAGGGAGGGCAGGGCCGTTGCGAGGCACGGCTGGCCCCTCACCTCCCTCGCCTCCCACCCCCCTGCAGTTAGGGCTTTCTCGGCTAATGCTACCTGCACAGTGGGCTCTATAGGAATGCCAACGTTTGCTTTATTTTGGTCACGTGTGCCGTGGATACCACTAAACGGGACAGAAATCACAACACTTACTGAAAAGCTGTGCACGCCTTAGCTCTGCACATTCATTCAAAGGCAAGCCAAGCCAAGTCAGCCAAGACAGCCAGCCAGCCAGCTCCACGGTCGTCCTTTGTGTTCTTATTTGAGGCGGTTTCAGCACACAGCACAGGCTGCCTTGGCTGCACCTTCCTCCCAGGAGGCAGCCCAGGCCTGCCTCAAATTCTCATCCTCCTGCTCCACTTCGAGTGCTGGGATTATAGAGGTGTGCCACAATGCCTGGCTCTAGGTCGTAATCTTTCTTATAAATGCTTTTTAAAAAAGAGTTGGGAAATGTCAAGAGGGAACTGTGGTGGACACGGGCGTGCGTGTGCTACACCTACGTTGTTCACAGCCAATGGGACAGGGCTCTTGGGGTTTCCTTACAAGTGGCACCTGTAAGGAACAGCTGCTGTTGGTGTCTGACCCAAGCGCCACCTGTGTGGCACAGCTGTTCTGTCACATACCTGTCTGCCCCCTGCAGAGGGCGTGACATGGCTGTGAACGTAGACCTGTCTGCCTTCGGGCTCCTCCGCCTGGTGGTGGCCCGGGTTCTGCGCACAGGCCCTCCATAACTGCTGGCGGGTCAAGGGCCAGCGCCAGCACAATGCTACGGGGCTTCCAGCCCTGGCTTTGCTCACAAAGCCTGAGGAGGGGTGGGTACCCATACGCCCCACCATGGCCACCATGTGGCCCCCCGCCATGTACACGTGAGCTCTGGGGTAGTGTGGCTCAGGCTCTCTAGTCAGCGGGAATCGCCAGCTCTTCCCTCTCTCCTTAGGAACACATACACGTGACTAGAGTAGACTTTACCACGCAGGAAAGCTGCGCTCAGCGCAGCCCGCAGTCTCAGACCCCCGAGGGTGGCTGTGGGCTGTCCCCAGGGCCGGCTGTCCTGGTGCAGTGCTTTGTTTACCCAGCTCTGAAGAAGCTCAGAGAAGCCACGGCAGCATCGCCCGGTGCCCCGGGGGAGGCAGAGGCAGCGTGGCCTGCCAGGCAACTCCACGAGCAGGAGGGCAGAGCAGGAGAGCGGCAGGGCAGTGGCCGGCACCTGCAGAGCCTCTCACCCCGTGCGTGCGCACAGCGGCAGCTCAGCAGTTCAGCAGCTCTGGTGGTAAGTGCCCTGTTACCTGCTGTGACTGAATGGCAGGCTCTCCAGTGCTGGGAGGCTGAGGCAGGAGGGCCAGGCCCCTGACTACAGGGTGCACGACCATGCCTGTCTTTCTTGGTCCCTCTGTGGCACTAGAATAGGAAGCCTGAACATCAGGCAGACTTGGAATGCAGGCATGCGGGAACCTTTCCCTCACCACATGCTCCGAGTCTGGCCTAAACAAAGGCGAATGGAGTATTCTCACCAAGGCAGAACCACCGATCATTCCATTTAAAGCATGGCCTTGGTGTGTGTGTGTGTGTGTGTGTGTGTGTGTGTGTGTGTGTGTGTGTGTGTGTGTGTGTGTGTGTGTGTGTGTGTGTGTGTGTGTGTGTGTGTGTGTGTGTGTGTGTGTGTGTGTGTGTATTGATGTGATTAATTGGAGAGAAGTCTCATGAACTTTCCTATTGAGACTGGCTTCGAACTGTAATCCTCAGTTCTCAGCCTTTGCATAGCGAGCAGCACAGATGTGAGCCGCCAGCACTGGGCAGGGCTGTTTTTGTTTTTTTGCCTGTCCTAGGGCTTGAACTTAGGACCTGGGCTGTCCCTGAGATTCTTTTGCTCCAGGCTAGCGCTCGTTAACACATGAGCCTCCGTGCCACTTCCTCCTTTTTCTGTGTCTGTGGTACTGAGGAACGGAACCCAGGGCTTCATGCATGCTAGGCCAGCACTCAACCACATTCCCAGCCCAGGCTGGGACTGCTTTTAAGGAATGTATATTCCCCACGGGGGTGGGGGGGTGGGGGGAATTCACGTTTACTAAATACACCTTCATTATGGCTAAAAACATTGCAATCACAGGACAGAACCGTCCCCGCCCCCCCCCCCCCCCCAGCAGTCCAAAGTGGCTGAAGCAGCAAGTTAAGACAGATTGGTGGAGGCCATGCAGACGTGAATCCCAAATTCAAAGTGAGCCTGGAACAGATGTAGTGGCCACTGTGGGGGCTGTGACAAGCTGACAGGCCACCCAGACGAGGCTCCTCTGTGCGTTATGGAAACGGCTGAGAATGCCGCCCGGGGTGGGGTCTACGCCAGGTCTATGTGGGTCACCTGCACACGCAGGGTCGCACGACCTCTGCAGCAGGAAGGGAACCAGGAGGAGGGAATAAAACCCCATCCCCCCCCCCCCCCCCCCACCTCCGGGGAGAGCCGACCCCTACTGCATTTAAACAGTCTCCTTACCGGGCAAGTTCTGTTTCTAAGGTGGATTTGCTTAGTTTAGAGATGAGATAGAAAATATGCAAACTATAAGCGGGAGTGTTAGGTTTGTGCAGGCAAGTACTAGAATTTCGTAACAGGTCTTTCCAAGTAGGCTGTGAGGTTTGACGTTTGGCATAAGGAACATTTACTGAATCATCACAAAATACCCCACCCCTTGACATTTGGGGAGCAGCTACCTCTCATTCCCTAAGCCTGTTGGGTAAAAAGAAATTACAATAAAGGTAAAGGCAACATTAGAAAATCCAGGCCAGCCACAGCGCTCAAGCCTACTCCTAGCTATCTGGGAGGTAGAGCCTGGGCACTGCGTGGTTTGAGGCCAGCCCAGAGACAAAAGCTCACAAGCCTGTGTTTCCCTCAACTGGAAACTGTGTTTCCAGTGCTGTCACCCCGCTACAGGGGCAGCAAAATGACACAGTACAGTGGTGCGTGCCTGGCATCCCAACCATCAGAACTAGAACCACAGCCCACGCTGGGCATAAACGGAGACCCTACCTGGAAAAAGGGGCTGGAGGCAAGGCTCATGTGGTAGAGCACCGCCTAGCAAGCACGAGCCCTGAGTTCTATCCCAGTTCCATAAAAAACACAACCAACATATAATTAGTTTTGGGGTTTTCTGTTTTTTTTTTTGCTGGTCCCGAGGCTTGAACTCCGGGCCTGGGGGCTGTCCCCAACCTCCTTTTGCTCAGGGCTAACATTCTACCTCTAGGGCCACAGTGCCACTCCGTGGTGTGAGCCACCAGCACCCAGTTTTTATTGTGTCAGAACTTAAGAACCCAAGGATAACTTGGAATACTTTCTCCAAATAACATTTGTAATGGTGACAGGAGAGACAAGAAAGTGCTGTCACATCTGAGGGAAACACCAGTCAAGACAACAGGCTCGCCAGGCGCCGGTGGCTCAGGCCTGAGATCTGAGGGGCGAAGCTGGGAGCCAGACCAGGCAGAAAAGTCCCAGTGAGACTCTTATCTCCAAGTAACCACTCAAAAACTGGAAGTAGGACTATGGCTCAAAGCGGTAGAGCGCTAGCCTTAAGCAAAAGGTATCAGGGACAGCGCACAGGCGAGTTCAAGCTCCACAACTGATCAAAAGAAAAAAAAGGCAACAGGCTTTTTACTTTTTACGGAAGCCGAGGTGCCAGTCACGGAGGCGCAGCCCCACCTCTTTCCTGAGCTCAAGGACAATGACCAGGCCAAAAGGAAGGTGGCACCCACACATACCACCACTGCCCTTCTGCCATGTCCACCGAGGAGCCCACTGGAGGTCGGGGCAGGCCCCATGCTAGCCTCCAGTGATGAGGAGATGACCCTATCTTGTCTGCAATTGAGCAGCTCCTCCCTAGAAACAATTCATGCTCTCGTGCCAGCAGGCTTGTATCTGCGATGGCCACACAACACTTCATGTCATTTCCGTTACTGGAAGATGGGAGCAGGCACTGCATACACCCCAGGCTCCACACCTATCATTCTTGGGGAACCACCGCTCAGATTAGAGGGTTATCCTGGCAACAGCCAACCACACCCAGTGCTGACACAGCTGTCTGCTGCTGCAAGCACTTTGGGAAACACAGTTTCTTTTTTTTTTTTGGTTGGTCGTGGGGCTTGAACTCTGGGCCTGGGCGCTGTCCCTCAGCTCTTCAGCTCAAGGCCAGCGCTCCACCACTTGAGCCACAGCACCACTTCCGGTTTTCTGGTGGTTTATTGGAGATAGGAGTCTCATGGACTTTCCTGCCCAGGCTGGCTTAGAACCGCAATCCTCAGATCTCAGCCTCCTGAGTAGCTAGGATGACAGGCATGAGCCACCGGTGCCCGGGTGGAAACAGACATATGGAGCCAGCCACTTTACTACCTGACATTCACCCAAAGAAACAGACATATCTTTCTGCCACACAAAGACTCGCACTCAATGCTCACTGTATAATTGCAATGTTCAAAACCTAGAAATACTGAAATGTCCACAAGCAGCTGAATGAATACGAAAACTGGGCCTGAGTGCATAAGGATGTAGCTCAGCGGCGCAGCACTGGCCTGGCGTGTGAGGGCCTTAGATTTCACTTCCAGCCCCCCACCCACCACCAAAAAAGGGCTGGAAATGAGACTCAAGCGGGAGAGCGTCTTCCTAGTAAGCTCAGCACTCTGAGTTCAAATCCCAGTACTGATGATAAATGTAATGCAACCATAAGGATGAGTTCAGAGTCAGTGTTACCGGTGAAAGCCAGGAGAGACGTGCACGCTGTATACATGACACAATGTGCACAGGAATCTGGGGAGGTCCAGAGATGGGGGCAGGAGGGCTTCACTAAAAGAGGCACAAAGCAACTCTCAGGGGTGAAGAAAATGCTCACCTGATTGTGGTGTTGGTATTTATATAAACATGCACATAGCTGGATGTGGGAGTACCACCTCTAGTCACAGCTCTGGAGGCAGCTAGGGCAGGGGGATCTCTGGAGGACAGGAGTTTGAGGTCAACTTGGACAGGAGAACAAAACCCCATCTCAAAAGAGAAATCTGGTCAAACTCTCCACTTGACGGACGCATGGACTGGTAGCTGCGGTAAAGCTGGGAAGGGTAAGGAAACTCACCAGCGCTGTCTCTGGTTCTAGGAAGCACAGAGGAAAACACCCAAACTATGGCCATAAGAATGCACTGGGAACCAGGCGCTGGTGGCTCACGCCTGTAATCCTAGCTACTCAGGAGGCTGAGATTTGAGGACCGCGGTTCAAAGCCAGCCCGGGCAGGAAAGACTGTGAGACTCCTATCTCCAATTAACCACCAGAAAAAAATGGAAGTGGCGCTGTAGCTCAAATGGTAGAGTGCTCGTCTTGAGCTGAATTGCTGAGGGACAGTGCTCAGGCCCAGAGTTCAAGCCCCAGGACCGACAAAAAAAAAAAAAAAAGAAAGAAAGAAAAAGAATGCACTTGGAGCGCCAGGCATGGGCCAGCTTCGAGCCACAAAGCCCGGGCTTCTCGTGTGTGTGGCTGTCTGCATCTCCATCTTCCTGTATTTAAGGAGCTCTGCTCCGGAGGCTGCTGAGGCAGAGCTCACCCACCCGGCCGCCGTGGAATGCGGCTTTTATCCAGATGAACTGTGCTCAGCTTTATTTGAAGGGAAGAAAGCAGCCCCCCAGATTGCCAAATTCTGTAAAAGTCCACCCACATCCCACCTCCTTGGGTATGTACACAAAGCGGGGAACTGCTCCCAGGTTTCCCGGGGGCTGCACTTCATCACCACACCTCTCTCTGCAGAGGAGGGGAACTTCTCGCTGGCCTACATCATCGCCTTTCACGAGGAGCCGGCCATGTTTGTGCAGCTCCTCAGGGCTATCTACGCACCACAAAATGTTTACTGTATTCATGTGCACGAAAAGGCCCCAAGGAAGTACACGAGGATGGTGCAGACCCTAGCCAACTGCTTCGAAAACATCTTTATTCCATCACAGACACAAAAGGCGGCTTACAGCAACCTGGCGAGACTGCAGGCGGATATTAACTGTATGAAAGATCTGGTCCAATCCAAACTGCGATGGAGATATGTCATCAATCTTTGTGACCAGGATTTCCCCATCAAAACCAACAGAGAAATCATCCACTACCTCAGAAGCAAGTGGAAAGATAAAAACATCACTCCCAGAGTGGCCCAAACAGCGCGCCCCCCACCCCCGCCGGGCCCAGGGCTTCCAGAGTCCCGCACGGAAGGGAGTATCCATGTATCTCCAAATGAAGGATTCGAGCGCAAGCCACCACACAACGTAACCATTTACTTTGGAAGTGCCTACTACTTGCTTACGAGGAAGTTTGTGGAGTTCATACTGACCGACAGCCATGCAAAAGACATGCTGCAGTGGGCCAGAGACAGCCACAGCCCAGAGCAGCATTACTGGGTGACCCTGAGCCGACTCAAAGGTAAGAAGACTGACCACACAGATGTCTGTCCAGAGCAGAGGCCAGGGGCAGGGCTTCTATCCTCCCCTCCTTTCCCCCCTCTCCCACTTGTCTTGTGCCTGTTCTTGTGCCCTTACTGGGGCTTGAACTCAGGTCCCCAAGCTCTTGTTTAGCTATTTTGCTCAAGGCTGGCACTCTACCACTTAAGCTACAGGCTTAAGTATACTTAAGTATACTTCTGGCCTTTTGCTGTATAATTGGTAATCTTCACAGGCTGGATTGGAACTTGGATCCCCAGATGTCAGCCTCCTGGGTAGCTAGAATCACAAGTAACCTGGGCCTGTCTGCCCAGGCTGGCTTTGAACCTTTCCTCAGATCTTAGCCTCCTGAGTTACAGGATTACAAGTATGAGCCACCTGCAGTCAAGTGGGGACTTTATTTTTTTGTTTGCTTCATTTGGCTTTAATTTTTATCCTTAATTATTCAAAAATTGTGGACATCTGACCTGTAACATTGTTTCTAAGAAAGTATTCCATAATCTATAAAATATACCATAATAGTGGTATAGCTGTATCCAAAATAAGAAAAGTTCCTTCCTGGCCTTCATGTGCATTGGGTCCCATATCTCTGGACACTGAAGGCTAACTTATGCTAACTTATGCTGGAATGAACAAAATTATTTTGTACTATTGATGAAAACATAATTTGTTTTTCTCTGTCATGTGGCTTTCCTAGCATTATTCTTTTCAAGGTGACTTCTTCCCTCATTTCCTTCATTGCTTTCTACCAAGGGTTCTGGTTCAATATTTCTCCAACTGCCTCCTTGTATTAGCTGTAAAATAAATGTAAAGCTTGGTATAAGCCCCAAAAATATCTGATCAAAACATAAACAGCAAAGTACAGACGTTGAAATGTAGGCCCTGAACTAATCCGCGTGGACTGGCTGGGGAGAAGTTCACACATTCCTAGGGAAAGTGTTTTATAAAAATGCTTGCTTTTCGAGATTTTAGCAGACCCGTTTTAGTGGAGGGAGTTATTCTTAATGGAGATTTTTTTTTCTATTCAGCTGTTTTCTGAAGGCTTTGTTAAAATTCTCTTGCTTGATCTTTTCCTGGGGAGTGCAGGTGGGTCTTTGGCTTTAGGACAGTCACATCCCCACCCCACCTGGCTGCTTTAGTCTCCTCTACAGAAGTACTGGCATTTTTTGCTTCTCCTCAGATAGAGCCTTTGAAAATCCTGGCCATGTCTTTGGGAATTCTTCCTGTTTTCACCCATTTGGTAAATACCACTGGGCAGCCACTACTGCCAGGCATGACCATGAGGGCCCTATAATAAGGAGACATGCCCACACCAGTGATGTGTTTGTGCAAAGGCCCTGACACTTCACAAGGCTCTTGGAGGCAGAGGGAAATCCTGTGTCCTCTCCTCTCAGTGGACATAGGTGTCTCTTCCTTGGAAAGACTAAAGGGCTCTCCAGGAGCACAGCTGCATGCGGGACATCCAACACACCTGGCTAGGACCTGTGCATGCCCCTCCCACCCAGCGCAAGTCCTTTCTGCAGGTCACCTCAGAGGGCTGTTACCAACAAAACAATCCGAACAACCCAACATGACTCCAAGGGGCACTTTGCAAACACCCGTAAACTACAAGGGATGGGGAATGGGTGGAGAAGGCAATCTAGGTCCTGGATGGAGGCTGGCACCCTGCCGCTCAGCTCCAGCTCCAGCACAGGTGTGGAACACCATCTTTCTGCGGTGGCCTTCGCTCAGGGAATGGAACTTTTACTGAACAACCAAAACTGAACTCCTGGTGCGTGCTGGTTTTGTGTCCCCTCAGATGCTCCCGGGGCTACACGAGATGCTGGCTGGGAAGGAAACGTTCGAGCCGTCAAGTGGAGAACAGAGGAAGGAATAGTTCATGATGGATGTAAAGGTAAAAACAAAACCAAAACAACCAACATTAGAATGTTTTACAAAATCTATGTGGAAGCAATATACAATTATATTTAATCTGAGATGATCAATTAGCAGGGGTGTCAATTTTGATTAAAAAAACCCTTTACTTGATATAAGATGCCCACAGAAAAGTGTAGGAATTATAAATATACGGGCTAATAAACATATTAGTAAGTGACTATAACTCAAAGTTGTCTGTTTGGTTTGGTTTTATGAGACAGGGTCTTGCTATGTAGACCTGGTTGACCTGGAACTCTCTATCTATCCTTCCTGAGTTCAGAATTTCAGGTGTACCAATATGCCCAGCTGAAGTGTTTTTTTTTGTCAGTCATGGGGCTTGAGCTCTGGGCCTGGCCTGGGCGCTGTCCCTGAGTTCTTCAGCTCAAGGCGAGTGCTCTACGGCTTGAGCCACAGCACCACTTCCGGTTTTCTGGTGGTTAGTTGGGAGATAAGAGTCTCAGACTGGGCTGGGAAGGTGGCTCAGTGGTAGAGCGCTTGCCTTGCATGCCTGAGGCCCTGGGTTCGATTCCTCAGCACCACATAAGAAAAAAGCCAGAGTGCTGCTGTGACTCAAGTGGTAGAGCACTCGCCTTGAGCTGAAGAGCTGAGGGACAGCGCCCAGGCCCAGAGTATAAGCCCCACGACTGGACCAAAAAAAAAAAAAGAGTCTCAGACTTTCCTGCCTGGGCTGGCTTTGAACCGCGATCCTCAGATCTCAGCCTCCTGAGTAGCTAGGATTACAGGCGTGAGCCACCAGTGCCCGGCTCCAGCTAAAGTTTTTAAACCACATTATGATCTGGTTCTTTCTACCTGCTCCTACAATTCCAACTCAACTGAAGAAAGTGAGTCCTGTGCTCTGATTTGTCACCTAGCACGCGAGACTGACAGAGACACGCTTCCTGTAGCCACGGCCCCCAGACCATGCTGCGCAGCGACGGCTGCTGCTCTCTAGTCAGTGACGAGGGGTCCTCTTGCTCCCCAGCAGTCTCACACAACTTGAGCGCGCCCTCTGTACCCGTGATCTAAATTCACCCAGTCACACAGAATCACGGTGCAGCCATTACTTTCCATTGGGCCCGAGCCTCCAGGCTGCGACCTTCACTTTCCTGACTTAACAGGTGACGATGTCTCTACTTGAACGTGTCAGTTAGGAAAGCGCCCGTGATAGCGGCTGCCACCCCTCAACTTGACCACGTGCCAGCCCTGACTCTTCACACAGATAGGCCTCTGGAGGAGTGCTCCTCTGGATTGTCTCAGCTTCTGCTTGCCGCGCTCTCCTTCTCCTTTAAGTATTTCCTGAGGGAGGTTGTGAGAGAGAGGACTTCTGATGATTGGGCTGCGGTGGAGACAGTGCAGGAAGGAGCCATTAGCTCGGCCCCTCCCCAGAGGCGCTGACAATGGAGAGCGAGGAGCAGGCCAAGCGCAGTGAGAGGCACTGACAACGGAGAGCGAGGAGCAGGCCAAGCGCAGTGAGAGGCACTAAAAAGTGCTTTGGAGTTGGTCAAAGGAATCTCACTGGATTCAAATCCCCATTTTAATTATTTACACCTACATCCAACAGTCACTCAGAAAACCAATAAAGCCAGAAGCAATGACTTATTAAAACTAGCACCCTGATGAACTGCCCATGACCAAGGAAAAGTCTGAGCAAGGGGAGTTAGATGAGGGGGGACTTGTTTTGCCAGGCAGCAGGTACGTGCCAGCTCATCTCCCAGTGTCCAGGTCAGTGAATCTGACACAGGATTCACCTGGAGAGAACATTATAGGAATTTCTGGCACAAAGGACCTAATCAAAACAATGGCGAGATGGTTTTTAACTGAACTGTGAAGCCCAGAGCCTTATAGTGACATCAGAAGGGGCATATAGCACTTCTCTGCAGAGGGAACAGCTGGTGGAACAAAGGCAGCTGAGATTCTGTGTTCTCTCTGCAGGCCACTATGTCCAAGACACCTGTGTCTACGGGCCAGGAGACCTGCCCTGGATCATCCAATCGCCTTCTCTGTTTGCCAACAAATTCGAGCCGGCCTCTGAGCCCCTCGTGGTCACGTGCCTGGAGAGGAGGCACCGGCTTCGGGTCCTGGCACAGGCAGAGGTCCCCATTGAACCACACTGGCGTTTCCAACCGGAAAGTCATTTCAACATGAAGCTGCACTGCTAAAGGCATCTGTTTTCTTGTGGATGTGATTCTTTCCTGATCGAAACAAGGAAGTTTAGAACTAAAGAACACTAGGACAGTAATTCCTGGTACTAATTAGTCCTCAGATTTTTTTTTTGCCAGTCCTAGGGCTTGACCTCAGGGCCTGGGCGCTGTCCCTGAGCTCTTTGTGCTCACTTGAGCCACAGTGCCACTTCCAGCCTTTTCTGTGTATATGGTACTGAGGAATAAAAGCCAGGGTTTCATGCATGCTAGGCAAGTCACATTCCCAGTCCTGGAATGTGTTTTGACAAGACATTACTACTGATCACAGGCCACTTCCCTAGCTTTGGGAGAAAAATCTCAGGAGAACAAAAGGCCTAAGCCTGTCCCAGTAGTCTTGGAAAGCTGAATGCTTTCATAAAACGCACAGTGCTACAATGTGCGTTCCAGCTGGAGTTGCTCTGGGGAGGGTACTTGTGGACAGTACCTGTGGGGAAGGAACCCCCCACTTTAATGGAAATACGCTGGCCATGCCGGGCTTGTCAGTGAGAACAACAGACTGTACTCTGGAGACCCCTGAGTAAGATGAAACTGCTTAGAAGCAGGAAACACTTTGTCCAAAGCTGCTGAAAGTGAGCCATCTGCGCTGTTGCCTGCTAGTGCTCTTCAAGGCAACCATGGCTACGCTGCGCCACGGGGCACCATGGATGCTGGAAAGGGGGTGAGTGTGACTGAGGAGTGAATCTGGACTTCCGTTTCATTTAGAAGTTTTAGCTGACTGTGTTAAATCTGAAGCCCAAGTGGCTAGCAGCTCCGTCGCGAGGCTCACTAAGGCAAGCACAGCACGCACCAGGACGAATGCCCCCTAGCAGCACTGACACTCCCCACGGGAGATGACGGGGCCTGGGCACGGGGCAGGAGGGTGAGGCCAGGATCTGAGCAGGCAGCTGGGCAGCCTGGCCACAGAGGCCACCCTACTGACTTCCTATGAGGTACAAGCTCCGTAACAGAAGCAGCAACCAGAACACACCACTTCAGAAACAGCACAAAATACAGTAAGAACAGCAAGGTTTCAGGGCCCTTGTGTAAGCGCAGCAGCAGCTTTGGGATTGGGGGGTGGGAGGGTGTTAGGAGGTGAAGGAAAGGCAAGCTGCTCTGACCTGAGCAGCACAACACCAGTGCAAGCTTCAGCACCACTCACATCCAATGGAAAGGCAGATGGCGCACACTCCATTCTCAAGCAGATTGTCTGCTCACTTATAGCGTATAAGAACAAAATAAAATCCCACATAAAACTGTGTGAACTCTAACACCAAGATGATTCACGCACAGGGGTCCTGAGATGATGCCTCTAGTCTCTGGAAACAGAGCCCTCTTGCAGCCTTACACGTTACTGTTTAAAAGCATATATTAAGTTGGGCGCTGGCAGCTCACCCCTGGAATCCTAGGTACTCAGGGGGTGAGATCTGAGGATCACAGTTCAAAGCCAGCCCAAGCAGGAAAGTCTGTGACACTCTTATCTCCAATAAACCACCAGAAAACTGCAAGTGGCGATGTGGCTGAGAGTGGTAGTGCAAAGAGCTCAAGGACAGCACCCAGGCCCTGAGTTCAAGTCCCATGACTCCCCTCCCCATCACAAAGTAAGTGTTTCTTCCAATTCTTTGAGGCTTGACAACCATAAATATTGCAGGAAGCTCAAACAACCCAAAGGAGATCAGAGCCAAAAACTAGAATTAGATGACCCACTAGTGTGTATGTGTATGTACACAGGTAGTGGGATTTGAACTCAAGGCTTTGCTGTCTCATCTGGGAGAGCTAGTGCTAGTGCTCTACCACTTGAACTATAGCTCTACTTTTAGCATCTTACCACTTAACTGGAGATTAAGAGCTTAAGACTTTCCTGCTGGCCTTGAGCCTTGATCCTCAGGTCCTAGTCTCTTCAGTAGCTAGGATTATAGGCACGAGCCACTACAACTGGGCTTAGCTGACCACTTCAAAAAAATATTCCCTTTCCTAATGTAATCTTCTCTTTCCACCCCATCTGCCATGAAAAGAATGTAAAACAAAACAAAAGAATTTAAAACAGAAACAGCCAAGTACACATTCACATTTACTTCTAACTTAAAGCACCCCACAACCTCCACCTATCACAGAGCCTGAACACAAGGGGCCAGAAGCTAGCAAGTTAACTACTACCACTTGCCACACCTCTAACCTTCACAGCAACTCGCTTTATGCCTGTGCATACCAGTCACCTAGGGACCCTGATAAAACACAAACTAGATCAGTAGGCCTGCAGTGGGCTGAGGTTCTATACTTATTTGTGTGTGCTGGTACTGAGGCTTGAACTCACAGCCTCACACTCTTGCTCGGCTTTTTCACTCATGCAGGAGCTCTATCACTTGAGCCACACTTCCATTTCTGGCTTTTTGCCGATTAGTTGGAGGGAAGAGTCTCTTAGACTTGTTTGCCAGGCTGGCTTCAAACCCTGGTCAGATCTCAGCTTTCTGAGCAGCTGGGATTACTGGCGTGAGCCACCAGCGCTTCTTTTATTCTTAGAGGTGATATGCAGAGGGGTTACATGTACGTGAGCCAGGTAATAAGTGCATTTCCTTTTGTACAGTGTCACCTTACCCTCATTCTCTCCCATTCCCATTCTCCACACACGAGTTGTATAGTTCACTCTCATCAATGTCCACTGCACTCCACTGCTGCACTTTTTCACCCCTCCTCCTCAGATTCTGTGCCTTCTCACCCAAACAATCAAACCTGCCAATCTTGTAGGTTTTGATGGACTCTGAGTAGCAAGCACATTATTCATTTTGCAACCTGAAATGATTCCAATGTGTTTCTTCTTGTTGTAAGAACTAAAAATACAGTGGGGAATACAATTAATTTTTCTGGCTAGTGGTTTGTTTATAGCAAAAACAAGAAAGCCTAGCAACTGCCATCTCTTTGGATCCTGTTTACTGAAATCAGGCATGTACACCTGATAGAACCAAAGCTGTCTCCAAGCTCTGAATCTCTGCTAGTGAATTTAAAAGGTACTTCTTGGCAGGCACTAGTGGCTCATACCTGTAACCCTAGCAATTCAGGAGGCTGAGATCTAAGGATTGCAGTTCAAAGCTAGCCCAGGCAGGAAAGTCTATGGAACTCTTATCTCCAATTAACCACCAGAAAACCAAAAGTAGAGCAGTGGCTCAAAGTGGTAGAGCACTAGCCTTGAGCAAAAAGAGCTCAAGGAGGGGCTGGGAAGGTGGCTCAGTGGTAGAGTGCTTGCCTTGTATGCACCTCAGCACCACATTAAAAAAAAAGAAAAAAGCCAGAAGTGGTGCTGTAGTTCACGTGGTAGAGCCCTAGCCTTGAGCTGAAGAGCTGAGGGACAGTGCCCAGGCTCAGAGTTCAGGCCCCACAACTGGACCCCCCCCCCCCCAAAAAAAAAAGAGCTCAAGGAAGTGTCCAGGCCCTGAGTTCAAGCTCCACAATTCCCCTCCCCCAAAGACACATCTAGAAAATAGAAGGTGAAAGGAGAAAAAAAACGCATAGCTTTCAGCCCACTGAGGCCCTGGCACAGTCCTCACACCAGTGATTGCTCAAAAATTCAGATTCAGTCCAAATAGCCTTTGGCACTGGCTGTCTTCCTCCATTCCCATATTCACGGTGCACTGAAATTCCTGATGCAGAAGTGGCCGGCGTTCTCCATGCACCTAGATACCCATTAAGACTACATCTCCCATGCTTCCCAGCAGCCAGGTTCCCTGGCCTTGTGACTCCCAGCCAATGGGGAGAGTAGAGGGGTTATGAGCCAGTTGTAGGTCTGCCCACAGAAATCTCCCCAGAAAGAAAGATACTCTCCTTCCCTCAAGTCAAGGGAAAAAGGGAGAGAACTTTTAAACCACAGGAAGTACAATGAGAGACAATCCATTTCTGTCCCTCAGTGCATGGTATCTTCTCACAGTGGCTCTGGCAAACGAACACAGGCATGCATGCAACCCGTTCTGCAGTGGCAATGTTTACGCATATTGTAGTAGTAAAAAGCACTCATGACCTTGTCTTCTACAACAGATTCCAAAAAAAATTCTTTTAGCCCAGTGCCTGTAATCCTAGTAACTTAGGAGGCTAGATCTGAGGATGGCAGTTCAAAGCCAGCCAGGAAGGAAAGTCCATGAGATTTTTATCTCCAGTTAATCACCAAAAGCTGGGAGTGAAGCTGTGGCTGAAGTGGCAGGGCGCTAGCCTTGAGCTTTTTATGAACGTTCAGGGACCAGGCCCAGGTCCCAAGTTCAAGCCCTAGGACCAGCACACACAAAACAATCCCCCAAATTGGGAGGTACCCGAGTTCCAGCCAGTCCTGCCTCACTGGAGGGCTGGGTGGCTGCTTGGCTCGGCGCTGGGTCTGTGTCTGCGAGAAAGGTCAGCACCCTTGCAGCTCTGCAGAGCCTGTCAGCTGCACCGGCTTCAGCCGGCTACGCGAGGGGCTGAGGTGACACTAGGGGCATCCTCGCAGCCTAAGCGTGTGAGGATAAGGCTGGCACTCTAATCACTCTCATCAGTGAGTGCCCCACGCCTGGGTGCCCGCTATGATTACTCTGGAAACTGAAAAACTAGTGCTGACTTGGCTCACTTGGCTTCTGAACGAATTTTCAGCTCACTCCCCACCTTCTCGTACCTCTTTCTAAGATTTCTAGAGTGCACAAGGTACTCCGGTGCGTCTAACCTCAACACCTCCATGTACACTATGTGTAATAATGCACACACAACTGAGCACGGGCATACACAGAGCTCCCTTCTTGCTGGCAAGACCACCCTGCTGCAGAGTTCCCTCCTGAACTGTGCTTCCCACAGCTGTGCTTCCCAAGCTGCTGCCAAGCTCTCCCACCCCCACGCTGCAGCACACAGCCACTTTCATGCTAGTACATGCGTTCCGGCTTGCTCTACCAGGGTAAGAGCTAAGAAGACAGTCAGGGACACGCAAGGACCAACCGCAGGAAGATTCAGAGCTAGTAGGAGCTAGGCAGCCTTAGGCTGGCACGGTGCCAGATCAGTGCAGAGGGAACACAGCCCCCTGGGAACAGCCCTGACGCGCGCAGGATGCATGGGCAGACCACAAGAGGCTGACTCTACTTCAGCAATCAATGGCCTCCAAGGGTTTTCAAATGTGCTTTGGAGAGAACGTCAGGAGAGCTGAACGATAGAGGGACCCCAGGCCATCTGATTTCCTCTGCTACCAAGGGAAAAATGGAGGACAACAAGAACTTACCGTGTGACAGACTTCTGCCTTTATCTCTTTCAAGGCGCGTTCAGAAAACACACAACCGCAGCCCCGAAGGAAGCAGAACCTGGAGGGAGAGTCCAATGAAGAGAATGGCTTTACAGTGGACTAGACATGAGTACCGACATCACTGACACCACTTGGCTACACAAGGAGCCAGAGCCATGAACATAAAAATGGCTGCATTTCACTGACTAAAAAATCAGGGATTGGGGTCTAGGGCAGGGCATTTGCCTAGGGCATGCAACTTGCACACACTAGGCACTGGAACCCCAGTGCCACAAAAACAAATTAATAATTACGTCATGTAAAAATTAAGAAAATATTCATTGAAATTACAAACATAAAAAGACAAAAAGCAAATCGAGTGTATAAATCAAATATATATATACATATATATTTAGGTTTTATACAGTTTTTAGTTTATTTTATGAGTATTTAAAGGTTTTTTTTTGTTTGTTTGTTTTTTTGCTGGTACCAGGGCTTGAATTCAGGGCTTTATGCTCACTCACTTGGCTTGCTGGCTCACACTGGTGCCCTACCATCTGAGCATCCGGCCCTCTGAAAAAGCCTTAAAAAGCAACTATAAACCACATGAAAGCAAAATACTCAGGAGGCTGAGACCCGAGGATTGCAGTTCGAAGGGAGCCCAGACAGGGAAAGTTCATAAGACTCATCTCCACTTAAGCACCCAAAAAGTTGGAAGTGGAGCTGTGACTCAAGTGGTAGTATAGTAGCTTTGAACACAAATGTTCAAGGACAGTGCTAAGTTCTCAGTTCAAGCCCCAAGGTTGGCACACATACAAAAAAGCTGAACAATATGATAGCAGGGATAGGACACTAACATGCCATTTAGAAAAGACAAAATCTACAAAAAAATTGTTAGCCTCAAATGTTAAAGAAATTCATTTGAAAACCATGGCTTGTTTCACCTCGCAGGTGTAAGTGAGGAAGCTGAAGGTCTCTAATGAAAACTGTGGACACGGGCACTTCTGTGGGCGGTGGGTACCACATGGCACTGCATTTTAGGAGTGGAATTTAACAATACCAAGTAAAGAACCACTTTAAAAACTATTCAATAGAAATGGGTCTCCAAGTGCACAAATGCACAAGTGTGTACTCATTAGGTTGTGAAGCACAACACTGCTTTTAATAAGGAAAGCAGGGAATCACAGACATGTCAAGTGCTCACCAGTGGGGAATGAGTCCAGCAACTCTGAATACCCACAGAGCCTCTGAAAAGAATAAGGCTAATTGGTGTTCAAGGTTGGAAAAACACATGAAAAATTAAACAAGGCAGCAGCAAAGTAGTTACAAAATATGAACAAGGGATCCATGGCTGTCTAGAAGAACCATGTTTAAGTACAGGTCCACCTGCTGAGAGTGGACACTGGAGGGAGGATGGGCAGCAGAAAGCACATTCACATTCTACTCCACCCAGTCCCCAGAAAGTCCACCACGGAGATTTTCACCACACGCAGACGGTCCTAATGGAAACTCATTAACACCTCAGTAGCTTCACTAAATAATGTTGGGTGACTCCTTCCAGTGAACATTTTATGGATGCTTACTACTATTACACTATTTTTCTTTGAACAAAGACCTAATGTATTTTATTGCATGGCAATTTATTTCTGTATGTTCATATCGTTAGTATATAAATTTTACTAAATTTACTAATGAAAAAAATCTATTGCACAGGCTCTATTAATCAAGAGGACAGAAGCCAAACAGGCAGAGTTCAAAAATAACTGGGAAGAGAAAAAGGGGCAGACTAAGTAGCAGAAGGGGGAGGAGTCAGTCAGAGCACCAGGCTACAGGCAGCTGGGTTTGTTTCCTACTGAGTTCTTCCTGTGGGGAGAACCAAGGTTTTCTTAAAAAAGAAGTGGGCAGGGGCTGGGAAGGTGGCTCAGTGGTAGAGCGCTTGCCTTGCATGCCTGAGGCCCTGGGTTCGATTCCTCAGCACCACATAAGCAAAAAGAAAAAAGCCAGAAGTGGTGCTGTGACTCAAGTGGTAGAGCGCTAGCCTTGAGCTGAAGAGCTGAGGGACAGCACCCAGGCCCAGAGTTCAGGCCCCACAACCGGACCCAAAAAAAAAAAAAAAAGAAGTGGGCAGCCATGTAGAAGGCCAGTCATTGTATGAACTCTGTATATATGAAATACGTAAGACAAGCAAATTCACCGAGGAGAAGGCAAACTGACACCTGTCAAGGGAGAAGTGCCAGGGGAGGGGAAGTGGTTGCCCTGTGGGCGGGGCGGAGCAGGGGGAGACGGGGGTGGGGGTGGGGGGGGAGTTTCTTTTGGGTGACAAGACAGGTGGTGACGGCACTAAAATGTGAATGTATTAAATACCACTGAATTAAAATGGCCGATTTTGTTACGTGACTTTCACTTTAAAATACATACATGAATATGTACACAAAAATAAAAAGAAGCCAGGCACTGTTGGCTCACCCCTGTAATTCTAGCTGCTCAGGAGGCTGAGATCTGAAGATCTTGGTTCGAAGTCAGACAGGGCAGAGAAGTCTGTGAGAGTCTTATCTCCAACTAACTACCAAGCCAGAAGTGGATGCGTGGCTCAGGTTGTAAAGAGCTATCCTTGAGCAAAAAAGCCAAGTGAGAGCAAGAGGCTCTGAGTTCAAGCTCTAGTACTGGCACCAAAAAAAAAAAAAAGTATAATAGCTTGAAATAAAATACAGTAAGCAGGGTAATATTAGGTAAGCAAGTTCCCTGCTTGACCCAACTGCCAAAGAACTGAGCCCTCAATGGTTTAAATTCAGGCACTTGAAGGGTCCCTGGCCTTCTATTTTACTTCTCTTCAAATCCATAAGCTCCAGGCTCTTCCACTTCTGAGCATGGCAGTCCATCTCGGGTAGAGTGTGAAAGCTGGCACAATGGGCACACCGGCTGGCACACCTACCAGCATTGGTCTGTTACCTGAACAACACAAATACACCAGAATGCCAGAGAAGGAGCACAATCAGCTGGGACCTTAGCTGGTGCTCACAGCATGCCTCACTACATCCAAAAAGTCGCCTGCTAGTCAATAAATCTGGGTACTTCCAAGGAACAGGAGTTGTCATGGGAAGCCCTGCCCTTTGCTTGCAGTACCCTAGGAGCCGATGGTGAAATTGACTCAGGTCTCCTGAGTGTCACCCTACAACTTTGTGAAGTTCCTCTTTTTTTTGTTTGCTGGTTGTGGGGCCTGAACTCTGAATCTGGGGGCTGTCCCTCAGCTTTCAGCTCAAGGCTAGTGCTCTACTACTTGAGCCACAGCACCACTTCTGGCTTTTTCTGCTTATGTGGTGCTGAGGAATTGAACCCAGGGCCTCGTGCATGCAAGATAAGCACTCTACCACTGAGCCACCTTCCCAGCCCTCTAAAGTTCCTCTTCAGCCTTGGTTTTCCTACTCTCAAGAACAGTGGGCTGCAGACAATGAAGGCAGCTGAGCACAGATGGCCACTGGGGACTGAGTGTGTCTTTTTCCCGAGGTGAGCCGAGCTGAGCCCTAGGATGCCACAAAGAAACCCCAGGTCACTGGCGCTGAGGCCACACTGACCTGTGTCGGCCGTTCATCTCCAGGCCCACCACGGGGCAGATGAACCGGGCTCGCTGGAGGTCATCGTGCTTGTCGCCTTTCGTATTTCCTTTATCTCCTTCCCAGGCCGGGTTATCAGAGAGCTTTAGCTCGGTCACATTCTGCGGAGAGACATGAGCACTGTTGAAGACAGTCACATTAAGAGCAGCACAGCTCAGCAGGGGCACTGGGGATCACTGGGGGTGCCACTAGCCACTCATGGGCGATCTCACAGCTGTCATCCTCCCCCCTCCCACTACCCCTGGTCTGGGGAAAGAGCCACACCCCAAATTCAATGTATGATTCCCACTGAATGCAACACTTGTACACCATCAGAAAGTAAAAATCCTACATCAAACCATCATATATTAGAGACCACATAACTTGGCAGTTCCTTTTCATACACGTTTGTTATATGAGGGACAGAAGCAACTCACTAATAGCATGCACTTAGTTCACCCAAGGCCACGACCTAGGGCAGACCTTTAGGGGGAAAGTGCACGCACAGGTCTCCAAGAATGCAGCCTCACAAAGTGTTTCATTCAGCAGCTCTGTGCTAGTGTTGGAGGCATCTCTTTCTACTTAACCCACTGTTCGATTTCCGTACTCAGAAGAGCAGCTAAGCACCTCGCAGGAAAGCCATACTTCACAGCTCACTTCCTAAGAGTCAGGCGAAGCTAACTAGGACCTCCTCAGGTGTTCTGCTAAGAAGAGAACTTAGGGCTGTAAGGAAAACCCTGCAATCCTTCCTCCAAGAGTCTGTTTGGAGGTCCCAGGAGAGCAGCCTGGCTAGTTATACACCCTTGACTGAAGCACACTCCTCTGTTGGTCCACTCCACACTCAACCTCAGAAGGGATACCCACGCCACAGTGAGGGGAGGGGACATCAGATAATCAGCCCAATCAGTAGACAGATCAGCCTATATCCTGCATCTTTCTCTTCACTGCTCCCATTTCTTGGAGGGGAAGGAATGTGCATGTTGTGTGCATTACAGGTTTGACCACAAAAAACCATTGTGTGTTTTAAGCATTGATTAAATGAATACAAAAGCTAGTGAAGTTTTGAGGTAAAAGAATTCACACTTGTGGCTTTTTCAGGAATGAAAATCAGTCTGGCAATTTCTATAGTACCATCACTGGCTACATTTCTGAAAAGTACTCAAATAAGCATATCCTATAATCAGCCCCAGAATCCAAGCAAAAAGCCTAACATGTGAATGAGAAAGAAAGCAAGGCAAAGGAAAGGTCCTAAAGCCCTCTCCTGGGAGCTAAGGATTGGGTTCTGGTTAGGCCCCACTAAGCAGCCTTGCGATTTCTGGAGAGTCATTGTCACCGAGGTGAGGGCTCATCAGCCTGATGCCGCCCAACTTCTTCTATGGATTTGAAAGATTCTGTTCTCTCAATGAATGTCTCCAATTTATATATTTTTTTCTTTGATGCGTGTCCCAGAACTGGCAAATAGAAGTCACTGGCACTGAAGACATGATACCAAGAGGGCTTGAGCCCTTTCCTTCTGCCTCCGTATGTAATGGAGAACAGGACTGCATGCCTGGTCTCCACCAAGAAATGGAGGGCTATAATTACAAAATTCTCTAAGTTTTTTTTGGGGGGGGTCAGTTGTGGGGTCTGGGCGCTGTCCCTCAGCTCTTCAGCTCAAGGCAAGCACTCTACCTCTTGAGCCACAGCGCCACTTCTGGTCGTGATCCTCATATCTCAGCCTCCTGAGTAGCTAGGATGACAGGCATGAGCCACTGGCACCCAGCAAAATTCTTTAATTTTATGAAAGCACCTCCCAGATTTAACTAAAAATTCAAGTAACTGAATTTCTTCTTCTTTGTTTTTAAATGGTGTTGGGGATCCAACCCAATGTCATGTTTTAAACAGGATAAGAAAGTGACCTGCTAATGAGCTATATCCCCAGGCCTCAAGCAGAACCTTGATTAAGTACATTCAGAAATTTCACAGCTTCCACAAAACCACAACAGGTTAATCATACAGAAGTACATGTGTAGGTATTCTGGGCTTGAGATTCACATAAGCTATTACTTCACAGCTCTATTAGAGGCTGGATAGGATTAGAATCCCAAATTCTAAAGTCAGTCCTTAATGTACATAATTTTATGAAATAAGTTCAACCTGGGAGACTCTTTGGAGCACTGTAGAAACATATCTTACCTTAATGCTCTTTATGTGAGATGCTGCCTTCCCAAGAGCCTTTTCAGAAGATTTGTCCAACAGAAACTCAATAACTGCATCTTTGTTATAAAGTCTGCAAAAGTAAGGATCAAAGTATGTAGCAACAAGTGATGTTCAATAACCAAAGGAAAACAAATTAAATGTTAACCCAAAATCACTTACATTTGATAAAGAAATGTCTTGCTTTACAAGTAAAAGTGCCTATGACCTTCTATCAACCCTTATGAACATGTACAAAGAAGTGGTTTAAATCAAGAGGCAAAGGGTAGATTAAAAAAATGAAAAAGGTTTTTCTTTCATACATGTGTTTCTAATGCATTTATAAGATTATTTCTTTGTTGCTTTGTATGTCCCTCCCCCACAGTGTAACCCCCGCTTTCACTATATTTGATGTCAGTATAACTTGTGGAGGAGATGGGGACAAACAAGTTGTTTAAGGATTCAGGTGGACCTGTTGCAACAATGAGAAGTATAAAATGTCATGTCAAAAACGAGCTTTACAATGTCGGTGTGGGGGGGAATGATTGGGTGGGGGGGAAGGGGGAGGCTGGGAAGGGAGGTGAAGGGTAAACAAAGGAGGAGGCTGCAATGCTTGATAAGAAATGTATGCATTATCCTGCCCATGTAATTGTAACCCCTCTGTACAGTATGTTCTCAAATAAAATAAAATAAAATTTAACAAAAATTAAAAAGGTAACCTGAGAAAGGGATTTTAAAACATGGGAAATTGAATGTAAAAAAAAAAGTACATATTTTCACTTTTTTTCAAAAATAAGAACAGAAGATTCAGAACTTCTAGGCACACATTATTGGACTTTAAACTGGCTAAGGCTGGGGGGTATAGTTCAAGTTGGCAGAGCTACAGTACTACCAAGAAAGAAAAAGAAATAGCTAAATCAGCTCCCCTGTTAAACAAGACATACTCTTTCCATACTACCTACCAATCTCTACTGACCCTCATATGGTTCCTTTATGCTTTGTATTTCGAATTTAGCAGAGTTAGAACATGGCCCTTGAGGTTTTGAATCATAGATTGAATAAACCAAATTGATTAGGGGAGTGTAGTTACGTCCAGAAATCGAGAATGAAAACTTTTTCTCAACAGATTTGCATAGGATAATTCATATTTGTAGCCAGGCATCAGTGGCTCATGCCTGTAATCCTAGCTACTCAGGAGGCTGAGATCTGAGGATCTCAGTTCAAAGCCAGCCCGGGCAGGAAAGTCGGTGAGACTCCTATCTCCAATAAACCACTCAGAAAACCGGAAATGGCACTGTGCCTCAAGTGGTAGAGTGTTAGCCTTGAGCTGAAGAGCTGAGGGACAGCGCCCAGCCCAGAGTTTAAGCCCACAACTGACCAAATAAAAAAAACCTCTATGTACACATTAAAATTTCCCTTCAAGATCACCTAATAAACCTATGTTGATTAAAATAAAGCAGCTATACCTGCCAAGTTCACAGGCAACTATTGGTCGTCTTAGGATCTCTTGACTCAGAGTGCAATAGTTCCACTGGGCCACTAACTCAGCATCTTTATCAACCTAATAAAAGAAAACAAAAATAAAATCTTTCAATTAAGTTTCACAACTGAAAACTCCATGGTATACAGCTCTCTATATAAGCTTGATACTATGCTGATATTCTGATACTTAAATCAAACCACTTTTATTTTTATTTATTTTTTTTGGGTCCGGTCCTGCGGCCTGAACTCTGGGCCTAGGCGCTGTCCTTCAGCTCTTCAGCTTAAGGCTAGCCCTCTACCACTTGGGCCATAGTGCCACTTCCGGATTTTTTTCATTTTGCTTATGTGGTGCTGAGGAATCGAACCCAGGGCCTCAGGCATGCAAGGCAAGCGCTCTACCACTGAGCCACCTTCCCAGCTCACCACTTTTATTTTTTAAATAAAACATAGTGAGGCTGGGCATGGTGATATACACCTATAATCCCAACACTCAGGAGACTAAAATAGGAGGATCACACATTTGAGGCTAGGCTTGGCAGATTACCCAAACCCTGCTTCAAACAAACAAACAAAAAAAGCCTTGATGATTATGATGATAATGATGATGTTGGTACTGAGGCATGAATTCAGGGCCTGGGCACTGTCCTGTAGCTTTCTTGCTCAAAGCTAGTACTTTACCACTTAAGCCACACCTACAGTTCCAGTGCCTTGGTGGTTAATTAGAGATAAGAGTCTTATGGACTGCCGGGCGCTGGTGGCTCACGCCTGTAATCCTAGCTACTCAGGAGGCTGAGATCTGAGGATCGCGGTTCAAAGCCAGCCCGGGCAGGAGAGACCGTGAGACTCCTATCTCCAACAAACCACCAGAAAACCGGACATGGCGCTGTAGCTCAAGTGGTAGAGCGCTCGCCTTGAGCTGAAGAGCTGAGGGACAGCACCCAGGCCCAGAGTTCAAGCCCCACGACCGACAAAAAAAAAAAAAAGAGTCTTATGGACTATCCTGCCCAAGCTGGCTTTGAACTGAAACCCTCAGATTTCAGCCTCCTGAGTAGCTAATATTAGAGGTGTGAGCCACAGGGTACTTGGCTAAGCATGAAACTCAGTGATGATGCTTGGGTGGCATGCACAAGGGCCTGGGTTCCATCCCTAGTATAGCAAACAAAACGAAAAACAAGAGTGACAGATAAAGGGAACAAAAACATCATGGGTAATTAATACTGTGTCAAACAAATGCAACATATACAAAGCAACTACCACTTACTAAAAACTGTACAAGTAGCTGGGTGTCAGTGGCTCATACCTATCATACCTATAATCCTATCTACTCAGGAGACTGAGATCTGAGGATTGCAGCAGAAAATCTGTGAGACTCTTATCTCCAATAAACTACTTAGAAAAAAAGCAGGAAGTAGCTCTGTGGCTCAAGTGGTAGAGCGCTAGCCTTGAGGCTCAGGGTCAGCACCCAGGCTGAGTTCAAGCCCCAGGACCAGCAAAAAACAAAAACAAAACCCAAAAAACTGCAAATACTACCATTTGTATTTTAACACTAAATCTAGGAAGGGCATGTAGAACAGAACTTCTTAAGTATTACAAGGAGGGTACTAAAAATTCCAAGTTTCAAATCATGAGCTTGATTAAGATTCTGATGACCACTAAATGTCACTTCATTAGAACAAAGAACACGTTTATCACCCAGGAAATTACAAGAGACTTATGAGTACCGGTCCAGAAACCAGGGGTTAAAAACCAGCACACACATCTACTGGACATTTCTTATTACTTCACAATATGGATTTGAGATGGAAGCTCTACAAGGGGTCGCGCTCTCTTCTGTATTCCCAGTGTCTAGCCCAGAGCTCACGGAAAGCACTATTATTTGCTGTGCTCGACGGAGTGAATAAAAACTATTCTGCTTGCCTAAACATGCCTAGTGTTTACCTTTCCTCTTGTCTACCCCATTTTGACATGTTTCTTGCCCAGCTTTTCAAAAGGAAGCTACTCCCTTTCAGCCCCATCACAAGACACTGAAAGTGAGCTGAGGCCAACAAAACACCACAAAAACTCCACGAACTGGCGAAGGGACCGAAGAAAGTTGAGAATGCCAGCCAGGCTCAAATTCTGGCTCTGCCACTTTGTCCTTCGGGGCCTCGGTCTCCACGTCTGGCCGAGGGCCTGGGCGGTGAGGGTCCCACGTCGCCCACGCCATGTCAGTGAGGGGCGGCCAGGAGCCGTCAACACCGCGGCGGGGAGCCAAGCGAGCGGCCGGCCGGGCCCAGGCCTCGCAGGCCCCGGCCGCCCCCCGCGCCCCCCGCGCCGCCCCCGCGCCGCGCCACCCACCTTCTCGACCTTCTTCGGCCCCTTCACCAGCTCGTGTCTCTTGGGGATGGTGCCCCCGTCGCAGCCCATCGCGAAGCCCCACTCGAGACCAGCAGCAAAAGCTCCACTTCGCCACTTCCGGGATCGCCGGCGAAGGATAAAGCCACCTCCGGCTCCCTGTGATGACGCACCGCCCGTCGCGCAGCTCGCAACCGGAAGAGGCGGGGAGCAAGGCGAGCCCGTTGCCTAGCACCGGGCGCCCCAGGGAAGCGCTGCCAGGAGTTGGGCGTGGCCCGGGATGTGAGCCGCTGGCGCGCGCGCCGCGCCCTCCGAGTGCGCCCGCTGCAGCCGGCCAGGCGCCACCCTTCTTCCTCCCGCCTCCCCGGGATTCCCGCAGGGTGGTCGGCGCTCGCCCACCGCCCCCGTCCCCGGTCGGGCCCCCCAGCAGCTGGGGCTGCACATGGGCACCTCCCAACCCGTTCAGCTAGCTCGTGTGCACCGCGGGACCCATCTGTGGAGCCAACCACCCTGGACCAGCCCGGCCGAGTCCCTGCAGGTTCGGGGCCCCCACGAGCCTCCGACCGGGGCGGGGGCCTTCGGTACGGCCCTGCGTCCTGCTGGCAGTGCGTTATGAAATTCCCCTCATTGGGATATAGTATGTATCTTACTCACTGCCTCCTAAGGCCCAGGTTAGGTGTTTTGTTGTTGTTTTAAGAGGCCGCTATAACTAACAAATGAAACATTTATTCTTATAAGAGATACACTGATGTCTACATTCACTTTTGAAGAGACCAGCTCTATTAGATTATAACGGGAGCAGAACTCCCTTTTATAAGACCTGAAATCCATCATAGTCTACTGTCAGGCTCTTGATTATTTCTTTGTCCCTTTAATCATTATACAAACCAGGAGGAAAGCTCACTGTTGACTAGAAGTAGATTCTTTTCAGAACTGGAAACTGCCACACTGACCTAAGTGAAATGTTTTCAACCTAAATCGATAATAAATCTGCCGCTGGTGGCTCAGGGTTGTAATTTTAGCTACTCAAGAGACTGAGATTTGAGGATTGTGGTTCAAAGCCAACCCAGACAGAAAAATCCATGAGGCTCTTCATCTCCTCCAATTAACCAGCAGGGACCAGGAACTGAAGGTATGGCTCCAGTGGTAGAGCACCAACCTTGAGTGAAAAAAGCATGTGAGACCCTGAGTTAAAGCCCTGGTACCAACACCAAAAAAAGAGGAGGAAGAGGAGGTGGGAGGAGGGAAAGAAAGAAAGAAACAAAGTTGTTGACACAGTTCCTCACTTGGGAACCGTTGCCCATTAAGAAAATAGGTAGATGTGAAAAGTTCCAGGTCTATAGAAGCAGAGTGGATATTACTGTCATCAGTGGGAATTAATTGATTTATCAATAAGTTGGTCTCTCATTGGCTTGTGATCACAATCACCAGAATGAATCCCCAGGGGAGTGGGAACTTTCTGTCCTTTCCAGTTGTACCCCAGTACTTAGAAGAGGGGTTGGCATAGTCAAAGTACATTTCCTCAGTAAACTGAAAAAAGAAAAACAAAAAAGCACAGACTCATTAAGGAGAATTGACAGACCCAGTTTTGCAGCCTTCTCCCCCCTCCTGGCCCCCCCCCCCCCCCCCCCCCCCCCCCCCCCCCCCCGACTGTGAGCCTACAGAACATGTGCACAGGACAGCTGTTGCCAGAACCTTACTTGAAGGCTGAGTCTTTTAACAAAGTCTAACAATGCCTCCGGCCGCATAAAACGGTGTCCTTAACATGACCTCTCCCTCTGCAAGATGACCACTGAAGAAAGCTCAACAACAATGCCTTGTCAGCTGTGCTGGCTGAGGTGGACAGCTGGACTTCTCTCTCTCCTTTCCCTTTTAGATTCATTGGTCTCTTGGCTACTCTGTGCCTCAGACTATACCCAACTAAAGCAGTGTAACTTATCACCATCATCAGTGGCAACTATCTTGGGTTGAGAGCTGGTGCCATGGTAGAAGGCCTGCCTGCATGTATTACCCTTCTTGACACATTGGGTTCTGGCATCTGAGAGGCAGGTGTGTGTCATGGCTGTCTGTTTTCTCTTTCACTGACTTTGTTGAATAAAAGGGATTTTCCTTACATAAGTCCTTGGGGATAACTTTGTCCTGGTCCAGATGTGGACTTGAAGAGAAGGGTGAGGATGGAATGATCAAAGTGGGAGAAATATAAAACACAATCATCTACTAAAACCAGTGTTTCAAGCCAGGTGTTGGTGGCTGGTGCCTGTAATACTAGCCACTCAGGAGATCTGAGGATCTGAGATCTGAGGATCATGGTTAGAAGCTAGTCTGGGAAAAGTTCATGAGACTTTTTTTTTGGTCTGGTCGTGGGGGCCTTAACTCTGGGCCTGGGCACTGTCCCTCAGCTCTTCAGCTCAAGGCTAGTGCTCTACCACTTGAGCCACAGCGCCACTTCCGGCTTTTTTCTTTTTGCTTATGTGGTGCTGAGGAATCGAACCCAGGGCCTCAGGCATGCAAGGCAAGCGCTCTACTACTGAGCCACCTTCCCAGCCTTCATGAGACTTTTATCTCCAGTTAACTTGCAAAAAAGCTGGAAGTAGAGCTGTGGCTTAAGTGGTAGAGCTCCATTCTTGAACAAAAAAAGGCTAAGGGACAGCACCCAGGCCCCTAAGTTCAAGCCCCTGCGCAGACATGCATAAAACAAACAAAACCCGCCAGGCGCCCATGGCTTACACCTGTAATCCTAGCTACTCAGGAGGCTGAGATTTTAAGATCTTGGTTCAAAGCCAGCCCTGGCAGGAAAGTCCGTGAAACTCTTATCTCCAATAAACACCAGAAAACCGGAAGTGGTGCTGTGGCTCAAGTGGTAGCGCACTAGCCTTGAGCTGGAGAGCTGAGGGACAGTGCTCAAGCCCAAAGTTCAAGCCCCACGACCGACAGACAAACAAAACCCATGGTTTCTTTTTGTAATTTGATTGAAACTCTAGACTTTTTGTCAGAGGGTATTTACTAGCACATAGGAAATATTGCATATAGTTTATGCATGTTTGCCCTCATGAGCCTTAGGATTGAGACTTTGAGTCCACCCTGGGCAAAGTTAATGACACCCTATTTCAAAGCACAAGACTCAAACAGAAGAGCTAAGAGTGTGGCTCCCGCAGTAGAATTCATTTCAAGCTCCAGGACCAACAAAAAAATTAGGGCTGGGGATAAAACGAAGTGGTAGAAAACTTGCCTTGCCGAGAGAGGAAGGAAGGGAGTGAGAAGAAAAAGAAGAGAGGCTGCTAACCAGACGGGTGACTCCGCGAGCGCTTGTCACATGCAAAGATCAGTGGCAGCTCGACCACTTCCATCCTCCTGGTGAATTTAACTTAATTGGGGTCAAGCTGTTACCACCACACCATCTACCATTTCCTCTTCCCTTGGTGGAAATGGTAAACAATTCTGGGCTATTTGACACAAATGTTTAGCAAAGAGGTGCCAAGAGCTTAAAAAAAAGATATATTCCATTTTGTTAGATTTTTTTTCTGAAGCAATCATCCTGTGTATTAGTGAATGTTTGCCTAGAAGCATTCTCCTTCAACAAAAAGGGAAGGAAATGACCCCCCCTTTTTTTACTAAGAGCCATTGCCATCATTTTGTACCAACAACATTCCTTGGTTTTTAACTTCTCAGACAAAAAAAGGTGGGGAGGAGGGGTCATGTTAATTACCCACTAGAGAATGTGTCACTTAGGACTGAGAGCGTACAAGGTCCCAGATCACTGCTTTAGTAGTAATTATTTAATAAATACATGCTGTGATCAACATCAATGGAAAAAAGTAATGTTACAGATGCTTCAAAGCTGCTTTTGCTGAGAGGCACAGGCTCCCCACTTAGCACTATGAATGAACAAAAGCTGGAGAAAAAAAATTAGACATCCCAGCCTCCTCTTCATGTCTGTGTCCTTTGCCCTAAACCACTCTCTCTTGCAGTGACTCCTCAGCCATCTTAAAAGTCAGGGAGGCGTAGTCAGGGACCCAGCTACCTGCCAGGCCTTGTAACAAGGCCCCACCCCCATCCACGCAATCCTGAGACTGGACTCTCCCTGCCCCCGCTTTTCATCTATTTAAACTTCATGTCTAGACCCAGAAGATGGCTGAGGACAGGCTGAAGTGCTGTCTTCCCTGGCTGCTCATGCCGCATAGTAAATCTTTCTCTGCCCTTCACCTTGTCTCTTTGGTGTATTTGGCATAGAAGCATGAGTGGCCAGAACGGATGTGTAGAATGCCTGTCCATTGCGCTAAACTTGTATTTCTTGTTAGAAGACAGTCTCCCATGGGTACTGCACATTTCCACACATCTTCTGAGTACAAGACATTTGGTTCCTGGCCATCTTTTCAAAGATGTTGTAAGCAAGAACCTTGGGAGGCAGAGCTGTTTTCGGGAGAGCAGGGGGCAGGTTGGTTGGTTGGTGATATAATAAAGATGGAGCCTCTCTCCAAGGCAAAGGTCAGTCAGCTCTGCTCAGAGCCCATTGTAAGAGGGTGGAGGTTCTAGGCTGAGGGTTTCAAGGCTTGAATAGAAGCCCAGGCATGCACATCCTCAGTGCCTCCTGTGGTTCCAGGGACAAATGGTACAATGGAGAATTGTGAGGAGCTTGAGGAGCTGGAGACAGGGGAGGAGGATGAATGGGGTGACAGCGACCATGATGCATTCATAAACTGGCATGTGGAATCGAAACCCTTTGCACTACAACTTCAGGATAATTTTTGTTGGTGGTGGTGGTCATGGGGTTTGAACTCGGGGCCTGGGTGCTGTCCCTGAGCTCTTTTACTCAAGGCTAGCACTCTTACACTTTGAACCTCAGCTCTACTTCCAGTTTTTGAATGGTTAACTGGAGATAAGAGTCTCACAGGGACTTTTCTGCCTAGGCTGGTTTTGAACTTTGATCTTCAGATCTCAGCCTCCTGAGTAGCTGGGATTACAGGTGTGAGCCACCAGCACCCAGCTAAGGACATTTTTTTTTTTTTTTTGGTCGGTCCTGGGGTTTGGAGTCAGGGCTGTGCACTGTCCCCGAGCATCTCTGTGCTCAAGGCTAGCACTCTACCACTTCAGCCACAGCACCACTTCCGGCCTTTTCTGTGTATGTGGTACTGAGGAATTGAACCCAGGGCTTCATGCATGCTAGGCAAGCACTGTACCACTAAGCCACAGTCCCAGTCCCTAAGAACAATTTTTAAAGAAAGGCTAAAGTTCGTGTTCATGTCAGACTAGCACCTTTAGAACCACCTGATTTCAGGGTTGGCCTTTGGTTGGCTGTGGGAATCCACGAAGGTCTCCACTATTTCCAGAAGGATCAGAGTGGCTGGTTGTGCCTGACTGTAGAAACACTTTGGTGTGGGATGGCTGCTTTACGCTTTGTTCTGACAGCTTGGTAGTTTGATGTGTGCCAGGCAGGGCTGCTTACCTGACTGACTCCTAGCAATGAGCTACACTGGAGACTCTCAGCTACATTTCAGCGGCACTCCTGAGCTTCCCTTGATGGGGTACCATGCGCATGCTCAGAGGTCATTGTCTGGGAGAGGGAGGACGCTGAAGCGTGTCCAGGCTTCCCCAGGTGACCCTTCCCTTTCTGATTTTACTCTGTGTCCTTTCACTGAGTTGAATCATAGCAGTGAGTCTGACTGGACCCGCATCCTGCATGTCCTTCCCTGATGACTCACTGGACCCTGGGGTGGGAGCAGTGGGGGGCGGGGAGGGAGCAAGGAGGTGGGAGGGAGCGGATTCCAGAGTGTCATGTCTTCTCTCAGCATCTGTTAAGGCTTGTTAAGGCTAAAACCTTAGGCAACTCAAAGTTCTGATCAAAGCTGTCCCGGAGTGTGTGTGTGTGTGTGTGTGTGTGTGTGTGTGTGTGTGTGTGTGTGTGTGTGTGTGTGTGTGTAAGAGACAGAGACAGAGAGACTGGATTGTGGGGGACACTCCACTTTGGCTCCCTCCCTCCTGAAGAAGGACATCACCGTGACAGCCATCCTGTTCCTGTGATTACAGAAGGGAGGCAGAAAGCACAAGCCGACGACCTTAGGCTACATAGTTGCTGAATCCCCTAAAACCAACCAGCAGGCAGCGAGTCTGCTCAGCTTAGTCTGGGACCCAGAGCTCACACATGCTCTCTGCTGCGTCCACCACTTTGGGAGTGGTTTTCTTGGAACAGGTCCCAGCTAAAGTGGATCCTGCTGTTCCCAGCTGGAGGCCCGCTAAGGTCTCTGTCCAGCTCACAACGTGGCACCCTCCTTTTTAGTGCTCCTCGGTGATCAGCTCCATAAAAACAGCCAGCCTGCTGCAGTGGACACTTTGAAGGTGCCCATCAAGCTGGGAGGACGGGCCCAGAGCTGGACTTGGCATCGGCTCAGGACATGTGGCCTGGAGATGCTGTTTATAGGGCTGAGGTGCAGGTGAGACATAAGGACCTCACCGAGGAGAGAGACACAATGGTATAACCATAGGGGGGAGCTCAGCAACGCTTCTGTCTGTGCCCACTGATGGGCATCGGCTCCCTGTCTGCACCCCCACTGCACCTCCCACCAAGTGGTGATTTTACTTTCCAGAGATAGCCTAGCACATAAGAACTTGGGTTCTAAGCATTGCATACAGACTTCAGAGGAAGAACTAAAGGATATAGCCAACGCTTTATTTTGGTACCAGACCTTCAACCATGTGGATCCAAAAAAAAAAAAAAAAACCAAAAAAAACACCTTTCCAAGAGAAGGGCTCACTGCAAATGGTGCTTACATTCATGATTATATTTAAATAGTATCATAGATTGCAACAGGTTTGAGAGTGCTGATGTCTGAACATTTTCTAACGGAATAGCAGAAACTTTATCAGCGGAGTGGTTTTGTAGCATGTAACTGCAAAATAAGGTAGGGTAGAACCCAACAGAAGACAGTCTGTGAAAAAGAATATGCATCTTAACTTGGATAAGATAACACAGCAAAAATATAGTTATATATTGGGGCTCAGGTTCTTCAGTGGGTGGTCACATGCTTTGCAGGTGTGAAGCTTGGGTTCAATCTCTAGCAGCACCATTCTCTCTCACTCTCAGTGATAGAAACACAGGCGCATAATTTTTACATGTCTTACAGAATTAATTCACAAATGAAAATAAAAGCTTATTGCATTTTTCTAATGGGTGCAACAGAAAATCATTTGAAAATGGTTCCCTTCTCTTTCCTTCTCCAACTCCATGTTCTTCCTAGTGGCCTGCTATTGTGTGTGTGTGTGTGTGTGTGTGTGTGTGTGTGTGTTGCCAGTCCTGGGCTTGAACTCAGGGCTGGGCACTGTCCCTGAGCTTCTTTTGCTCAAGGCTAGCACTCTACCACTTGAGCCACAGCACCACTTCTGGCTTTTTCTGTATGTGGTGCTGAGGAATCAAACCCAGGGCCTCATGCATGCTAGGCAAGCACTCTACCACTGAGCCATCTTCCCAGCCTTGGGCCTGGTATCTTGTACTTCCATCTACCTCCTTGCTGCACTATGAGTTTTGTACAGGAAAGATGAACTCCAGTCCCCATGAGATGACATTAATTGATACCCAATAAACAAGTGTTGCGTGAATGAATGTAAACCGAGCGCACATTTAACTACTATAAAAAGTGGCATCCATGATGTCATCTCAAGCACTGACCCATGTAACCAGTCAAGGCCCGCTCTACTTCACCAAGTCATGACCTTGGCCTTGACTCTCCTGGCTCCCTTGGGGCAAACTCCTTGTGTGTGTTTACCACTCAGGGGTGATCCCAGCTCTGGGCACGGTAGCTGTTGGCTTCTGGCCAGGTCATGGAATGAAGCTTAACCGAGAGTGAGCCTCGGAGAGAAAGAGGAGCCGCACTTCAATCCAGCGTCCCCCTGAATTGCTGCACGTGGTGCTCCAGCCTCTGGGCCTCTGCCCGGAGGTGCTCCAGGGCTGCCGGGCTGGGGTGCTGGAGCACCGCGCTCTTGGTGGCCAGCGCCAGGTCCCTGAGCAGCCCACAGAGGTAACTGCTTCTGCAGAGGATCTCATGGTGCGCATCCTTCTCCCGGGTCTCCGCACACAGCGTGTCCACCAGCTTCTGCCCGGCCGTGATCACCAGCTTGCTCTGAGAGATGAAGACCTCAGGGGCTGGGCTGCTGTGGAGGCTGCTGGCAAACACACGGACGGCTTTGAGGAGCGCCCCAAAATACAGCCGGCAGTGTTCAGAGAGGCGGATTTTCCTCTCAAGGGTCTGCTGACTCAAGGGTTGGGGCACAAGAGAGCTAGGACCCTGAGGAAGAGGAAGAGGAAAAGCGGTAAGGTACAGACGGATGAGGAGGCTGTGGTCGCCTTCCTCTTCCTGTGGTTGCTCAATCTGCAAGAACTTTTATGACAACGTGCGCAGTCTGGTTAGGGAAAACTTGATACTACAACATTTGTCCAAGAAATTAATGTTGATGTTTGCAAAGTCCTGCTACAGATAATCCTGCAGATAGACATTTGTATTATATATTATGTATTGTAACACACACGTATAATTTTTTTTTATCAGTTGTGGGGCTTGAGCTCCCAGTGTGAGTATTGACCCAGAGCTCTTTTTGCTCAAGGCTAGCGCTCTACCACTTTGCGTCACAGCTTCACTTCCAGTTTTCTGGTGGTTCATTGGAGATAAGAGCCTCACAGACTTTTCTGCTGGCTTTAAACCATGATTTCAGATCTCAGCCTCTCGAATAGCTAGTATTACAGGCATGAGCTACCAGTACCCAGCACACGCATAAAACTTTACTCAGCCCTTTCAGTAAATCAGAGAAACCTCTTCTAAAGAGCATATTGGCAATGAGTGTATTTTATCTTTCAGCCACATGGGAAAGGAAACAGATATGCAATGAATACCTACAATCCTAGCTACAAGGGAGGCTTATGCAGGATGACCAAGTCCAGTCAGGCCTGGGCAAAAGCAAAAGGAGGCTGAGGGTATTGCTCAAGAGGAAGCATTTGCCTAGGCAAGTGTGAGGCCTTGAGTTCAAGCCCCAGGACAGTCTCTTGTCTACACCCGCCCCCCCCAAAAAAGTTCATTTGATAATAAGGCTTTGTCAATTGTGTGTGTGTGTGTGTGTGTCTGTGTGTGTGTGTCTGTGTGTGTGTGTGTGTGTGTGTATGCTGATACCAGGGCTTTGTGTTCTTGCTTGGCTTTTCTGCTCAAGGCCAGCACTCTACTACTTGAACCATGCCTACACATCTAGCTTTTTGGTGGTTAATTGGCAATAAGACTCTTACTTTCCTGCCCAGGCTGGCTTTGAACCACAATCCTCAGATCCCAGCTCCAGAATAGTTAGGATTATAGACCTGCACCACCAGGTACCCAGCTAACCAAAAACTTATTTTCACAAAATTTTCCTTCTGGAAAATGGTATCATTGTCTCCCCAGAGCCAGGCGTATTGAAGGATACCCAGCATCTTAAGGAAGTGGCAAGCAGGTAACAATCCAAAGCTCCTTTGTGATTTTTTTTTTTTGTCTGCTGTGGGGCTTGAACTCTAGGCCTGGGCACTGTCCCTCAGCTCAAGGTGAGTGTTCTACCACTTGAGCGACAGCACCACTTCCAGTTTTCTGGTGGTTCATTGGAGAGGAGTCTCATGGACTTTCCTGCTGGACTGACTTTGAACTGTGATCCTCAGGTCTCAGCTCGGATCTCCTGAGTAGCTAGCATTACAGGTGTGAGCCACCGCCACCCGGTCCTTCTTGATTTTTTTATTTACCCTTTTGTTGTTGTTGTGCTAGGAGTTGAACCCAGGGCCTTTCACACGCTAGGGCAGGTGCTGTACCACTGAGCTCCACTCAAGCCTCCCTTTGCAGTTTTATGAGTAAGGGAAATGTCTCAGAGCAGGAGCTGCAGGATGGCTGCAGGGGCCATCCAGTTAGCAAGTCACGAGTCTGAAGCTCCAAGTCAATTGGCTAAGTCAGAAACTCTCTTTCCCTTCCCCTCTGCCTCCTCTCATTTGTCGGTGGACTCCTGGAGACAGGGCCAGGCAGGGGGTGGTGTCAGAAGAGGTCTTGTCACCAGGGCTGGTGCGTTTGGAAGGGAGGAGGGCGGCATACTTTGGAGATGTACATTTGTTATTAGGATTTCATAGGGAACATGGAAAATGAAAGCAATGAGTGTTTTTTAGTGGAAAGTGAGAAAAGGTGAGGTGTGGGTGGAAATGGAATTGTATTGAAAGCAGAGAGGATAAGGTCGCGGCTAGAAGCAGGAAGAACCAAGAGCCAGATACTAGACTGTCAGCCTCTCCACTTGAAAATAACTGCTACAGCGGCCATCCTAGCTATTCAGGAGGCTGAGATTTGAGGACCATGGTTCAAAGCCAGCCTGGGAAAAAAAATCCCTGAGATGTTTATCTCAATTAACTGCCAGAAAACTGGAAGTGGAGCTGTGGTTCAAAGTGCTAGAGTTGCTAGCCTTGAGCAGAAAAGCTCAGGGATAGCCCCCAGGCCGTGAGTTCAAGCCCCATGACCACCACCACAAACAGCAAAATCAACTACAGGCAAATAAACATTGAAGGTGGTGTCCACTCCCTTACGAGGAAACACTGAAGGTCTGATTCGGGTGGTGAAGCACTTGCCTAGTGAGCCTGAAGCTTAGATTCAATCCTCATTACTGCAAAAGAATCATGTACACCTATAAAAATTAAAATTTTATTCACATTTCTAGAATGTGCAGTCCTAAGATTTGAACTCAGGGCTTCAAGCTTGCTAGGCAGGCATTCCTAGGTAGGCTTGGATGAAAGATTTCAAAAATCCTTTCTGATCCTATTTGCAGAGATAAAACGGAAGTCCAAATATTTCAAGGTGAAAAAAAAAAAAAAAAACCATTGAAATCTGCTGATCTATTTGCCCAGATACTAAGATCTTACTCCCTAAAAAACCATTTGATCTAGAGGCTTATGCCCTTGAATTTTATTTTCTGGGAAATGGAGCTGCTGTTTTCCCAGAGCCCTGGGTTTATGGAGGGAGAATCCCAGCCCCTTCCCTGACACGCCCCTGTCCGGGCACCCGGTGGGAGGCCCTGTTACCCCTCAGAACCCGGAACTCACCTGCCCACTGGTGTCCATTCCACTCTTCTTCCCCAGTTCAGTGGAGAGTTCACTTTCCTTTTCCTTGGGAAAGGGACTCTGTGTGCATGTCTCATGCTGGGGGCCGGCATTTGGGATTAATTGCACGAGCTCTTCTTTTTGACCGTTCTGAGTGAAAAGGAGCCTCGCGTTGGCAATGACAATGGAGGCGAACTTCTTGACATCTTCTGGAACTATCCGAGCCACCATGACAAACCTCTCAAGGTCATCAGAGCTGTTCGGGACTTGATCCGTGCCAAGAATGTCCAGAGACCACTTGTAGCTGTCTAGGCTTCCCTTTGCTTCCAGCAGGATCTGGTAGGAGTTGGAGATGGTTTGGAGCTGATTTTGAATTCTAGCCTGCAGATGATGGTCTGTGAGGTGGCAGGCCGACCCACGAACGCCTTGCGCAAAATCCAGAAATTGCCTTAAAGATTCCTCGACGTGGCCAGCGGCCTGGCGGATGGCGTGGACGTGGGTCTCCAGAGAGTCTCTGAACCTCCACTTCCTATTCACGAAGAGCAGCAGGCCTGCCGCAGAGCCGACCACCTGGTGCTGCAGGGCCATCGCTGTCTCCTTGGCCGTGTCGGGATCCAGGTCCAGGGCGAGCTCTGAAGAGGAGCTGCTGGAGGAGTCAGCTGACATGGAGGAGCAGGAAGACATGACACTCGCCCTGCTGCTGTCTGAGCTGGAGACGGATAACCGGTGGGGCTCGTGGGACAGGGAGGTTGTCGGCCGGGAGAACCAGGACGAATCGTGGCCTGGGGGAGTCTCCGGAGCCTGCTTGGCTTTGCCCCGCTCACTTCCGGGCTGGAGCACACCTGACAAGGCCTTAGGGATGGCGTAAATGTTGGGCGTGGTGTTCTGCTGCTCCACCCGGGGCACCAGAAAGCTGGACGGTACCTTGTAGCTGACGCCGGCCTCTGACCGGAGCGAGTCCCGAGGCGCTGCGCAGGGGTGAGGAGAGACGTCTGGGAGGCTGGATTTTTTCTGCCTGAGCATGTTGTCGCCGGGCTGTGGGGGGACACTCCTGGCACGGCTGCTGGGGGGGTTGGGGACTGGAGAGAAGGAAGCGGGGCCCGCACGGGGCTCCACTTCTGCCTGCGGGCTGGGTAAGGATGGGCTTGTCACACTGGCACTTCGGGGAGACGGGATGTCGTAGGTCCGTGCTGGTTTCTGAGGGTTTGGTAACGTGTGGCAGCTGGAGCTCCCCACAGCCGCGGCTGCTGTCAGGACGATCCCGGGCTCCTGGGGAGGGAGACATGCACGGCTGCTCAGGGGAGTGGCCATAGCAAGAAGCCTCGGTGCTCAGTGGAGTCTGGCTGCCACCTCTGCGCCCCACGGGGCGCCCGCTCAAGGCTCTTCCTTCCTTTTGTGCCTCTGTCTCTCTGCTTCTTCCATGACAGCCCTGTCTTACTTACCTGTCACCCCCCACCCCCCAGCTCAGAAGACTTATACACTGTATTTTATTTTCCCCAAATGGGTCCTTCTGCTCCAACCGTCTTTCCAACCCTTCCTTTTCCATCTAACAAACTCCTACACAGCCCTCACGAAGCCTGCTGAAATGCCGCCCCTTTGTAAGGTTTCCCCAGTAGCCTCGAGGGACTGTGTTTGCGGGCCTTGTGTGGTTGGAGCCAATGTGGTTGAGTCACACAAGCTTCAAGTGAGATCTTTGAATCCGGTACTGCGGCTTAAGCTCTGGAATGCCTCACACAGGCGCCTGTCGGGTGAGGGGTGGAGACTCCAACCATTTCCCTCCCTCCTCTGCCACTTTTACTTCCTGGTCACCAACAGTAGAATGTCTTTGCTGTACCATGCACTTCCAGTGTTAGTTTGCTAGGAAATGCTCCCCTCTCCTGGGCTGGCTTGAGTGATAGAATGACTGCCTAGAAAGTACAAGGCTCTGAGTTCAAATCCCAGTATGACCCCTCCTCACCAAGGAAAAAAAAAAAAGAAATGAAATGACCCTCACCACTCCTAGCTCCTATATTGGCCACTTAGTCTCTAGCTTGTGGCACTATTTTGGGAAGTTCTGGAAACTTTAGGGGATAGATCCCTAGCTAGAGAAAGTAGGTCCCTTGGTGGCATGTGGGGGGGGGGAGTTGGGGGGGTCGGGGGGGGGAACAGGCATCTTGTCTCTGACTCCATCTTGGCTCACTCTGTCTGCTTCCTGACCACCGTGAGGTGAGTAGCTGGTGCCACACCCTCTCTCAGCCAGGATGCTCTGCCCGGGAGCAGAGGACCAACACACTGTGGACGGATTCTTTCTAAACAGTTAGAAAAGTAAGTACCTCCTGCCTTGAATTTGTTGATCACAGTGGGGCACAGGTGGCTGATAGGCCCACCATGACCAGTGAAGCCCCCCCCCAGGCTCAGCAACCAGCCAACCCAACATGGGCTGAACCCTGTGAACCTTGTGAGCTGTTTGCCTCAGCCATGGAAGCTAATAACATTTCCCAGAGGACGCTAGATTTGAGGGCCTCGCGCCTCCGTGTGGATGCATCCATACTCACGCTGACGTGGCTGGCCGGGGGGTGGAGGGCGGCCTTCTGGGGGCTGGCTGGTACGTCGTACAATGGCTGCTTCTCCGGCTCCTAGGAAAAGATCACGAGGGAAACAGTTCTGATTTTTTCTCAGCAATGGTGGCCAGCACAAACTGTCCACACCCCAGTGGTTTCTCCAGAGGAAGATGCAGGTTTCTAAACACCCTTTGGGGCTCTCAGTCCTGGAGCTCTTCAGAAAGACATCTTTGAGCTGCATGGATGACCTTTAGCAATGCACTTGGTGCTTTCGAAAGTGCCTTTCTCACTGACGATAGAGAAAAGCCATGGGGCTCACTGCAGCGCAAACAGAGGGAGGTAGGCCTTAACACAGAACGACACCAGAGAGCGTGGGACTGGACCTAATGAGTCTGCATTTTTGGTGTGTATTTTTCCTGGTAGCACATTCTGCCTTTCACTCGTGTTCACCTGAAAATATGTCTTGACTGCCTATGAGCTACTAGGCACTAAGCCAAATGGCATCATATGCCTATAGTAATGATAACAAAAAAGGGGGGGTTGTTTGAGCTGGACACCGGTGGCTCACACCTGTAACCCTAGCTACTCAGGAGCATGAGATTTGAGGAGCCCAGTTTGAAGCCAACCCAGGAAGATAAATCCAGGAGACTCTCATCTCCAACTAACCAGCACAAAAGGTAAAAGTAGAGTGAAAAATTAAGGGACAGCATCCAGGCCCTGAGTTTAAGCCCCAGTACTGGCACACACAAAAGAAGGTCTGTGGGGTAAGATGGAGGAGAAGGATGGAAGGGGTGACTTTGTTCAAAATGTACAGTACTCTTACCCTGACTTATGGAAGTATAACTTCTTTGTAAAACTACTTATTAACATTTTTAAAGAGGGTTTGCTAGGCACCAGTGGCTCACGCCTGTAATCCTATCTTCTTGGGAGGCTGAGATATGAGGATTACAGTTCGAAGCCAGCCTGGGCAGGAAAGCCTATGAGACTTTGATCTCTAGTGAAAACTACCAAAAGGAGCCAGGCACCAGTGATTCATGATTGTAATCCGTGAGACTCTAATCTCCAATAAGCTACTCAGAAAAAACCAGAAGTGGCACTGTGGCTCAAATGGTAGAGTGATAGTCTTGAGTACAAAGAAGCTTAGAGACAGTATCCAGGCCCTGAGTTCAAGTCCCAGGACTGGCAAATAAAACCCTAACCAACCAACAAAACAAACAAAAATTACCAAAAGGCCAGACATGGACCTATAACTTAAGTGGTAGAACACTTGGCTTGAACAAAAGAAGCTCAGGGACAGTGCCCAGGCCCTGAGTTTGAGCCACAGGACTGGCACACACACACAGAAAAGATTTGGGTGACTGATTTGACAAACTTGAGGACCTGCTAAGAACCAGGCACTGCGTTTCTTTTTTTTTTTTTTTTTGCCGGTCATGGGGCCTGAACTCTTGGTCTGGGCACTGTCCCTCAGCTCTTCAGCTCAAGGCTAGTGCTCTACCACTGGAACCACAGCGCCACTTCCGGCCTTTTCTGTTTATGTGGTGCTGAGGAATCGAACCCAGGGCCTCATGCTTGCAAGGCATGCACTCTACTGCTGAGCTACCTTCCCAGCCCCGGCACTGCGTTTCTTAAAGACATGACTGCTACTGCCCGCTCAAGCTCCTTTGGTGCCTGTGACGCAAATATGTTAAATAATGTACTATATTAGATGATTAATGTGAATAGCAATCAGGAAATATTAATTGTATAATATAGTACAATGTTAAGACTGGGTCAAGTATTGTTAAGGATTTTTTTTTTTTTTTTGGTCAGTCGTGGGGCTTGAACTCTGGGCCTGGGCGCTGCCCCTCGACTCTTCAGCTCGAGGTGAGCGCTCTACCACTTGGGCTACAGCAGCATTTCTGGCTTCTTCTATTTATGTGGTGCTGAGGAATCGAACCCAGGGTCTCATGCATGCAAGGCAAGCACTCTGTCACTGAGCCACCTTCCCAGCCCTGTTATTTTTTTAGGCCTACCGATGTGGCTCAAGGCTAGACTGCTTGCTTAGAATACTGAGTCCAGCACTACAGAAAAAAAAAGTGTGTGTGTGTGTGTGTGTGTGTGTGTGTGCTGGTATTACGGCTTGAGCTCAGAGGCTCTTGGATTTGTCTGCCATGCTGGGTTTCAAACTTGACGCTCAGATTTTAGCCTTCTGAGTAGTTAGGATTATAGACATAAGCTTCCATGCCTGGCATGATATTGTTGTTGTTGTTTTAAAATAAATGCATGTATGTGCATATACATGCACATAATAAAATACGTATTATAAAGTAAAAGTAAGATTTCAAAAATATCTGCGCCGGGCTCCTGGGCACGAGGGTGGTGACGCAGTTAGTCATGAGTGGTGATGTTGTCCTGGGCAGGAGAAGTTCTACCCCACTGAGGACTCCACTCTAGGAAGGTGAATGCAGTGTCTTATGACTCAGCACTCAGCTCTGGGGGAAGCAGTGCTGCTCAAGAAGACTCACCTTAAGCGTTGAGTGGACCCGGCTCTGGGCAGGCATGTCGTACACCTGGGAAGGCTGAGTTGGCAGCCAGGCCCTGGTGGGTCTGGGAAACACAAAAAGGGCCTTGGAAAGAAAAAGAAGGGAGCTAAGCGAAAGGACATGTTACACTGGTTACCACTGTACCTTCAAAGGACGCCCCAGGCAGCAGGGTCGGCCAGGCAGACACTGCATTTGCCAGTACCACTGGTGGGCAGATCCCTCCCTGTGGAGATGAGAGCAGGACACTGTGGGGGGTCTCATGGAGGAGGGCCGGCTTCCTCCCGGGGTGGACCATAGCTGCCTGTGTTACCTCGCCTGGGAAGCAGGTTAGGATGCACCGGCTTTGGCTCCATGCTATGCTTCCAACTGCTGAGAGGCCCCAGGGACCTGCTGTATAAGTAAGCTTGCTCAATGATTCTAAGGACAGAGAGACTGGGTCTCTGACACTGAGCTATTCATATATTCACCTAAAACTTTGTTTTTGTTTTTTCTTTTAGCGCTTCTGGGGCTTGAATTCATCACCAGGCAGGTGCCACTCCACTGAGTCATACCCCTGATCCCTTTCTGCAATTGGTTAACTTTGAGATATGGACTAGCTTCCTGCCCAGCTGAGCACCTAGGCCACAATCTGCCTATTTATGCTCCCCAGGAAGGTAGGATGGCAGGTTTAGATCACTGTGTCCTCAGAATGGCCTTGAACCATGGTCCTCTCTATCTCTGCCTTCTAAGAAACTAGGATTACACATGTTAGCCACCAGCACACAGATCATCTAAAGCTGCCAGAACAGTAGCTGCCAGCCAAAGTCAGGCAGAGCTGACTTTCCAAGTACACAATGGAGGAACTAACAAGGTCTATAGGAAACAGAACGTTCTGCTTAGGTGTGAGAGAAGATTGGGAAGTAGGAGGTGTTCAGAGAAACTGTGAGTGACAGATTTTGCTGGAATGAGTGGGAAGCAGAAGAGATGTTGACAGGGGAGTGAGTGCAGGCAGGAGAGGGGCAGAGTGAAAGGGACACAGATGTAGGTGGTCACGGAGAGGAGCTGCAGGACTCACTGTAGATTTACATGACTAAAGACCTAGTTCTGGGGAGAACCCACTCAGCTACAGCACTGAGCCTATGGAGTATGAGCTTATGAGGTGGAAGGCAAGGCTGGTTTGATTGTGGAGCTCAGAGCTGCCAATTCTATGCTACAGGGGCAGCTGTGGCAGCCCAGATAGAAACCTGAGTTATCTGGTGAACTTTTTCTTTTGGTCAGTCATGGGGCTTAAACTCAGGGCCTGGGCACTGTTCCTGAGCTCTTTCACTCATTCTACCACTTTGAGCTACAGTGTCATTTCTGGTTTTCTAGTCGTTAATTGGAGATAAAGAGTCTCATGTACTTTTGTGCCCAGGCTGGCTTCAAACCACAATCATCCTCCTGAGTAGCTAGGATTATGGGCGTGGGCTATAGTTGCCTGGCCTTTATTTAGTGAACTTCAACTCAGATTCTCATGCTTCTATCTTAGATCTTCGAACTAGAATATCACTGGGCAAGGCTTCGGGGTGTGTGTGTGTGTGTGTGTGTGTGTGTGTGTGTGTGTGTGTGTGTGTGTGTGTGTGTGTGTGTGTGTGTGTGTGTAAGCTGAAGGCTGCTGGCTGCCAGGGACTTATTATATATAAAGTGAAAGGAAGTTGGGTTCCAGTATGATTCAGCACAGGCTGGAGAACAAGATGAGCTGGGAAGACTCAGTTTCTGAACTCCAGCACTGGGAGAATGTAGCTTCTGTCTGAGGTCCAAGGAACCTGTCATTGAGTAGGGGATTTCCAAGTTGGCTCACAGAGGTGAGAGGGAGTCAGGATGATTTAAATGTGGACAGGAAGGAGGCAGCTCAGATGTAGGAGAAGCTCCTGAGGACCAGACCAGAGTCCTTTTATCATCAGTGTCTCCAGGACCCAGCACAGGGATGGCGCAGTGAAGGGCCAGCATTTGTTTGTTTTGGGTGAATGAATGTGGCTAGTTTGAGATGGGAGCAATTAGCCAGTCTGGCTTCACCAGGCTGCACCCACAGGCATGGCTAGCACAGGTATGGGGCCAATAATTGGCAGCTCCTTTCTTCCTAGCAAAGGAAGCTGGGTGTGTAAAAACCTGGGTTCTGGGAAGCAGGGCTCTCTGAAGTGCCCTGGTTAAGAAGGAAACATCCCACATCTCCCTGGAGAGCCTGAGTCTTGTGCACAAAGGAGCAGACTCCCCCAGCGCCAGCCTTCCATACCTCTGTCTCCCCTTTGTGCAGCCTGGGCTGCTGTTTGTCCCCTTTGAGACTATCGCAAAACAGCGTTGGCTATATTTATTCCTCTCATCCCATAACAACACCATCCTTTCCTCTGAGAGATGCTTCCAGGTTCCTGTGTTCTGGAATCTTCCTTATTATAGCCCATGACCCTGACTCTGACCTTGGTGCTTCTATGCTGATTGGCCCAGGCCATCAATGGCTCCCGTTACATTTTGAGTTGAGTCCTCTCCCCTAAACATGGCCAAGACATCATATACTACCAAGCCCAGGGACCACCCAGTACAGTGTGTTCCTGACTACCAGTGCTACCCACCCTCCCATCCATCCTCCACCCGTCCCGACACACTAGATCTGCCCTGATGCAGACTCTCCTCAAATGCTGCCCTGCCTCTTTCCCTCCCTCAGGACTTCAGGCCCATGTCATTCACCTGGCTGCCCGGGTACACTGTGCTTGCCTACAAGAACACCTACAGAACCCAGGGACTTTCCTGAGGGTGGCATTTCAGACCGAATGATGCCACTTCAAACATGCCTAGTGCTTCTTGGAAAAACGTAGGCTTGGGGGTGGAGGTGGGGAGGGACCATCAGTTAAGGAACATGTATGAGAAACGGGGTTTCAAAAGGGAGCAGAAATCCCAGGTTAGGAACTAGTGGGTCTAAGAACAACTTCACCAAGAGATCTTACCCCTGATGGGGACTTCAATCAAAATTGATTATGTTTCTTATGTGGTCATTTCTGTAGTTTTGGTTTTAAGTCACGCCTGTCTATTATATTAAGGAAGTTGAAATAAAAAGTAAAACAAAGCTGAGGTTCATGGCTGCCCTAGTGGGGAAGTGGCAAAGAAAGAGGGGAGACTTGGGTGGAGGAGACCTGGTTTTGTTCAATGTCTCGATTTATACTAGAGGCTGAGCAATGCTCTTAGGATCTGAAGGTGAGTTTAACGAAAAGCTCCATAGAGCTGAGCCCAGTGGCTCATGTTTATAATCCCAGCTACTCAGAGGAAGAGATAGGAAGGATCTTAGTTGGGAGTCAGTCAAGGTAAAAAGTCTCCCTCATAAAAGCTGAGTGTGGAGTGGGGCATTGGTGGCTCACACCTGTAATCCTAGCTACTCAGGAGACTGAGTTCTAAGGATCGTGGTTCAGAGCCAGCCTGGGCAGAAAAGTCCACGAGACTTTTATTATCAATTAACCACCAGAAAACTCAGTGGTGCTGTGGCTCAAAGTGGTAGAGTACTAGGCTTGAACAAAAAAATTTAGGGATAGCACATAGGCCCTGAGTTCAAGCCCCACAACTGACAAAAAAAAAAAAAAAAGCTGGGTATGGTAGTACATATCTGTAATCCCAGCTGGGCAAGAAGTGTAAATAAGCAGAGGGAAAAGAGAAGAGGTTGCAGAGGAGAAAGGATGTAAGGTAGAGTAGAAGGGAGGATGGGAAGGAGGGAGAGAAAAAGAAAAGGAAGAAACAGGAGAAAAGCAAAATCAAATCCATCGTAGGGGCAGGTGGGAGAGACTTGGAAGAGAAAAGCCAGGGAAGTCCCTGGAGGTTTCTCCTTCCCCCAGGAGCTGCTTGGTGGCAGAGAGTCCCTGAATTCCCCTCCCTGGCTGTGGTTTTTCTTGGTTTCTGTAGGGCAGAAGCCCCCATTGCCATGGTTTGTGCCAAGTCCAGCTCTTAACAGCTGGTGCCCTGTGCTTCATGCTCAATGCTGCTTCGGTGCTACACCCATCTTCCCATCCCACCAGCGCCAGCCCTGGAGCTGAAAGTGGGGTCTTGGGGCGTGTGGCTTCGTTCTTCCATGTTTGCTGAGGTACCTGCAGGAGCCCGGCACTGGGATGGGTCCTAGGGACACTTTCACCTTCCAGGGAGAGGAGATAGCCTCTGGTAGATTGTTTTCTTTAATAGTTTTGGGAAGAAGTTGAAATTAACTTCAGCTCCTGTGGCTTGTCCTTGAAAGACACACTGCCAAGGTCCAGCACGAGTCAGCGGCTTGAGCATCTGCCCATCTGGCTGTGTGTTCCAGAAAAATCGAGGCAGACTCTCTCAGCTTCCTCCTGGCATCTGGAGCTGGCGTCAGGAAATAGAAGTTTTGGGGTTTTTTGAAGGGATGACTCTGGGTGGAAGGTAGCGTGTTAGGAAACAGGAAGTGGCACGTTCGGGGCCTGCTGCATGTCAGGGGCATGGTCTCTCCACCAGGAATGCAGACCGTGCCAAGGCCTCTGCCAGAGCATGGAAAGCAGAGTGGCAGATGGCAGGAAATGCCATCCGTGATCAAGCAATTCACGCCTGCTCTCCATAACAGCATGCCAGCGAGGGTAGGGCAGGCTGATTATCTGCCCAATTTCTTCTGTGCATGTGTGTGTAGGGGGAGAGGAGGTATGCATGCACCTGCCAGGATTCAGACTTGAATTCTGGGTCTGGGTGCTGTCCCTCACAGTTTTTAGGTTAAACCACAGCTCCACTTCCAGCTTTTTGGTGGTTAATTGGAGATAAGAGCTTCATGGATCCATAAGAGTTTTTAGGCTGGGTTCAGACCTCCACCCTCAGATCTCAGCCTCCTGATCAGCTAGGATGACAGGCAAGATCCATTGGCCTGCTTTCTTCTTGTTAATTCCGCTCGTTGTTTTTTAAGTTGCCATTGTGCATTTACCAAGTGCTTCTTCTTCTTCATTTTCAAAAAAACTGATGTTATAAACATTACAGATATTGTAATCAACTCTTGACTCTCTTTGGTTTATATTTATTGAGCACCTACTCTACACCAGGTGTGATGCAGGAACTTCGGGACACAGGACTGAATAAAATAAAGGTCTTTATTTCCTGCTTTCTTCTTCTTTCTCTCTAATCAGTTCCACTGCCCTGAGAGGAATCTAGGGGTTCATCTAGATCTTTCCTATGTGTGAGAAGTGTGGGGGAGGGTGCATGTCCGCATCCACATCACTGTGCATGCACATTTTTTTTTGAGGTTTGTTTGTTTGGTCCTTGATTGTTGAATTGCTCTTTCCCCTTAGAAACACCTCATAGAAACAATTCCTAGCCGGGCGCTGGTGGCTCACACCTGTCATCCTAGCTACTCAAGAGGCTGAGATCTGAGGATCTCAGTTCAAAGCCAGCCCGGGCAGGAAAGTCTGTGAGACTCTTATCTCCAATAAACCACTCAAAAACTGGAAGTGGCGCTGTGGCTCAAGCAGTAGAGGGCTTGCCTTGAGCTGAAGAGCTGAGGAACAGAGCCCACGCCCAGAGTTCAAGCCCCACAACCAAAAAAGAAAAAGAACCAATTCTTTTATCACACCTGCGTTGTAGAGTTCACTGTGCCATAGGCTCAAGCTTTTGTAGCCAGTCCCCTGCTCATATATATGCAAGCATTTCTTGAACACACATTACGCTATTCCGATGGAGACAGGAGGGTCAAGAAAATTCAGGCCAGGGCTGGGAAGGTGGCTCAGTGGTAGAGCGCTTGCTTCACATGCATGAGGCCCTGGGTTCGATTCCTCAGCACCACATCAGCAGAAAAAAAAGCCAGAAGTGGCGCTATGGCTCAAGTGGTAGCGCACTAGCTTTGAGCTAAAGAGCTGAGGGACAGCGCCCAGGCCCAGAGTTCAGCCCTCACGACCGACAAAAAAAAAAAGAAAAAGAAAGTTCAGGCCAGCCTGGACTACAAAACAAGTTCAAGGCTAATCTGGGCCATGTAGCAAAATCCTATCAAAAACAAAAATAATAACCAACCCCCCACTTCCCCGGCAAACCTAAAGATGGTATGGTGGCTGTGCCTCCATACCTAGGTTAATACATGCTTTGTGTGCATCTATCTGTGTGATGATTCAAGAAGGAAAGTTTGGGGATGGAGGGAGTGTGTGTGTGTGTGTGTGTGTGTGTGTGTGTGTGTGTGTGTGTAAATAGAAACTCAACCTGCTTCATCACCGGTGGCCGTAGTGAGCCGCAGTGTGCTCACACATCATGGCTCCACAGAGCCACCCACAGGCTACGAATAGGCCAGGTGTGGGGAGCCGGCCAATCACAGGATGACAGGGTATGAAGGGACGGGCCAGGCTTGGTGAGCCGGCCAATCACAGGATGACAGGGTGTGTGAAGAGACACTGGGCCTGAGCACCAGCCTGTCTTTCCTGGGCACCTACACTGGCCTTGTCCTCACAGCGGAGCTGTGGGCCAGTGGTGACAGGAGGGGAATGGCTGTCCCCACCGGCCAGCCCTGTCATGGGGAAGGATGCTCACCTGTTCGGGGAAGCTGAGAGTCTTTTCACAGATGGCCCTGGCCTGGGACGGTGGCTCAGGAAGTACATAGACCTGGGCGGTGGGCAGCGGAGGCCCCTCCACCCAGCTCTTCATGGGCTCGTACACAGGGCCGGGCCGGAGAGGGGGCCGTGGGGTGGGCACCTCGTAGGTCCCTTCTGAGCCAGCGAGGTCATTCTCCAGGCCCCTCAGGAATAGGGGGCAGGGCCTGTCTGGGGGGACCTCCGGGAGGATGAGGAGGCGGTTGGCGGGGGCCAGGCCTTGCCTCCCGTGGAGCAGACACTTCCACCAGCCCTCGCTTTCTGGCACATTCTGCTCCAGCACCATCAGGATATCTCCCTTGGAGAAAGCCAGCTCGTCGCAGCAGTCAGGGCGGTTGTCATAAAGAGCTCTGGCCAGCAGCATCTGGGGTGGTGGCAGGGACAGCAAGCAGGGTCATTACCATTGCCAGCACTCCCCACCCTGCCTGCCACTCAGGGTCTACCACGCGCGTCCACTGTGCATGTTCACAGCCTCTCTTCTCTTTGCATTTCTTCCTGCCCAGACTCTCTGGCTCTGGCTCTTCCCTCGAGGGACTCCTTCTCGCCCGTGAGATCTCAGGTGAAAAGTTTTGCTTGTGCCCTGAGACCAGGTGTGGCAATTTTCCCCAATGCCTCCTCAAGGCCCTTTTTAAAAAATCCACAAATGTCATGGGCCTGGAAGTTATGTTTTTGAGTGTGGCATAGCCCATAGTAGGGCACACTCTGGTATGTACCACAAGTGTATCATCTCTGCGCTTCAGTTTCCTCATGGATAATATGAGGATAATACCTAGCTCAAGTGGCTATCAAGAATTAAAGGGACTGATTGTGTGTGTGTGTGTGTGTGTGTGTGTGTGTGTGTGTGTGTGTGTGTGTGTGTGTGTGTGTGTGTATGTGTAGGAACCACCTCTTGTTTCTCTGCTACTCTCTACCCAGCATCAGGCACAGCTACTTAGCAGAAGCTCAACAAATGTTCATGCATGAATGAATGAATGAGCACGCAGGAGGCTAATGATTTTCTGTGGGGTCAGAGATAGGTACCCAAGTGACTACAAGGGAGACTAAGGGAGAGTAATAAAGGGAGCAAATATGATCAAAGTACATTCTATGTGTGGAAGGGTCACAATGAAACCCCTTACTATGGACAACTTAATATGGACCAATAAAAACCCAGTCTCCCTAACTCTCCAATCCATGATCTTTTAGTAAGTCACACAACCCCCTAAAAACACTTGTTCTCCCCAGTACTGGGATTTGAACTCAAGGGTTCTGCTTGCTTGTTATGTAGGTGCTCTACAATTTGAACCATCCAGTCCAGCTTTTTGCTGGTTATGTTGGAGATGGAGTGTCTCCTACTTTGGCGATGCAGTGAGTCTGGGCTGATTTCGAGCTGTGATTCTCCAGATCTCAGTCTCCTCCATAGCTAGAATTCTGGCCACCAGCACTCACCAGTGCCCACCGGCGCCTAGCTGAGCCCCTCAGGTAAACATTCCACTGCAAAGACAGTTTCCGTAGGCTTCAGAGTAATTGCCTTTTCATCCTTACTATGCCAACACATAATTATCACAGAGACATTAGGAAAAACAAGGAAGGAAAACGAGAAACACAATCACCCATGATCTTACCACAAAGAGTTGCCTAGTCACACTTGGAAGAGTTAGCTATTTCTTTAACTGGTTTCATTGAAAATTTTTTATACTCCTGAACTCTCGTACTCAGAGGTCATAAATAAAGCAAATACGGGCCCCGATCCCATTACATTTGTTGAGAGCGTATTTCTAAGATGTGCAATCATTTTCCTGTTATGCCATAGAAAATGCTACACCATGCATGTGTATCTGAGGAACACAAGTAGACTTGGAGCCTTTGTGCAGACAGGAAGTGCATGCAGGAAGTCCCTGTACTTCCTGTCCCCAGGATCCTCAGAAAGCAGCAATGCTCTGTAAATAAAACCTAATGTTCTTATTACGAAATAATACACGTTCATTGAAGAACAAGTATACAATGGTTCATGTTGTAATCCTCTCTAATCAGGAGGCTGAGATCTGAGGATCATGGTCTGAAGCCAACCTATGCAGGAAAGTCAATGAGACTCTTTTTTATTTTTTCCAGTCCTGGGGTTCGAACTCAGGGCCTGGGGTGCTGTCTCTGAGCCCTTTTGTGTTCAAGGCTAGCGCACTACCACTTGAGCCACAGCACTACTTTCAGCTTTGGCTGAGTAGTTTATTGGTAAGAGTCTCGAAGACTTTTCTACCTGGGTTAGCTTCAAACTATGATCCTCACATCTCAGCCTCCTGAGTAGCTAGGATTACAGGCGTGAGCCACCGGCACCCAGCTGGTTTTTTTTTTTTTTTTTTTAAACTATATACCTTTTGTCTTTTCTTTTTTTTGGTGCTGGGGATTGAACCTGGGACATTGCATTATAAGCACTTTGCCACTGAGCTACATCCCAGCCCACTGCTAAGACATTGGTATCCATGTTTACTAGGTACAGGCAAGGTTCCAGGGAGAATGGAAGACACAGTCTTAATAAGTTTCCAGGGCACTTCCCACATATGTTCATCTCCTGCTCTCTTTCTGTTTGTGTCTGTCTGTCTGTCTGTCTGTTGCTCTGTGTATTTGGGAATGATCTTGCTATGAAGCCTGGGCTGGCCTCCAACTCCCAATCCCTGTGTCTCAGCCTCCAGAGTGCTGTATTACAGGCATGCGCCATCATGCCCAGTTCACTTGTCAATCTTCACATAGCAGCCAGGAGAAATACGAACAAGTGTTTGGAAAGAAGTGGAGGGCGGGGCGGGGCAGGGAGGGGAGACTGAGGGCCACAGGGGCAAACAATAAGGAAGACTCCCAGGAGAAGAGCTTTCATAGAGCCAGGCTCAGTGTGTGAATCTATCCTCAGCCCCCTTTTGGGCCACTACTGGAGAAACCCAGAAAGCCATGTAAGCATTCATTCATTCATTCATTGATTCATTCACTGACTCACCAAGATTAGGCCCTTCGAGCATCTGCTACCTGCCTGATCTCTGCTGGAGCCCTCATGGCAAACAAAATGGATCCTGATGGACATGCCCAACTTCTTGGAGGGGACACAGCTCCACAGAGGTAAGCACAGATTTCCATTTGATTTCAGTGCAATGGAAAGAAAATGCGGGAAGTTGTGGGAAACCATGAGTCAGGAAGTTGTGGTAGGAAAAGACTTAGGAAAGTTTCCCTGAGAAAGTGGCCCTGGAAATTTCCATGTCGGGGTAAGGAGGAGTGGGGGAAGGTCCCCCTCCCCCCGGGGCAGAGGAAGAGAAACGTGTGGAGGCTGAGCTAATGAGGGGTGAAGGGGCGTGTGTGTGGGGAGTTGGAGGAACCGAAAGGTGGGAGGCAGCCTAGAGAGCCACAAATGGAGCTGGGCGCTGATTTCTGCAGTGGCTGCTATTTATATTAGCCTGCTGGAAGGGAAATTATTGCAGGGAGCAAGTGCCAAGCCCATGAGGCTAGTCAGACCTGTGGCTGTACAGGTGGGGGATGCTGGGCCTGGGCCGTGGGTGGAGGCTGCCTTCCCCTAGCTGCAGGGGGCCATGGGGAAGGGCTAGGGACCTTAGAAGGCCCTGGAAGAAAGATCAGGAGTGAAGGGAAAGTAAGAAACAGAGCTTGCTGGGCGCTGGTGCTCATGCCTGTCATCCTAGCTATTCAGGAGGCTGAGATCTGAGGATAAAGGTTCAAAGCCAGCTAGGGCAGGAAAGTCCGTGAGACTCTTATCTCCAATGAACCACCAGAAAACTGGAAGTGCAGCTGTGGCTCAAGTGTTAGAGTGCTATAGCTGAGGAGCTGAGGGACAGCACCCAAGCCCAGATCTCAAACCCCATGACCGACAAAAAGAAAAGAAAAGAAACAGAGCTTACTGGGCATTGAGTGCTCACACCTGTAATCCTAGCTACTCAGGAGGCTGAGATCTGAGGATCAATATTAAAAATCAGCCTGGGCAGAAAGTCCATGAGTCTCTTATCTCCGAGTAGCCACCCCAAAAAATTAGAAGCAGAGCTCCACAGCTCTCTCAATTGACCAAGTGCTAGCCTTGAACAAAATAGCTCAAGGGAGGTTACCCAGGCCCTGAGTTCAAACCCCAGTACATGCATCAGGGGACCAGCCTGAGCAGTCCCAGCCGCTGATAGTGGAGTGAAGTTTACACCAGCTCCATGAGCCTGGACTGAGGACACCTGTGTCCCCGCAGCCTCCTTCCCGGGACCAAGTCTGTTTCCTACTGTAGCCTGTCAACTCTTAAATGAAATGCACATGCATCTAGAAGAGGCCGGGTCACGAATCTCCTTGGTTGGGGAAGGTAGCGGGGTGAGAAAGTGCTCGCCTAGCACAAACAGAACTCTATATTCAAACCCCAGCTCTAGAAAAGAGAAATCAAAGAGAACTCGAACACTGTAGGGGATATGGGAAAGAGACTGATGTGAGCAAGCCAGGTGAATGCCATGGGGCTGCGGTGGGAGGGTGGCATGCGTGCATAGAGTGTATTTATGTATATTTCTACAGTGGGACTGGAGCTTAAACTCAGGGCTTCTTGCTTGCTAGGTAGATGCTCTCCCATGGAGCCATGCTTCCAGCCTGAAAAAATGCCACTTGTGGCCAGGCGCTGGTGGCTCACGCCTGTTATCCTAGCTACTCAGGAGGCTGGGATCTGAGGATCACAGTTTAAAGCCAGCCCAGGCAGGAAAGTCTGTGAGACTCTTATCTCCAATGAACCACCAGAAAACCAGAAGTGGTGCTGTGGCTTATGCGGTAGAGTGCTAGCATTGAGCTGAAGAGCTCAGGGACAGTGCCTAGGCCCAAGACTAACAACAACAACAACAAAAAAAGGCACTTGCTTTCCTAAAAATGAATAAGTAAAATAACAGTACTTGGGCCAAGTAGATTACTGGGCCACCATGTCTGGCACACAACCCCCAGCTTCCCTTGCCGTGTAAAAAGTCACAGGGCCAGGCCCAGGCCTCTCTGGCCCACGCAGGCCCCTGTAAGGAGGGGGCTCTCTCCCCATCCCACTTCCTTCCCTCTTTCTCCAAGCAAGGGTCAGAGGGCATCAGGACTCAATCCTGCTTCCTCCTGTGTCATCTGTCACAGTGCTCCATGGCCCCAAGCTCTGGAGCTTTGACTGTTGTGAGCAAGCTAGCATCTCAGAGACAGGGAAGTTGGTGAGGAGGTTCCATGCTGAGCATTGCCATCTGCCCCAGGACCAACCACACTGTGAGAACGCAGCAGCAAGCCCAGGCTAGGGACAGGTGTGGGAAAGGGGCTGGGAGCCCTGAGTGTCTGGCCCCCTCTGACCCCCGTTCTGTGCAGACACAGACTTTCAAGGTCCATGAGGACACTTGGGACACATTTGTCTTCAGCTCTAGGCTTTCTTCTCATAGAGGCCATGGCTTATTTTCAAGAATTCTTCATCTTAAATGGGAAGGAGACAGACTCATTCATACTTCCCTCTGAGGGCCAGGAGAGAGGACTTACACAGAAACCACTCTTTTTTTTTTTTTTAAAGGATGTGTATTCCATCAATGGTATGAGACCTTTGATGTCTGGGAACTGTGAATCACTGAGATTGTATTTCCATCCATGAAGGAAATGTATACCAAGGTCAATGGAGTCTGCCGTGCATCTCAGATGGTAGTTGAGCTCAGACCCACAACAACTGGAGTCAACTCTGAGTGGAGAAAGTTCTCTGATAATTTATTCCCTCCCCTCCCCTCCCTCCCCTCCCTTCCCCTCCCCCTTTTGATAGTACTAGGGCTTGAACTCAAGACCTGGGCACTATCTCTTACCTTTTTCCACTCAAAGCTAAGCACTCTATAACTTGAGCCACAGCTCCACATCTGGATTTTTGGTGGTTAATTGGAGATAGGATCTCACAGACTTTCTTACCCATGCTGGCTTCAAACTTCAGTCCTCAGATCTTAGCCTCTTTTTTTTTTGGGTCCAGTTGTGGGGCCTGAACTCTGGGCCTGGGCGCTGTCCCCCAGCTCTTCAGCTCAAGACTAGCGCTCTACCACTTGAGCCACAGTGCCACTTCCGGCTTTTTTCTTTTTGCTTATGTGGTGCTGAGGAATCGAACCCAGGGCCTCAGGCATGCAAGGCAAGCACTCTACCACTGAGCCACCTTCCCAGCCCCCAGATCTTAGCCTCTTAAGCAATTAGAATTACAGGAGGGCCACCAGCACCCAGCTCTGATCATCTTCATAGACAAACTTTCCCCTTGAGTGTACTTTGAAAGTATTTCACATTATGTCAATATAAACATCAACTAGGAGAGATCAAAGCAGAGGGGATGGCCTTGTCTGTCGGCTTGTGTTTATTGCCCGTCATTTTGTAGGCAGCACGTGTGTGTGTGTGTGTGTGTGTGTGTGTGTGAGAGAGAGAGAGAGAGAGAGAGAGAGAGAATTTCCAAGAGCATAAGAAAAATCCCCTCACCACCTCCATTTTTCCCACCCACATTCTCTGAAAAGGGAAGAAAAGCAGAGGAGGAAGGAGGGGGGAGGAAGGGGCGGGGGAAGCAAGGAGCATCATGTGACACAAGTCCTCTGGAGCGAGGAGAGAGGTATTCTCAAGAAGCTACAGCAAAGATGATGTGGAAAGAGTCCCCAGTTCGCAACCCCCCCCCCCCGTACCCCCCAGCCATGAGACACGTGTGTATCAGCAAATAGCAGCTCTTAGTCTGGTGCACCCCACTCTGTGGACCAGGACCACAGGAGGAGCAGAAGACCCTGGCCTGGTTCTAGAGAACCAGAGGATTTCACATTTGCCCTGGGCAGCTTCAGAGCCAAAGCCGGAGCCAGGCCACAGAGCAGAGCTGGCTCTGCTTCATGTGCAGAGGTTTTTTAGTTTTTAAATTTTTATTGTTATTATAAAGGTCATGTACAGAGGGGTTACAGCTATACAAGTCAGGTAAAGAATACATTCCTTCTGTGACAATGTTGCCCCTACCCTTGCTCTCTCCTTGTTTTTATGGTGTTTTATTTTTTTATTTGAAAACAGCTGCAAGCCTGAGGCCAGTGGCTCACGCCTGTCATCCTAGCTACTCAGGAGGCTGAGATCTGAGGATCGCAGTTCAAAGCCAGCCTGGGCAGGAAAGTCCGTGAGAGTCTCACGGATGGCAACATGGATATGCCACACATGCGCGCACACACACACACACACACACACACACACACACACACACACACACACACACACACACGGTAGCCTCATGGATCTGCTCTAAAGGGGAAGAATCCCAGGCAGGTGCCACAGAGACTCCCAAACAGATCTGCTGCTGATATTGTTGGACTTTGACAAAGTCTTTCTAAAAGATTATACTGTTGGAGCTCTCTGTAGACTCGGGTGTACTTCCTTTGGAACCACTTGCACGCCACCCATTGTGTTTAGATTTATAGGCACATTCTGTCTACTGCAGATGAGGGAAACCATGCAGTCTGTGTTTCTCTGGATCTGGCTTACTTCGAGTAATACATTTTTTCTAAGTTTTTCCATTTCCTTATGAATGGAGAGGGGTAGGTGAATGAAAAGGGAAGTGGAAGGGTGGGAAGAATGCAGTAAAAAAAAGGGGGGGCTGCTGGGAAGGTGGCTAAGTGGTAGAGCGCTTTCCTTGCATGCATGAGGCCCTGGGTTCAATTCCTCAGTACCACATAAGCAGAAAAAAAAAAGCCAGAAGTGGTGCTGTGGCTCAAGTGGTAGAGCAATAGCCTTGAGCTGAAGAGCTGAGGGACAGTGCCCAGACCCAGAGTTCAAGCCCATGAATGACAAAAAAAAAAAAGAAGTGTGCAAAACAAAACAAAACAAAACTTTTTTTTTCTTGTCAGTCGTGGAACTCTGGGCTTGGGTGCAGTCCCTGAGCTCTTCAGTTCAAGGCCAGTACTCTACCACTTGAGCCACAGCGCCACTTCTGGTTTTCTGAGTGTTTTTATTGGAGATAAGAGTCTCACAGACTTCCCTGCCTGGGCTAGTTTGTGAACTGTGATCCTCAGATCTCAGCCTCCTGAGTATCTAGGATGACAGGTATGAGCCACCAGTGCCCGGCAAAAATTCATTGTACGAATTCATTGTAAGAAAAGTAAGGGAAGGGGTAGGTGGGAGGGGGTGAGAAGGTTAAAGGGGGAACACTGATCAAGATGAGCTGTATACATAAACCGCTTTGTTAGATTGGCGCCTCCTTCGTGCAACTATTTAAAGATAATAAAACATGTAAAAAAAGAAAAGAAAAAGAAACTGATCTGGACTGCAGTAATGTCTGGCCAAAGCAAGACCCAGAGGAATGGACAGAGTCTCTACACAGTTATGGAGTACCACTGAACTCCTTCCCTCCCTCCTTCCTGTAGCCAGAGGTTGGATGCTTTGAACCCTGCACATGAGCATCTGGGTGTGACCTCTGGGTGCCATGGAGTGAGGCTGCCTGCCTGTGTTCCTCTCTCCTGGCAGTTGTTAGAGCAAATGTCTACTGGAAGGGACCATCAGACAAGCAGCCCCCTCCCCTGCCCCCCTGCCCTCCCACCCCCTGCTTGCCCCATCCAATTCCTGTCTCTCCTCGGCTCCTTTCTCCACTTGGATTTGTTCCCATCCTGAATTGCAGTCTCTTTTCACAAACATCCTTCACGCTGAAAGTAAAATTCTAGGAATCTGGACTGAGTTGGGAGTCAGCAAAATGTTTGGGTGTCTTTTGCCTGAGAATCTGCAACATTTTCAATTGTTTCCTTAGGATCTGCCAGGCTAATGGAGACCCAGCGAGACAGACTGATTATGGACAGACAGACTGACAGATGGACAGGGTAATAAAGCTTCCTCCCTCCTGCTTTGCTTCAGCCCTCTGTCTCTACTCAGCAGCAATGATGAGGACTTTTAAATGAGGTGACACGTAAGAATAAATGAGGTGATGGGCAGGAGATCTCTCGCAACTTCCCAGGCTGAAAGCCGGGGGAGGGGGGGTTGCTGTTTTTCTTGGAACTTTTTTTTCAAAAAGCTTTATAAAGTAGCTGAAAGAGAAATATTGAAGGGAAACTGCTGGTGTGTGTGTGTGTGTGTGTGTGTGTGTGTGTGTGTGTGTGTGTGTGTGTGTGTGTGTGTGTATGTGTGTGTGTGTGTGTGTATAATATCAATTTGCCAATCTGACCGTATAAATGGGAAACTAATCTAGTTTCTGCTTCAGTTTCCTTTTTTGGAACAAGTTGAAAAATCTTGAATTCATGGCTCCCTGTCCAGAAAATGCCTGAAGTTGTTTATCTGAAAATATGATATTCAAACTCCCTTTGCCCAATTATGCCCAAGTGTAAAGTAATACTAAGCTTTCAAAATGAGTAGAATGAAGCCACGTGCTGGGAGTTCATGCCTATAATCCTAGCTACAGGGGCTGAGACCTGAGGATGGTGGGCAGAAAAGTCTGTGAGACACTTTATCTCCAATTAACCAACAAAAAGCTGGAAATGGAGCTGTGGCTCAAGTGGTAGAGTGCCAGCCTTGACTGAAAAAGGTATGAGAGAATATGAGGCCTTGAGTGCAGGCCCTAGTAGTGGGGACACACACACACACACACACACACACACACACACACACACACACACACACACACACACACACACACACACACACACACACACACACACACACTCTGTAGGTTCTTTTTATGTTGTTGTTTCAAATCCCAGCACATGAAACCACTTCCGTTTCTAGTGACACAGTGGTGGTTGGTTAGTGACTTCCTTAAGGCCCAGGAGACAATTGGAAATGACAACTTGGGGACTCCTGGAACAGCAAAGGCGGGCGGAGTCCCAGGCCAGTAGTCCCAGGAAGGCATCAGGAGGGGGGGCAGGTGTGCACAATCACCTTCCTCTCCTTCCCTTAAAGCAATACTCTCCAGGCCTGGCAAATGCCGATGGGAATCCGCTCCCTCTGCCCCGCCCCCTCCACCCCACCCCCCCCCCCCGCCCCGCTTCCTCCCCCCCCCACCGCCCTGTCTTGATTTGTGTGGCTCAGATGGGAGATCTGGACTCTGCAAAGCCAGTGCCTATGGGGCTGAAACCCACAGCCAGGGGTTGGTGATGGTGATGGCCCCCTTGGCCTCCTCTCCTTCTTCTGGATACAAAACAAACCGCACCATGATTGATCCAGAGAATCTAGTCAAAGATGTGACTAGACCTGGCAGACTCAGCAATGGCAGGGATGGGGCAATAAAGGAAAGCTTACATAACAGGGTGAACCAGGAGGCCGCGGCTCAGGAGGCGCAGCCTAACTACTCAGGAGGCTGAGGTCTGAGGATCACAGTTCAAAGCCATCCTGGACAGAAAAGTCCATGACTTATTAGCCACCAAAAAGCTGGAAGTAGAGCTGTGGTTCAAGTAGCACAGAACCAGCCTTGAGCAAAAAAAGTGTAGGCTCTGAGTTCAAGTCTCAGGATGGGCACAAATTCAATAAATACATAGTAGACAGCCTGTACTGTGAATACACAGCTTTTATTGGTTTCTCTGTGGCAACACTAAGCCCTGGGCCTCCCACGTTTTATTCTTCCTGGTGTTTGAACTGGGAAAGCCACATGTGGCAGGGACTTCTGTGGGTAGATTAGGTAGTGTCTGTCAGCCAGGCTGTGAGGCAGAGGCTGTGGTCAGAAAGAAATTCCTGGGCCATGGTACCGGTGGAACATTTCCCTCCCGATGTCTGAACGCTGTGGGTTCCAGGAGAGCTGGGTTTTTCCTGATCTACCTGCTTCATTGCATGCTCTGTTCATGGGAGCCTTGTGGAGACCCACGCCAGAGCTCCATGGAGCCCACAGCTGCAGGCCACACATCTGCTGACAAAGTTCCCTGGGAACCTGGCACCAGGCTCTCTTCATCTGAGCCCAGGGATGAAATGAAGCCACAACGTAATAAGTTGATTTTCTTAGATACCGCCCCCAAAGGGCACAGGTCAGACCAGTGTACCTTCTGTAGAGATACTTGTGGATTTATCCCTTCTTGCTAGCTGTGCCCGAGTTATTAAGGTATTTGGTACTTGTAATCCTAGCTACTCAGGAGGCTCGGATCTGAGGGTCATAGTTCGAAGCTAACCTAGGCAGGAAAGTCCAAGAGACTCTTATTCCAATTAACCACCCAGAGGCCAGAAATGGAGCTGTGGCTCAACTGACAGCCTTGAGCACAGAAGCTCAAGGACAGCGCCCAGGCCCTGAGGGACAGTGCCCAGGCCCCGAGTTCACACTCCATGACTGGCATTGAAGAAAACAAGGCATTTGGTTTGAGAAACTGAGGACTTGGGAGGTATCCTGGGTCAAGGTAAATGGAAGAAGGTTCTGCCCCCACTTTTTTTTGCGGGGGGGGGGAGGGAGGAGGTCAGTCGTGGGGCTTGAACTCTGGGCCTGAGTGCTGTCCCTGAGCTCTTCAGCTCAAGGCTAGCGCTCTACCTCTTGAGCCACAGCACCACTTCCTGTTTTCTGGTGGATTATTGAGATAAGAGTCTCAGGGGCTTTCCTGCCCAGGCTGGCTTCGAACCGTGATCCTCAGATCTCAGCCTCCTGAGTAGCTAGGATTCCAGGTGTGAAGAGCAGCGCCTGGCGTCTGCCCCGCTTATAATAGACCCCAGACAGGGAGGACAAGTGACTGAGGGCGGCTCAGGGCCCTGCTTCACCTCCAAGGCGGGAGCTTCACCTACGGCTGGCCCGACTTCCTTCTGCCTGCCTCTTAGTCATACAAGCCATGGGAGGGGGGTTTACCATGGAAATAACATGGAAGTGCTTTTCCTTTCTCTTTTCTTTCTTTGAAAGGAAAAGGGGAAGGGAAGCCTGGAGAAAAGAAAATACGTATTGTTACTTGACTGCTTCTAAAGACTTAGGCAACTCTAATTAGGAGAAAACTGGCCAAAGGCTGTGATGACCAAACGTTGTCTACCAACTGCACGTTTCCTCTCACAACCAAGTATTGCTGGTAAACTATTAACACAAAACAGAGGAGGGGGTAACAAGTTAGACAAGAAATGCAATCACTACCTTACGTATGTGACTGTAACCCCTCTGTACATCGCCTTGACAATAAAATTGAAACTATTAAATGAAACAACCTTGCCACACACAAGCCAGGCCCTGTGGTCTGTGTCTGTAAACCCAGCTATTTGGAAGGCCGAGGCAGGAGGATTGTAAGTTTGAGGCCAGTCTGGGCAACATAACAAGACTCCATCTCAAAAAACATAAAACCTTCTCCTGAAGAAATAGTATTTATGAATACCAGAAAGACACCTGCACATCCAGATTCACTGCTGCACTATTCATAATAGCCAAGCTATGGAATCAGCCCAGATGCCCTGCAATGGATGAATGGGTGAAGAAGATGTTAAACATAACGGAATTGTTCTCATCCATCAGGAAGAATAAGATTATGTCATTTGTAGGGAAACGGATGGACCTGGGAAAACAAGTATGTAAGTGAAGTAAGTCAGGATCAGAGAGACAAAGGGTGCATGTTTTTCTTATATCTGGAAGTTAGATCTAAATTAGAAACATGTGAAAATACATACAAGGTATGTGCACAGACAAGCTGACTAAGGATGGTATGTGCAAGGGTAGATTCCAAGGTGTAACTCCAACAAGATGAGTTATAAGGAAGCAGAGGCATGTTTTGTCAGATGGTGGTGAGGTCACAGAAATGGAGAAAGAAGCGCAGGTGAATGAAGTTATTACATTCAATGTACATATGTGAAATTGGACCAAATAACCTTGAGGGGATGGGTGAGGTTGGGAGGGATGGGGGAGAAGAATGGGAGGGTGACATCGATCCAGTTGCATTGCATTCACAACCTGACATGCTGAATTGACACCCCTTTGTACAACTACGTAATGATAGTAAAAGTAAGTGAAAGAAATATGATCTATGAAATGATAGATTTAATGATCTAGTTCTAGTTCTTTCTAATAAGCATCAAGCTACATAAGCTAAATATGTAATATATAACTGACATATATAATTTATACACACACATACATACATGTGTATGAAGTTTCATGTGAGTGCCACACCCAAGGCCATCTGGTATAGCAGAGGTCAGGTCTGTTTGATCAACAAAGAATTCAAGGCTGGTTCAAGCCAGTTAATGTATCACCAAAAGGTGAGTGAGGCTGGGGCTTAGTCCTGAATTCTCTGTTTTTTGTCCCCCCTCCCCCCTCTGGGTTGTAGAGAGATGTGGCAGACAAAGCATTGGTATAATTCAAGTGTTTCTCCTCTTTCTTCTGTTGGTGTGAATTTCATTAGATTTATTAGTTCTATTGTCAATAAGAGGCCATAGATCAACCTACCCTAGTCTTTGATTTTCCTCTTGGTTCAGAGGAGGCTACAAGATGGCTCACGCTACTGCTCTGTTATACCAGAGGGGCTGCTAGTCCCCTCTCCTCAGGAAGGGAGTGCCCCGAAATATCTGCTATCAGTTACTGATTCTGGTATTTATTCCTCTTGAGTTGGTGCTTGTTTAAATGCTGAACTCAAAGCAAATATTCCACAAAGCGCTTTTCTCTTGTTATACAGGAGGCAACTGTCTCCCAGGGAGAGGGAGCCTACTGCGCTCTTTCCTTCCTTGACTTCCTTCAAAAGACCAGCAGCCTGGCCGACAAGAACAGGTACAAAACCACCAGCAGGCTGCTCTCCATCCCAAGGGGAGGCAGGACTTCAGGGAAGACAAACAAGACTTTACTTATGCACAGACATTCTTCTGGGAATAATTCCACCCCCACCCTACCCATCCCAGGGTGGCACTCTGGCCTCTTGGTGTCACTCAAGACACCTCTCCCCTGTAAGCAAATAGTTCATGTCCACTCATGGTGGGAGCCTGTCCCCCCAAAAGTCAGTTCCCCTTTGTGCAAGTCATGTTGGAGAGTAATCTCCCTTAGCGACATCGTTCTCACCGGCCTCCACCTTCTTCCTTTTCTAAATTACTTCCCCTCCAGTCTCTTGTCATTTCCTGCCTTAGTCACCCGAATTCCAAAACGGCGATGGCATGTTGCATTATCAAGCGGACCCTGCGGTTGGAAGTTGCTTATTGGGATAGAAGGGGCATTCTCTCGAGCCCTCCCCTCTCCCCATGTTTAAAGCGTGCTCCAGAGGAAATAAAACGCTCAGAGAATAAAGGCTATCAGGCAGGGAATGGTGATTGTGCAATGATGAGTTGTTAGATATTGAGGAAGAAGCCAGGCATTTTTCTGTGGCATTTAGAATAGTGCTGAGCACGGAGAAGGCACTTGGTGTTTGTTGAATGAGTAAGAGTACATGGTAGCTGGATACCCAGATAGGTGCTCATGTCTGTAATCCTAACTGCTCAGGATTCTGAGGTCCAGAGGATTGTGGCTCAAAGCCAATCTGGGAAGAAATGTCTGTGCACCTTCATCTCCAATTAACGGATGAAAAGCCAGGATGGAGGTATGGCTCAAGTGGTAGAGCGCCAGCCCGGAGAGCAAGCTCAGAAAGCATGAGATCCAGAGTTCAAATCCCACTACTGGCACAGAGGAGTGCATTGTCTTCTCACACAGGACCTAGCATGCCCAGTTAAACTAAAGCTACGTAGGCTTTTGTTTACTCTTCCTTCTGTTTAGACTCCAACCGTCTTAAACACCAAAAGGGCTTTTTTTTTCATGATGCAGAGTGAATTCTGCCCTTGCTTCTCTCTAGCATGCCCTCTCCCACTAAGCAGTCTGTGCTTAGCATCCTGCTATCAACTGTCCTGAGTGTTCTGGTTTACGAGAACCGATGATTTCCTCTGCAAAGTACTACACAGCCTTCCCCGCAGGCTGGGCAGTGTGGTCCGGCCTACCATTCCTTCCCCTCATTGACTCTGCTCCCGTCACCCCAGCCTTTTGAAGAACTCAATCCCACCACAGGGCCTTTGCACTTGTCTCTTCCTCTGCCTGGAAAGTTCTTCCAGCCATCGCATCTCGAGAGTGGCCTGATGTGTCCATCACCTGTTTTGTTCTCTTTATGTCAAGCGTATCACCATGTCTGTGCATCTGCTTGCTGTCTGTCATTCTGTCTCCTCTGCAGTGTCAGCTCTGTCTTTGTCACCCTGAGTCCCCAGTTCACCTTGTGAACTCTGTTGGGTGAGAGGCTGAACAATGGGTTGGTTGTATTTTCAAACTGTGTGCTGTCTTTGGGCTGTTTTGCCTTTTAAGAAAGAGAGATTATTTTTTTGGTCCTGGGTCTTGAACTCAGGACCCAAGCCCTGTCCATGAGCTTTTTTTGCTCAAGGCTATCACTTGAGCCACAGTACCATTTCTAGCTTTTTCTGAATAGTTAATCAAAGGTAAGAGTTTCACAGACTTTCCTTCCCTGAGCTGGCTTTGAACCATGATCTTCAGATCTCAGCTTCCTGCCTAGCTAGATTATAGCTGTGAACCACTAGCACCTAGCAAGAGAGAACTTCGAGAAGTTGTTGGCAAGTGGGAAAGAGGAGAGAGGCCACCAGGTGTTGACCTTGACTTGGATCACAATGGCTGAGCTCTGAAGCACCCGCTGACCATGGGAGGAGGAGCCAGATCGCAGGTGGAGTGCAGGTCGGGTGGGATCAAGTGGGGCTAGAGAGCTGGGACTAGCTGACCTTGGGTCCCAGAACCCCCACAGCCAGGAAGCTGCATCCTGTGCTTGTGGTGATGCTGGGTTGTAAGAGCTCGACTTTCCCTCCATGGGACCTCCACATCCTCCCACCAGGCATTTAATGAGCTCCTACTGAGTGTACACACTGCTGTAGGCAGCAGGCACAGTGCTGGAGAAGCCAGCCCCGGTCGCCAGCGTGGAGCCTGAGCCCACAGGTGATGGCCACGGACAGACCAGCGTGAGACAGTGGTGAGTTTGCCCAGTGGAGAACACACGGGGCAGACTGGGCTGGGAAGGTGAGAGTGAAGACAGGGCTCAGCGGGGGACCGGGAGGGAGCCCAGGCTCCAGAGCCCCTGAGGAAGCCCGATGGGGCCTGGCTTTCTGCGTGGGTCCCATCTGTCCTCTTCACCAGCCAGCCAGTTTGCCACATCCTGATTACACCTCGGGGCATATGGAGGTCCCCACTGCACCCCAAGTTGCTCCCCACTCCCAACTGAGGCCTCAGTAAGGACTCTCACCCAGAGATCTGAAGTGAGTAGCCACGGCCAGCCAGTGGCCATGCTGTCACCTTTACGCCAGCCTGGACAATGTCGGTGTTTTCTGGTCTAATTCTGTATCTGAACCTCCTGAAGTGAGACCGGAGTCACGCATTCTGACAGAGCTGAGATGGGGACACTAAATGCTAGACTCTTGATGCTCAGTGTCTAGACTCGGTGTCTAAATGCTAGACTCTCGATGCTCAGTGTCTAGACTCGGTGTCTAAATGCTAGACTCTCGATGCTCAGTGTCTAGACTCGGTGTCTAAATGCTAGACTCTCGATGCTCAGGGTCTAGACTCGGTATCTAAATGCTAGACTCTCGATGCTCAGGGTCTAGCATTTTGGTGAGATGCCTCTTTCCATTTAACCTTTGTTTTTAAACCAGCAAAGTTCGTGCCCAGCTTTAAATTTACACTCAGCGATGGCCTAAGTAGCACGAAGTGCCAGGCGTTGACAGGTCCAGAAGCAAGAGACACGGAAATTCCACAAGTTTCCCGTTTCCCACTTTCCAAATTGTGGACAAAGCTCTCAGGTAGCCTGGATGTTTTCACGTAATGGACGGGAGCTCGTAGCATGGGTTACTCAGCTGTCAATTGTACCCCGACAAGAATGATCACTATGGCAACAGTAAACAATCCACTGAGTTCTTGTAAACAGCCCTCCACTTGTCATGGTTTCATTTCTATTTTTATTTTCCTGTTCTACTTAAAATTTCTTTTTTTTTTGTCGGTTGTGGGGCTTGAACTCTGGGCCTGGGCACTGTCCCTCAGCTCTTCAGCTCAAGGCGAGCGCTCTACCACTTGAGCTACAGCGCCACTTCCAGTTTTCTGGTGGTTTATTGGAGATAGGAGTCTCACGGTCTCTCCTGCCCAGGCTGGCTTTGAACTGCGATCCTCAGATCTCAGCCTCCTGAGTAGCTAGGATTACAGGCATGAGCCACCAGCGCCCGGCTCTACTTAAAATTTCTAAGTGAGGCAGGATAAAGGAGCTTCAACGTTGAGCCTCACCTAACTTGGATATAAGGACCCTTGGGATGGGAAGGTAGCCACATTGCCTGGCTTCTTTCTATTGCTTCTTCCCTTCCCTCCCTTCCTTCCTCTCCCTTCCTCCCTCCCTCCCTCCCTCCCTCCCTCCCTCCCTTCCTTCCTTCCTTCCTTCCCTCCTTTTTCTTTGTGCCAGTTCTGGGCCTTGAACCGAGGGCCTGGGCACTGTCCCTGAACTTTTTTTCCCCAAGGCTAGTGCTCTGCCCCTTGAGCCACAGCTCCACTTTTGGCTTTTGGGTGGTTCATTAGAGATAAGAGGTTCACCAACTTTCCTTCCTAGGCTGGCTTTTAACCTCACCTTTCAGGTGTCACTCTCCTGAGTAGCTAGGATTATAGGCATGAACCACTGGCACCTAGCTCCATGCTGCTTTTCGAAGTAGATCCTATTCTTTGGTCTCTGGCACAGATGGGTAGTGTGAAGGAGCGTTCGGCTTTCCTCCAACACAAGACAAGGTAAGACAGCACAAGGACGCCCTCACTGGCCTCAGAGGGAGGTAGAGAGATCAACAGAATCAGCTAGGTTATCTGAGCCACACTGAGTGCCTTCAGGGTCCAGGAGAAGAGGTGGGGGGGGGGGCAGGACAGATCCACATCTGGCTTCAGGAGCTGGACAGAGACTACACACCCAAAGCAATTGTGCGGCCGATCATCCAGCTGATCACTGTCCTATCCAGCCAACTGGTAAAGTGCTTTGCAGCACAGATATTTACCATCTCCAACCTCTCAGAATCCATTCTTCGCCTTCCTTGGAAAACCCAGAACCAGAGCCAGTCAAATCCTCACCCCACGCACAGCCGGTTGCTCACCTTGGGCAGGCCATCCCTGAGGCCAGATCCCCGCATGCTCCTGGTGGGAAATGGCTCCTTCCAGCTACCTGACTCCTTCTCCAGCTCCAGAGACAGAATGGCCAAGTCACCGCACGCTCTAGCGGCTTCTCAGAAGCTGGGACCAGGCAGTGATCTGACAGCGCATAGGAACCTGTCAAGAGCCTTCTCCCAGGAGGCAAACTTTCTGGAAAGCATGGTAAAAGTAAAATGACAGGGTGAGAGGAGGGGAAACAGAGATATAGGCCACACTCACTCCATGCCTGACGTAGTGCTAGTCTGTAAGCAGAGACTGCCACTCATTTGCTAGGAGAAACCACAAAAGGAAATAAAAAAAACAAAACCACCCTCTTCTGCTTTGAAGCACAAGTTCCTGCTTTGAACAGCCCAGTTCAGGGGCATAGAACATTCTTGTCTCTTGAACCACTGCCAACTCCTTTCCATGATGAGGCCAACTGGCCCAATTTCTGATGGCGGTCAGCGTTTCTTCCTTCCCGCTTCCTGGGATCTGCCTCTGTCGCACAGGGAGCCAGGCCCTGAACACACTGAACCAGGCATACTTGTTATGGCTGGAATCCAACAACCCACCCATCATCGCCTGTCCTTGAAGTTACCACACTAGCTCACAGTGCTTCCTGACTTGCCAGGTCTAGAATGTTCTTTCAATCCACCACTATCATACAGACATAGTAGGGCAGATGTTGTGCATTTTTATGTCTGGTAGCTCCATCTCTTCGCACTCTCCTCTCACCATTATATACATTTACCTTTTTTTTTAATCCACAGGGCCTGAACTCTGGGCCTGGGCGCTGTCCCTCAGCTCTTCAGCTCAAGGCTAGTGCTCTACCACTTGAGCACAGTGCCACTTCCAGCTTTTTCTGTTTATGTGGTGCTGAGGAATCGAACTCAGGGCCTCATGCATGCAAGGCAAGCACTCTACCACTGAGCCACCTTCCCAGCCCTACAGTTACTTCTTGACTTCTGGTTTTCCTGTGTGACTGGGCCCTGCATTGGAGCATCTGAATGCATTTACCATGTGAAATAGTTCATTGCTGGCCCAGGCACTCCATACCTTAAAATGCTCCCTTTGTTTAAACTTAACTTTGAGGGTTATCACTGTTGGGTGGATGGTAGTGGGGGTGCTGACTCCACAGAACGTACAGAGTCATTTAGGGAAGGCAAGGCATGGAAATGCAGAGGTGAATGAGTGTGGAGGTGAAGCTTCTTCTATTACAGCGTGAACAAGCATGAGCCGGGAAAAGGGGTGAAAATGAACATGTTCCTCGTGAGGAAAACCAGCAGCTATGGATGGAAGCGCAGTGAATTATGAAGCGCTGCTTTGACTGACAGCTGAGCCCCCAAATTCTTTAGGATTTGAGATTTCACTCCAACAGCATGGCTGCAAGGCACACAGTGGGTACCCCCAGGCTGACAAATGCGGTGTTTGAGCCCCAAGTCTGGTGTTGGGGTTTTCTGAGGGGTCTTCCTTCATGTGCTACAGTCCTGTGCAGGCAGTGGGGAGATGGAGCACCCCATGAGGGAGGAGGGGGAAGGGAGAGATTAGAACAGGGAAAGGAGGGAGCTCTGGGGCCAGGGAAACCTTTCCCTCCCGCTAACCCCACCACACACAAAAGATCCCCCAAACAAACCTGTCTCTTGTTCTAAAGAGCTGAAAGTACTCAGCCAGGTGCCAGTAGCTCAGGCCTGTAAGCCTAGCTTCTTAGGAGGCTGAGATCTGAGGGTTGCAGTTCAAAGCCAGCCCAAGCTGGCTTATCTCCAACTCACCACCAAAAAATGGGACTGTGGCTCAAGTAGTAGAATGCCAGCCCTGAATAAAAAAGCTAAGGGACAGTGCCCAGCCCCAGTACCAGCGTACACACACATGCACTTTGTAATGAATAACACTGATCCAGAACCTGGCGTGTGGGGGCCACTGATACCTCCTCAGCATTGTGCACGGTGCTCAACACGGTCCTCTCAACGTGCTGAATACCTTCTGGTTCTAGATTAGATAACGACCAGGAGGATGCGATCCCAATAGTCGCTATACTGCACAAGTGTTACAGCAATGCTGCCTGGCTACACGTCCTGTTTCTGCGCCCTCAGCACCCCCTTTCTCTTGTGGTTGAAGTTCTTTTAGCACCTGGAGAAGCTGCTAAACCAGAGTGGGTTGAAGGTGGCACTGGGCTGTGCACGTAGCCCAGGCAGGGAAGTGAGGGCCAGCCAGCACTCCCAGCCCGGATTATCTTGGCAACAGGGGAGAAAGGGTCTTGTGTCCTCTGAGGTACTCCAAGGAAGAGGGCGGGTGACAGGCCAGGCTCTCTTGGTGGACAGCTCTGCCTCCATGGGTCTACCAGGAAATGACCCCCCTCCCCCTCCACAGGCTGGGCTGAGAAAAAGAACTGGAGAGCATCAGGACCAGACAGGGCCTGAAGACCAACCTCTAAGCGTCTACAGTGCCAGGTTCAGATCTAACCTCGTGCCACACTGCCTCCTGTAACCCCAGGGCAGCCTTACAAGCCAGCTATTGACAAGGAGCTGGGAGGGGATGTTTATTTGGCCACATCTACTTTCTTTGATGAATAAAACTCCAAAGGGAAGAAAAAGACACAGAATATGAAGAAGAAATACAGGGGGTGGCTCTTGCTTAGATACTACATCAGAACAAACTAATCACCCATATGGGAATCCAAACATTGAATGGGTATGTGACCGTGTTAACGAATATCTCTGAGGAGTTCAGTCCCAGGTGTTCCCCAAGCAGGCCCCAAGCAACTCAGTCTAAGCTGCCAATCTAATCCGTAATTAACCTTAGTGTTTGCAGGTATAATGATGTTATGATTGAGTCCTTAAAAGCCCCTGCCTTTCTGATACATATACTGAAACATTTATAGATAAAATACAGCTGACTTCTAGCAAAGACACGCAGCAGAGAGGCTCAGGCAGATCAAGGCTGGTCACAATGGAGGCTGGAGAGCCTGTGATGGGAGCACTGGGCTTCATGGTACTATAGACATGTTTCTTTTTCTTTTTTGTGTGCTGGTCCTGGGCCTTGAACTCAGGGCCTGGAGGCTGTCCCTGAACTCTTTTACTCAAGGCTAGTGCTCTACCATTTGAGTCACAGCTCCACTTCAGTTTTTTTTGAGGGTAGTTAATTGGAGACAAGTCTTACCAATTTTCCTTCCAGGGGCTAGCTTTAAGCTATGATCTGCAGATCTCAGCTTCTTTGGGTAGCTAGGACTAGAGATGTAAACCATGGGTACTTGAGTCTAATTCAAGTGCCATAAAACTCACCCTTTAAAAGTGTACACTTCAGTGTAACTATCATCACAATCTAATTTCAAAGCACTTTCATTATACCCAATAGAAACCCCTCAGCAGTCACCCCTCTTTCCCCTCCCCAGGTCTCAGCAGCCACTGTCTGTTGTATTATTGACTTCTACACACATTTGAAATGATCTATAATAAAAAAGTTAAATGGAATCCAGGTGTGATGGCGTACTTTGAGAGGTGGAGGGAGGAGGATGGAGTTCAAGGCTGGCCTGGTCTACATAGTAAGACTTAAAATTTTTAAAGGGGCAGGGAATGTGGCTTAGTGGTATTATGCTTGCCTAACATGCATGAAGCCTTGGGTTCGATTCCTCAGTACCACATAAGCAGAAGAAGCTGCAAGTGGTGCTGTGGTTCAAGTGGTAGAGTGCTAGCCTTGGGCAAAAGCTCAGGGACAGTGCCCAGGCCCAGAATTCAAGCCCTAGGACTGGTAAAAAAAAAAAAAAAAATTGTAAGGAAGGACAAATCTGCTCAAGATCAGAGTGAAGCCACATGGCTAGACTTCAGTCTGAGAGAGGCAAATCTGCTCAAGATCCGAGTGAAGACACATAGCTAGATTTCAGTCTGAGAGGCGCCATGCTCACTCAAGTTCAGATGGTTCCCATCACCTCGGCAAGCTTGTCAGTGACTTTCCTTAACAAGGTAGGGCTGGCCCTCAAATATACCATAGATTCTGGCGCTCTAATTTATGATGTTTCTAGAGAGCTCAATCTAGGCTAGAAGAGGAAACTAAGACTCAAAGTGCTAGAACCGGGGCCTGAAATTAGTCTGACTCCCACACAGAAAGCTGGGATAGTATTTTGTGGTTTGAGACTGCTTTAAGACACCTTGACGAAATGCATTTGTCTTTCAGTGGACAAGTCTTACATGAACAGATATTGCAAGAGCAGAACATTCCAGGAAACTGGTCCTTTCGAAATGTCTGGCTGAAGGCAGTAACAGAGTCTGAGAACCAAATCAGGGAGGTCCTAGTGAGGATCTTAATGTTGGGGTGTGGGGGGGGGGACGGGGGGGTTTGCTCAGACAGCTCTTGGGACCCAATGTCTTCCTGAGCTTAGAGGCCGATCAGCTGAGCTCAGGAGGTGCAGGAAGGCGGGTGTGTCTCCTGCACACTTGTTGGGCTTCCCTGCAAAGCTCACGTATTGCTTCTGCTGCTTCTCATAGCAGGGGCTTCTTCATACCTATACTCGGCATTCATGCCACCCCTGTCCACCGCCCCTCACCCCCCCAAGTACCATCTGGGAAGATGACTGAGGGGTTCAGGTGTGTTCTTCCTCAGGGAATTTGTGTTGGTTTCTCGAAGTCACTTGGGCCACTATTGATTGCCGACGGCTTTTAAATTTCGACTTGACATTCCCTAAGCAGTTTAGATTATGAGTTGTTGGGGGACAGCCTATGAGCTTCTGTCCTCTACGCCACCTTCCACCCCCTCCCCAATACGGGGGGGGGGGGACTTGAGACTTCTAGGCTTTCTGGGTCTTGACCAAACCCTCCAGCCCCCACAAGAGCTTTCTGCTCAAAAACCATTAGGCCACAAGGAGCGGACACCTGTCCTTGGGGTGGCTGTGGGCTCCAGCACTGTTAGCCCTCTGCATTTGTCCTCCTGTGCTTGCCTCTCAGGATTTCCCCGGCTTTCTAGTCAGGTGGATACTGAAAGGACTCTCAGAGGACCTGGTCTGCTAGGTCTGCTGTGTGTTCAGACAATGAAGCCTCCCGCTTCAGAGCAGGTGGCTTTTCCTGCTTCAAGCCAGTCTGTGTCGGGAAGAGCCAGGCCTTTAAGCAGAGGACACTGTATGCCAGAAGACATATGGTTTGCGGGAGCACACCAAGTCAGTGACAGAGCTGAGACGGCACCCTTCCCCCAACCCCCACGACACCTTGCCTAAAGAAACCCAGTGCAAGACAGAAGAGTTCGCTCTCAACGATCTAGAGAAACTGAATCATACACAAGCTGCTTAAATTCAGAGAGGAGAGCAGACACAGTAAGGCGATTGACAACTGTGACTTCTAGAACAGGCACAGGGGAAAGTGCGAAAAGCACTCATTGCATCTGTGCAAACACGGGAAAATTCACGTTCCAAAAAAAAAGGACTGACTTTAAATGGCCATTACATACAAAAGTTTATTTTAGCAATCACAGGTGTGAAGGTGTAAATCTCGTTCTGACTGGAGACTATCCATCACTGAATGCTGGCACCATTACTGTGGTGAGAACACCAAGTCCATACAGACACTCTTGGCATTTACACCAACTCAAAACATTATCACTTTTACAAGCAAAGAAGAAAGGAAATTGTTTCAAAAACACCGAAGTTCTTGATCCTGTCAGTTTAGTTCCTGATGCTACAGAACCACTCCAGAGACTGGCGCAAAAACCGGCACGATCAATGCAAAGACCCAGTGGAGCCACGGGCACGCAGGGCTGTCCCTTCAGTACGTGAGGCAGAGCGGAGAAACAGACATGGCAGATGGTGCGTTCACAGGCTAAAGGCAACAAGGAAGTCAGAAAAAGAAGTGGGGAGTTTTGCCTGATAATTTAGCTTTTTTAATATTATTATTAAGAACTGGTTACCCCTGTTCCTATTCAGTAGCAGTCTTTTAATCTAAAAATAGTACCTCCCAGCTGAGTGCCAGTGATCACATCTGTAATCCTAGCTACTCAAGAGACTGAGATGTGAGGAACATGGTTCCAAGCCAGCCCAGGCAGGAAAGTCCTTGAGACTTCTTCTACCTCCAAGTAACCACCAAAAAGCCAGAAGTGGAGCTGTCTCAAGTGGTAGAACGACAGTCGAGCAAAAAAAAAAAAAAAAGCTCAGGGACAGCAGCACACAGGCCCTGAGTTCAAGCCCCAGGATTGGGTGCACTCACGTGTACACACACACACACACAGCACCTCCAGATGGCCAAGTTCAAGTAGTGGGAAATCAGGATGCAAAATAAAACTAAATTCACACTCATCATGGATCAAAAACACAGCTCTCTGGAAGGCTGACCCAGAACCCTGGGCCTTAACACACGGAGAACATGTAAGGTCTTTACTGGCCAAGGGACAATGACTGAAGCAGAACTTTTAGGCAGGAAGTTCCTGTGACAGCAATTACTTTTATTTTGATCTATTTACTATAATTCCAGCTGTTCCCAGGTCCTACTTCTAGGTACTTCTACTGGCTCATGAGGTATTTGATTTTTGGAATAAATAGCAAGACATAGTAAGAGAAGAGTGTATGGTTCTCTCAGAGAGAGAACAGAATCCAGAGAAGTGCTGTCATCCTCGAAAAAATTTCAGGATAAAGAAACCTTGTATTGGATTGTTAATTGTCTTAATCTTCCAGGGCTGTAGCTCCTGTGGCCTCTGCAAGGAGACACTAACATGCTTAAGAGTATGGAAAAGAGAGTGGAGATTACTGACAAACAGAGCCAGCTAACAGAGCAAGCCCTCATAAAGACAAAACACAGGCTCCCATTTCTGTCTGAATCAGACTCATTTTTCATGATGGTTGCCATCAGATCATGAATCACTGTACTGGCTAGGCACTTTCTGAGGACCCGCACCCCAGCGCTGCAGGGGTGGGGTGAGGGTGGGAACAGACGCAGTCCTGCGGACCGGTGAACATAGAGAACACTAAAGTTGCAGATCTGAGCTTTATTGTCAGAAGGATGAGAGGTTCTCAAAGTGGTTCAACATGGCACAACACTCTAGGTCCTCACGCCGCAGCTACTCACCTGTCACAATGTATCTGGAAAGGAAATACAGAGAGGGGTCGCAGAATAGGCTTGGGGGTGGCCGAGAACCAAGCCGAAGTTCTCACGCTAGACTCACCTGAACCCTAGAAAGCACTTTAATACTCTCTCCTCGAAATGCGCAAGATCAATGAATCGGCAAGTCCTGCATTTACAAAACCAGTAAAAATCACACTGTAATCATCAGTGAGTGGAGAAATGCACAGATCTGGGTTTCCAACCTTTTCCACCATGATTCTACATCAAGGCCAAAAAAGATTCTTTTGTCCAAATCCCAGTAGGATGTACACCGTGGCACAGCACAAGCCACGGGTGGCATAGCTTCCTACTGGCACTGGTGGCAGGCCCCGGGAGGAGGGCGGAGTCCTCAGACATGAGCCCCATGGCCAGGTCTGCCTGGCTCAGTCGGTGGTGGACCTCCGGTACCAGAACCGGGCTCTGAAGTCGTCGCTGCAGGTCATGAAGCCCGGGTTGGTGGGTGAGTGCACGATGCAGCGCACGATGTTGTTGTGGCCCAGCGAGAGCAGGTTCCGGCGCTCGGCCGTCCTCGAGTCCCAGCAGCACAGGCTGATGGTCCTTTCATCCGGTAGCAGCACGTAGTCCTCCGTGTGGTTAAAGACGGCCTGTGTCCGGTGCACCTGCCTGCCGCTCAGGCCCGCGCCTGCAACAGAAACCAAGCCGTGAAGGGCCCGAGAATGAAGCCATCATCGCCACCCTCTGGATGTCCTGGTGGTGTTCTTACTCCCTGGGCTGAAAAAACAGCCTTTAAAAAAAAAAAAAAAAGAGAGAGCCAGGCCAGGTGCTGTTGGCTCACACCTATAATCAATCCTAACTACTCCGGAGGCTGTGTTCTGAGGAGCATGGTTTGAAGCTAACCTGGGCAGAAAAGTCCGTGAGACATCTCCAATAAATTATTCAGAAAAAGCTGGAAGTGGTGCTGTGGCCTAAGTGGTAGAGCACCAGCCTTGAACAAAAACTCTCAGGGATAGCACCCAGGCCCTGAGTTCGAGCTCCAGTACTGGCACCAAAACAAAAACAAAAACAAGAACCCAAACAAATTAAACAAATAAAATAGAGCTGGTGCTGCATCGTCTATCTTCTTTAGTAAAAACTGACTTTATATTGGTCACATTTTTTCATAGTTGCAAAGTATCTCATGTTTAGAAGAACCAAGACAGGGGCTGGGAAGTTGGCTCAGTGGTAGAGCGCTCGCCTTGCATGCCTGAGGCCCTGGATTCGATTCCTCAGCACCACATAAGCAAAAAGAAAAAAAGCCAGAAGTGGTGCTGTGGCTCAGGTGGTAGAGCGCTAGCCTTGAGCTGAAGAGCTGAGGGACAGCACCCAGGCCCAGAGTTCAGGCCCCACGACCGGACCCCCCCCCCCAAAAAAAAGAACCAAGACAGTTCTTTCACAGCTAGACATTTATTTCCAGCCAGGATGAACAGGGCTGGAAAAACATCCCATGTACAGATCTCTATTTCCTTAGGATTAAACTCCTAGCAACAGAATTACTGGTGCATGAAAATTTGCTTTCCAAAAGGAATCTTTATCCTCTCATGACTACGTAAAATACTCAATGGAAAGTGAGTAGCCCCGTTGTTGGGAGGACAGGACTGAATTGCTTTCTGGGGTGCAGAAGCCAAACGCTGGTTTGGTTCTGTCCCGTCTCTCTATTTCCTCTCCATCTGGGTGGGAAATGACCCCTGGCTGGGCTGCCCTTGCTATGGTGGTCGGTCACTCTTCCACTTCTCTGGGCACTAAACTCATTATCAGTGTCTGAAATCAGAGCAGAGGCCCCACGCTTCTCATGTGAGAAGGAATGAATACAGCTCAACGGATGGAAACAGAAGCTTTAGCTGAGGCAGAGGCCAGCTCGGCTCTAATTAGTGACGTCACCTTGGGCAAAACACATAATGTTCACAAACCTGTTCCTATGACATAAAGTATTCATGTATTTGGTAGTACTTGGGGTTTGACTAAGGGTCTTGATAATTTACCACTTGATTCATGACTCCAGCCCTTCTTGCTTAATGATAATGCCTGGCTTCTGTCTGGGCTGGCCTTAAGACTGTAATTCTTCTACCTTTACCTTTGCAAACCTGCGATTTCAGGCATGTGCTACTATATCTGGCCCCAGTGAGTCTTCATTTCTGTAACTGTTTTGGTACCAGGGGTTCAACTCAGGGCCAGCACTCAGGCTTGGCTGGTGCTCTACTGCTTGAGCCGGATTCTAGGTTAGCTCTCTACTGAGTCATCAGAAATGAAGCCTTGAGGACTTTTCTGCCTAGGCTGACTTTAACTGTGATTCTCCAGGTCTCAGCCTCCTTAGGAGGTAGGACTACAATGCGAGACTAGTATCCAGCAGGCATTTACTTTTTTTTTTTTTTGGTCATGGGGCTTCAACTCCGGGCCTACGCGCTGACCCTCAGCTTTCAGCTCAAGGCTAGCGCTCTACCACTTGAGCCACAGCACCACTTCCGGCTTTTTCTGCTTATGTGATGCTGAGGAATGGAACCCAGGGCCTCATGCATGCAAGGCAAGCGCTCTACCACTGAGCCACCTTCCCAGCCCCCAGATATATACTTCTAAAGGCTCTCTGCACAACAGATTTATTCAAGCTTCCTGATGGTCATTTACATTGTTCCTAACTTTCAACAGCTCCAAATGTTGAGTGTACTGCTCCCGAAAAAGAAAGGAATTTGCATACAAATCCCCTTTGGAACACCCAAACTGGCAGTTCTCCATTCAGTTACCACGTGCCACAAGGCATCGCCTGCATCCACTGCTCTTGGGTGAAGCACAGTGGGACATGTTTCCTCTGCTCCCACCAGCATCTTTTCTCTGCAGTCCACGTACAGTTCATTTCAAGAACTAGGACAAGAGTGGCTCTCTGCAGACTTGCAGGCTGTACTGGAGACACATCTAGGTAGGCGATGCTGCACCCTAGTGGCTCAGATGTCACCAGCACTGCTGTTCTACCTCCAGATAGTAGAGGTTCCCCCCCCCCCCCCGCCCCCACACCAAGTGTCTTGAGTTTTCTGAGCTATGGTGATCTTAGTGTACAACGCAAACATTGCTCACAAGAGAAAAACAGTAGAAGCTCCCTGGAGGTTTCTCACCAGACAACAGCCTTTGCTGCTATGGAAAAGAAGAGTAAGAAATACTTTAACAATACTTATTATCTCAACGGACTTGAATCCTTATGCCAAGTAATAGGAAAGCTGAACAGATTCACCACAAAAGGAGCTCCTTGGCACACATACTGCCGGAGAGACCAGCAGGAATTATTGAGAATTCGAGCTGTTCTGTCTGCTGAGCTCACTTCCAATCTGGGCTCAGGACACTGGTCTCAGGTGGGGACTTGGGGAAGACCCCTACCCCCTCTCACTGGAGAAGCCCCCACACATGCTATTATGGAGTTCCACTAACAGGCTTTCCTCTGCTTGGGTCCCCGTTGCTATGGGAAGAAGAGGACAAGTGCCTGTTCTACCAATGGACTGCCAAGTCTCAAGGTTCCCTGCATAGTCTCCAGACTGCATCTCTCTAGCTGAGACTGTACTGAGAGGAGTGGGGTTAAGAAACTATGATTTTATTCCCAGCTTTGCCTCTTACTAACTGCAACCTTAAGTAAATGGTTACTTTATTTTTTTGAGTATGGGGTGGATTCTGGGGCCTCTCATATGCTAGCAAAGTACTTTACACCAAGCTACCACCTCAGCCACGAGGCTGGACCTCTAGCTCTGAAAGAGGGATTAAGAACTGCCTTGGGCTGGGAAGGTGGCTCAGTGGTAGAGTGCTTGCCTTGCATGCATGAGGCCCTGGGTTTGATTCCTCAGCACCACATAAGCAAAAGGAGAAAAGCCGGAAGTGGCGCTGTGGCTCAAGTGGTAGAGCGCTAGCCTTGAGCTAAGGGACAGCGCCCAGGCCCAGAGTTCAGGCCCCACGACCGGACCCAAAAAAAAAAAAAGAACTGCCTTGCCCTGTGCATACATTTACTGTATTGCTCTGAAAGGGGGACTGAGGAGTTCTGGAAATGGTAAAATGCGATAGAAATGGCAATCAGTTTCTCACATACCCGTGTATCTGACCAGTGTTCGTCCTGTGGATATTTCCCAAAGCTTAGCCACAGAGTCTTTTCCACTTGAAAGAATGTATTTAGAATTTTTGGAAAAAATGGCAGAGCAGACTTCGGCACCATCGTGTGCTTTCTCAAAGGTGGTGATGCAGCGATTTGAAACTCCATCCCATAATTTGATACAGCCGTCCTTGCTGCCAGTTACATACATATTGGCACTGGGGTTATAATTAACGGAGCAAATGGCGTCGGTGTGCTGATCTTGAGGATTGCAAGAGACAAAGCATTGGAAGGTGTTGATATCATAAAGTCGAAGAGTAGGGTGCTGAGTTCCAACCAGTATAAAGTCTCCAGAAGGATGGAAAGAGATGGAGCGTAGCATTTCAGCTTCCTGAAATGACAGACATTAACCTGAGTGACCAATCCGCAGACAGTAAGATCCCAAGGCAGTGCAGAAAATACCAGACGAAAGAGTCCATTAAAGAACCCTTGAGTATCACACAGATATCAGAAGGAATAAAAGCCAAGCACTGGTGGCTTGGGCCTATGATCCTAGCTAGTCAGGAGGCTGAGACCTGAGGATCTTGGTTCGAGGTTATCCAGGCAGCAAAGTCCATCAGACTGCTTTCCAATTTAACCACCAAAAAGTCAGAAGTAGAGCTGTGGTTCAAATGTAAAGCAATAAAGATTGGGACAGTGCCCAGGTCCTGAGTTTAAGCACCGGAAGAACAAAACCACCAAACCCCAATGTAATAAAAGTACTTTCTGTCATATACAAAAGTATCTTTTTCTTTATAGCAAAGATTTTGAAAAACTGCATTTACTGGTTAAGTCTTCAAAAACTACAGAAGTGAGCTCCATTTGTAAATGCATACTGGGAGAATCCAGAATGGATTAGAAATCGACTAATGGATTATCAATCTATTGTTACCTACATTGATAATGCACTCTTGTAAATGTGAAGAGTCTCTTTAAGTTGCTCCCTGCGGCAAGCAGTGAGGAAAAAATTACATTTAATTACTGACAGCTGGAGGTCACTACTATTAGTAATCCTGTGGTTTTTCTTCCTGTATTGAGCTCTTGGTGAAGGCAGCAGTTTTGTGTATAATGGGATCTCAAGGAGTGGTGTGGACGTGAAGCAGTCCCAGTGAACTGCAGCCAAGCTCTAGCTGCTCAGCAGCTGTTCTGGCAGCCAGAGGTGGCCAGCACACACTTCTCATGCTGGTCCATGTGCCATCTGAATGGATTCTCCTTGCTCTATTTTTGTTTTATACAATGATCACTGAGACTACTTGAGAAAAAGTAGCATTTATGAAAAACAACAACAACAACAACAAAAAGCCCCCTTCCAAACATTTCTTACCTGAATGTACTTGAAGGCTCTTTTTGCCGATGGTTTGGAATAATCAAATAATTTGAGAGTATAATCTCTTGAGCCAGAGGCCAAGATCTGTTCTGTTGGGTGAAAAGCAAGACATGTGACTTCATCCACATGGTCATAGAGTGTCCGAATCACGGGGTGGTTTTCCATGTTCTGCTGTGCAGTCTCGTTCATCATGACCTAGGCCAACAAGAGGAGGAGACAAAGTATACTATCTTGAACTACAGTAAACCATCACTGGCCTATACCACACACACTCTCCACAATGAGCAACAGAATGCTATTATATTCTAGGCTTTTTACCTCTATTGGCATGGCACTTTTGGCCAACATTCTCTCTGTGTCAAGTATCTTTATGGAAGCATCAGCAGACCCAGTGGCTATCAGCTGCCCATCTCTACTGTAGGTTGCTACACGGCAGGGTCCTTTATGGGATGTGACGTAGCACGTCTCATACTCAGAAGCCTCTGGGGACATGGTCTGGACATCTGCATCGAATTCCAGGTCTATGCCTGTGCCAGGAGCAACCGTATCTGAACGACCAATTGCATACTGGACTGCTGTGTCGTCGTTTTCCATCCCTGAAAGAAATCAAAATCAAGAACATGAGGAAATAGCGTAAAGGCCAAAATGGAGATATTTACCAGTGTCAATCTGCAATTCCTTTGAGGTCTATCACACTTAAAATGGTACAAAACTATAGACTCTGCCCAGGCCACCCAGGGTTGATGGAAGGTTGGGCACACACAGCCTGAGTTACCACTTTAACTGCCACCAAAAAGCAGTTTACTCTTTATTATTTCCCCATTTTAAATATATATGTGTTTTGGAAGTACTGGGATTTGAACTCAGAGCCTTATGATTACTAGGCTGGTGTGATACTATTAAGCCACACCTCCAGCTCTAGTTCTCACTTATTTTTAGGATGGGATCTTGCTTCCTGCTTGGACCACCAGTATATACATAATATAGGCTTCCCATTGTTGCTGGGATGACAGGCAGGTGCTAGTGTGTTCAACTTCCCTCTGTTCACATGGAGTCTGTCTAGGCTGGCCTGGAACTGCAAATCTTCTCAATCTCAGCCCTCACATAGCTTAGGATGACAGGTATGAGAAGCTGTATCCAGCTGTGGGCTGAGTCTCTTGACCATTTTTGCCTAGGCTGACATTGAACCATGATCCTCATTCTCAGCCTCCCAAGTAGCTAGGATGGCAGGCATGAGCCACCAGCAACCGGCTCCAAATCTCAGTATTTTTAAGGTTGACTTCTGTTAGCAGCTCAGAAGTTCATTAATTCAGTAATATGCTTTAACGTTAGTGAAATGTTTGAAAAAATGGTTAAGTTGAAATAGATTAATATCATGCTTAATCTAAAAATACATCATGCTTTAAGTTAAAAAATAACCTGACATATAACACAAATAATAGTTACTAGCACTGGAAAAATTAGAACTATATAGAAGAAAAGAAATATGACCTTGAGTCTTATCACCCAGAGATAACTTTTTATCATTGTGGCACAAATCCTTCTGGCTCTCTTACCATTCATACAACTTAGTTTTCAAAAGGGACGCAGACCTGCTACTGCGCAGCAAGTTGTGACTGGCTTGGCCACGTCACACAGATTTTGTGTTCACATTATCATAGTTATGTTCAATTTTATGGGTATTTAAAATTTTTTAGCCAATTCCATATCGTGGGGCTTTTTTGTTTATACCTTTCAATTCCCTTGTGATAAATCATCACGATTCGCACCATCAAGTCAAAGGAAATCAACATGTTCAGTAATTCAGTATTTTATTGAATGGAAGGTAGGCACAAGGATACACCACTGAACAAGACAAGGACCTCACTTTATTACCAAGGTAGTCTTTTATTTTTGGTGAGGAAAGAGGGGTTTGGAGGGCAGGAAGATTAAGGATTTTAAGGAAACCCAAACAATAAAGGGACTCTTGGACAAGAATTGTTACAATTTAACAAAAAGCAAGAGAATTTAAGGGATTAGTCTGAGAGGTGAAGAGGAGTCTCAGGTAACAGATGAGCTGAGACTTGAAGGAAGTAGGCAATATAATGGCAGAGTGGTCCAGAAATGGGTAACACATTAGAACAGCTTAAAGTCTTTATTACCTGGACTTCATTTAATCCATCAGTAGCTAGAGTTGTACTTGTCACATATTACACAGTAAAACTACACAAGAATAATCTTGTGGACAGATCTAAAAGTTCTTTATGGGGTCCACACACTGACATTCACAAGATACCTAGTTTGATGAGGTGCAGGAGCTGCTCGGAGGGGGCACACACTGACTGAGGCTTGACTTCGTTGATGAGGCCATTGGCGATGCTGATGTAGCCATCGTAGAGTAGCTGGCTGATGATCAGCTTGTAGAGCTGCTGGCGGTCCTTCAGGCCCACTTTGGTTCTGTACATCTTGGAGAAAAGGACAACTTCCCTGGCAGCGGCAGAGAGAAAACAAGGAAGTGAAAAACAGTGAAAGGCAGAGGCACTAACTAGTAAATCTGAAGCAACACAGGTGTCTTTGGTTAGACTTACATTCCAGCTAGACTAGCTGCATCATCTTTGGTTAGTGACCTCATGTTCTTAGCCCAGGTTCTTTAGCTGTTAAATTTCTGGAGGTTAAACAACATGGTGTGTGTAAAGCACTGAGCTGAAATGATTCAAGTAGTGTCAGCGTGTTTATAGTAGAACCCCACATCAACTTTTCTTCTCTGCCAAACTATCCAGCTGCACAAGTTTTATTCTTTATTGTTAGCCCTGAATCTTACATTTCTTCTTTTAAACAAACACCAACTGGTGTTTGCAACAGACAAGACAGCTTGTCTTATTGTTATATGGCTGGCTCCTGTTTCCACCAGCTGAGCTGTATGTTTACCAGGGACTGTTAAGTTCATCAGTGAAACCTGTTTTCAAGCGACTGAACTTATTGTAATCATTCAACTTAGTCAATACGAATGCAAAAAGCTACTGTATTATGAAAACTCAACCGCTAAATACTTTGGAAAGGTTCAAAGTGAAGTTATGTTAAGAAAATGTACGAAGAGCTGGGAAAGTGGCTCAGTAGTAGAGTGCTTGCCTCGCACAAATGAGGCTCTGGGTTCGATTCCTCAGCACCACATAAGCAGAAAAAGCCAGAAGTGGCGCTGTGGCTCAAGTGGTAGAGTGCTAACCTTGAGTTGAGGGACAGCGCCAGGGCCCAGTGTTCAGGCCTCATGATTGACAAAAAAAAAAAAAGGTAGAAAAAAAGAAAATGTATGAAAAGGACCTAGCAAGCAGGACATGTTCAAACCCTAGCACTGTTACCTTACATCCAAGTGAGAAAGGGCCAAAATGACTATAGAGATGGTAAGAAAAGGACAACTCTGCAGAGACATGCACATGGATTTACTTGAGAATCCAAGTTCTCTTTCAGTCTAGTAAAGTGAAACAGAAAACTGGAGAGAATTTCTGGTTTATGCCCACAAGAATGCCAATGGGTGGACCTGGGTAGTTGGTTTGAGGATGATGATCAGGTATTATCCGTTCCCTAGCGCGCCCCCTTCCCTGTGGCACTTGAACTCAGGGCCTTGCATTTGGAAGGGTGTATTTGGCCAGATACTGGGCTACAGGTGTCAAGCGACAGAAATATAGAAAAGTGGCCTCACCGTGGGGTATCAATAACATCTATCATTTACCAAGCCCTCCCTATCTGCGCGAGGGCCTGCCCCGCACGTCCAGACCCTCACCTCGCGGCTACTGTATTCGAGTATTTAGAAACAAATGTACCATAAATCTACAAGAGAACAGATACTCAAGGAAGTTAGTTAGGCCACGGATTCGGGGTGAGGGTTAAGGGGGTCGCTAGGACCGCCTGCTCGGGCGCCGGGGGCCTAACCACCCTTCTGGGCGGTCCTCGCTCCCAGGGAGAGGCGGCAGGGTGGGATAGGGAGACTTTCAAAAGGGAAAAGCGGTCGATCTCCCGGCGCGACCCGCGGAACTTCCGCTCGGCGGGCGGGGGGGTGGTTTCTCCCCGGACTCGCCGGGAGGACAGCGGGGCACGAGGACGGGGCGCCCCCCGCCCGGGGCCGGTTACCCCGGGGCGGAGGGCCGGGCGGGCGCGCCTCGGTGCGCTCCTCCAGCACCCGGCCGCCGAGGCGGACGAGCCGGGCGGTGGCCTCGGAGGAGGAGGAGCGGGAGGAAGGGGCCGTGCAGGCCCCGCCGGGGGACCCCGACTCGGGGCACACGCCTCGCCACGCGCGACCCTGGACGGCCCAGGGCCTCGTGCGGCCCACCGCGGGTCCCAGCTGTCCCCCGCACCGCCCCTCCCCGATGCCCGGACCCCGTCCGTACCCTCTGATCGCGATCACTGGCTCCGGCTCTCCGGCTCTCTTCTAAAAAAATGGAGGCGCGAATCCCGCCCGATCGATGGCTCTGCGTGCACATTCACTGCGCACGCGCCCAGGCCGCGACGTCGAGTGCTGCGCTATCGACCGGTCCCGCTCGGTCTTGCCCTTCTCGCCATTTTACTTACTGGCACGTTCAAGACGTTCGCTCACCGACCCCCGGCTTTATCTCCTATGCAACAATCTTGAGTCCAATGGACTGTTATTTCAAGGACTAATGCCCACTCCTGGAGACCACGGCAGGCTCTAGAACCGCCATAGACCTGTCAGGCCGTTGGCTCCACCGCTTCCGGGCTCTTCGTTGTTAGTGCGCTTGCGCCACGGCACGCTCGTTGCGAACCAATCACAAAGCGGCTCCGCTGAAACTCCGGCCAATCAGCTTTCAGACCGGAGGGTTTAAACCCATATTTAAAAAGAAGAATCCTTAAACTGTAACGGCTGAGCTCTCGGAGGACTCGGCGGCCTTGGCCCGAAGGTGGGAGCCGGCCGGCGGGTAGGTCAGCGGGGGCCGGCTCCGTGTGGCGGGCAGAGGGCGAAGCCTGGGACGAGGGGCGGCCGTGCTGGGCGGCGGGCCGCGGGCGGAAGGCCGGAGGGGAGCGGGCCGTCGGCCCCCCGGCCCTGGTGTCCCCAGCCCCCCACTCCCCGCCGTCTCCCCCCCTCCAGCACCCCGGCTCCGGGACGCCCGGTTGGGTGCCGCGGAGACCGCAGGCGGTGGCGGGAGCTGGGGCGGGGGGGGTCTTCCTGCCGGGGCTCCGCCTTCAGTGACCCTCTCGGTGCCTGTGGAGGTCTTGGGGTTCTCGGGTTCGTGAGGTGAGGAGACAGCGGACGCTGAGGGGGACGGGCTGCGGTGGCGGGGGCTGCGGGGAGGCGCGCAGAGTCGCCCGGGAGGCGGCGGTGTGCGGCCTGCGGGAGGGAGTGGTGGGGCCCGGGCCGCAGGCCCCGGCCGCCCCGGCCCCGGCCCCGGCCCCGGAGCGGGAGGATCTGGGATCGGGAGGAAACTGGTTGTGAACGGATGGTAAATCCCAGTTCGTAGGGAGGGGGGTCAGGTGTCCTTAACGAGCGCCTCCGGTGATTGGTAACTCCGCCCCAGTGCGTGCTCAGAACAGGGTTGTTCAAACGCAAGATCTGATTTATTAAGACCGGGCGGGTGGAGCGTCGCCATTTCGAAGAACTTTCCACGGAAGTGGAGGCGTGGCTCAAGTGGTAGAGCGCCAACCTGGAGCGGAAAGGCTGAGGGAACAGCGCCCGAGCCTGAGTTCAAGCCCCAATACTGTGATCTTCGTAGTCTCCGCTACTTGGAATTGTTAGGGAAAGTGAAGAAAGCATTAGAACATTGGTGGGGGAAAAATATTTGCCAAGCCACTCGTGGGTTTCCTTTTAATTGTTTGTACTAATCAGCCGTTTAAAGACTGGGGTCTTTATAAGATTACTAATTTGTAAAAAGAATGAGATATTGTGGGGAATGCCTTGTGGCTGGGCTCTAATATTCAAAAAGCAGTTGAGTAGCCTGATTTCTTCTGCTTTCTTGATGCTTGTTCAACTCACTTGATAGGTGTTTCTGCCTGCCTCCTTATAATATTAATTGATATAATATTAACTGGTTTCCTTTGTCAATGGCTTGGTTCATTTCCAAACTATCTGAGTCCTGTTATGTACTAGGCATTTGTTCTAGGTTCTGGGAGTCACAAGAATGGATTCTATGGCACCACCAATTTGGGTTTTGGTCTTTTGCTCCCTATTTCTGGGAAGGATATCCGAGTCTCCGGAGACAGACAATAAACAGATGCACATAAGATTTTAAGATGTTAAGGGCTGTGCAGAAAAGGGAGAGATGGTCCTGGGAGGGAATATTGATTGAAAAAAGACCTGAATGAAATGAATGAGCTACACCCCAACAGCCTGATAGGCAGAGGAAACAGGAAGTCCAAAGTCCTGGTGGCAGGGGACTTGATTTGGATGGTATGTGGCAGACAAATGAAGGCAGAGGTGTTTCAAGGTCCATCGTCTATGGGACTTGCAGATGAGTTCAAATTGTGTTGTTTGAGTTGGTGAGCAGTAGGGGTATTAAACCATGGATTAACACATTTTCAGTGTTTGAGAATGGACCGCCTCAGGTTTGAGAAGGGATCTCCATGAGCAAAGGTGGAAGTGAAGTGACCATTCAGGAATTCTTGTAAATGATCCAAGGTGATTATATTAAGTGAAAGTCTTTAAAAAGTGATATATGTAAGTTTTGAGCTGAGAGAAATCTGGGTTGCAGTTGAACATTTAGCAGTCATCAGCCTGTGGGTGAGAAAGCCAGGTGACTGGGGCAAACTCACCTTGGGGGTCAGTGCCGCTGGGCCTGAATCTACCACATCCCTAGTCCTACCCCCTACAACTGTGGGACAAATGGACGTGCACATCAGTTCAGGAGTGCAGAGTATGTGAGGGTGTGGATGGGAAGGGGAAGACCTGCTTGCATGCATGCACACAGCATCTACTACATCAGGAAAGAAAAACACATTAAAGAATACAGAATTCTGTGAGTCACAGATACCTTTTCATTAGGGAGATGCAAGTAGCATAGCAACGATTAGAAGCAGGTGGATTTGTTTGTATTAAAGGTTGTTTTTCTTTTCAGGCACTATGGACACATCTAAAGAAAACTGCATTTCGGGACCTTTTAAGGTAATTGAATTGTCTGTAGTTCCATTTACATCTATAAAGTACATGTGGTGATTGGTCTGATATTTGGAATTTTTCCTCTTTTACATTGATAACTGGGGCTTGAACTATATCTGGCCACTGTCTTTGAACTTTTTCACATAAGGGTGACACTTTGCCACTTGAGCCACAGCTCCACTTTCTGGCTTTTTAGTGGTTAATTGGAGGTGAGTCTTATGGAGGGCTGGAATGTCCATGAGACTCTTGGTGTGTGTGTGTGTATGTGTGTGTGTGTGTGTGCGTGCGCGCGCAAGCGCGCGTGCTTAACATTTTTGTTTGTTTTTTTGGGTCCGGTCATGGGGCCTGAACTCTGGGCCTGGGTGCTGTCCCTCAGCTCTTCAGCTCAAGGCTAGTGCTCTACCACTTGAGCCACAGTGCCACTTCCGGTTTTTTTCTTTTTGCTTATGTGGTGCTGAGGAATCGAACCCAGGGCCTCAGGCATGCAAGGCAAGCCCTCTACCACTGAGCCACCTTCCCAGCAACATTTTTAAAAATTATATTATTTTTAGTTATACAAAGGGGTACCATTCAACAAGTCAGTTTACGAGTACAATGCATTTTGATGAATATCACCCCTTTTATCGTTCCCCCCATCCCTTCCAACCCCATCCCTCCCCTCAAATTTGAAATAAAAATTTTGTAAGCATAGATTTGTTGTGTAAGGGGTTTTCACTGTGACCGCTCCAGATGTGTACACAGTGGATTGTGGGCAATCATTCCTCCTCCACTGTTTCAGCTCACCTCCCTTGTCTTAATTCAGCACGTTTCATTGTTCTATTTTCATACTTGCTTATAAAAGACTTGGACCACATTCACCCTTCCCATTGGCTCTCTCCCTTCTGTTGGTGCTCACCCCAGCATAGACTTTTTAAATCTTTTCCCCACCCTCATTGTGAAAATCTTGCCTATGTTTCAACTTAGACCATCTTCCAAACTTTGTCACTGAAGAATAAAATGTTGAACATTGACACAATTCTTTTGGTCTTTTTTTCTAAACATGTATTATCAAAGAAAGTTGGTTGGAATTGCGTTGGTTTGATGTATAAAGTATCAATAACAGATGAGTATATTCCCAATATGCTGAGAAATCTTAAATGTTCAGTGTCTCCCTCATTGGATGGAAGTTCATTCAATGAATATTTGCTTACGGATCATGATTTTAGGATAGAGAATTGGGCTTGCAGATGTCATTCAAGTATTCCTTTGATCTGCTATCTACATCTTTGTGAAATACTTATTAAAATAGCTTTCCCTTTCCATGTGTTTCCAAAGATATTCCTACATAAGAAACTAGAATTCTCATAACATTCATCTTTTCTTTCATGAAGAACATAAAGTTTATTTTCCATCCCATCCTAGGCTACAGCTCCACTGGGGGATGGTCCAAAACGTGTTCCAGTGGCTCAGCAGTTTCCCTCATCTGCAAGCAGTGGTCAGGCTCAGCGAGTCTTGTGTCCTTCAAATTCCTCCCAGCGAGTTCCTTTACAAGCACAAAAGCTTGTCTCCACTCAGAAGCCTGTGCAGAAGCAATCTCAGTCAGCTGCCATTGCTCGGCCTCTCTCCCGGCCCGTGAGTAACCCCCAGAAGAATGAGCAGCCTCCACCATCAGCCTCTGGTAAGCAGGCCTTGCACTCACTTAGTGGTCCTTCTTTGTCTGTTTCTAAAACAAGTACATAGACTTGTGCAGTTGTTGGAGCCATAGCTTCAGCCTCATATCTGTTCAGGATTAGGAGAAAAAGGGATGCTTGTGTTGAAGTAATTTTGTCTGCAGGACCAGCTTGTGCTGGAGTGTACCCCGAATCCTGCCCTCAGGGAAGAAGGGGCGGCCACCTGCATCCATCATGTCCTTTGAGGAACTGAACAGCTACAGAAGTTTTGGCCTTGTAGGGAGAAGTGAAATGGGACCACATTGGGGTGAGGCCATCCAAGGCCATTGCTGGAAAGGGTGGAGCTTCATCTCCAGGAATCGAGGAACTACTGAGGAAGGGACTGGTTGCAAGTGGCCTTTTAGAAAGCTTACACCAGACATAGTGAGTGTGGGTGTGTTGGGGAGGAGACATTGAGGTCAAAGATGCTTGCAGTCTGGTGCTTTAGCTGGGTGGAGCAAGGTGTTGGTGATAATTACTATTTGTCCTTCACCAGCTATGAATTTCCACAATGCAGCAGGCTCTGAGAGGGACCATGCCTTCATCCGTGGTGCCTGATTCGGTCCTGAAAACCACTTTGTGAAGACAGCAGAGCTATTGACTCACTTCCACAGAGGAAGTGGCTAAGACTGAGAGAGGCAGTTAGCTTAGTAAAGTCATAGAGTGGAGAGACTGAAAACTCACTTAGGATACAGGCTCAGGTAAAGTGGACAATAATAAATCGCTCCTGAAGGATGGTGATGGAAGAGTTCAGGATGCTGGTGAAAGGTAGAAAGAACTTCCTCTCCACCACAGATTTCCTCACTGACTCTATGAAAGGGGAAATGAAGACTCAAAGGACTGAGCTCAGTGGTCAGCGGTTGAAGTTCATGCTGCATTGTGAGCTCAGAAGGGCTCGTGTAGGCAGGCCCTACAGTGTGTCCTGCAGTGGGGAGGGAAAGGCAGCAACAAGGCCCAGAGGGTGGCGGAGAACACAGGTGAACCAGGGCTGTGCGATGGTGCTGGTAGCAGCTTCTTGGTGACAGTTCTGGTCCCCCAGCATACACAATCATACACATAACTGTCTTGATGTCATTTTCCCTTGGAGATGTGGTGGCATCCTCCGATCTACAGTCTCATGCTGGGGTTTTGCACCCTGAGTGCCAGTAGTTGTTAGCCGAGATAGAGACCACACGAGGGGGAACAGTTTAGACTGACAGTGTGATACCTGAGTGCAGCATACTGTGCTGTAGGAACAAGAGGCCTCAGAGGTAGACAAGTGCAAGTCCCTTGGTTCCACAGCTAGTCAGAGTAAGCTGGACCTGGTGGTGCATGCCTGTAGTTCTGGCACTTGGAAAGGGGAGGCAGGAGGATCAGAAGTTTCAGGCTGGCCTGGGAGCACAGCAAGGACCCTGTCTCACCAGGTGCCAGTGGCTCATGCCTGCATTTTAGCTACTTAGGAGTCTGACAGCAGAAGAGTTATAGTTCAAGGCCAGTCTGGGCAGAAACATTTCCAGACCCTATAAAGAAAAACAAGGCTGAAGGCATGGCTCAAATGGTTAGATCACTTGCCTAGCAAACTTGAGGCCCCGAATTTGAACCCCAATATTCACTCTCCACCCCCCAAAAAGTTATTTTGCTCCCCTCTTGAATAGCTGTCTATTGAAGTCTTGGTATTTTGTAGTTTTTGTTCTTCCCCCATGGAAGACGTTGGCTTGCCCTGCGTGGTTTTGTAGGGTGTGGATGTGGCTGACCCATGCAGTGGTGGAGAAGGTGATGGGGTGTGAAGTTGGCGGTTGTTCCCTGGAAGTTCAGGGAAACTGCAGGGAGGTGGGCTGGCTGCCTTGGCTGGCTGCCTTCCTGCTGTGAAGGCTTCCTGCAGTGGAGCCAGGGCAGGGTTCCGAAAGAAAACCTGAAGCCTAGATCAGTCATTCATTGCTGATGTATTGTTAGTGTTTCGGGGACCGTCTAGTTTATCTGCTCACAGATTTCTAAAAAACCTATTCTATGTAGTTACTCTAAAAACAGGACTTTAACTTATTCCACATAGGAAATAATCCTGAAAAGGAAGTGGCCTCAAAAGAGAAAAATGAAGACTCAAAAAAGTAAGCTCTCATTCACAAAGTTCTGTACTATTACTCTACTGGAATACATTAGTTCATTGTAAATTTGAGGAACTCTTAAACAGATATTTGTTTTCAGTTATATGATATGCTTCCAGTTATCTAATCTTAAAGCCCTCTCTTTTATAAGTGATTTTACCAGGAACTCAGATAAAAGCCTGAATGAATTTGTTACAGAAAGCTTATAATTTCTGTCTATTCTCAGAAGTAATCAGTATATGGAAGTGGCACTGTGGCTCAAGGGGTAGAGCGCTAGCCTTGAGCTGAAAAGCTCAGGGACAACGCCCAGGCCCAGAGTTCAAGCCCCACAACATACTTCTAGTTTATTTTTGTGCAAAAGTGTGAGTTCTTAAATTTTTTTAAATTTTGAGCTGGGATCTTATGTTGCTATTGCTGACCTAGAATGCCTAAGCTTAAGTGATCTTCCTGCCTTAGGCTCCTAGGTAGCTGGGACTGTAGGCATGCACTATTATATTTGGCTACAAGGACAAGTTTTTCCAAAATGTCAGGTTACAGAACTATACAGGTATGTGTGACTAAGAGGTATTTTGATAGTACTAACATAATTACTGCACTTTTTGTTCTCTATTGTAAAGTCCCCAGACACTTTCTAAATACCTGCTCTTAATCTCTGAATAGAGGTCAGCGTAGAGGAGCAGGGTCAGGATGACCCTCCTCCTACTGCTTTTGCTTCTGAAGGAAGCTTTCTCAGGATTGAATTCCACTGACTCCCACATCCAGCTGGTCTGAGTCCACCCTGCTTCCACTAGTGACAGTGGCTCCACAGATAAAAGGGTCTTACCAACAGTGGTTGGTAGGGAGTGGATTTGAAAGAGGTCATTCCTCCTCTCTAGTAACTTACCCTTTTGTATGGTCTTAGAGCTGTCAGTAGGTCTGTATTCTGAGCACAGTACAGCCTGGGACCTTCCCATTGATGGCTTCTACTCTGGAAATCAAGATGGTTCCATGTTACCAGCTGACAACGCTGAAGGCAGCTAGTGAAGTTGGGGTTCAGTGTCTGTGACTCATGAATAGTGGCTATGGGCTTGGTTCCCACTGAAAGTACAGTAGAGGCCAGTTGCCAATTGGAACTTACAGAATGTGTTTCCTTCTTGGTGAGAAATTGTTGGCAAAGGTTTGTGTCCTTCACATTCTAACATGCACACATCTTTTCTAGGAGGCAGTGGACTTTGGAAGATTTTGACATTGGTCGTCCACTGGGTAAAGGAAAGTTTGGTAATGTTTATTTGGCAAGAGAAAAACAAAGCAAGTTTATCCTTGCTCTTAAAGTGTTATTTAAAGCTCAGCTGGAGAAGGCAGGAGTGGAACATCAGCTCAGACGAGAAGTAGAAATACAGTCCCACCTCCGGTGAGTGTCCAGGTTGATGTCAGAGGAGAGTTCACAAGACTTCTGAGGATTAGCCTTTTAGAGGACTTGCTTCAAGGGGTTGGAGGCGTGGCTCTGTTAGTAGAGCACTAGCCAGTGAGTGAAAGCATATCAGTTACTACGTTTGAGTCCTGTTGGACCTAAAAAAAAAAAAAGAGAGAGCCGGAGAAAGGAAAAGAAATGTAAGACTTGCTTTATAGTATCACACAGAATAATTATACTTGTCATTTTCCAAAGATTCATGGTGACTTCAGTGCTATGTGTTGGAACTCACCTTGAGAATTTGAATGTTTTATTAATGAAGTAACTTAGCTGGACAGCCTTTTCTTTTGGTGGGTAATTAAGTGGTAGTAGTCTCCAGTTGCCTTGAGTCTATTTTTTTTTTTCATTTTTGCTTTTAATGTTCTTCAGATATAAAAGAGGGGCTGGGCATGTGGCTTAGTGGTAGAGGGCTTGCCTAGCATGCATGAAGCCCTGGGTTCGATTCCTCAACACCATATACAGAAAACGCTGGAAGTGGTGCTGTGGCTCGAGTGGTAGAGTACTAGCCTTGAGCAAAAGAAGTTCAGGGACAGCGCCCAGGCCCTGAGTTCAAGCCTTAGGACTGGCAAAAAAAAAAAAAAAAATCTAGCAGATGTAAAAGAAATAGTAACCCTTAGACTTTGCCTATGAGCCACTCATCATCAGCTAGGCCTATGCAGGCTCTGCCCCAGGCCACACACCTCTGTCTGCTGTGTCTGTTTGCACATCACCCTTGTGTAAATGCCATGCTCTTTTTTCCCTTAATATTTAGAATTGCTGTTCAGCTGAGTTTCCCTCCCATGATAAAGGGAAGAAATAAGAGTCTTTAATATGAGGTCCAGAATCACGTGAAGTGCATGTCAATGGTGCCTGTGTTTTACATGTAGGTCATGCTACATGGAGTTGGGCTTGTAGCTCTGGCTTTTCCTGTGGGAGAAGCACATTGAAAGGTGTGTGGTGGTAGTCAGTGCATACTCTCACCTCAGCCCTGAAATTTACCCATCTTCACCGTTCCTTGCAGGCATCCTAATATTCTCAGACTATATGGCTATTTCCATGATGCCACTAGAGTGTACCTAATTCTTGAATATGCGCCCCTTGGAACAGTCTACAGAGAACTCCAGAAGTTGTCCAAGTTTGATGAGCAGCGAACTGCTACTGTAAGTTTTCATTGATTGTCCAGGCTAATTCTTTTTTACTCCAAAGTACCATTCATGGGGGAGTCAGATATTAGCGTGAGATCAGGCATGGATCAGACCTGCAGAAATTGTGAAGGGAGTTCCAGTGTAGCCCACATCTGATTTCTCCTATTCATGTCTTCACTAATAAATGAATCATTAACTTCTACCTGCCTTTTTAGTGTAAAGTAATATCCAATTAGGATATTCAGCGTTTTGCGAGCTGCATATATACCTGGAATATACTGCACCCTTCTGTTTGTTAAAACAAACTCAGGACTTGACTTGCTAGATCTTAAGTTGATAGGAGACTGGAGATAGTAATTTAAGGAAACCAAAGTAAAAACAAAAAGGACTAATTTGCTTGCATACTTTCAATCTGATTAACCAGTGAGTATATCCCCAAATTCAACATTTACCAAATTTACCTGCTAAATATGACAAAACAGACTGGGTGACATGTAAACAACAGATGATCAGCGTGGAGGTGGGAGGTCTGAGTTAGAGGAGCTCATGTCTGCCCAAGGTCTCACTGCATCATGACATGGCAAAGCAAGAAGGGCAAGAACCAAAGACAGAATTCAAGCCTCAAGCCCTGTTACACGGCAGACAGAATACTACGGAGGGTGGAGCTCCCCTGATCCAGACCTTTCCCTTAGACGCCCTCTCAGAACACTTGTTCTGGGATTCATCTTCCAACGGGGTTTGAGGGCCACATTCAGTCCTCTCACTGCTTAATAGGACGGTGAACTCAGCCTAGGTGCTCTGATTTTCCCCCTGATACTTTTCTTCTAACAACTCTTTTGTTGTAGAATGATCTTACTTTTTTTTTAATGGGAATTGATGGCATTGGAAAAGTGTCAAAAGATCATAAGCGTTGTTATCTGAACCCCTGACTTATACTGTCTTTCCCACAGTATTCTTTCACTTAGCTGCCGCTGGGCCTTGTGGGAGTGTGGTTAGAGCTCAGAATTTGTCTGTCTGTCTCAATGTCACATCAGCAGTATTATCAAAGAACCAACTAAGCACTGAACAGCTTATTGCTAACCCCTGCCAGTCCATTCAATTGATGTTTGCCGACTTACCTAGTGTATCTGCAATATTTGCTTTGAAACTTGAAAACATTCCATTTATGTTGTATTAAAAATACTCAGGTGTCAGAAAATGTATAAAAATCTAGAACACAGACTTCTCTAATCCTTTCTTTCCCATAGTATATCACAGAATTGGCGAATGCCCTGTCCTACTGTCATTCAAAGAGGGTTATTCATAGAGACATCAAGCCAGAGAACCTGCTGCTTGGATCAGCGGGAGAGCTTAAGATCGCAGACTTTGGGTGGTCAGTCCATGCGCCATCCTCCAGGTATGTGATGTTACAGTAGGGGGTAAATCATGAATCAAGTCTAGAGTCTACTCTGAAATAGTTTATAGTTGGTTGGAGTGGGTGACTAGCTGGGATAATTTCAGCTGGATGATCAACTACTGTCTTTTAGGAAATGTTATTGTGTGACAGTTTTGAGCTATCAGGCATTCTAAGGCTTAGGGTTAAAGATGCTTAATGTTAATGAAGGGGATGAAAAAGCCTGCAGAGGTGATGAGTGCGTGGCAGGAATAACACAGATGTGTGTAGGGGGAGACCCTACCTACATGCTGGGGTGGAGTCCAGATGTGTCCTGGACAGAGATGGCAGAAATCCCAGGGGCCGTACAGCGGTCAGGAGCTGAGAGCACAGTTCTGGGGAATTCGGAAGTCCACGTTGGTGCTGGTGGACACTCTGATGCTTCATGTGGGTCAGGCATTCTAAAGTGTCAGCTTAGAGGAAAAACTAAAAATAAAGCCACTTCAGAAAAGCTGCAGAGCCTGAAATAGGTGGTGTGGAGCAGACCCTTTGTTGAGATGATCTCCATTTCTGCCAGCCATGCCTTCAGTTTCTTTTTAACTGGTTGTCACCAGTGGGAGGGGTGTCACCCTGTGAGACAGCTAACATTGAACTGTAGGTGGGGTGAGAGGTGGGTTAGAGGTCTGGAGTGGTGGCTCCTTCATTACAGGGCACCCCTCACTCAGTGAACATGGATGAAGAGTGCCAGGTGCTACTTGTGGCTGGTGTGGCCACAGCACTGTGACAGCACTAGCACCCTCCACCTTCCATTCTCAACTAACTGGCTCAGTGCCTGCCGCAGCCAGCTATGTCCAGCCTTTGCTTTCAAAACCAGTATCGGTAGAAATGCTGAACCATTGCAGCTATCACCCAATACCCCCACCCCAAAGCTGTAGTTACTTTGCCATCTTGCCTGGGTCTGCTTTCTTGGTGCACATCTGAGAGTAAGATAGAGCACCATTGAGCTTTGTCCTTGAGTGCCTCCATGCGCATCTCCTGTAGTACAGGACCTGCGCCATCGCCCGTGAGGACCCCAGGGTTAATGGCATTGTTCATACTTCATGTTCCATGTTCTGATTTCTCTAGTTGTCCAAGAAATTTCATAGGTGTTTATTTTAATCAAGACCTAATGGCTCACACCATAATAACATTTGGGAGGCCAAGGCAGTATTGAAAATTCAAAGCTAGCCACTTTCCATGCTAGCCTTTTGCTGGTTAATTGAAGAATCTCAGACTTTTCTGCCTGGGCTGGCTTTGAACCACAGTCATCAGATCTCAGCTTCTTGTTCTTTAGATTACAGGCATGAGCCACCAGTACCTAGCAGCCTATACTTGTGTGTGTGTGCGTGCACACACACTCATGCACACATACACATACACATCAGTCCTGAGGCCTCAACTCAGGGCCTGGGCACTGTCCCTGAGCTTTTCTGTTCAAGGCTCCCATTTGAGCCACAGCTCTGCCTCTGGCTTTTTGGTAGTTAATTGGAGATGAGTCTCTTGGACTTTTCCTGTCCAGGCTGGCTTTGAACTTGATCCTCAAATCTCACCCTCCTGAGTAGCTAAGATTATAGGTATGATCCACTGGTGCCCAGCTAATTTACAGTTTTAAGTGTGTTTTTCTGATTGTGGTGTCACCTAACTTGGACTTAGTGTACAACTTCAAGTGATATTTAGAAAAACGGAATGACCGCTTTTTTCTGTTACCCATTTTGTGCTGTAGTCCGTGAACTCTGGCCTGTGTGCTGAGATGACAGGCGTGTATCACCATGCTGGCTACATGGAAGCTCACGTAAAATAACTGCAGTTGCTCTCTAGACCATTGAGCATTTTGGAGCTGTCAGATTTGGAGGCGAACTGTGGGTCTTCCACACTTGCTGCCTGTAGTGTAGGACCTACATGACCACTCAGGGTCACCAGGGGAGCGTGGACTCATGTCACATGACTGACCATTGGGCCTTGTTGTGCTAATACCCTAGGAGAACCACTCTGTGTGGCACGCTGGATTACTTGCCCCCGGAGATGATCGAAGGCCGCATGCACGACGAGAAGGTGGATCTCTGGAGCCTTGGAGTCCTCTGCTATGAATTTTTAACCGGGAAGCCTCCCTTTGAGGCCCACACATACCAAGAGACCTACCGAAGAATATCCCGGGTAAGCCATAGCTGAGGAGGCCCTAGCACGGCTGTTAGGATTCGCCCCTGATTGGCCTGAACCTTAGGCCTGGGTATGAATATTTACTGCCTCTAACTTGTGCTTTGAGACATTTATCAATTATATTCCAGGTTGAATTCACATTTCCTGAGTTTGTGACAGAGGGAGCCAGGGACCTCATTTCGCGACTGCTGAAGCATAGTGCAAGCCAGCGGCCGACGCTAGGAGAAGTACTTGAACACCCCTGGATTATAGCCAACTCGTCAAAATCACCAAATTGCCAAAAGAGCAAAGAATCGACTAGCAAATAATCTCACTGAACCTGGGGAGAGCCAGGGCTGCCGTACAACGTTCTGGAACATGTACCGAGATTATCTTCCGTTGGCCGCCTGCCGTCGCTGGAGCGCTGCGGGATGGTGCTCACCCAGCTGAGCACCCCCACCTCCGCCGTGCAGTGCTCCACAAATGTGATACTCGGAGGCCACAAGGATCCGGCTGCTCTCACTGGTTTCATAATCTGGAGGCAATCCCCGCAATGTCCACGTGTCCTCGTGGGACACCAGTTCTGTCAGCCCAGCGGCAAGGAAAGTGACCATTTTGCCTGGCTCAGCAAGCTGGAGCTGTACAGTGGCCTTGCAGTGCCTGAGCGTGTGTGTAACTTATTGGATGGCCCCGCCTGGGAAAGCTGTTGGAATGTGTATGTGGTTCGTTCTTTTAAATGTTAAAATAAAGATTTGTGCGTGGACGTTGATGTTCCCCTCCGTGGCCTGCGCCCCTTGGCCATCCCTTTGCTCAGCCTGTCTGGGTTTCTGGTCCTCCTTAACCATGGTGAATGGAACACGTGCTCTACGTCTGTCTTGGGACACAAAAAACTGTCTCAGTTTTCATTAAGGCCTCTTCAATTACCCTGAAGTTATGGCATGCATGCATGCATGTTATGAAATACACACGTTGCCTGAAGTAAATGGTTTTTTCCACTGCTTCACTGTTAGCTTGGAGCAGTCTGGCCCTGCTCTGCTCTGCTCTGCTCTGCTTGTCCTAATGTGTAAAGTTAGTAGAGAGAGATGGGCTTTCCTGGCTGACTCAGTTCAACTAGATGTAAAAAACTTTTATATCTAAGTGACAAAGGAGTTGACCTTGCAAACCTAACAATAAAACCTCAAAGGTCAGCTATATCTTCTGGGTGCAAGTGAACTGTGGTTTCCAGTCTGTGTGTATGTGCAGATGTGCATGCATGTACAGGCATGCCTACACCAGAGCAGGTGGTGTTGCTTACTTTTTTTTCCCCTCAAGGTTGGTGTACTGCCACCTGAGCCTCACCTCAACTGCAGGCTTTTCCTTGGTTAGTTGAAGATAGTTTCTCAAATCAGCTTTGAACTCAGGATCTCAGCCTCCTGAGTAGCTAAGATTACAGATGTGAGCCATCGGTGTCCAGCTTGGTTCCCAGGCTTGTGCTGAACCAGCCATAATCGGTATCACGTGACCACACTGGCTACACATAGGATGCTCCCCAGGCTGACTCCCACAGGGGCAGAAACTCAAGGCAGCACAGCTCCCCAGCACCTAGTCAGGCACCATTCATGACCAGCAACCACGGCTTGCTGGGAGAGAAAGGAAAAGTCACAAACTTACACAAAGCATTTATTTGCTCACATTGTCAGATTAAAAAACTAAAGGCAGGTAATGGCTTACATGTTTAAAACATGTTTAATTCCTCTAGTTCCATGAAAAACTAAGTACAAGCAGTCCGGATCTTGCTGGTGAGTCACATAAGGCTTCGGTTCCCTGATCCCTGACCACATCCCCTCCACTTTGTTCCGTTTTGGCTATTGACTACGGGAGTGGGGTGGGCTGGGGCTCAAGACTGGCATGGCTATGTGGTATGCATCTTATTGCTTACCCTTTCTGACATTTTGCAGAGGCATTACCAGGGGTTCTGAGGGAGACTTGGCCAGATTGGGGGAGGGGGGAGTGAGATCAGATGGAAGGCTCTTCCGAATCCCACTGGGAATTACAGCTGTGGAGATGAGATGACCTTGGGAATCAATCCCAAAGGCAGTCCAGTCCTTGCAGTACTGGGAAGCTACAGTTGCAATCACTAAATGACTGCTTTCAGAGCTAGAAAATGCCTGGTGTGGTGGCAAATTCCTGTAATCCTAGCACTTGGGAGGCTGAAGCAGGAAAATCTTGAGTTTGAGACTAGGGAACTGTCAATAATCAGGGCTCAATAAAACTTGTGCTGTCAGGATGAGTATTACTGCTACAATGGTAAACATTTTCAGAAGGACCCGTGGACCTGATGGAAATACAACCCCCACAAGTCATCCAGCAGAGCAGACTTGAAACTGGCACCTGCTAGCAGCACAGCCCTGAGGAGAGCCCGGATGCTGGGTTCCTTCTTGACCTGATTGCTTAGAGCATCTCAGTCTAGGGCTTGAATTTCTGTGCTAGTCTCCTTAACCCACTTTTTCCTCCTACAGTAAAACTGGCCTGCTAGACTAATTACACAACCCATTTCCCCTCCTCCCAGTGTGAATTACTAAATGGTTACTTTCCATGTACAACCAATACTATATTTCCTTTGGAAGTAGTACTGATTACTTCACGTATTTTAAAAATGCAAACAGTGATGGAGTAAATAAGCTCTGATGTTTGAGGCAGAGTTAAAGACTGCCTTAGCTTCCTACACTTCTAAATTCCTTGTGTACAAGAGGAAAGAGCCAAGTGGGTCTGTGCTGGTCTTGGTACTTGATCTCAGGGTTTGGGGTGCTGTCCCTGTGTTTTTTTTTTTTTTTTTCCTCAAGGCTAGGGCTCTACCACTTGAGCCACAGCTCCACTTCCAGCTTTTTGGTGGTTAATTGGAGATAGAGTCACACGGATTTCCTGTGTGGGCTGGCTTCGAGCCATGATCCTTGTATTTCAGCCTCTTGAGTAGCTAGGATTAGACTTGAACCACAGGCACCTGGCTCCAAGTGGCAATCTTTTAACACTGCTGATGAGCAGTGCTTCTCTATTTTACGAACAACCCTGGCCTACTTTAATGAAATCTCAGAAGAACCATCTAGTTCTTTCAGGTTCACATTTGCATGTATTTTGGAGTCTCCAAAACAAGTATTAATTATGAACACTGAGGGTTGATGCTAGCTCAGATCATGATTACAGATGGTCCTGCTTTGTTGCTTGTCTGCCTGGCAGCTGTTTTGCAGAATACTGCTAACTGAATCAGAGGGAGAATTTTACATTGCAGCTGAACTGTTGCTTTTTAAGCAGGTGAGCAAAGAAGTTAGGCCTTTTGAAGACACCTCCCACTCCCCACTAATGAACTAGAAGGGTCATTTTTGTGGATGGTTTGAAGATAGTAGCTCATTTGTCATGACTTGCTGACAATTAGATTACATACACAGCCCTGTAATCACTAGCATTAACAAAATTTTATAAAACAAAAGCATTCAAAAACCTCATTTTTGCCAGCAAAGGTAAACTCCCACACGATCATAGCCGCTCCCTGCCCCCACCCCTTAACCCCAAATCAAATTTCATGATTGAGAAGAAAGAGGTACCCGCCGTTGGGTTGTCAAGGTTTTGCAGCTGGAGGTTTAAAAAGTCCCACTTTACGAAAGTATCTGACAATGAAGGGCACGGAGACGAGGGTGATGCTGATTCTCACGGGGGCAAACAGCTTGTGGATCGCGTAGGCCACCACAAAGGTGCTTGTGCCCGCCGCCATCTTGGACTGTACCAGAGACTCTCTAAATCCAAGCTTAAGCAGGATCGCAGACATGTCTACACCACTGGAGGGAGAGAGGAAAGGACACAATGTCATGGGGGATGAAACCCACTGGGTTCTAAGATTCACAGCATCTTGTCGAGTGCGATGCAAGCAGCTGAATAATGAATAAGCCCTTAGAGTCAAAATTCTCTTTTACACAGAATCCTCGATGACAGTAAAAAGCCGAGTGATTATTACTGTCAAAATCTTACCTGGAAACAACCATGTAAAATACGCCCAAGGAGACCAATGAGATTCCGATGTGTAACGACACGCCAACAGCCCCATACTCTTGGAAAACCTTTTTCAGCTGCTGGGACTTGCTCTGCGTTTTCTCCTCTCTGCCTCTGGTCTCCTTGCCTGGGGTTGGGGTGATTCTGCTGGGGTCCTGTACATGAACCAAAGGGGAGACTCTAGGTTGGTGGTCAGCACCCAGTTTTATTCCAATGCAGTGTTAAGCGTTCTTGCCCACGAGAGGTCAACTACTGTCCTTACTTAGTGACTGAGACTAAGCAAGGCCCACTCAGCCACACGTGCAGGCAAAGGCTAATCCCTAGGGATGGCCAGCAGAATGGAGGTGTCCAAGATGCCCAGGTTTTCACCTTCAGAACCGCAGGGCATGTCATCTTACACAACCACAGGACTCTGCAGCTGTGCTCTGGGGAAGACTCTGGAGATGGGGAGATTATCCAGGTGGGCCCAATGGAACCACACGGATCCTTACGAGGGAGAGGAAAGAGAGGTGGGAAAGTCAGCATCTGAGAAGCAGGAGTGATGGCTGGCACAGAGGCAGCAGTCTGAAGATGTGCTGCTGGCTGGGGACTAAGGACCACAGCCAAGGGGCAGGTGGCCTCTGGAAGCTGCAAGAGGCAGGAAGTGGATTCTGCCCTGGAGCACGGAAGGAACTGGTTGACACCGTGACTAGTTCAGCAAGACCAGCTTGGACTTTTGACCTCCGACACTGCAAGATAACAGGTATGCGTGGTGTCTGTTAGAGCAACAAGAGTTCATAAAACTGGGCTCCATTCTTGAGGGCAGCAGTGACTTTGTTGAGTACTTTTGCTGAGCCAGCTAATACTCCAATGTATCTTTAATTTTTTTTTTTATTTTTTTTTTTATTTTTTTGTGGTCGTGGGGCTTGAACTCTGGGCCTGGGCGTTGTCCCTCAGCTCTTCAGCTCAAGGCGAGCGCTCTACCACTTGAGCTACAGCGCCACTTCCTCCAATGTATCTTATTTCTTCCTCCCATCTTCCTGACAGCGTTGTGACATTGGCATACTGATATAGTCATTTCCCTCACTTCAAAGAGGAGTAGCCCAGGCTTGGAGAGGTCAATCAATTGGTCCAAAGTCATAAAAGTTAGTGCCCAGGCCATTTGAGCCTGCAGGTACAGCACACCATGCCAGGCACCAGAAAATGAGTGGGCAAAACAACCAGTAAAAGCTATGGTATCTTTTCTTTTCCTTGAGGGTTGTGTGGCTCGAACTTGGGGCCTGGGTGCTATTCCTGAGCTCTTCTGCTCAAGCCTAGTGCTCTACTACTTTGAGCCACAGCACCACTTCTGGTTTTCTGGTGGCCTTTTGGAGTTAAGAGTCTCACAGACTTTCCTGCCTGGGCTGCTTTTAAACTGGGATTCTCAGGTCTCAGCCTCCTGAGTAGCTAGGATTACAGGTATGACCAACCAGCACCCGGCTGCTATGGTATCTTATACTTGAGACAGATAAAGGAAAGGTCAGTTCCTGGACATATTACTGACTGGGATTTGTACAGAAATAACTCATGATATGTAATGGCTGGTAACATTTATGGGTCACCTACTGGACTTGGAATGCTTGGGAGGAACAGGAGCAACAACAAAAAACCCCTACCTCTCGGGGTAGAAAGTAAGTGCTTTTAACCAAATGCTTCTATCTATAGTCAGCGGTGCTCGGCAGGTGGCGCGCATCTGCACTAATTATGGGTCCTGCAGCTGGAGGGCTCCCTCCTTCTTGTATTTTTAGAGCCTGCTGTAGCTAAGCCACACTGCAGGCAAGGGGGAGGCGCAGCTAGCCTGAGATCTCATGAGACAGAGTGGAGGAAATGATAGCCGGGCCTCAGCGGCATGCGTGCCCACTCAGCCAGGCCCACCTGATTGCTGAGAGCCACGGCCAGGCCAGGAGCAAGGAGCTCTGGCTCAGCACATCGTGACCACCATGCATTGGTGTGGCCCAGATGCCACTGGGTGTGGCCTCTGGGAAGCAAAGGTCCAGAGAGCTTCGCCATTGGTCCGTGAGCCCCACCATTGGGGAGGCCTAGGCACTGGGATTTCTCATCGGTTCCCCAGGTGACAGAGGTGTTCAGCCAGTGGCCAGGCAAGCCCCTCCACCCCTGTTCTTCCCTAGCTGGCACGCTCTCCTAGCTGTCACCTCCTCCAAGAAGGCCCTCCACTGTGCCTTTGGGATCAGTGAGGCCTGGGCTATGCTGCTTCACACTGAGCAGGAAGCTGCCTGTTGTCCTGGGTTTGTTCCTACTATAGTCTTGACACAGATGCTGGTGCTCTGTAGTTCAAAGTCTGGCTGCCTTTTCATTTTTCTGTTTTGGCCAGAAGGCCTTCTGCCAAACTAGAGGGTGAACAAAAGGGCCCTGGGCAGCCATGATTGGGTGCCTGCCTGAGAACAGGGAAGCGTAGGGCAGAGCTGAGTTTTGACGGGATTTCTACGGCCCTTGGCCTCCTCGCAATGAGTTGGACTGGAGGGGTCTGTGGGCTGAGCTATCAGTGCTGGCTGCTGTCCCATCTGCAGGGAAGAAGGCGGGGTTTGCTTATCAGGAAGAGCCCAGCCTCAGCCCAGCTCAGCTCAGCCCAGCTGCCAATCCAGCCAGGTACCAGGCCTGGGAGTAGGGGAAGCACATGGAGAGGGTGCTCTGGGAAATATCTCCCATTCGGAATGGCCACTCTTGAAGGAAGTGAGGGGCACCAGGAGCCATGCATTTGTCTTCCCCTCTTGGGACGAAAGAAGCTAAACAAAGGCATTTGTGAGTGTGACTTGTGAACAGTGGAAGTCTCAGACCCTCTTCTGTCACGCGCACTTCCTCTAGGTATTGCCCCAAGTGCTTGCAAGTCCACCAGTCCTGAGTGCTTTCACACCCCCGATATCTGGCAAATCCCAAATTCCCTACCAGAGGAAGAAAGGAAGAGGAAGCCAAACACTTCACCCACAAGCCAATCCTCCTCTTGGGAGAGGTGCACGATCATTCATTTGCCACGCGATGAATACAACATTGCACTGCCTTTGTCCCTAGTGATGTTCTGAGTATACTGAAAATATTAATTCTAACAATCCCCCCCCTTCCAAGATTGATCATCGAATAGAAGAGGCTCCTCAAAGCTCAGAGAGGTTAAGTAACTTTGCAAGGATCACTCAGAGATGAGCAGTCAGCACTGGGACTTGGGCCCCTCCAGTGTCTGTCTTCACTGTGCCAGGCTGTTTCAGGTGTAGGGACAGAGCAGTGAAGAAAACTGCCCCAATCCACAGGAAGAAAGGGCCCAGTGACAGAAAATTTAAATGCCAGGGCTGCCAAAGGTGATCGTGTATGGGGAGGCCTGGGAGGAGAGGCTACTTGGCATCCTGGGGACAGCAAGTCCTTTGTCTTGGTGGCCTTGCTGTACAGACCTTGGCTGCATTGAGGGCAGTCCTTGTGTGCTGTGCGTCTCCTTCCCTCCCCGTCCCAGCCCCTTGCTGAAGACAGGGGCTGGCACGTGTCTCAGGTCCTTAAGTAAGAATCTGGCATACGGGGAGCACACAGCTGAGTTCCATTCTCATCAGGAGCAGCAGGCAGGGGCTGCTAGACTCTGACCAAAGCCAGATCCTCCCCTCACTGGCTCCAGACTAGGGAAGTGCTTCCTCAGAGAGATGAGGTTTTTGTTAGGATGGGTTCCGCTCATCTCTCAGAGAGCAGAGGCAAGGCCAACTCCTGGACCCCAGAGCCTTGTGGCTGTGTATGTTTATGGTGACGAGAACAGTCACCCACGTTAATTTAGGAAATCCCAGATACCAGGTCCAAGAATGATCTCCTTTTATGTTCATACTCTAGGAAGTGCAAGCTACTAACCTCCCATCTTACAGATGAAACCAGGGCACAGAAGAGTGAAATATTCAACCAAGGTCACAGAAATAGTGAATGGAGACAGGAACCCAGGGAGTCTGAGACTCCATTGATCCCACAGCATACACTGCTGTCCGGACCAGGCCTGGGCTGGGGACAAGGCTGGGGAGAAGCGAGATAAGAGGCCATTCCAGATGAGTGCAGAGGGGAGGCCAGGGGAGGCTGGCGCCTGAGCATGGCTGGTGTTGGGAGACATGGCAACCTGCGAGTTTACAGAGTTTCCCCAGACTGTGTGTGCCTGCCAGGCAGAAGAGGAGAGAGAGACTACGGAGAAGTCCCACCTGTGTGCGCAAGGACGGAGAGGGCTCGGAGTCCAGCCCCTCTGACCCTTCCTGAAAAGCCACAGGAAGTCCGGGGACAGGCTCCCTGGGCTGGGCTGCATCGGCCTCAGTCATGGGGGGAGGGGTCCCCCAGCTTTGCGATAGGTCAGCAAGCAGGTCGAGGCCCTGGGGCTGGGGCATCAGGACTGGCCCGGACGCAGCGTGGGACAGTGTCGTGATCCTTGGCTCTCCAGCCTCCATTTCCGTGGGAGTCCCGCTTGGCTGCCATTCTGAATGAAAACTAGTTCACGAGCCACTTTCACTCAGCCCCGGTGGCCGGCGACCAAAAAGAGACATCGTACACAGCTGGACAGGCGGCCCCGGCGGCCCGGGCCCCGGCAGGATAACAAAGGCCGCGGCCGCCGGCCAAGTTCACACGAGCCCGGCCCCACCGACGCCCCGCCGGGATCGGCGGCCACGGGCGGCCCCCGCGCCCCCGGGCCGCAGTTTCCCGGCTCTCCATCCGGAGGCTCGCTTCCTTGGCTTGTAGGGCTTTAGGGGCTCAGGGACCCCGGGGGTGGTCGGTGCCGAGCGTCCCGGCGGCGGCCTGCCCGCGGCACGGCGCCCCTGCCCGCGCCCTGCGCCCTGCGCCCGCACCCGGGGGCCTGCGGACCGGGACCGGGACCGGGAGCCGAGGCTTACCTGGCGGCCCGCGCCGTCCTCAGGAGCGGTGCGAAGCAATCGGGTGACTGGACCAGGTCGGGCCAGGGCCAGGGGCGCCGGGGCGCAGTGGGTGGCAGCCCCCAGGAGCCAGGTGGCTCGAGGCCGGACCCGAACGCCCACCCGGCTGGCCTGGCCCAGCAGCGTCCACAGCCCCACCATGGTGCGCGCCACAGCGGGGCGGGCGGGGCCCGGGCCTTGCGTGCTCCCGGCCCCGCCCCCAGGGCGCAGGCCCCGCCCCCGAGTCAGGCGCGGAGGGGTGGGGCTGGAGAAAAGTGCGCCCTCTTGGGACGCACCCTCCGGCTCCGCCCCTCGGGGCGGCCGCCAATTTCACAGTGGATTTGAGGAGGAGGAGCGTACCCTCCAGGCCCCGCCTCCTGGCCCCGCCCCCGGGCGAGCAGGCTTGGTGGGCGGGGCCTGGGTGGGTCTGGGCGGGGCCTGGGCGGGGCCTGGGCTGGCTGGGCGGATTGGCCGGGTGTTGAGTTCTATGGGCAGCAGCAGGAATGGGAGAAGCTGACAAGTGAACACATTTGTTTGCACGTTCACTCTAGGCACGAAGGGCAAGGGGAACGGACCCACACTTGAGAGCCTCCGAATGGCCTTGGCACACGTTGGTGTGGCCCGGAAGCGGTGCTGCGCTTTGGAACGCAGGGTGTGAGATTCTTGAAAAGTTAAATGCATGCCACCGCCCAGCGCAACTCCAGGCGGTTGTCCAAAGAACGCCGCCCGCAGCTGGACACGAGCCAGATGCCTGTCGGTGGACTGTGAACTGCCCTGGCCAGGGGTACCATTCATCCAGCGACTGAAACAAGATTTATTTGATGCGTGGTTGTACATCACAGAAACAGATCCCAGAGCTGTCCCGGGAGTAAACAGTTCCAGGCACAGACATGACGATTTCTGGGACTGCTTCCCATGAAATGGCCAGAACAGGCACAAACAAACAAAACTCCACAGCCTAACACAGATCCAACCTATCAGAGGCTGCCTGGGGGTGGGGGGTAGGGGGGATGCAGTGAGCATCACCGGGGACAGGCAAGGGTCAGCCGGATGATGGTAGCTTCCTGAGCTGTACACGTAGCCGTGGGTGAATCTTAGGCTATGCACAATCACACGGCAACAAAACAACTTGTAAAAGTCCTCCGACAGGGAGGGTACACCCCTGTTCTCCCCGCTCCTGGGGGCGGGGCAGAAGCTCAAGGCCAGCCTGGGCAACATAGAAGCCCCTGTCTCAAAATAAATAAAATGGCAAATTCCCAAGGTGTAATTGTAAGCTATATTTCAACTCACACCACCTCTCCTGGTCACATACAAACTGTGTGTTTGTTTGTGGCGTTCTTAAGTGAGTGGTAAAGAGTGGTCCAGGGTGCGGGCTCTCAGACCAAAACACCGACTACTGACTCAACCTCTCTGAGCTGCAGGTTTTCATCTGGAGAATGAGGACACTGCTAATGGCCTCCACAGAGGCCGTCCTTAGAGAGGGCCGCGGCTGTGCTTGGCACAAAGAGCTCACACAGGGAGGAGGGGGTGCAGGGTAGCTGCCATGTTGCAGGGTCGCTGGAGGCAGGTCGCTCCCAGAGGCTCCTACCTCAAAGCCATCCCAGGTCCCGTGATGTTCCTGTCACCAGAGTTCCCCATTCATTGAGGTTTCATGGCAGTTGACATAGCGTTTTTGATGTATGGTTCTCAGGGCAAAAGGAAAGCATGTTTTTATTTTCTCTATTTAATCTGACCATAAATAGCATATGTAGTAGAATCTTGTTCTGTCTTCTTCTAAACATGATGAGATAACTTGATTTTTTGCCTGAGACAGAGTCTCATGGAGTAGACTTGAGCTCAAGGTTCTCCAGTCTCAGCCTCCCAAGTGCTGGGATTACAGGCATGTGTTACCACACCCAACTTTTCCTTTGTTTTAATGATGCACATGCAAGCTGCTTCTTGCCTGAACTTTAGGTAGCTTTGCCTTGTATTTGTATTATTAGCTCCTTTGTTTCTCTCCAGCAGAAGCTCATGTTGGCAGTGTATTCATTTAAACTTTCCTCCTATTGTGAGTAGAGAATGAATGTATTCTTGTGGTTCAGATGTTGACAGGTTTGGAAAGGTGACTACAGTGCCATTCTTCTCGCACTACAGGCACCAGTTCCTCCAATTCCTCTCCCTGTTGGCAATCACTGTTTGTGCAGAACCTTCTAGAGATGTCAGACAGGTGCTGGCAAATTCCTACAGCTGGTTTCTAGTTTATGTTTTCTTTCTTTCTCCTCCTCCTCCTCCTCCTCCTCCTCCTCCTCCTCCTCCTCCTCCTCCTCCTCCTCCTCCTCCTCCTCCTCTTCCTCCTCCTCCTCCTCCTCCTCCTCTTCTTCTTCTTCTTCTTCTTCTTCTTCTTCTTCTTCTTCTTCTTCTTCTTCTTCTTCTTCTTCTTCTTCTTCTTCTTCTTCTTCTTCTTCTTCTTCTTCTTCTTCTCCTTCTTCTTCTTCCTCTTCTTCTTCCTCTTCTTCTTCCTCTTCTTCTTCCTCTTCTCTCCTTTTCCTTATTTTGTCAGTCATTGGGCTTGAACTCTGGGCCTGAGCGCTGTCCCTCAACTCTTCAGCTTAAGGCAACACTCTACCACTTGAGCCACAGCACTACTTCCATAGTTTATGTTTTATTCCCACATGGAGCATACGTAGGGCAGGCAGAGTTCTGTTTTGTACCTTGACTTTTTTTTTAGTCTCAAATATGTTCGATTTTTTTTTCTTTATCTGTACATAAAAGTCTTCTGACAGGTCTACTCAGCCTGTGGGTGTTTTGCAGGGACTGTAATGCAATCCCACACTCCCCTGTGGGTGGGCCCCGGGATCATCGGGGCTTCCCTTTCTCCAACAGCAGGGCACATGGAGGTGGCAGAAGAGGTCCTAACCCTGGAGAGGGCATCATGGGGTGGAGGGGGGAGCTCCAGTATTGGGGTTAGGGCTGCTGAGGATCTGTGCTGAGCCCAGAGTTGAATGTGCCTGGGGGGCCAGTGGATGCTGTTCTTCTGGGCCCCAGAGCCCTTGTGAAAGCAGTCTTGCTCATAGCCTTGAGTCAGACTCAAGGGACAGAGTACTGGGGTCCTGAAGGCCAAACCCAGTTCGGACCCTGGCTGTTATCTGGTGGGGTGGAATCTGGCCTCCAGAGTTAAAGAACCAACTTTCCTGCAGTTCTTGAGTCCTTTCCCCACGCAGTTCCCCGAGGCTGCCCAAGTCCAGATTAAAACCACCAGCAACGACCCCCACCACTGAAAGTCTGTGCTCTTCAGGATTTTCCTGATGGCTATGGGATTGTAAAGTCTCTACACACATTTGTATATTTAGCAATTCCCTCTCCTCCCCCAGAGCACGCTTCTAATCCCCAGTGTGCCCAGAACTCAGGGCTCTGAGACTGACCGTAGTTTGCTGGGGTCACAGTCCAGCAGTTGCTGACTCACCCTGAGAGGTTAAGATACTACTTGAGTCTACACAGCAGGAGGGACCAGGGTTGGGAATGAAACCTGCAGGTAGAAGACATTTTCATCTGCGCCGTTTAGATCATGTGAGGGGAAGGAGGGGTGGACAGGGTAGGAATACACCATCTGGTCTCCATTTGCTATGAATCTTGGGCAGAGCTGGGTAGACTTTTTGGGACACAGAACACAATGAAAATACGGGGTTTCTGTTTCAAAGAGCAGGCACAAATGTAAAAGTTAGCAGAGAATGGAGCCTTCCCCTTCCTTTCATCATCTCTATCTTGAGTTGTTATAATATTTAAATCTTTTTTTTTTTCCCTGCCAGTCCTGGGGCTTGAATCAGGGCCTGGGCATTGTCCCTGAGCTTCTTTTTGCTCAAGGCTAGCACTCTACCACTTGAGCCAACATGCCGTTTCTGGTGTTTTCTGTGTATGTGGTACAGAGGAATTGAACCCAGGGCTTCAGGCATGCTAGGTGAGCACTCTATCACTGAGCCACACTCCCAACTCCCTTAAATCTTTTTTTTTTTTTTTGTTGGTCGTGGGCCTTGAACTCTGGGCCTGAGTGCTGTCCCTAAGTTCTTTGCTCAAGCTAGTGCTCTACCACTTTGACACACAGAACCACTTCCAGTTTTCTGTGATTAGTGGGAGATAACAGTCTCACAGACTTTTCAGCCTGGGCTGGCTTTGAACTGCTTATCCTCAGCTCTCAGTCTCTGGAGTAGCTAGGATTATAGGTGTGAGCCACTGGGACCAAGCCAAGGCTATCATTTTTCAATGGAAAGTGTTGGACATTTAAAAACAGTGAAATACGTCATAACCTCAGATGCATAGTGTAGCTTAGGGAGGAAATGAAATGGAGCTGGATTTAGAGAGGTCAGCAGATGCTGCCTGGGTATTCTTCCTCCTGTCCCTCTGCCTGCAAGGGTGGCCAGCCCCTAAAAGCTATACTTACTATTCTTTGGTCTTGTTGTCAGTCATGGGGCTTGAACTCAGGGCCTGGATGCTGTTCTTGACCTCGTTCAAGGTGAGCACTCTACCACTATGAGCCACAGCACCACTTCTCATTTTCTGGTGGCTCATGGGAGATCAGAGTCTCACAGACGTTCCTGCCTGGGCTGGCTCTGAACTATGATCCTCAGATCTCAGCCTTGTCAGTAGCTAGGATAACAGGTGTGAGCCACCAGTGCCTGCTTTCTTTGGTCATTCTTTTTTTTTTTCTTTTCTTTGGTCATTCTTGATGGGTTCCCTAGATACTGTATTATAAATTCTAGCATCTTCTTGGATTTCATGTAGGTGGGATTCTAGTCTAATGCCCGTGGACCATGTCTGTGGTGATGGTCTTATGCAATCATGGTGCCCAGTGGAGTTGTAGCCAGCCTAGTGGGATGTTTCATGTGTGAGCACACGCCCTACGTGTGGGGTTTGAGCAGCCACGGAATCCACAGACAGCGTACCTGTCAGAATGCAGAGCACAACGGTGCAGCCAGCCTGCGGCGGCTCCCCTTGCTCCAGTGCCAGGTGTGAGGTTTCCATCGTGCGTGGGGTGGTCGCTGCGTGCCAGGAGTGGTGCCCTGCATGTCACTCATCTTCACTAAATGGTCTGTGGCCACAGTGCTGCTGCCTGGACTTCCAGGGGAGGAGTCGAGGCCCCCCTCCCCCCGGGGCCCTGTGGATCGCTCGCTGGCCCTCACCCCAAGGTTCGCATCAAGTGCTGCCAGGCGGTGGTGCCAATGTCTTGGTGGATTCCCAGCTGGCCTGAGGAAACCCTAGGGGTCTGGGCTGTGTCTCTTGAATCTGCCCTCCCTCCCCGTCCAGAGCTGCCTTCCTGCTCCCCCCAGGGCCATTTCCCATCTGGCCATCCTTCTCCTTCAGTGACAAAGGTTTCCCACTGTGGCTGCCACAGGCTTCCAGAGAGGCCCAGACTTTGGCTGGGAGCCGCTGTCCTCCAGCAGAGAGGTCTGTGGAGAGCTGCCAACCCAACAGGTACCCGTGCCAGGAGAGCCCTGCCGTCCTCCCACAGGAGAAGCCTCGTAACGGCTCTTCAGGAAAGAGAGGCTGCGTGTTATACTAGCCAGGTGATTCACAAAATATAAACCCCATATGGGGGCACCTGCTTTGCAAGCAGGAGGTCCTGAGCTCAAATCTCAGTGCCAGCAAATAAACAACCCGACAAACAGTGAATGGGACTTAACCTAGGGGAAAAACAACAACCACAAAATGGCTGCACAATGATTAATCATCACATGGTGAAAAATAGTTATACCAGGTGATGGGAAGTTCTTTTTTTTTCTTTTTCTAGGAAATGTTGAATGGGAAAAACAAGAAGGATGGCAATCTAATTTGCCCTGTTTTTATTAAAAAGTGACAGACACCGTCTACATTTAAATGTGAAAATGTGTGTGTGTGTTTAGGGTATATGAATATAGCATTTTAAGGACAGAGAAAAGAGACTCTTAGGGTCTCAAGTTTTGTGAGTTTTTGTTCTTTTGTGTGAGTATGGGGCTTGAACTCAGGGCCTCCTGCTCTCCTTCACCACTAGAGTCACAGCTCTACTTCCAGGTTTTTACTGGTTAACTGGATATATGAGTCTCATAGGCTTTTTTGCCTGGGGCTGGCCTCAAACCCCAATCCTCAGACCTCAGCCTCCTAAGTAGCCAGGATTACAGGCATGTACCACTGTGTCTAGTGGGTCTCAGGCTTTGACCATTGAATGTTTTGATACCCAAACAACAAGAGTCACTGTGGCAAGACAAATGCCTGACTGGAAGTAGCTGCCTGTGGATGAGGCTGAGTGGCTGTCACACTCCTGTGGGAATACAAACTGGGCTGGTACAGAAGGACAAACTTTGCAGTGCAATAAACAGTAAAGTGAGCCAGGGGCTGGGTGCATGAGGGAAATGCAGGGCCCCTCCTTCCTCAATGTGGAACAGCAGGCTGGCCATGTAAGGCACGCACAGGGCCCTTCTTTAGGCAGACGTGTGGGCATCTGCAGTTCAAGGCTCACAATGGCTGAGGAGGCAGGTAGAGATCAGCAGATACAAGCCTCTAGGGGCTTAGTCACTTGACCCTGGCTACTGGATGTTCTGGATGTTTCTAACGGCAATGCCCATTCTGTTCTTAGCCAGGACATTAGTTGGGATGCTGACAAGGAAGCTTCCTGCACCCAGAGATCCCTAAACATGGTCCCTGAAGAAGGCTTGGTGGTCCTTTGCCTCCATCACAGACAAAGAATCTGGAGCCTAGAGAGTCAAGGAAACTCTCAGAAAGCCCCATGATTATCACACAGGCCCAGGGCACTGCCACTTAGCTTTTTAGCTCAAGGACGGTGCTCTACCACTTGAGCCATACCTCTACTTGGAGCTTTTTGGTGGTTCACTGGAAAAAAGAGTCTTCCAGTCTTATCTCGATCCTCAGAGTTCAGCCTCCTGAGCAGCTAGAATTACTGGCGCTTGGCAAGGGTCTCACATGTAGGCTCATTTGTATTTGGAATTAAAACTGCAGTAGGGGCCTTAGAATGCTGATCTTTAAAGCCCTCTAAGGAGCAGTATGAGGTGTCAAAGCAGCCAGACTGGCAGGACAGCAGGGGAGGAATGCGGCTTCAGAGAAGCCGGCTTCGTGTCTTCCATGTGACTGGGCAAAGCCTGATATGTGACGATGAACTTCCTTGGCGAGCAGCACAGACGTCATTGGAGGAGGCGATTCTCTGGAATCTGAGATTCAGGCCTGCAAGGGGCCGGGCTGGCTTGGCTTGGACTCTGAACTGGGATCCCAGGGGTCATCAGAGAAGACCACCGACCCTCATCCTGCTCAAGACTATGCCAGAGCCAGTGCCCCCACAGCTCCTGTAGCAGGGGCCTGGGGGGGGGGTGTCCCAGGGCCCCGCCTCCCAGCACTCAGGTAACCTCTGTCATCTCCTACTTTAGGCTGCTACCTTGAGTCTGACTTCTAATGAATAAAACAGCAAATGTGAAGGATGTCATGGCAGTGGTTAGCTTACAGCAGCCTGGCTCTGACAGGACTACCATCCTGTCCCCCCTTGCCTGTGGCCTTGCGAGAGACCCCAGGCCCCAGGTACTTGGCCAAGCCACGTCGGTGGTGATCTCTGTGTGGCTCTGGGGAAGTTATCAGCCACTCAGATCCTCTGTTTTCTCATTGGTGTGCAGCAGGACAGGGTTCTCATTCAGAGCACCGCTGGAGGACAGGGAGCCCGGGGCACAGCACTCCTGCAGGCCTGGTACCCAGCCTGTGTCTGCCTGCGGGATGTGTTTGTTGCTGGGTAACAAATGACTCCAAATTGTAGCGGTGGAAAGCAGGCGCCATCGGCTAAGCTCATGGAATGGGGGGTGGTGGGGGAGGGGGATTTGGAGAGGGCCGCATCTTTCCCACTGCTTCTTCTTGTCTTTTCTTTTTTGTCAGTGATTTGCATTTAGTTTATGCTACATTTATTCCCGTGTCATCAGTTTTTGTTTCTTCAGTTTCTTCTGTGAAATTTCCTCTTCAGGTTTAGGAATCATTTGCTCCTTTTCAGTAAGGATCATCTCAGTGTGGCAGGGAGAGATATTCCTTCTTTCTCCTCTACATCTTCCTTCCTCTTCCTCCTCCTTCCTCTTTCTCCTTCCTCTTCCTCCTCCTTCTTCCTCCTCTTTCTTTTCTTCCTCTCTCTCCTCCTCCTCTTCCTCCCCCTCCTTTTCTCCTTCCTTTGCAGCAATATTGGTTTTCATTTTCAGAAATAAATGTTTTTTTCCTCGTCTCACCATTCACTTTGCTGTTATAAGCCTGTAACATCAGTACATAACTGTAATTTGAAATCCAAATGAAGCCTCAACACACAGAAACCCACACTCAAGTGCTCTATTTTAATATCCTGGGCAATATAGAATTATACACAGAAGAGAAAATGTCCCTCTAAATTGAGTTGAGAGGACACACACGAAGTGCATGTGTTACATTTCAGTTCTGTCAAAAGACAGTGCAAATCTGTTGGTTAATTATATCTCTGTTCACTGATTAATACCTACCTTTTCCCCAATTATTTTATTCAAAATATTATTGTTTGTGCCAAGTGATGGGTTAAATAGTACCTATTCATAACTTACATCCCATTGTCACAATATGTTAAAGGTAAATGTCTTCCATTGAACTAGTATGCGATAGTTCACTGTAAAACGGAAGGACTCATCTGGCAAACCTTAATAATTTTTCCTGTAGGATGATGTGCACACTTGGACACATTTTCTTAGCTTCAAAAGTGACTTGCAAAAAGGAATGCAGGAGACTGACCTGTAAATCAGATTTTTAAATTTATAAAGCTCTGAGTTGGGGTAGGTTAAGATAAGGCTAACCCTCTACCGTTCTTCTTTCTAAGTTATTGGCTGGGGTTCATTTCAGTTCCTAAACTGCCACTGGGCTCTCTCCAGGAGCGGGGCCAGGGGCGGGTCCCGGGTGACACTGAAGAGCCGGCTGGACAGTCTGCCCCTTAGCCTCATGCTTGGGGAAGCTGCTGTGAATGACAGCATGCTCACCCTTTAATGTGACGGGCCAAGGAAGTTCTGCCGCGCCATCTTGGCTGCACTTGATCGGGTGGAAGCGAGTCACAGAGCCTGCTCACTCTTGAGGGAGGGAGTTCCAGGAAACAGTGGACGTCAGGCAGGAATCACTGGAGGGCAGTGGCCTACACAGCTGGCAAGACTCAGGGTGGGGTGACTTGAACAGCTGGGAGCGGGGGTGGGTTGGAGGCTGCTTCACCCACGTGATGTGCCAGCGAGCATCGGACCCCTCCTTCTCTCTGCCCGTATTCTCCACCCTTCTAGAGCCTCTCTTTCTGTTTGGGTGCCTTCCCTCTGGGCATTGTCCCCACTGTCCTCCTCCCTTGCTTCCCCAGGGAAGCCTGAGGCCCATGACAGAAGTTCACCTGTGTTGTTTATCTCTGGCTGCCCCTCAGCCCCTCCCACTTCCATCCCACGATGAGCTCTACCATCTGGGCTTATACCACATCTGGCCTCATCTGCCACCTTGTCTATCCATTTCGAGATGACGTTCATGGTTCTGAGCATCTACTGTGTGCTGCCAATGTGCTAGCAGCTAGAGACCCAGGGAAAGGAAGGCCTGGTGGATTAAGATTAGGTAGTTCAGGTCCGAGCTCTGGCGATGAGCTTGTCTTGGAACCCAGCTACATGACTCAACTATCGGCTTCCTCACATGCATTGTTTGGGCATTATATTACCCATCTTGCAGTGGTGCTGAGAAGGTATGTTAGTTTTGTGTTGCTGTAATGAAATGCCTGAGGCAGGTAATGGATAAAGAGAAAAGGTTTATTTAGCTTGTGGTTTTGGAGGCCCAAAGGCATCTGCATTGCTCAGTTCTGGTGAGGGTGGCAAGGGTGGCATACCTGGACTGGAGCATGCTTTAGGAGCAAGGCAGTGGCGTTTCTAAGCACAGCACAGGCAGAGGAAGAGGAAGAGGGAGAAGGTGAGGAGAAGGAAGAAAGAAGAACAAGAGACCAGGTTCCCACAATGGCCCTGCCCCCAGCGAGCTAAGCCCCTCCCACTAAGAGCCACGTCTTAAAAGCTCTGCTTTGGGTGCTGTTTAGCATTCAAGCTAGCAGGAAGTTAAGTGGGAAGACATATTTAGGTGGTTATGGAGCCATGGGAATGCAACTGTCACTCATTTTTCTTTTCTAGAACCTTCTATTACTTGGAGAATGCCTTGCTCTCCTTTATCCCCCACCCATGGTTTGGACTGTCTCAGTGTCCTGCCCGCCCTCCAGTTGGGGCCGGACCTAGATCTCGCTGGAATGTGCCTGGAATGAATAAAAATGGGATCCTGCTGTGTTTATGTAGCCTGACCCAACTTGTCCACTTAATAGACCACAAATGTCTTTCCCGCTGCAGCTGTAATTAGGGAGCATTATTTTAAAAGCCACAGGGCATGCCCGCACCATGATTAGGCTCATCTCTTACAGATGGATTTATAGCTGAGTTCCATTTTTGTTGGTACTCTAACTTGAGTTTAATTGTCAAGTCCACTGGCTTTTTCCTAGGCCTCATTACTCATGATGTCCTATAACAACAGCTGCTGTTGCTCACTCTTGGGAATGTTTACATCCATCCGTTCGTTTGTTCATCAGCAGGAACATACTGGGTGCTGCCATCGTCCCTCTCTGGCACTGTGTGATAGGGTGGCTAAAAGGCAGGGTTTTGGAGACAAGCAGGCCTGAGGTGAGTCTGGAGATCCGTAAAGAGTTAAAGCTGTGTGACCTCAGGGAAATGAATCTTGACCCTCTTCTCTTTGCCTTGGGTTTAAGGACCACAGCTCTGCATCCAGACAGGATTAAAGACACCCTGCTGTGAGCGACAGGCCTGAGGGCAGCACCTCTCCCCCTCCCCCAACACACCCGCTGCCTGGGACAATGGAGGGAGGAGGGCAGAGGGCAGAGGACCTTTATCCCCCCTCCCTCCCCCCCCCCCGAAAGCAGCAGGGGGCTCCTATGTGCTCCAGTAAATTTCCTCCCAAACCATTTCTTGAGCAATCACTGTGTGTTTGGGGACACAGAGAAAACACAGGCTGGGCAACAGCATAGAGATCCTTGAATGTCTGTATTCCCAAGGGCTTGGCACCCAGTCAGCTGGTGTGGGCAGTGTCAGCAGCGACGGGCTGCCGCCGTCTGCCCTGCGGGTCCTGTGCTCCTGTGGCCTGTCCCATGCGAGTTCTGCTGACTTTTTTTTTTAATCAGTCATGGGGCTGGAACTCAGGGCCTGGGCGCTGTTCCTGAAGGTGAGCACTCTACTACTTGAGCCACACAGAGTCACTTGTGGTTTTCTGGTGGTTCATTGGAGATAAGAGTTCCATGGACTTTCCTGGTGCCCCCCACCCCCCACTCTGCAGTCTATCTCTGCGTGGTGGATGGTCAGAGTCCACGCCTCTTAGTGCTGTGTGAGCATGCGTGTGGGCAGCGTGCTCAGGGAGCCTGGTGGTTCTGGCATGGGACAGAGCTCCAACACTACACTATTAACAGGAGCTCCAGGGGCTGGGAACGCAGCTCAGTGGTAGAGTGCTCGCCTAGCACACATGAAGCCCTGAGTTTGATTCCTCAGTACCACGTACACAGAAAAAGCCAGAAGTGGCCTGTGGCTCAAGTGGTAAAATACTAGTCTTGAGCAAAGGAAGCTCAGGGACAGTGCCCAGGCCCTGAGTTCAAGCCCCAGGACTGGTGCACGTGCGTGCACACACAGACACACACACAGACACAGACACACACACAGACACAGACTCAGACACACACAGACACACAGACACACACACACGCACGCACGCACGAGTTCCATATTTTCCTCCCTAGCTTCATGACCAGGCAAGTGCTTTCTTTTTGTTCCCACCAGTGGGGTGGAAGATAGCCCTGTCTGTGCCTGGGGCGCAGCTCGGGCTCTGGGATCCAGTGCTTCCAGCTTTCACCTGTGTGACCTGACAAGTCACGCAGCTTCTCCGAGCCCCACTTCCTCACCTGTGAACTGGCCTCATGGGGCTGCTGTGAGGACTAAGAGATGCACCTGAGATACTCAACACAGAGCTTGCATGGCGGCTGCCTCCTGAGAGCAGTCATAGTTCACACTGGGACCACTCTCACAGGTTCCACTGGGGCAGCGTGTGTGTGTGTGTGTCCCAGGACACAGGACCTGAGCCGTCTGGTCTGATGATACCACTTGGAGAGAGATGCTACTCATAATACTGCCAGTTAGCCAGGCGCCGGTGGCTCAGGCCTGTCATCCTAGCTACTCAGGAGGCTGAGATCTGAGGATCACAGTCCAAAGCCAGCCTGGGCAGGAAATGTCCATGAGACTCTTATCTCTAATTAACCGTTAGAAAACTGGAAGTGGCGCTGTGGCTCAAGTGGTAGAGTGCTTGCCTTGAGCTGAGGAGCTGAGGGATAACACCCAGAGTTCAAGCCCCCCCCCCCAAACCCCACCCACCAATGAGAAAAGGGGTAGCCTGTGGGATGGAGGTGCTGCTGCGGGGTTCAAGGAAGTGTCTTGCAGTGAGAATTCTCTGGAGAAGGAAATGGACAGTTTCTCAGAACTGAGGAAGGATCTGGAAGAACGGAGCATCTGAAGAAAGTATTTTGGTGTGATCTCTGAAGTGCTCATGAATGGCAGTATCTGACGTAGATACTAATAAAGATGCAAAGACGGCTGAGTCACACCCAGGAATCTTGGGGCGAACAGGAGATCAAATCAGGATCAGCACGGCACACTGGAGTCTGTGCTGTTGGCAACCACGGATGTTTTCACAGCTCAGAGATGTTTATTATAATAAATAAAAGTAGCTCATAAAAAATAAAGTTCAAACAACACTTTCCGGGGCTCAGGACACATGACCCTCCCCCCCCCCCACAACGAGTGCAGAAGAATGGAAGATGTCCCCTGGAGTCGTTTGAATGGTCATTTGGAGAAGCTGCAGGTGCAGGGAGAATACTGGAAAGCTACCTCCAAGTGGACATTGGGAAAACATCGCCTCATTATCAGCAAGAGGCTGCTGGGGGCCAAGGCCGGTCACTGGAGGTCCACTTGCCCAGCAGCACAGCCTCCTCCCCCTCCCTCACCCCCCCCCCCCCCCCGGCTTGATGTCTTTCCCCTCCCCACTGGAGGCCTCAGGTTTCTGGTCCTTTCTAGAGCTCGGGATGTGTCTGCGCTTCAGCCTTTGAGTCTCCTTGCATGTACACACAGAATTTAAATGCTTTTCTTTTTCTCCTGCTATCTGCCTACCATCAGTTTACTTAATAGATTCACTCATCAAAGCTTTAGAATGAGAGAGAAGTTTTCTGTCTTCTGCAATTGGCAGTGGGTTTACTTATTTGTTCAATGAAGATGCTTCCAAAGCCTACTCAGTGCTGGGCTCCATGCTGGGATGCAGTTATGAACAAGAAAGGCTCTCTCTAAGGCCCTCTCTCCTGGGAAGAGAGGATGAGAAATGGAATTAAGCACACAATCCCCTTTCCACACAACGAGAGAGAAAACGATTTTAGTATTGAATAAACATTGAGCCAGAGGTGATGCCGGTCACTGGCAGTGGAATGATTCTCTTGCCTTTCTGGGATGGGGCGATTGCGACCCTGTTATCACTACTGCGCATGCATCCCTCTGCTTGTTATTGTTCTATCACTGCTGTTTAGAGGCCCCGGGACCCTAGCTGCTTTTTATTGTACATTGTTGGAGTCAGGTGCTGAGTTCTTCCTATGGATGCAGCTTTACGCCTGCCAACTCCATGGGCTTGGCATCATGCTCATTTTTGTTTTGCAGGTGACGAAGGGCTAAAGGAGGATGCGGCTGCTATCCTGAGTGGATAAATGAGTGTGGGCAGAGGACCGGCTTCCTGCTGGGCGATGCCTGCCCTTGCAGGCAGTGGCCGTCTGTGGTTTGGGCACGTTCATTGCTGAGATCTGAAGATTGAGGTCCACCTCTCAGTTGATGCATGCAGCGGCTCCCCTCAGCTCCATCTCAGCTTGGCGGGGCCTGTGGGCAGTGCCCAGGTGAAGGATGCTCCCACCACAGAGCTCCTTGCACTAGGCATCTTCTCCCAGGAGGTGGCGCTGCAGGCTCTCCCAAAGCCCGTCCTGGCTCTCGGAAGTGTAGCATGGACTAGGACATTAAAGGAAAGTTAGGATTTGCAAGTGTAACTAGTTGAGACAGCTGCTTGGGCTATGGGGTCTCCACCCCCTTCCGTAAGTGGTAATTTGTTACACAGCGAATCCCAGCTGACCCAAGATGGACAACAGGATTGACAGGATGTAAAGTCTCCTGAGATCCATGTGCATATGCAGGAGATGTATACATGCTTCTATTGCTACATCTACCTTAGTTTTTGTTTGTCTTAGCAGTATGGGATTTGAACTTAGGACAAGTGCTCTACCACGTGAACCATGTTCCCAACCTTCTACTGAGTTTTAATTTATTTATGTATGTGTACCGGTATTGGGGCTCGAATTCAGGAACTAGGTGCTGTCCGTCCCTTAGCTTTTTGCCCAAGGCTGGCACTCTACCACTTTAGTCACACTTCCACTACTGGCTCTTTTGCTGGCTAATTGGAAACAAGAGTCTCACAGACTTTTCTTGCTTTGAACCTTGACCCTCAGATCTCAGCCTCCTAAATAGCTAGGATTACAGGTGTGAGCCATGAGCACCTACCTCCTTTCCTGAGTTTTAAATTTTGGCAGTTGAAAAGAAATAGGAGCCAGGCACTGGTGGCTCACGCCTATAACCCTAGCTACTCAGGAGGCTGAGATTTGAGGATCACGGTTCAAAGCCAGCCCAGGCAGGAAAGTCCATGAGAGTCTTATCTCCAATCAAACACTCAAAAACCAGAAGTGGAGCTGTAGCTCAAGTGGTAGAGCGCTCACCTTGAGCTGAAGAGCTGAGGGACAGCGTTCAGGCCCAGAGTTCAAGCCCCATGACTGACAAAAAAAAAATAGGGACAGGTCAAACCAAATATGTTTGAGCTATCTCTGGGGCCCCAGAGATACTATAGATCCTGGAGAGGTAAAGCTAGGGTTGCTGCCCATAGCCATCTTAGCACACGGCAATTAGAGTAAATGTGTGAACAATGGTAGCACGGAGCATGAGTCTTTTGTGACTAGTGTTGGGGGCTTCTGGGGGCTTTTTATCAAATCTTTGTGCTTCAATAGCTATAAAGGCCTAATTTTGTTGCTCCCCTCCCATGGAGCCCCTGGACCCCAGTGACACTGGGATTCTATGCATTGGCAGGCTTTGATACGTCCCTGAAGGAGCAATCAGTGGCTGTTGATGAGGGCTGGAGGGGATGATTCTAAGTGCTCAGGAGACAGCCAAGGGAACCCAACTCTTCTTTACCCCAGTCCTGGAAGGGTTTCCCCACATTAGCTGGGAGGCTTGGGAGAGCCCTGACATACATTCTTGCTTCCAAACGCCCACCATAAAGAAATGGATGTCCTTTCTTCTGACTGGCCACACGGGAAAAGCAAATAAGGGACTGGGGAGGTGGCTCAGTGGTAGAGCGCTTGCCTTGCATGCATGAGGCCCTGGGTTCGATTCCTCAGCACCACATAAGAAGAAAGCCAGAAGTGGTGCTGTGGCTCCAATGGTAGAGCGCTAGCCTTGAGCTGAAGAGCTGAGGGACAGTGCCCAGGCCCAGAGTTCAGGCCCCACGACTGGACCCCCCCCCCCCCAAAAAAAAAGAAAAGCAAATAAGTATAAGGAAGTAGAGAGTGGCCTTCAATCCTTCCCGATGACTGTTTTTCTGTGTTGTGGGTGGTGGTGCAGGTGTCCCACGGGAGCTCTGCCTGCTGTCTTCTGAGTTCCTTTGGAGGCGACCTGGCTTTTTTGAGCTTGGAGGTGTTTTCTATGTCACTGATGCCTCAGGACCTATGTCTGCGTGGGCTTATGGCTCAGGGAGACGAGTCCTTACAGCATCTGTTCTCACAAAGTGGCCTGGAGATTTCTTATGTCAGGGTCACCTGGGTAAGGACAGAGCAGGTGTTTCTGAGATCTGAGGATGGCAGTTCAAAGCCAGCCTGGGCAGGAAAGTCCGTGAGACACTTATCTCCAATGAACCACCAGAAAACTGGAAGTGGTGCTGTGGCTCAAAAAGTGGTAGAATGCTAGTTTGGGGCTCAAAAAGTAGTAGAATGCTAGTTTTGAGCAAAAAGACCTTGGAGACAGTGCCCAGGCTCCAAATTCAAGCCCCATGATTTACAAAAAAAAAAAAAAGAAGAAGCAGATTTCCAGGTCTAGATGAACCCCTGGTTGGAATCCCCTGAGGCCAGGCCCGGCATAGATTAAACAGGTTCTTTAGGAAATGATGCGCAGTGCACTGGCACAGGGAAGAGTCAGGGCCCCTGTGTCCAGGGCTGAGCTCTGGGGGGGCTTCTATCTGTGCAATGTCAAAGCTCCAGTGTCTCAGCGAGATACTGAGCCACAGCCTAGGATATGTGGAGCACTGGCTTGGACTTTTGCCATCAATCCCAGGAGAGGGTTTTGCAGATAATTACAACTCCACGTTTGTGCCCCTGCTAAATGGTGTGAGTCTGGTGGAGAGAGAGCCCCGCCTCTTCCGCTGCCGTAGGATGCTGCCGTTTGGAATTAGCTGCACAGGATAACACAGATGACTGTCCACCACCCGTAGTCATTATACATTGCTGTGTGACCCCGTTCCCCCCACTGGGTGGTTAACAGTGATCCGGGGATTCGCTGTGTTCGGCCTTCCCATGGTCAGACATTCAGGAGGCATTCACAGCGGGGGACTGGCTCGGGAACACTCAGGAGGTTGCAGTCAATGCAAGGTCAGGGCTGTAGTCATGAAGCTTTGTTTGGGTCTGGGCGATGGCTGGTTCCCAGAGTAGGCCGGGGTGCTGAATGCTGTCAGGAGAGGAGGCTGTGGGTCTTTTCCTCATGGGCCTCCGCACAGAGCAACGGGAGCTTCCCACAGCCCGGCCCAGGCGCCCTTCCTGGAGGCGGCTGCCTCGGACCCAGGCTGCCCAGGATGTTCATTAAGACCTTGCTTTAGAAGCCATGCGCCATTGTTCCCACAGCACCCCAGTCGCTCTGGACCAGTACCAGGAAGCCGTGAGTGCCAGGAAGGAGGGAGCAGGGGGGCCTGGCCTGGAGGCTGGCTCCACACACACTATTCATCTGGGCAGGAATCAGTGATAGCCAGTCACGGCACAGCACAGAGTTTGTCATGTGCAAAAACTGCACCATCCTTTGTTTCTCCCCCTTGAAAACTGGGCCTGTGCACTGTTCCTGATCTTTTTTTTTTGTCAGCCGTGGGGCTTGAACTCAGGACCTGACACTGTCCCTGAGCTTTTATGCTCAAGGCGAGCACTCTGCCATTTTGAGCCACAATGCCACTTCTAGTTTTCTGGTGGTTAATTGGAGAGAAGAGTCTCACAGACTTTCTTGCCCAGGCTGGCTTTGAACTGCGATCCTCAGATCTCAGCCTCCTCAACAGCTAGGATTACAGATGTGAGCCATCAGCACCCAGCTCCTGATCTTTCTGTGCTCAAGGCTAACACTTTACCACTGTAGCCACAGCTCCACTTCTGGCTTTTGATGGCTAATTGGAAATAAGAAGAAGCTCATAGACTTTCCTGCCCAGGCTGGCTTGGAACTGAGACTCCTGAGTAGCTAGGATTACAGGCATGAGGCGCTGGTGCTTGGCTGTATCATTCTTTTGTTCACATAGTCTCACAATAGTATTGATGCCATTTGTCCGTTTAAAATATTTAGATGGTTAAAAATGATTTGTAAGACAAGCATGGAAGACTTAGCCAATGAGACTAGAAGGCCTAAAAGCTGCGGCTCTCCCAGAAGCTGTGGAGTGTGAGTGAGTGAGAAGATGCAGAGAGGAGGGATTGGGAATTAGTTGGAATTTTACACAGGCCGGATCAAGAGATGCTGTGGAAAGTCAGTGGCACAAGGAGTAGAGGATGAGTGCATACCTGTAAGTTCAGCTCTGAGCTGAAATTCAGGCTGAGCCCCTGACCACAGCATCCTCTATTTCTTAGAACCATGGAGGTGAATATTGGGGTTGATAGTTGGAAAATGGGGCCCTTCCTTCCTTTGCTCTCCAGTTTCCTACGGTCATGTCACTCTAGATCACTAACCCACCCATCACCTGAAGCTTAGAATACCTTGGTTCCCTAACAGTGACCTACAGCCCAGGTCAGCAGGACCTAGAAGGATATTGGAGTCACCATGACTGACAGCGGCATTCTACTTCCTGCCCAGGGCTAGGTCCACTGTCCCTCCTCTTCTATACTTGCTACTGACCCAACTTTGCACTGGAGCCCCTCTGGGTGATGCCCGGCTCTGACCCAGGCCCCAGGCACTCAGGAAATAGTTCCAAGGGGGTCCCCAGACCCCCTTCAAGTGCAAGGGGCAGTGCACAACTTTTGGCTTGAGAAGTGAATCAGGTGTTACTCACTCCTTGCCAGACACTCAGCCCTGCCGGCAAGGGCTCTCAGCCCCGTGGAGGAAGCTAGGAGATGGCATAGAGATTTGGTTTTAAAAAAAAATGAAAACTGGAAAAGGTGCCGAAAATAGATTGAATACTTTTCCTTGGCTTTTTTTCTTTTTTTACATTGAATTATCATACCAAAGCGTGAATACTATTCAATTAAGTGACTAATTTCCCCTTTTAATTTTGTTTCAGAACAATAGCTCCTGTGAGGTTCCCATGGTAGCGAGGGAAATGATATAGATGAACCTGAGCACCATGCAACGCATAGCAAGACATGACCCCTGGGTTTAGAAGACATGTTGGAAGCGAGTCGGTAGCAGTCACTCAACAGAGGTGCGCCGTGTGTCTGTTCTAGCGCTGGGATGCGACAGCCAATGGGGAGGGGAGCTGTGTTGATGGAGCTGACCCGCCAGTGGGGGGACAGACCCTAAGTAAGTAAATGCTGACATGTCCAGGGTGGCAGACTCTCCTAGGGGACAGACCCTAAGTAAGTAAATGCTGACATGTCCAGGGTGGCAGACTCTCCTAGGGGACAGACCCTAAGTAAGTAAATGCTGACATCTCCAGGGTGGCAGACTCTCCTAGGGGACAGACCCTAAGTAAGTAAATGCTGACATGTCCAGGGTGGCAGACTCTCCTAGGAGACAGACCCTAAGTAAGTAAATGCTGACATGTCCAGTGTGGCAGACTCTCCTAGGGGACAGACCCTAAGTAAGTAAATGCTGACATGTCCAGGGTGGCAGACTCTCCTAGGGGACAGACCCTAAGTAAGTAAATGCTGACATCTCCAGGGTGGCAGACTCTCCTAGGGGACTTGGAGGAAAAGAAAGCAGAGGAGCGCCAGCGAGTGGAGGGGAGGGTCTTGCCATGGGGAAATGTGAGTTCCGGGAGGGTCAGGAAATGGTGACAACCTTTGGCCCACCCCTGCACCTTTGCATATGTGCTCATCCTACCTGAAATGCAGCTCATGTCCTGTCTACCTGGCCCATTCTTTAGTTTTACCACTCTGCTGGCGTCACATGGAGGCCCTTGCAGGCAGGGGCTGTGATGCCCCGTGCCCCTCATTTTTTCCAGCATGGTGGGCTTCAGCACCGCGAGGTGGACAGCTCCCCGTGTTCAGCACACAGTGGCACTGAGATCCTGCATTGCTTCTGTTAGTTCTGGGCATGCCAATCCAAATCCACGAGGAGGACACTGATCATAAAGGGTGCTGGCAGGGGTCAGGGACTTGGAGCTCTCATGCTCTGTTGGGATGTAAGATGTCCATCTTACTCTGGAGTGGCTTTGACAGTTCCTCAAAAAGTTCAACAATTCTGTCACAGGATCCATGCGCAGGTAGAGGCCTACAAGAGCTGAACACACAGGTGTACAGCGGTTGTGTATCTTGTAACATTCATTCTTCGCAATAAGGGAGGAGCCAGATGTCCACAGGTTGGGGAGGACTGAAAAGATATGCTCTATCCACACAATTCTTCACCCCGGAAAAGAACAAAGCACCCAGCACATTTTACCGCACAGTGGACTTTGAGAATCTTACAGCGAGTGGAAATGACAGGCACAAAAGACAAACATGGCCCCCTTCCATTCCAAAATAGCTCCATAGAGACAAAAGATGGCTGGTTGCCAGGAGGTGTGTGTGTGTGTGTGTATGTGTATAGTGACCATGAGAGCTGACCACAATAGACATGCGGTTTCTTTGTGGGGTGAGGAGAATGGTCTAGAAGCAGACAGTGTTGACAGTGTTGATGGGTGCACAACTTGATGAACATTCTAAACTCTACAAAATGGTGCATTTACAGAGGGTGGATTTTACCGAACTAGAACGGGGCTAGATTTTATCCAGGCAGTATCCTTTCTGGCCTTTTCTCTCTCCTGCTCTGACCATCATTGGATTTGATTTCTCCTGTTCCCAGTGTTTTCAGAGCTGTTGGTGTTGTCAGGTGATGATGTCAGCTTGTTGGTCTCAGTGGTGATAGTGCATCGAGATGCGCTGAGCTTACACAGTGGAGGCACGCCTGATAGTCTAAACAGAGGACCCAGGCAGGGTGCTTTGTTCCCAGCCTATGTGGTACTGGCTTCCTGCACCAGGCTCCTCTCTCTGAAGACATAGAAAGGTTGCATGGACTCCAGGCAGTCAAGCAGGAAAGTGATGCCAGCCTCTGAACAGGCACTGCCAGGTGGAAGCCTCGGATCACTGGAGGTTATTGTGAGGGGCTGTGTGTGCTGTAGCTGAGTTCAGGCCTTGGGATTGAGATGTAGGGTGAGTTCTCGCTGCCCTGTGTGATTCCACTGACTCTGAGCCTCAGTTTCCTCCCTGGGAGCCCTGCTATTTACTGGGGACTTGAATGTGTTCGACAATGAATGCAGCATGCCTTGCTCCCTTAATAGGTGGCCAGGCCTCAGATCAAATACAAGGTCACAGTGACCTTGTAGATGGCTCTGTGCAGCCTTGGGCTGGAATTTGGAACTTGGTAGAAAGCACAGCAATAAACTGAGAAAAGTGAAACCCCTCTTCTTCTTTCCCCAAAAAGGAATCTGCCGTGAAAGGGAACTCCCCAAGCCGAGCCCAAGGCAACTCAGTGCAGGGTAGATAGGCTTAAACATTTTTTTTTCCTTCAGAAAAACATTAAAACCCTCTTAACATTTAAATAGTACAAAGCAGAGCATTTTGTCTCCCAGGAAACCAACAAAATAGATTCTGATGCCAGATTTGAAAAATGTAAGTGTTCTTCAGGGAAGGCTTGAACTCGATGTACACATATACCAAGGATCACATTTCCCAGCTCCGGGTCCAGGGCCGGAGATGCTGGATTCTGCAGCCACAGATCAGAGGTACTGCAGAGCATGCCCCCTGTGCCACTCCAGGCTCCAAGGCTGGGCCCAAAGCCGCCATGAGCCATGGTGCTCCGGTTCATGACCATCAGTGTCAGCAAGATGCTACTTAACTGCTCATTTAAGACCTGCTCCCCCGCACTGGGAGAGAGCAGGGTCTTTTCCCCTGCTGTGGGTCTGGAGATGAGGGTTTATAGCTCTCTGGCTCTCGGTGTCATTGCTACCTTCAGTGTCCTCCAATGCTCCCATAGTCCTGAGCTCCCATCCCCCGTTTGTGATGCACACACATCCCTGTGGTGCTGTCTCTGGGTCTGACTGCCAGGTCTCCTGGGATCTTTCCCAACTTCAGAGCCACCTTGGAAGTTTGGAGCTTCATGGTGCGGAGGTTCTCTGGACTTGAGTTTCCTGTCCCTCTGAGCATCACATTTGTTGTGCTGCAAGATGCCCCACCTCCACAGGCCTCGATGGTCCCACAGCCAGTCCTCCCCAGCCTCCTGACACCGAGATGTCCAGCGCTGAGGGCCAGCTCAGCCGCGCATTTGTCCAAGACCTTGGTCCAGAGTACAGGTCAAAGTCCACACTCTATGTGGACCTAAGAATTATGCATGGAGCTAATAAAAAGCATGTACTCAAGCCTTCAGCTTCGACGAATGTGCCTCCACAATGATCTAGAAAGTCAGCGTTGAAGGAACCCTATCATGGCAGTTTACAGAGAGCTGACCCCTGCCCTTGGCCCGCCTTTCTTACCTTCCTGCTTCTGGATTCTGTGTGTTGAGCAAGCTTGCATGTGCACATGTGCAAACCTTGATGGACAGGCACATCCAAGCTTCATCCCGCCCTCCTCCCCCTGCCCAACCACCCAACCCTTGGTCACTCTGTACATTGGTGGAGCATCAAACCCAGGAAAGGGACTCTGACCATCTTTGGAAGTGGGATTTGGACCATTTGTCAGGGTATCCTGGGCTCTAGTAACTAGAAGGTTCTGAAAGAGGATGAGAGTGGGTGGTCAAATGGAACAAGGAGTTTGAGGTGCCAGCATGATCACTTGGAAATCCATAAAGCAACCAGACCCCAAAGAAGAGACCCTCCCCAGAGGATGTGGTCCCTCATGGTTGTGGCTGAGATTGTGACGTTTTGGGACAGTGGTGAGGATGAGCATCGGCTGGGGTGGATTTCTAGAACTTTCATTCTTCTAATAACAACTCCTTCTGCTTGTTCTTTTTTTTTTTTTGGTCAGGGTTCTTGTTAACATTTGTCAGAAGAAAATGTCCCGCACATTAGAAGCATTTTAAAGAAATGACTCGCCAGAGCACTCTCACTCCTGGGTGCTTTACTGTCTGTAAGCAATAGGTCACATTGAAAAAGAGGCGCCCTGAACCCCAGACTGAACTGTCCTTTTACAATCCACAATAGGGCAACACCTCGTACCCAGTTTCTCCTCTGGTATTTTGCCTAGGAGCGCAGAGAGTGACCCCCACAGAGAGGGCGGCATTTTCCATCACGGCGTCTTGCTCCTCTTCCTGTTGGGGAGGGAGGGAGGGGTGTGCTGTGGGCCATTTGCTGCCCTTAGTGAGGCCTGTGCCTTTCCTTCCTGGTGGTTCATTAGGAAGGAGCACTTAGTTCTGCCACACAAGTGTATTTAAAGAGGAAATTCAGAGAAGAAACTCCCAGGAGAATGAGATTCCAGGGGTACACAGGTGTCACCATGACACTAGAAATTCTGTGGTTTACTCACTCTCTGCATGGCTCGATCCTACCATTTGCGCCTGCGCACACATGTGTGCATGCATGTACGCGCAACATGTGTGCACATACACACACAAAACACGAAACCTTGACCTTTACATATCCTTAATTCAGCAGCATTTCTGATGGACAAAGTATCTGCTGGCTGCCACCCTTTCATGATTCATGGCATGATTTAAACCTTCCAGTTTAAGTATTAGACCCCCTGAAGGAGGCTGGTATTATTTTACACTCTGAGCCAGTGGGGCAGCATTTTAGATAGAACTCAGATATCACATAGCCATCCTCATGGAAAATTCCACACAGTGAGTTCTTCAGGAATCTGCAGGACATGAACTCCAAGGCCTCTTACAGCCCCGGGGATGTCTTGGTCCACAGTTGCCTCATGGCAATCGACAGTATTCTCTTGCCTCCTTCCCCTTCTGAAACCTAGGTTATTATATAGCACAAGAAGATGAGCAAAAAATCCAGGTAGCTTATTTCTTTGTTGCAGCTATAAATTACCAAGGCTCTAAGACCCTGTTCAATAAGGATTAGGTTTTACAGCCTCTAATTTCCTGGCTTTTATGATGGGAAGAGAGAAGGCAAGAGGAAGGTGATTTTGCTCCTACAATGAATGTTTTGGAAACATCTAGAGACATCTGTGGTTGGTAGAACTGGGTTTGGGGTGTGGAGAGGTTGTACCAGTTGAGGAACCAGTAGCAATAAAGGGTGCTGCTAGCATGAAAACACCTGTCTAGCACTGAATTTAATCCCTGGTACTACCAAAAAATGATTAAAAAAATCAAAACAGCAAACACTTGTATGCCAATGTTCCCAGCAGCACTAGGCAGAGCAACGGAGCATGGAACACATATGCCTATTGGCTAATGAACAGCGAAACACAATGCACCACATCCATCCAGAGGGAAATGAAAGAACCTGGACACAGAAGAGCAGGCTGGACCAGGCAGATCCAGACAGTCAGGAAGCGGTGTTGCTAGAGATGGAGGCCGGGCGGGGTGGGGAGGAGCTATAAGATGCAGGCTGGGTTGTAAGGAGGGGCGTGTCTAGGGGGCGTGTCGGGGGTGCGGTGCAGGGCGTGGCACCGATGGTTTGGGACTAGCCGTCCTATCCCAGGGTTTCAAGGGAGGAGCCTGTCCCTCCCTCTCAGCTTGCGGGATTTGGATCTGTACTTCTGGAAACCATGTATGTTGTACATGCCAGTGTGAAGAACCAAGAGATGGAGGGAGACTCTTCCAGAATGGTGGTCCTTTAACACTGCCTGATAAACGAGGACTCTCAAGACAGTTTCTTTTTTCCTGAAACCGGCTTGAGTTGAATCCTTGGTCCTTTGGAATGCTTGAGCCGCATCTTAGCTGATGCATCTGGGTTCACGTTTACTGTTCTCTCCCTACTCTTTGATCCAATTACTTGTTGATACTTAAGTGGGCAGGGCACCACGGTGGCAGGTTCTGAAAATGTGGGTTGTCCTACCCAGAGCAGAAGAGACAGCAGTGTCTGCCTGTCTCAATGTACCTTAATGAACAAGCATTAGCAGTGTTGGAAACTATGGTTTAATGGGTCAAATGGACCTACAGGAGAGTGGATTCTGACCTTGGCATTTTTCATATCCTGAGAATTTGATTTTTTAAAAAACTTTTGTGTCTGCTTTCTTGGTTGTTCAGATGAGGTTGCTTTGAAATTGAAGCGAACTTCAATTAATAGGTGAGGCACCTCTTAATTAGTAATGGGGGCACTGGTTATTAGCAAGCGAGAGCTTTTCCTTAACAGACAGGCTCAGGACCCCTCCCCCCCCCTTTGTGTGTCTTTTGCTTTTCCGTCTGAGTTGCATGCTGCATGTGAATGGCTGGATTAGATTGCTTGTTTTTATTTGTGAGAATAATTCTGGAATGAACATGAACAATTCAAACCTAGAATCATTCTCTCTCTTTTTTTAATTAAAAGAAAATTTAATAGTTCCAGTTCTGGGAAACATGTGATGGTACAAGTAAAATACTCCGTGATTTTCTGATGGGAATGACGTGGTTGAAGCCCCTCAGAGGGCAGTTTGGAGAATCTATTAAATGAGAGCAGCCTATGTCCTTGGCTCCTGCTATCCGGCTTTCTGGAGCTGCTCCTGCAGATGGATGCCCCAATGGGAACAACAGCAGAGCTCAAGGATTCTTGCAGTGGTTTGCTCTCTAATGGTAGAAGATTAAAACATGCCTAAGTCTTCGTTAATAAGAGCCAGGTATTCAAGGGCAGAGGATGGGAGGGAGCTGGGAGATCTGGCGTCTCCAGTTGGCTGATACAGAATGGCCTCTGAGATGGTACACTCCGTGAGGAAGGCAGGAGAATGAAGCGTGTTGTGTGCTGTCTTCTGTGTGAAAAAATACACACCAAAACACACGTGCACCATGTGATGCACACAAAACCACACACTTGCATATCCATACCATATTCATACACATGGCACACAATGTGTATGTACATTTGTGTATGCACACAAAATAACATGCATGCACATGCACATGGATGCCACACATACCACAAATGTGTATGCATATAAAACCACACACATGCACACATACCACACAATAACACATACACGTGCAAACACACAGCGTATAGCACACATATGCCACATGCCACATACATGTACCACACAACACACATCCATGCACAAACCCACACACATACATATGCACTGACAGCATATATGCACACATGCCAGCTACTGTCCTGGTCTCTTGCTTTCCAAATCTTTCCTCTCAGAGTGACTTCAAGAAAGAGCTGCTATTCCCAACCACCTTTCCCAGCTGAGGAGACAGGAGAGCAGAGGCTAGGTGTGTTCCACAGGGTCACAGGGCTAGGCAGTAGGGGAGTCAGACCTAGCTTCATCGCCTGGCCTTCTCAGAAATCTTTCCAGCCTCATTCCTAGTGTTGCTCTTCTGCCGTGTACTCACACACCAATAGCAGTGGATCTACTCATCCTCCATCTCTCTACTTGCAGCATACAGAGCTATCAGACTTCATGACTTGGGGGAGCTCATCTCATCGGTGGTCAGGTGATCAGGCCCAGTCACCTACACACAATACCAAACACAGCTTTTTTTTTTTGAAGTCTGCTTGTCTAAAGACCTGGGCACCTGGTCTCTATTCTCTTTCCATTACCTTCCTTTAGGAATTACTTTTCTTGCTCCCTGAGGCTCTTGTGACAAGGAGAAGCTATTGGAATCCTGCAAAGGGGACCTCAGGCATCTGTGTCCTGAGGATTAAGCCAGCAAGCATGGGGGATGTGCCTGAAGGGCTGGTCAGATACTCATGACTACCCGTCCAGAAGTCAAAACCAAATCACTGCCTTTTCCCTGGTTCAAGTGTGCAACCACTCTGCATCATGTAGTGAAATGGCCTCAGGGCCAGAGAGGGCTGAAATTACTTGATCAGGGCAATGCACACAGCATTTATGAGCTGCTGTCTCATTGAGGAAACACAACGTACCACCGATGCATAATTTAATAAAAGCCAGTCTCCATTCAGCTGTAGAAGCAGTTGTGTGGCCCAGTGCGGTTCCAGCTTAACTTTTGCATTTTAGCTTAATAGCTGTTGAAAAAAAAAATTTCCAACCTGGCCAGGCACTGGTGGTTCACGCCTGTCATCTTAGTTACTTAGGACGCTAAGATCTGAGGAACATGGTTCAAAGTCAGCCTGGGCAGGAAAGTCCTTAAGATTCTCATCTCCAATAAACTAGCCCCCCTCCAAAAAATGTAACTTGGTGCTGGCCTCCAATTCTTACTAAGTCATGAGAATTAGAGGGAGGTTGGGAAAACTGAAGTGGGAATGTTCCAGAACAAGATTACTGTATGAAGATCAGGCAGGAAGAACATCAGCCTTAGACATTTTCACAGGTTGGCCTTTGCAAAGAAATGATTTTCTGTCTGCTTAATCAAGTGTTTGTTCATTTGAACAGCAGGAGAAAAGCAGAGGCACAATGAGATTTCCATCCTCTGCCAGAGTTAGGGCTGGGCATTTGGGCGGAAACCTCAAGTGCTGGGGGGGTAGATGGGGAGGATGTTGGGAGGGAGAGATGGGGAGGAGTTGAGAGGCAGCAAGAGGGTTCAGGGCTCAGTGACCCGGATGTGGGTCAAGCAGGAGGCAGAGGCCTTTATGGCAAAGGGGGAGGGGGGACTGGTGGGCAGAGAGAAAGGTCTCCATGGCTCCTCCATGGGCCAGGAGGTAGGATGCTGCGGACAGCCTCTGGGCATGCTCATGCTTTCATGGCTTGGTGTCAAGGGCCAGCCACCCCCAAGCTGCCTGGTTAGTTCTCTCATGAAAGCTCAGGGTCATATTAAACCATCAACCCACCACCCGACACTGTACAAAACAATGGGTTTCACCATGACATCTGCATAGATGTATACACTACATTTGAACCTTCCTAATGGCCATCCCCCTCTCCGGTCCCTCACTTTCCCTAGCTTTCCCAAGTACTTGCTGTCCCCATGAATCTCCTTTTGTGTTTGGTTTAGATTTTACATGAGAGGAAACAGGATATTTGTCTCTCTGTCTAGCTTATTTTGTTTAACATGATGATCTTCAGTTCCATCTACCTTGCTAGCAAGGAAAGGAACAGCAGGAGAAGAGAGAAGAGTAAGAGAGTATAGTTGAGGCAAGTATGACCAAAGTGTGTTGTATACACATATGAAAACATCAAAATGAAATGCATCAGGGCTGGGAAGGTGACTTAGGGGGTAGAGTGCTTGCCTTGCATGCATGAGGCCCTGGGTTCGATTCCTCAGCACCACATACACAGAAAAAGCTGGAAGTGGGTGCTATGGCTCAAGTGGTAGAGTGCTAGCCTTGAGCTGAAGAGCTTAGGACAGTGCCCAGGCCCAGAGTTCAAGCTCCATGACCAGCAAAAAAAAAAGAAAAGAAAAGAAAAAAAAGAAACAAAATGAAACACATCAGTGCATAAAAATATACAGCCAATATTTAGTAATCAAATATATAAGCGAGAAAGTAGCCTCACAGACGGATGGGTTTTGGTACGGAACTTTAGACTCTGTTTGCCTCAGTGTACGTACAAGAAGAGCGAGATAGGTTGCCTTGCTTTGGTTTCATTTTGGGGGCAGGAGATTTTACTGCTCTGTTTTGGGTCCAGGGCAATTCTTGCAAAGTTGGCGTTGAGAGGAGGAGGGAAGTACTTCATCCCAGCCTCACAAGAATGCCACATACAGCTGGGGTGGGTGTGATCTTGTCTCTGATTCACAGATATGAAAATGACCCAAAGGGGCTCAGTGAGGCCGCATGAGTAGCAAGCGGTGGCCATGAGGTTTGGGCTCCTGTTCCTGTGCCTGACTCTAGGGGTTGGTTGGAGAGATGACGGAGCCAGGGCTCCATTTGGGGCTGACCTTGAACTGTGATTACTGTTCCCCCAGCCCCTCGCTGCCTGCCACAATGTCCACCTCCCAAATTACAGGCTTATACCACCACATCCAGCTTTGATGTTTTAGAATAAAAATGCTGCATGTTTTAAAAATTGTATCCTGTGGAACTCAAATCCATGATTATTTATTTAAAAGTGTAAGAAAAAATTGCCTTCCCATGTCCTCATCTCTCCTTGAATTTATTTCTTTTTTCAGGCCCCCAAACTTTATTCTAACAAGGTATGTGTAGGTATAGATATTCATATTTTAAAGACTTTTATTTAATATTCATCATAATTTTCTCAGAACCCATGTACGGACTTTGGAGCAAGAACAGGATTTCTTGATCTCCTAGGCTTTTAGTGCCTAAAATCCTTCTAGAATGAATTTGAAATTCAATTATTGTTAATATAATCAAGCCACATAATACCGATTCATTATGAAATAGGAGACATAATTACCGAGCACAAAAACTAACAGTTTTGAACGGCGTATCTTAATGAGATGGATAGGGCATTAAAAGCCAGCTTGCTTAAAAAGAAGAAATTACTTATCGCTCTAATGACACAGGGTTCAGCATTAATTGTTCTCTCTTTTCATTCTTGAGAGATGTAAGTTCTGTCAGCCTTGTTCACATGCGAGTAAAGAGACTTGTTAGAGGCATGCCACTGCATTGTTTAAGCTCCTTCTGAGTTATATATGCCAGAAGACACGTGACGATTTGTCACACAATTTATTTGTCATCCTCTGAGCTGACAGCTCAACTAGGCCTGGACGCAATATTGTTGAAAGGAAGGACTTGGAAGCTGCGGGAATTGTGGAAGGACGTATGCCTCACACTTAAGGGGCCTTCGCTTCATTGACACGTACTCCAGTATTTAGAGTTGTCCTGTCTCTGTGACGCTCTTGCGAGTTTTATCTGATTCACCGTAGTCAATCCAGGGAGAGGGGAGGAGGGAGATTATGGAGGAGGAGGAAGGAAGAGCAGGAGGGATGCACAGAGCCCTCCTAGGCCCACAAATGTCCTCAGAGGAGGTTGAAGACTGGGCCAGCCTGTGTGTTGTTCATCACCTCCGCCACGTTGGCCGGGGTGAGGTTAGACGTGCCTCTGCAGGCCCACTGTGATTTTGGGGACCCATCACAAGGGTACAGTTGGGGCACCAGAGTACGTCCTAGGCGTGAGAGTTGGAGCTCAGTTTACATGCTGGCCCTGCCCAGCGGCCTAAGAGTCTCGAAAGCTGGTACCTGTGCCAATTTTCTTTCTCTCTTGTGTGTGTAGCCAGGGTCTGTGGGTCAAGAGTCCCTGAAGCCAGCCACCCAGGCCATCCGTGCCCAGCCTCTCCTCTGAGCTATCTTTGGGCCGCAGGACGCTGGAACCTTCTAGCTCATAGGTCCCCATACCCCCTCTTCCCTTATATGCTCTTCCAGAGACCTCTGTTCCTGGGAACCCCAGCACCCGGAGAGGCGGCCAAGGCCCTTCAGAGTTAAGTGTAGAGAGGGAAGAAAGAGAGAAAGGTTGGAGTGGTGTCAGTGGGGGTGGGAGCTGGCACCTGGGGGCAGAAGGTTCTAGGCCTGGGCAATGAGAGATGAGGAGACACCTCACAGCCATGTGTGAGGTGCTTCCAGATCCCTGGGGAGTGGGGCTGGGCCCTGGAACGCAAGAGCCTTGTGGGGGAGGAAAGACGTTGCTTCTTAAAAAGGAGAACGGAAGTCCGGGCGCCGGTGGCTCACGCCTGTCATCCTGGCTACTCAGGAGGCTGAGATCGAGGATCGTGGTTCAAAGCCAGCCTGGGCAGGAAAGTCCGTGAGACTCTTATCTCCACTTAACCACTAGAAAACCAGAAGTGGCACTGTGGCTCAAGTGGTAGAGCGCTTGCCTTGAGCTGAAGAGCTGAGGGACAGCGTCCAGGCCCAGAGTTCAAGCCCCAGAACCAACAACAGGAAAAGGGGGTGGGGTGGAGGAAGGAAGCCCACTGCTGGTGGCTCACACCTGTAATCCTAGCTACTGAGGAGGCTGAGATCTGAGGATTGCAGTTTGAAGTCAACCTGGAAGGAAAGTCCAAAACGCTTATCTCCAATTAACCACCCAAAAAGCCAAACGTGGAGCTGTGGCCCAAATGGTAGAACACCTTGAGTACAAAGCTCAAGAATAGCAACCTAAGTCCTGAGTTCAAGCCCCAGGACTGACAAAAGGAGAAGGGAGAAGAAGACAGTGATTTGGGTTCCATGAGTGGGAGACAGCAAAGGAGCCAGCCCCGGCGACCCGGAAGGAGGAAGGAATTCTTTGGAACTCCATCGCCCACTCCCAGTTCTCACTGCAGGAACCCAAGCTTTCCCCAGAGTTATTTGTGTGAGAGCATTGTATGAAACATGAGTTTGGGCTTCATTTTTCCTTTGGTTGTTAGGTGGGCATAGGTGTCAAGGTAGATGACAGAACTCATTTGTTGTTTTCACTGGTAACTTAAGACTTAACTCTTCAACCTTAATTTGTACTCTTGCCCCAGACCTGTTAGGCCATAGGGTTAGGTCTAGTTTTGGTACCATAAAGAGAGGAAAAGGGGAGTGGGGGGGGAGGAGAGGGAGTGGGAGGAGAAGGATGGGAAGAAGGAGGAGGAGCTGGCAGAGGAGGAGCACAGTTGTGTGAGGAATTCCCTCAGGGCCCAGCAGTCCCAGCTGAGCCAGGGAGGGCAGGCAGTGTGGGCTGAATCTCAGCCTGGCAGCTTCTTGCAGCCTCCTGGAGAAATTTACAGAAGCAGATGCCTGGCTCTCACCCCAGAGATTCAGACTCATTGATCTGGGGTGAAGCCAGGGCATCCAGAGATGAAGAGCTCCCCACGTGATTACCAGCGGGGGTGGGGGGGTGGGTGGGAGGGTGGAGGAGGTCCAGTTCTCGGCTGGGGGAGGATATGGGTAAAACGTTATTTTTCCTGGGTGGGTTTTATTTTTAGATTTTTTTTTTTTGTGTGTGTGTGCATGTCCTGGGACTTGAACTTAAGGCCTATGTACTATCCTTGAGCTTTTGCAGTCAAGGTTGGAGTTCTACCACTTGAATCACAGTTCCATTCTGACTTCTTGGTGATTAATTGGAGATCAGAGTCTCACAGACTTTCTTGGCTTATAACTGTAATCCTCAGATTACAGTTCTTGAGTAAGATCTCAGTTTCCTGAGTAGCTAGGATTACAGGTGTGAGGCATGGGTGCCTGGCTACATGGGTTGTATTATAGGGTGATGAAGAATTAGTTCAGTTGTCTTGGCATAAGGACTTTTGACTGCTGGCACTGCTTTTTTTAGCAACTGCTTACTGGTTAGGTTACAGGGTTTTATCTATACTGTCTGCACTCAGTTTACCCAACTGCCCAGCAGGGACATAGCAGGTTTCATTTTAACATTGTCCTGGGAGTTAATAAGAGAATTTGGGAAATGCTTAGAACAGTGGCTGGTGTGGAGCAGGAGCCCCAGGCCTTGGGAAACAAAAGCTTCTTTGTTCCAAGTATAGTCACGGTGACTCACTTGTCTGTGGAGCATGAGCAGGGTGCAGATCCCAGGCCTTTGGTGGCCCAGGTGTCCTTAGCACACATTTCACCAAGGTACACAAGGTGGTTCCATTTGTTTCTGGATGTTTACCCAGGAGAGGCAAACACACAGCGCCAGCCTGGTGGAGCAGAACAGCATGAAACGAGTCAGAGAGGCCACAGTGTGGTTTACCCTGGGCTTTTTTTTTTTTGGTTGATTGTGGGGCCTGAACTCTGGGCCTGGGCGCTGTCCCTCAGCTCTTTAGCTCAAGGCTAGCGCTCTACCACTTGAGCCACAGCGCCACTTCTGGCTTTTTTTTCTTTTTTGCGTATGTGGTGCTGAGGAATCAAATCCAGGACCGTATGCATGCAAGGCAAGCGCTCTACCACTGAGCCACCTTCCCAGCCCTTACCCTGGGCTTTTTATAGAGCTTCAGTTTTTCTGTCTGTTTGGGGTCATCTTGCACACCTGAGTGGTTTTGCCTTTGAGCCTGTGTGCTGTAAGTGAAGTCTGGAGGGGCAGTAGAGTACGCATGATGGATCAGAGCAGGACCAGAGCCTGCCATGCTAGGGACCTGCAGCCCCTCCCTCCATGCCTTATTGCTTAGGGCCTTGATGCCCAGATGCCCAGGATTCCATGGGCCTACCAGGTTCCTTTAGTTCAGAAGACTCAGAAAAAACAAAACAAGCACCTTGCATTTGGGCCTACTGAGCTAGCTTCTTGCCTGAAACTAAGAGGTCAGGGTTCCTATTAGACACTTGAAAGCAGAAAGGAAGTAATGTTGCTTTAAGAAATAAGGGTTTGCCGGGCACTGGTGGCTCATGCCTGTAATCCTAGCTAGTCAGGAGGCTGAGATTTGAGGATCATGGTGCAAAGCCAGCCAGGGCAGGATAGTCCATGAGACTCTTATCTCCAATAAACCACCAGAAAATCTGAAGTGGTGCTGTGGCTCAAGTGGTAGAGTACTTGCCTTGAGCTGAAGAGCTAAGGGACAGTGCCCAGGCCCTGAGTTCAAGCCCCACTACCGGAAAAAAGAAAGAACTATGGGTTCCCCTGGATCCTGGGGTGGCTTTGTTGTTGTTTATTTGGTGTGGTTTTTACTTGTCTGAATCAGCCAATTACTTATTCTGAAGATAAATTTCTTTGCCCAGCCCTGCCTTTCTCTTGAGGACGGTGCTGGTACAGTCTGGGTGTATTAAGAAGTGAAATGAAAACATTGTGGAACATTTCCACTGCTCAATTAATGAAATACAGATGCACACACAAGCTATGTGGTGTTTATTTCAGTGAGTCCTTGCATGAATTAAATGGTCTCATATTTGGATTTAAAGTAGCATTGTATGGTGTAAAATAAGATGCAAAATTCATGCCAATAATATAAGATATTACACATTTTCTTTACTCAAAATGCAATTAAGTTGCTCATAAGTCACCAGGACAAATTGAGAGATGCTCTAGGAAAGGAAAACACTCTTATTTTTAGCAAGTTGTACTGCATTCTCTGCTACTTTGTTGTTGTTGTTGTTGTTACCAGTCTTAGGGCTTGAACTCAAGGCCTGGGCATTGCCCCTGAGCTTCATTTGCTCAAAGCTAGCACTCTACCACTTGAGCCACAGCGCCACTTCTAGCTCTTTCTGTTTATGTGGTATTGAGGAATTGAACCCATGGCTTCATGCATGCTAGGCAAGCATTCTACCACTAGGCCATATTCCCGGCTCTCTGCTACTTTTGGGCAAGCTATGGACCCTGAAAATTATGTAGCCTGTCCTTTCTGCATTGTGAAAAGGAGATGTCAGTCACTGGCAAAAGGCTCCCAAAATTCTACGTTCTTCCTAAGCAGTGCTGAGAAACAGGTTGCTGGTGGTGTTTGAAAATGCCTGATAGTGAACCTCTGTTCCTTCTGAAACCCCATTTCTTCCTCTGCCCATTTGCACCTTTTGGTGATCTTCTCTCTGCTCTATGGGTGATGGTGGCAGTTCAAAGGTAAAGCCCTGGACCTAGAGACCGGCTAATCAACAGGTCAGACTTCTATGACATTAGTGGTTGAGTCTGGGATGGGCATGTGACCCGCTGAGAGCCAGTAAATTACTCTGGGGTCTTGGAGTAGGAATCTTGGAAAAGAAGCAGCACTTGTATTTGAACCCAGAATGAAGTTTGTTCTAGGAGGTTACCATCTTGCTAGAGAAGAGGACTCAGGATCCCACTGTTCTGAGACCCAAGAATTTCTCCTTTTCCAGCCTACGAAATGTCATCCCTGTTTTTGGTGGCTCTGGGATTGAACTCAGGGCATCTTGCCCACTATCCAAGTGTCCTACAACTTGAGCACACCCACAAGTTTAGTTGATTTTTGGAATAGGGACTTGTGTTTTTGCTGGGGGGGTGGGCTACCCTTGGACCATGATCACACTACCTATGCTTTCCTCATAGCTGGGATTACTGGCACATGCTAGCTTGCGTCAGTAATCTATCTATCTATCTATCTATCTATCTATCTATCTATCTATCTATCTATCTATCTATCTATCTCCTATCTTTTTATCTACACACACACACATACTTACACAATGGTGAGGGGAGAGAAAGAGGGCGAGCAGTACTGAAATACATTGCATCTGTGCGTGAAGATGGCAAAGTCAAACTCACTGAAAGCTGTGGACTAGCTTTAAATACTTCTGTGACTCAGTTTCTGCCTCTGTTCACCAGAGTCTGTCACTCACGTGGCAATTCTAAGGGTTAAATGACACAGAGAACTGAAAGCCCTGTGCCAGGTCCAGTGTGCTGACACAATGAGCAGGCCTAAGGGTGTCTCGCCCCACCCAGGCCTTTCCAGGAGGTCACGACCTCAGGCTCACACATTGAGTTTGTGCTTTTTCATTTGACATACAAATTTTTGTTTTTGGGGTCTGGTCGTGGGGCCTGGGCACTGTCTCTCAGCTCTTCAGCTCAAGGCTAGCGCTCTACCATTTGAGCCATAGCGCCACTTCCGGCTTTTTTCTTTTTGCTTATGTGATGCTGAGGAATGGAACCCAGGGCCTCAGGCATGCAAGGCAAGCACTCTACCACTGAGCCACCTTCCCAGCCCCGACATACAAAATTTTTAATGTTGCTACATAGCCTTATTAGTTAATACTTGCTTTTATGCATCTCTTAATGGTCTATACTAATAACAATGAATTGTTTGATTGAATTCCCTCAATCTTAAGCTAGAAGCTATGCACTTCAAAATTTAATAATCTAATTTTATCTTTCCAGAAGTGCTCCTGGTTTCAGAAAGCATGTTCTGCTGGGACGTCGTTAGTCCTCCTGTACTTCTGGTTTATCTTTGCCTTGCAGCCCACAGTCTCTAGGTAAAATTTAATATCAGTGCTCATTTTTATTACATTTACTTTGGGATGTACTGTCCTCTCATGATGTATGTGGGTGGAGAGTTCAACTACTCTGAGATCCGATTCTCCTCCACCTCTGGGCACACAGGACAAGGGCAGTCTTTTGTGATCTGGAAGGGAGGCCAGGTCACGTGACTTGCTTTGTCCAATGAAATGGGAGCAGAAACATTAGATTTCACGTGGAAGGGGGAGCATTAGATTGCTGGTGCTGCTGGGCAGGTGGCTCACTGGTAGAGTACTTGCCTTGCACGCATGAGGCCCTGGGTTCGATTCCTCAGTACCACATAAGCAGAAAAAGCCGGAAGTGGCGCTATGGCTCAAGTGGTAACCCAGACCCAGGGTTCAGGCCTCATAACAGAAAAAAAAAAAAAAAGCAAAACAACCTTATTCATAGATTGCTGTGCTGAACTCCAGGTGGCAGGGGCGGCTTAGGACTCTGGGTCCTCCAAGGTGACATTTGCCCGGACTGGGGTTGGACAGTGGTTTTCATGGATGAACTTCTGACACGTGATCTCACTGAGACTTTAGGATTGTGTTAGTTGCATCAGCCAGCATATGTTAATTAATACAGTAAATGCTACTGCTTCTGCGATGCAGGGCGGGCTATTCTTGTTCCTTTTAGGAGAATATTGTCTTCATTTTGTTGTTGTTGTTGGTTGTGGGGCTTGACCTCAGGGCCTGGGTGCTGTCTGTGAGCATTTGCACTCAAGACCAGCACTCTGCCACTTTGAGCCACAGTGCTACTTCTGATTTTTCTGGTGGTTCATTGGAGAAAAGAGTCTCACAGTGTCACAGACTTTCCTGCCTGTGCTGGCTTTGAACCGTGATCCTCAGGAATCTCAGCCTCCTGGAGTAGCTAGGATTATAGGAGTGAGCCACCGGCGCCCTGCTGATTTCAATTTAAACAGGTAAAAATTCAAATTATTGTTGGGGCAGGTTGTGTACGGATGTGATCATCACCATGAGGGTAGCGCAGAAGTAACACACGTCAGAAAGACAGGTTTACTGTATCATCGTGGAAGAGGCCAGGGTCCACGGAAGGCTTGGCTCTGAGCAGATGAGGATTGCCTTCAGGTGGTGTTTGCATATTTTGCTGAAGACGGATGCCAGTGTGTTTCCCTCTGATTTGGGAATTGGTGATGACAGGGCAAGATGTGGCTGTCTGGCTCAATATTTGAGGAGAAATAGAAGCTGCAGGCACATGAACTTTTGGTCGAATGGGTTTTATTGAAAATGCTGAGGAGAGCAGGGAGATGGATGGCACAGGTAGAAATATGGCTCTCTTGGCCAGTCTTTCCGAGTCATCCATCTGGCTTTCCTCTTATCTCCAAAACTGAGATGGATGTTCAATTTTTACCAGCGGTGGGATGCAGGGAAGAAGCCTCCAAAATGGCGGCCTCTCACAGGGTGCTAGCTTTTTGCCATGGAGGTATGGGTTAACTTGTGTGGTCAGAAAGTGAGAATTTATCCCGACTGTAGATGTGAGCAAGGTGAGAAGATGGCAGACTAAGTGTCCCGTTAGGTTTTTGGCTATTCCTTCCCCCAAATTGAGTGAATCATACCCGATGCTCAAGTTTTCAGCCATTGCCTTAGGTAACTTGCACATAATATTTATGAAGCTTTCCTGTAGCTGTGACTCATGGTCATACGTCTACCCAGAATTTTGTTCAAGCTGAGCATTCAGGGAGAAACAGGTCTCTGTGAGGTTGGAGCCTTTCAGAGAATTCAATTAAAGCAAGGCTGGATGACCAAGGCCATCATTGTGGCAAATACCCTTAGTCACTGAAGCCCAGTGGCTTTCTGCTTGCCTCATGTTTCTTGGTATCAGAAAACAATCCTGGATGCATACTTGTGAAAATATTCAAGTGTTATATAAACATGTTAAGACAAAAAAAAAAAAACCAAAACAGTAAATTTTCTTCCCTCTTCCCTCCTACTACTCGCAACCATAGAAGAAAGTAATTATGTTAACTATTCAGTATATTCTTCTGGAACTTTCTATATGAAAATATACTTTGAAAATTTATTAAGCTATTTATAAACGTGTTTCCTAAAGTGATGCATGATTGTTATGGGATGTACATAAAACCATTAAAAACACATGTTCTCAACATTTTTTCTGTATATGTGTTCTTCACAAAGAAAGAGGTATCATAATATGACTCTGCAGACATTAATATTTGATCATACTTTACAGGTAAAGGTATCTGGGTTCAGATACATTGAATGACATCTAAGATCACACAGTCTAAAAGTAACCCCGTGAAGATTTGAACTCAGGTTTGTCTGGCTTCAAAGACCTCATTCTTGGTAATCCTGATGAACTGCTCCCACCCCTTGTAAACAGACCTACCTCATTGCTTCCCAGATTCAGGAAAATGAAGGAGTGACTTAAAAATGCCACTTGAAAGCCGGGTGCAGGTGCCTCAGATCTGAGGATTGTGGTTTGAAGCCAGTCTGAGCAGGAAAGACCACAAGACTCTTATCTCCAATTGATCACCAAAAGGTTGGAAGGGGAGCTGTGGCTCAAGTGGTAGAGTGCTAGCCTTGAGCATAGAAGCTCAGGGACAGCGCCCAGGCCCTAAGTTTGAGCCCCAGGGCTGGAAAAAAAAAAGTGTCACTTGACAGCTTTTCAGATGAATTGCAGGCACATGTTCAGCGGCTTCTGTTCTGTGTTTTATTTGCAGTTATGATTCTCTGAGGGTGTCCTTCATGGCACGAGTTAAAATGTCACCTCAGTTATTAATATATTGGTCTCGCTCATCCCACACAGACATTGTGTTCAGCTCTTCTTTGGGAAGGGAAGAACATTGTGACAGCTGCATTGGAGAATGTGGGGCTTGCCTCCTTCTTCTTTAGTCTACCACCCACACATGCACTGACTGGAGGAAGTCCTCCTCAATGCCCTCCCAGCCGCTCCCGGGGGCCACGCCCAGCGGTGCTTGCCTTGGGGATCCTGGAGAAGTTCATCTCAGCACTCTCACTCTGCTTCAGCATCACTGTTAATTTTACTCCTCAGCTTAGATTAGGCCATGGCACCTGGATATTGGGTCCAATATCAGCATTCTAGATGTTTCTGTGAAGGTACCTTAAAAAAGAGACTTTTATTAAAGCCAGATTACTTTCCCTAATGTGGGTAAACCATAGGATTCACTTTTTGGAACCCCCTCCTTCTCTCTCTCTCTTTCCTCACCCCTCCTTCCCCTTCCTCTCTCCTTTTTTGCCCCCCCAGGTAAGTTTGCCATATGGTGATGCTGTGTCCCTCTTATGTGATCCCATTGGGAGACACACCATGTCCACTGCCTCTCATTAGAGGTGTTATTTGTATTTTGTTGGTCATGGGGCTTGAACTCAGGGCCTGCCTGGGTGCTGTGCCTGGGCTTTTTACAGGGCCACTTCCGGTTTTCTGGTGGTTAGTTGGAGATAAGAGTCTCAAGGACTTTCCTGCCCAGTCTGGCTTTGAACTGTGATCCTCAGATCTCAGCTTCCTGAGTAGGTAGGATTACAGGTGTGAGCCATTGGCTCCTGGCTAAGATGCTAGTTTTTTTTATCACCTAGTTAAAGTGTTGTCTGCTTTCTCCATTGTATCTGAGCTAGTTTGTCCCTTATATTTGAAGAACAATTTGTGTGGGGATTCTTTTTTTTTTTTTTGTCAGTCGTGGGGCTTGAACTCTGGGACTGGGCACTGTCCCTCAGCTCTTCAGCTCAAGGCGAGTGCTCTACCACTTGAGCTACAGCGCCACTTCCGGTTTTCTGGTGGTTTATTGAATATAGGAGTCTCACGGTCTCTCCTGCCCGGGCTGGCTTTGAACCGTGATCCTCAGATCTCAGCCTCCTGAGTAGCTAGGATTACAGGCGTGAGCCACCAGCGCCTTGCAGTGTGGGGATTCTTTAAAGACCTGTTAAATGCAAATTACAGGAGGCCATTCTTTTGGATAAGTTTCCTGTAACAAACTGAACGCCAACTGAGTCCCAACTAATCCTGTGTTTTTTTTTTTAACCTTACAGTAGAGTCACTTGTGATAAAGTTTGACACCACCATGCCAAAACTAAGTTATTCATCTGAACTTCTGAGCCAGCGGAATTACAGTGATTGAGCCAGATTTCCCAGTCAAGATATTCCCTTCCTTGTCTCAGTCCTTATACAGAAAGGCAATCTGGAGTCATCTGATATTAACCAGTTGACAATTTATCTGTTATTGCCCAGACTCTGTCCCTACTGTACAAGGAAAATAACTTTGAAATAACAGTCCCCCTTTCATTGACTCTCGGCTGTCTTCTTTCTATAAAACCAGCCTCATCTGCTTGCCCCATGTGGACATTCTAGTTCATAGAACAAGAATTGCTTGTGTAAGAAGTCACAAATGGATACAATTAAGATCTTTAGAATGTTTTGTGATTTTTGTCCTTTTAGAGATCATCAAAGGACATCTTGTTCTTCTCCAAAACCAATCCCTACACTTAATTTTCTTTGATGGCTTTCTTTGGCATTATTGGAATTTGAACTCAGGGCCTCTTGTTTGCTGAGCAGATGCTCTCTCATTTGAGCCAGTCCCCTCATATCTAGCCTTCCTTTTTTTCATTTTGTTTTGCTTTTTAGTTATTTTTAATATATTTATTTAGTTATTTTTGAACCCATGTTCTCCTAGATAGCTGAGACCATAAGCATGTACCAGCACACCCAGCTTGTAGGTTGAGATGGAGTCTCAGTAACTTTTTGCAAGGGTTGGACTTGAACCACAACCCTCCTTATGCCCATTTCCTAAGCAGTTGTGATTACAGAAATGAACAATTGTACCCAGCCCCTTTGTGGTGAGTTTGCCTGAACTAGTCTTGATTTGGATGGTTGCAAAATGATGATGGGACAATTTGCCACTTCCTCCACTATTGTTCATTCCAAAGAAAGCAGCAGCTCCCTCACCCCATATCCCAGCCCAGTGCCTTCGGAAGTGTGGATGCATGGATTTCCTATTGCCCGGAATGATTGTGCTGTTCGAATTTCCCCCGATTCACCCATGGGAATGGCTCCTCTCAACATGCTCTAAGACACAGCCCTCCAGTTTACTTTTTTTGTTGCTGTTGTTAGCTTTGGGACTTGAACTCAGGGCCTGGGCATTGTCCATGAGCTTTTTTGCTCACGGCTAGCACTCTACCACTTTGAGCTATAGCACCATTTCCAGTTTTCTGTGGTTAATTGAACAAAAGAGTCTCAAGGACTTTTCTGCCTGTGCTGGCTTTGAACTGTGATCCTCAGATCTCAGCCTCCTGAGTAGCTAGGATTACAAGTGTAAGCCACCAGTGTCTGGCTCCCATTTTAGTTCCATAGTAACAAAGTGTTCCTGATTCTCCATGCGTCCTCCCTTGTCCAGCTCTGGAATTGGCCACTGGTCTGCAGAGCTCTGATTTCTTTCAATGAGGGGTGTTTGGAATCTAAGGCAGGTTTACCACTGGGTTCTGCTTCTAGAGCCTTCGGGCAGATTCACCACTGTATGTGGGCATCCCGGCCATGTCCCTGCATGTGTATAGCCATATTCCTGTGTGTACACACATGTGCATGTGTATACAAATGAGCATACCTCCGTGTGCTCACACACATGCACTGACTTTATGAGTGCAAATAGGTAACTTAAAATAGTGTCAGGACCTATGATTGAATAAGTAAGGGCCATAGTGAAAATAAGTAAGTAATGGCAGCAATAGATGAGTTGGCAGCGATAATAGTAGTTGGCCATGTTGTTCTAGGAAGATGAAACTTAATGTAGGCTGGGGCTCAGACTGGGCCTGGCTGTCAGGCAGGGCTGATTCACCGCTGGCTCTCTCTGCAGACGAGCTCAGTGTATTGAGCAGTATGGTGTTCACTTCCCACGAACGCCCAGTGCCAACAATTATTCATAGAAACATTTTAAAATGTGGCCTGTGAGTGCACCTATGGAGCAGCGACTTCTTTAATGGCATAGAAAAACACTTTGCTCATTTTATTCTAAACGCTAACGTGCTTGTGTTAATGAAAGACAATATACCACTAACTGTGTGGGGCTCAACGCCCACACACCAAACCAACAGGTGAATGAGGGAAAAGCATTGCAAATACAGTCCAAGTTTTACTGGACATGGGAGATCTCAGAGATGAGGCCCCAGGGAGCACTGAACATCTTGATGATGTGAGGACAATGGTGCAGATGTGCGACATGGCCCTTGGTGAGAAAAACCCAGCAGAGCCTGACCATGGAGATTCTCCCCTGCCTCTCTCCTTCTCCAGGGTATGGGTCAGGATTCCCCTGGAATGGAATTCTTAAGGGAAAAGGGAGAGGACAGAGGGACAGAGGGGCCTTTCTAGGTGTCCTGTCCCCCAAACACTCAGCTCAAAACACTCAGCAAGTCGCTGGGGCTGTATTTGGGGTACAAGGTTCTGAACCCTGTTCTGAAGGATCATCATGGTGGAGAAAAGCTTTGACCTTACAACTCCAATTTATCCTTCCTTGCCTCCAGGTGGTGAGGTATGAATGTTATGATTCCTAATGAGAAGTAGCTCCTGGCCGTAGGTTTCCCAGCCTTGCATTCATTCATAGGGCATCTTGCTCTGGCAAACTTTCCCTTCTTGCATAAGACATGTGCAGTCCGAGTCCTTTCCCTAAGCCATTTCTTCTCCATGTTCTAAAGCAAGTGATGAAGTTAGACTTCCATCCGAAGGCTACATTCTCATGGATTCACCTAGGTAAAGTCATGATGGGACAGAATGCCATTCTTGTTGGTGAGACCACTTCCTCCTTGTGCAAGTCCTAGTGATTCACCAGATCTACTTTATGTTTCAAATTTGTTCTAGGACTTCTATAGTGATGGGGTTTTATTTTTTATTTTTTGGTCCGATCGTGGGGCCTGAACTCTGGGCCTGGGCGCTGTCCCTCAGCCCTTCAGCTCAAGGCTAGCGCTCTACCACTTGAGCCACAGTGCCACTTCCGGCTTTTTTTTTCTGCTTATGTGGTGCTGAGGAATCGAACGCAGGGCCTCATGCATGCAAGGCAAGCACTCTACCACTGAGCCACCTTCCCAGCCCAGTGATGGGGTTTTAGTTCTTGGAAAAATTCGTTTGGAGGTTGCACCAAAATGTTTCCCAGCATTCATTGCGGACACCCCCCTGATCTGATTTCCCTGGGAGTATCATTGGTATGCAAGGCCATTATCGCCCCTCATTCTATTTTCCCTAAAGTAGAACATAATAACGTGTTCTTTACAAATCTTTCCACTTACGTAAGGAACAAACACATCTTCAAAAGTATGTTGCCTGGCATCTACTGTTTGGTTTCGGCATAATCTTCAGGATTACAGTAATGTTAAATGCAAAAATATTCTTTCCTGGCATAGTCAAATACATCGGCCAATTTATGCATTGGTCGGCTTTTGCTATACTAATAAACAAACCCAGCGTTTTAGTGCTTTTCCAAAATGTGCATCTGCTTCTTGCTCATGAATCCAAAGATTAGATTCTATCCAACTCTGCTTGCCAACCTCACTCCCTGGGTCTCTTTTCTCCTAGTCCCAGGCTGAAGGAGCAGTCTGTCTGAGAGATTCTCACCTGTCAGAAGCTACTGAGGACCCTTCCTGCTTTCTAGCCAAGGTGAACCATGACAAAGCTGTTAAAACAGCAGGAGACACCTTCTACCTGCGAGCTCCCTCTGATACACAGTCCATCAGTTGAGATCCATTCTTTTCTCCCTGGGGGTTCGAGAATCTTACACATCAATGGGCAGGATTGCAGTCATTACAGAGAAAGAGCCACTATTTCATTGTACTAAACTAACACGCATCTACCTTGTCCTTTAAAAAATGTCGGAGTCCTGCACTTTAGAGATCCACTCTCCTAGCTAGTCTAATAGATAGATCTTTAGTCCTGTGTCGCTATCATCCAGGAAACTTCATTCAAGACTCTCTCCCTCTCCCTCTTTCCCTTCCCCCGACCTCCCCCCTCTCTCATGAATTCTATGTTTCCTACTCCAGCGGCCATCATCTGGCTTAGTGTTTAATGTAAATTAAAATATGGTGACTATGTTAAGACTACATCAATAGACTTTCATATGAGAGTGAAACAATATGAATAAGGTAGAAGTTCCCTTTTTGCCCACATCAGAAGTTAGCAATTAGCACAGTGTATGTCTCTTTACATCCCTTCCTATGAACTTTTATATTCATAAAAATGTACAGAGATGTTTCGTGTGCCTGTGTGCGGCGTGTGGTAACACTGCGTCTCTTATTCACACTGTGAGCCTTTCCACTCTGCGATCTCTCCTCCCCCACAGCAGTGCAGTGTGCAGAATGTTGGTGTCATGGTGTATTTCCTCCGGCCCTCTTCCCAGTGTTCCTGTTTGTTTCCAAATTCTCCCTGCAGTGAACTTGGTGTGTTCTCACAAATGGCCCTCCGTTTGGCTTATAGACGTACAAGTAATTATGTTGGGTGGTATGCAAGTGTATAACTGAAATATGATAGTCAAGGAAGAACTCAAATGGTGTAATTCCTTAGAAAGGCAACTCAGAGTCCAGTGCAATAAAATCCCAGGAAGTGGTTACTAAAACGGGTAGGATGGGGTCAAGGGTCAAGGAGTAGACCAATGAAGAAGAGAAGGGAGGGGGGATGCAGACAAGAATCGAATGCGCATCTTGCAGAATTAAGGAGCGTGAGGGAATGGTGGGTGGGGGAGGGACGGGTGGAATGTTGAAGAGGTGGCATTGATGAAGATGTATTATTATTCATAAGATGGCATCTTCTTCGCACAACTACTGCAAGATAACTTCTAAAAGCACCAGTACCCCCGCCACCCCACCCCCAAAAGTACAAAGGGTCCTCCATACCTGCTCAGGTGTTTCTCAAGGATAGATATAAGGTGAGTTATGTCATCCTTAAATTGTATCAGAGTGGAGCCCAGCTCTCCTCCCAGGAGCTCTTACCGGTCACACCCTGTGCACAGGGGACACTGCGGTCCGGCTGCCCACGTGCACTCCCAGAGGGGGAGGTGTTCCATGTTCTAAACGGGTACTGATCGGATGGGTGCAAAATGGTGCTTCAGTGTGGTTTAAAACTGTTTTAAATCTGATCGAGATGCTCTTTCCAATAAGCTTGGCTACGCTAGGACGCCTGGACCGTTGTCTAGGAAGATGGTTCCAGCTGGCCTCGGGCTGGCCTGGGGTGATTCTCCCAGCTCCCATCCTTTTTTTTTTTTTTTTTGGGTCCAGTCATGGGGCCTGAACTCTGGGCCTGGGCGCTGTCCCTCAGCTCTTCAGCTCAAGGCTAACGCTCTACCACCTGAGCCACAGCGCCACTTCTGGCTTTTTTCTTTTTGCTTATGTGGTGCTGAGGAATCGAACCCAGGGCCTCTGGCATGCAAGGCAAGCGCTCTACCACTGAGCCACCTTCCCAGCCCCAGCTCCCATCTTGAGCCCTGGTGCAGTCACATCTTTGGCCATCAGTTTTCTCTGGTCACACAGAGCCACTCCTGAGGGGGACACTCAGAGTAAGAGGCTGACACACAGCAAAGGCCACATAGATGCTGGGTGTGTTTCCATCCTAGCGGGTGAAGCAGAGTGGGGTTGTATGCATGGCTGGCCTCACCTGATGGTCCAGGAGCGTCTTAGAACTCAGCTCATAGCTGGTGGGACACTGAGGTCTTGTGAGGGCCCAGCCTTGCTCAGATCACAGTCTAGTTCCAGCCAGGCCTGGCCTGGAGCCTCTCTCTCACCCTCCGGCATGCCCACAGCCCTCAACTCGGCCAGCCTGGTTTGTGCACGCATTCCAGGAGGAATCCCGCTTCTCAGGAAGCCAGAATTTCCATAAAGACTTCCGGGATAATGCCCACAAATGGGCATTTGCTAAATGAAGGCCCAGGGTGCTCAACAGGCTGCCGAGGGGCCTAGAGTACCCACAGTGCTCTCGGACAGCGCGGTACCAGGCAGGCAAGTGTCCCTGAGCTACAACCCTAAGTGGCAAAGGACAGCGTGTCTCAGCGGTGGTGTGTGTGCTCTTCCAGCCCAGCTGGCGTGGGTTGGTGCCCTCTCCTGATGCGGGGTGTGGAAGAAGAAGGCGCGGGGCCCAAGGCAGCCCTCCAAGCCATCAGAACACAAGGACAGGCCTTCACTGGCTGCGGTGGCTCATGGCTCGTGTGACGGTCTCTCTGGGATGGGACAGTCTGGCCTTTCATTTTCGACACTGTATAATTATTAAGATTTCTTTTTCTCCCAGGCAGCAACAATCACGTCTTGTTCTATTAGATTAAATTATTATTATATATTTTGGGTGTTCGGAACATTGAGTCATTATCTAGTCATGGAAAGGTAAAGCCGGATGGATCTGCCTTCTGTCTTTAGAAGTTCGGGTTTGCCCATTAAAGGGGCGTGCTCATGGCGTCAAACTGCTCCTGTGTGTTGGGGCGCACGCTAGACTTTGCGGCCTGGCACTTTTCCTTCCTGAACGCATGCTAAATTTTCCTTGACCTTTCACATACTCCAGCGATGCACTTCTGTTGATGGGAGGACAGGGATCTCATCCCCTGTGGTGCTGTGCGGGCGACAGCTGTGGCTGAGACCCAAGCAGCTCAGCTTTGCCTCTTTCTAGTGGTAGCGACCTGACCAGAGAGGGTGATGCTGTGCTGCTTTGGGAGAAAATGAAATAACCCTCCAAGTCTCCAGAATGTTTTCCCAGGTAACTGGCTATCTTGGGGAGCCCCATTAGGCCCAGCCACGGTGGGACAGGGGAGGGAGGGGAAGAGCTGGGGGGGGGGAGGATGGGGGAAGGGTGTATGGCCTAAAGCAACAGGGATTTATTCTGGAAGTTCTGGAGGTGGGCGTGTGAAGTTAAGGAGACAGCACGGCCACTCTGTCCAGAGGATCTGGAGATTTCCTCCTGCCCTGCCTCCCATCTTCCCCATGGGTCTTTGTGTGTGTGTGTGTGTGTGTGTGTGTGTGTGTGTGTGTGTGTGTGTGTGTATGTGTGTGTGTGTGTGTGTGTCTCCAGTCTTGGGGCTTTAACTGAGGGCCTGGGGACTGTCCCTGAGCTTCTTTTTGCCTAAGCCTAGCTCTACCACTTGAGCCACAGCGCCACTTCTGGCTTTTTCTGTGTATGTGGTACTAAGGAATCGAACCCAGGGCTTCATGCATTCTAGGCGAGCACTCTACCACTAAGCCACCTTCCCATCCCCCTGTCTGTCTCTTCTCCCAGTAAGACACCAGGCACTGGATTTAGGATGTCTCCCGATCCAGGATGGGGTCCTAGGCACAACTCCATCTTCAAAGGCCTCTGCTTCCAAATAACGTCCCCAGCTGGGGCTGTGGGTGTGCCTGGATTTCCCTCGGTACCGCACCCCAGAGCAGCGTCGGGGAGCAGCGTGCGGCCAGAGAGATTGCATGGGCTGTGCACGACCCGACGATGAGTCTGCTTTAAGCCAGAGTGACAAGTCTCCCCTCCCCACATTTCAGGGGCGCCGAGCTGTCAGAAGATGACGCACACGTGTCCCGTGGCCCTCGCAGTGGAAAGACTCGGCACGAACGCGTCGCCTCCGCGCGGTGTTCGCAGAAGCACAGGGAGGCTTGAGGCCAGAAGGTGAGGCTTTGTCCTGGGGCGATGGGGTCCCCAGAGCTTCGGTTCATGGTGCGGGTCGGTGTTTTCTCCCAGCCACTCCGCACTACAGGTGGGAATGGGGCAGGGCTCTGGAGAAGGGGGGATTCGAGGCAGAGTGCTCCAGGGAGCACAGTGCATCCTGGCGCTCACTCCTCCTCTCAGTCACCCACAGCCCACTGGAGGCCCCGGAACATCCAACTCATGGGCTTTCTCTGATAGGGCATCTGGCATTTCCCATGACAATTCCAACTCAGCTGTTGGCATATGGATTTGGGAGTTCGTGTAAAGGCATTCTGATCCTTGAAGCCAGAGGGTGCATTTGAATAAACACTGCTTTAGCAGTGATAGCTGCCGCATGCCAATTACAGCAGCCCGAAGGTGGAGACAGCACAAGTATCCTCATTGTACAGTGCAGGAAACTGAGGCTGCTGGTACAAGCCTGTCATCCCAGCTACTCAGGAAGCTGAGATCCGAGGATCACAGTTCGAGGTCAGCCTGAGTAGGAAAGTCTGTGAGACTCTTATCTCTAGTGAACCAGTGAAACTAGAGGTGGAGGTGTGGTTCAATTGGTGGAATATTGGCCTTGAGTGCAAAAGCTAAGTGAAAAGAGTTTCTACCTGACAGGGAATGAAGAGATGTAGAAGAGTGTAATGAAGTATTGGTACAGTTAAAACACCTGGATTCCCGCCGGATGCACATGAAGCCCCCAGTAGTTGTTAATTCTCTGGGTCACCCAGGTCCTGTGTGGGATGGTCCCCGTCCTCAGTGCAGAGCCTAAGGGAGTGCGCACAGAGCTCCCACAGAGCCACACAGAGCAGTTTTGTGGCCTCCCGAGCTTCGTCTTCTCCTCTGTGAAGCAGGAATCTCAAATCCACTTTGCAGAGTCTCTGTTGGGACTGGAGGAGCCGAGGCCGCCGACCCGGGTCTTACGTGCGGTCAGTACTGGACATGGCCAGGGACTTTTTGAGCAAAGACAGAGTATGTGAAAAAAATGATTTGTTTTTCCAGCAAAACATTCTGTGCTTTCTCTGTTCTTTGAAGTTCCTCCTAGCTCTATCAAGGTTTGCTAAGGAGGAATTCCTTGGGACAGGGAAAAAGAGGAAGGAGCTTTTGCTGGATCACTTCTGGAATGCAGAGAGGTTGGGGGCAGGGGCCTGAGAAGGGGTGAAATCTTCTAGAAGAGAACATTGATTTTTTTTTCTTGCCTTGTCCTTCTTTTTCTTTGGTTTTCTGAGGGAGGTGCTTCCTGTACAGCAAAGGCTGACAGTGAGGTGACCATCCTCCGATCTCAGCCTCCGAGTGCTGAGACTATAAGTAGGTACCACCAGCCTCTGCTTCTCTGGGATTTTAAATTAGGCAGACTAAGATGCAGAGGAAGGGAAGGGAAAACATTCCAGGAAATAAAATAGCTGGGAGGGTAGAGTTTTCAGAGTAAAGGCGCGAAAGAATATATATCTCCTTTGAATGGTAATTCAATTCTTCATTCAATGACGAATCTGTAGACTTCATCTTATGTATTGTGGGGTTGCCAGGTGAGACAATAAATGAATCATTTGTAATATAAGTATATCCTGTTTGAGACTTGAATTGTGCTTATACAGCACACTAGAGCAACTCAGATCTACCTGGGCCTTCTGTCTGTCATCCAGCAATTTGTAGGCACCCGTGGAGCAGGTCCTGGGCTTGGTCTGATGTGGGTTGAAGAGTTGAAGTTGTTGAGCTGTGAGATGGCACTCTATAACATGAGTTAGCTTGCTGGACCTGGCCCACACTTATTAGGGATCTGGGCCCCTTGGGGACAGGGGTGGCCTGTTGGAGTACTGGGGTTCCTGCAAAGTATAATTTATCATCATAACATTCACTATGTTTCTGGGCACTGGTGGCTCACGCCTGTCATCCTAGCTACTTAGGAGGCTGAGATATGAGGATCATGGTTCAAAGCCAGCCAGGGCAGGAAAGTCCATGAGCCTCTTATCTCGAATTAATCACCAGAAAACCAGAAGTGGTGCTGTGGCTCAAAGTGGTAGAGCTCTTGCCTTGAGCTGAAGAGTTGAGGGACAGTGCCTAGGCCCAGAGTTCAAGCCTCATGACTGATTAAAAAAAAATCACTCTGGGGGCTGGGAAGGTGGCTCAGTGGTAGAGCGCTTGCCTTGCATGCATGAGGCCCTGGGTTTGATTCCTCAGCACCACATAAGCAAAAAGAAAAAAAGCCAGAAGTGGTGCTGTGGCTCAAGTGGTAGAGCGCTAGCCTTGAGCTGAAGAGCTGAGGGACAGCACCCAGGCCCAGAGTTCAGGCCCCATGACTGGACTCCCCCCCCCCAAAAAAACCCCAAAAACAAAAAACAAAAAAAATCACACTGTTAAGTGTTCAAGTAATGATTTTGAGTAATTTTCCCAAGTTGGGACACTACCCCGGCACTCTCTTGTTTTAGAATATTTTTGTCACCCCAATAAGGTGCCTGGTGCCTGTTCACCCCTGACCCTCCCCCCACCCAGCCCCAGGCAGCTGCTAATCTACTTTCTGTCTCTATGACATCACCCTTCCCAGACAGTTCCCAGGAGATGGGTACAAAGCTTGTGTCTGACTCTTTTCAACTTAGCACATTGCATTTGAGGTCCAACAGCACCATAAATGTAGTCCAATTCTTTCTGTAGCTGAATGATTTTTCATGTATGATGAGCTACACTTCGTCTGCCTTGCTTCATGAGTTGATGGACATTTGAGGCTTCTGCCATTGGCTGTGATGAACATATTCTACATGCACATTTGCGGACACACAAAGAATGCAATATATACTCACTGTGTGTGTGTGTGTGTGTGTGTGTGTGTGTGAGAGAGAGAGAGAGAGTTGGAGAGTTGGAGTCTGAGGGGAGTGATAATGGTTGATTAATGTTTTCTTTATACAACCATTTTAAGAGTTAGGATATTATTAACCTGTGTTTGTGTCTGATACGCCACCTGTGTGGCCCTGGGCAGCTCTGAGGAGTGCTAAGCGCAGAGAGATGTCTTTGGGAAGCCAAGGACAAAGTCAGGGAGGAGAAACAAACCACTTAGCAGCTTCGGTGAGGCCAGGCACAGGGAGGATTTGAAAACCAAACTTAGGGAAGCATGTAGTTCCAAACTTTTGTATGAGTGGGCACCGAGTCTCCTCGGGGCGATGGCAAATGGAAATTCTAAATGAGGATCTGCAAATGACTGGGTGTTGTTTAGAATCAAAGGAATCGGGATTGTGCAAATCGAGCCTGCAGAAACGTCTGGAAAGTTCTAGATGATAGAGAGAATGGGAGGAAAATGAATAGCCACTCTCTACTCTGCCTTATGTGGGAAGCAGTACCCTACTCTGTCACCTAGGGATTACTTTGCTCCCCTCATGTCTGTGGCTGGGTGCAGCACGCTCCCCCAATCAAAGGGGGGTTCCGTGGGGCCGTGTGGGGCACAGTGATGGGGGGGGGCATTGGAAAGACCTACTGGGGGTTGGTTTTGTGTTTTTAGCTGTAACCCATGAGCTCTAGGAAGCAGGGCCGCCCACCCGGGGCTCTTGGTCCACCATGTGACTAGAACCTAACTGTAGCGGAGAACCTGGCCACATGTCTTGGATTAATGCAGCTTTCTGCCATGTTTCTGTTAGGTAGTTCCTGGCCATTCGGCCACCTGCGCTCCTTCCCTGAGAAGAGGGAGGAGCTGGGGGTGGGCAGTGGGGTGGGCAGTGGGGTGGGCAGTGGGGTGGGCCGGGCCACTGATTTGAACCTCCACCTCCCCACTGAATTGCTGAATTTCCACGTGGAAACTCCGCAATGTCTGTGACAGGTCATAGAGGCTCTAACAGGGTCAGTGTGGTACCTGACTGGGGGGTGGGCGGGGTGCAGGGAGCAAATGCCTGCCTGGCGCCCCTCCTGGTCCTGGAGGAGCACTCCTGGTCCTGGAGGAGCACTCCACACGGGGACTCTGAAGGTGAGGCTGGTGAAAGTCCTCTAGACCCCCACCGGTTAGTGCATGACCCAGCCCCGCAGTCACGTCCCACATTCCCGGTGCTCCTCAGAGTCAGAAACACAGAATCCGCCTTCCACGCCCCCCGAATGACCCTTGGGGGCCCTCCTGTGAGGCCGTGCTCCTGGAAGCTAGAGCGTGGGGTCTGGTTGATTACTGACACCTGTTGGGCCCTCGGGAGGGACAAAAAGTGTCAGGATGTGTGGTCATGAAACTCGGGAGAAGTCCTTCCTGCGTGCCCTGTCTTAGAGGATTGTTGATGGGACAGGAGAAAGTAACCAGGAGAAGGAAGCTGTTTTTGTCTTGTTGATATAGAAACAGGCCTCAGCCTTCCTCTAGCGGTTAGTTTCCCCCTCTGTTGCCCAGTGGCCACCAATGAGCCTGTTATCTTGATTGCAGTAATGGGGGGAATGACACAGCTCAGGAAACACTAGCATAGTATTTTTGGAAACAAAATGGGAGTTGGTAGTTAGGCTACCAGGCACCGCACCAGGGAAAGGCTGGCTGCTTCTTCTCCTTCTTTTCAATTGGAAATATAGTGCTAGTTTATTCAGTTATGAACTGGTACTCGGTGCCTACTAAGATTTCATAGTTGTTATTTCTTTTTCTTTTCTGTTTAAATTTTAATTTCATTGTCAAGGTGATGTACAGAGGAGTTACAGCTGCATAAGTAAGGTAGTGAGTACATTTCTTGTTGAACTTGTTACCCCCCTCCCCATTTTTCTCCCACTTTCCTTCCCCCCACTACCCCAAGACTGGCTTCTGATCTGTGGGGCTTTTACATAAGCTGTAGGCAGAGGTTGTAGCCACAGCGCTGTGCAGGAATCACAGGATGCCTGTTAGCTAGGGAGGTGGGGGGTGGTGTGTGTGTGTGTGTGTGTGTGTGTGTGTGTGTGTGTGAGTGTGGGTGACACAGGGCAAGGTGACACAGGGCAGCCACAAAGTCTTTATTGTTATTCCAGGTAGCATGGCCAAAGCCAGTAAAGCATGATTTTACTTACATGAACAGAATACCTTCAGGTACAAAAATACCAAAACAAAACAAAACAATCCCCCTTCCCCCCCACATTCCAGAACTGGAGAACACAATCGCACCCCAAAGACACAGCACAATGTAGGAATCAGGCGGCAGGGGAGAGGGAAGGAGGGCCCAGACTTAGATAAATATCTAAGGCAAGAAAAGGGGTTGGCAGATGCCACCTGCAAACAGAAATCCGCAGTGCCAGCGAGGACCTGTCGCCCCGTGCTAGCAGGAGTGGCCGGCTTTGCCCCACAAGCCACGGGTGTTCATGCCCGGTCCTCCAACTCCAACACCACCCTGAGCCAAAGGGACAGGGATCCCAGAAGCATTCCTCCTCTACATACATAACGTTACACTAATCTTCCTGTTTAGAAAATAAATAAAAACACCTCCCAAGAAAGCCACCCAGTTCTTTCAGTGTCTCAAGCGATCTCAGTGTCTGAAGCAGTGCCTTGTGCAATCTGCGCTCACACCCCAGGTCCATTCTTGTTTTAGAAGGAGCAGAGACATAATGGGGCAAATGCAGCGAGCAGGTGTCAACCCGCAAAGCCAACTGGCACATTCCCCGGCTCCTCCTCCCCCCTTCCCCCACTCCCCCCCAAAGTGGGAAGGGGGTTACCTCCACGTGCTGTTGTTGTTCTGGGAGGGCGGGCCGGTGTGGTGTGAGGGTAGGAAGAAGTTCACAAAGTTCATTGCCTTTGGGTAACTGCTTGGTTGTTAATAGCGTCCTCCAGCCAAACTCAAGTCTCTTGCGGAGTCAGTGCAGAGCTCTCCTGGCTTCTGACAGCTGGAGGTGGGAGCTGTTAGCTGTCTTTTGGTGGGGGGGAGCTCTGAGCCCCCTGCACCCCCCCCCCGCACCCCCTGTCTGATTGGCTGGAAACACAAAAGGTATGAAGCAATGAGCAGGCAGGCATACAAACCCTGGGTGCATGGGAATGAATGAATGAATGAACAGAGTCCTCCTCCCTTCATCCTGGAGGGATTCCTCCACTTCAAGGCTGTGAACACACGGTTCAGTCACCTCTCTGGGCATCTGGGCTAGGCTGGGGAGGGAGGGGGAGGGAGGATGGGGGGCCGCCTGGGTCCCTCCCCTCCCCTAGCCCAGGCTCACGCCGCCGCAGCCGCACAGCAGCTCCCGGAAGGTGTTGCGCAGCTCGGGGCTCCGGAAGGCGTAGATGAGGGGGTCGATGACCGAGTTGCACATGATGAGCACCAGGTAGGTGTTGAAGTGGGCGGCGTAGCAGACACAGTGCGGGTTGGTGGGGCAGGTGATGATGAGGATGAGGTGCAGGAAGAAGGGGGTCCAGCAGAAGACGAAGACGCCCAGCAGGATGGTGATGGTGACGGCGCCCTTCAGGCAGGAGTGCCGGGGCGGGGCGCCGTCGGCGGGGGGCAGGGCGGCGATGCGCTGCGCGTGCAGCCGGGCGAAGAGGAGCATGTGCACGTACAGGGTGCCCATGAGGAGCAGCATGGCGAAGAACATGGTGACCAGACACACGATGACCGTCTTGCTGTCCGAGTAGACGATGAACACCACGCCGCAGACGCCGCAGCCGGCCCAGATGGCCGCGATCAAGGCCAGGGCCTTCCTCACCGTCATGATGCTGTGGTAGCGGAGGGCGTAGAAGATGGTGACGTACCTGTCCACGGCGATGGCCAGCAGGTTGCAGATGGAGGCCACCAGGGAGATGCAGATCATGGAGTCGAAGACGTTGTCCATGTGCTGGATGAACTGGTCCTCCAGGGTGAGGTAGGCGCCGTTGACCACGGCGATCATGATGGTCTCCAGCGCGTTGGACACGCTCACCAGCATGTCGGCCACCGCCAGGCTGCAGAGGAAGAAGTACATGGGCGAGTGCAGGTTTCCGTTCCGCACCACCGCCAGGACCACCAGGATGTTCTCCAGAAGGCTGACGATGCCCAGAGCCAGGAAGACCTCGGGCTTGATGAAGACCTGCTGGCAGAACCGGCCACTGCTCTGGTTGCTGAAGGCGGGGGCTGCCGGGGGCTCTGAGCTGTTGGGCAGCGTGGGGTGGGCAGAGGGCGGGTGGCAGGAGGCGTTCATGGCTCACTGCGGGGCGGGCGTGGGCTGGGGGAGGCCCTGGGGGTCCCGGGGAACGAGGGCTGCTCGCCAGAAAAGCAAAAAAGACACCGTCCCCCTCCAGATGCCTTTTGTGGATGCTTGTTCAGGCTAGGCTTAGCTTTTGGTCTCCCCTAGAAAAAGGGGGAAGGGAGGGAGGGAGGAAAAGGAGAAGAGAGAGACAGACAGACAGACACAGAGAGAGAGACAGAGACAGACAGAGGCAGAGACAGACAGAGACAGAGACAGACAGAGACAGATAGACAGAGACAGATAGACAGACAGAGATAGAAACAGAGGCAGCCAGAGAGGCAGAGAAAGAGACAGAGATAGAAACAGATAGTAAGAGACAGAAACAGAGACAGACACAGAAAGAACAGTGAGAAAGAGAGACAGACACACACACCCAGAGAAACAGTGAGAGACAGACAGACAGACACAGAGGTAGAAACAGTGAGAGACAGACAGACACAGAGACAGAGACACCAACACAGAAAGCAAGAGAGACAAGTGAGGCAGACAGAGTCAGACGGGATGGAAAGACGCGGAGCGAGGAGAGTGAGCGGCGCGCACGCAGAGGCGGAGCCGCGGTGAGCAGAGGCTTCTGATCAGCCGGACCCTCTCCGACCCTCTCTGTCTCCTCGCACTTCCCCACTTGCGAGCCGGGAATCTGCCACTGGCCGCTGCAGTTACGAGGTACCTGTCGCTAGAAGTGAAGGGGGAGGGGTGTTGGGGGGGTGGAGCTCAGGTTTCATGCGTTGTCGGAGAGCAAACAACTCCTACTTAATGTTCAGTGCTGGGAAGTGACCACTGAGCATCAGGCACCTGTCTGACTGACAGCGGGTCGCGGGCTCCTGGGGTTCTGCAGGGAGATTAGGAAGCAGACTGCTGCCCTCTGCTGGCCAGAGGGGTCCTCTGCGGTGGAGGCCCAGCAGCTGGGATCTGTCAGGGAAATTGTGTCCGTTCGTCTGTGTGTTGGTGCGATCACTTAAAAAATTGCTAGTGTCAGGTGCTTGATGGGTGTAGGGAATGTAAGTGAGCAAGAGAGATGGGTCCCCACCCTCCACCCCCAGACTACCGTGGAGAGTAGTTTGTAGATATTGTAGGCTGGGTTCAAGAGAGCAAAGAACGCAACGAAGTGAGTTTTGATTTTCAATGCCTAGAAGAATCCCACTGCGGTCAGACCTTTGAGTGTGTAACGTGCTCTGTCTGAAGAACAATGTGCACGCCTCGATGGAAAAAGAACTTGTTGCTAAGAAACGCTAGTCGTCCTCTGAGCCTTGTGTGTGTGTGTGTGTGCGTGTGCGTGTGCGTGGGGTCTGGGCTGTGTCGGCAGCGGCCCACGGGCTCCGAGGTGGTTGCTGAGGCTGAGGTGGGTGGGCAGCTTTGAACGTACGACAGCAGCGAAGCTGGCCCCGCCCAAGGGCTTCTCTGCTCACCAAAGTGCAGGCGTGGCGCTGTTCACCAGGGTGTAAGCCGCAGGGGAACTTCTTGCCACGCTGGAGTCAGGCTCCTGAGAGTCCGTCACTGCCTGTCATGCGTTCGGGAGTGTGTGGACCGGGCCGAGGCGGCTCCGACCTGGAGGTCAGGACTGGCCAGGACTTCACGGGGAGGAGATGTCAGCCATCTGTCCCATGTGTTTCTCAGCTCCAGGAACGACATCAGAGACTCAGATGCTGGTGCAAGTGCACCCAAAGAGCCACCCTGAGGCACAGTCTTGTCACCTGAACCTAGTGGGTGGCTAAGCCTGGGAGACTGGTGGTTGCAGTCAAGTCAGGGTAGACACATCCCTGAGACTCTAATCTCAACAGAGGGAGGCTGGCTGTGGCCACATCTACCTGCCAGAAAGCAGACCGGAGTCTGGCACACTGGGGGAAGGAAGAGACGCCTTGTTTTAAATGAAACTGGCAAAAAGCAAGGCTGGTGGTGTGGCTCAGCAGTAGAATCCCCCCAGGGCAGGTGTGCAGCTCTGACTTCAATCCCTAGAACCACCTGAAGTCCAAGGCGTGTTGCACGTTCCTGCTTGGGTTAACTTAGCTGCTGACACTAACAGCGGGAGGGTCTAGGTTTTGATTTCCAGGAAGAGGGGGTGCGGGGTGTGTGAGGGGGCTGGTGGAGGTAGGAGAGGGCTCTGGGAAGGGGGTGCACGCCATGCTGGGTCTGGCCCCTGACTCAGAGAACTACCCGCAGAACATGGGTGTGGAGACCCCACCTCAGCTACCAGATCACAGCCCCAGACCCTTCAGGGAAGACTCTGGACCAGCGTGTGCAGCTTCTGGAAGGGCAGCCGCGTGTAGCTACCGTTGCTGTCCTCACCAGGGGGATCGAGGGTGGTGAGGCACAGACAGCACTTGGCTCTGCCCAGCGTGTGGAACCGGGGAACAGTTGCAGAAACAGAGCCAGGGAAGTCCTGCAAAAGCTGGGATCCCAAAGGGCTCCTTAGCATATGTAGGAGTTCGGGAGTGTCTGGAGGGGGCTGTTTCGGGAGAGGGCACAGGGTGGGGGAACTGGGGTGGAGGTGGGGCTGGAAGACCTGAGATTTTAGACAGGCTGCAGGGTGGGAAGTGGGTTGAAAGGAGCCCCATAAGCTGAGACACCTGCCTAAAGCAGGGAGGAGCCAGAGGGGAGGAGGGAGGCTCTTAGGAGGGAGGATCTGGGACCTGAGGCTGGACATGGGAGTGCGGGAGGAGGCCACCAGGGAACTTTCCTACTTCCTTCTTAATACTGGGAAGATGGTTCAAGCTAGAAAATGCAAATGTCAGAATTCAACAGCTGGTCTGCTCACGAGGTGGTGGGCTGGGAAGTCAGCTTAATCCTTGGTTCATGTCAGGTTTGATTTTGTAGAAGGATCATATAAATTCATCAAACATGGGGTCACTTTCAGCTTGTACGACACACACACACACACACACACACACAGAGCAGGTGGATTAGTGACCCCTCCATCTCAGCAGGGATTTAGAAGGAACAGCCCTTGCATACGGACACATTTATGAAACCATGAAGAGGTCGACCACCTTCTCAAGATGGACAATCCATAATTTAGTGAACAGAAGTGCCACAAATATTGCCAAAAGACAGGATGGAAATGCTTGCCACAGACCCAGTTCCTCGGTCCTCTGTGGGAAGAACTCTCTCACACTAATAAGAAGATGACTGCTTTTCAGAATACGGGGCAAATTGTCTGAATATTAATGCAATAGGCCATGCAAATGGCTAATAGACCGAGGAAAAAATGGACAGCCAGGGAGAGGAAAATCAAAGTGAGATTTGAACACTATTTTTTTTTCCAGTTAGGCTGACAAGAATAAAAAAAAGATTAAACTCAGGAGAGAGAGAGTGGGCAGAATTCCAGAGTGTTATCAGTGTTTGTAAACAGTCTCCCTGCCTGGCAGATTCAGCTTGGATAAAAACGCATGTGGGTGTGAATCTCAGGCTTGGATGAGAGACTTGAGCAATCAATACCACTCGGGTTTATTTTCAGTGTCATTTATGGTACTAAGTCACTACTCTTCCAGATTGGGGAGGGGGGGGCCCAGGAAGGGATCCATTTAAAGTACAGCTACAATATCTGGGACCTCCAGTGTTGCTGGGTACCAGGGGGCTCACCCCTGTAATTTTGGCTACTCAGGAGGCTGAGGTCTAAGGAGTGAGGTTCAAAACCAGCCAGTGAGACTCTTATCTTCAATCAACAAGCAAAGAGCTATAAATGGAGATGTGGCTTCTGTGTGGTAGAGCACCAGCCTTGAGTGACAAAGCTTAGGGTAGGTGCCTAGGTCCTGAGTTCAAGCCCCAGTACACACACACACACACACACACACACACACACACACACACACACACACACACACACCAGTGTCACCTGCACAGGGAAACTCATGGCCTCTCAGGTCTTTTGCTTGGCCTGGGCTGTACACACAGTACCACTCTTCCCTTCCATCTTCTGGCTTATGCCTCCTTTCAGGAGAGCAGATGGCATGGGTTCTTGGAGCTGTGTCCTTAGCGCTGTCCCTAAGTGGTGCCAACTTGCTCTTCTCTGAACACAGTGCCTCTCTTTCTGGCAGGAAGCTGCACAGATGCGGCTGGCCCTGCTTTTCCATCGAATCCTCTATAAGTGAATTGGCTTTATTTTAATAATGGCACGGCATGACCATCACTGTCAGTATTTGCCATATGGTGCTGGCATATGGGGGGGTCCTGTTTTGAATCTGTGATAATAAACTGTAACAGGAATTTACAGTGGATTAGTAGAGAACCCAACCAGATGGTCACTGCACCCAGAAAGCTCTTCTTCAATCTTCTGCCGGGTAGACTGGATCCTCCACCATGCAGCTGAAATGTCAAATTATTTTCATAGCTTTCTTTCCACTTTCATATACCAGCTGACTCCTCATTCCAGCTCCCCACTGCCAGGCCAGCAGGGTTCAGAAGATTTTAGTTTGCTCTCAAGCACACAAGCGACAAGAGCTAGAGTTCATCCAAGTCAAACACTTTGTGTTTTAAAAGATATCACCCAGAGAGCAGTGGGGGAGAGGGTGTAGGGTCCAGCCTCTCAGTTCCCAGGGGGACTTGAAGAGCAAACACAATGTACCCATTCCTCGCGAGAGGGAGAAAATACCTGAGAAAGGTTGAACCTTTGACGTTGGTGCACTTGACTGACAGGTAGAAACCATCCCAGACATCCCCCGAGACTCTGGCATATTCCCTTAGTCCAGTCATTTTATGAGGCACGAGCAATTTTAAGCCAGGTGCTGGTGACACAAGCCTCTCATCCCAGCTACTCAGGAGGTTGAGATCTGAGGATCCCAGTTTGAAAGCCAGCAAGTTCTGTGAGACTCTTTATCTCCAATTAGCCGTTAAAGAACTGCACTTTGAGATGTGGCTCAAGAGGTAGAGCCAAAAAGCTAGAAGTGGAGATGTGGCTCATCAGGCAGCGGGCCAGCCATGAGGGACAAAGCCAAGAAAGCGCACAAGCCCTTGCCTTCAAACTTCACTACTAGCACACACACACACACACACACACACACACACACACACACAAATTAAAGTTACGTTTTGTTTCCTAAAACAAACAAACAAGAAACTAAGAGGGAAAGTAAAAACTGTGTGAGGTGCGATTTAGAGCAGTCAATGAGATAAAATAGCAAGGAAGGCTTTGAAGAAAGAGAAAAAAAAATCACAATGGTTGATGACAAGAATATTGAATCAGCCGGGCTGAGGAAGCCCGGAGGACGGCTGGAGGCAGGCATGGATATTCAGTGTGGGGCCTCCGATGGTTTTCTCAGTACAGTAACTGCACTCTCTCCCTCTCTCCCTCCAGCTGTGAATTGGAAGCAAGTCCAAATTTCACTCCAAGCACTCTCTGTCTGGTTTATGTCGCTGAACATAATATCCTTTTTCTCTCCATTTTGCTAATGACAGGCTTTATTCCCCTCTCTCCACATATATATATATATATATATATATATATATATATATACACACATATATATATATATACATATATATGTATATATATGCTCAGAGAGATGATATACATTATGGTGATCTATATATATATATGATATGTATGTATAAAGATTATAAAACACACACATATAATCTTTTCTTTACCCATCCATCGTTGGGCACCTGGGCTGATTCCATACATTAGCTGTGGTTGGTAATCTTGTGATAAACAGGAGAATGCAGTTGTCTGGCTGGTGTGCTGTGTCTGTTTCCTTTGGACGAGTCCCCAGGGGTGCTATCTGGATGGCATGATAGATGTATGTTCATTTTCTGATGAATAGTGATGGTATTCTTCATGGTGGTGGAACTAATGAGCCCTCCTACCCCGTTCCTGCCAACAGCAGACAAGAATTCTTCTTCCTCATGCCATGGCCAGCATTGTAATTTGAGGATGACCTCTTACTCTAGTTTTGAGTGCCTCAGTTGTATTTCTTCTGCAAAGAAGATCTTTTAGTTCATTTGCCTATCTAACATTGGGCTACTCTTTTCTTATGTTGCATGGTGGTTTTTGAGTTCTGGTAGATCATGATGTGAAACCTCCTTGTAATTGTCGAGGTGGTAAATATTTTCTTGCATTCTATGGGTTGTGTCTTCACACTCTTGATTTCCTTTTGTTGTGCAGAAGATTTTTTAAATTTGATATGACCCTATTGGTCTATTTTTTGCCCTTGTTTCTTTTGGAATTAGGACCAAACTGTCATAGCAATGCCTTGAATTAATTTCTCTTTGTTTTCTTGTAGTAGTGGCAGAGTGTCAAGTCTCCTTAGGTCTTTGATCCATTTCGTGGCGATTTTTGTATAGCACAAGATATAAGGGTCTAGTTTCTGTCTTCCATGTGTGTATAGCTAATTGTTCTGGCACTGTTTATTGAAGAGGCTGTCTTTTCTCCAGAGTCTGATTTTGGCACCTTTGCTGAGAATTAATTGGCTGGAGATGTATCCACCACCTCATTAATATTTTTTTTATTGCTTATTAGTGTTTGAATGTCTCCTCTGACATTTGCAGCTGATAAATAAATGAATATTCTGGTCGTGAGAAAGACCCCTTTGGCATGAAGGTAATCGTCATTCAGAGTGTGTCTTCAATGCACCAAGGAGAAAAGAGCCTTCCCATATCTGTGAAATCGAGATAATTTATTTCCTTCCAAACCTTGGCTTTCTTAAATTCACAATTAAAGTGAAGCCAAGCCAGAGGAAGGGAAAGGTAAATAAAAAGGAGAATTTCTGTAATTCTGGTTTGCCATGGCTCAGCATTAAGAAGGCCAGAAGAAAGATCTTTCCATTCTTCCTCAGCTAACATTGGCAGAGCAGGGCCGGAATGCCAGCAGCGAGGGTCGGGTGTTTGCAGGGCTGGCGCGGCTAATTGCATTTTCATTTGTGCAGCTTTCAGGACTACTTCTCCACAGAGTTCCCTTTTGAATGTGTGCTGGTTGTTTTGGTTGAAATTCTTCCGTGGAGACTGAATTAACAGACCTTGCTTCTCACTGACGCACCCCGTACACAAAAGGAATCAAAATACTTGTTATGCTTTGGCTCAGTTTACAGATCCTTCCTGTGATTTCACGAACACCTGTGAGAGTCAAGATTAGGCTGCGGTTGGGGAGCACAGCTGTAGATGGGCAGCTACTTTCTGATACAGTGTGCGTTGTCCAGTGGGTGGGCAGTGTCCTGTCGGGGGGAGAGGTCAGCCTTGGGCTCCTGTTGGTGGCACCGAAGCAGGTGTAAGGACAATGAAAGAGGTCTGGGCCAACCCTTCATGTCTGAGCATGCATGGGCTAGAAGTGATGGCCATGGTGGGCTTACTGCGTGCCAGGCTTTATGCTAACCTCTCCATGGCCAGAAGTGAGATGAGTTGCTGCACTGACACAAGGCAGAGGGCAGAGCCATCAGCACCGCTGCTTCACAGAAGAGAATGCGCAGGCGCAGAGGTCTGTGCAACTTACTGAGCGTCACACCAAGAGGCGATCATCAGCCTGAGTGTGGCTGGAGGTGTGGCGCACGGGGTAGAGCGCCAGCTGTGAGCAAGCAGGCCAGGAAGGCATGAGACCCTGAGTTCGAACCTAGTTCCAGCGACAGAGAACACAGTGGTGTCTTCTTCCCCCAGCGCCTCCTTGTTTTAGCTAGCAGGAAGTTGGGGGGAAAACCGGGCAGAGGCCTTTTAGTTTAATGCAATCCTATTAATCCATTTTTGTTCTTATTTGCGTGGTCATTAGAGTTCCATTTAGGAAGTTACTGCCTATGCCTGTGTACCCCAGTGTTTTCCCAGTTCTCTTCTGTAGTAATTTTAAATAGGTCGGGCCTTACATTAAAAACCCTCAATCTGGTTTAAGTTGATGTTAGTACAGGCTGGGAAATGGAGATCTAGTTTCAGCCTTGTACCTATGGACATCTAGTTTTCCCAGTACAACCTTTCTCTAAGATATTTCCTTATACTTCCTTACCAAACAAACAAACAAATCCCCAAGTCCAGATGTGTATAGCTGCACGGATTTACTTCTGTGTCTTGTTTTGTTTCATTGGTTTTTGTGTCTCTATTTGTGCCAATACTATGCTGTATTAAAAAAATAATATGTCTGTCATAATATGTCTATGTCTGGATCTCTTGTGCTTCAATATGAATTTAAGACAGTTTTTTTTCTTTTTTCTGTGAAGAACTAACTTTGGGATTTTGGTGCGAATTGTATTCTTTAGGTTTTGGTTTAGTTTTCTCCCAATAGTGTAGCCATTTTTGCAATGTTGAGTCCGATAATTCATATTTATTTGTCTTCAGGTTATGAATAGTAAATTTTCTGGGTGTATTAATTCAAGGGATTTATTTGCAGTGTTTAAAATACATCACTCCATGCTCTTTTTTGCTTTAAGGTTTCTGTTAACGTATCTGCTGTTTTCCTGATATTCTGCTTTCAATTTGACCACTCTGCTGGAGAGACTTTCCACTGAGCTTTAAAAACTTGACTTATTATCTCCAGAATTTCAGTTTGATTCTTTGTCAAGATTCCCACATCTTTACCTAGTTCCTGTTTCATATCCTGTACTGTTTTCCTTTCCTTTCTTTGTTCAGCTGTTTGTTTGCATTTTTGCTGAGTTCTCCCAGCTCAGCTGTCTGTTTATATATCCTTTGATTTCACCCATCTTTCTATTCACGTTCTCTTTTATTTCTTTGATCGTTCTTATGACTCTGGGTTCTTCCTGTTCTTTGAATGTCTGTTACCATGAGGTTGCTGGCCTCTGCAGGTGTCATGCTGACTTCTTCTTCTATATTTCCTATCTTTCTAATCCACTGATTGGAAGTTCTAATCCCGTGTAGTCTTGTGTGTTTTTGCTCCTCTGTGGACTGCGGGGAGAGTTCAATGTCCGTACTTTTGCTCCTGTGCTCAGCACAGGCTGGTCTTCTTGCATGAGTCCTATTGAGGAGGATTACCTGGTGTTGGCGTTGTATGTGACCTGGCATTGGGGGCTGGCTGAGGGTGACGTCGCCACATCCGTGTTGCTTCTGCCTTTAAGTGGCTATTCTCTGTGTAAGAGAAGCCTCTGATGAGCCCGCCTCGCTCTCCGGTCCACGGGCCAGGCAAGCTCCCACTTCCCCCGGGGCACCTCCATGGGCTCCTCCTGCGGGACAACCGTTGGGGGCGTCTCCCGGTGTGGCTGATAGGGAGGGAATGAATGACCCACCAAGTTCTGCAGCAGTGGTAGGGAACAGAGGGATTCAGTTCTTCACCCTGTGGAGGGTGTGTGTGTGTGTGTGTGTGTGCTTGTGTGTTGCTCACTGGGGTTCCCAGCTGTGCTTGGCAGCAGGTCCCCAATGCCGCCACCGGAGGGAGCTCCCCAAGGGGAGCCGCAGGCTGGGTACTGTGTGTGCAGAGGCCCTCCGGCACCCGGGCCACTGTCCTTCAGGCCTCTCAAGTCCTGACCTCCGGGGGCTGCTTTAACTCTCAGCTCACCTGTGTTGGCCAGGTTGGAGCTGCCTACTACTGATCTCTTGCTGCTTCTGAGCTCACCTGAGCCAGAACCTCTTCCCCCTCCTCGTCCACCTGTGCAGGGAGTCTCAGGCCTACACGTGGAGACCAGAGGCTGAGTGACTCAGAACTCTCTGGCTGCAATCTCATTCCTTGAGTTGAAGTCTCTGGACATGGCTTAGTGTTGGAGAGATTTCCTGAATTCGGGTCACTTGAAAACAGCTAAAGCCATCGGATTACTCCGGCAGCCCCTGAAATCCACGCTCTTTAGCAGAAAAGCCCAGGTGCATGTCTTGAGTTGGCCCTCAGACAACGGCCTGCTCTCACCCCTGACAGTGAATTCTTGCCATAGGAAGGTCGCTGTCAAGATGACACTTAGTTGATCCTCTCTGGGAATGACAGTTGCTCTCTGACGTAGGCCTGACATAGCAGGGAAGCCACTGACCCTTCCCCATGTCCACCCTCCCCCCAGGTCCCATGCTAGGTCTGAGACTTGTGGAAGTTGTGGATTCGTGTCACAGCTATGTCTGGCTGGCCTGGCTTCCCTCATGCTCTCCACACATCTCTGTCCCCCGGGGGACATGGAGGCTCTGTCCTAGTGTCCCCTCTGCCTTTCTGTTTTGTCATCTTCTGCAGCGGTCCTGTTTCTCTTTCCTGATACTTACTCTTGCTGTCCTGGTACAGTCTCTCCTGCGTTTCTCACACTGTTCTCGTTCATGGAGTTAGATGCAGGTGCCTCTCCCTCAGCGTCTTTCCCAGCCTCCCCCTCACAATGGACTGATTCTTACTTTTCATGTGGGGTCAGAGTGGCTACTGACTCTCTAGACCTGCACCTGCTACATAGAAGTTGAGCAGAACAATGCACTCCTGTGTTTTCAGATATTTCTAGACAAGAACTGTGTGGATGCTTTGAAAGCTACCCGACAGGAGGCGGAAGAGAGGCCAGGAAGAGAAGGGCTCAGCCCACCCGTGGTGAATGCTGGTGCTCTTGAGCCAGTAGATCTGTCAATGTCATGTCTCTGAGACCGGCCCTTGCTTTCCAGCCTGGAGTTCCCGGTTTACTATCCATGATCAGAGGAGTGGATGCCTGTGGTTATCCTAGATGATAAGAACAAGTCAGTGAGTCCAGCCAGGAAGACCAAGGCCCCCAAATGTGTTTTCGTGATGTTTTTGTGCACGTTAGATGAGATGGATTGGAGAGCACCCAGCCTGGAACTGATTGATAGTAGCTACTCAATAAATGCTGGCCTCCATCTTCTTCACTCTTATTGGGGTATGGCTTCTGGCAGATAACGGAAAAATACCGCACTGTGGCCCATGCAAACATTCCCCCCCCCCCCCCCCCCCGCACATGTCTTGATGTCTTAGGTAGACGTGAGGTGTGGCTACACCAGACAGTGGCTGGGCAGGGCTGGAGTCACAGTCCTACAAGTCTTGGCATTTCTTGCATGTAAGTCACCTGACAGTCTAAGGACAGCAGCTCCATCCAACAGGTTTGTGACAGGAAGAAAATGGAAGCATAGCAGGCCACCCCGTGGACTCTCCCTGTGAGATGAAGACAGAAACGCTTCCCACTTCCCACTAAGGTCTCTCTGTCCCTTAGTGCAATTATGATGAATGTCTGGTGGTCTAGGCTGGGGTCACATGATCTCCTCGAGCCGAAAGCAAGCCTGGGAAGCCAGATAAAGGAGCCCATGAATGGCTGTCCCATCTTCCCAGAAAGGCGATTGAGCTCTGCAGATGCTGAGATGGAGTTAGCTCATTAGGGACCAGTAGCTATGAGCAGGAAGACAAGGAAGGCAGATCTGGGTAGAAGAAGTTGAAGGATGAGGCCTCACCGGCCTGGGGCACCTCTGGAGCATACGCAGTCCATGAGAATGGTCCCTGTTGGACGGAGGTGGCCGGGCTGGATGGTGGCTGTGAGTTGGATGGGAAGATGAGCTCACAGCTCATCACAGCTGCGGGCTCCTGGTCAGCCAGGGGGACGACATGCCTCCCTTGAGGGAGGCTGGAGTGGAGTAGCCTCCCCTGACCACAGAGCAGAACGGGGTACGTGCCGACCTGAGGTGGGCCTGGCCGCAGGGACAGACGTCTCCCCCCGCGGGTTCCGGGGAGCTGACCCCTTGTCGGTGCTGTGTGGGGGTGTGGGGGTGGGGTGATGATCCTTGGTGCTGTCACCTCTCACAGTGTTACACGGGGGGCGGGGGGGGGGGGGGGGGGAAGAGCGCTGGCTCTGCACTTCCTGTGACTAAGGCCCCAGTTAGATCTGCCGGTGGCTGGAAGCCTGTGTGAATGGTCAGGACGAGTGGGGGCAGCGTTCATCACTGTCCAAGGACAAGTAGACAGCAGGGAACAGAGACAGCTCATCTACCCGCATGGCTGGGAAGACTGGGGTGCGCTTTATAACCGATGAGGTCTGACATCCACGCAGAGCATCCCCGCAGGGACGTGGTGTCCTCTCAAAGCCCACTTACACGACTTGGAGTAGTTTAACTTTGCATGACCACGGCAGCCTGGTCCTGTCTTCCCCGGGGCTGCTGACCTGTCACTCAGCACCGCAGGCCTGGGGCTCTGCGAGTGGTTCACGGCTACCGACTGAACACTGGACTTGGTTTAGCGGTCACTCAGTTCTCAGTCGTGTCCTCATTTTGATCCTGGCTTCAATCTAAGATGGCCCATTGTATTATGTCACTGTGTCTTCGTCTGAGCTGGTAGGGTTGAACCCTTTGTCTGAGCTGGTAGGGTTGAACCCTTTGTCTGAGCTGGTAGGTTGAACCCTTTGTCTGAGCTGGTAGGGTTGAACCCTTTGTCTGAGCTGGTAGGGTTGAACCCTCGTCTGAGCTGGTAGGTTGAACCCTTTGTCTGAGCTGGTAGATTGAACCCTTTGTCTGAGCTGGTAGGTTGAACCCTTTGTCTGAGCTGGTAGGTTGAACCCTCGTCTGAGCTGGTAGGTTGAACCCTTTGTCTGAGCTGGTAGGGTTGAACCCTTGGCCTGAGCTGGTAGGGTTGAACCCTTGGCCTGAGCTGGTAGGGTTGAACCCTTGGCCTGAGCTGGTAGGGTTGAACCCTTGGCCTGAGCTGGTAGGGTTGAACCCTTTGTCTGAGCTGGTAGGTTGAACCCTTTGTCTGAGCTGGTAGGGTTGAACCCTTGGTCTGAGCTGGTAGGGTTGAACCCTTTGTCTGAGCTGGTAGGGTTGAACCCTCGTCTGAGGTGGTAGGTTGAACCCTCGTCTGAGCTGGTAGGTTGAACCCTCGTCCGAGCTGGTAGGTTGAACCCTTTGTCTGAGCTGGTAGGTTGAACCCTTTGTCTGAGCTGGTAGGTTGAACCCTCGTCTGAGCTGGTAGGTTGAACCCTTGGCCTGAGCTGGTAGGGTTGAACCCTTGGCCTGAGCTGGTAGGGTTGAACCCTTGGCCTGAGCTGGTAGGGTTGAACCCTTGGCCTGAGCTGGTAGGGTTGAACCCTTGGCCTGAGCTTGTAGGGTTGAACCCTTGGCCTGAGCTGGTAGGGTTGAACCCTTTGTCTGAGCTGGTAAGTTGAACCCTTTGTCTGAGCTGGTAGGGTTGAACCCTTTGTCTGAGCTGGTAGGTTGAACCCTTTGTCTGAGCTGGTAGGTTGAACCCTTGGTCTGAGCTGGTAGGGTTGAACCCTTTGTCTGAGCTGGTAGGTTGAACCCTTTGTCTGAGCTGGTAGGGTTGAACCCTTTGTCTGAGCTGGTAGGGTTGAACCCTCGTCTGAGCTGGTAGGGTTGAACCCTCTCTTTGCTTTTCATGACCTGGGCCATTTTCGGGGGAGCATTGGTGTTTTGTAGAAGCCCCTGCAAGCCATGCATGTCTGGTGCTTTGCTTAGGATTAGGCAAGAGTGGCGGGATTATGGGGAGACTAGCACAGGCCTGGGTGCTTTGGCATCACATTGTGCTGTTTTGGGTCACAAGGTCCCCACATACACAGCACCCCTGAGATTATCGCCTCAATCGCCCTCACTTAAGGTGATGGCCCAGAGGGCTTTCACATGCTCAGCTAACTTCCAGATCTGAAATCCCTGTTTCTCTTCAAGGAGGGCACATGGAAATGTGGTAAGTGCATGGCTTCAGTACTGAGAGAAGGGCAGGTCTTATGGGAAGCAGCGCTGTCTCCCTCCCGTCCCTTCCCACCCTTCCCTTACTCTGCCCAGCACCTCGGCTGCGCTGATGCTGTGGCCATCTTGTATTTAGCTCCCCTGTCCCCTGCATCCTTAGCTTACAGTGCTCGTCATCTCCAAACCACCAGCCAAGTGCACGTGATCACATCAGTGTGCTTCCTGAGGAAGATGGGCACACGGAGAACTTCCTAAGGTCATATGGTGGCTAAGTAGAAAACAGAGATTTGAACCCACGTCTGTTTCTGGTCAAAGCCCACAATTTTTCTCCTTCTGTTGCTCGTGGGAGCACCTTCAGGATGGGGGGGGTGGGGGGGTGGTTTGGGGTGATTTGGCTTGATAGGTAGTGAGCATGGGAACAGCTCTAAGTTAAAGTAAAAGCAGACGCCAGCAGAGGGCAGCCTGGACACTTTGTCTTTCGTATCTGTTAGGATGGGTTAGGACGCAGTACATGCAGGAGCTCCATGGCTTGAGGCAGCGGGGGAGGGTATCTCCCGTGTACTGTCTGCCCGTCCTGGGTGGGCAGGAGCACCTGCTCTGTGAACATGGGGACCAAGCCTGCTAGAGTCTCTCGAGGTCCCTGGAATACAGCCTTTGCTTTGGGGAACATCTTTTCTCCCCTTTACTTTTTTAGATAGGAGAAAAGCTAAGTCTATCCAGATCATGACTCACGTTTTCGGTCGTAAGCTTGTTTGTCTCTGCATTCTTACTCACCTGTTCAGGGGTGACTCCCCCACTCAGCGGTGACTCCCCTCACCTCCCTCTTATCTTCAAATGTGACTACATTCCTTCTTCAGTCTTCAAGCCAGTCTTTACGGACCAGAGAAGCAGAGGGGCACGAGAAATCTCAAAGCAGGAGTACAAGCTTCTTCCTGTTGGAGTTTCCCATTATGGGAGGTTCCTCTTGGGCTTTGCTGGTCTTCTTGGTGGACCCAATCTATTGTCTCTAGGAAGGTGGCTGGGACAGGGAAGGGGTAAGGGGTCAAACGGTTCTGTGGTGCCGGCATGAATTGTAACTTTCTTTTTTCCTAACCTCTACATTGCAGATCCACAAAGCTGCGCCTTGAACTCAAGACTCTTTTGCTTTTGCCTTTGCCTTCCTAGTTCTAAGATCCCAGGTCTAATTCCTTACCCAATTTAAAACTCATGATGGTGTTTCATAAATTCATGGTACTGTACAACTGTCACCACAATCTAATTCCCAGACATTAAAAAAAATTCCAAGAAGCAGTCCCATAGTTATTAGGAGTCATGTCTGTTACCACTTCCTCCAGCCCCTGGGAACAACAAAGCTACTTCCTGTCTTTAGGGATTGTTTTTTCCCCTTTTCTAGTCATCGCAAGTCAGTGAGACGGTATGATGTGTGGCCTTTTGTGTCTAGTTTTATTTTTTTCTTTAATTCAAAAACTCCCTAGGCTTTTCTTCTTGGGTCTTTGATGTAACTTTGTAGCTTAAGGCCAAAGTATTTGTGATGTCTTGTCTCTTCACCAGCCACTCCGTACCCCCAAACCTCTCCACGTGGGTGAAGTGGGCAGCTCAAGACCAGTACAGACATTGCTCCAGCTGTGGTGCGGAATTGACACCTCTGGGTCAGGGCCGCTAACCCGTGTCAGTTACCTGTGATAAGACCTGGGATGGAGAGTGGCAGGGGTGTGTTACCGTCCTGGTGCTGAAACAACACCGTAGAAAATGCCCATGTAGGCTGTGTTCAACTTCTGGGTTCTGGCATCTTCCATTTTCTCACTTTCTCAGTTTTTCAAATGAAGTGAACAGAGCAGAACAAAAACTCCCAGCCACTGTAAATATCCCTGCTTAAAATTCAGCGTAAGAGTTGGCGGCACATTGAAAATGAGATATTCAAAAAGGTGTCTCTTCTTTTTAATATTTTTTATTGTAAAGATACTGTACAGAGGGGTTACATTACATGAGTAAGGTAATGAGTCCATTTCCTACGGAGCATTGTGACCCTCCTCCTTTGTTTTTTCCCTACTATCCCTTCCTTCTCTACCTCCCCAACTCCTCTCCTCCCCCTGTCCCCCCTCCCAAGTTGGAAAGTTCGTTTTCAACATAGTGTCTTGTATATCCCATTGTTACAGTGGCTCAACCTGTGTCCTTGCTTCAGCATTTTGTTATTTCCCCTCCCCTCCCCAAATTAGAGAAATGTATGTACAGGATGCAGGGCACCAGAGTCAAATACAGTGAGATGTCTCTTCTTAATCTCTTGACTTTCAAAGAGGAAACAGGAAGCCATCTTTATCAGCATTTCAGGGCCACCAGAGGTGCAGTTGCTGCTCAGAGAGCGATGCCCTGAAGCAAAGTTCCAGAAGTTTCTTTCCGACCTTCTCCTGCGTCCTGTGCCTTGTCCTTCGTTCCTTTTATAGTTTTCCCTCATGTTCCCTGTTCCAACCCCGCCCACCCCCAAAGCCATTTCCGCATTCTTTCTTGAAGCAAGTTTCAGGAACCAGAATTCCTCTCCCCTCCGGGTGAGTCATATAAGCTAAAGCTTTCCCCAAAGCCAGCCATAAAGCCTAGAATTGAACCCCGATTTTCTTCTACTTTTCTGTCTAGGAGCTGGCCATAAGGAAATCTGCCAGCTGACTGTGTCTGATCACCGGCTGCCAACCCTTGTTCTAGAAAGGTCCTGCCACCACTTCAGAAGGAAGCAAGGCCACACGGAGGCCCAGGAGAGTCTGGACAGGCTTTGCGGGCTCATGTTCCGCCTTCACTTACCCAACCATATTCAACATGGCTGACTTGTTGCTTGGCCGCCCAGGCTTCATTGAACAAAAGCATGAGAATTCGCCATTCACCCTGGGTCCCTGGGGCTTCCAGCCGAGGACTCCAGTGTCATAGAAACCCGTGACCCCATACACTAACTTGTTATAGATTTTTCTCCTGCTAATCTGTCTCTTGTTGTTTATTTCAGCCAACTCAATTACTGGACCTTTGGGGAAAACAGATTGGACTTCCTGACTGTACTTTTTCTGTGTCATTTCCCCCCCTTTTTCAAGAACATTTTTCTTTCCTTTGTCTGAATCTCATTGGAAACTCAGGGTAAAAAAAAAAAAAAAAAAAGAACAACCAAAAATCAATTTGTTTCTCCAAGTCCATTTTCTGAGGCAATGGTGGCAGATGGTGATAAAAGGCAGGAATTTCCTGGGTACTGAGCGGTCCTCCGATGCTCTGAGTCCTCGCTGCTGCTCGTCTGGCTGAAGGAGATATGATGAGGAGAAATTTCTCCATGGTAATCAGGGCTATCTATGCCGGTTACAAAACCAGTCCTGGGATGTTACTGTTCTATTCCTTTTGTCATCACCCATAAATTAGGTGCCCCTAGATTCCCTCTGTGCCTGTGTTTCTTTTGTCTGGCTGGCATTAGCATGCTTTGTTCGGAGTGCGAGGTTTCTGGGTGCATTATGCTGGTGTTATTAAGGGGGGAGGTGGGGTCTGTGCCTCTCAGTTTCACATGGGAGCTGACCTGGGCTGGGACAGAGCTTCTCAGCTATCTGTGGATCTGGCCCAGCCAGGGACTCCTGGCTACACATTTGACTTGGTAGGTGCCACAGTCTAAGTATGAAGTAGACCCCAAATGTCCGGGTGGGTCAGTGTGGTTTCTTGCGGGTGGCACTACTGGGAAGTGGTAGAAACTTTAAGAGGCAGGGGGAGGTCTTTAGGTCATTGGGGGGGGGGTGCCCTCAAAGGGGATTGTGGAACTCCCCGTTTTTCATTTCCCAGCTACCAGGTGAGGAGTTTTGTTCTGTCCGTGCTCTCTCACCACAAGCCTGCAAGTGGCAGGACTCACGGATTGAGCCAAGGAAACCTTTTCTGTTTGTCAGTTGATTATTACAGCAACAATAAGCTGTGGGACACAGAGGGCTTGCCAGACATGGGCGCCGCTGCCCCACAGCAGGGAAGACTGGCTGGGGAGCAGGGACACAAGGGGCCAGTGCCAGCCCAGCCTGGAACTTGCTGGTGTGATGGTGGCGTTTGTTACAAGAAGTAGTGATATTCCTTGTCCTAGGTACTTTGAGGGTCTTGGAACAGAACGGGGATGCAGAACCTGAGCCCGGCCTGGCAGACGGAGCCACGTTGGTGTCAGGGGATGGTGGAGGATGAAGGGAGCATGGGGAGGGCCCTGGGCTGTGAAGGATGCTGGTCCAGAGGCTTCAGGGCTCAGTGCCTGGCAGGGAGCTGTCCCTGTGGGACACACGTCCTGGTAAAGGCTTTCCCCCACCTTGAGGGAGAGTTCCTGCCAAATATGGCGTCTCGCTTCGAGAGGTCTCCATTTGTGGGTGAACTTTAGCTTCACACACTATGAGCTGTTCCCTGGGTGGGTGGGGAGGACGCAGAAGGCTGTCCCTTCTCTCTTCTTCCTGGGCTGCGGCTGGCTGGGTGTTTCAGGCTGAAGTTTATTGGTGGGCAGTACCGGTGGTGTCCACCTTCAGTTTGGGAGAGGGAGAGGCACAGGGGGACGGGGGACAGCTGGGCTGCCCTCGGCTTTGGTGAGTTTCTGCAGGAACTCTCCAAGCAGCTCTCAGCTGGCAGCCCTGGCTCTGGGCACAGCCGTGTCATGGAGAAGCTGGAAGATGTCCCTTTCCCATAGTCAGCCGGGTTCCCACAAAGCGTCTACAACAGCCTGGTACTGGAATCTAAGTGACGCGTGTATGGATTGAACAGCTTCTCTGTGGACAAGCCCCTCTGGGAGAGTCAAATGCTGACAAGACATGAAGAGCAGAGCATGCCTGGCGATGCATGCCTGGCATCTGGTGACTTGCAGTGGCGGAGCCGGGGGGGGAGGGGGGAGGTAGGAGATTCACAGTTTGAGGCTGGCAAGGGCAAAAGTGTGAGACTCTATCTGAAAAGGGCTAGGAATGACATAAGTGGTAATAAGTGGTAGTGTACTTGCCTGGCAAGAGGGAGGTTCTAAGCCCAAACCCCAGTACCCCTAAAAAGGGATGTTACAAAGGAACCCTAAGGGGCCCCCACCACCAAGAGGCCTGGGGAATAGAAGCCCACCACAGGGAAGGGCAGCCCAGGCTCTTGGTTCTCCTAGGAGCCCCTGGGGTGTTTCCTCTTTCTCCGACTTCACAGGATAAGCATAGTTGAGTCTGTGTAAGTTAAACACAAGTCACGTGCGGTGTCCACACAATACTGGACTTGGTTGTGAGGCACAAACCTCGCTCTGCTCTAGAGAACAGGTAGCAGCAGGAGACGTCCTGTACTGAACATGATGGGGCCTGGCAAGTGCTCTGCGGCCCTGGCCTGGCGGTAGGCAAGTGCTCTGCGGCCCTGGCCTGGCGGTAGGCAAGTGCTCTGCGGCCCTGGCCTGGCGGTAGCCCCGCAGGCTCTGATGCTGACCACCTGACTTTGTGCCACAGTCCATATTTAGCTGGGTTTATTTTGCTTTGTGGGAAGATTTTGTTAAGAGTAGGCACAGCCGCAAAGCTTGATTTATTGGCAAAAGTATAAAAATTACAACCTGTAGTGCCCTTCAGAGTTCTACAGGGTTGGCCATGAAGGTTTTCTTTTGCATTTTGCTGAATTCATTATTTAAGAGAACATTGGTTGACAAAAACAGGTGCCAGTATCATATGAAGTGGAATGGCTGGGTGAGAGCTAAGTGCTTCAAGGACGAATATTTTCTCCTGGAGCCTTTGTTCTGGGAGCAGAGAGAGAAACTGGCTCTGTGTGTGCCATCTGAGCCATTGTGCTAGGATTCCTCTCCCCTCCCCTCCTCTCCCTTCCCCTCCCCTCCCCTCCTCTCCCCTTCCCTCCTCTCCCCTCCCCTCCTCTCCCCTTCCCTACTCTCCCCTTCCCTCCTCTCCCCTTCCCTCCTCTCCCCTCCCCTCCTCTCCCCTCCCTTCCCCTCCCCTCCCCTCCTCTCCCCTTCCCTCCTCTCCCCTTTTCTCCCCTTTCCTCCTCTTCCCTCCCTTCCCCTCCTTCACTTTCCCTTCCACTCCCTCCCTCCCTCCCTTCTTCCTTCCTTCCTTCCTTCCTTCCTTCCTTCCTTCCTTCCTTCCTTCCTTCCTTCCTGCCTGCCTGCCTGCCTTTCACTTCTTCCCTTTCTTTTATTTCCAAAAGGGAAGGCTCAAAGAAAAGAAGAGTGGGATTGGAGGGTGAGGAATAGAGCAGTGCAGGTTTTGCCTGCCTTGTGCCACACGTTTTGGACAATGGGCATGCCCCAGCGGCACGTCCCTCACGCGGGAGCTCTGAGGTCCTGACCACACGATGAGATGACGCTAGCACAGAGCGTGATGCTCGACCTGGCGTTGATCTACACTAATGGCTGAACGTGCAGGTTCTGGGCTCATCTTATATGGCTTCAGATTCCCACAACTGGGCATTTCCTAGCTCTGTGTCTTTGGGCAAACAACTTGAGCTGAGCCACACTTATTTTGTCTGTGAAACAAGGTACCAGTTGCTTATTCTTTGGGGGACAGCTGTGAACTTTTCTGCCAGGGCTCCTATCCGGTGTATGCTCAGTGCTGGGCATCAGCTTGCTGAGATCAAGCCCCCCACCCCCTCCGTGTCCCAAGGCCACAGAGTGAATGAGGGGAGTGAGAAAACAAAAATTGTTCTAAAATTATCTTTAAGTTGTTGAAGAGAGCAAAAATACTAAACAGAACTAATACCATCATCTCCGAATAGGGCTGGGAAGGTGGCTCAGTGGTAGAGCGCTTGCCTTGCATGCATGAGGCCCTGGGTTCAATTCCTCAGCACCACACAAGCAGAAAAAGCCGGAATTGGTGCTGTGGCTCAAGTGGTAGCCTTGAGCTGAAGAGCTGAGGGACAGTGCCCAGGCCCAGAGTTCAGGCCTCATGACCACCACCACCAACAAAAAGAGTCTCCAAATAGACTCAGGGCTGCTGAGGAGCTCTGGGAGTTGGTGCTGGGTGACATACTCTGGACCAGAAACCCTGTCAACGATAGCAGGCAGATTGTGGTTCTAGGTCCCAGAGTGCTGCCATGTTTCTTCCTGGGGTGCTCATTTCCAGACACCTCCTCTCCCCCCAACTCTACTCCCCCCTGGATCGAACACTCATGGAAGCACAGGATTTGCCGTAATTAAAACCCAAGGACGTGGACACCTTTTTCCCTTGAAAAGAAGCTCCGAGGTGAACTGAGCAGGCTTTCCACGGGCCATCAGCCCCCCTGTGATCTTTCTTCCTGCTTTTGCTGGTTTTGCCGTTCCTTCTTCTTCACTGCTTCTCTGGCCCTTATTTCCTAGTCTCTGCTGATTGCTAAATTGTTGGTGAGCAGCAGGGGAGGCTCCTGGTGGCTGGGAGAAGGCTGCGGGCTCTGCGGAACATGACGGGAGTGCGGCTGACTCCTGGGGAACATGGCTGCCTCGGCCCTGCTCCAGGAGGGGGAGAAGGAGGCAGGACGCTACACAACGCCTCCACATTTGCTCATTTTCACAATATTTATTTACTTATTTTGTCCGGTGTGGGGCCTGAACTCTGGGCCTGGGCGCTATCCCTCGGCTCTTCAGCTCAAGGTGAGTGCTCTACCACTTGAGCCACAGCACCACTTCTGGTTTTCTGGTGGTTCATTGGAGGTAAGAGTCTCATGGACTTTCCTACCAGGGCTGGCTTTGCACTGTGATCCTCACATCTCAGCCTCCTGAGTAGCTAGGATGACAGGCCTGAGCTACCAGTGCCCAGTTGTTGCCTTGTCATTTTAAATGATGTTTGAAGGAAGGGAAGGGAGGACCGAGAAAGCTTTTGGTTCATCAACAACTACATTGACATTCATCTAAGATCAGTCCAACCCACAATGGCCGACACTGTTGTTCTGTCTTGCTTGGGTGTCTACCTATATAACTCAGTTCCACAGTAATAGAACCATTTCCTGTGGCCTTCCATAGCAAACACTCTGCATCTCAGATGCATCCGTGTAGTCAAAGCCTACATGAGAGAGCAAGTTTTCTGAGGAACTTCCAACGACGCTCCTGGGGTTGAGCTTGTGAATGCCCGGCCTCTGCACTTGTTCTTTCTAGATTCTTTCAGTCTCTGCTGCTCCTTTCGGGGATAAGGACTGGGGCTATGGCAGGTGGGTGACACACTTGGATCCCCGAAGACGTATGATCAGCATAGAGCATCCTTAGAACTGTTGGCGGGCTGCTGGTGAGTGTTTACCTGAAAGGAAGAATGGTTCGGTGTTCTCGAAAGTCATCACCCCTGGCAGGAGAATGTCATGGAAGTGGTGCCCAGGCCCAAGGACGGAGCCCTAGCTCTGCTCTTGAGTTCAACTGAGAGTTTTTTTTTTTCCTCCTAGTTCTTTAAGTCTGCGGGAGCCTTTACTTGAGGAAAATTGCCAGAGAAGGGGAGCGGCTCAGCTTTCCAAAGTAGGACTTCACAAGAGGCGTGAATTCCCTGAGCAATGAAGTAGGGCAGAAACATGCATTCCTTGTGTGTCCATCAGGAGTCAGGACGGTTCCAAGTGCAATGTACAGGGACTCACCGACAGAAGGACAGAAGAACAGAATGATGGAGCCTGAGTGGCAGCAAACCCGGTGGGTCTGTGTAGTGTGGGTCAGGGCGGGGGCAGTATATTGCTCAGGTCAGAAGTGACTTCATCCGGTGGGTGCCAGTGGCTCACGCCTGTAATCCTGAAGAGGCTGAGTTCTGTGGATCACAGTTCAAAGCCAGCCCAGGCAGGAGAGTCCATGAGACTCTTATCTCCAATGAACCACCAGAAAACTGGAAGTGGAGCTGTGGCTCAAGTGGTAGAGTGCTTGTCTTGAGCTGAAGAGCTGAGGGACAGTGCCCAGGCCCAGAGTTCAAGTCCCAAGATTGGGGGGGGAAAAAAAAAAACCAAAACAGAAGTGACTTTATCCAAGCCAGAATGCACCTAGTTGGTCCAAGATGTGAGATTCCGTCTCAGCCCTGGGGCCGCTGGTCTTGTCAGGAAGCTGCATCTGCTAGGGATGCAGTGGAGATGGCGGCGGGCCTGGGCCTTGGGGCCGTCTGGTCTCTCGGGTGGGAGGAAGGCTCTCCAGGCGTGGCGGACTCAGCCCAGCCGCTGCTCAGGGTGGGCGGGGCGCTCTCGGATCCTCTGCGTCTGAGCACAGCAGGCAGCTGTGGGGCGTCCTGGTGTGGGGGTACTGAGGTCCTGGGTGTTGCTGGAGGGTTGCAGCGTCCTTGACCTCTGTGTGTGGGATGACCTGGTGTGGCACCAAGGTCCCCCACCGGTGGGTGAGGAGGATCTCCAAACAGGGCAGACCGCCCTTGTGCGCTACAAGTGCGAGCTGGACTTGGGACGGACCAGGCCCGGTGTGGGGAGGGGCACTGAAGGTAGACTGCTTTCCTCACGTGCCCGGGGCCCTGGGTTGACTCTCTAGGTCCCCACACATGGAAAAGAACTGCTTGTGGGATGGGTAGTGAGGTGAATCCAAACCGGGCACGCGCCGGCCTTCCCTGCGTTCCAGGAGAGCTGGTGATCAACCAGTGGGGGTGGAGGACTGCCGGGTGGAGGGGGATGAAGCTGGGGGAGGAGGCCAGGGAGGCCCCGCATCCCCGAGCAGAGGGCTCAGCTCAGGCCGTGCCTTCCAGGTTGCCAGGGCCAGAGGAGAGGGGTGAAGGGAAAGTGAGGGGTCCCCTAAAATCCTCTCTCCCCACTGCCTGCAGCTCCTATGGGAAAGGCAGCTTGGGCGAGGGAGAGAGAGCCCTTGGCCAGCTTAAATGGTTACTGGAGATTTGACAATGGGGCCTTCCGTCCTCAGGGGGATGGAAGAACTGGGCGGCTAGAAGCTTCATGGAAGCGCGGGAGATTATGCAACAGAGAAAAGGAACAGAGAAAGCTCCAAGAACTGGCGAGAGTTCATCTGCTGCTCTGCCTGCACCATTGCGTTCGCTCATTCAGTAAACTGGGTCGGGAAAAATTGTGAAAGACTCTGGAATGTGCCAAGAGGAGGAGGAAGAGGAGGAGGAGGAGGAGGAGGAGGAGGGGAGGGGGAGGAGGAGGAGGAGGAGGAGGAGGGGGAGGAGGAGGAGGAGGAGGAGGAGGAGGTGGAGGAGGAGGAGGAGGAAGAGGAGGAGGAGGGGGAGGAGGAGGGGGGAGGAGGAGGAGGAGGTGGAGGAGGAGGAGGAGAAGGAGGAGGAGGAGGAGGAGGAGGTGGAGGAGGAGGAGGAGGAGGAGGGGGAGGAGGAGGAGGGGGGAGGAGGAGGGGGAGGAGGAGGGGGAGGAGGAGGAGGAGGAGGAGGTGGAGGAGGAGGAGGAGGGGGAGGAGGAGGAGGGGGAGGAGGAGGGGGAGGAGGAGGAGGAGGAGGAGAAGGAGGAGGAGGAGGGGGAGGGGGAGGGGGAGGGGGAGGAGGGGGGAGGGGGAGGGGGAGGAGGAGGAGGAGGAGGAGGAGGAGGAGGGGGAGGAGGAGGAGGAGGGGGAGGAGGAGGAGGGGGAGGGGGAGGGGAAGGAGGGGGAGGGGGAGGAGGAGGAGGAGGGGGAGGGGGGAGGGGGAGGAGGGGGAGGGGGAGGAGGGGGAGGGGGAGGGGGGAGGGGGAGGAGGAGGAGGGGGAGGGGGAGGGGGAGGAGGGGGAGGGGGAGGAGGGGGAGTTGCTTGGAGCACCCTACTGAGTGATCTGTGCCTTTTTTGCCTTGGAGCTATTTCATCACTCAGTGAATTGTAGAGAATGGCAAGAAATGGAAATGCATTTTGTCCAATGGAATCTAATTAACCACCTCCCTGGGGACAGACTGTGTGTGTGTGTGTGTGTGTGTGTGTGTGTGTGTGTGTGTGTGAGTGAGTGAGAGAGAGAGAGAGAGAGAGAGAGAGAGAGAGAGAGAGAGAGAGTCATGTCTCCTATTCCTTCATTAATCAGTGAATTAAATGAGGCCCAGGGCTGACACTTTTTTTTTTGTCAGTTGTGGGGCTTGAACTCAGGGCCTGAGCACTGTCCTTCAGCTCTTCAGCTCAAGGCTAACGCTCTACCACTTGAGCCACAGCACCACTTCTGGCTTTTTACTGCTAATGTGATGCTGAGGAATCAAACTCAGGGACTCATGCATGTGAGGCAAGCACTCTACTACTGAGCCACCTTCCCAGCCCATTGTATCTCAGGTTCTGGGGCATTAACCTAGGCCTTGAGCTTTCCCTTTCTGTGCTCACTGCCTGGGGCTGCATTTAGAGCCCCCCAAATATGTGTGGTGACACATCTGTCTACAGAGCCATCCGCCATTGGGTCCTCCACACACCTGCCCTGGACGAACACACCCACAGTTCCATGAACTGCTCATATGAAGCGCCATGGACAATGCACACGTTAGCTTGTCTGCTAGCTCTTTTCAAACCCCTGCCACCCACCCCCCCCACAGCCATTTCTTTCTTTCTTTCTTTGGTGATACTGGGTTTGAACTCATGGCCATTTGCTCATCAGACCAGCGCTCTACCACTTGAGCCACACTCCAGCCCTACTGTGCACTCTGACTAGATGCGCTCTCTTCAGCTCTTCCAGGGGAGAGCTAGAGCATGGGAACGGGGGTGGAGGTGGTGGTGGTGTGGCAGGTGGCTCTTGGAACCCTGCCTGGCATCCCTCCTGGACCCCCAGCCTCTGGAGCTGGTGGCAGGAGGCAGGAAAATCCCACTGCACCGCCGGCCCGGACCGCCGTGAGTGTGCTTTGCGACAGCCCTTGAGCTCAGACGCACGGGCTGGGAATGGGTGGTGGGGACCTCTGTTCTAAGCAGCTGCTCACCTCCGTTGCTCATGCTAAGAAGCCTCCATTTATTGGAGTAGCCTATAATGTGTGCATTATGTTTAAAAAGAGAGCCATTTACCTGTGGGTAGATGTCTCCTGTTTTTCAATTACCATGTTAACGCCCCCTCCCCACTTTTTTCTCTGTAAAAGCACAAATGCTTTAAGAGAAGATAGGATTTCATGAAGACCCAGTGCCCCGGAGGACATGTGCCAGTCCTCTGGGGTGATCTCCTAGACCTCCTGGTGAGACCACTGCCCCCCCTTCCTGTCCCCGGCTTGGTCTTGGCCTGGGGGCTTGTGGGCCTGGCTGTGCGCAGCTCAATTTCCATCCAATGTAAGTTCTCCTCTGGCTATGTCAGTTACATCGTGATGTTTTGTTTTAATACCCATTTATGAAAATGAATATGTCCTTATGGCTCAAGTGCATGCTCCTTTTTTGAATTCTCCTGCTTTCATGATGGAGGCCTGGTTCTCCACTCTTCCCAGCTGAAGGGTGGTGGTCAGCTTACCATGAGAAAAGGCCAGCGGGCTGGAGCTGCCCACGAGGCCCTCACCTCGCAGTGTTCTGTGATGGAAGCGAAGAAGGCTTCCCGAAGACTAGAGAGAGATGGCCCAGCCACACAGGACTGAGAGTGGCCCCAGCTGGGGTTCTACCTGTCAGAACCAGGCAGGTGTGGGGGACAGGGGGTTGCTTCCACAGTAGTGGGAAGTGCCTGGATCGCTGGGCATCCTTGTAGAAATGCAGATCCCAACCGACGCCGTCCCATGATGCATGCATGACTGATGCCATGAGCAGTGTTGCAGCTCAGGGACCAGCTCTGGCGCTGCGCATGGCCGATGTATGGGGCAGGCAGCAGGCCAGGGGGTGGGCCTTGGTTGTCCTGGTATGAGGTTCTCCTGGGGTCGAGACTTTTTGTCCTCACAGAAAGATCAGCGCAGCCAATTGGACCGGACCATCGTCCCTGCCAGGGTGGTGGGCATTTGGGGGGTCATCTCTGTGCACATGTGATCCAAGATGGGCCCTGGATGAGAGCCAGAACCTGGACAGAACTCTGAAGAGGAGGAAGAGGATGAAGGGCAAACTGAAGCCGGATCAAGGTCGAATTCCTGAATAACCTTGCAGAATTGGGACTGGGAGGTAAAAGGGAGTTGATTAACAGAAGATGAAGAAATGTGCTATCTTACATTTGGTTGAAATTTCCCACTGGTTTTGTGACACATGCCTAAATGCACAGCACATTGTATATTCATATGTGTAATATATACATATATGTGTATTACTATCCTGTTTTCCTTCCGCTTGAAAAGTGGGGACATCTTCGCAGCCCACGAGCTCATCTCTGTGTGCCTTTTTCCGTATCTAAATTAATGGCCGCAGCCGCCAGGCCCGGCTATGTCTCCAGTACGCAGCCCAGCACCGCCACCTAGCAGTAGCTCAACCATGATTCACGGATGTAAGGAAGTGTGGCGTACCCTGCTGCGTGGTTTCTCCAATGTGGGTCATTTGGGTTGGTTCTGGTGTGGGCCCAGGACAGACTAGGGGACAGAGCCTGGGAGGAAAAAACTAGAAACGCACTGCATAGATGTGTCACCTGATTAGAAGTGCATAGATGGCACTGAGCACTCTTCATCGAGCAGGAAAGCAAGGGCCTCCCCTCTCCTCCCCACCTCCACCCTTGCTCTAGATCAGGGTTCCTCCCAGAGGGTGAGCATGCCCAACTCCCCTCCCCCACCTTGATTCAATTTGAAGGCTGACCATTCAAAGTCACAAAGAACAAAAGTCTCTGTTGCATGGATATGAAGTGACCTGCTCCTATGTAATGTCTCCAGAGTATGTGCATAACATTTGATCATGACAACAACGGGAATTCTTGAGGGGCTCAGGTGCTGAGGGTCAAGTTGTTCTTGGCTCATGGCATGTCTACTCGAGTCCCTGATTTGCCCGGTATATGTGTCAGACGTATGTATCGTGATTTGCCTGGTGCATGTATCAGAACACAGAACACCTCTGTCCACAGAAGGCGCCCGTGTCTAGGAGTCACTTTGCTACCTCGATGTGTTCTGAGATTCTTCTCCACAACCATGACATAAACCAAGTCCCCCAAGTGAAGATCATTTCTCTCTGAGGACCTCCTTGGTCCAGCTTGGTCGAGTGAATCATTCTACACAATGATGATGTCCTGATGGATCCACACTCCCCATTCCTTCTCTGTGGTGTTGGCAGAAGGGGCTCCGTTGGGTCAGTGGGTCTGGTAGACCTGGGCTGAGAAGCTGCCTTTCGGGACACATGCCAGTCAGCTCTGCCAGGAGCTGTCTCATGTTGTTCTGGACAATGGTGGGACTGCCATTTTGAAAAGGGATCTCTCTAGGCCTGTGATACACCTCTCGGTCTTGAGGAACTTCCCTGATGATTGGGGAAGTGGAGGCACTCTTCTTGTGTTCATGGGCCGTTGAATTTCTTCATTAGTCAACATTTGGGTTGGGTTTTCATCCATCCCTCCACCTGTTGGCAACACCAGCATATTTTATTTGGTCAGGTGACTCTGGCTCTTTTCCAGATCCTCAGAGGATGTGGCACACCGCTTGGTTTTAAACCGCAGAATCTTAGGCAGAAACTTGACTTGTCTGAGGCTAGTTCTTGAAGATTCCCTGGGCAGTGAGAGGCGTTTCCTGGGCGATCTCACCATCTAGTGGGCATGGAGGATAGCGCAGTGAGAGCCATTGTGCTGCTTTGGAATACAGCCTCTTCCACCTTAGCCCCCCAGCCCAGGGCCCCTGTACACGCCAGATTATGACCCTCCCTCCCCCACCTTTCTTTGGCCTTTACAGGCTAATGCTCTAATCTTACCTTTCAAGTTGAAGTCAGAGTGACTGTTCTAAGATGTAGATCTTTATTGGTTTCTGCTTCAATACACTCCATATCGCATTCTTATTCTCCAATAGAATGTAACCTGGTTCACACTTCTTCTGATCTTGCCCAGGAGCGGGCATCACTTTCTGTGAAAGCTCTAATATGCCTGTTGGTTTTTTTGCAAGCATTCAGTCTTCTCTGTGGCAACTTAGCTCAGACATAGTCGATACCTCAGCGTGGCTGCACACAGACAAACTCCGACCTGGCGTGCCCAGAGCTCGGAGGCATCACTGGACATGTGGCATGCTACTCCTCCTCGGAGTCCTGACAAGAGCCTTCCTTAATCCCTTTCCTGCCTGCACCTGCCTGCACCACCAACCTTCCTGCACCCCTCTCTCCTCCCCAGCCCCCAAATTTCCTGTCCTGTCCTGCACTTCTTAGACTCAGCTGCAAAAGCAAAACCTGCTAATGACAATCCACAATGGGGTGTTCTGTGAATTGCCTGCCTCCTCCTCTCCCCTGGGAGGACCGGTGCCTTTCCATTTGCATGTAGGTGCTATACACACCACACGATCACATAGTACGGTTGCTTCGAGTGCAAAGACAATTCCTGCAGCCCTGGTGACAACTTGACTTCCTGGCAGTGCAGACATGGTGTGGAAGGCTCAGGCTGTGGTCATTGAACCCATCCAGGTTCTATTCCTAACACTGCAGAGGATGGAAGCCTCTCAGCCCCCCAGTTTCCACACTAGCACTCGACAAAAAAAGGCAGTGGTTATAGGCAGCCTCAGATTGTTGGCTTATTAGACACAGGGTTATGCAAATAGAGCAGAACACCGGCATTATCACCATCACCATCATCATCGCCATCATCACCATCACCACCGCCCGCGGGGTCGTGTGCATGACATGCAGTGCTCCGTCACCGAGCTGCGGCTCTCATCCTTTCGCTTTAGTTGTTCAGATCCAGTCTTGTGTAGATTTCAGGGAGTAGGATACAGACTTCTCTGTTAGGGGGCTGCCCCTCAACTGACAAAGGGTTGGATTTGAACATTCTCCTCCTCATTTCTGAACATCGTCTGTCCCAGTGTGTGACAACCACCACCGTCACTAACATTCGTTCGGCCTGCACACGCCCTCCCTCTCATCCTTCTCACCTCCAGCTTTCCTTGCTGGCAGCTCCAGCACCTCCACGGATCCTGTCTCTCTGCCTCACTTTTTGTCTTTGCCAATGAACCCTGGAGATTTACTACCTATCCTGAAGGAGTAGAAGTGAGTGAGGTCACTCAGGGCCTGGATGTTGTTCACAAGTTGTTTTTTTTTTTTCTTTTTGGTGATTAATTGGAGATAAGGGTCTCACAGACTTTTCAACCTGGCTGGCTTTGAACCTTTTACAGACTGGTGACTGTTGTTACTCGTAGCTGCCACATGGTGTCGCTGTTGAAGCAGGCTCGGTGCAGTTTGGTGTCACCCAGGAAGAGAGTGCTGTGTGTGGCCACACTGCTGCTTCTGCACAGTGTTCTATGCTTAGACTACAAGTTGGTGGACTTGGCTTCACCACCTTCTCCCCTTGCATCACTTCCCAGAGTGACCGAGGCTGGACAAATGTCCAGCCTGAGCTACAAAGATATAACCACAACCCTTTGGGCTCTTAAAGAGACCACAGATGACTGTTAGTTCACTACACAAGCCTCCAAACGCTGTGCTCCTCACTCTTTCCTAGAGTCCGGAATCCTACTCCTTGTTCAAGCCTAAGAAAGTCACCTGCTCTCTACAATAGATCTATACAGACACTTGTCAACACTATGTTATTGAATTTTGAGATGCATCTAATTATTGTCGTCATTTAACGCAAAGGTGTCAAATCTCTTCCACTCTCTTGACGAATCACAGCAGAACACTGTTTACCTTAATTTTAGAGGAAACTGTGGGAAATGAGGTTCAATGACTTCACCAAGGTTGCAGGGCCTGGTGAGATTGAGCCACAGCCCTGATTGTTTTTAACCACTGAAGACCTTGCGGGATGTGGCTTCTTCTTGTGATTGCTGGAGTAACTTTGGGGAGGGGAGGAGAGTTGGGGGTTAAATTAGGTCTCCCTTACTCAGCCAGCAGAAAGCTTCGGTGTGTACATCGCTAGAAGAGGAAGCCAGGGGTTGAACATGAATCTCATGACATTCATCCAAAAGGAGCACGCACATCTGGCATGGGCTGGGAGCCCAGTGGAAGGACCCGGGATGGCTCGGAAAGGCGGCAGCAGGAATGAATGCCTTTGTTAAGAAGCATTCGTGATGCGGAGGGATGAGATGGGGCTGCGCGGGCGGGGAAGGGTGGCAGTCTCTCCTGGGGTGGCCATTCTTGTTCAGCATCCTCCTGCAGTACAGCCTCATCTGGGGCAGGGACCAGACGCTTCTCTGCTTCCTCGCTGCTTTGGATTTTGGTCTCAGTGACTGCAGCGATCTCGCGTGATCGTTCTGCAGGATGCTTCCTGGTTTCCTCCCTTGATGGCGCAGGCTGAATGCTGGTGCTCCTTACTGTGGCTAACTATAAGGAAATGGGTCATCTGTCTGGCAAATTTGCAGATAGACCCTCGCACTCCAGAGTACCCTCCTGAAGCACGCACGGCAGCCTCTCGAATCCCTCTCTCATGAGAGGCCTCTGCCTCCCGGTCTGGGGTTGACTCTGACCCACCAATCCCTCAGAGCAGCAAGAAGCTCTTGCTGTGAGTCCACGTAGACAACATAAGGATGAGGTTTACTTAAAGGCCCAGTAAGGGAGACCCATGTCTGTGTGTTCTCATCTGGGGAGATGGTCTGTGTTGTTGTGCGGGAGCTGCATGAGTGGCCTGCACACTCGTCCTCTGGGGAGGGGGAAGTGCTGGGCTCAGGCTGCTGTGTTCATGAAGCAAGGCGATGCAATTACAACGCAAGTCTGCACATGGGTAACGCAAGGGGACGGGCCTGCTGTGTCCTAGGCTTCTAGATCACAGCCGTGGCCTCACGGTCACCCTCCCTGCTCAGCCCTTTGCCCCCACGGGCTCACGGTCCAGCTGCTGGTGTGGGTTGGCCCTCATATGTACACGCTCACGGAATCTCACCCTAGCCCCTTTGCAAGCATGCACTTGGTCTGATTGCGTTTAATCCTCAAAACACACCACCAGGGATAAGGCAGAAAAGGTGACTTGGGTTCAGCTGGGTCCCTTGTCCAAGGTTGGTGACCAGATGTGTCCCAAGCAGGATTCGAATCTGACGACCGAGATCCCAAAGGCTGGCCCTCAGCTCTGGTCCCTGTGACTCCCTTCTCTCGCCCAGTGGGGACTTGGGGAGCAAATGAAGGTGGCTCTGGGTCAGTGGGGGACAGCCACGCCCACGAAGCCCTTTGCCCATCACCTGATGTCTTGCTGCCCTTCGGCTGGGCCTGCCAGATGTGAGCCGAATGCAGCCACAGAGGCTTCTGGGAGATGCAGCCATTTGTTGGACCAAGCTTTCTCTTGAGCTTTGGGATTCCTCACTCTGTTTTCTCTCTGCAGGAAAATCCTCCTACCTTCTTCTGGACTAGATTCACCATTGGGCGGGGAGGGGGTGGGGGAGAGCTATGCTTCCCTTCTGGGCTGAAGTCAGAATGAGAGACAGTGCCACCACCAGCACTCACCATCCACTGCCTGGGAATGGCTTGGCACAGATCTGCGTTCTTCCTGAGGCTCGGATTCCTGAGAATCCAGGCAATTAGAGACAGCGTCCTAGGCCAGCCCCAGTTTAAATGTGTTTACATTATGCAGGTGCATTTCTTAGTCTAGAAGAGATTTGGCCAGAGGGGAAACCCTAGTGCTTTCCGCTGCTCTTTCTGCCTGAAGTGTTTGTGAAGTTTTTCAGACTCAATAGTTTGGCCTTTAAAGGCTTCCTACAAAAACCCAGGGAAAGAGTTTGCGGATCCTCTTCAAGTAGAAGCCAGGAGGCCATCCAGTGGTATCCAAGGAGGAGGAGGGGGCTGGTCTCATCTTTCCTGGTCTAAAGGCTTCCTCTGGTTGCTCCTCATTACAATGGGAAAGGCCAGCCTGGGTGGCTGAGGAGTTAATTACTGATCTGAGGAGATTGTTTCTGAAAACATTCTAGAAAACTTGCCTGGTGCCAGGCAATGACAACAATTGATAGCAGGAGAAGGTGATTTTGTGTAGTGGAAATTTCAGCTGCAAGCTATTTCCTGCATGTCAGACGGCCTTGCGTGGTTCTGCTGTCCAGGAAAATGGGCCTCAGTCCTTTAGTTTGGGATTGCATTTCTCCATGTGTACCTTTGGGTGATAAAAACGTTCTGTTTCATGTGCAAAGGTGTCTTGAGTGGAATGCTTTATTTCTTAGTAAAAATAAGAGAATGGATGCCATTCTAAGTATTTTTTCAGCTTTCTGAGGAGCCATTTCGAAGTCTTCCAAGTTCATGAAATACAAACTTCCAACCACTAGTATAGAAAACACAAGCATCTAGAAGACGACAAAAATCTGTGAACGTGACATGCAAGCAATTAAAATTTAGGCCAGTTTTACAAAACAGAACCTGTGTGAGTTGAGAATAACGCGGGCCCGCCCTTCCTTCATGGTCCTCAGTGTTTTGTGTTTTCCGTTCCGGCCCCTGTGGTGGTGTCGTGTGAAGTCAGCTTCTACCCTGGCCAAAATGGCTAACAAGTTTTCTCCTTCCTACAGGCCGAATTGAGCATCGTTCTAAAGTACAGCCCCTGCCAGGGTTGTGGATAAATGCTTAATTTTTTTCAGTAATTATTTTTTTTTTGTAAACAGAGATCAGACCTGCCCGGATGGCAGGCGGGGCTCAATCTCGTTTTGTCAGCTTTCTTCCGGTGCATCTTGTAGACCGTTACGTATTTGCTGTGTTTGAATCAGTCGCAGCAGCTTTTATTTGGGATGCGGCATCGATTATACCCTGGCTCTTGGGCGCCTTCGCGTGCTCATTTGTCCTCTGAACATGGACCCTGTATTCACTGAGTCAGCCCTGCCAGCGGGCAACTGTGTGAGCTCAGTGGACTCTCGTACTGGATACGCATAGAAGTGACTGTCTAGAACTAGTCCTGAGACTCCGAACTGCTGGCTCTGTATGCATCCATTCGATATTTTAGAAGATGATGCGGCCTTGCCCTCAGAATCCGTTCACCCTCCTTGCCTTTGCTCCAGGGAAACCCCAGGTCTTTCTTCATTGTAAATACTCGTTTAGTGTGCATTGGCGATGCTGTCATCAGGTGAGGGCAATAAGACTTATTTGTTATTGCATTTCTCTTTTCTCCATGACGTGATTTTCCTTTTGAGACTCTATTCTTTTGTTCCCGTTGCTTATCCTTTAGTCATTTTGAAATGTTCAACCCCCCACCGATCTTTTGGAAACGTCACTCGCTAAGTTCCTTAAAATGAACTGTGAGTTTAGTTAGAATGGCTGTAGTCGGGCAATAGACGGTGTGTTCTCCAGGATGCCCACTGGGTGTCGCTGTTGACCAGCGAAGAGAATACAGACCTCTCCAGAGGGATGGGTGGGTCTCTGGGAGGGCCACCTGGCCTTCCTTCCGGTTGCTTTGGCAGAGGAAAATCCAAAGACCAGGTTGGATGTCCCTGCTATGAGCAATCCGATCTCTGCTGCATAAACATTTTCCTTGATGAGGCTTGGATCACAGTTAGATCAGATGGCAGCTTGCTCCTTTCCTGGCTCCTGGAAGGCTCCTGAAAATGTACTTTTTGTTTTAAATGAGGGGAGGCGGGGGAACGAAGGCCAGCCATGTTTCCGGGCCTACAAACTGGTCAGCAAAGGGAAGAACACACGTTTGCCTTTTAGATGATGCTAAACTGACACCAAAGAAAGCCACGGAGGCTTTTTAAACCCACAGATACTTTAAGACTGGCACTAAAGAATATGCCTCAGGTGTTGGCCAGACTGTCCAACTGGCACAGAATCCTTTTCTTTTTGTCTTATGCACACTGTCCATTTGCTCTTTTGATATTCATTAATGAAAGAAGTAATTGAACGAATCATACTTTCCAAAACATAATCTTTTCTAGGAGTTGATATCTATTAAGAAAGATACATATGAAAGAACCCAAATCAAACATGCGCAGCATAGAGTTTTACAGGTGCAACAGCCATGGACCAAGTACCAACATCAGCAAAGAGAAACTTGACCAACTTCAAGCCCCCCCAAATAAAACACCCCAACTTCCTTCTCTGCACACACCCCTTCCCTTGGCCCGGACAGCAAACATCTCCTGGCTGTATGAATTAATGGACTCAAACCATGCGCTCATCCGAGTCTTTCTCTAGTTTCTGTCAGTTCTGTGGTTGGGCTCTCTGCCTGTATTGCTGTGTGTAGTTGTGGTTTCTTTCCACTGTGGTGGCGTGTCGCCCGAGTGCGGATGTGGTGATGTATTCACTTGCTGTGCATCTGTCCGTAGTGAGGAGGAATGGCTGAGTCCTGGACGGCCGCCTGAGCTCAGCTTCGCTAGGTGCAGCCCTGAACGCTTCCCAGAGCGATTGCTTTCCATAGATCTCGCTCCACAGGTGTCATTAGGAGTCATTAGGAGCATGAGGCGGGGCCACCTGAGGTTCTATCCATCCGAATTATTGTGGCGTGAGGGGAAAGTCTCAGACCTATTGACTAAGGCCGGGTTTTAGAACGGGGCTCGGAGGCTCCCAACCCCCTCCCCCCCCCCCCCCCCCCCCCGAGAAATCAGAGACAGCCATGGAAAAAGAAGCCAGAGGCGGGGCAGGGGAGTGGCTGGGGCTTTGCTCTGCTTTGAGCGCAGGCGCAGCTTCGGGAGGTGACGTGCACAGGTCCCGGGGTGGGAGGGCCTCCTCCCATCCACATCAGTGGGAAAAAGAAAAGAAGTTTAGCGTCGTCTTTCCTCTTTTCAACTTTCAAAATGGTAACTGTTGTTCCCTTCTGATGATTAAAGACAAAAACAACCCAGGAGAGGCCCTTTATCTACCGATTGCCTGGGTGTTTGGGGTAGCCGGAAGCACCCCGTCCTCCCCTCCCCAGGCCACTGCTGGGCTGCCTCCCCCAGCGCGGGGAGGAAGGAGGCCACAGACAAGAGCCACCACTGCAAGTCTTTGGTGCCCGCTTCCTGCTCGGGGACAGGTGAGCTTTCTTCTTTCTCTACTCCTTCTTACTTCGTCCATTACACAATCCTTGTTAAAACTGCAACACAACAACAACAACAACAACAAGTCTATGATAAATTGTCAAATAACAGGAACCCCCAAGTTCAGTGAAGATGAACTTTAGGGCGCAATGCAGCCCCGAGGACACAGGACAGGAGCATCATCGTGACTCTGCTCAGTTTACAGATAGAAGGGAGCTAAAATAAAGACGGACTTGTTTTTAGGGGGAAAGGAGAGTGGGTAGAAAACAGGAGACCCCGGCTCCTGGGTGGGTGCAGGGGTGTAGGAGGGAGGGGGAAGGAGGGGAGAGAGGGAGGGGGCCTGAGGTTGAGGGGATTTCTCCCAGCTCTGTGTGATGAAGTGTCCCCAGCACTGGGATATTCCCTAGCCTGGCAGGAATGAAGTGTCCTAAGCCCAGGGCCATCCCTGGGGTCATGGCAGCAGGAACCAGTCAGACCACCAGGTGGCGCCCCAGGGCAAGACGTGGTTTGCTCAGCAGCTCCAGCCCCAGGCTCAGAGGGTGCGATGCGATTAGTTCCAAGAGGACGATGGAGGTCCCCATGGCAGTTACAGAGTGTCCTCCGCCCCCTTTCCACCACCCCACCCTGACCTTCAGTGGGCCTTCCAGGGTATCAAATCCACACTGGCTGACTGTGGCCGAGCTCCTCGAGGCACGGGAGGAGGTGGAGGAGGGTGTTGCACACGACCCTGCTTTACTGAGCACTCATGTACCTGGCCGGCAGGGGGTGGTGTGTGCAGTGAGGCAGCCCTGGCTCAGAGCCGGTGTGTCACAGGGGGCAGAGGACCCAAGCTTGCCATTTCTGTGCTGAGAACACCAGCCCCGTGACAAGGACTGGCTGGTTTGGGAAGGCTTCTTGGAGGAGGTGGCCCGATTGACTGTAAACCCCCACGTGGTTTGTGGGGGTTTGGCACCTAACCACCGGGCCGTAGGCAGCCCGGCCCACAGGGCCCAGCCCTAGCCGCTGCTCAGGCAGACTGAAGCCAGAAGCTTCTTTTGCCTTCTGCTGGGTGGCTTGAGCAGAGCTCCCCCAGTCCCCGGGGGAGTATTCGTTGTCATTCGCTTCGTTATCTGGCTATTTTGAAAGACTATTTCCTGGTCCTTGTTCTCAGGCCAGTAGAAATCACTCAAGGTGGCCATCTTAGATGGTCATCTTTGTCTTGTCCTCGCTACTTCTCTCTCCTTAAGACATGGGAATGTGACACCATTTGTTGAGAGCGAGGGTGGCGTAGCCTAGTGCCACGTGTGTGAGCTGGGGCTCGGCCCGGGGCTGTCCTTGCCTCTCTGTTCATCACGTGGCTGAGGCCACATCTGACTCCCACAGTGTCGGCCATCCCAGTGCTTCTGTCCTCACCACTCAGCCACCTCCTGCCTCTGACCACCACGTCCAGTTCCTCCTCCATCCGAGCCGTGTCTTCCTCCTTGGGTGTTCTTGGCCCTCCCTCTCTGATTTTCTCTGGGCGGTAATGGAGTATGGTAGAGAGCAGCTCTGGAAGTGGGAAGGCCGGGATGAAGGGCTGAGCAAGGCTGATGGCTGTCCTTGGCTGTCTTCTTGCTGCGTGCTCACACGTTTCCTGGCATCCTTTGTCTTCCAGGACACCAGGCCTGTTGGATCATGGTTCCAGCCTCATGACCTCATTCAGAGCTCCTGTCTCCATCTCGACAGACGGACTGTAGGGGAAGGGAATTCAGTTCATAACCAACACTTACTTGACATGATCATACCCCTTGCTTGCCTTGCCATCGCTTACAAATTCATAAAGTAACAAAATTAATGATGGCTGATTAGCTAATTATGACAAGGCTAACTCCTCCTCTCCCATTTCCTTTTTTCTTTTAGTTGGTCCTGGGGCCTGAACTCTGGGTCTGAGCTCTTCAGCTCCAGGCTAGCGCTCTACCACTTGAGCCACAGCGTCACTTCTGGCTTTTTCTGCTTATGTGGTGCTGAGGAATCGAACCCAGGGCCTCATGCATGCAAGGCAAGCACTCTACCACTGAGCCACCTTCCCAGCCCTCGTCTCCCATTTCTGTGGTGGGGGTGTATTTCCCTGACCACCCCCCCCCGACTTTGGTGTTGGTAGGTGACTTGCTCTGATTATGGGCACAGGAGTGGCTGTGATCAAGGCCTCGCTGTGTGCTTTTGAGGCCTCTTCGCGATGGCCTTTCCCATGTGCAGAGCAGGTGTCAGAAGCTGCCAGTCCAGGAGGATCGGAGTCCCGTGGAGGGACCGGATCCAGCTGGAATCCACCAGTGGAGGTGCAGCTGTCCTGCAGATGTGCGCCTACCGCAGAGGCCAGTGCTGTCCCTGGCCATTCCGGTGCCGGGGAGGGGACTGTTGTGCTGTGTGGCTCATGCAGCCAGCCGTGGCTACCCAGCTCTTGCTATGGTCTGGAACCAGCGCGTGAGCGTTTGACTTTCCTCAAGGCCCCATGACGTAGATACTTCTTCATCTATTAAGAGAGGAAGCTGAGGAGAATGTGCTGCTGGTGTCAGACCGTCAGGCAGCAGAGGTAGAGCCTGCCCTCTCCGGCCTACACCCAAGTTCCCTGCTCCAGACTCTGGGCTGCAGGAGGACAGATCGGTCACATTTCCTTTCAAAGCTGGGGCTGGGTTTTCCTGGCTTCTCACAGCCCGTCTAAGAAGGGGTTGGGCCCACGGGAAGTGAGGATGAGGGGTCCCCTCCTAGCTTCCCTGGGAGAGAGGTGAGGGGCCTAGGTTGGTTTCGAATCGTCCCGATCGAGGTCTGCCCTGGCTGGAAGGGGTGGGGTGGAAACATGGCCGCGCGTCTGAGGCCGGCAGCTTCTGTGATGTGCGAGGGACACACAGGTCCTTTCCCGTGGCTCTCCAGCACCTTTCCCCACGATTCTTCCTCACCAACCCAGCAGACTGTGCGGGGCTGCTTTATCGCTGCCTTTTTGCTCTTGGTTTCTTCTTCTTTTTATCCTACCTGTTTGCAGATCCTTGGTTTGGGGGCATACGGTTTGAATCAATTAATAGAGGATTTGCTGAATCACAAGTGCGGTTATTAAAGCACGGTGTAATTAACTTCTTTAGACTAATTGAAAATTTTCATTTAGAAGGAGCAGTCAAGTGCCTCCTGGCTTAAGCGGCTTTCTCACATAAAGCAGCCGCAGGAAAAAGTTTTTTAATGTGGACCCATAAACCCGAGACCTCTGAAGTGGCCACAAAACTTTGGGAAAAGGCCTAAATCTCTGTCTCTGTCTCTGTCTCTTTGTCTCTGTCTCTCTGTCTCTCTCCCCCCTGTCCCTTCCTCTCTTACTTTGCACTATTCCCAGGGTGATGAAGCATTTTCACCATGTTGTGTGGCTTCTTTCTCCAGCACAGAAGGAGCTGAGGAGATGTGGGTTGGAGGAAGAAGGATTTGATATGACGTGCCATCTGATTGGAGAGGGAAGACGTGAGAAACGGTGTGGTCTGTGGCTCTTTCCTTTCCTGGTACCAGGAAGACTCCCCAAGCCTCCCTCGCCCTCCAGTCTCTGTCTAGGCCCCCTAGGTAGGGTTTTACCTACGGGCTGCTTACATGGTTCCAGTTCATCCAATCACGTAACTGTACTTCCTGTTCACAGGACGTGATTGGTCCAAAGGTTAGCACATGATTCTCTCAGTGGACCAATGCTGTGCAATCTTCGGTCTCTGCGGGAATTACAGAGCAGAGAAACGCAGTTTGAACTGGGATTCTGAGCCGCTGGACTGTGGCCTGGGCCAGCTGGTGGACATCTTGTCCCCAGGACAGGGCCATCAGAGCTGGGAGCAGGGCCAACACCCAGGAATGCAGGGCTAAGGGTAGATGTTGCGGGGCCATCTGTGGGCCCGATCCTTCTCTGCCTGAGACAGTCTGTTCCTCCAAACCTTCCAGCAGGGCACAGTTTTGTCTCAACCCAGATCGAGTTAGGCTCAATCTTTTTCAACCTAAAGAGACGAATGGAGCAACCAGACCAAAATGGTGACTTTGTGCTTGTCCTGGGGCTTGAACTCAGGGCCTCATGTCCTTGCTTGTTTTTTTCACTCAAGGCTGGCGCTCGACCTCCTGAGCCACACCTCCACAGTTGGGGGATTTTGTCATCATCACAGAATGTAGTGTCCGTGAGCCATAGCTACCAGGAGGCTTTTGTGGACACGGTCATGATCTTCCCTCCGGCTGGCCCCTGAGTGGTCAGGATGCTGCGCTTGGCATTGTAGTCTGAAGCTGTTCCCTCCAGGGAGTGTGACTTGGGGGCCAGCGCAGGGCCTCTTCTGAGCCGCAGGGTAAAGGGGCAACGCTGCCGGGTTTCCACAGCCTGGTGAGGTGCGGGACTCTGTGGGCTCCTCATGTGGAGTGCTTCGCTTGCTTCTGGGCACCTGTTGGGCACCAATGCCATAGGCTGGGTTTGCACTAAGTGTATTTGGAGGAAGGAATTGGGAAGTGACTCCATGAGGCTCAGCCCTCGGGGGTGGGGAGAGGAGTCTTTAACACGGATCACATCAGTTCTTCTTCTTATTTTTAGTCGATCATGGGCCTGAACTCTGGGCCTGGGCGCTGTCCTTCAGCTCTTCAGCTCAAGGTGAGCGCTCGACCACTTGAGCCACAGCACCACTTCTGGCGTTTTCTGCTTATGTAGTGCTGAGGAATCGAACCCAGGGCCTCATGCCTGCAAGGCAAGCACTTTACCACTGAGCCACTTCCCAGCCCTCAGTTCTGTCTTAAGTTTCCTCATCAGAGGTGCATTTTTATGATGTCATGGGCTAGCTCAGGGGGGACCTTACACACTCTGGCCAGATTCTACACCCTGTGCACAGGTGAGGCAGGCTGAATCCTTAGTTGCTGGGCTTTGAAGGTAGACTGCGTATTTTCATTACACCAAGGAGGACTCGACCCAGGTCCTTGGCCTCTTACCCTCAGCCCCCTCATCTGTGAGGTGGGGCTGCTACAGAGCCCTGCATCACCACAGGGCTGCGAAGAGCGTTGAGCGCCGTGTTGCCTGGTGTGCGGGCAGTGCCCAGCGCATGCCCTTCCTGACCCCATGACCCCTGCCTGGGAGGGGCAGGTGGACCCTCCCCAGAGGTCCCTGCATCCTTGGCTCAGCCTCGTAGATCTGCAGAGAAATGGACATTTAACTGTAGAACGAGCATTCACCAGGCCCTGCATTGTCACGCGGCTGGGGGGTGTTTATCGGGAGTGTTTCTCTGGTTAATCACACACTATTGGACTGCTGTGCTGAGCAGCCCCTGGGCCTGCCTGGTGGGAGCAGAGCTTCTCTTTTCCCGTAGGTAACTCAGAAACGGAAGGAGCAGGCGACGAAGGAGGTGTGTGTGTGGGCATTGATGGATTTCCTGGGGGCTGGAGGAGCAGAAAGGCTTCCGCAGAGCCCGAGGCGGGTGAAGGGGAGCCTGGGGCCTGGCTCCCTCCGCCAGGTGGGGAAGGCTCCCCACCCCAGGGAGGCTGAACCCCGATGCTGCTGCCTGAGCCTCCGTGGCCGGGTAGCTGCGTGCACGCGGATGGAGGAGGTGCGCGGTCGTGTTAGGACCCGCTTCAGCTGCGTTTACCCCGACTCCAGAGATGCACGTGTGACTCAGGCCTGACCCGGCCCAGAGGAATGCATGTCACCCCGGGTGCTAGATTATGCTGGGCTGCATCTTGAGCAGTGGGTAACTCTGTCTTCTCTGGGGCCTGCCACCCTGGCAGGGTCCCGGTGTGGGCTTCTTCCATGTGGATAAGACAAGGGAGAGTGACAGATACAGAGAGAGACACAGGGAGAGACACAGAGAGAGACAGACATTATTCTTGCTGATGTCATTACACAGAGACAGAGAGAGATTGTTCTTTGTTTTTCTTCTGGTCCTTAGACTTGAACTCAGGGCCTGGGTTCTGTCTCTGACCTTCATTTGGCTTAAGGCAAGTGCTCTATCACTTAGCTCTAATTTTGTTTTTGGCAGTTTAATAGAGATGAGAGCCTCGTGGACTTGTTTTGCTTGGATTGTCTTTGAACTGCGATCCTCAGATCTCAGCCTCGTGAGTTGCTAGGATGAGAGATCGTTCTCAATGGGACCACTAGATGTCTGGGCCAGCCTGCGCTCAGGTTAACTAAGCAATAACCTCCCTTACGCTTGAGGCCGTTTGCGGGGAGTTTGGCTGCTCCCAGCGGAAGGAATTGTGACCCCCCCACGTCCCTCGCTGACCTTGGCTGGACAGAGTGACGTTTGTCACCTAGTTGCCCATTGCTCTCATCCTGGTTTCTCATCCTGGGCACGATTGTCATTTGAGGCTAAATCCTTCTTTGTGGTGAGGCTGGTCAGGGCACTGTAGCACGTGGAGGAGCCTTCTGGCTTCTACCCACTAGATGCCAGTAGCCACCACTGTCGCCCAAGTATACAAAGTAAAAGTGTCCCCAGACACTGCCATACTTCCTGGGAAACAAAACTGCTCCCAGTCAAGGGGCAGTCAGTGGTCTGGAGAGGAGCATAAGGGATTTCCAGTTGAGCTTGCATCTTAGATTGCATTGTGGGAACAAATTTGGCAACAGCTACGGCACCAGGTGATAATGGGCTGTGCGATGAAGCTCCCCGTGGCAGAAAAGGCCAGGGTGCGTCTGTTGCAGCCCGGAGTGCAATGGTTCAAATGGGGAGCACTTGCCACAGAGAGGTTGAGTTGTTTAGTTCTGAGACTGTCAAGTGTTTGCAGAAGGAGCTCTTGACCTGTTGCTCTGCGCATGTTACCTGTGGCAGCTGTCCACTCAGACGCTCACTGCAGCGACGGACTTGAGCAGACAGAGCCCTAGTGGGACTGGCCGGCATCTCCAAGATCTTTCATTCCATGATGCTCACAGACAGACAGACAGATGGATGGACGGACAGACAGACGGATGGACGGATGGACAGATGGACGGATGGACGGACAGACAGACAGACGGATGGACAGACGGATAGACAGACAGACAGACAGACACACACACACACACACTCTCACGGTTCTGAATAGCCCGGCACTCATCCCTAAGGGAGCAACTCCTGCTCACCTGCCCAGCTTCTCACTCAAACGTCACCCCCAGAGACAGCCTCTCCCCAGACCACTCCCCACCAGAGGCCAAGGTCACAGGTGTCATTGACTGCTGGAGATCTGCACTCTTCTTTGTGTCAGTACTGGGGCTTGGACTCAGTACCTGGGCCCTCTCTGTTTTGCTCAAGGCTAGGACTCTACCACTTGAGCTACAGCTCTAGCTTGGGCTTTTTGCTGGTTAATCGGACATAAGAATCTCACAGAGTTTTCTGTCTGGGCTAGGTTCAAACTGTGGTCCTCAGGGCTCAGCCTCCTGAGTAGCTAGGCTTACAGGTGTGAACCACTGGTGCCCAACAAAGAAGCATCTCTACTTGAGCCTTTTTAACTGATTACCAGAATCGTGTGAGAAGAAAGGGAGGAGAGTTTCCAAGACATTATTGTTGTGCTTTCTTCTCTCCTTTGAAATAAAGATGTACTCATGGTTATATTCTTTTTATTAAGGAGAGCTTCTTAAATTATGTAAGGTTCCACCAAACTTAGAGCTGCCTCTGATGGATCTCGATGGTTGTGTTGTTATTATTATCAGAAGATTTAGGGCTAGGCAAGTGACGAACTCATTTTTGCAGATGTAGATTACAGGAACTGACAGCCAGCCAGAGGGATTCCGGTCTTCATAGGCGGCTCCTCGCTGCTCCACGTTCTCGTCCTCTGCTTCCTTTATCCACGCCGCCTCCCTCCCTTCCACAAGCAATTCCAGAAGCGGTTCAGAATGCTGAAAACATCCCCCCCACCCCAGGCATCTTATATCGTGGTCGCTGGGGCAGCAGACAAGGAAATGGAGCATAAATAATGCATTTTGCTGGCAGGAAGCAAATGGGAAAGGGGGACCTGTTGGGGGGGAGGGCTTCAGGTCAAGTGATGTGTGAAAGCCTTTCTAGACTGGTGACATTTCAGCTGAGCCCTGAAAGGTGGTGAAGGGCAGGAGCCGGTCCTGGAAGCTGGAAGACCATTCTAGAAGGAGAGGAAAGGGCAGGTGGTAGGTCCTGGAGCGAGGGATGAGGGGGAGGGCTTGAGGTCCGGGCTTGCGTGGGGGAGTGGCGGCTGTGGGCAGTGGAGGGCGGGGGAGAGGGGCTGAGGTTAGAGCTTTAGGTTGCAGCCACTTAGGAGCTTTTTTCATTCCAAATGTCACGGGACACCATCACGGGTGTCACTGAGGCGCAGAGAGACAGGCGTGGAGAAGAAAGCTGGGGCTGGCGGGCCCCCATAGGCTCCCGGTAAACAGGCCATAGCATCCCTCCACCGCCTTTCCTGTGATGTTTACAAATATCCCTAGAGATGAAGGAGAACTCCTGGACAGGGCGGAACACGGTTGTGAACCCGTCGAAAGGAAGTGTGGAGTCGGTGATGAGGCGGCACAGCCAATTCGTTCCCGTGCAGACCTGGGAATGAGGTTGCGGCTCACGGCGCTGTGGTCCAGGCGCTGGAGCTGGGGAAATGCTCCCGGATTTGAAGGCAAGCCGCTGCACGGCCAAGGAGCATTGCAGATGGAAAACCTTGAAGCAGGACAGAGGGGCGGCTCCTCCGCGTCCCTCGTGGGTCAGTGTCACTTGGTAGTCGTTAGCCATTGGGAAATGGACATCCGGGTTTATTTGAAAGACAGGCTGGGTCAGGAGGCTGTGGGACAGCTTGCAGGCCAGAGGGCAGATGGTAGTCACCCTGGGGACCCATCGGCCACTAGCAGTGGCACTGCCTGCATCTGCATTTGTTGGTGGTATGTACGTGTCCGGGCAAAAGTGCGTGCATACATGTAAAGGATTTAATTGATCAATCTATCTTAAAAAGCATTGATTTCGGTGGCACTGGTGAGTAAACTCAGGGTCTCCCTGGTCAGTTTTATTTTTCTATTAACTTGAGCCACGGCCTCAGCTCTTTTGCCTTTCATTTTATTTTTCAGATAAGGTTCTATGATTTTGCCTTGTTCTTTCTTTCTTTTTTTTGGTCGGCTGTGGGGCTTGAACTCTGGGCCTGGGCACTGTCCCTCAGCTCTTCAGCTCAAGGCAAGTACTCTACCACTTGAGCCACGGCACCACTTCTGGTTTTCTGGTGGTTTATTGGAGATAAGAGTCTCATGAACTTTCCTGCCGGGGCTGGCTTTGAAGTACAATCCTCAGATCTCAGCCTCCTGAGTAGCTAGGATGACAGGCACCGTGAGGCACTGGATGCCTTGATCTTCCTACCTCAGCCTCCTGTGCAGCTGTGATCACAGAGGTACACCATCATGCTCATTCCTTCCCGTGTGCTTCTCACATGGCTGCCCAGCGAGATCAATCTCTGGTGGACTGGATGACCACTGTGGTGAGACATGGTTCAAGACTCCAAGCGCTGCCCAGCAAGGCTGAGACCCTGAGTTCAAACCCAGGGCCACCCTGCCTGCCAACAGACACTTAGCAAGAATTTCCTACACGTCTTTTCATCATCTCTGTGAAGATTAGAAGAAACAATATGAAGAAAACAATTAGGAAATTGCAGAGGTCTTTCGACTCGCTTCTGCTTTATTTCTTGATGGAAAGAACTAGAAGGAGGGAGGGGGAGAGCAGAGTTGGCAAACCATGACCTGAGAGTCAGTCCCCAGGCTGCATGGATCAGAGAAGGGCAGGTGTGGTGGTGGTAGTGTCTGTGTTTCAAGGGCTACACCTTGCCCTCCAATCCTGAAATCCATCCTAGGCAACAGAGGTAACCGGTGACTGTGCATGTTTCTAATAAAACTTTATTGGTCTAGTTATGACCTGCTGGCCTTGGCTTGCCTGACCCCTGCTCTAGCTGTTATAAGAGAATGCCTTGGCTTGGGTGGAGGTTAACCTTCGAAAGATCACCTTCCTCGCTGTATTATTTATTCGTGGAGAAATCGCCCAGTCTTTCAAAGCTACCACACATTCTGCGGGAATATTCGAGGTCCTGTCCGCCAAGCATGAGCTGCTGGTTTTCCTCATTTCAGATCCATTCTTGGGCTTGGCTGGTTCAGTTCCAAGAACTGTGACGCGGGACCGGATGGTGAATTCTTACAACTCAGGGGTCTTCCAACCCCCTGTTGGTCCCCAGAGCCCCTCAATACCTTCACAGAGGTCTTTTGAGGATGACTCCGCCACCCATTTTCCTGCCCCACCAGGTTCTAGTCGAATGACAGGCAGATGCTCTCTCTCTTCTCTGGGACTGCAGAGGGGACCAGTCCTGCCTGTTCTCAGTGGAGTGGTACCTTTGAAAGGAGAGGGCTTTCTGAGCTCCCCAGGGTTGGCTAATAATAGCTTAGCCCGGGGCCCAGGCGCTAGTATTTGCTTAACATTTGGACTTCTGCCAGGTAATTTACCTATAAGCTATGCACAGAAGAAGAAAGAAATCATCCATCTAAAGTATTCAGATTTTGGCCTTAATTAAAATGCAGAATAAATATGTAAAGGCTAAAGAGCATGAATTATAGATACTGGGGTTTCTATATTAAAATCGGTTTTCATCTGTGCAGGCTGCGTGTTTATGGTGGGAGGAAGTGGGTATACGAGTCTTCGGAAGGCAATGTCATTATGATTGTGTGCTTAGCAAGATGGAGAATGGAGCTATTGTGAGAGAACCAATCCTCTTCTGCCTTTCTCATCTGACTGAGTCCCCGGACTTCTATCTCTGTTCCACAAAGGGCTAATCCTGACCCTTGTCATTTAAATTGCCCGTCCACCTCTCCAAAGCTGCTTTCTATGGTTTACAAAGCGCCAGCTTGCCTGGTTCATGGGGTAAAGGCTTTTATTAATTCATCGCTTCTCCTAGGAGCATGGTTGTGAGGAGGGGGCCCCAACTCGGTTGACGGGCTGAACGACACATCTGGGGTCTTAAACAAGGACACATAAGGTCAGGACATGAAGCCAGGAGCTGGCCCAGCTGCGTGGACTCTGGTGGGGGGGGGGGGGGCTGGTGGGCCTAGGTGTGGGGTGCCGATGTCCTCCTGGGGATTTACTGGTTTATTGATTTATGTGTGGGTGTTGGGGGGCAGGACTGGGCTGGAATTCAAGGCCCCATGCTTGACAGGCAAGTGCTCTGCCCGTGAGCCACACCCTCAGCCCTCTTGGCTTTGAGTTGGGACTGAGCATCTCCAGACCCTTGCCCCAGCTGGCCTTGGATGGGGAGCCTTTTCCCTAGGCGTCCCTCGTAGCTGGGATTACAGGAGTACACCGGCGTGCCCACGCTTGCTGGTGGAGATGGGGATTCTGTCACTTTTTGCTCTGGCTGGCCTGGAACCACCACCATTCTTGCCCCTCCCCCCATCTTCTGCTGTCTCCAGGGGATTTTTTTTTTTTTTTTGGTAAACATTGGAGCTTACAAATGGGTATCAATGAGAGGTTATCAACACTTTGTTTCAAAGCTCTGCATTGGGGAGAATCATGTTGAGCCCTCATTTGCATTTCTCTGGGACTTTGGAAAACGAATTAGATGAGAAATCCCCAATTATGTTGTAATCGATGTGGGGGTGGCTTTTTTTTTAACTGACAAGCCAGACCTTTTTGAAAGCCTGGGATGTGCACAGAGACTTGTAGAGAAGATGGATACTTCAAAAGGCCCCTCGTCCCCAGGTGCAGGGCAGCCCGCACAGGCAGCAGCGCTTTGAATCTGTGAAGGCACGGAGGGGTGCTGCATGCTGGGTCAGCTGGCCAGGCCAGGCCAGCCCAGCCAGGGCCGCCGGCCACTGCTCCTGAGGCCAGGTGCTCGTGGACACAGCCAGGACATCTACCCGCAGCTGCCTGGGCACTTGCTCTGTGGGGGTCGAGATGAGCTGTAGTGACTGAGACAGGGCACTCTCTACAGGGTCCAATGTCTCACTGCCTGGACGTTCATTAGTCTACAGAAGACCACTATCACCACCACCATTGTCATCATCATCATCACCACCATCATCACCACCACCACCATCATCATCATCACTATCACCACCATCACTACCATCACCATCATCATCACCACCATCATCATCATCATTCTCATCTCTATCACCACCACCACAATCATTACCACTATTACCATCATCACCACCACAATCACCACCACCACCACCACTACCATCACCATCACCATCATCATCATCACCACCACCACCATCACCACCGCCACCACCATCATCACCATCATCATCATCATTCTCATCTCTATCACCACCACCACAATCATTACCACTATTACCATCATCACCATCACTAGCACCACCACCACCACCACTACCACTGTTACCACCACCACCACTACCACCACCATCATCATCACTACCATCACATCACCACCACCATCATCACCACCACCACCATAATCATCACCACCATCATCATCATCACCACCGCCACCATAATCACCATCACCACTACCACCATCATCATCATCATTCTCATCCCTATCACCACCACCACAATCATTACCACTATTACCATCATCACCACCATCACTACCACTGTTACCACCAATACTACCACTACCACCACCATCATCATCATCACTACCATCACCATCACCACCACCATCATCACCACCACCATAATCACCATCACCACCACCACCATAATCATCACCACCATCACCACCACCACCATAATCACTATCACCATCATCATCATCACCACCGCCACCGTAATCACCACCACCACTACCACCATAATCATCACCACCATCATCATCATCATTCTCATCCCTATCACCACCACCATTATCGTTACCACTATTTCCATAATCACCACCATCACTATCACCACTACCACAATCAGCACCACTATTACCATCATCACCACCATCACCATCATCACCACCACCACCTCCATCTCCACCATTATCACCACTACCACCACCATCACCCCCCCCTCACCAGAATATCACAGGAAACAAATCCAACCTATTTTCTTTTAATCTAGAAATTCCAGTGTTTGTAATCACAGATCTAGCTGAGGGACCTTCCTTTCCCCTCCTCTCTCCCCAGGTGTCTCCCTGGACCCTGATTATTCCTTCTGGAGGTTAGGAGCTTGTCCAGGCTGTTGGAACTTCCTTTCCTTAGGTGATTTGGTGACATTTTAACAAGCAAAGCGACAGCTGTGGTTCTACCCTCCGCTCCTCTCCCCCTCGCCCTTTGAAGCCACGCAGCAGAAATCCTTGTGTGACAGGCGACTCCGTTCCCCGTGATGGGATGAATGGTCAGGGCCCGGCCGCTGAGGTGAGGTCTGTGGAGACAGCTCCTGCTTAACGCCAACACTTCAGGGATGCCACCTGGTTCCCAGCTGGCAAATATTTTGACAGAACTCACAGAAAGAACTCTTCTTATGTCCCTGTTCTCTCTGACACAGCAGGCCTGCTCCGTTTGTCTTTCCTGCTCTGCGGCTGCCCTCCCTGGTCCATGCACTTTTAAGAACTGCAGTGAGGAGGAAGGAATTGAAAACCTGTCACCCACAGTCCCTACCACGGCCTCCCCCTTCTTGTCTGGGAAAGCACAGTGTCGGCCACTTGCGGGTTAATGACATTATGCACAAGCACACGAGATGCTTACTCAGGTGGGACACCCTGTAATTTAGGAGCCGGAGCAGCAGAGACAACGGCCTCTCGTGAAAGGGTCCTTTCTGTACCTTACACTTCAAAGCGCTGGAAACGGCATCATCCCCCAGGCCAACCTGGGGCCTCCGGTCCATAAGCCAAGCAGCTTGCTCCTCCACTGCAAGCACCATGATGACAGGGATTTGTGCCTTTTGTTTGCAGGTTAGAATTATGTGATCTTCTCAAACCCTTCCGCTTGGCTGGAGTTATTTTGAAAGAATCAGTAAAATGAAATCCTTGCAAATAAAAACCTGTATGGGCAAAATATATTGCCTCTTTAGCATCCGGAAGAACTTCCAGTTTTGATAACTTTAATTGGCTCCCTGAAGCAAAATCATTCCTGGTATAGCCGAGGCATATTTCTTCAAAGATGGCAGAATCTGGCCTTGGGAAATTTCTTTTAATTCCAATATATCAAAATTATGGCCTGTTTACATAAGAACCATTCTATAGGGGATTATCTATTTAGGATGTAATTGTGTACCAAAAATGAATTGCCAGTGGAGACCAAACTTAAAATTCAGACCTAGCATGCAGAGGGGCATTCAAGTCCTTTAGACAATTATTTGTTTAGTTTTTTAAAAAAAAATTACCATTCATTTTTCTAGCTTCTTTCTTCCCTGTTTAGAGGATCCTACAGCTGTTTGTGTTGGTGAGAATGTGTCGGAGATTATGAAGGGCTGTGAAGTTAGGTCGGCCCTGTCTGCGGTGTCTCGGTGGGAAAGGAAGATGACAGAGATGAATTAGTGACTGGAAGCTCATGTCATCCTAACAGGACTCAAGCTCTGTGGGGCTGGGGCCTGGGGACAGGAACAATCAGTCTGTTCTCTTGGATTACGAAGAGCTCACCATGGCCCGCTCCACCTAGGTTAAGAGGGTCTTTGTTCAGTGTGGCCTCAGAGGGGAAGTCTGTAGGAGAGCCATGGCTGATGGTCTTGACGGGGATGCAGAGTGGGAAGGTGCTGGGGGAGCCTGGCGGTGTGGACATGGTCAGCTCTCCTGCCAAGGCCTGGCGGCCTGCCTGCTCCTGGCGGCTGGTCTGCAGTCCACGGGAAGAAAACTCTGGTGGCTTAAAGCTTGAGTTGGTGGTGTTTATCACTGGGACTTCTGGCTTTCAGTCATTCATCACCTGGACGGCTCTTGGCTTCATTCAGAGGAGGAAGTGATGCCCATTATTATTGCCATCATTCTAAGGGCAGAGGTTGAATGCAGACACCTGCCTTCTGCTGCGGGGTGAAGGCACAGGCTCCCTGCACCGCGCCGAGCTGGCCAGACTGGATTGCAATTGGTTCCCAACTGGGTGAAATTTCATCCCACGGGTGTTTGCAAAGTCTAGAGAGGGTCACTGAGCTCTTTTACTTCGAGGCTAATGCTCCACCATTTGAGCCACAGCTCCACTTCTGGCCTTTTTTTGGGGGGGGGTTGTTAATTAGAGATAAGAATTGTGTGAACTTCTCTGTCCAAGTTGGCTTCAGGCTTGGCCCCCCTGGGTCCCCAGAGTCTGTGAATGTCTCTCATTTCATTCTTTGACCTTCTAACAAACTCGGTTGGAGTTGGTGACTTGCTTGCTATTTTATGGTTGCTTTGAACATGTGAACTTTAAAATGTGGATCCATGCTCACCCTCACCCTTGCCCCACACCCAAGTGGAATTCAGCACAGAAACTCATTCTCCAGGCAAGGGAGGCAAGGCGGGTCTGTGGGGTCATCTGGCTCTGTCTTCTGCCTCCAGTCCCATTGCTCACCTCCACACCAGTGCCTGGAGGAACATGGGCGGGGCCGAGTTGGGGCTGGGGGAGAAGGGGAGGAAGCTGCTGTGCAGGGCAGAGTTGGAGAGCGTCCTCCTTCAGATGAGCAGTTCCTTGTCAGTGCCTCTTCCAGCCCTGTCCTCTCCATGTCAGGGTGACTGTGGACAGAGTGGAGGCTCCTTTCTTCCCTCCCTCCCTTCCTTTTTCTCTCTTCTTCTTTCTTCCTCTCTTTCCTTCCTTCTCCCTCTCTATTTTCTCTCTCTTTTCTTTATTTTCTTTCCTCTGCCTGGGGGAACAGGACAGTGCTGTTTTGAGTCACTCTGAATGTCATTTCAAGCCAATCCATCTCTTTAATTTGGAGAAGTGTGGTTCTGTCACTAACTTGTGTTCACAAAGAGGCTGTCAGTTCAAGGAAGGGCTCAGCTTTCAATGGTGTGTGTGTGTGTGTGTGTGTGTGATAGCGTGGATTGGGTGCTTTCTCCACTTTATTGTGCTTTTTCTCTTCCCTGTTGGGGACACACACACACACACACACACACACACACACACGGAATTGATATTCACCTCCTGCTGTGTGGGTAAACTTAGCAGTTATTCTCTTGGAAATGTCACTTTCCACCTAGGGCACCCTGTATTTGGAAACTGCAGAGAAATCCTGGGTATTGGATCTTGTGTGGGCTCTCTATGGGTATCAGAGATGGGTTAACCTTGCCAGCTAGCTTGTGGGTAGCACCTATGATATGAATGAACTTTGTGATCTTGCGGTGGGGTCTGGAGATGGGACCACTGTTTGCTCCCTGGGTGGCTGGAGGAAAAACCTTGCCTTAGTGTTTGGTTGTCATTGTTTCTGATCAGCCAGAAAAAAGCAAGAGAATCCTGAGCAGGATGACAAAGAAAACCCCAAGAATCTAAGGTGGTATCAGGCTGAGTGGGAGGCAGGTGGGTGGAGGGCAATGGAGGAAACCCTGAGTGGGTTTGGGATCAGTGAGTGCAAACATGGGCTAGAATTTCCAAGAACCTCAGCACCTCAGGTGTCGTTGGGGGATTTGGAGCCTGGGTGGCAGCTCACTGAAGGAAGCCCAATCCTCCTCCCCGTACTGACTGTGTCCTATGGATTTACCTCCTAACGAAGCCGTAGACCTCTGCAGTCTGTCCACCACCGCCTCTCCAGCTCTCTTCTCTCGTTGGGTGGCAGCAGACTCCCAGTTGGTCCCCCGTGTCCCTGCGGTCCCCTCGGCGCTGCAGGCAGGGCGGTCTTTCCTGAGGCAGATCTGCTAGGGCGCACACCACGGTTCTGCTCGTGCTGCAGCGCGTCCCCCTCCCCAGCCGTCTGCTCCCGGCTCCAGGTGGAGTCGCCTTTGGCGCCTTCCTGAGCTGCCGTCCCCCTGCCCAAGAGCAGTGATCGATACCCACTGCCTCGCCTTCCCCCGCCTGCCCTTCACCCCCAGACCCGTCAGAAAGCCCTACTCGTTCGTTCATTCGTCCAACCATGCTTGTCGAAGGCTCGACCATACTGGACTGTCCTAGGGGGTGCTTCCTTTTCGTTTGTCCGTTTCACTTTTTAATGGGCCATGCCGGTGTTCTCCCACCAGTCCTGGCTCCACCTGTGGGCTCCTTACGGGCTTCCGTAGTGGAGAGAGGCTCAAGCCCTGCGCTGCGGCTCAGGAAGACGAGGAAAGGGCAGAGGAGGGATGCTTCCGGTGAAGGACATGGGTTTCTGGAGCTTCCGGTTGAGGAGGCAGACTCCGGAAGCCCTGCTGCAGGGGGGGGGCCTTCTGCTGGCCCTGCCCTGGCCCAGGGCAGGGCGGTCCCCTCTGCTGGCCACGCCCAGGAAGCTCTGGTCCGCTCGCTGGCTCCGCCCCGGAAGCCCCAGGGCGGGCCCAGCCCCTCTGCCTGCCTCCTCTATCCTGCGCTCCGGCCTGGCTCCATCACGGAACCCTGTACTCTTTCTATCACTGATCGGGGTTGGGAATTTGACACCTTCCGGTTCCATTGGAATCATTTGCTTCCCGAGTAGATTCCTAGCTCCTAGAGCCGGTTCTCGTTCGCTCTCCTTCATGGCACCGCCCCGCCCTGCTGGGCTTGGCAGATAGAGCAAGCTCGGACAATGTCTGCGAGCGAAGGCGGCGTGCTGCCAAGCGCTCTGCCGCGGGAGTCTTGGGGTGCTGGCCCCGGGGCCTTGCTCTTGAGCAGCGTCTCGTTGCCATTGGGGCAGAGGTCACCCCCCCCCACACACACACACACTGGGGAGGGCTAGGGACAGGGTGGGACGGCAGAGAGAAAGGCCAGGCCTCGCCCAGCCAGGCCCCAGGCCTCATTCAGGAGGCCGAGGGAAGGGAGCACTCTCGCCGGCCTCCACCCCGCAGGCAGGCCCGGGTGAGGCCGGAAGCGCGCTCCAGCGGCTCCAGGCGGCCCGCGGAGGTAGGTGGTGGCGATGGTAGGTGAGCTGTGTTGTGCGATCAGACAGTGGTGTCTGGACCACGAGGCTCTGCGTACCTTTTGCTTGAGATGAACCCAGCAAACAAGAATCGTTAGCAGCCGAAAGCATTGTTTTTCATGCAGGGTCCTGCGCCAAGTCGACACCTATGCTTTGGGAAGCGTTGGTAATGTTTCTACTCATGCTAATTAGTATTCGTGGAACATCTCCCGGGTTCTGGAACCTTCTCCCCCGTGACCTTACTAAGCGAGGCTGATGGAAGTGGGAGGACGTTGCCTCATTCCACATGCGTTTTGGCAATTAGGGAAAACGCAGCTGTGCTGCTGGCTTAAAAGCGTGGAGGGCCTGAGCCTCCATGTCTCCCCGCGATCTTCCTCAGGCTTTTCTCCAGCACCCTGGCTCCTCTGCTTGCTGCTTGGATGAACAAGTAAGACACAGCTTGGAGGCCGGAGGAAACAGAACCCCACAAGGCTGTGAGAAAAACATGGCTTTCTTGTGTATTATAAGAACACATTTACCAGAGCGATGTTTGGGGCAGAGGAGGAATGAGTGAGCTCAGAGTTACAGGACAGTGAAACTGGGCTAGTATGTTATAGTGGTGGCTCTGTGCCCTGTGCATTTTCCAAGCATGGACTCCGGGCTGTGATGCAGGGCTACAGGTCCATGGGCAGTAACACGGTGTAGGGTGGGATAGTTGAGAAGCGTTGGGCCTGTTGGGTTCGGGGGCTATATGGATAGTCTCAAAATCCTGCATAATTTTGTTGTTAACCTACAATTGCTCTTGAAAACGCCATGGAAATAGCAAATTTGTTGAGCACCTACTATGTGCCTATGTATGGAAGCATCCCGAAGACTCTCAGGACAGGAACCTGTTATAATTAACTACAGACTTGTATTGTAATTGTGATAAGGGCTTTGAAGGAAATGTCTGGAGATATAAGATAAGATATACTAAATGATCAGCTTTGGTTCCTCTAAAGAGGCATATCTGGGTCCAAGTGTTTAAGGACAGCAAGCAGATTTTGCTTTTCAGTGATTTTTGCTCATTTTTTTTTTTTTGGCCAAAAAGTAGGTATAATTTTACAAATCAAAATGACTAGCATGACGAAACAAAATATGAGGTCATTGGTCCAATAGGGACTTCAGTTTAGTGGAAGTTATAGATGGTAATGAGGATAGCCACAAGCTATCTCAGATTAGAGATAAAAAAAATCAAAACATTAATTAGGCTGGGTACTGGTGACTCACATCTGTAATCATATCAGGAAGCTGAGATCTACGAGATCAAAGCTCAAAGCCAATCCAAGTAGAAAAGTCCAAGAGAGTGCCCCTCCAAAAATAACAAAAAGTAGAGCTAGAGGCATGGCTCAAGTTGTATAGAACTAGCCTAGCAAGGTCAGGGCCTTAAGTACAAATTCTTTGAAAGTGTTCTAGTCCAGGCAGGAAGGTCTCTTATCTCCAGTTAACCACCAAAAAGCTGGAAGTGGAGCTGTGGCTCAATTTGTAGAGCTCTAGCCTTGAGCACAAAAGCTCAAGGGACAGTACCCAGGCCAAGAGGTCAAACCTCAGGATCAGCGCACGCGCACACGCACACACACACACACACACACACACACACAAGAATGAGGAAAGAAGTTATTGGGGGCCCTTTGGTATGCAACAGCTTATAGATGATGTGTCTCTGCCATGCATCAAACTGGGTAAACCACAATGGGTGTGTTCCCGGGAACAGTTTGCCAGGCATCACCCTGTCTATTACAGCTACTGAGCAAATGGGTTGGCATGAGTAGTTATATCCTTAAGGTGTACATCATTAAGAGGTCGGTATGTCTTTTCATTTACTGGTAACTTCTCCAACTCATCCAGAGTCTCCAGCCCATCTATCACTTTTCCAAATACTGTATATTTCATGTCCAAATGTGGTTGCTTGCCGTAGGTGATGAAAAACTGAGATCCATTGGTGTTTGGGCCATTATTTGCCATAGATACAACCCCTCTAACGTTGTGCTTAAGATAATCACTGTACTCATCCTCAAACTTCTTGCCCCAGATACTGTTACCTCCTCTGAGTACCTGTTGGGTCTCCTATTTGAACCATGAAACCCTTGATATGTCTATGAAATATACAGCCATTGTAGTAATTACTGGCACAAAGAGCCAGGAAGTTCTCACACGTCCTGGGTGTCCTCTCACAGAAGACTTCTATTTTAATATCACCTGCATCAGACATTTCTCTTCCTGATGCTTTCAGGAAGTACTATTTCAATTCTCAAAATCTTACATAGGAAAGCCTGGAAGTTTTTATTCCATTCCTACATTCCAGCAAAACCCTTGTCGACCAGAAATGTTCATTCCAAATATCCCAAGAACTACAATAGCATCAATGGAGAGCTCAGCTAGCACTGAATAAGTAAATGAAAGAACAACATTACTCCCTACATGGCCATGTCTGTGTGCGCAGCTGGTGTGAGAACAACTTGATTTTTTGCTCATTTTAAATGTGTGTAAAATTAAAGGAAATGATTGGCTCTTAAAACTGACAAGTCTAGGTGTTCTAGCTTCAGGTATGGCTTGATCCAGGTGTTTCACTAATTATACCAAATCTCTCCTCTCTGACTTCTCTGTATAAAATTTATCTCCAGGCAGACTCCACTTCACACACCAAGGGTAAGAGGGTTGGACATGAAACAGGAACTTCAGGAAATATTTGTTCAGCGAATGCATCCATCCTAGGGTGACATTGATTAGGCATCTACATCAAGCCACCCCAGACTTCATCTGCTTTGGGACAGCTCAAGCCCATGGGCCAATACATAATCTTTGTTTTGATGGTTTGAGTGCTTGGTGGTTTTGTTCAGCCAAGTCTACTCAACTATTGCCTCTCTAGACCTTCATGAAGTCCAGGTGTGGGCCACCTCCTAGATTCACAGACAAGTGCTTTTCCTTATTTTTTCTTTCCTTCTGACTGTGACTGTGAAGATTAACTTAGCCCTACTCAGGTTTTCTCTCCTCTGTGAAGGAAAAGAACAAGGTCACTAAACTGTGGTCTTGGACCCAAACTGGTCTGTTGGCTGTTTTTTTTAAATGAATAAAACTTTATTGGTTCACAGCTATATTTGTAGCTTTACTCTTATCTAAGGCTGCTTTTGTAGGACAACAGGAGAGTTGTGAGGGATACTTTATATTCTCAGCAGAATTATCTGGCTTTTCACAGAAGACCTTTGCTGACCTGGGTGCTGTGTAGTAGTTAGGGGTCAAGACTGTGGATTTAGACAGTTGGATCACTGACAGAGGGGGTCCTATATTACTTTATCCTCTGAGCCCCAATTTCTTTACTTGTAAAACTGAGAGAGTAAACATTTCTACCTTGTAGGGTTATGGGGATGAAATAGAATTATGTACACAAATAATTTAGCTCAAGGCCTGGTACACAGCAAAGCAATAAGAAAATGCTAGTAATTATTACATTTTAAAATATTAGCATCAATTTGCAAGTGGGGCTTTTCAGGTTGAATCTCTAGATTTTGGAGGAGCTGTTGAATTGGTTTCTTGTCTGACACTTTTTTCCTTGTGGTAGGAAATAATTACTTGACAATTTAGGAAAGTCTATCAAACACAGTCTTGAATTAATTGTTTCAATCAGGAAACCCACCTCTTCACCTGTGTGTGTTTTTCTTCTGTCTTCATTTTCCCTGGGGAAAAAAAATCTCTTTTAAGTGCTCTAGGAAGGCCATGTCAAGCTCTTATAGTGTGTTAGCCAAAGAACCTGCAGACCTTCTGAATTAAATAAGGTGATGGTGGAGAGAGGAGGGGCACAGAGTTGGAAGGAGGAGCAGGGAGGGGTGGAGGGAGGAGGGGCACAGAGTTGGAAGGAGGAGCAGGGAGGGGTGGAGGGAGGAGGGGCACAGAGTTGGAAGGAGGAGCAGGGAGGGGTGGAGGGAGGAGGGGCACAGAGTTGGAGGAGATGGGAGGGGTGGAGGGAGGCCGGGGCTGGGGCACTGTCCTGCTAGGAGGTTACCTGAGGCTTCACTTAAATAACTCTACTCTTTGTGTCTTGATCCTGATTACATAGAGCTTTATCAAGAGCTTTGTTTTGGTAAATCTTATTTAGCAGCAAAAAGAAAACACAACACTTCAAATGGCATGCTGAGATTGCATGGACGGCCACCGAGGTCTGTCTCCTTCTCTCCTGGGTAGAATCTTGAATGGTGTAAAGCATGGTCTGGGGAGAGAGAGTTCAAACCCTGATTCCACAGCTCTGTTACTCTGGACCTGTCACCTCTCTGGGTTCTAGTTCTCTGGTTTTTCAAGAGAGGGCATTATAATAACTACTTTACAGTCAGGATAAAATCAGGCAACACAAGGGAAGGAGCTGGCGTGGTGTGCATGCAGAGAGTGTTCAGCGGTTATTAGCTATTGCTATGGGGACAGCATTCATTGTATCTCCTCTTTGCCTGCCAACACAGGAGCGTGATGGGTGAACTTGCCCAGGTGCTGCCTAGGTAAGTTGAGTAATGCAGCTTAATGGAACCATGAATTTCGATTTTGTTACAGAAGTGTCATGAGGCTGGCTTTGGACCCCAGCATTTGAACAAGGGTGGAGTTTCAGAACAGCCAAGCTCTCACCACTGTCAGTGCTGTACCAACACCTTCTGCCTCAAAGGACAGAGTGCTGATGATTGCTCTAGAAATACTCTCTGTAGATCAGGTCTCTGGCAACAGTTAGTTGATTTATAAGGAAATCAGGCAGTGGCCATTTGTAGTAAGCTATAGGGATAGCAAACACATAATAGAAGAAAGTGGCAAAAGGCCCTGGAGTCAGACAGACCTGGATTCAAGTCTCACCTCTGTTCCTTTCTCACCATGTGTCACTTAAGCCACCTGAACCTCACTTTCCAAATGGTAAAACGGGACAATAATGGTGCCTGGTTCTAGTGAGAATCAGGTGGGATATGAATATATACTACACTATGAATACTATATATGTGTATGGGTGTGTGTGTGCATATTTATATAGCACTTATCCCAGGGACTGGCAGAGAAGTGATCAGAAAGAGGGGTTTAAAATAGTCGCGGAACCAGACTGCAGAAGACAACACAACTGTATCCCAAACTAAGAATCAATGGCTTCCCAAGGCTGGAATGACCTGGAAGCTTTTGTTTTCAGAGGTCCAAGGGAAGGTATGCTGTTACACAAGGAGACTCCTTGATGCATGTCAGCGGCCTGTCCCAGCGTTTTGCCACTCTGACTTCTGTACCCTCACACTCAAGCCCCACTGAATCAGGCCTTCACCGGCCGTCAGCCAACCACTTCAGCACTTGGACAGCTCCTGACTCTAGTGGCGCTGGCTTCACCACTGTTTGGTGAATGAGCCAAGGAACATTATTAAGAGAGCATACCCTTTGGCCAAAGCGAGTTTCTTCTAATTTTAACTTCATTTACTCCCTTCTGTTTCCTGTCCAACTGGTTAATAAGTTTACTCTTAAGAATTAGGAAGTGGTAATGTAAAAGTCCCCTAGGCATCTCTTCTCCACGCAAACCCACCCCGGATTACTTTGTCTTGTTCTTCCCTTTAATTCACTTTTAAGCCCTCTTTTTGATAGGTGTTGGGCTACATGACTCTGCTCAGCTGGAGAGCTCCTGGGTTGAATGAGGGTAACGATTCTGGTGCAATTACAGATAATATGCAAGGCAGAAAATCCAATTATACTTAATCAGGAATCAATCCAAGATTCTTTAGAAGGAGGCTTGGTATTGCCTTATGGCCAAAACCAACTAAATCTGAATAAAAATTAATTGGAAGTAACTTGACTACTAATTTCTCTAATTATTTATCTTTCTTAGGACTTCTTTTTTTTTCTGTCATGAATTCAATTTCAGCATCCATAGAAGAGAGCTGCAGGTGTCAGGATGTGTCCTACAGCTACCAGGTGCTTTGTTTGGAACTGCTCTGAGACCTTTCCATCTCATTTATGAGGCATTGAGGTTTAGTTAATCTTTGTAGTAGTTTCTGAAATGAATTAGCCCTGAAAACTCAAACAATAACTTGCTGATCACTCATATTTCTGTTTCTTTCATCCATGGCAGATTTTCAAAAACAGAAATAGTTTTTGTATTATGAAATGGTCTTTCACACACATTGAAAAAAATGTCAAAATTACATAAAAAGGAAATCACATTACCTTTCCACATAGAGATTTCCTTTCACAGGAAGTCATGCTTTTGCTTGGCCAGTCTGCTCCCTCTGTGTCTCTTATTCTGTCTCCTCCATTTTGTAATGTAACAAGTATCTTTCACTTAATGATATCTCTATCATCAGTTAAGTGGCAATAATAGCCATTTTTTTCTTTTTGAAGTTCTGGGAATTGAACTCAGCCTCACTGATGCTAGGTAAGAGTTCTACTACTTGAGCTTTGACCCATCTCTTTTTGTTTTCATTAGTTTTCAGAAAGGTTTTGTAATTTTGACTTAGGGTAGGCATGGGTTATGATTTTCCCCCATTTTTACTTCCCTTACAGCTGGGATAACAGAAATGCACCTCTGTGCCTTGGCTTATTTGCAAAAATGGGCCTCATTATTCTCCCCTGATTTTTTCAGAAGTATGAATTAGCTGCACAAAGGAGTTTCATTTCACTATGTCCGTGTAATTACATAATGTGTTTGATTACACTCATCTCTCTGTCACTCTGGCATCCGCCTCTCCCATTCACAAACTCATCTCAACAAGCATCATTATTCCATCCCCACCACATGTACCTGAAGTATTTCAACCATACTCCCCTTCCTTTCCCCTCTCCATTCACCTTCCCCCTCCATGAGACCTTCTTCTGGAGGGACCTGCATCACCTTCCTGTCATTCATTAAAAACAAAGTGTATGTTTAATTATTCAAAGGAGATTCACCGCAGTACTTCATACGTGTGTACTCAGCACTTTATTTTTTCATGTGAAGGTAGTGTATAGAGGGATTGCAGTTACAGAAGTGAGGCAATGAGTACATTTCTTTTTGAACACTGTTACCTCCTCCCTCATTTTCTCCTGCTTTCTCCCACCTATTCCCCTTTACAACTCTATAAGTTGTGAAGTTCATTTCCAATATAATATCCAGTGAGTATCACTGGTGCATTAGTTTACCCTTTGTACCACCATTTCGGTGAATCCTCTGTCCTTCTGCAAATCAGATAAATTGGTAAACAAGACAAAGGGTATAGAAATCAAAAACAGTGACAACAGGGCATACACCAAAGGGGGAAAAAAAGAAAAAAGAAATAACTGCAAGCAGTAAATTATAAAAGCCTCTTGTTTCAATTTTTTGGAGTTCATTTTACACAGAACTTGAATCAGATGAGCTCCCTGATTTACCTTCCCTGTCTCCACCCTCCTACTCTTTCTTACTCAATAGCTCCCACTGAGTTTTATCTTGCTATAATCATTCACAGAGAGAGTCTATTTTGGCATTGTTCACACTCTAATATTCTTTTTTCTTCTCTCCTTCTAGTACCCTCAAATATTGTCACAATTACAACACTATATATGCATATATATAATTAACACAAGATTATTTATATCATATATACTACATAGTCTTGTATGTGTTAACTGTATGTTTATATTTTAGGTCTAACATCCACATAGAGATAAAACACGTGACCTTGATCCTTCTGAAGTGGGCTTACTTCATGAATGCAATGTTCTCCGATTCCCATCTATTTCTCTTCAAATAATAGTCATTCTTCTTTATGGCTGAATTATACCCCTCCATTGTGTACGTGGAACACATTTCATTGATCCATTCATGAGTTGTATGGCACCTTAGCTTAGCTGTTGTGACTAGTGAACATGAATGCTATTGCTGGACCTGTGGTCCTTCTACTTTCCAGTTTTTGAGGCACCTCCATACTGACTTCCATTCTGGTTGCTCTAATTTACATTTCTATCAATGGTTTATAAAGATTCTGTTGCTTCCATATCTCATCAGCATTTGCTGCTGTTTATGTTCTTAACGTTAGACATTCTGACTCAGGTCAGAATCTCCAAGGAGTTTGTTTTGCATTCCTTTTATGGCTAGGAATGTTGAACATTTCTTCATGCATTTGCTGTCTGTTTGTACTTCTTTGAACATTATCTGTTTAGCCTATTTGCCCATTCATTAATTGGATTGTTGGTTCTCTGGGTGTTTAGTTTGCTTGTGCTTCCTGTACATTCTGGTTTTTGCTGACAAATGTATTTTGCTAATTGTTTTTTTTTCTACCCAGGATGACCTTGAATACCACTTTCCCTTCTCCATTTCCCGAGCAGCTGGGATTACAGGCATGGACCATATAGCTAGCCCTGCAGTAACAATCTTTATCATAGTTTAAAGTGAACACAGAGTAATATTCCAGAGTACACATGCTGATACTTTCATCATTATTTCTTAGTCATTTCATCCTTATTACTGTGATGGTCATTTACATAAATTCTGACAAGCTTCATACAGAGCAAATCCAAAGAGATAATGGTCACATTTTAGAAAGTGATGCTGGAACAATTATGTATTCATATGCAAAAGATGAACCCCAATCACAGCCTCATTTCATGTATAAAATTAAAGTGAAACATTATAGGCATGAATCTATCAGTATATGATTTCTATAAAATAGGAGGCAATTTTTAAATTCTTATTGGTTTTGGGTTAGGCAAGAATATATTAGAATGGATAGGAAAATGGTGACCCATAGAATCATTGCTAAATTGGGCTTTGTCAAAGTTAAAAACTTCTCTGTCTCAAAAGACACCATCAAAAACCTACAACTAGGAAAACAAATTACAAACAAGTATCTGGTAGGGAACTTGTATTTGTAGTTTATAAAGAACTCTTAAAACTCAATAAAAGAAGATGGCCCCACTAAAATATCAAATGACCTGAGTAGTCATTGCAAACAAGTACATGAAAGTATGCTTCACATTACTGATTATTAGAGAAATGCAAGGAAAATCGCAACAAGATGCAATTCCACCTGTACTAGAATGGTTAAAATTAAAAAATCAATAGTAGTAAGAGTTGGCAGGGTTGGGAAGGCAAGATGATACAGCCCCTTTGCAAAAACATGTTGGCATTTCTCATGGATACAAATAGCACTCATAATCTCATGCCTTGGGATTTTCTCAGAGGACATGAAGAACATGTGCTCACATAGGACTTGACCTTGGATCTCCATAGCAGTTTTATCCCTAGTAGCACAAGGCTGGAAACATTCCAAATATGCACTGATACACAAATTGTGGTGTATTTATACAGTGGTATCTTAGGAGCAATAAAAAGGGTTGAACAGTGAATGAGACCTATCAGCACATGTGGACTTTGAAGGCATTGCAGGTGAAATAAGGCAAACACAAGAGACTTCTTATCATCATTTCACTTGTGAGAAATTCTACAGGAGATGAAATATGGCAGGAAGATGATGGTGTGGAAGAAGGTCTGCTTAGAGATTCACTGCGGAGAGGTGTTGGAGAGGGTGATGGTTATACCAGTGTTAACTAGATTGAGAAACGTGTAGGAGACGAGCAAAGCACACTTCTAGGTGTGTCTGTTGGGGGTGTTTCCAGAGATGACTGGTGTGTTGGACAGCAACTAAGGGAGATTCACCTTGAGTGTGGGTGGCACCATGCATCCAATAGGATGGGACAAGTGAAAGAAGTCAGCCATTGAAGGTATGTGTTCTCTCCTCCTGCTGCCAGTGGGGGAGCTGCTCTGCTCTGTCATGTTCCTGCTCTGCTCACTACAGGCCTGGAAGCAATGAAATCAGCTGATCCTTAACTGCAACCTCTGCAGCCATGGGCCAGATCAGTCATTCTTGCCTGAAGGTGTCTCCTCAGTTAACGTTACAGCAACAAAAGTCTGACTCAACATAGGGAGCTCTTTCGGTTGATGAGGATTTTCTGTATCATGCTTCTGACACCAGTTCTCTGATTACCCACATTTGTCAATATACATTTAAAAAGAGTGAGTTGTATGTAACATAAATTCCCCCTTAAGAAAAAAAACCTCCTCCTCCTCCTGTTCCTCATCTTCCATCTCCTCCTCGAAATCAAACCAAGGGATGTGTTACGGTTCCTGGTTCGGGTTTGGAATTCTCCAGTAGACACTTCTTAAGAGGCAGCATCTCTGTCATTGCACCCATAACAATCCACAGTTAGGTGACTGTCCTTCCAGAAGCATGCTGGGCCTGCCCTCTGCACGATTAGTGGTGGTAGGTGACTCAGTGAGGTCTACACTGCTGTGTCTCATTTCCAGCTCCTGGGAGCTGGAAGTGGTCTTGGGGATGTTCCCTCACATCCCAACATGGCCCTCTTCCTCCCTACCCTGTCCTCATTAAGGCATTAACTCTCAGTCCTTCTCACCATCAGTCACCAATCTCCACGTAAATTATTCAGATTTACAGGAAACAAATTCTGAGACTGTTAGCGCTCTCAAACTGGGACCTTATTTTCCCCTTTCAATTTCCCCTTTGCATAGCTTGATACACACCAGTGGCCCTAAATAAATAAGCCATAATTAATACACATCTGGCTCTTGTACTGTTTATTTTCCTCTTCTGGAAGTCAGATTAGAATAGGTACCCTGCAGCTTGAATATTTAAATACCAAACCAAAGGGACTTTTCCACCTCCTTTTTCTCATCTGATAGCAAACTAATTATTGTAAGTAGAGAAGTGGCTTTGTCCCAGGCCTCTTCAAGTTGGTCCCTTAACCATTAGATGACTCAAAAGAATATACTTGTCAAAGCAGTTCCTATGTGACCAAATCACAACTGTGTGCTTTAGGAAAGAGAAGTTCTTACAATATTATTTACCTCTAGAAAGGTCTTGTGGCTAGCAGAAGTGTGCTATCCAGACTCATGAAGAGTCTTGAAGATTCAGGCTCAGGAAAAATGCTTGTCAGTGTCCTTTTTGAAATTATTAAATATTTTTTCACTAAGCATATGAAAGAGGGGATATATATGAAAGGGGGCAATGTGGAAATAATATCTAGGGAAGCTCCGAGCAACAGCTCTCAAGTCTTCTTGTGAGGGGAAGGAAACTTCAATGCTTTCTTAGGATGGAAATACCCATTGGAGAACCTGGGTGCCCAGGGCCCAGCAATAGCATGCTAGCTGTTCCTTGCAGTAATTTTATAGTTGAGAAGATACTGCTGTTTCCACTTTACAGGGGAAACTGAGACTCATGGAGACTTAACCTACCTAAAGTTATGCCATGTGTAAGCAGGTTCTGCTGGGTCCACGTCTGGGTTCTCAGTCATTGGACTCTACCAGACTACGAGTTGGTCGGTCCTGCAGGCATCAGGACTGAGTGTCTGAGTGGTGCTTCAGCACCAGGGCTGGTGAAGAATTTTACTTCCAGCAGTCAGATAATTAACTTGTCTTCCCCGAAGGAGCTTTGTTCGTGGGACCGTCTTCAAATGGGGCATGAAAAGGCACTGGGAAAATTGCAAAAGGAAATAACGCTTCAAGATGAAAAATGGACGCACATTTATCAACTGTGGGTAACACAAGAGCAGACAGCATCTGTTTGGGGCCATCACGGGAATCAGTTATGAAGAGTTATACCGAGGGGAAAACGTTTGCATTCCTTGATTCTAATCTTCTACTGAGTAGATATGACTTCCCAGGCCTGGCTGCTCCCAGGCCCCAGATGGGCTCCATGTTTGTTTCCTTTCTTCTTATTTGCTTTTGGTTCCTGTTTTAATAATGGCGAAATACACCCAACTAGGGCATCCGAGAAAGCATTTGCAATGGGCGATGGCTAGCTTTTTAAAATTTTTGTTGTTATTGTAGAGTTGATATACAGAGAGATTACAGTTACATGGATCAGGTAATGGGTACAATTCTTTTGAACCATGTCTCCCCTTCCCTCAGCAAGCTTTTAAAATAATTTCTTTCAAATCGATTTCTGTTTGAGAAGGGGATCATCATGTAAAAGTTTGTTTATTACCCAAAGAAATCTTGTGACAAGTGGCTATGGAGCTGGGGTGGTGGTGGGGGAGGTGCTGGGCTCTGTGAGGTGCTGGGGTTATAGAACAGAGGTGACATTCTAGCTGGGAAAGGGAAACAAGTTCCTGAGATTTATGCTAACTGTGGCTTTCCTATTTGTTAGTTCTTGTTCTCCTTTTCCACACCCTGTAAACAGGCCTTCCCTTGTCAGGCATTCAGGATTGAGGATCAACCTCTGAGACTTCATCAGCAGGCACAAACATGGACAAATGGATTGCTGGGTGTGTTTAGGTGAAGAAGTGTCTTCCTGCTTTGTCTTCTAGAGGCTTATATACTGCTCGGCTAGGGCAAGTACTGATTGGCTTTAATAATAAAAAATGCAATTAAACTTGATTGCCATGGGTTAAATAAAAACTCAGTCACCAATTATCTATCATCTATGTATGATCTCTGTGTGTATGTATCTTTACATATGTATGTATGTATGTATAGATCGGTCTGTCTACAGCTGTAGCATTCTGGAGGGCTTGGGAGAATTCAATTTTCCTTTACACCGCTGGATTCTGCAAGGGCGTTGATTGTCTACTGTGTGGGCCACATTACATTCTTTCTTTTAGTCTTACCTAGACTCTGAGAGGCTAACTGGATGTTCCCACTTGATTGCAATGACTTCATCAACATTTTTGATGGCAGAGGGCTTATATGCAGAGAACTTCTGTACTAGCTCTTGATACTATGTGGAGCACAGACAGTGTTCGCCACATGCTGCTGTTTTTCAAAGGACAGTCACAATTTTCTAGTCCACACCCAGAAATACATATTGCACATCTATGTACATTTCTATGTGTGTGGAGTGAGTAAGATGAATGAATGCTTCTTCCCATCACCTCACCTCTCCTCTATTAAATAGAATCAGAGGAGTGGGCAAAGTAAAACAAAAGATCACCGAATCAGACAGACAGACAGACAGACACACAGACGGTGGCAGAAATAGTGGGAAGGAAGCAGAAGGGCCACATTGGCTGGGCTTCCCAGCGAGACTTCAGAGAGGCAAGAATTCCCATATGGACAGTTAGTGACATAACTGAGTATGGAGAGTTTCAAATCCATTTTGATACACATGCAAAATATCCCAGTTTATACCAAAGCTCACTGGATGGATGAAGTTCCTAATTTTGATTGCTTATCTGTTTGTTGTACCGTTATCATTATTATTTTTAGTTGACCAGGACACAGAGTGTCAGGAAGGATCATTTGATCATTTGAGCTTCTGGTTATATCCAGCCATTTATTTACTTATCTACCTATTTGTCCATCCATCCATCCATCCATCCATCCATCCATCCATCCAAATAACCTTTTAGCTTGTTTAGAAGTTTTTGTTTTTTTTTTTTGGCCTCTTTCGTGTGAAGCATTAAAATATCATGGATGCCCAGACATGTTGCTTTTCATAGACCGTCAGTTCTGTGATCTCAGATTGTACCTAGACTTCCACCCTCTCCTGTCTTAGAGGTAATTTATCTCTGAGAGGGTAAAGGGGTAATCTGGTGACATCCCTGCCAGTTCCAGCTCCCAGTCACAGATTGGCTTGTATACTTAGGGCTGTGGAGGGGATCCGATCTGACTGCACCCCACACCTACAAGGCTCCTGCACGGAGCCCTTTTCAGAATTGTCACTGTTGTCATCTAAGAAATCCTGATAATGATGGGAAAGCCAGACCGGATGACTGCCAAGGTCATTTCCAACTTAAAAAAATACTCTAACTCTAATACATGAGTACTTTCAGTTTACAGATGAGATGACTTCCTGAAATTAACCAAAAGAACAGAATAGTGGTGGGTTGTTTGGGAAACTAGCTCCATCCTTCGACTCCTCTTTTTTTGACATTGGGATATCTGCTGCACTTGACACTATGGTAGAGCCTGCGTTTACACTGACAGATCTCACGATGATTTGTGTTTCTGCTGACATTTCATTCATATAGTCAGGATGGCAGATGCTCACTTTTGAAGTTTTGAATTTCTCTCCTCACCATTGTACCAAACAAGGGCATTTCTCTGTCATACACATGTTCAACATTCTCCCCTGACTCAACTTGAGGCAGAATGATCCTAACAAAAGAGAAGAGAGGCCGCCATGCAGTGAACGGCAGGGCAGGACATGGTGGAGTGTGGAGTCACTCTTGAGGCTGACTTCAAGTTAGATCAAGTAGTCAGTCACTTTTGTCTAGAGAACACTCACTTAGTAGAATAACTTGGTGTTATTAATTTGTAGGGTGTGAATAGCTTGAGGTGCTACCTGGGCTACTGACTTCTCTGAACCTTAGTTTCTTTACTCACAATTATTACAGGAGGATCGAGTTGACCGAATCACTGACCAAATGGCCTGTGGAAAGCATATGACACCATACTGGTATCTGGTAAGTGTTCACTGATGATGATGATGATGATGATGGTGATGATGATGATGATAAGAAGGATGGAATACAATCAGTACTTACTCTTCCAGATATACTTAATCTAGGGCCCTCGGTTTGATTGGATGCGCCACTTAGCAGTATGATGCCATATGCATTGCTTAGTGCCTGCGGCCCTCAGTTCCCTTTTTTTGAACTGCAGAGGACAAGGTGAGAACAGAGGCTGTCTCATGGGGCTTGGTGAGGGTGAGGTGGGTTGATATAAAACGCTTTAGCTGAGTGGCGCAGGGAATGTGCTGAGCCAGGGTGACTGCAGCCATGGCTGTGATTGGCTAAATGCAATACATAGCAGACTTCCTCTTCTGCCCGTGTTGGGATACTGAGTCTTCACTTCTCGTGAGCCCTGGCCTTTGCAGTGAGAGGAGAACAACCCCTGGCTGGTGATGGAGCAGGACAAGTGTGCCGCATGGCATGCTGGGTTCAGGTCCAGGGACCACAAGCTCTCCTGGGAGGAGGGGATGTGATTTGGGGGTACCCCCAAGGCATGCTGAGCCTTCTGCTTGGGCTTATTCTTTGCATGCTTGCAGCAAGGTATTCAACAATGTGCAGTGGAAAAGCAAACACCCTCAGCCGTCTCTCCAACCGCTACTCGAAGTACATTCAAAGTATTTTATAAAGATTGCAAAGCAAGGTTTTTTGACACTTCCCCACACAGAGGAAGGATACACGTGACGGGAGATGGAAGGGCTAGTCACTACGATTTGATCATCATGCATTATATATACATATCAAATTATCACTCAGTAGATGTACAATTACCAAAAGAACTGGAAACCAAAACCAAAAGCGTGGAAAAAGGACAGCGGTTTGAGAAGAACCCCCACAGGTTGTTCACCACGGATAGAGAGCCATTTGAAAGACATAGGCTGACTTAAGTGAACCGTTTCCATTCTCCAATGAGAATATCATATGGTTTTCCACACCTGGCCCTACCTTCAGCCAATCCTTCATTATGGGCCTCCTCCTCAGCTTACAGTACAAGACACACTATATAAATGAAGAACCTTTGGGAGCACTGTTTCCTTTCCAGCCTTGTGGTTTACCTTAGGTCCTGGGAGGGTGACAGGCATGAGAACCATGCTTCTCTTCTGTTCAGGTCCACAAGGATAATGGGGGGAGCTGGTCCGCGGCAATTCCAGCAAGTGTGACATGAAGGAGAAGCTGGACAAATGAAACCACACCACAGTCGGTCCTAACCAAAGATGGCGGCCATTTCTAAGTATGGTGTTTAATGGTAACTTGAAGAGAGAACATTCTGGTGTTATTCCATTGGCTGTGTCTTAATGGGACATAGACGCTTTACAGTAGGCATGACTTTGGGTCAATTCTCAGTTTTGTGATTTGCTTTGTGTGTCTTTCTGGAAGTTCTTTATCCTTCCCAAGTCTTCACTTCTTCATCTGAGAAACAGGTCGAAAGATAGTTGGAATGGATGGGAAGGTTTGGGGGCTGAATCTAGAAGATTCCTGGGAAGTGGTGGCACAGTGTGCGGCTGATGGCAGGTGCTCGGTAAGCGACGGGCGTCCTCAGGGCAGGCAGTAAACCATCAACTACAGGAGAGAGCCCAAGAATTGATGCATGCGACACTGAGCGATAAGTTCCACCACAGCAATCTTTGCTGAACTCCACCGTTGCCCAGCGCTGTGTCCCGTGTCCAACTGCATGAAGGTCACTTCTGTCCAGAGTAGTGTGCAGAGTCCTGGGGAAGAGAGGCAAAGGTTATTCCCGCTCTCCTCTTTCCGTTTCCTCCTTGCTACCCATTTATCCAGCAGCACTGTTTTATTATTATTTTTTTCAGGTCCTTTCAAGGAAGAGAACCTCAATTTGACCCACAGACATATTTTCTTGTCCTGTTTTCTGAACTGGCTGTCAGTATATATATTTCTAATTGGACATATTTTATATAAAATTCTGTAGGCATTATTTCTCTTGAAAGTGGATCAGCTATAGTTATTGCTTTTTTTGGGGGGAGGAGAGGGTATATACTCTCCAGTTTCTGCTTGGCTCACTCTGCAGTGTGCATTGGCTAATGGGGCCCTGGTTCAGATACTCTGGGATTCCCTCTGGCACAGAATAATTGCACATGCCAAACAGAGTTGGTTGAAGTCATCAACCATTGCTCCTCAAAAGGGAGGAGCGACATATTACCACAAATGTTCAGAATTTCCAGCAAAAGTTGACAGTAAGAAGCAGACTGATCGATCTAACTTTGCTCTATAGGTAAAGCCCTCTCATACTGCCAAAGTCTGCACACCCAGGATCCTGCCTTGCCCTTTGACAACTGTATCCAGCATAAGTGCGGCAAGTTTGAATTTGTTGACATTCCCAGGGAGCCCACAAGGAGCATATCTGTGGAGCCAGCACCTGGCTAGACCCCTTGGAAGTGCTTAGCGAGCTTTATTGGAGAGATGAAAACGAAGTGGTTAGGCTAGATGTGTCACTTCAGGAATCACATTGCATAATTGGCCAAGTTGACTTGGAAACCTAAAGTTTTTGAATATTTATATACTTCCCCAGAAGGTGGGAGATATGGATGTATTTTTTTAAACTTTCTTTTTGAGAAGAAATTAGAAATTAGGAGGAGAATTTGCACTCCTGGATCAATAGATGGCAAAATTTCAGCAGCGTAACCTTAAAACCCAAGCAATTAACTTTGTTTGAAAAGGTCAGCTGTGGTTGTAATCTGCTCCTCTGACAAGTTGAGCTGTCCAATAGGACTTTGTTGGAATTAGAGTTATGCTGGTGAGGTCAATTGACACCTTGTTTACGCTGTCAGACTGCAAGGGAGGAGTTTCTGTCTCCGTCCCAATTTGGGAACAGGTAGGGCTTTCTTTCTTTCCAAACATAGCATAAAAATCTCACCATAACAATCTTAGAACCTAATGGTTTACCATCATCTTCTCTGAAAATACTGTAGAAGCCTCTATATTTAGGACTTTCTAACTTTCCATTACCTGTAAGACAAAGAGCATTAATGTTTTCATTTCAGGCAGAGGAAACTGAGGTGTGTAGAAATCTAGCCACTTGTTTGACATCACAAGTTAAGAGAAAGAGCCCTTTACAGCCTAGAACAGCCTAGGTTGTTTGATCCCTCTATCCATAAATTCTGAAATTCTGATCAGGGGGAAATGGGCTTTGGTTTCTAAAGGGGAAGCTGGCCTGGGTCATTGAGTTCTGATTGCGTTGGTGTCTCTCTGCCCAGTGTCATGCCATTGGCTGCTTGTTGGATGGGAAGTGGTATTTTTAATTCTGGAGACTGAAAGCCCTACAGGCAAGCTGTGTGTTGTGTGTGTGTGTGTGTGTGTGTGTGTGTGTGTGTGTGTGTGTGTACAGGCTGGAGAGGAAGGAGGTATGGATTAGAACAAAATAAAACAAAGTGAAAACACCAAACAAACCTATGGCTATGGCTAACACTTGTCTCGGCCTCTTCCGAACACCAGTCTTCTCATCTTAGTACTTATCCCCGGAATTTCCTACTCATCTATGGATGTTCTGGGCCCAAAAGACATTTGAAAGGAGCCACGGGAGCTGGGAGGGAAGAGATGGAGAGCTGTCCTCATGCTGGTCCACATCTTTCCAGGAAGAATCCCATAGACTGGGGTGTGGGGGGAAGGCTGATTAGCCATAGAAATGTGCCAGGCCACTGTTCTGAGGTGGGCAAACCCCAGGTCAAGGCACCAGCAGGTCCTGCAAGGTGAGGCCTTGTTGCCCTGGCTCATAGAAGGTGCCTTCTGGCCTGGCTGTGTCCTCATGTGGGTCAAGGGGTAAAGGAACGCTCACCATGATCTCATTTGTACACTCGCACCATCTAATCTTGCACAGAAACACTACGCATTCCCGGGGGGATTCTGACTGAGCTAGCACCTGCCCTATCTCCAGCCTGGGTGACATGCCTTCAACGAAAACAATATTATCGTGTGGCAGCTAGATCTAAAATACACGGCAACATGACAAATTACACAGGACGCTAGGCATCTCACACTGTGAGACCAAAGCAGGATACTCTTAGGAGAGCAACACAAACGCGCAATGCCTATGTACTTCTGATCATATAAAACAATATTCACCGAAATGAACCCCAGGAAATGATAACAAGTGTTTTTTTTTTTCCTTTGTTGTTGTTGTTTTGTCTTATTTGTTCGTTTATCTGCCTTTGGGGAGGTAAGGGGGGGGCACAGACATGGAGGGGCAAAGGGTGAACAAATGCAGCAGTGGTGCTTGCTGCTTGCTAGTCAACTTGTGATGGGAAGGAAATACTGAGAGAAAGCGAGGGAAGAAGTAGCATTGTCCAAAAAGAAATGTGCTCTTTTTGTCAGTCAGGGGGAGCTCTGGGCCTGGGCACTGTCCCTCAGCTCTTCAGCTCAAGGTGAACGCTCTACTACTTGAGCCACAGTGCCACTTCTGGTTTTCTGGTGGCTCATTGGAGATAAGAGTCTCATGGATTTTCCTGCCTGGGCTGGCTTTGAACCGTGATCCTCAGATTTCAGCCTCTTGAGTAGCTACGATTATAGGCATAAGCCACTGGTGCTCAGATAGAAAAGTACTCTTTAGCTGATTTATAGAACTGTGGCCCTTCTGTACATCCTTTATAATAACAATACCAAGTTAAAAAGTGTTATTATCAATGTTCTCTTCAAGTCTAGCTCCTGCCTCACTAGCTCCTTCAGAGTCAGGGCACGCCTCTCAACCTTGGGGTCCTGGATGCCCCACCGACCACCTCCCATCACCCCCTGTGTTCTTCCCAGACTCCCTGCTACTTCTCCATCTTACCAACCAGTATCTCGTGCAGCCTTTGATTGGTTGATCCTCCTGCCCTCTGGGATGTTGCTCTTTCTGGATAGAAACATGGATTTACTCCTTTATTTTATTTAGGCTTTTTCTCAAATGTCCACTCTGTCTAAAAGTTCCTCTATTTCCTATGCCACATGATCCTTCTGGTCTGTGACGTTCTGTTTTTCTCCTCATGGCATGACCATAGCACAACTTTGCCCACTTCCCGAGTTCTTTCACTACAGGAGCAATTCCATGGAGAGTTTACCTTGCCCCCTCCCCTTGTGTCTGGTCACACCTGGCTTGTAATAAGGACGTAGGGACAGGTGTGAGGTGAACCAGTAATGTATCATGTCACCTGGGTTGCTCCGATGGATCCTGAACAGGACATATTCTTCTGCCCATGCAGGTGAATGTCAGTCTTGTGGGCTCCACAGCTGTAGAACCCTTCCTGGACGTCAGCCCCCTGACTACAGAAAACGAGCTCCTTTGAGCCACACACAGGCCCCACAAGTTAGCCCCAAGTCTGAGGGGGACAAAGGGACCGAGGAGTGATAGCTGGATCGGGAGAGGATGCATTGGGGATGGGTTCCATCTCTAATTCTGACTGTCACAAGAATGAGAGTCCCCATGGGCTGCCACTTCCTGTCTTCAGGGTCCTTGCAGGGCCATGGCTACCCAACACTGTTCCAGCCATGAAGGCCCCACCTCCAGCCACAGGAATCTTACCCCCAGACTGAACTTGTCTTAAAAGACCAGAATTTCTAGATGCATCTGTCCAAGAAGACTTGCCATCTGTCCATCTTGGGAACTTCTCAAAGGATAGCTCTTGGGTCCCAGAGCATCAGGAGGGTTGAGATTCATTACAACACCTATTTTAATTTATTTTTCAGCCCTACAATGCATGATTCATGGTGGTGGTCCTATGGTCAGGGCACGGCATCAGCTGGGAAGAGGCGGGCATCTCACCTCGATGGGATCCCAGGGCCACAGGAGAGGAGGACTGCAGATGCATGGCCGGTGATTTTAGCATAAACTAAGATTGAGTAACACGAGTCAGAAAGCCATTCTCTCTTCCATCCTCTTTTAACATTTCTGATTATTGAAGGAGAAGTCTCCTTTGGTGCTTGAATACTTGGTAACCCCTCTCCTCTTTCTGTCAAGAAGACAGGCAGGCTCAGATGGTTCTGTAAGCAAGAGCTGGAGCCTAGCAACATGGTTCACTGTTTTCATTGCCTTTAATGGTTGCTTTCTAGCCATGACATGTGACCAGGTGTCCCACGGATGGAATATTTTAGTCAAGACACATGGATTTAAATAAGATACTGAGGAGACTTCAGAGGTCAACGAAGTCAATGGCAGATGGGCGGGATGTGAAGTGATGAGAAAGTCGTCAGGTGGAGCATACAGGAAGAGCACCGGGATGCCTGCTCCAGCTTAGCTGCAGCCAGCAGGCTGCAGGCCAGGCCTGACTCTTGGTTGGGTTCTTCTGTCATCTGGGTTGGCTCTGGCATGGGGTTTTGTTTCCAGCCCCCTGGCACCTTCCAGTGACTTTAAGTCAGGTCCACCAGCCACTTACCCGCTTCGTGTCCTTGGCCAACCACGGTGACCCAATTACTTGCGTCTAACCACCCCATCTGTCAGTGCTCAGGGACTCATTAAAACATAGTCCGGACAGCCGTTACCGTGGCCTACAACACTGCCCTTTCTAAGAGCCAGATCTGAAGTTAAAACATGCTTCTGGTAATGTCACCATGTGCAAATTCCCATTCTCCTCTTCCCGCTTCTATCGTTGGTTCCCCCTCTTCCCATCCCAATCCCAGTCTGTAACCTTGAGAGGAGAAAATTGGATATGATGAGACTCCATGACCAGTTCTACTCTGAATCCCCCTGAGGGGCTGGGGGATGAGCCGGGTGGTTCTTTGGAACCTTGGCAAGTGGTAAGTGGTGGTGGCTGCAGCAGCGTTGCAGGGAGGAGAGGGAACGTGGGCTGGGTGAGGTCTCAATGGCTGCTCCAGGCTTCTCATTGAACTGATGGCTATGGTAAGTCCCGGGGCTCCTAACAGCACAGATGGCCCTGGCCGTGGGCAGGTTTCAACAAATGAGATCTATGGCCATAGGAGTGGGTATGTCACTGCATTGAAAACTCACAGCAGTTTTATGAAAATCTGGCCTTCTCCTCATTTTTTTCTGATGAAAAATTAAGATGCATTGTATGCACATACCGATGTGTTGAATACAATAGCTTAAGATCGTAAAAAAGAAAGAAATTGAGACTCACAAAGGTTTCAGTTAGTGCAGAGTTTGTAAGCAGCAGAGCTGGACTCTGGAGTCCTCTGGCCTTAGGGTCCTTGTGGGGGAGGAAAACCAACGCTTAGCCAAGGCTCCCCCTACCCCCCCACTTCTATCTGAAGGGCGAGAGCTGTCAGCACACAGGCCAGGATGGAAGGGAACACCAGAGGGCATGAATGAGAGAAGTTAGTCAAAAGGATTATATCTCTGGAACCCAGAGAGATGGAAAGCCACCAAAAGGGACCTCTTCTAGATCCTGTGGTGGTGGATGGAGAAGCCACGACGGGACAGGAAATCCAATGCCGTGGCTAGTATAGGGGCAGAGGAACCAGTGCCTGCCCAGTGGGGTGAGCTGAGCCAATAATGAGCCTGGTCTTTCCTTCCAGCAGGTAAGACGGGTGGAAGGTGCAGCCCCAAGAGGTCAGTTCCAAGGCAAGAAGCAGGGCAGAGAAGGTAGACATCAGAGATGAGAGGTGAGAGTGAATTCCCAGCATGCACGCAGTGTACCGAATGGCCACGCATGTATAGGCTTGAAACAACAGTGGCTACGGATGTTCTGGTTCCTGGGCTCACTAGGCCAGACCTGGCACAGCTGAGTCCTTGGCTTCATTGTCTCCCACAGGCTGCCATGGAGGTGGTGGCTGGAGGCAGCCATCTTAGTACTCAGCCAGGGAAGGAGGGGCTCCAGGGGGTTCTGGACTCAGGTGATTACTCCCAGTACCACTTGAGTAGGGCCAGTGCTCTCGAAGGTGCACGTGCGCAAGGGTGTGGTAGGAGGAGGTGCTGTGGATGGAGAGATGGGGCCTCATGGTAGGGCGGGGTCCGTAAGTCATTGTGGGGTTCCATCCTCTGTCTGTGTCTGTGTGTAGCTCTTTCTGTCTACTTCTGACCTTAGAGGTGTGCTCTTCCTTGTTCTGAGCAAGGATGCAAAACAGCATGGTGCATCTTCCTCGGAGGTATGCAGAAGCCACGGAACACAGAGCCACACGCCCCAAGGCCCCTCTGAAAATGAGGGGCGGTGGGGGTCATGGGGCACTTGAAAGTGCAAAGCATTCTCATAGTTACAAACAACCCCCGCGATGCCAGATCAGTGGACGTTTCGCTCCTAGTCGTGATTCTTCTGCGAAGGTTCATACTCTTCACATGTCTCCTTTGCCATCGTCTTTCTGACATCTGAGACATCACACTATCCCAGTCTCCTTCCCCATGGTTCTCTAGCATCTGCTGCTTAGTCTTCTCTGCAAGCTCATCTCCTCCAGTCATACGCAGTTTGCGTTGAAGTTGGCTCAACTCTTGGCCCTTTGCTGTTTGTCTTGCAATGGTGTTTCTAGTTCCCTGAACTGAGCCACTGAACTGCACAGTCTTATGCCCAATGCTTCCCTCCCTCCCTCCCTTCCTTCCTTCCTTCCTTCATTCCTTCCTTCTTTCTCTTTCTTTTCTCTTTCTCCCTTCCTTCCTCCTTCCTTCCTTCCTTTCCTTCTTTCCTTCCTTCTGTCTTTCCTTCTTCTTTCCTTCCTTCCCTTCTTTCTTCCTTCCTGTCCTTTCCATCCTTCCCTTCCCTTCCTTCCTTCCTTCCTTCCTGCCTTCCCTCCTTCCCTCCTTCCCTCCTTCCCTCCTACCTTCCTGCCTTCCTGCCTTCCTTCCTCCCTCCCTCCTCCCTTCCTCCCTCCTCCTCTCCCTCCCTCCCTCCCTCCCTCACCTCCCTCCCTCTCTCTCTTTTCTTTCTTTCCCCTTTCTTTTTTATTTCTTTCTGGATTTGGACCATATCTTTTAAAATATTACCTATTTTTCTAATCTTTAAGTAGTTTTACAAAGGAGTTGTCATTTAACAAATCAGTTTATAAATACAATGTACCTTGATCAATGTCACCCTTTTCAATATTCTCACCCTCCCTTTTCTACCCCTTCTCTCACTCTTCTTAATTTTGTGGGATGTACCTTGGCTTCCCGATTGCATTGTCCCCTCTTCTCTCCATTTGTCCACCCCCTTTCGAGTACTGGCTTCCTTGTATTTTATTTTGCTTCCTTGATATCTCTTAGATCTTTCAAAAGTACTCCAGTCTCAGCTTGTCTCAAATTCATCTCTAATATTTTCCCTGAAAATGGCCCTTCTCAGTCTTCTAATTCCAAGGGTATGTTGTCATTTCCATTTTCATAGGTGAGGAAGGAACCTGGGAGAGATCTTTCATAATTCTTCTCTCCCTCACTCCTCCGCACCCCTGTGTTCATTGTGCGGGTACTGGGAATGGGTACTGTCCCTTCGTGTTTCCACTCAAGGCTAGTGCTTTACCTGTTCTAGTCTTTTAAATCTATGCATTTCTTCCCACTCACTCTTAACCTTTGTTTTCCTTGGTAAGTCTGAAATAATTTCAGACTAAAGTTGTAAAAGTTCTACCCTCTCTCTGCCCACCCCTTCCCTCCCCTTCCCTCCCCTGCCCTCTCCCTGCCCTCCTCCTACCTTCACCTTACCCTCTTCCTGCCCAATCCCTCTCCTCCCCTGCTCTCCCCCTGCCCTCTTCCTGCCCTCCCCTGCCCTTCCCTCCTCCTCTTCTGCCCTCTCCCTGACTTCTCCCTGCCCTCCTCCTGCTCCCTCCCTCCCCTCCTCTCTCCCCTGCCCTCCCTCACCTGTCTATAGTACAAAAGTAGAGCCATCAGGAAGCCAGGCACCTCACACCGATGTAACACTGACTCTCTGAGATACAGATCATATTCAAATTTTGCCCTTTATCTCGTGAGTTTTCCTTTTTTGTTCTGGGACTCAGTTCGGAATCCTGCCTTTCAGGATATCGTCCAGGTATTTCCACGTGAAGGGCTTTACTTTTCTAATTAATAAGCATCTTGTGGGAAGATACTTTGAGAATTTTTCAGATACCCTGTTCCTTATACTTTTTCCCACTAATTCTGACATCTACAGATGAAGGGTCTTTCCTCCAAGTAATGATCGTTACAAAGTAATAAGACTTTGGTCTTTGCCAAATGGCGATTTTTCTGTTTTCATCATTCCTTCTCCAATGATTGATTGAAATTCTAGTCAAGAAAAATCTGCCTGTGTTTACTTGCTTATCCCATTCTTCATATCAGCATGGATTCATAGACATTTATCCTAGGAGCTATAATCTATTACTTTCATTATATTTGTTTTGTTATTGAGGTTGTCCTGGATTTGGCTACCGGCAGCTCCTTCAAATGGCTGCTTCGTCCTTTTGATTCCTTTCCATCATTTATGCCTTTATTCTCTGTTAGCAAAGAATGCTCCAGGCTCCTCTTTTTTAGCGCTCACTGTGTTATCTGCTGTTGGTGGAATTATGTCCCCACAAAATGTCCAAGTTAAAGTCCTTGGCATCTGTGAATGTGGCTCTTTTTGGAAATAGGGTCTTTACAGATAAGGTTAGGTCATTCTGGGTTAGAATGGTCTCTAATTCTGACAATTGAGGGATATTTACACACACACACACACACACACTGAGGAGAATGGCATGTGAAGATACAGAAGTAGAAAAGGCATAGGAGGAGAACCATTCTTGATGGTGTCAGACCAGAGTGATGCATCCACAAGCCAAGGATTGCTAGCCATCCCCAGGGGCTGGCAGGCTTGGACCTACTCAATGGGTTTATCTACTGACAGGTTCCTAATATCCAGGCTTTGTTGGGAGGTGGTGGGAACTTCTTTGGGTGGGGCCTGATTAGAGGAAGCAGGACTTTGGAGGTGTGCTCCTGGGGTGTCCCGAGTCTCTTCATCACACTCTGCTTCCTGTCCACCAGGAGCTGAGCCACCGCATGCACTGGCCATGATCCCCTATACACAGGCCATACACACTGCAGCCATGTAACCGTGGAAGGAATGAATCCTGTGAAATCATGAACCAAAATAAACCTTTCCTGACAGCTGCGGTGTGTGGCTCACATGATAGCATGTTTGCCTACCAAGTATAAGGCCCTGAGTTTAATATCCAGTATAGAAACACACACACACACACACACACACACACACTCACACACACCCAAAAACTTTCCTCCTCCCTTAGTTGACTTTTTTTTTGTGGTCAGTCATGGGGCTTGAACTCTGGGCCTGGGCACTGTCTCTCAGCTCAAGCGGGTGCTGTGCCACTTGAGTCACATTGCCACTTCAGGTTTCCTGGTGGTTTATTGGAGATAAGAGTCTCACGGACTTTCCTGCCCCAGCTGGCTTTGAACCATGATCTCAGATCTCAGCCTTCTGAGTAGCTAAGATTACAGGCGTGAACCACCGATGCCCAGCCCTTAGTTGACTTTTACAAGTATTTTTGTCACCACAGTAGTGAGCACTGGTGACCCCGGACTGTCTTCCCAGGATACGGTATCCTTATTGGTTTAAATTCTCCAAGCCCATGCTTCTCTCTCCATTGGGTAAGGCAGGAAAGTTGGAAAGGCTCAAGTGTGAGAATGTCCTTTTCTTATGAGGCTACTATTTATCCTGGAGAGCAGAGAGCAGCCCTTTTAAACTTGTGTGCTCAGTTAGGGCTGTCTGTCTATCTGCCTATCTGTCTATTATCTCTCTGCTTAGCATCTATCTAGCTATCATCTGCTTACCTTTATCTATCTATCTATCTGTCTATCTGTCTATCTATCTATCTATCTATCTATCTATCTATCTATCTATCTATCTATCTATCTATCTATCTATCTATCTATCTATCTATCTATCTATCTATCTGCCTATCTTTCTATTATAGACCTATCTAGCTAGATAGAGCCTCTGTGCAGAGAACCCAATGTACTCTTCCATCCCTGAATAGACCTCATAGTTCTTAGGAATTCCTAGATAAAAGCCTGAGAAATGTTGATTAAAGGCTTCTTGATTCATAGAGAACAGCCTACCCCGAGCTCCAAGACTGGGGAGCGATGTGGAGGGGAGGGAGCAGGGGTTGGAACTGCATGGAACCAAGTTTCCCTTGGTAAAATGAGTTCAGGGAAAAACACCAGCTGGAAACACAGCAGAGTAAGTGGATTTGCATCAAGATCAGCCCTTCCTGGATGCATCCAGCTCTTCAGCTGTGGAGAGAGCATGCGTTTCCACTGTAGAAATGAAGAGCTAGTTCACGCTGCGAAATGAGTCCACTTGGACACGTCCAGAACACTGTGTGTGCAGGAAACAAGGGGAATTCTTTGTGCTAACATCTGCGCAGTGGCGAGTGACTCATCACTCAGCCGCTTGCGCACAGGGCCTCCTCCACACTTCCGGAAATCATTCATGAGGTTCTCTGAACAGTGCCTCAAAGGCCTGGTACTCTTACCTCCCGGGGCCAGAGTTCTCCTGAGCAGGCTCACCCTCCTCACTCCCCCACCCCAGCTGTCTACAGCGCATCTATTTCTTAGGCTCTGAGCAGAGCATTCACTCAGGCTTTCCAAGAGCCAACTGCAGTCTCACCTTCTTCTGAGTGAGGATGCACTTACAGTCACCTGGGCCTGCGTCAGGCCGAGTCCAGCCACTCAACTGCCCAGGTTAGCTCTGCACCCGGATGGGGAGAAATTATTTGAATGATTCTGAGAGTGGCTGTCAGGAGGATGAGCAGTGTCCTCATTCTCAGTGAGCTGTATGTCTGCTAAAGGAGACGGTTTAGAGGCTGTTACCTGTCAGACGTTTGGGTAATTGGGCAATGATGTTGGTTTGGTGTCAGTCTGATGCAAATTGATGATCATGTGACCACCGAGGTCTTGCTGCCCTTTGATGGGAGCCCCTGCTGCCACAGGAGGAGTCTTTCTGAAGGGTTCCTGTGAAGGAAGAAAGAAGTGTTTGGTGCCTCTCCTCCCCAGTGTGCTCCAGTTAAGACACTTCAGGTTGTACAGGAAAACAAGCTTGGGGCACATGGAGCACAAAAGGAAAATAATAAAAAAAGAAAGCGCATGGTGATGCCTTAGGAAATGGACCCTCTGAGTGCGGTCGTGCAGTCAGACATCCCAAGGACCACAGGCAGGCCGCGGGTGGTGTCAGGGGCCCTGTGTGACTGCTGCCCCTCATGCCTCCCTTCCCTGTCACCGCGCCCCTCACTCATTCTCTCTCCTCTCCCACCAGCCTTCACCTCTACTCCCACACCTGCCATGCCCCGTTCCTCAGTTTGCAGGTTTTCTCCACTTCCTGCCACCCTCAGTGCTGTGACTGGTTGTGTCTGGATTCCAGACCCCTGGCAGAGAGAGAGAGAGAGAGAGAGAGAGAGAGAGAGACAGAGACAGAGACAGAGACAGAGACAGAGACAGAGAGACAGAGACAGAGAGACAGACTGAGAGAGGACAGACAGAGACAGACAGAGAGAGTGAGAGCATCCTACCTGAGGAGATGTACTGCATTCAGGATACAGGAAAGTTCCTGGTCCCCCCAAGAGCCCCACCCAACATGGTTCATGCTTTCATTGCCCTCACACAGATGAGAAAAACCAGACTCACTTGCTTTGCTCCAACCCAACCTCGCCTACCTTTTCTTCCTGAGAGGAGACGAAGAAGTAATTTTATTTTACATGAAGATTGGTGATATTCAAGTCGGAGCTATTTTTAAGGAATGAAGCTATCTTTTCTTAACCAGGATGCATTGTTTAACAAAATTCTTTTGATTCTGTAATTCTGTCAAAAGGAAATACTCTTTCTCAAAATAAAGTGAGAGTATGTGAGAGTGAAATTTTAGTAGCAGAAAGAATGAGTCCCTAAAATAATCCAGGACACTTATGTAATAAACAGTTTCTTTGGTATCTCTGCATTCAAAGAGAAATCAAATGTAAGAAAGGAACAGGAAGGGGATAAAACTCCTTAAGGCAAGACAAAGCCAGATGTTTGAGTTGCCTAAGACTTTTCACAAAGATCAAGCAATACAGGAGCCTCACAGCAGACTGGACATCTAGGGAGAAAGTGACAGACCAACCTCAGATCCGACATTCCTACTAGCTTTCTCATTTTCTCGGTCTGTTGGCATTTTTCTCTGATACACAATATTGAGGTAGTCAAAACTGAAGTCAAACAGTTTTGTTTTAAAAGTTTAAAGCAACAGTTGAAGACCTCAGAGTGAGAACAATGATAAGTCCACTTCACGGCACTCACAGAGCTGTTTACAAAGCCAGAGAAGTATCCTGGCCCATTTGTGCCTGCCTTTCTACCTAAATGCCTGTGTTAAGATAACCAGAGATGCTTCACGTGATTGTTTTATTTCAAAGCTGGTTGCCTTAATTTCACTGGATCATGCTGACAGTGAGCACAAGCTTACACTTTGTGTTTTGTTTATGATTAGAAACGGCATTGTGGGGAGATCAGGATGAATTCTGATCTAGGTATGTGGCTCAGGAAAGCTCCCCTTGGGTAGATCTCAACTATGGCCTCCATTTTCTTTATTTCTTCCCTCCCTCCCCCATACTTGAGGATTCTTCCCTGTTCTGGGCTATATCATAGTATGATTTGGAAATGTTAATGATATGGTATTCTCGACATGGGAAGGCTTCGTGTGTCTTTTCATTTCTCTACAAAGAAATGCCTAAGCAGTATGCAGACAGTGCCTGCTCTGTCAGCAGCTGTCATCTAGAATATTCTCTAAGTCATGTGCTCATTGGTTGACTCATTGGGTTTTACAAGGAGAAGTTGCTGTGGTTTTCTGGAAAATCCTTTGTAATCTCTTCCAGGTTATTAGTTCAGTAACTGGGAAAAGTACTTTACCCTGGGCATTTAGGAACCAAGCAAACATCCATCAAAATGATGACTTATTTGCTGAGAACACCTGAGCCACTACCAACAAAGAGTGAGCAGGAGTTTTGCAGGTATACAGTCTGCAGTCAGAGCTCCTCCTCTGCTGCTCCCCAGGTCCTGCTACCACCTGACCCAGTCTCTGAGCCTGCCTAAGTCTTACCAGCTAAGCTTGATGCTGAAATGTGGCTGGGGTGCCCACTCTCTGTGAGAACACCAAGGTTCTTCCAGTTCTCCTAGGGACCGTCCTGGGACAAATGAGCTAGAATGGTGGTCATGCTGGAATTGGATCAGATCCAACTCTGTGGGGGACAACAGCTTCATGGGGAGAAAAGGCATAGTTTTATTTTTGCCAACAAAATTACATTGGGAAGTCTTTGTTAAAATGGTGACAGCACGAATTTGAATTATATTATTTGAGCTCTCAATACAGTCTGTTATACTTAGTTTATTCATTTGAATCCATTTGTTTACTTCCTAGTGTATTTATTTATAGGTTTATAGGTCCATTCTAGCTACCATTTGTGGTATAACCTGTGGTATAACTTGCGTTTCTCTCCATCATACTTACTTCACTTAAAACTATTTTTTTAAAGTCTTTCCATTTCCTTATGGATAGTGCAATATCATTCTTTCTGATGGAAGAGTAGAACTCCATTGTGTATATATACCACATTTTCTTGATCCCTTTGTTCACCGAGGGGCATCTGGATTGATTCCATATCTTGGCTAAGGTAAGCAGTGCTGCAATGAACATGATTGTGCTGGTAGCTTTAGTGTGGTTTTGTGTTCTACTGGATAAGTGCCCCGGAGTGGAATTTCTGGGTTATAGGTTCAGTCTTGAGGAACTGCCATACTGCTTTCCAGAGTGGTTGAACAAGCTTACATTCCCATCAACACTAATAGAGTTCCCTTTTGGATGCATCATTGGCAACATTTGTTATTGTTACTTTTCTTGAGACTGGCCATTCTAACAGGGTGAGGTGAAATCTCTGTATTGTTTTGACTTTCATTTCCTTTCTGGCCAAAGATGTTCAACATTTCTTTATGTATTTAAGGGCTATTTTTACTTTTTCTTCTGAGAAGTCTCTCTTAAAGTCATTAGCCCATTTATTAATTGGGTTGTTATTTCTTTGAAGATTTATTTTTTACAGGTTTAATTTTAATTGGATATCCACATGCAGAAAACTGATAAAACCTCATATATCACTTTGCACCAGCATCAATTCAAAATGGATCAAAGACCTTAATGTAAGACCAGAAACCATGGAACTATTACAGGAAGGTGTAGGGGAAGCACTAGGGCTCCTAGGCACAGATTGAATATTTTTTTAGTAAAGATCCAGAGACAAAAGACACCAAAGACTGGATAAATGGGACTGCATAAGTATATAGATAACAAGCTAAGTAGCTCACAGCGTGAGAGACTTTTTTTTTTTTTTTTTTACCAGTTATACATCAGAAAAGGGCCTCATATTCAAACTATACTTAGAGCTCAAAAAATTAAGCTTCAATTTTTTTCATTTTAAAGTAGTTAGGAACTACTATCTTATTTAAAAATAACCAGTGTTAACTGAAAAAAAGACAGGAAAGATAACATTAGGATAACAAATTGTAGTTTGCTTTCATGTCACTTGCATGCTCTGCTCTTAAGTACATTTTTATTAGCAAAGTTATTGTTTAGGGTTCATTTTTCATAAATTACAACTACCCTAAGGAGTTTGTCTCTAATGAATACATACTGACAGCATATTTTGCTTAGCAGCCTGTCTCAATTTTCCACACAATGCAAACTGCTTAAAATAGCTTTTCTTTGCAGGACCATTAGTGCTTTGAAGTCAATTAAAAACACACAGGTTATAAGTAGAGAAGAAGGAGCAATCTGCTAACCTGACAAGGATCTTGGGAAATTTCTTGCATGAACACTGCATATTGCAGTTGTGAGTGTATTATAAGTGGACCAAAAAAATCTGGGAAAATGTTTAGAAGTGTGAGCACTTTGTGTATTTATTGAATGGTATAAGAAAGCTTGTTTCCATCAGCATCCAATAACACTTCCACTTTATATAAATTGGTAAGCTTCTTTTTGGTGGATTTGAGGTGACATAGATATAAAATGATCTCAGATCAGCAGATACATATTCAAGTGGCATGACCTGGTTTACCTTGTTTTCTCCTCCCTTCTTTCCTTCCTCCCACCCTCTCTATTCCCTCCTTCTCTCCCTCCATTCCTCTCTTCTGCCCTTTCTTTTTCACTTCCTTTCTTTTTCTGGTGGTACTAGGTTTTGAACTCTGATCCTTGTTCTTGCTAGATCAACACTCTACCATGTGAGCCACACACTGGGTTCCCTTTTCTCTTTTTTCTTAGGTGGGAGGAAACCTTTACATGTAGGTGCTGGGAGTTTAGAGTCTGTTTTATTTTCTATATGTGCCTCCCCCAGAAATACCTATTTTACCTTTACTATTTAATACTATTTAAGTAGCTATCTACATCATCTTGATTCTGGATTGATCTAGGCAAGAAGGGAAAACCATTTCTGAAATGGTCTTCCTTACTCTTTGATGATTTTAGTTTAACTTCAGACTTCAAGAGGAATATTCTCTGTGCTATCCAGTCGGGCTTAGGTAGGAAAATTCAGGAAAGTTGTGCTGGAGACATTATTGTCACCAGTAGTCCCCAAACCTTTGAGGCTTAGACCAGCAGAAGTGTTTCTTTCTCTCACTCAACTCTGTCTACCTGGAGCACATTGCATGGGACTCAGCTGCACAGTCACTTGGGGGTCTTTGGCTGATGACTCATTTCCTGTCACTTCACCATCTGGACTATGGAACATCCGCTGTTGCCATGAAGGGGAAGAAAAACACTGGAGAACTCAGCCTGAGTTGGAACCTTTCAGGGATGACACATGTCACGTCCCATGGGGCTGGTTGTGACTGGGCTGGAATGTGTAGGGGAGGAAATGGACAGAAAAATCACACCTGAGCGAGTCTGTCTGTCTTTGGATTCAAGTCTGAGTTAGGATTATAAATTGTGGCCCAGAGGAGCTTCATTACAGTCTGTCATGTTGTTTTTGGGAGTGCAGGGGGGATCCTTCTTAGGGATTCAAGGTTGGTTATAAGGAATACAGCATATACCTTTGAGCTTGGAATTTCCAGTGCCCAACACATCCTTGATACTGAAAGTACAAGGAGAAAAGTCTCCTCTAGTGGACTTTCTTGGGGAGCCACATTCTCCTGGGTGGACTCACATAGAAGAGTTGCTGCATCCCAGACAGGAGGTCAGCAGAGGACCAGCTCCTGGGCCACTTTAGCTGGGTTCTATCCCTTTCTGCATCCAAATGAGTGGGCTTTATTGTGAGGCCCAACTGGTGATAAGATAGCTCCAGGGGCACTGGCTTCTTACCTTGAGAGACTCAAGCCCAGTGGGGAAAAGCCAGTGTCTTCCAGTAATTTTCATTCCCATTGCTCTGATGTAGGCCTGGTGCTCACTGCTCACTACCCAGGCTGACTGGGCCAATGCGATGTGCTCATTGGCTCAGGCTAGGGTTGCATACTCCACCCTTGGCTCACTGAATGTGAGGACAGGGACTTGGAGCTCCCTGTCCTCAGATGTAAAACTGCATATCAGTGAGGGACACAAGCTAGTCATGCATTTCCTAGAGCTTCTTACCTGAAGAACAAACCCCAAGACCTCTTTCATTCAATGGAAGCACCTGGCATCTCTTTAGCACATGTATTACTGTCTTTTATGAGCCAGGCATGGTGCCAGTGTGCAAGAAGATAGAGGTGAGTTATACTCAGCTCTGCCTACACACAGTTTATAATCTAGTCGGGTTGTCATGGCAACTGTCTAGTGCACACTCAACGGTGTCTATTTGACTCATTTTTTGAGTGTTTTTTCAAGGCTAGGGATTACACTAGAGAGGAAGTGCTCCTCTCTGTCTCTACTTGTCTTCCCCTGGGAAGGCATACCAGACAAATCTGTGAATTGCTGGGGCAAAGAAATCTGAGACCATGAAGCCCTCTGTTCCTATGTCTTATTTTCTCCTGAAAAAAAAAAAGAAAGCCTGACATTTAGTTTATAATGATTAAACACCAAACTGCCCGAGTAATTAGCTAGTTATTTACCTAGATCTATGCTGAGTCCAAGTAAATACATTTTTAAAAATTTGGGGTGAATATAGTATATTCTGCTAGCTAAATATGCACTAAATATGTGTCTTTTAATTGAACATTAGAATGTACACTATGATATTGCCTTCAGTTTCTGTTTAGTCTAAGTAAAGATTAATTAATCTCAGGAATAATGTGAAATTCTGACTCTCTTTTATAGGCTCTTGCAGAGAACTCTGGGCTAGATTGTATCTGGATTTTCTCTACTCCTTGAACATACAGGAAAGTTAAATTTCCCAGCCTGCACTGCAGTTTTCCAGGATCATGTGACTGCTTCCCTGAGTCACTCTGTGGAGACTTGTCCACCATCTGGCATTGTATTAATGTGATTATGCATTTGTTGTTCTGTCTCACTAGCATAGTAGGTCCACAGTATGCAGGTGTCTTTCTTGTATATTGATTTACATTCTTTGTATACATGTGCAATATGGTGGTATGGCAGGGACATAAATCAGTTTTACTTTTTAGTTTTTCAAGGCCCTGCACATTGATTTCTGTAGTGATTGAGTTAGTTTACATTCCTATCAATAATGTATGAGAGTTCATGTCTCCTCCACTCTCACCAGCATCTCTTGCTGTTTATTTCTTTTCTTCTTTTTCTTTTTCTTTCTTTCTTTTTTTTTGTCAGACATGGGACTTGAACTCTGGGCCTGGGGGCTCTCCCTCAGCTCTTCAGCTCAAAACTAGTGCTCTACCACTTGAACCACAGCACCACTTCTGGTTTTCTGAGTGGTTTATTAGAGATAAGAGTCTCACAGATTTTCCTGCCCAGGCTGGCTTTGAACCCGATCTTCAGACCTCAGCCTCCTGAGTAGCTACAACTACAGTCATGAGCCACCAGAGCCCAACTACTGTCTGTTTTCTTGATGGCTGCCATTTTGACTTGGGTGACATGGATTCTCAGTGTAGTTATGATTTGCATTTCCTTCATGACTTAAGGAGGCTGAACATTTATCTCTTCATTAATTGATTAGCCATTTGCTACCTCATTCTTTTAAATACTAGATAAAATTCCAGGTTTTCTCCAATTTACTCATTTCTCAAATGATGTACATACAAATAACAGTTCTTTTAAAAGAAAGAAAAATGGTGCTACAATGAAAGTCTTAAAAATATACATTTGCATTCATTTTTTAAAAGCAATTGAACTAATATTTGTTTATAAGGGAAAGATCCCTCTTTCCTTGATTAGAAGAGGCCTGAGAACAGGCTTGGTAGTTTTTCATTATAACAAGCTGATGCTTTTCAATTTTGTTTTCTTTTTGTCTAACTAATCTTCTAGCATGTAGAGTTGAATCTTTCAGTAAAGTGGGCTTTCTATGGCTGAATTACCTGTGAATCGCTGGCCATGGTCCTAATCCATTGCCCTAAGCGTATGATCACATTAGCTCTGCAGAGAGTTGGCTGTGGAGAGAGAAGAGGAAGAGGTCAACCAACTTCAGTTCTATGAGTGCATACAGGTTGTACAAGGAGTTTATTTCTATACGTGCAAAATCATCTACTGATGATTATTATCAAACCCACTCTGCTATCAATCTCCCATATTCCTTCCCTCTCCTTAAAATAATTCCAACAGGCTTCATTGTACTATTCTCACACATGCGTATGAGTGTCTACTCCAGGAAATGGCAACTGGTGTTCTTTATCTGTACACTTTGGTGCTATTTGTCACAAATCTACAGATACACACTATCTGTTGTGTGACAGAAGTTCCAATCTATATGCAAGGGAAAAAAACCCCAAACCTTGAACAATTGTAGGTAATGACACTGGTCTATTTGATCTTTTTAAGATTTTATTTTGTCTTTTTAAATGTAAGTGGTAGAAGCTTGGCTAAGAAAAAAATAAAATATTGAGCAGGTGCTTGTCAGTAGTTCCTGCAGGCGCCACCCACACACCCTGATATTTCAGGGCTGGAGCTCATTCCCACTCTACAGGCTCTTGAAGGCATGACTCAGCTGTCATGGGTGCCAAGACTTCACTAAGCGTAATCTATCTCTGTGGCCCACCATCAAGATGTACTAAGGCTGAACTGGAATAGGGAAACAGAAGAGGAGACTTAAAGGACACACTAGACCGAGAAATGTAGGAATTGTAAGAACACCATTTATGGAGTCCCAGTTATTTACCCAGTCCCTGGAGAACTTGCTCTATTTGCCATACGTCTGATCTTTCCCCTTACCCATCAGGCTCTTAAATTCCAATTTGTAGGTGGCAAAATAAACAAATAAGAGTATATTTTTTATCATAGACTGTAATGACCAGTAATTGGACATAGCTAGGCATTCCTGATCACAGGAATAGGAGCAAAGGTCACAGAAATCATAGGCAATTGTATTTCTTTGTGTCAGTCCAGAGAGGTAGAAAATGCTAGAAAGTAAGTGGCCTAAGTACAAGTGGATGGAAAAACAGGGAGTGATTCTAATCAGAAGCAAAATCTAGAACAGGCAAAAGATGGGATAGAGGTCATCCTTGTAAGCTGACTAAAAGCTCTAGCCTCTTGCCTGAAACAACAACAAAAACCATTTCTTTTAAGAAACAAAGGTTTCTAAGACACCGGGTCCTACAGAGGTGGACAAGAGAAACAAGGGAGCCATGCATATGCCTCAGCTTACTGAGCATCTCCAGACTAGCACAAGGAGAGGGGGACCTGGTAGAGTGCAGAAGATTCTTGGATCTAAGAGTGGGTCAGAGAATCAAGATGGGCGTAAATTGTAGGAAAGGGGTTGGGAGAGGGTGTTAGCTTTCTGTTGTGATCACAAAACGCCAGATACGGTAAGTTTGTAAAGATAGAAGGTTTGTTTTGTCTCATGGTTTTGGAGGTTTCAGCCCAGGGGCTCTGGTTTTGTAGTGATTAAGCACATCATGGTGGGTAGGAGTTTGTGTCAGAGCAGCACTGCTTGGGTCATGGCCCGGCATCAATAGAAAGCATGGGCAGGGCCAAAGGTTCTGAAATCCTCTCTAAGGGCTCATGCCTAGAGGCAGCACATCTTAAAGGCTCCAACCGCTGCTGGTAGTGCCCTGGGGGGGCTGAGAGGCCTCTTGATCTCCAGTTTGATCATTTCCAAGGGTATCTATCTCTCCATTGAGATCTGTTTCATGTCTTGCCTTGACTTCTTCACTCTATCAGTTTTTTTTGTTGTGTACTCTTTGTTTTCTTTTAGCTATTTTTAGCTTCGATTCTCCTTGAGCTCAATTAGCTTTTTATTTGTATTCTTGTGGAACTCATTTAGCTTTTTATCTGTGTTCTCATTGAATTCCTTTATGTTTTTGTTTGTATATACTTTGTTTTCATGTGTTTGCTTGTAGATGTACTCATTAATTTCATTGAAGATGCTTATCAACAAATCCTTTGAGCTCAGTGTATGGAATTTCTCCACATTATTGTCACTCTGATCCTTTGTTTTATAGTTGTTCATTTTTGGAGGTGTTGTGTTTCCCTGCTTTTTACCCATTGGAGGACCCTTTGTAGTTTAGGATTTTAACTGTCTGAAGCCTTCCCATTGGATTCCTCTCTGTAGTCTCAGTGGAGTTGGTATTAATAGGGCTGATGAGCTGTTTTGTTTTTTTTGGCTGTTGGTATGGGGGTGTACTTAGCTCTAATAACCTTTCCAATTCAAAACCCAACAAAATACATACAGTCAGATACCATTGTAGGTTCCATGTAGTACATGCTGAGTTTTTGTACTGAGCACATCAGCACTATGCTATTAAGAATAAGGATGTGGAGAAAGGAATATAAAGAAGATGGTGGTAAAGTAAAGAAGAGGCTGGTCTCAAGTTGAGAGTCTCTGGGTATCAGCCTCTTGAGTAGCTACGAGTCTAGGCATGAACCACAGGCATCTGGCTGGCTTATGCTTTCTTTTGTTAATATGAAACCATCTAGAAAAATAACAGCAAACTTAGCCTCTTCAGTGCTGTGCCGGCCACCCATGCTAAGTGCTCTACATAGATGAACTTACACCATTTGCTCAACTCTGTGTCAGCTAGTGTTTTTGTCCAGCATATTTTAAAAAAAGGAGATGTTGTCTCTCTGACTCTGGAGCTGTGTTTCTATCATCAAAATTCCTAACAAGAATTGTTCACTTCATCTTCTTGTTCTCAGAGCCTAGCACATAATAGGAGCTTAATGAATGCTTACTGAACTCAGTCAAGTAATGTGTGACTGTTAGTGTGGGCACACCTGTTTTTGTTAGTGTCTGGATACCTAGTTGGACAGAACACACAACAGTAGGTATGAGAAGACAGGAGAAAGAGGGAAGTTAAATATGGATGAATGCTTACAATGGAAGGGCCCAGAGAGAATGAGAGATCTGCAGGCATGAGTTTTTAATTTTTCTACTGTCTGCTTGGCTCTCTCCTTCCTCTAAATAGAGTCTCAATAGTTGAGAATAATTCATGCTTTATTAAAAACCCACACTATGTGTGCTGGTCCTGGAAGAAATTCTCTCATTACATTCCCGATTTCTTTTTAATCTTCTTCTGGAAAGATGAGCGAATTTCCTTACTTAAGCCAAAAGTTGGACCCTGCTTTAATGATAAGAAAATTTCCAGGATATAAAGGATCTTTAGCCTGGAAATAACAGCCACACTTACTTGTTCTGTTCTTTGTAATTGAAACATATCAATTAGATACTGTTAAAGAGCCCAATACAAACGGTAAAGATTCTCAAGGAAACGAGCTTTTGCCTGGGGAAAAAATAAACCTCTCCCACTTTAATATTACTGCTTCTTTCTGTAATGACACAGGTTTAGCTTCAAGACGCCATTGACTGCATTATTCAAAGGTGGTTTACAAAAGAGTTTTGATCTCTGGCTTACAGCTTTCGAAGCCAAGGGAATCCTAACTAGCATGAAACTAACTTGGAGATGGTGTGGATTCTGAATCAGCCTGAGGGCAGGACTGCTAATTCCTGTCACAGGAGGCCTCAGTTAGCAGGCCTCCCTGTGGGTGTCACTGAACAGATGCCTCCACTATCTGCACTGCAATGCGAGCCTCCATTAAATGCAGAGTCATTGTTAATGACATCAGTGAGTTGGAGAGAGGAAGCTACCCCGCAGACACACAGAGCAACTAGCCAGCCCAAAGCCAAGAGGACAGGGCAACCAGCAGAAATATTTAAGGGGAGGGATGGGACCTGAACAAGCTCTACCTTTGTTTCCCTCAGTGCCATTCATCAGCCTCAGACATGATGATTTTAGACCACTGAGTACAGAAGACATCAAGTATGCAGGTGTTCTAATGCAATTAAGCCTCATTTATTTTTGTACTTTACTTCCATTCAGTTGAGTTGAAGTTCTCTAAGCCCCATAGACACAGGATTATTTTAGGTATTTAAAATTTCTATACACGTCTCCTGGGAGAAGATCACGAAGCCCTGGATGTATAGAACTGTTTAAAATCTGCTTATTTACTTCAGTGGGGGAATTTTCCCCATGATTAAATGATTCATTTTGTGCAGGGCTTATGTCTGAACTTAACTAAGATTTCTGTATTTCAGTTATTAAAGCAGAAAATTCTAGTGTGCAAGCAGCTACAACCCAGTCAGGCAGTTGCTTGGCTCTTAGAATATCTTATAGCCATCAGTAACTGCTTTAATGAGAAGCTAGAAAGCGACAGCCAAAGAACTCAGGTTATTCTCCCTTTGCAGGGGACAAGACTACTGCCTTTGCACCACGGACTTGTGGGCTTTTCCAGAATACATCACTAGGCTAGCGACATGCTTCTCCATCTCCATTTCTAACGGAACAGCTATTAGGGGGAAAGCCTTGCTCTCAGCAGCTAGAGAATAATGCTCTGTTGAGACACTGTCTTTGAGAACATCTTTAGAATTCCTACAGCTTTACAGTAAGCATGAATGCTGCTATTTGGGGTGTATGGTTTGAGATTGGGTAGGGATGGGCTTTGAATAATAGGCCTTGCTCTTTGGAATCATGTGAGGAACCTTTGATGATTATAAAAAAAAGAGGAATCGTATCTTTTCCCAGATATGGCACTCATTCAGGATTGAGAATCACTGATTAATCTAATGGGTCAGAATACCAGAGGGGAAGTTAGTCGTATTATGATTTAAATGATGTAGAGAAGGCTCATATCCTGTGTCTCTTTGCTCTGTTTACACAGCAAAATGGGAAGTGATAAGGAACTTAATTCAGCCCTAAATTAAGCCCTAAACCAGGTACTTCTTTGGGGGTGAACACACACACACACACACACACACACACACACACACACACACACCATTTCACTCAACATAGAGCTCACAGAGCATCTGTGGGAATGTGGCAGAGGATTTTCTTTTGTTGGTGTTGTGTGCTCCCATTGGTGTTTGTTTGCATATGCACTTTAGGGGGCTTTTATTCAGGCACAATCTAGAATTAATGAAGATTTGCTCATTAATCAAATCCCTTTGGATTTCATAACCATGTGTGAGTCTTCCCAGATTTGTATTTCAAAGCAGCAAGCCCAGTCTGCTGCCACGCTTACATGCCAGCTCCTGCAATCAAGGATGACTTAAGTCCAGAGATGAGTCTCTAATGTGGTATTCCATGGTGTGACAAAGCTAAAACAAAATAAAAAGAATTCATGTACAGATTGACTGGGTTCAAATTCCAGCTCTTTTATTTACTAGGAGTGGGCCTTGGGCCAAGTTGCTTTGTAGCTTTGAGCCTCATGTTTTTCTGGGTACAACTTATGCAAAGTACCACCCAATTTCAGGACTGTGAGAAGCAGGTGCAATTAAGATTCCAGTGGCCTCCTCGACTCCCTTTTCTCTACCCCGTGGTGTTCTTTTCCCTGCAGAAATTGTGTCAGTAATGCAGTCATGGGGCATTCTCCGAAACACTGATAGACAGGCCAGCCTGAGCTCAGACATCATCCTGGGTTGCTTTTCCTTCTTGGAGGAGCAGAAGCCGCCTCTCACAGCACTACTTCCTGTGGGGTACTTCCTCGAGGAAAATGAGGAACACATGTATTCTTTTGGCCAGGGCCTTCTGTGTTTAGCTTTTCTTTTCTTTTTTGCCAGTCCTGGGGCTTGAACTCGGGCCTGGGCACTGTCCCTGAGCCTCTCTGTGCTCAAGGCTAGCACTCTACCACTTGAGCCACAGTACCACTTCCAGCTTTTGCTGTGTAGGTGGTACTGAGGAATCGAACCCAGGGCTTCATGCATGCTAGGTAGGCACTCTACTACTGAGCCACCTTCCTAGCCCTGCCTTCTGTGTATAGAAATACAAAGTTCTTCTGCACCAGGCCTCAAGTGATGACAATGAGGAAGGAACCAGGAATCTCCTTGGCTAACAGTTGCTCTTTCTAAGACCAGCAGTAAGTCAGTTGATTACTTGTCTGTGGGTTTTCTCAGCCGTGGCACTGCGCACATGGAGGGCTGGTTGTGTCTCTCCTGCAGGGAGGGGGGGTGCTCTGGGCATTGTTGGATGTTGCTCAACTCCTACCATCGATGGGTCAGATGCCAGTGGAGTCTTTTCTAGTTCTGACAACCAAACATTGCTCCAGAGATTCCCATCATCCCCTGGGTTGCAAGATCATGGCCACTTGGCAATCTCTGACTCAGAGGCTGTGCTGTAGATTATGGAGAAAGCCCTCAGCATTCACCCCTCAGCCCATTTCTGCTACTGAGGAATCAAATGTCAGACCGTCGTGATCTTAAGGAGTGTGTGCTGTAGTCATTACCAGCCTTTCAGAGAGAGAAAAGCAGTCCTGTCAGATCTTTCTGCTTCCTGCCTTTTTCTATTGCATTGAGCTTAAATTATTCAAAATTCAATATGGCTGGGAGAGAGGTGTGTGTGTTTGTGTATGTGTGTGTGTGTGTGTGTGTGTGTGTGTGTGTAAGAGAGAGAAAAATCCCTAACTTTAAACCAGAACAAACTCAAATTTGAACCTTCTGAGTCCGCTCAAAATGATAGCATAGAGTTACATATTCAGGTTGCCTGCAAAGAAAGAAAAGATCAACACCATCCACACATACTTCTGTGTGTATCAAAGTGAATCAATTGCCTGGTGGCTCACAATTGAATATAATGTCTTGATTCTTAATTTCCCATGTATATTAGTGATAGTGGGCTGCTCTGTCCTCTACATCCTGGAAACACAGCCTTTCCTTAACTTCCTCTCAGAATTTATGACAGCAAATGTTAACTCATGTCCTAGATGCCACCCCCCATCTCAGTCGTAATGGAATTGATCTCCTGATCCTTGCCTGAGCGCTGAATACAGATGCTCTAAGCTGCCTTGAACCTTTAAGAATAATAGCAAATTATACCTAGTCTGTAAATAGGAGATGAGGGGTTTCCCCTCCCTCCAGTTGCTTTCCACAGACTTTAATATACGAGTGAGTGATTTATAACACTAGTGACAAAGCCGGAGCACAGCTTGAAATTTTTTTATAACGGCTGTAATACCACATCTATCATAATGAAAAATGTCTACGAAATCATTTTCTGCCAAAGAACATCTTCCCAGATTCTATTAAGAACTTGCTATCTGCGTGAACACCACATCTTGCTGAAATACATTGCTTTAAAATGGTCCTCATGGGTGGGGCCTGACGTAGCCTTTGCAGTGACTAAAATCCCAATCAACAAAGGTGTTGGTGAACTCTCCAGGGAAGGAAATTAGGAGAGTAGAAGAGAATGTGGAAAAATGTATTTTTTGTTGTTAAATAAACACAAAACACCAACTAAACCAAAACACCTCCACCCCCCACCTAATTCCAGGGTATTTCTAAGTGTGGCAGTCAAGTGGGTTCAAATTCTATTGTGTTTTCAGTTCTCCTCATGATTACCTAGGAACCATTAACTTCCTGTTGTTCCCAATTTTTAAATGAATATAATTATCCTGCCTGCCTATTATTTTTGTCACTCGTTCTGCAGTTATCTATGGCTCAAGAAAAGGCAATGAACTTCACCGAGGTTTGCATCCTGGTTGAACAGAACCATATGTGCTAGTCAGATTAGCTTTAGTTTTCTCAAGAACTAAGAGAGTTAGTGAATGCTGGTCAAAAGTTCCATCTCTTTGTAGGAGCCTCTCAAAAAAGTCAAGTTTCTTTGCCTGCCTCTGACATATCATCAAAGAAGTATGGAGGGAAGAAGATACTAGGGAGGTGCAGGCTCTAGAAAGGGCAGCCAAAAGGTTCTTGGCTTCATCATCATTTGAAATAAAATTTTTACTCTTTAGTTTATAGTGAGCACCCAGCAATCCCACTTTTGGGCATTTACCCAAATGATCACAAACAAGACCATACTAAATCTACCAGCACAACTATGTTTATTGCAGCATTGTTTACCATAGCTAAGATATGGAACCAACCCAGATGCCCCTCAGTAGATGAATGGATCAAGAAAATATGGTATATATACACAATGGAATTCTATGCCTCCATCAGAAAGAATGACATTGTCCCATTTGTGAGGAAATGGAAAGACTTGGAAAAAATTATATTAAGTGAAGTAAGCCAGGCCCAAAGAAACATAGGTCCCATGGTTTCCCTTATTTGCAATAACTAGTTTATGTCTGAGTCAAGCAGAAAAGGTCAGATAAGTTGATGTTAGGGGAATGAACCCCAAGATAAGTATTCAAATGTTTTTTTTCTTTCATGCAATTGTTTCTAACATATTTATAAGATGATTTCTATGTTGCTTTGTATGTCCCTCCCCCATGGTATAACCCCTGTTTTTCACTGTATTTGATGTTGGTATAATTTGTGCAGGGGAAGGGCAAAAACAAATCATTTAACTAGGGATACAGGTGGACCCGTTGCAATAATGAGATATACAAGTCGTTATGTCGAAAAATGAACTTTGCAACTTGGTGGGGGGTGGGGAGGACCACGTGGGGGAGGTGGAGGTCTTATGGGAAGGGATGGGAAGGCGAAACAAAGAGGAGGCAACAATGCTTGATAAGAAATGTACTCGTTATCTTGCCCATGTAATTGTAACGCCTCTGTATGGTATTCTCACAGTAAAAAAAAAAAGAGAAAAAATATTGACATTAAGGTTATTTGTTCTGTGGTTTTTATGCTGGAACGTTTGGGGAAGGACTTTTAAATAGTAAGCACTAAAATGACATTCATTAATATTCATTTCTGAAGAGGGGGAGAATTGTACAAGCAGGTCCATTTAGCATATTTCAATTGTACAATACTAAGTTATATACTAGTATGTATCTTCATATATCCTAATATACATACATATATATATATATATTTATAGGATTGGGTTTTGTTTTCTGCACTTTTTAAAAAAAATCTTGCTGGTGCTGTCTTCACTACTCCGTCACCTCATCTGTAAAATGAGATTCTGCATTGCTGTGACACCTGCTTCATTTATGATGAGACATCTGGAAGTGGCCTGAAAGGCGTGATGTGATGATGCTCTGGTGCAAAGTATGGGCAGGAGGTCGATGCTCTGCAGGCTCTTGCTGGCCTGGACTTTCCCACGCTTGGTTGAGGGAAGCCCTGTCCTTGGTGCTGAACCTCACTGGTCGCTGCGCTCAGCCTGCAGTTTACAGGAGACACCAGCAAACCACACCAGAATGCCACAACACTTCTCCTCCACGACTTCTTTCCATTTTCAATAAGTTTTTTTCTCTCTTTCTATATATATGCAGAGCTCTGGAATAAGTAAAGTCATAATATTTGTTTTGGAGAAGCTCTTCCCTTTTCTGATGTTCTTTCCTGGGGAAGGTGCCTGGATGTTTGGGGGGAATGAACCTACTTTATCAATACTTAGTCTGACCTTAATTCTTGTACATGCCAAAGGCTATCAATGAAAGAAAATCACGGAACCCTAACTCAGTGATCTTCCCTGGGTTCGTTTTGTGTGCCGCATGCTCTGTATGGAATGCGATGTGTTTATTTCACTTAGCACTCAACGACCCTGCAGAAGGCCTGATCATCCTCCTTCCACAGTGGATACAACTTGAACTTGCTGAAAATAAATGATGCGTTATTCTCCACAAAGGCCCAATTATCTCAAGTCTGTTGTCCATATATTCAATTTTTTTCCTCCTGATTTTCAGTCTAGGAAAGGGGAATGTTTCGGGATAGGATTTCTAGTCAGTTCATCCACCTTTGTGGCTGTGGTTATAGTTCTCATGGTCTTTGTCTGGGGATAATCAAGAGCAGTAGATTGTTGTTTGAGCTCCAAAGGCTTCCCTATTTTTCTCACCATAAAAACATTCACCTCAGAACTGTGACCAAGGTGTTGCTAACTTTTGGAAGCCTCAGAGTCACTTGGCAGTTGTAATTTGTGAGTTGACTATTGATTTAATGTATGACACCTCACTTGACACTTGCCATAATTCTGCGAGGTGGGGAGGGTCACCTGCATGTCCCTCATTTTCCATAAGAGAAGGCCAGACTCAGGTGCTGTGAGTCATACCCACTCGTTTATTAAAAAAAAATCTGCTGCTTAGTACAAAGATGCTGGTGTTTTCAAATTCTCAAAGATCTGCTTTCAGACTCATTGTGGGATAGTTGTATTTTGTCTAGTCTCATGTATCATTGTTTGTTGATCTGCATATTTTTGATGCATGGTATAAAAGTCTGGTTTCAATGCATGCCTTGTTCTGGAACTGACAGCCAAGCTGTTAGCAAGCAAATCTCTACACCCTGCAACAGAGCGGATAAACCACGCTTGTCTCAGATGGAAATTTCCCTTCAATTACCAGATCTAGGAAATTCTTGGACATTTTACATTCGCTAGGAGTTGTGCTACTCTAGAACAAAGAAACCTCATAACTCTATGCGTGTATTCATACATGCATCAAAGACAAACTAAAACTATATGAATATCAAGTATTCTGTACTGCTTGTGTACTTGGTATTTTTCATGAATACTTTTGAATACATATTTTATTGTTATTGTAAATTCGCAAATGTTTTTATGTATGAATATGTGACTCGCAGTCCCTATGTTTGCACTTTCTTAAAGGGCTGCACCATGAATTGTCAAGTTCTCCAACTGCAGTATTGGGTAAAGTTTTGAGTATTTCTTTAGGATAGACTGTAGGGAATTTAAGACAACAAGGAAGTTAAGGGAAGCATATTGAACATGTTAACATGGGTAGTGAGACTGCTGAATTGTGAGTACTGAATTGTGAGTCCTTTAGCACACACAAGACTTCTGTCCCTAAGCACTCCCTGTGCCCCTTTGAAAATAATCTCCTGTATCCTCAGCTGAAGGAAATCTGTGATCTACCTTCTATTATTAGAGTTTTGCCTTTTCTAGAAGTTTCTATAAGCGAAAGGATATATGTCGTCTTTTGCGTCTGTTTCCATTCAGCATGGTGGTTTGGAGACCCGTTGGTGTTGGTGCACATGCATTGTTGCGTGTCCACAGTTTGCTGTGATATTCTGGCATGGCTAGCCCACAGCTTGTTTATTGAGCTACCTGTTGATGGACTTTTGGGTTGATTTTGTTTATAGTTATTAAAACTGTAAAGTTCTCCATGTGATCACACATTCCATTGATCTTAGGTAGATACCTAGAGGTCACTGGAATTCATGGGCAGCACCTTTATAAGAAATTATCAGGCTGATAACTAACATCTTTCATATGAGAACTGTAGTTGCTTAGCATGGTTTCATGTTTCGTGTGTGGTGCTGGAGATCATACCCTGGACCTCAGACATGCTCTTCTGTTGAGCTGACCTCTAGTCCTGGTTGCTCCATATTCTCATTACATTTGTTGTATTTGTCATTTTAGCTTAAAAGTTTCTTTGTTGGCAGTGTCATCTCCTTGTAATTTATTGTTCAATTTACACACAGCAACATTAATGTAGCAGCAATTTTGGCCAGTGTACAACTTAATGAACCTTCACACATTTTTTGGTAAGTAATGATATTGAACATTACTCTGTGCTCACATTTTAACTCACATATTATCTTTAGAGTTGGAACTGTTCAAATATTATGCCAATTTAAAGCTCTTTGTCTTATTGTTGACTTGTGTGAATTCTTTACCTATTATGGGTAAAATTTCTTTATCAGATTCATGTTTTGCACATATTTTCTCTTAATTTATTGTTTCATTTTTAATAAGTGAGGTCCAAAGTATTAATAAGTGAAGTCCAAAGTATTAATTTCCATGAGATCCAATTTATCACTTATTTTAATTTATACTTTTGGAGCTCATCTAAGAAAATTTTGCCTGGCAGATTTTTCTTATTTATTTATTTATCTATTTATTTTGTATAGCTAATCCTGGGGCTTAAACTCAGGGCTTGGCCACTGTTCCTGAGCTCTGTTGCTCACTGTTAGTGCTTGACCACTTAATCCACAGCTCCACTTCTGGGTTTTGGTGGTTAACTGGAGATGAGTCTCATGGAGTTGCCTGCCTGGGCTGGCTTTGAACAATGATTCTCAGACCTCAGCCTCCCGAGTAGCTGGGATTATAAATTATTTATTGTAAGCCACTGGCACTATATAGGCCTCCATATATATATATATATATATATACATATACACATACATATACATGTATGCATATATACATATATACATATTGGAATTAGCTCATCTCTATGAAACTTTCTGCTAAGAATGTACTTAGAAGTGCCTTAAATAAATCAATAAGGGAATGATTGACATCTTAATATTGAGTCTTCCAGCTCATCACATGATACATCCGTCTGTTTATTTAGACCCTTTAAAATTCTTTCAGTAATCTTTTATGGTTTTTAGTGCCCAAGCCTTGCTTATACTTCCTTAAATGTATTCCCAAATATTTCATGTTTTTGATACTGCTTCAGTTTGAACTTTTACATTTCAGTTTTAAATTCGCCTGCATTAATATATTGACTTTTAAATGATTTTTGTACATTGACCTTGAATTCTGAAGACAGAAGTTTCTTAAGCTTATTACTACTTCTAGTGTATATTTTTAAGTAGATTCCTTAGAATTTCTCCCACGTTGTTTGTCAACAGAATACGTTATTTTTTCACAATCCATGCACACATTATCTTTTTGTTGTTGCTCTGTTGGGATGCCAACACTTCCATATAAATAGGGGTGGTAAGATCAGACATCCTGGCCTTGCTCCTGGTATTAAGGCTAAATAGCCAGACTTCCAACATTTCGGTGTGATTCTGGTTTTGAACAGTTCCCTTTCATTAGTTTAAGGACACTCCCATGTGCGTTGGCTGAATGCTTGTTTCCCCTCCCAAATTCATCCTGAGGCCTCTCACCCACAATTCCAGGTAGATTCAGGTTTATTGTACCCCTAAATGTTGGAGATTCAGCCTCACAGCTTGAGAAGTGAGCGTTATTCTAGCTACCCAATTGAAGGCTTTTGCTAGCTTTGGATTTTTTTCCCAGTGATATGCTCAAATACCCATAATCTAACCTACTAATTTCACAGATGTGGATTTCCCTTAAGATAGTACCATGTTTAGGGCCAGGTATGGTGATATACACTTGTATTCCATGCTATGTGGGAGGTGTAGATAGAAGGCCTGAGCTCCGTGGACAGCTCTAGGCAAAAACATGAGACTTTATCTGAAAAGTTAAATGAAGATGAAAGGACTGAGCCATGATAGCCCAACTGGGAAAACTCCTACTTTGCCAAAACATAAGGACCTGAGTTCAAATCCTAGTAACCTTCCACCAGAGATATTATGTGTTCAGTCTTTCAAAAGCTCCATTTCATCTTGTCCACAGCTTCCTTCTCTCTTGCCACATGGACAACCCTTTCCTTTCTTGACCTTAAGGAAGATATTTAATAACACTTACTCCAGCTTTCTTTCTTACTTTTTTTTTTTTTTTTTTGGATCCAGTTGTGGGGCCTGTACTCTGGGACTGGGCGCTGTCCCTCAGCTCTTCAGCTCAAGGCTAGCACTCTACCACTTGAGCCACAGTGCCACTTCTGGCTTTTTTTCTGTTTGCTTAGGTGGTGCTGAGGAATTGAACCCAGGGCCTCAGGCATGCAAGGCAAGCGCTCTACCACTGAGCCACCTTCCCAGCCCCAGCTTTATTTTCTACCAGTTCCATTAGCTCCGAGATTTCAGATTCTACTTCTATCGAGAGCAATTTTTAATCTGCTGCATCTTCTTGCTTTCTTCTTTGCTTTGTTATTATTTAATAGATACTGGATGTTGTGAATTTTATGTTGTTGGTTGCTAGAGTTGAATTTTTTTTATTACATTCCTTTAAACAAATGATCGGTGGTTTATTCTGGAATGCTATTAAGTTACTTGTATCCATGTGAAGCTTGCTTTTAGCATTTGTTAAATCAGGACTAAAGACTAAAGAATCTACTAGCTCAGGGCTAATTTTGTTTCACTATTTATGGCAGCGTTTTAAGGCTCCTCCCTAGTACTCCGTGCCCCGAGGTCTTTTCTCCCCAGTGTCCTTCCTTGTTCTGTGTAGACTGTGGCCCCTTCTTCATCTCTGATCCTTCCTTTGGCTCTGGCTGTGCTGTGCTCTGCTGGGAGGCTCAGTGCTCTGTTGGAGGAGGGATGGTTCTGCAGATTTCTGCAGCTGCCTGTCTCTGCAGCTCCCTCCGTCCTGCTCATTTGATGCCCGCAGAACCCCTTGAGTTTCATGGCCCCTGGCTTCTGTGTCCTCATTTCCCTGGGATGGATGCCTGTTGGTATTTGGGGTCCCCTTTCTTGGGAAGCTCTCATCTGGAAAGAAGATGGATTGCAGGGTTTGCCCTGTGTTGTAAAGCCACATATTTTGCCTGGCTTTCTGGGTTATTAGCATTGGAGGGCAAATCTGGCCCCTTTTACTCCGTTTTAGTAGGAGAGAGAAGTCCTTGCTGTTCTTTCTTGTCCTGGACAGGGGCTGTCTTCTCGCTTCCTGTGTGCTCCTGAGTTATCGGTTCCTCAGTGTCAGATGTAATAGGAAATAGCCGTCATGAAACCCACGACTGGCAACTCGTATTTTCCAGGGGTTTCAAACTCACCACCAAGTATTGCCACATTTGAAGATGAGTCTTGTTTAAACACAAAGAGATTTTGTTTCCACTATTCCAGTTTTCCAGACCCCTACCACTCCCTTTCGTCTTCCGAGCCTCTCTACCTCCTCTTCCTCTCACCTCTGTGTTCCGCAGACCCCTGGCTGCTCCTACAGGCTGGGCCTAGGAAAGCACACAAGGCCTTTGTTGTCTTATCTCCAACTCTGTCTTTTGATAGACTTCTGGAAGGTTCTTCATATGCTGTGTGAGGACAGCACTTTCACGAATGCCCGCTACATGATAAGTTGAGCACTAAGCAGATAGGGTGCAAATGAGTAATACTGACTCTTCAAAATTCCCACCCGAACTGTGTACATGAATGTGCCCTGGGACCTTCCAATGGACACAGGAGAGATGCCTGTGGCAACTCCATTGTAAATGATAGGAAATCAAGGAGGGCTTGCCTGAGGGGCATAGGCCTGGATTTCCTTGGAGGATGAATAGGAGTTTGCCAGTTAAAGACAAATGAAATTCTTCATGACTCTTCAATATTTTTAGGACTGTTTTTTTTTTTCATTCAAGAGGAAACTCTTCTACACTTAAAGTGGAACAGCAGATTAGTATAAGGAAGCCCAGATGTATTTGGGCGAATGGGAAAAGTTATGAAGAAAAGAGAGGTACTTGTAGGAGTTGGTAGGATGAAATATCATCTGAGAACTTTAATAAATGGAAAATCCTTCAATCACTCGACATTCAGCTCTGTTCAAACCACTACACATTCATTATTGGAACACATGCCCAAGCTCACTGTCTATTAATATTACTGCTTAATTATAAGCTTACTGCTGGCGTTCTGGGTAGTGTAATAAACCTGTGTCAAGTCAAGATTGTGCATTTATTACAGGATCTAATTTAAAAGCATGAAGGAGACCTTTCTCAGCTGTCAGAAAGCTGTGATGAAATGAAGAAATTCTATCATGACATTCTATGAAGTGTCACATTTTAAAAATAATTCAAATCAATCTTCCTTTAAGAAAATCTATAAAGATCTTTTAAACTTTCAAATTTTTGAAATTGTTTCTATATGTTAGAGTCACATTAGAAATATGAGTAGCGCTGAGATTTTAGTGTAGACGAGACATTGCTGGTCTCGTTTTTATTAAATACGAGAGGAATGAAATGCTTTCAATTAGCACTTGGTTCTTTCACATAAAGTATTATTTAGAACAAATGGAGTTCAGAGACCTTTTAAAACAAGAAAGACCAAATCTTCTTCACTGATTCAGAGGCATAGAAAGGGTGAGCTCTAAGAACCTGTATCTTTCTATGATGCGATTGGATTGATTGAGAGTTTGATGAGGTTGGAGTGACCCCAGATCACCCCTGTCAGAACGAGACCAGAAGATTAAAGGGGGATGCAATCAGGGAAATTCAATAACGTTTGACTACAAATATTCATGTGGCTAAATCGGAAGCACAAAGGTCTCCTGATGTCTCTAAATGATTAAAGAACATGTTTTCCACCCAACTCAAGACTGAGCAGTGAGAGCAACAGGAGCTGTTTGGTTGAGTTTTGTCTGGTCGCACACGGATCTCCGAGGAGAAGCTTTTGGAGCCATCTGTTCCTTTGCTGCCAACATGTCATGAGAGACAGCTACCAAGCCCAGGAAGACATTCGTAATGGCCAAGGTGAGCACGCGGCATCTCCCGCCTCATTAAGTGGCTGGGATGGGATCCGAACTCAAACTTGGGAGATGCCATTGTACTCAGTGTTTTATTAGTTGAGATGGGGTGGGGGTAAGGGGTGTCTCATAAGGTTTTTGCCCAGCTGGCCTCAAACCATAGACCTCTAAATCTTGGCCTCCTAAATAGTATTACAGGTGTTTGGTCCACCAGGCTCTTCCCCACTTGGAGCCATGTGACCAGGCTCTTCCTCATTTATAGTCACATGACCAGGCTCTTCCCCACTGACAGCCATATTTCCCTCAAGTCAGCGACATTCCGTGATTTATGTGTACTGCCAGCCAGTCCTTGCTCTTGCTGGAGTTTGCTCCCTTTAGGATTCCTGTTTGTTTTTTTTAGATAACAACCCCCCCCCCCAGACATGTTTAGTCACTTGCTTCAGTTGTGCAGCTAGTGACCAGTGAGGCTGGGATAAAAACCCAGGGAGTCTGGTCCTGGAGTGGACCTTGAAGCTTTTCCTCCTCATCTTTCGTGGACGCTGAGAGATTCTTAGGATGAAGGCTCTGTGATGTGTGGGGGAAGATGGCGGGGTGGTGCAGCCACAGGAGTTGATGGGAAAGGTTTGGGCTAGCTGCCATGGTGGGAAAGGTTTGGGGTAGCTGCCGTGGTGGGAAAGGTTTGGGCTAGCTGCCGTGGTGGAGCACCTGCTGGCCTGTGCCAGCTGGGTTCCATCCACAGGGTGTGTGTGGACATGTGGGTGTCGATGGGGATTTCCCTCTGTAGGTGGTAATAGAGACTGGAAATGACAGAGACATAGACAATGCAGATGATTCCTGTTGGAAAGTGTCCATGGCTCCTCATATCTGTATCTCTGTGAGCAGATGCACTGCCAGCTTTTGTTTCTGAATATTATCTCCAGAATATCTTTTTTTGTTGCAAACAGCATGGGAAGATAGGAAGAGTATTTCCCTCAGGGAGGTGCTAGGGAACTAGGTGTGTAGTATTATAAAGATGGTGGCTCATACCACGTAGTGGTTGGGCAGGTGTGCTTACATTGTAAAAACCAGCTTTGCAGCTAGGTGCAGCGGCTCATACATGTCATACTAGCTACTTGGGAGGCCAAGACTGGGAGGACTGTGGCTTGAGGCCAGCTAGGCAAAAACTTGATGAGATGTCACCTGACACCCCCCCGTCCCATCTCAACCAATAAACTGCTGGGTACAATGGCACATGCCTGTCATCCTAGCTGTGTAGGAAATGTAAATGAGGGAATCATTGTCGGCCTGGCCAGGGCACACATGCCAGATCCTATTCAAAAAAAAATAATTAAAGGTCTGGGAAGGTGGCTCAGTGGTAGAGCGCTTGCCTTGCATGCATGAGGCCAGGGTTTGATTCCTCAGCACCGCATACGCAGAAAAAAAACTGGAAGTTGTGCTGTGGCTCAAGTGGTCGAGTACTTGCCTTGAGCTGAAGAGCTGAGGGACGATGCCCAGGCCCAGAGTTCAGGCCCTATGACTGACAAAAGAAAATAATTAAAGCAAAAAGAGCTAGGGCCATGTGGTAGGGTGATTGCTTAGAAAGTATAAGGCCCTGAGTTCAAATCCCAGCATGCCCACACACATACACATATGCATACACACACCCACATATGTGCACACACACACATAGAAAATGACCAGACTTCCCTAAGCTTTTGATTCTTCAGCTGCCAAGCAACACTCCTGCAGGTGCAGATCTAGAGGATTCACCTGGTGGCTCCTCTTGGCCTCTGGGAGCTGCAGGGGAACCGAGGCCAGGGAGAGCCGCAAGCCCAGGTGGCCGGCTGTGCAGGGAGCAGCACAGCCCTTTGTCTGCCACCCGGCAGGCTCGTGCTCTCTGCCAGAATCCTTGAAATCGTGGCAGGTTCCCTTGTCATCTTGCAAGCAGGAGGAGATAGCGGACCCTCCGCCAGGTCTTTATAGCCTTTCTCTCTCTCTTATGCAAAAGATGGTTGGAGGTAGGCGGTTAGGGCTGGGATGGTAGTTTCAAGGAGTCAGCGAGAATGTGGGCTCCCTGGATGTTAGAAATATTTTAAATGTTTCTGGAGGGAAACCGGTAACAGGACAAGAAAGCCTGCCCTGATGTCTGCGAAGTGACTTCTGCTCATTGTATCTCTGTGGCCCCTCGAGCTCCAAGGAGAGCTAGGAGTTGCGATCTTTGGGTTGAGAATGTAATCCATGTTCTGTCAAAGAGAAGCAAGGATCATGGCGGGCGGAATGCTGTCTCAATGGTGGAAAAGTACTCAGTGCGCTGGGCCTGCACTGAACAGGGTTGGTTAATGTGAAGATTTCCAGCACAAATAAATACTCGATTGCAATACTAAACCCTCTCTTCCTCGCTTGAGAAAAGTACCAAGTAGAGTGTATGCAGGTAACCAATCCCAAGTGCTAAGGGAGGACCCGGGTACAGGAAGTTTTTGGTAGCTGCCACTGTGGGCTAACAACGAGCTGGCCGCAAACAGTAGCCCCAGGAAGTACCTTTGCACCAGCAGTGACCCTTGTGAGCCATTAATCTGCAAGAGACGACCCCTCGCTAGGTCAGTCTCTCATAAACCGAACACCAATAAAGGCTACCAGGGGCATGTTAATTATTTCTGTGGATGAAGCCATGGGGCTTGGTCTGTGCAGGAAATCTTTGATGAGCAAGAGGCATTGGTTCAGTAAGCCTGAGAGAAGCAAGTTCTCATTATTGGTCTGCTCAGGTTTCCTGTTTCTTCACGATTAAATCTGCAAGGCGTTATGTGTCCAAGCATTTGCCTGTTTCTTCTGGGTAATCAAGTCGGTTGGTGTTGGTGTCTGGTAGTTCATTATAATCTCTAATGATGATTATATTTGTGGTGTCAGTGGAGATGTTCTCTTCTTCATCTCTAATTTTGTGTCCTCTTTCTTGTTTTCTTAGTCTAGCCCAGGGTTTTCTAATTGGTCTTTTTTCAAAGAACCATTTCTTCACATGTCGGTTTTTGTACGCATTTTTCAGGCTCTTCCTTATTTATTCATACTCTGATCTTCATTATTTCTCCCACTAATTTTAGCATGGTGATAAGATAGGTTATTTGGGATCTTTCTGTCTTTTTGACTTAGACACAGATTGCTGGTAAATTCCCTCTTTGTATATTGCATTTGCTGTCTGTTGTAGGCTTCGACATGGTGCGTCTTCATTTCCATAAATTTAAAAAATTTCCTGGGTTTCTTCCTTGGCCCATTGGTTGCTCAGTTGTGAGTTGACCAGTTCCCGCATAGTTTTTCTTAGTATTGATTTCTAGTTTACATTGGATCGTGGTCAGAAAATATATTTGATATGACTTCAGTCTTCAAAAGTTCACCGAGGCTTGTTTTCTGGCCTATCATGCATCTAGAGAATGGTTTGCGTGCGGTTGGGAAGGAAGTGCATTCTACAGCTGTTGGTTCAGCTTTCTGCAGGTGCTTGTTAGGCTACTTTGGGGGTGGAGTATAATTTAACTCCGTGTTTGTTGATGCTCTGTCTGGAGGATCTTCCATGACCAAAAAGGGGATTTTTAAAGCTTGCTAGAAGTCAGGCGCTCAACTCCATGCCCCCAGACCCTTTTTTGCTTGAGTTATTTTTGAGGTAGGGTCTTGCTTTGGTGCCTGGATCAGCTCGGTGTGTGCTCCTCCTTCTGTGCTGCTGGGGATGATGGGTGTACAGCAATGTGGTTGAGATGGAGTCTCTCAAACTTCTTTTGTCTGGGCTGGCCTTGAACCACAATCCTCCAAGACTCTGACTTCCTGGGTAGCTAGGATTATGGCTTAAGCTACCTCACTTGATTTACTATAACTTTAGATTGAAAAGTCTGTTGGTCCTAAGTAAGGTTACTCCTGCTTCCTTTTTTAATTTCATTTTTAGAAGAATCTCATTTCACCCAGTCTCTTTGTGTCTTCAGAGACAACATGATCCTTGTAAGCAATGTATAGTTAGTTGGGTCTTGTTCTTCTTTGAATGCATGCAGTTACTCTTTGCCTTCTGACTGGAGAATTTTGTGCATTTACTTTTAGGGCAAAAAAATCTTACTCTAGTCCTTTTATGAGATGATGGTTTCATAGTAAGACTATAGGCAAGGTATTTCTATGGTCATGTTGTGGGATCACACCAACCTTTCTTTCCTGCCTTCTTCAAGTCATCTTTCCTTCTTATTAAAGCCAGGCAGGATGGTCTTCTTACACAGGCTGTCTTAGAGAAGGTAGCTTGGTGAATATCGATGTGCAAGCAGGGAGGTTTGCTGGAAGTTCTACCACCTTACCTTACCTCCCAAGGCTAGGCTCCATATCACTGAGCTTTAAGTTTTTGGCATCAGAGATAACAGCGTAATTCTCTCCTTTCTTGCTTCTCCTGTCCTTCCCTTTTCCATTTCTTCTTTCTCTCTTCGCTTCCTCCCCTGTCCTCTGCTGCCTTCTTAACAGCACAAATGAACAAACTAACAAACAAGACCTTTTAACTTGTAATTGTTATGATCATGTCCTGGCTTTCCAAGTTCGGGCTGCATGGAACTGTTGGCATACATTCTCCTCAGAGACATTTGCCAGCGTTTATTCTCTCCTAGGAGCAGGGAAGGAAATTGACAGAGTCAGAAGATTTCAGTCTCCTCCTGCACAACATTATACTCCAGCCCCTTCTATGTCACTACATCATATCTATAATTGTCATTTTAATGTCTTCATAATATTCTATTATCTTGGTGTACCATAATTACCTTCGATATTGTATTACTACTGAATAATGACACTGTCTCTAGCTATTTGCTATCATAAACTGGTAAGTATCTTTAATCTTTTTCCAAAAATAAAGCATGTATGCACAGATGATTCCACAAGGATTATCTTTGGGCCTGTAGTTTTTAGTCTCTTGTTAATTATCTTTCTTAGGAAAAGTTCCCTGGAGGGCCATTACTGGACAGGAGGGAAGGCACAATCTCTGATCTTACGGAAGTGTTAATAACTAAGCACTCATCCAGCCGCAGTGGGCACTCTGCCATGTCCTCCCATGTAATCATCACAACCTCCAAAGGCAGCTGGGAGACAAAGAAACAGGCCTACGGAGGACAGACAACTGCTCTGGAATGGTGGAAGGGACAGGAAGGGTTAAAGCCTGTGTCTTACCTCAGTCTCCAACTAGCTTCTGTTTCAGAGCCACTCACTGTTCCTCAGGGGAAAGTGGTAGAATTTCTTGACACTTGATAGCAGGATGGAAGGCTTGCCCCACGGATTTCCTTTTACCTCTATGGGGACCATCCCATGTCTTCTGTGGCTGATCAAGGCGGGTAGGAATTAAACCATGAATGAACATTGTGCACATCTGAGAAATGGCAGTCATTTATTTATTGTTATAATCATCACCAACATGTTGCAACAGATATGCCGATGCCCTTTTACCCTGATTCCCCCTTCCCTCTGAGGCTTTTTCATGGAACACTGAGAGCCAGGTGTTTTTGGAAAAAGATGATGCAGTTATCAGAGGATAGCAGACTTGCTGAGCTGTCTTTCCTTTCATTTTCTTCCTTCTGCCTTCCTTCTCCCCATTTTCTCTCTCCCTCCCTCCCTCCAAACCTCCTTCCTTCTCACCTCTTTCCCTTCCTGTCTTTGGAGTCAGTAACGCACAAAATACACATGTCATCTGTGGCCTGTAGAATAAAAAAAATGAAGGAGAGAAAAGGACAACTCTGTCGACTAGAACAGAGTTGGATCAGATCAGGACAGCTCTGTGGATCAGAAAAAGGAAGGACAGTAATCTTTTTTAAAATCATGTTAATTTAAAGCAGAGGGGTGTTTTAGTGTATGGGTTCTTGAGTTCAAATCCTGCCTCCAGCTTTCTTAGCTTTGGGACTTATAACCTGTCATTGAAACCTTCCAAGTCTCATTTCCTCATTGCAAAATGGAAATAATCATGGGACCTACCTTTTAGGTTGCTGTGAATATGGAGTAACATGGCCCAGGGGGCGTCTCACAAGTGGAGGCCTTTGAGAAATGGCCCTGCTCATGGTTCCCTTACGTGGTTGTAAGGCGGTCTTGGGGCAGGTGGCTCAGCCTCGCTCAGTTGTGAAGAAGGCTCTCCATGGGATTTGGATGTCACTACTTTCAGGTGAGAGATGGAGAATTAATGAAGTAGTTCATTCATACATTCAGAGGTGGAAAACCATTTTTTTTTCTTCTAAGGGCCATTGGGATATTTGTAACATCTTTTGGAGCCATATAAAATTACCAGTACAGGAAGATGGACCACATTCAGGCAACAAGCATATGTGTTTGGCTCACTACCTACCTAATAAGGCTTTATTCCCTCATGGAAGATGGGCTGGGCATTCCCCATTCCTGAATGAGTTGAAGCTCTAGACTCTTAGCCTCTGTGTCCTGGGCACAAGGCAGTAGACAAAGTGTCTCAGTGTCTGTGTGTCTGAGCATGGATGCTTGGGTACTCTGCTTTGGAAAAATATTACGGCCATCTTCCCTTTCTGAATCATTTAGTAAATGACCAATCTCAGCAGTCAGCAACACAGTATTCATTTACCCTAAGGATTAGGAATGATCGGGGTTCGGTGGATGCTTTGCTTTCCCTTCATATTCAATGTTCAGAATAACTTAGCATAAAGTTTTTGGTGTTTTTAAAAATCAGATTATTCATATTCTTCCTTCTAAATAAGCAAGAATCTGACATCACCACAGCACTGATTCTGTGGTGGTAAAAGCCAGCAGCCTGCTAGGGTGGGAAAGCGCCAGGCTTCCTTCTCTTCCATGCCAGTGAAGTGTTCTTGGATGCTCATCCCTGTTAAACCACATGCCCCCAGCCAGACAGTACGAAGTCTCACACTCGGGCTGGTGGTGGACAGATCAGTCCCAGTGGCTCACATTTCACAGAAGAGATTCCCCCAAGAGGACATTTCGTTCTGTTGGTTGGATAAAAGTGAGAGAGTTTCAAACCCTCTAAGCAGAATATGTCCTGGGTCTCAAAAAAAAAAAAAAGCTAGAAGCTAGAAAAGAAATATTGTAATAAAACAGCAAAATGATTCTCTTTTTCATCACTCTCAGGAACAATTTGGATGGCAGCCTCACCAGGCCTCCCACAGGCTGTTTGGCCGGATTTCAGCTTTTATCTCTGAGTTCAGGGGAGCTCAGACAGTAGTGGCCACAAACTTGGCAATGTTGTTTCTCAACCACCTCTGGCAATTTAGCTCTAGCTTAGTGTGCATTTGCACATTTGTGGAATCTTGATTTTTTAAAAAAAATCATAAATGAACTTTTGGAATGATAGCCTAACAACTCTGTTCTCATTTTCCTTGCATTGGAAGTGTGCTCCACAAAGGGCAGGGGTCACTTTCTGGAGACTGCTTGGGGATATTTGGAAATAACACCTGAGAATTTATGAGGGTGGGATCTGAAATATAGTAAAAAGACCGTACCCCAGAACCCTAGGGGCTGAGGACCAGGCCCTGGGTCTGTGGCTTGTGTGATTGTTTACCTTCTCTGGGTCTTTGTTTCTACTGTGCATGCAGTTGGTGTAATGATCTGATTACACGAAAAGAACTTAGGACAGTGGGAAGCTTACAAGAAGATTACAATAAAAAAAATCCCTGCTGTCAAGAGACCAGACTAGAACATGAAGTAAATGATAATAACAAATAGAGGAAAGAAGGAATAAAATGGACTCCACCATACCTTTGTACCAAACTGCAACAAGGAGACCAGGACTAAATTATCTTCAGTGATGTAGAGGATTGGAATTGGCTACTTGACTGTGGGGTTGGGTACAAAACGCACACCTAGAACCTCTTGTTAGAAATTGATTGAGAATTTCAAGATAGTAATAGTTGAGTATTAGGCCAACTGTGGGGACTTGGGGGGTGGTGGTCCATGTGGCCTGAGGGTAAAGTGAGCCATGTCCATTGGTCATTCATTGGTGCATTCATTGTACCCTTTTCCTGACCTCTGCCATCCCTATAATGACCTCTGAATCACCAGTGGGATCAGAATGTTTGAAATGTCTGGTTTTCTGCTTCCCTTTGAAAGAAACCTATCTAAAAGCCAAATAAAATCAGTTTGTATCTACATTGATGACAGCGTCGGAGGGAGGAAAGCCCACCACATTATGAATTCTTGTGCCCTCTTTTATTTCCTCATATTATGCAGTTTGGCAAAGATGTTCCGTTTTCTTCCTGAATATTGCATTATCTGCTGAATAAAGGAGAAAGCAGGAGCCTGTGATTATCAAGGGCCGAATACTAGTTCCATGGATTTACAACTGCTGAAATAGAGCGTGGAGGCTATCTAATGACAAGAGGTTAAATTGGGACACCCGATAACTCTTCATTCCTTAATGACCATCTTCCTACTGTGAGTCGCCACTATTTCAAAAGAATGAGGACATTACTTTTGTCCGCTCTTCCAACTGCCTGATCTGTGCAGAGGATTTTTAGCTGGTTCAGGCTGGCACTAATGAGGTCAAGGTCATGAGCTTGATCCCCCATCTAGAGCAATTAGTTACCTCAAGAGAAAATCCAAGCTCCACCTTCTACAGCAAGGCAGCTAGTTCATAATTCCACATGTCCTCTCAGGAAGCTACTAAAAGGAGCTCTGTTTATTCTAAGGGTAGCCAATCAGGGATTCACACATCCCGTTGCCATAGTGACCGTCCAATCAGAAACTTGAACATTTCTGGCTGGGGTAACTGGTCTAGGTTGGTCTACTCAGGAAGAATCTCAAAAGACTTCTGTGGGAGGTACCTACAAGAGAGTCTGTTTCATGTCCTCTTTAACCTGGGCTGCTGTCTTTCTGGAGTTAAGAGGGACACAAAATAAGCCCTAAAGGTAAGAACAAATGCACTGGAGGGCAGCCTTGGTAAGCACAGGAAAACCAAGTCCTGATGACATCCTTTGAGTTCCGGAGGTGGCGATTCATGCAGCCTTCCCTCCATTCTTTAGTTATGAAGACCAAAAATTTGTCTTTTATGCGTAAGTCAGTTTGAATTGGGGTTTTTGTTTTTTTAAAATCAACAGAAATTCCCTAATGAAGGAAGGTCAACTTTGTTAAAGTCACAGAAGGAGAACAGGATCTTGGAAAATCTTTCCAATATCATTCATCTCAGGCTTACACTTTCCGCTGAGTTTCCAGGGTATTTTTTATTAAGTCCATCAGTCCTTTGGTGTCCCCTGTGCAGAGACCAAACTGAAGAAGATGGGAAAATCCAATACTCTAATCAACGCTATATAGTTTTTTTTTTTAACTTGCTGGCAATTTTCTGTGGATCATTAAATTCCCCAAATATAAAATTTCTTCATTGATATGTGGATCATGTAAAATAGCTTGAATACAATTGCTATTTCTATGGTATTCAGATCTCCAAAGCCCCAAACAGCATTTGTACTGGTCATGATAATTTTTCTATTTCTACCTTTTGTTTAACTCTCTCGTCTTCTGCATTGAACAAAATGATTTCTGTGAGACTGTGTGTGCATGCAAATACGCAAATATTTCCTTTCCTTTCCAGACAGACTTTTAAAAAAGTACATCAGGTAGAAATCAGAAAAACATTCTGTCCCAGTTAGACGGTCACCTAGGTTGCTGGGGAGCTGGATACCTCATTCCCAGAACTCAATACTCTTTGAGGCCTTAAAAAGCTAGAGAACAGATGAATTGAGTTTGTACTAACTGGGGACATTTTCTTACCTTCTAGCATGCAGAGTCACAGGGAAGGTAGGCTGGGCCACACCTTTATGCTGCTTCAAAACCTTGGACTGGGAGTTATAGTGGCCTTAAGTCCCCCACATTCCCAAGTCTGTATTTCTTTACCATTTTAAAGCCCCATAGAAGCACTCTATTAGAGGACGGGAAGCAGGATGGACAGGAGAAATCTTTTCACTAATGCATCTCTACCTTCCTCGCGTTGCAGTTCTCCCTCTGCCATTTGCGATTTCTTGGAATCCTATGAAATTGCTGTTAGCACCATGGTGTCTTTCTTGCCTTCCTAGTATTAATTTTCTCTTTTCTTTGCAGTGTCATCTTTGTGGGCCTTGGTTTTCCCATACCCCATCCACCCCGTCATTGGACAGCCCATCCCTAACCAGACTTAGAGGAGGTCACATGATCAACTTCTAGCCAATCAGTGTCTTTCATTGCCTTGGCTCTGGTGATTGGATCAAGGCTAGATCTGTGACCCCAGTTAGTCCATTTGAGTAAGTTCCAGAAATTTCTTCTGAAAGCATTGGGAAGAAAGTTTACCTTCTTGTAGGAAGGTAAGTATGGAGCAGTTCTAGGCCATCTTGTCACCATCAGAAATACTCGAGAATTAAGTCAATGCAAAGATGACAGAACATAAAGGAAGTGAGTCTAAGTTCTGATGACATTGTTTGAACCCTGGGTCCGGCTGTTCCTGAAGCCAGACTGATCACTCTAAACTTCGTCCATAGGTGAGTCAATAAATAACTTTTTCTCTGAAGCTAGTCTGAATTGGATTTCTGTCACTTGTGGCAAAAAGAGCCCTGAGTTATACAAGCAATCACAGAACCAAGCTTTATTTGCTAAGGTCTCTCACCTGTGTCCAACATCAATAAGTCAGCAAATGAAATACTCAGGATTACATAGGCAGGAACTCGAGGAAATCTGAAAAGCAATTTAATATAAAAGAAGTGGAGTAACTCCATGAAGGTGGTTCCAGTGACTAAGTAAGAAAATTCTGGAAGGAAGTGATCCCATCACTTACTTAGAGCAGTTAGGATTCTGAAGAAGAATGGTTGTGTTCAGCATCTACACAAATGCTTCCCGAGATACCCGAAGGCTCAGGTTTTCATTGGAAATCTGTATAAGAAGATGTTCCATTGATGGGGTTTTCTATTTCTTTTAGAGTAATTGAAATTATTTTGTCTGTTGGTGTTGTAACAGAAAATGGTGCTCTACCAGCCTCCCACAGGGGACCGAGGTCTCTCCTAAAGTAGGAGCTGAACCTTACTCAGCTTTGTCCACTAGCTGCATACTCAATGTTGCTGTTTAAAAGTAACCACTTGGGACACAGCAAGGCCAAGTTTCAAACTTCTTCGTGTTACTTGTGGGCCAGAAATCTTGGAGTGTTACTTCACAGGTCTGAAACCTCCAACAGGTCTGAACCTCAACTTCCTTCTCTGTAAAATGCATGTGGTGTCACCACCTACTCTGTGGGTTAGGAGGTGTTTCAGTGTGATGATTTGCTGTTTCTCATGCCGTCATGATCACAGAGAATGCGCTCAGGCTGTGGCTGGCACAGAGAGACACATAAACCATCATTTGATGGCCTTTGGAATCCATCACATCTTTAACCTCTTCTTTGTTACCTTTGCTCTTTTAGCCTCATTTCCTCTTAGAGAATAGCTCTTGATATTTGTGTGCTATGACTCATGAGTTTTTATTAGCATAGATTCTTCTCACAGAGTCCTTACTGTTTTCCAGATACCATACAACCGATCAGATTCTATTCTTAAAACAATCTATGGACACCACAGTGCAGAGAAGATCAGAGTTTGCTGAGGGAGTGGTGCAGCTGGGGTTGAAGCAGGGCCTCTTGAGGATGTATTCACCCTGGGACCGGTGATGGACTCTGGGCTCTAGCTCCTCCTCACATTGAATTAGCATATTCATCCTCACACCTGTCGCCTCATCCAACTTCCATGTGGCTTCTGATGAACGCGAAATTTGGCAAGCATTGTCCATGTGACCACCTGACCCTGTGGCAAAATGCCTGGAAATGCAGACTCTGTGGGTGTTGCTTTTTAATCGTACTGTGAGATTTTGTGGACAGTTTTTGATTAGTTTTAAGTGGCAGTGAGTGTTTAAAATATATGTAAAGACATGAATTGGATGGTTCATGCCTGGAGAAAACATTTCTTTTTTTTTTTTTTTTAATTTTATTTTATTTTATTTGAGAACATACTGTACAGAGGGGTTACAATTACATGGGCAGGATAATGCATACATTTCTTACCAAGCATTGCAGCCTCCTCCTTTGTTTACCCTTCACCTCCCTTCCCAGCCTCCCCCTTCCCTCCCACCCAATCATACCCCCCCCCCCGACATTGTAATGCTGGTTTTGACATGACATTTTGTACTTCTCATTGTTGCAACAGGTCCACCTGAATCCTTAAACGACTTGTTTGTCCCCATCTCCTCCACATGTTATACTGACATCAAATATAGTGAAAGCGGGGGTTACACTGTGGGGGAGGGACATACAAAGCAACAAAGAAATAATCTTATAAATGCGTTAGAAACACATGCATGAAAGAAACAAAAACATTAAAATACATATTTGAGGGTTCGTTTTCCTAACATCACATTATCTGACTTTTTCGGCTTGACTCATACCTCTACTAGATATTGCAAATAAGGGAAACCATGGGACCTATGTTTCTTTGGGCCTGGCTTATTTCACTTAATATAATTTGAGAAAACATTTCTTTCCCCCAGTCTTCTTTCCTCAAGGTTTGTGCAAGAGGTTTGTATCATTCTGGGGGATACTTGTCAATTTTTGTTCAGTTGACAATGAAATATCTTGAAAAATGAGAGTTTTTGATGTAGTGTAGGGGTCTGAATTTTGAATGGACACAGAATTACTTTAATAATGTGAAAATGTAAGATTATTTATAGAATCCAAGCCCCCTGAAATAGAAAAAAGGTGTTTGGAAGACTCCACACCAATTGGAAATGTTTGTACGAGGAAGAAAAAAGAAAACCAAACAAATCTTGATTTATAGAAACCATTTCTCTTTTCTGCTCCTCTATTACTTTTGACTGTTGTGAGTTTTAAAGAGTATTCATGACTGAGAGGATCCTTGAACAGCCTGTCCTTGGAGATTTTTTTTTTTGGACCAGTCCTGGGGCTTGAACTCAGGGCCTAGGCACTGTCCCTGAACTTCTTTTTGCTCAAGGGTAGCGCTCCACCACTCGAGCCACAGCACCACTTCTGGCTCTTTCTGGTTATGTGGTACTGAGGAATTGAACCCAGGGCTTCATGCATGCTAGGCAAGCACTCTACCACTAAGCCACATTCCCAGCCGGCCCTCCCCTGAGCTTTGTAGAGAAGAAAGAAGAAGTCACTATGAAGCACCCTGACCAGCCGATCGAGGCTGTCAGGCTGTGAGTGAGGGGTGGGCTCTGGATAGTATCCCTGGATTTGACTCTTCTCTCTCTTTTGCCAGTGGGGCAATAGACAAGTGACTTGGCCTTTCCTTGTCTCTGTCTCCCTAATGTGAAGAAGATCATAACTTGCCTCTTAGGGCTGGCGAGGAGATCAAAGACTTCACAAAACATTGAAGTATGAACTCAGTCCTGACTGCACATCCAATCTCGATATGACACTAGCTTCAGAAGCCATCTACTATTGGCTTATATGGCATCCATCTCCTGGGCTATCCTCAGTAATACTTGACATTTAAATATCCCTGAAGTATGACCACATAGAGTCCGGGGGACAGAAGTCAGGCAACAGTGCCCACATGCACAGCAATAGCGAGTTATAGAACTGTTCCCAGGGCATGGCTTAGGGCAGACTGACTTATCCAGAAGCTTTCCAACTCCTGGGATCTGCATATGACTAATGGGGCGTATGACAGGAAGGGGCTACTATAACAAAAACAAGATAACACACAGCCCACTGCTGCGCACGTAGCACATTGACCACCGTCAGCCTTGTTGCCGCTGTGAACTCTTGGAGTTAGACTCAGACCCTGATGCTTCATCACTTCTTATGGAGTGCAAGGCTAAATGCCCAAACATTTACCCACAAGGAGCTAAAGATGATTGACAGAAACCGAGCACAAGAAACAGATCACATGTTAATGATTTTGCAGATTCACTTGGGGTCAACTTTGATGGGAAATGGGGCTTTTCACAGTAGAAGAGGAATAGGAAAATCACGAATACCCATGAGTGGCAGAATATGGCATGAGATTTTTTCACGAGGGAGGACTTCATCCTAGCATCTTTGCTACCCCCTCAGACCAACCAGCTGGCGGATGCAAGAATGCCACTCAGGATCCAGGAACCAGGGGTGGTGCCCTGGAGGAGGGCATGGGAGGAGTCTGCTACAAGATTCATTCTTCTGAAGCCAGTCCAGGAAAGAGCAATAGAAAGTGGACATGAGGAAGGAAGCAAGCAGTCTTTTGTTTGTTTTTGAGAGAAGATCTTACTATGAGCCCAAGTTGGCCTCAAATCTGAGCTCTTCCTGCCTTAGCCTCCTGAGTGGTGAGATTACACCACTTTGCCTGGCTCAAAAAGCTCTATTCTGGGTAGATGGGTGAGGAACAGTCACCCGGAGAGAGGAAGTCTGAGATGTGGAGGATGAGAGGAAGTGAGTAGTATGGCTCCCCGGGGTAAAGCAGACTTGTGGGCGGTAGGGCCCTGGGCTATCATGGTACTTGGTGTGGATGCTTGGGAGGACCGGTGTTTGTCCAGGAAGCGGAGTCAGAGGGAAGAGTGAATTGTGGGGTGAATGCAGGGTGGTAGGAAGAGACAAGAATGTGGCAGTGAGACGGGGCTGCCTGAAGGCGGAATTCCTCCAGTCCTCAAAACCTCCGCTGCTTCATCAGCAAAGCGGGGACCACGACGCCTGCTTGATTCTCCCAAGGAATCAGTGAGACACTTCATAGAACCTGACTGATGAAGCAACATGGGGGCAGGGGTGGCAGGTGCTCAACATCCGTAGCTAAGACTAACCAAACAAAATATAAACAGCGGCGGATTGAATGCTTCACTGGGGGCAGGAGCTAGACCAGCTTCCACGTTCACTTCCTTTGTATTCATTTCCCACCGGCCGTGTGCAAGGTGTGTGGGGCAGGCCTCGTCTAGGAACAGTGGCTGAGTTCCGGGGGTCTGTTTCACAGGACCCCCTTGAGTTCCCGACAGCCACACCGTATGGAAGTGGTTGGTGTCACACGATGCTGAAAGGCAGTTCTAATGTAATTTGGATTGATGGCTCAGTGACTTGACAAATAACCTTTTGATTTTTCTCCCAACACAATGCGGGGTGGGTCGTCTAGGGAGGACTCCTCATGCCTCCAGGTTCATCACAGAATTCAGAAGAGAAGTTAGGGGGTATGGGAGTAGCATGTGGTGAACAAACAAAGCCCTGCTTGAGGGACAACACCAGAGGCGGGATCCAGTCAAGGACGGTGCGGAGTGCTATTTAGTATTCATGAATTTCTCCAGTGATCGGAGGATGCACTTATAGAAAAAAAAAAAGGAAAAAGCTTATGTTATTGCAGCTAGATGGTACATTCGGTTCCCTCAAATACCATTGCCTGGAAACAAGCAAAGGCCAGGAGATGCGCTGCAAAGCAAACATTCCCAGAACTAAATACACATTCCAGAAGCCACGCCCTCTCAGGTTCAGGTGTCCCCAGAGGCATGGCTGGCGTGGCAATGAACTGGGATCATGGAACAGTATGATGGGGCTTCCCTAACCATCGCAAGACCCAGCCATGAAACAACCGTGACTCTCAGGATGAGTTTTGTTTTTTGAAAAAAAAAGAAAGAAAAAGAGAACCCCAAACTCTGTGAATTTTATCTCTCTCAGGGTGTGGTGGCTATGCTTCTAGAAGAGATCTTGCCCTAGGAGGAATTAATCGGTGAGGTTTAATTGATTAAACCTCATCGTCTCCTTTTCTGAGAGGACAAATCTGTAGGTTTCTTAGATGATCAGAGACTTAGAAATATTTCCTAGAAGCAGATGTTGTCAGTGGTGAATGGTTTCTTTGAAAGTGAATTTGATTTTTGGAAAGATCTGGAAGCCACTTTGGAATCTCGGGCCTTTAGGTTTTGTGCCTGGAAGCCCTCCCAGTCCCCACTCATCCAGAAGGATTCTTGCTCTGAACAACCACAAGTCTGGGAGCAGGTGGATTTCGAAGGGTCGTTGGCATATGTGGTGTGAAGATCCTCCGTGTAGGGGTCTCATAAATAACCGACTTTTTCAAATATTAACAATGGTATGACTGCAGGAACTGACTGACTGTCCTCATTAGAGCTACAAGAGGGATTTCTCTGCAAGGAGAGGCCTGCAGGAGAGCTCCAGGGTTTCCTGACCAGTTTTCCTTGCCTTCGGTCGTCTTAGATCCCCTCCTTTCCATTTCCCATCACCAGCATACAAATTTGCCTTTTCTTCTTCAATAAAACCTCTCAAAGGCACAGGTTTCTGTCTGGTTACTCCCGTGGCTTTTTGAACTTTTTGCACCTGAGCCACAGGTACTCCTTCCCGGAGTAGTTATCCGTAGGCTCCTTTCTGGATGTCCATAATCCTTTCCCCTTCATGCATTTTTCTACAGGGCAGCCTGAACACATGCTTCAGAAAATAAATCCAGTTGGAAAGATTAACATCGTGAAAATGGCAATACTTCCCAAGGCTATCTACAAATTCAACGCAATACCTATCCAAATTCCAACCTCATTCTTCAAGGAAATAGAAGAGGCAATCCAAAAATTCATATGGAACAATAAAAGACCCCGAATAGCAAAAACGCTCCTGAATGGAAAGAACACTGCTGGAGGAATATCAATACCAAACTTCAAACTCTACTATAAAGCCATAGTAATCAAAACAGCTTGGTATTGGCATAAGAACAGACCTCAGGACCAATGGAATAGAATTGAAAACCCAGAAATGAACCTACAGACCTACAGCCATCTAATCTTTGATAAGGGAGCTAAAACAATAGAATGGAAGAAAGACAACCTCTTCAGTAAATGGTGCTGGCAAAATTGGTTAACTACGTGTAGAAAACTTAAGCTAGATCCGTATATATCACCCTGCACCAGAATCAACTCCAAATGGATCAAAGACCTTGAACTCAAAGCAGACACTCTGAAAACATTACAGGATGGAATAGGAGAAACCCTAGGTCTCCTTGGCTCAGGCCGAAATTTTCTGAATAGAGACCCGGAAACACAACAAATCAAAGAAAGGTTGGACAAATGGGATTGCATAAGGTTGCAGAGCTTCTGCAGGGCAAATGACATAGCTAGCAAGATCAATAGAAAGCCCACGGATTGGGAGAAGATCTTTACTAGCCATACAACGGACAAGGGTCTCATATCTAAAATATACTTGGAACTCAAAAAATTAAACCCCCCCAACAACAAATCCTCAAAGAAACAACTGCCCAATAAATAAGTGGGCGAAAGACTTAAAGAGAAACTTCTCTGAAGAAGAAAGAAGGATGGCCAATAGACACATGAAGAAATGTTCAACATCCCTAGCCATAAAAGAAATGCAAATCAAAACAACATTGAGATATCACCTCACTCCAGTTAGAATGGCAAAAATCAAGAACTCTAACAACAACAGATGCTGGAGGGGATGTGGACAGAAAGGAACCTTACTTCATTGTTGGTGGGAATGTAAACTTGTTCAACCACTTTGGAAAGCAGTATGGAGGTTCCTCAAAAGACTTCACATAGAGCTCCCCTATGACCCAGCAATCCCACTTTTGGGCATTTACCCTAATGTTTACAAACAAGACCACACTAAAGCTACCAGCACAACTATGTTTATTGCAGCATTATTTACCATAGCTAAGATATGGAACCAACCCAGATGCCCCTCAGTAGATGAATGGATCAAGAAAATGTGGTATATATACACAATGGAATTCTATGCCTCCATCAGAAAGAATGACATTTCCCCATTTGTTAGGAAATGGAAAAACTTGGAAAAAATTATATTAAGTGAAGTAAGCCAGGCCCAAAGAAACGTAGGTCCCATGGTTTCCCTTATTTGTAATATCTAGTATATGTATGAGTCAAGTGGAAAAGGTCAGATAATGTGATGTCAGGAAAATGAACCCTTAGATGTGTATTTTAATGTTTTTTTTCTTTCATGCATGTGTTTCTAACGCATTTATAAGATTATGCTTTGTATGTCCCTCCCCCACAGTATAACCCCTGCTTTCACTATATTTGATGTCAGTATAACTTGTGGAGGAGATGGGGAAAAGCCAGTTGTTTAAGGATACAGGTGGACCTGTTGCAACAATGAGAAGTACAAGTTGTCATGTCCAAAACGAGCTTTACAACGTTGGTGCGGGGGGGGGGGGGGGGGGGGAAGGAGAAGGATTGGGATTAGGGGGGGAGGGGGGAGGCTGGGAAGGGATGTGAAGGGTAAACAAAGGAGGAGGCTGCAATGCTTGGTAAGAAATGTACGCATTATCCTGCCCATGTAACTGTAACTCCTCTGTATAGTATGTTCACAAATAAAATTAAATTAAATTAAAAAAAAAAAAAGAAAATAAATCCAAGTTTTCCTCCCAGCTTGAAAGTCTTCAGCTGTTTTTCTGTGGATTTAAGAAATTATTGAAGACCAGAATTGAGTAGGGCCCAGACTTTGTTCCTCTGCGACTGTACCGGGGTTATTTCCTTTATAGCAAGAGTTACCATGTGTGATCACATGTGTATTGCTTTACTCTTTGTGTCCCCACCATGTTGCAAGCACTAAAATATCAGAGACACTATTTTACTTGAATCCATACACAGTGAACCATAGCTCTTTATATATAATAAATGGTCAACTGACCTTGAATGAAGAATGGGGTTAACAGGTCGAGGTACTCCTATTGGTCCCAGATGGAGATGTCTGTAAGAAACGGAGCAAGTTTTCCTGGGTGGATAGTTGTCATGAACTGAAGCCCATCCTCATGACTTCACCAATGGCGTTGGCATTTGGAGTAAGAGGGTGGCCCCCATCTGTGACTCCAGGAAAGAAAACAACCGCCCACAAGCTTGCTGCTATGTCGGCAGGTTTTGACACAGGTTAAAAATTCATTCTTCCTGTCTCTGCAGTGAGACTGTCCATCATTTGAAAGGCCTGGGAAGGGATGTGTATCAGGATTCCTGTGTGTGGGTGAAAGGAGAGGGTTTGTGAGGAATGGCAAATCACTACTGTCACAAGTGAAATGCACTGGTGTTTAATACTGGCTGCACACTGGACTCAGGATGGCCTATTTTATCTTGCCTTTCCTTAATTCCACACTGGAATTAAGCAATTTAATTTTTTCTATGTATTTCTCTTCCCCAGCAAGGATGCTAAGAGTCATTAGACAGTTTAAAGACTTGTCTAAGGCTACCGCGTAGTAAGATACAGAATTAGAATTTAACCTGCGACTCACCGTGCTTTTTATATCCTTTAAAAAGAAACTTGCAACCTGTCAGCTAAAAAAATCTGAAGAAGTAATGAGCATGGATTTTCTTCACTCCATTCAGGTTTTTGAAAAGTTCAGACCAGTTTTTCTCTCCAAGGAAAAATAGGTACATGTGCCTGACAAATCCAGTTTCTAAAGTTTGCAATTCTCCCGCCCCATACCTTCTTGGAAACTTATTACTTATATGAAAATACCTTGCTCACCAAAATATTTCTGCTCTCTCATTTTTCCAATGCCGTTAACAAGAAAAATTGGTGCTATTTTAAGGGTTTTCTTATAATATCGACAGGTTACTGCCTTCCCTTTCAACACAGGATTTTTTTCATTGTCAGTGTCCTTTAATTTCTTTTTTCTCCCTCTTTTGAACTTCTTCCTTTTTTTGTAGTGTTGGAATCGCCCATCACCGATGCAGATGGTCATGACGCAAATACATGGTGTCATTTGCTTCCCCCCAAAATACAAAAGAAGGCTAAAAAAAGGCTAACAGGTGTTTCCAGGTATGAGAGTCTCTCTTATAACCTCTGTCTGAGGCCAGAGGTCATCTCAACTCTAGATACCCCAGGTGGCCACATCTGCCTCTGTGCCAGGTACCTGGAGGTCATTGTCCCCCATAAGAACTGATGTCTATGGGTTTAAGAGTGGGGCCATGATTGTAGCAGCGGTCATGTGCAGAACCCAAGCTGGAGGATCCTCATGATCTAGAAAAGAAGTTTGCATTAAATGCCGAGTGCATATACAAACAAAGCGTGTGCGCCCTTCTTGTGTTTCTAGGATGTCGGTGAGGGCGTTCCAAGAGTGGATGTTGGACCACTTTACTTCTTGTTCTCAGTCAACGTATTTAGTGGCCTCTGGATCTCTGTTAACTTCTTAAAATCCTTTCATTCACATTATTTACCTCATCCTCTGTCATCATAGTTGTAATTAAAGTTACTGTGAATACCAATACCTGGGCCGTCTTTGGGTTTGTTTCTATTCCTTCCTTCTCTCTTGATAGTTTATTGCATGTTCCTACCTCTCCCTATGCTTCACATATCTCTTGAATGCATGCCAGACAATATATAAAAGAACTGTAAAGGTTCCAGATGATATATGTGCATATGTGCACACATGCACGCGTGCGCGCGCGCGCGCGCACACACACACACACACACACACACACACACACACACACACACACACCATTTTACCCAGATTACCTAGATTGTTTTTTTCTCTGTCTCTGTTGGCAGAAGGAGGAAGCTGTGACTAGCTCATCTTGGTGTAGTGAGAGAAGATGCAGGGCGGAGACTGGATTCTGGTTTCATTAGACTCAATTACTTCTGTTTGATCTTGTTTCTTTGGCATGGCTTTATTGTGATTTTGGCAAGATTTGGCTTCTCAACCTTGGAAAGCTTGGCAGAGTTTCCTCCTGAACTAAAATTTTAATTTGCCAGCTTCTATTCCAACCCATGAATATAAATAAGATATCATGATTTATTGAAGCCTTTTCTAGTCATTATAGTAGAGTCAGGTCATAACTACTAAATCCTATGGAAGTTTCCTAATATTGATATCCCTTGATATTTTCAAGCAAAAATACTGAAAAGTGAAATTGCTAGCTACTTAAAGTTATAGAACTTTTTTTTTTCTTTTGCAAATTACCTGCCTGCAAGAGTATAACTTTACTTTTCTCCAAAGAGAGGACAATAGAATGACTTTTGCTACCTATATTTACTGGCCCTGGCAGCATCCATCTTTAACATGTTTTAATAGCTTAATCATTCAAAAATATTGTCTCATTTTGATTTAATTGGCACTTATATGAAAAGTATAATATCTTTGTATATGTTTGCTGAACATTTGTAGTGTCTCGTCTGTGAATTATCTATCCATAGCCTTTGTTCATTTTCAATTTAAATTATTTGTCTTTTTGTTACTACATGGTAGAGGGTATTAGAGACATTAAAACTGTTCATTAAGTGTTTTATCCCAATATATCATTTGGCTCTTGATTCTGTTTAATGGTATCATTTACCATTTAGAAGTTTAAGCATGATTGTATAGTCAAATCCATTTTCACATTCTAGACTCCTTTGTGTACAATCGTAAAGAGAAATAGCTTTCATACACTGGAATGCTAAAACAAAATCACCCATTTTCAAACATTTGCTTGGTCCGTTCCAGCAATCCTGTGAACTAGGTACTCCTTGTTTCCCTGCACACACAGGAAAAGCAGCCAGTCACCCCTGATATGGGACTTTAAGTTTCCAGAAGCAGTCAGTGGGGTAAATCCTAAGCCTTTCGAATTTCTTTTTGTTTTGCTGTTATTATTTTTTTAGGGTAGGTGAATTTTAGAAAAGGGTTTCATTGTGGCATTCGCATGCACACATGTACATTCATATGTATGGAGTTTCCTTACACTGGGTACATGCACGCGGGCGTGTGTGTGCGTGCACACACACACACACACACACACACACACACACACACACACACATATTTTGGTCATCTTCGCCCGGTCAACCTTTTCTTTTTCTATCCTCACTCTTAGTATTTCCCCGAACTGAAAATTCTCTTTTCAACCAAGTCCTATTGTTATTTTATTGATTGTTGTTAGATCTAGATTCAAAATATTGGGTGAGAATGGGAGATATTTCTCATTTTTGGCTCTGCTTATCTCTCCAAACACCTATGCAATGCCATCCATTTTCCTGAAAATGACCTAGATTTTAATATTTCTAATGGTTGAATAATACCCTGATGTATATGTGTATTATAGTTTCTTTATCCATTCATTGGTTGTTGAATACCTAAGGTGATGGCATATTTTGGCTCTTGTGAATGGTGCTGCTATAAACATGGCTGTACAGGTATCTCCGCTGTGTAGTAGCTTTCCTTACTGCTAACATATACCCTAGGGTGGCAGAATGGCGGTGACACCCGTGGTTTAAGAAACCTCCATGCCGCTTTCCATAGCGGTTGCACTAATTTACATTCCTCCCAGCAGGGGAGGCACAGTCCTCCTCCCTGCCCTTCCCCCTTCACCTCCCCCCCTTTCATGATCAGTATTTGTTGTTTGTTTTCTTCAGCGTTGACTGGGAAACAAGGGAATCTTAGTGCTGTTTTTTATGTGCAGTTCTTTTAAGGCTAAGGATGTTGAACGTTTTCTTTGTGTATTTATTAGCCACTTGTATTTTGTTTGAGAGTTACTTGTTCATTTACCCATTGACTGATGAGATTATCTGTTCTTTTTGTGTTTAATTTCTGGATCTCTTTTATATAGTCTGGATGCTAATCCTTTGATAAGTAGCTTGCAACCTCCATCCTGGGGGTTGTTTCATTATTCTGGGTCATTGTTTCTCTTGATGCACAGACATTTCTTTGTTTTTGTTTTTGTGGTTTTTTTTTTTTTTTTTACTTTGATGCAATCTCAATTGCCGATTCTTGCTCTTATTTCCTGAGCCATCGGAGTCCTATTCAGTAAATCTTGCCTAAGCCTGTATTTTCAAATGCTTCCTCCAGGTTTTCCTGTAGTAGCTGCAACAGTTTTGAGTCCTACGTTAATGTCTTTGGCTCCTTTTAGGAGTGCAGCTTCAGTCTGCTGTCTGTGGCTATCCAGGTTTCTCAACCCCATTTCTTGAAGATGCCATCCCTTTTCAGTATTTGTTTCTGTAGGCCTATCTTCCCCTTTACTTTCCTTGTATAATAGATCCTTTCTGTCATTTTTTTTAGATACAGTGATTTCTGTCTAGGTTGTACCAAGGGAACATTTGAGAACCAAGATAACTTATCATGTAGACACAAAAGGTTAACATCACAGATCCCATATACTTTTCAGTTGGTTTTGAAATGAAACAATTCTTTGTACACTTTGGATAAAAGTCCTATATCATTTATTCTTTACAAGCCTTTTCCTCTAGATCTCAGCTTACTGCTCCATTCTGTTAATAGTGTCTATTTTTGGAGCAAAATATCATATTTCTAATGATATACACCTTTGTTTTCTAACAATACACTTGCTTTTTCTGTATCATCTCAATAGCCTCAGATGCTTTCTTCTTGAAGTTTCACAAGTCTTGCATTTTATGTTTAAATTGATGATCTATGCTGAGCGTACCTTTGTGACAAATGTAAAGTGTGTGGCGAGGTTTTTATTTTAAAATTCTTTTGCATGTGTACCTCTAGTTGTGTCATTTGTTAAAAAACACTATCCTTTGTCTGACTGATCACGTTTGCACTATCAAAGGTTGGTTGACAGTGGCTCTATGTGTCTACTTCTGAGTGCTTTGCTCTGTGTTGTCGACCAATGTGTCTGTTCTTGTACCCACATCATGCTTCTTTATAGCTTAATAGCAATTCGTGAGACCAAGAAAGTATGTTTGTTTTAACTCTGTTCTTCTTATTTCCTATTAGATTGGTGGAGCTTTTCTCTTTCCATGTAAACCTCAGAACCCGTTTGTCAGTACTTACAGAGCAGCTCTTTGGAATTTTGCTTGGAGTTATGTAGAATTTACAGATGTCTTTGTGGAGTTTTGACACTGTAACGTTCTTGAATCTTCCAGGGCTATGCATGGAATCCCTAGGCTCAAATTGCATTCCCCAGTGGAATGGCATTGTGAGGTGATGATTTGGGGTAGAGCCCTTGTGAGTGGAGTTTGTGCCCTTAGAAGAGAGCTGTTTCCTTCCCTTGCTGTAGGAGATGAGCACCTGATAGCTCGATGCTGTCACCTCCACCTGGGCTTCCCAGAAGTCACAAGCGATAAACGAGTAGTAATTTGTTATTGTACCCCGAGCTGACGGAGACACACCCACGAACATGAAATGTCTCTTCACGTTTCACGTTTTCTTAACTTTGTTGCATTTGTCCCTAAGCCTTTCACTTAGTGTGGCTGTTATTATTATAAGGGCTATTATCATTTTTTTTCTATCAAATTGCAGTTCTTCATTGCTGGTATCAACAAAAGCAATTTGTCTTCTGTATATTAACCCTTCTGCCCCTACTTCCTGAAAACTTCCTCAACTTGCTTCCCAGTTCTAGGAAGGTTTGTTTTCTGTCAGGTATTTAATATTTTTACATGTTGTATGTGAATAAAGACATTGTTTAGTTCCTTATTTCCAATCTATATACTCTTTGTGTCCTTTTCTTGTCTTACTTCACTAGCTACTACTTGCATTTTTCTGTTAGAAAGGAGTAGAGAGGCAATTGTCTGGCTTTGCTCTCAATCTTTGGGGTAAAGGCCTCCATTTTGTTACAATTAAATGTGATGTTAGCTGTGTATGTTTTGCAGATGTTCTTTATAGAGTTGGGAAATTTCTACTTCATCTCTAGATTTCTGAGAATTTTTTAAAATCATGAATCAGTGTTGGGGTACTTTCTCTTCACTGCATTATACCCTCATATGAGTTTTCTTCTTCAGTGTGTTGATATAGTATGTACTAGTAGTGGATTGATTTTCAAATGTACAATTAGCCTTGTGTAGCTGGAATAAACTATATTCCATTTTTGCATTCATGTCCATAGAGATATTGGCCTGCACTTTTCCTTTCTTATGATTTCTTCATGTAGTTTTAGGGTGAGGGCAATGCCATACTCTCAGAATGAGTTAGGAAGTATTCTTCCTGCTATTTTCTTGAGTAGATTGTGGAGATTTGGTATATAACTTCTTTAAATATTTGATAGAACTCACCAGTGAAGTCATTATGGCCAGGTGCTTGCTTGCTTGCTTGCTTGTTTTCTTGCTTTCTTTCTTTCAGAAGATTATTAGTTTTAGAGCCAATTAGCAAATATAGGTTTATTCAATTATTTATTTCTCCTTTGAAGGTTTTAGTAGTTTTAATCTTTCAAGAACTGATCTATTTTATCTAACTTATCAAAACTTGGAGCAACTACTTGTTCAAAGGAGGAAATCATTTTTATTAAATTTAATTTAGGGTTGATATTTAAATGTGATTTGTATTTTCCCCCTGTATCTTCTATAGCTTTGTACTTACATCTTTTATTATCTAAACTTTATTTTATTTTCTTATTTTTCAACCAGTCATCATAAGAAAGAATTAGATCTGAGAGAAGCGCTGATAAAATTGCAGAGGACAAAGAGACATTCCTTTATTTAGAATATTTCTGAAAGCAAAGGCCAGAGGAAGAAAATGTCTTTGTTAATTGCCTACTTGTTTTACAAGCTATACGTTTAGCTTAGATTAGCTACTGTCTTTAAGTAACTAATGAACTCATACAGAATAACAATGAATAATGCAGATAGCCCGAATGCAAAAGCAACGCATTTATTTTCAGATTCGTTCAGCTTTGCTTTTGACATCTCTGTAGCTGCTCTTTGAACTCTGTCTTTCCCTTGTGAAGTTTTCATTTTGACGTAAAATAACTTGTGAAATTATCTACTCATCAAGAAGTAATGTAGACGGGGAAGTACTTGGCTGGGTGGAAGGTCCTCTGGAGGCCTGAGTCCCACCTGGAGCCCAGCCTCATAGGTACCTGTCTCCTACCGATGAGCCGGTAGAGGAGTGGTAAGAGTAGCGTGGGGAAGTTGACACGTGACACCACCTAGAATAATGCTGGTATTTGGTAGCAATCATCTTCAGGCATTGTGATACATGCTTTACGTACTGCCCTTCCTAATAAAATTATTTGTGATAGATGTATCATATTATCTATTTTATAAATATGAAAATGGAGATGAAAATGTCCTAGATAATGAATACAAGATAGCCAGATGGATGAACAACAGTGTTTACAACTGTGGATGGCCAAAGTGTCTCCGTCCATCTCCTCTCTGTATTCACACCTTCTGTGCCCAGACTCGGAGACCTGTCTGTTCTTGAGGAAGAGTTGCTTTCCTACTGTGATTCAAGGCTCACTGTATAACTTGTTTGGCTAATGGCGCGCAATGAGTGTGATTGTATGTCGGACCAAGCCTCGCCTGCAAGAAGCATTCCATATTGCGCACCTGTGGCTGTTTCTCACCTCTGCCTTTGTTAGGAGAGGGTCCACGGCTATTCTACTAGAAGAGATATATGTGCACAGAGGTACTCTTTGTAGCTAAGGCCTTCCTAAACTGTTTGATTTAAATCAAATACTGCCATCCATCTAAGGTTAGATCGAGTTGGTACAACCCAGACCAGATAAACTTCCTCTTAGATGCGTAGACAGTAAGTGCTTGTATTTGAAGCCACTGAGATGGGTGTCTTGTTACACGGCAGTAGCTAATGGATGCAGCAGCCTTTTTAAGGTTGTGTTATTACTTAATGGCAAATAATGGTGAAAAACAGGTGACTTGAGTTGTATTTATCCAGATAATTTCATAAGTCCCCACGTATAGATATCCCTGTAGTAACTATATACTTGACTTTGCCTTTTTAAACCACAAGCAGATCTTGAGTTATGTGGTCTTAAAACCAAAATTAAACTGTATCTATGCTACCAGAGCCATGCTTTGGATGAGATAAAGCCCCTAAGTTGTTTGATTTAATTTTGAAGGTTATTTTAATATTTAATCAGACCTTTAGGTTTCATACATCTCTTTTAGTTTCTACCTCATGTTACATTTAAGATGAAATAAAGCAAAAAAAAAAAAAAAAAGACCTTTAAATTAACAACGAATGCACTGTACTTTTCTTGGAAGAACATCCCCAAGACCATAGAATTTTGAATTCCTACTATTTATTTCCAATTCCTTACAACCACTAGGTAGAGAACCCTCACATTTCAGGAGAGATAGAAACACGTGAGTCCAATAGCAAGGACTCATCCATCCCCAGGGGGATCCATCGAAAGCTACACTGGAAATACCATCTGCCAGCCAGAGTGTGCCGAGGGCCCTGGAGTCCAACCAGTCACTTGGGGGCCAGTTGATCACCTCAGCTCATTTTCTACCTGGAAGGTGCAACATTTCATGTTAGCATCTATGAATCCCTGCTCCGGGTTGGGTTTTTCTGTCCTGTTCACAGGGCCTCTGCCAGCATCATTGTGCTGAGCTCTACGCTATTCGATCCTGTGCTTGATCGTTTTATAGCGAAGGAGACATGGCCAGGGACACGCCTGTTTTCTTGCCATTGTGCCCTTGAACCCCGAGAGTTTTGTAGAACAGAGGAAAGGCCTTTTGGTGGTACAATGGGGGCATCAGCTTTCAGATGCTTCCCTAAGAGGATGAAGACTCATCTTCCGGGCCCCATCAGCTAGCTGGAAGCAAGTTCATGAGTGCTGGGTCCTTGGTCATTGGGAGCTTGGAATTTGGAACCAAAAGGTAGAAGAGGTAGAAGAGGAAGAAGACTCCATTTGCCCTCACTCCCAGTGGTCCAGGCAGGAATTTCTAGTCCCATGCTATCTACATCCTCAGAGCTGAGCGTCTCTTTAAAGCTTGTGTCCCAGGTACCTCCCTCACCTCACTTTGGCCCCACTTCTGATCCAGATAATCTCCTGCTCATGTTTCTTTGTCCATGAGCACTGCCTTATAATTCTAAAATGCCAAGACACCAAGATTGAAGGTCTATGGGGCAGGACTTGTCAGCAGATACACAAATCTGGTTCTACTCTCAGCTTTTCTATACAGAGACTTTAATCTTTGACTTAGCACTTGACACAGGTGTTCAAACTAAGATTTGCTGGAGAGGTTAAATGAGATAATACACACCATGGGCTTGTCCCAGGGCCAAGCACAGCAGATATTCAAAAGCGTATTCTTGTTTTTAATTGGCATTGCCAGTCCAGCAATTATGCCAACACTACTATCAGGACAATGACAATTCTCAGGGCTAGCTGGAGAATTCAGTGAGGTTATGTGGCCCTGGTACTCAGCAGGTGCCCGATCAGTGGCAGTTACCGAACTGAACACACGAGTCACAAGAAAGCAGAGCACATTCTGAAGGTGACAGGAATGTCATGCCCCATCTGTGGCATTTCTGCTTCTGGTCCTGTGAGCATGGTCGCCATAGCTGATTTCATCCTCTCACCACCCTTGATGGAAAATATTGTTTTTACCTCCATTTCATAGGTGTAGAAACTGAGGTCTAAAGAAGTCAGGGTGCAGGTTAAAGCAGGAGCAGCCTTCCTCCAGTGCGGGCACGCACCCTCCCTGTTCTGGACTGTCACGGGGTCTGCACTGAGAGTTCACAATCGTGGGTTATTTACTAAGCATTTGCCTCAGACAAAGAGGGAGGAGGAACTTGATGCGTCCGGGGCAGGGTGGGGTGGAGGAGACTGTCGGACTAGAAGGTGAGGATCATTTCTCTAGATTTGGAAGCTTCGGGGGAGGGGGAGGAGCCAGCAGAGTGGGGAATGGTTGGTGTGTACAGTGATCAATGAGCAGATACGAAAACGGAAGCAGGAAATGAGGGGAAGGGGGGTTGGTGAGATTGAGGGAAATGATGCACTAGATGACCAAGATGCACTAGACACATAAATTGACATGTTGAATTAAAACTCTGGACAGCTGTGTAAAATTAAGTAAAAATACACTTATTAAGAAGAGCTGTAAAAGAGAAAAAGTAAATTTGGATGCTTATCAATGAATGAATAATCTAGGATTGTATATGCCAAATTTAAACTGGTTAAAAATGATTTGATTTTCATGTAAAACTTTCATCGCTCCATTCTTTATATAATTCCCTTGGCAACTTGGCCAAAGGACTCTTTCTGCATGTTTTCAGAAAAATACAATTTTCTTGTTATTATTAAGGTGCTGTACAGAGGGGGTTACCATTTCATAAGTCAGGTGATGGTTTCTTTTGGGGCAATTTTTGGACATTTCTTTTTGCATGGTTTACTTTGTTCTGATAGAAGAGTGTGTGCTGAGAAAGTTATTACCCGAAGTAATAAGAAGTCAAAGATAATTATGAATTTATACTAAATCTCTCTGAGCCATGCTTTATTAGTTGCTAGATTTCATAAAATAGAGGTGGAATGAGTACCAAGAGTGCCTCTCATATTTTAAAGCATCAGCTTTTAACTTCGAGTCTGGACTCTGTGACTCTGCTCAATCTTAGAGAACTGTCAATGGTCATTCGATGAATTGTCTCACTAGTCAAAAGAGAGCGGTATAGATTATGCATCCTAATGAAGTGGCGGACTGTGCTCTGATGAAATTCGGTGGCACATTTGCTCTTTCAGTTCTAAATTATGACCATTTTCTTACATGCGTTAGGGAAATTCATTGTGGGGATAAATGCTCCCAAGTAATTATCTAGAACTTTCCACCTGGTTTCCATCTTTTATCTGGAGGTAAAATCTTTAAGGCTGGGATACTTTCAGGGACCCATAGGTAATACAGATGGAGAAGCTAAAGCTGAGAGATGTAGAGTGGCTTTTCAAAAGTCACTCATTCATGAAGTCTCGCTCACCCACCCATTCAAATATTATTATCCATCCAATATACCAAGTATTTGTAGGATCAGTCTTAAACAAAACAGACGAATCCTAACTTAGAAATTGCTGGCCAGTGGGAGAAAGCCAAGATAAGCAAACAGGCATAGTAGAAGCACATGGAATTTCTGGGGTAAGTCCTATGATCTTATAGTGGAGGGCTTGCATAGCTGTACCTACATCAGCGAGCGAATGAGGCCTTTGGACTGAATTCTAGAGCTGGGCCATCCAATGTGGCAACCATTATTGGCCACATGTGGCTATTAAAATAATTACAGCAAAATGAAATTTTAAATTCAATTCCTCAGGTGTGCTGGCCACATTTCAAATGCTCTATCGCCACCCATGAGTACAGCTATTGTGTTGTTTGAAGCAGGTTTAGAACATTTCCCCCCGCCCCCTCGAAATTCTATGGTCCTAAAGATGGAGGCAGAAGATGGCTGTTCTAGGATTGGGAGCTATTTCACGTGAAGCCCCTGCAGTGAAGGGAACAGGAGGCCTTGGTGTGACAGAAGGACCTGTGTGTCTCAGCAGGAGGTTGGAGAATGAGTCAGGGGCGGTGCCTGCAAAGCCCAGGGAGGGGCGCGGTCTCACGGGGGCTTCCTCTGTTTAAAACCAGAAGAAATATTGCAGGAGGTCCAGGGTACAGAGAATGTTCCGGCATCACTTCTCAGCTGCTGGATAAACAGAGGGCGATGGAAACTAGAAGACTCGAACGAATGGGTGTTCTACAAAGAATTGCACAGCCCACAAACCACATTGGTGTGGTGTGCCATCTCCTCATTAGTCATTCGATGTTCATTTCATATCACCCTAGCATTAACGTCAGAGCATTAATATCACACACAATAAAGTATCAGGTAGACATGGGACATTATTTCTCTGTAAAGTTGGAGAGTTCACTGTTAAAGTGAAGAATAGCTTCCCCCTCCTCCCCCAGTCCCTGAACTCTCACTTCTCCTTAGGAGTTCCCTTTGTTTACATCCTGAAAAATAGCAGGTGAAGCTTCATTTCACGGCTAAGAAAGAAGCCTGGAGCCACTGTGTGAGGGATCTCTGGGCGTGTGGGCTTTTGCCCCTCAGGTATTACGACCTAGAAGCTTGTAAGGAAATATGTGAGCGGCTTACGTAAGGCCCAGGGACAGCCTAAGAGGATATGGATAGAGAATTTGTCCATTTGGCCCCTTTCCTCATGATCCAAAATCATTGCAACACTTCCTGTGCGTCTGCATGGCCTTGACTCAGAATGAGTGGCAGATGAGGACAAAAGACCTTTAAATAAAGTTCACTTTAGGGAGGAGGATTTCACAGATGGTAACATTGACCTAGCCCATGTTTCAGCCCTCGTACAGAGCAGGTCTCTGTGGAGAAAGTGTACAGATGCTACTGGAGCCCTTTTGGACCTGTGTCTTGGAGGGACTAGATTGTGTCAAGACAGAAAGAACAGATGGATAATAGTCAAGATTGGGGACCAGAGCCATGTGGGGCAAGGCTTATTCATGGCTATACACAGAACTACAAGAACAAGGTCCTATCTCCTCCTCCATACTATGAAGAGGGACCCAGATGAATGAGGATGGACGGGGATGGACCAGCCACTGTGGCCATGGTAAAGGAGATGCCATGTTTCATCAGCTCCAGTGGTTCTTGGCTGTCAGTTGCCATAGTTTTGGACTTTTCAAGTTGGGATTATACAGCTATGAAAGCTTGTTCTTCAACTCACTTCCCATAGGACAGACACTCAGAGACAGGAAACACAAAAACCTTTCTAGTATTCCTGATCATCCACAGAAGAACCGCGGAGAGAAGACAGGAAAGTCCATACTTCCTTCTCCTCTAAGCACGTGGGAGTTTGATACTGAATAATTCATAGCCTTGGGACATACAAAGACATTTGTAGAGCGCGTTGAAATGCACGAAATGATCTGAATATCCTTTATCTGATACAACTCTTACACCTGAATGGAATAATCGTGAGGCTTGGACTTCCATATTCCCCGGGTTGAATGCTGAGCTTCTCCTTGTGGTTTGTCATTCAGATGTGAATGAGGGGAGGGGAGGCTGTACCTGGGCCAGTGGAAAGACCTAAGAAGCCACGTGGACCTGAGTTAGAATGCACAGCGTGGCAGCATTGCTATGTGCTGTGGACCTGGGTCTTTTGAAGAGGAAAGAGAAATTCTGGGTGAAGAAATGAAAAATTAGCAAGTGAAGTCCAGCCTAATGCAATGCCTTTGGATATCATTTAATGTCTGTGAAGCCCACTGGGTGAGTTACATAAACACTGGCCCGACCCCCACGTGGGTTCAACTCTGAAGCTCTTGTTGCAAAGCTTTTTCCTGTTCACAAATGGCTGCCTCTATTTCCTGTTTAGTCAGAGGACACTTGATCTTGTATTGACATTGTGCCTGTGGTCCTTTTGCTATGACCTTCACATCCCTGTGAAGGTGAAGTTCTGGTCCATCGTGGCAGGAGTCCTCTGGCTGCCTTGGATAATGTATTTCCTAAGATAACTCTTCCTGCCTGCTTGTTTCCTTTGCCCACGCCTTGAAGGCGGAAGCTTGCATAATCTTTAGTTAGAATTTAAGAGACATTTGCATTTGGCTAAGGAGGACCTGGCTGAGGACATTTGCTGCCATGCAGACGGACACTTGTGCAATGTGCTACACAGCACCACAGACTGAGGGACCAAGGGATTCTTCCCTCACGGGAGACATAGAGTCTGGATGCCAGTTTCCAGAATCTAGTAGCCAATTCATCCATTCATTCAACCAAAAACAATAATTGAATTTCTGCCTTGGGTGAGGCACTGTGCTGAGTGCAGAAACTGTCCTCCTGAGCAGGAGAGAGAATGCCACTTGCAGTCTTATGGAGTTTGCAGATCGTCAGTAAGCACAATACACTGGCCAATGGTGATTGTGACAGTGAACAAAGCTAGGCCATGGGAGATACGGCAGACTAGAGAAGGTGCCACAAGGAGGCGGCCTGAGGATGTGTTGGGGAGACGCAGGAGGTATAGAGGTGAGGTGGGGAGGGTTACTTCAGGCAGAAGAGCCCAGGCATAATGAGCCCGCAGTGAGGATGGTCGAGGTTGAAAGCAAAGGGTCCTATTTGGCTTCAGTGGCTGTGATGTGGAGAGCAGAGAGCCAGGCGTGGGCTGAGGTGGGAGAGGCTGAGCAGCACCGAGGGACAGGGAAGAGTCTGGGTTCGATCTTAAAGGAAATGGACGATGCACGGAACACTTTCACCAGGGAAGTGACAGGGTTAGCTTTGAATTAGGTGTCATCTGGCATCAATGAGGAAACTAGAAACAGGAGGACCACTGGATTCGGGGAGAGGGGAAGGGCAAAAAGTACCTCAGTTATCCATGGGTGGTTATGGTGGCCTGGACCAGACTGATGGTGGTGACACAGGGCAGAAACGAAGGTGTCAGATGTCTAGGAAAATTCTAGGAGGTTGTCAGAAGAACTGCTGGTTCCCACTTTGAGATAAAGCAGAGGTGCTGTGTTTCTGCCAAGCAGTAGGTACTGGGGTGGACATATCACACCAATGCCTTGTTTGTTACTAATGAAGTTACAACATCACAACTCTCAGGCTGAAGAGAAATCAAGGGAAGGGGACTTCAAGATCGAAAGAGGAAGAGGAAGTTCAAGGTGGTGAAGGGAGTTTAAAAAACCCAGGAGAGGGGCTGGGAAGGTGGCTCAGTGGTAGAGCGCTTGCCTAGCATGCCTGAGACCTTGGGTTCGATTCCTCAGCACCACATAAGCAAAAAGAAAAAAAAGCCGGAAGTGGTGCTGTGGCTCAAGTGGTAGAGCGCTAGCCTTGAGCTGAAGAGCTGAGGGACAGCGCCCAGGCCGAGTTCAGGCCCCATGACAGGACCCCCTCAAAAACAAAACAAACAAACAAACAAAAAAACCAGGAGACCAGGAGAGGAGACTAAAAGAGCCAGAAAGCTTTGGGATAGTTTTCTTTAGGGATAGTCAAGCATGACTCTGCCTTTTGCCTGGACCAAAGAAAAAATGGCTTCTGTAATCCTCTTTTATGAAGAGGTTTGCCACCAGTTCCTTTTGGCGTAAATCTGTAACCAGAAGGAGGGGCATCTGCTAGCTTCCTTCAGGATGTGTGTGTGTGTGTGTGTGTGTGTGTGTGTGTGTGTGTGTGTGTGTGCACGTGTGTGCATGCACAAGCAGGTGTATGTATGCACACACTTGCTCACACGCATGCAGACCCAACAGTTCACAAGCAACTTGAGACTAACTCCTGCAATATTGTTTCTCTTCTCTCTGTTTGATATGACAGTGTTTCCATAGCAATGTGAACCTGAATTTTTGAGAGGACATTCTGATGGGGCTTTGGCAAGCTACACACCATCATTAATTGCACACCATCCTGGCACTGGCTTGTTATCAAGGAGACTCTGGAGAGCCTGAATTGGTGGCTTTGGAAAAGACTCATTAGGCCTTGTGTGACATCCTGCCACCCCTTCCACGTGGGTGGCTTTGCTTCTTTTCTGAGTCTGCCTCAAGGTGTCACTAAGGCAGTAAGGAGATACTTTTCGTTTTGAGGCCAACAGCTTGGGAAATAAAGTCACTGGCTAGCTTTGTTATTATTTATTTTGTGTCATTTTAAAATTGTTCTTGTTAAGAGCATTTGTTCCCAGCTCCTTCGGTCTAAAGTTCCCCAGTTAGTTGTTTGGCAAAGGTCATTTTGAGCCTGTAGAATCTTTTCGTGTCATTGTATTGAGCCAGGCTGTCTTCTTAATTAATGTTTCTTTTGTTGTTGTTGTTGTTGTTCTGGCACTGAGGTTTGAACTCAGGGCTTGGAGTTTTTTCTTTTGCTTCAGAATGATGCTCTAACACTTGAGACATACCTCCACTTGCAGCGTTTGGGCGGTTAATTGGAGAGAGGAGTTTCATGGATTTTCTTGCTCCAGCCGCCTTTGAACCAGTATCCTCAGATCTCAGATCTCCCCCGCCCTCCCCTCCCCCCAGAAGCCAGGATTACAGGTGTCAGCCACCCATTCTCAACACTTCCTCCTTTATACTTTCTTATAACCTTAGTCAAGATATGTTATTGGTTAGAGCTGAGAATGTGAAGCCTGATCAGGCAAATGGATATTTTGTGCTATTCAACCTTACCAAGATGCAGAGCATTCATTTACTCCCATTCTTTTCTGTTTTCTATGCAAAACAGGAGGTAATCCTATTAACTACAGAGGTTTTTGTTATAAGAAGGCAGCAATCCAACTTGAACCTCTTCAAACATGAACCAGATGCATGGGCTCTCTTCTGACAATTTTCACTTGTGGAAGAGGCTCCATGTAGGAGAGGGCAAAGACAGTGTAAGAAAACTTCCATCACTGGCCCTTTCTTACCTCCCCTTCTTTTTCCTAGACATCCTCCTTTAGTTCTGCTACCAAAGCAAAAGATGATCGATGGATTTCAGTTTCTGCCCTTGCAAACGCCCAACTCTAAAGGCAAAGGCAGGGTCTGGTCTTTCTTGCCTATCAATATAAAATTCTATTGGAACAAGTCTTGTTTTCCTTGGGTGATGAGCTCATCCCCAGATCAACAACCCTAAGAGGACAAAGGACATTATGGTGGCCTGGGTGAGAGTCGATGCCTGTTTCTGGGAGCTGGAGAAGGGTATTATGAAAATTATGTCCATGTCAAAAATGAGACTGAAGGTTTGGGAGATGCTTCCCAATGGAATGGTGCAAACAGGGTATCTAGCAGCTATGTACCCTCTGCGTTGCCCAAGAAGCCCTCTTCCCATCTCCAGAATTAAAACCTGTCTACACCAGGTTGAGCATTAAAGTTGTCCAGAATGTTTTTTAAAGGATTCTAAACTATTCCAGAGATATCTCAGCTCAGATTTTTTTAAAAAATTCTTTCTTGCTTATCCCGATAAAGGGTTTACTTTGTGAACCATTGGTAAGTATACTTCTAAGCTGACAAGATGTAGAATCTTGAAAAAAAAAGATTAAATAGAGAGAAGTGCACTTTCACCACGCAATATTTAGTTGTCCTCTAATTTTTCAGAACTCATGGTCTGTTTTGAGTGCATACTGCTTCTTCCTACATTAATGAAAGGCAAAGAGGAAATGAGGATTGAGGATGAAAAACACATCTCTGAAGGAGGGTGCTAGAAAGAAGAGCCAGGAAAATGCATTGTGTGGGAGATCCTTTGGCCTCCAGTGAAAAACATGCATCCTTCTATATTTGGGGACAGTGTCCTGAGGAACATTCATGAGTCTTGGCTGAAAGTGTGAGGACCATCTTTTCCAGTCTCCTTTACAACTATGTCTGAGAAGCTGGCTCTGTTCATGCCATGTAGCATCCTGAGACTGATTTGTGAGACAGATCAAGGCCTGTGTAGAGAAGAGAGCAAGGCTTGGAAAGCTGGCAAAATCAGGCCATGACTTGGGTGCTTCTCCCAAGGCAAAGGCTCTGTCTGATGGTCTGCATTTCCATCGGCTGAGGCTTTGACCAGGAAGGTAAATGAACAGTTGGAGTGGTGTGCCAGGAACTTAAGACATTTTCCAATCAGATCATCCTGGTCCCCTGTAATTTTCTAGTAAGGTCATGACATAACAATGTCATTTCAGGGTTCAAGTTGGGACAGAAGAATGTTACCACAAAGAAAGCACTCTACTAAAACTATCATGAAATGCTCCCTACAAGTAAAACCAAGCCTTGAAGAGGTCACTCAAGACAGTGCTGAAACTACATAGAGCTCACAGCCATGTTTTGAGTAGCTCACATGAACTAGTTGCTAACATTTCAAGTGGAGAGTTCACCAAAGAGTTCTGCATTTATCTTCCTCTTGAAAGTCAAAAGAATCTGGCATTCCTGGAATCACATTGTTCAGTTTGACAGCAGCTACTGTCAGGAAGTGAGGCCTAGGTTCCCTGTCTATTTTGCTATTTTCTTCTGGTCTCCCAATTTGGAAGCAATAGAAACTGACTCTCACAAATTTCAAGAAAGTATATTGAACATATTCTCCACTGAATATTTATTTATTATGTTTTTGGTCGGTTGTGGGGCCCAACTCCGGGCCTGGATGCTGTCCCTCAGCTCTTCAGCTCAAGGCTAGCGCTCTACCACTTGAGCCACAGTACCACTTTCAGCTTTTTCTGCTTATGTGGTGCTGAGGAATTGAACCCAGGGCTTTATGCATGCAAGGCAAGCACTCTACCACTGAGCCACCTTCTTAGACCCCATTGCATACTTTAGAGGGCTGGGGAGCTGGTTGTTGATCAATAATGGACATTCCAGTTCATGCCATGGCACTACACATACCAGCAAGGCAGGATGGATTGGCTGTTGAATCTACATCTCACAGCCACCTGTACCTGCCTTCCCACTCAGGGAACTTGATGATGTAATTTGCTGCCCCGGACTTCCTGACCTGCTGCCACCTTCCCAAAGTGGAACGTTTCTTGGAAAGTTTGCTTTCTCTAAGATGTCTCATTTCAACTCTGAGATGACTGTGGTGATTTGTTGAGCTTGGGGGTCCCGTGAGTGTCCCCTAGCTGCAAAGGAAGCTAGAAAATTAGCAGCTAGAGGGGAAGCCTCTTTAGTGGCACATGGTTCTTCTTTATAAGGAGCAAGAGTCCCCAGACTTAATAAAGAATTTCTGTTATTGGACAACAAAAACAGCAGGTGTCAACCTGAAAACATGTGCATTTGCCCTTTCTTGGTTCTGGTTAAATATTGTTGGAATGGTGTGTAAGACAAGGAACTTCAGAAAAATAAAGAGGGTTAGAAAAAAAATAGGGAGAAAAGAGACATAATGAAACACTGCCAACAAAAGGTGGCAATAAAAAATGACTCGTCTTAAAAATCCTAAACTCCAGTCCACCTATTTCCTCTATTTTTTTTCCTTATGAAGACTTTGTAAAAACCCACATAAAATAGCCCTATAAAACTCTTCACCTTAATTAAAAAAATATGCAAGCAGGAAATATTGGCCTTATACCAGAAGTGGTTCAGCTCAGTCAATCTTCAAAACACCAGCTGCCTAAGTGATGAGTTGGTCCATTCAAGATGAGTTATTTAGCCAACAGACAGATGGCCAAGAAAGTCCAGTTTATTGGCACATTGCTTGTCAGTCAGGAGTCTCTTGGACAGCTGAAGCAGCTAGATGCCCAGGGATTTCAGTTATGATAGTCCGCCATCTTGGATTTGCCTCTGAAACCATGCAGGAACTCAGTGAGCAGGTAAGGACAACATGGGGTAACACTTATTTCCTTGAGTGCATAACCTAGTGAAGAAGAGTTATTCTCAGAACCCCAGTGGTTAATAAGAAAGAAGCTGAGCTGATAGCTTGCATAAAACTGAGGTACTCATAACCCAGCATGAGGAATATGTGAACAAGGAACAGCTGTGGAAATAGGTACCAGGGGAGAGGGGGGAGGGAAGAGCACTTACAGTCTTTTTTCTCCCCTAGAAACATATTAAATTTTCAAGTAAAATAAGTCTAGCTTATTACATATCATAAATAATTAGTGAGAATTAGAGAAAATGTAAGTTAACTTTTAAAGTGTTCTTGAGTTACCGTTGAAATACACCCAGAAAATGTAGCCAAAGTTAAAATCTGTGCCACAACAATTATTCAGTATCTCGACACACATTCAATGTGCTTGTACTATGTGCCAGTAACTCTTCTGGGGATTCTATGTAGCAAGTGAGTGAACATCAGCTCATCTCTGCCCCCTGTGGAGATTACATTGTAGTGGAGAAGATAGTTTTAGTCAAAAAATAAGAGGAATGCTCTTGGGGAGCAAAGAATACCACGAGGAGGCCAGAAAAAGATTTAAGCACTCATCTTCAAATCATGTATACATTTAATATGCTACATTTTAGTACACATTGTCTTATGTGTGTTGATGTATGTATATGTGTGATGTATCTATTCTCCAACTTGGAGAAGAGCTGTTATTAAAAAGTCTATGTTGCCTGGCACCAGTTGTTCACACCTGCCATCCTTGCTACTCAGATGATTAAGATCTGAGGATTATGGTTTGAAGCCAGCCCAGGTGGTAAAATCCATGAGATTCTTATTTCTGATTACCCAGCAAGAAGCCAGAAGTAGAGCTGTGGCTCACATGGTAGAGTACCAGCCTTGAGTGGAAAACTGAAGGGGCAGTTCCCAGGCTCAGAGTTCAAGTTCCAGTACAGGAACACACACACACACACACACATACACACATCTGTGAATCAAAGTCTGTTGCTTTCCTCTACCAAAACTTTAATTTTCTTAAAAAATTATTTTAAAGTTATCTTTAAAGAGTTGCACAAAAGGGTTTCAATTCAACGATGAATGTGTAAGCCCAAGACATCTCAACCAAAGTGTAATTTTCATGTCATAAACTGACAAATGAATCATTCTGACCATGTTGGAAACACTGTGCATTTTTGTTTCAACTTTTCCCGTGTGGTCTCTGGGAAGAGTTTTAGACAGGCCATCAGATCTGACCCTGCAGCTCCCAGCTGAGAATCCGTGGCTGCTGCCTCTCAGAGGCGGACCTGAAAATCACCAGAGTGGTGGTAACCAAATTATCAGCAACCGAGGTTCCCCCAAACCAAACAGAGGAGCAAGTACTGCGCTTCACCATATTGCAGGCTTAGCGTCCAAAGAGAAGAAGCCAAGGAAAAGTCGCCTAGAGTCAAACTTGCTCTTGAAATTCTTTTGGACGTTCTCCTCTTGGGGGCGCCATGCTGGCCCTCAGGGAGCCCAACCACAGCCAGTTTTCCTTTTGGAGTTGAAAGAGCGCTGTTTCTTCCCTGAGCACCAGATTATGTGGTTGGCTTTTGTTTTCTGGCCACGCTGTAGGAAAATACTCCTATTTCAGCAGTCGACTGGCACACCACGGTGCAAGACAGCCAGTGTAAGAGGCTGTGCTGGCAGATTCTTGCTCGCTGCAGACCAAAGCTCACTGAGTGTGCTGGTGAGGAGAGACATAGCTATTGTCTTTCTCCAGCTCCAAACAAAACCACCACAATCAGGATGCAGAATGGTTGCAGGATGGCTAGGATGTCAGGTGCTAAGATACCTCTGTCTGGCTCTGAGTGCTTCTGTGTTTCCAACCACTGCCACAGTTTCGATTCCCGTGCTTTTCTCCATCCCATGTTGCTGTGATGAGGACTTTGACGAGCTGGTCTCCACTATTGTGTAATTCCTACTCTGGAGAATCTATCTACTTCTGTTCCATGCTTCTTTCAGATGAGACCTAGAGATTAAGAGACTTGAGAAGAGAGAAATTAAAATAACTGAGCCCTTTCTTCATTCACTGCAGAGAGTTGACAAATCTGCCTGGTGCTGGAACTTCATTCAAGAGCTTCAGCTATGCAGAATTTCAAGCATTTGAAACAGAACCTTTTCTTGGATTTGGTAGCCGTCGCCCAAGAGAGGAGAGGGTGAACTAAGCAAGCCAGTCAACCTTTATCTTTTTGACTTGAGCCTCAAGGTTCACTGACTCTTGCTTCTCCACCGTCTGCCTGGCTTGTGGTGGTCTCTGCTACATGCCTCATGGAATCTTCCTTCATCTAGCCACAGGCAAGACCCTCAGAGCTGGATACCTTGAGTGTCCATCTTTACCTTCTTGAGGATCTCTTCCTGAGGCAGAAAATTGCTCCTGGATCCTATCTTGGCTAGCCTGAAGCTTGGTTTCTTTATGGAATGGTGGCCAGGCAGTTATTCAATTTACTGAGCACTGGATTCCCTTTGCCATACAAGATGGGTTCAAATTCTGTTTTATTTTAGAGTTGAGTTCTAGTGCAAAGAAGTGAAATGAAGCCTTGCTTCACCTCTAAAGACCAAGTAAGAAAGAGAGAGAGAAAAGAGAGACTGAGACAAAGGGATCGTGGTTCAAGGTTAGAAGGGGCAAAACATATTCCTGACACCTCCATCTCAGTGACAGATGCATGTCTGACCTCTCAGCTACAGCATAAATAGGAGAATCACTGTCCAGGCCAGCTGAGGCAAAAAGTGATAATGTATCTAAAAAAAAAAGATACCAAAGCCAAAATAGGCTAGAGGTGTGATTCATGCGGTAGAATGCCTGCCGTGCAAATGGGAACCTAAACTCAAACCCCAGAGTAAATGAAGTCAAATAAAAGGAGTCCTACAACACAGAGAAGGTTCGGGGAGAAGTCCGAACACGATGAGGTGGAGCTAAGGGTGAGGGAGCTGATGGCTGGCTGTGTTCTTCCGGCACCAGCCAGTGCACCTATTTGATATCTGCTTACCCCAGCAGCTTTCGACACTGTAACAGGGTGGCCCCAGCATCTGTCACTCAGAATGGTCACCTCCCTGCTGGACACCCCCCCCCACCCCCCGGCGGTGCCAGGCATCCATCTTTGGTGACAAGGTGGAGGGGACTGGGTGGATGGGACCGAGGGCGGCGCTTATGGCCTGAAATCGAGGCCCCTTGCAGGATGTTGGGCGAAGACGGAACTGAAGCCTCAGGCAGGGCCCTGAAGTGGTGGGCCTCGAGGGCCTAGCAAGGCCCACGGACTGGGGACAAGGACAGGGCTCAGTAAACAGCCTTCCAACGAATAAGCAGTTACAGCAGAGGCCTTTCCACGGCCTGAGCTGTGGATAGAGGTGCTCTAGCCCAAGGTAGGGTGGGAGGGCAGAGAGGATGTGAGAAGGACCCCAAAGGCCTCAGGCCTGGAAGGCCAAAAGGGGCCTCAGGGCTCACAGACAGGGCTGTCCTCTCAGAGACATCAAGTGACTTGGCCAGGGCCCTCGCCGGCCCAAGAGTAACAGAAAAGGGAAGAGAGATGTTTTCTCAGGCGGCACAGCTGTTGTTTTTCCCAAGGAGTCCATTCATGAAGATGTATGGTAGCTGAATGGACTCTCCCTCTTTTTCCGACTTTGCTTGGGGTGGGGTCGCAGTGTGATCGGGAATGGCGCGCCCCTGCGGTTTTGGCGGCAGAGGCGCAGCTTGCCTTGGGCAGAAGGAAGGAATCAGGCACCTCCTCCAGCTGCCCCTACCCAGCCCAGGCCCGCCCCAGGCTTCCTCTCCCCCTCCCCTCCCCCAAACTATCCAGGCCGGGGAGGAAGGCTTGTGTGGGACAGGCTCGCTCGGGCCAGGCGCGGCGGGACGCCAGTGGCTTCACCAGATTTGAGGCTGCTCCGAGCGCGCATTCGCACTGCCCATCCACCTCCTCGCCCCGGGGGGCTGGCAGCGCCCGCAACAGAGTCTCGTGCTGGGGAGGGCGAGGGGAGCTCCAGCTCCCTTTGCCGATCGGCCTGGACTAAGTGGGTGAGCAGCAGCCCGGCGCAGGCAGGCAGCGCCGGGGCTGCGGACGTCTCCCTGGGCACCCTCGCTCCGCGTGGCGCAAGGGCTGAGTGGCCCCGGATCTACCCAGCAGTGACCCGCTTGGCTCTGGAGCGCGTTCCACGTCAGGCGCGACCTGCTCTGCTGCGGTCACCGGACTCCGTCTCCCCCCTTTTCCTGGGACTGCGGGTTGAGCTGTAAGCCAACCCCAGCTGGACGCTGCGCTCCTATAAATAGCGCGCGTGCCAGCTTGGCGCTCGCCAGGCTGCGCTAGGAGAAAGTTGCGGGTAGGGACCCGGCGAGGAGCCCCCCGCCAGCCCCGCCAGCCCGAACCGGATCCCGCGCGCCCAGGACCCGCCCGGCCAGCCGGCTGTCAACACACGTTGGAGTGACACCCAGCTTTTTTTGGGGGGGGATTTTTGACTAAGCAAAAGTGGGAGTCGCCAGCGTCTCGGCCATGAACACAGCCTCGCGGTCTGCTCAGCCCAAGGAGCCTCGGTAACCGAGCCTCGGACAGGACGGACATCCGCCTCCTGGGAGGCCCCGGGGTTCATCTAAGGGGTGTGTGTGCTTGGGTTTGGGGTCCGCATTGATCTGTTTATTTCCTTTTCCTTGGAGGTGAGCTTGTGGGAAAGGGGGGGGTGTCTGGCGACTTCGGGGTGGGTGCAGGGGCCCCAGGCAGGCAGCGCCGGTTTTCGGGCGCAGGAGGGCAGGGCAGAGGTTCTGCATGAGCTCCTTAAAAGACAAAGCTAACCGAGCCAGCGACGCAGCTCCAGCTCCCGGGGAGACTTTGCCTTCAAGCCCCAGAATCGGCGGCCGTGCGCGCGCCGCCGCCGCCGCCGCCGCCGCCGCCGCCGTTCCCGCAGCGCTGCTGTCGGTGTAGCCGCCGGCATCTTTCCCCGAGCTCCGGGATCCCCGGCTCCGAGGCGACGCCGGCGGGCGAGCAGAAGCGCCGAGCCGGCTGCGGCTGCCCACGGAGCTCGCCATGGGCTGGGCGCGCGGGGCGCTGTCCGCGCTGCCGGCCGTCCTGCTGGTGCTCGCGCTGCCCGCGCTGCGGGTCCGGGCGCAGAACGACACGGAGCCCATCGTGCTGGAGGGCAAGTGCCTGGTGGTGTGCGACTCGAACCCGGCCACGGACTCCAAGGGCTCCTCTTCCTCCCCACTGGGCATCTCGGTCCGGGCGGCCAACTCCAAGGTGGCCTTTTCCGCGGTGCGGAGCACCAACCACGAGCCATCCGAGATGAGCAACAAGACGCGGATTATCTACTTCGATCAGGTCAGACCCCAGGGGACGGGGGGAGGGACCCCGGGGTGGGATGGGGTGTCCCGGGGTATCTTAGATCGGGCTTTCGGCTCCCGCTGTGCGTACTGATTTTGTGTGTGTGTGTGTGTGTGTGTGTGTGTGTGTGAGCGCGCACATGTGTGTGTCGGGGGTCACCAATGTGCCCGAACCCGAAACTTCCCGTGTCCGTCTCCTGCTGGGCAGCGGGGACCCGCCTTCCCCGCAAGGTGCGGGCGCAGTGGGGACCCCCAGGCCGGCGGGAGCTCGGGCACAAGTTTCTCCGCAACAAGTCGGCCCGAGCTGCGGGGAAACGGATCCGCGACACGGCGGCGGCAAAGGCGATCGCACCGCGATCTCAGCTCAGCCCCTTGGCTCAGACGCCAGGCGCCACTGAGGCGGTCCGGACCCGGGATCAATATTGGGGTTGTTGGATCCGGTGGAGAAGATGTTCTCTACAGAGAATTCGGGGTCTCCGAGCTGAGACCCGGGGTCCCCAGCGCGGTGTGGAGATCCGGGGTCTCCCGCGCGCGCAGCACTGCGATCGGGGACGGCCTCAGAGGTCGCGGAGCAGGGCGCGGGGCGGGGATCACATCTCGCTTTCCAGGTTCGCGACCAGTCACCCCCTCTCTCCCAAGGTCCCAGCGTGTGCACCCCAGGGCGGTTGGGCAGGATTTCGAGTCATTCTCCTTACTCAGAGAAAAGTTGCCCAAGAGGGAGGGAAAGGAATGGAATCGGGCCACTGTGCGGAGCCCGGGAGGGAAGCTGGGGTGGGGGAGCTGGGGAGGGGCTGGACCCCCATCCTTGGGCTGTGGTCCGGTCAGAGAATTGCCAGCTGCTGGGAACCACCAACGGGATGGAGTCGGGGGGCAGAACTGAGGAGCTGCGGCTGCTGATCTGTGGCTGGCTCTGTGGTTTGGCCTGATGAGAAACCCCAGGACGTTGGCTGAGTTTTATCAGGGTCCTAAGGAAGGACAAGGACCTCACCGTTTGAATCCCAATCCCAGCAGGTCCAGAGTCTTTTAAAGTCACAGTTCACAGCTGTGGCGCCGCAGGAAGACCTGCAGGGGAAGGTGTGGGGGTGACATTAGTGCCCTTTACTTAATTTTCTAAAGTAATGCGCTCTCCAGCCGCCACAGACAAGAGGGTGTCTCTCTGGGGCTTAGTGTAGAATAGCCATAATTTTTAATGAATTAAGTAGGCCTTTTCTTTTTCTTTTTCTCTTTTGTTTGTTGTTCAGCATCTTCCACCCAGATGGAAATAAAGTCTAGCTCCACCTCTAGTTTGCATTGTGATACACTAGTTACAGGTGGGACTGTGTGGGCTTTGCTCTTTCCCTGGTCTGGGGCATTCTTTTCAATGATCCTCTCCTCCCTTAGAGAAGGTTTGCTCTGTGCCGGGAGCCATGCTTCCAGGAGACCCCAGACACATTTACTTATAAATCCCGAGGTGCCTGAGTGCTAGGATTGATCTGTAGAGCCAACACTCAGCGATGTGTACAGACAAGAGTAATCAGCCGTCATCATTATCGGGAGGAAATATGCTACTCGGGTCTGAATAATCAGGAAGTCCTTTCGAAGTACCTTAAATGATGTTCAATGTGCTTGGGGAAAAAAAAGTCTCTGCAAAACCTCTCTGTTAGGGATTCTTGTTCAGCTGGCCAGGAGCTGTTGAAAGGTTATCTATTGTCAGGTCAGAGAACAAATCCAATTGGATGCTCAAGGGGGGGGGGGGGGGAGGTGGGGTCTCAATCAACTCATGCATGGTCCTGAATTTGAATGCAGGGGTTAACAGTTCCATCTCTCTGCTTGCGCCGTGCTGGGGGTGGGCATATTGTTAGATGTAGTGGTATAACTTGAAGAAATTATGCCAGAGGCATGGAAATGTGTTAATTGTGACCAGAAGGCAATGTTTATAAGAGACAATAATAGATTATCACTTGTATACAGGAAAGATGCCTTTGTATCTTTGTAGGAGCAGTTATTTATTTATTTTTTTGGAAAGCCACTTATAAATCTATTTCTTAGACATGACAGGAAACTTCATCAATTTATTTGCCCTGCCCCTTTCCTTCTCTTAGGAAGGGATTTACCTATTGAACGCTGCAAGTTCCACTGAAGAATTCACTTAGTAAAATTCAGAGTTAATTTCATAGCTAGAGGAACCAAACAGAACATCTTGGAACAGAAAGTGCATCGTTGCTTTCTTGAAAATAGTGTCCAGTTTCGCTTTGCTCCTTGAACTTTAAATGAAGAGCAGGTGATTGATGGGAGGTTCGGTGTGTGGTACAGAGAAGAACAGGAAAAGGCCACCTATTTTACTGTCTGTCTTAGTCACACTTCACTCTGGCAGCCAGCAAGGGCTGACTCATTGCCAAAGTGGTATTATTAAGGCTTAGAGGCCACCGGAATGGAAAACAAACAAGGCCATTGGTCTTAGGAGAGCCCTGGCAGAGGCTGAGGGAAGGCCAGACGTTCGTGCAGCTCTGTGCAATCGCTGTCTCTAGCATGGAGTATGCCACATGGCAAAGGGGGTGCTCGTGCCTCTGTGTGCTGTGTCCAGGGATGTCTGGGAAGGGCCTGGGGACGTGGATTGGCTGGCTCAGTGACGTCACTTCTGGACATTGCCAAGGCTTGTAGGGGGCAGGAATGTAAACACATGGCAGATGCCTTCTATATGATGCTACGTGCTCTCACGAGACAGCTGGGCAGCTCCAGAGACACCCAGCTTTGTGGGCAGCTCTTGATACGTAACTTTGTTTTATCTGATACCACGGAGAAGACAGAACCTTCCAACACACAAGCTTATCTTTCAAGAGGGGAAAGAAATAGGATGAGATGTCTTACTCTCTGTGGGTTCTGAGGCTAGTTGTTTGGAAATGAAAGAAGAAGGGAGGGAGGAAAGGAAGAAAAGGGAAGAAGAAAGGAAGGGAGAAAAGCAAGCATACTTTGCTTACAAAAGAAAATATTACACCTGACTGTTACTTCTTCTTTTTGTTCGTAGATCCTAGTTAACGTGGGTAATTTTTTCACCTTGGAGTCTGTCTTTGTAGCCCCCAGGAAAGGAATCTACAGTTTCAATTTTCATGTAATTAAAGTCTACCAGAGCCAAACGATCCAGGTATGTGTTTGGACACATTTTTGCTTCTACCCCTAACGAACTGCATTTAAGTATCTATTCACAGATATGTTTTCAAGCAAATAGCATTCCTCTCTATACTTCACTTTTAAAATGCTTCTTTTTCAAGTTGCATCTTTTATAACACCCGTTAGAGCATATATAAAGCATAAAGAAAAAGAAAGTGCAGGAGCAATTACCTTGATAACCACTAAACATTTAACAAGTATGGCGTAGCAAAATTTCAGTTAACATAAATCTCTCCAGCAGATCTTAATTTTATTTAATGAACAAAAATTATTTAACCCTGTAAAGAGAAAAAAAAACTTGTAAAGCCAGCGAAGCTTTACAAGTGCCTCCTAAACAAATAAAACAATTTTTCTACCACCATAAAGATGATGAGATGCAGTTAGCTGTTACAATAAGCCTATGAAAAAGCAGCCATCGACTGCATGTTTCCAAATGCTGTGCTGGTTTTCTTTCTCCTTGAGTTTATTGTTGGTTACCTTGCTGCTAGTGAGTTCTTACCAATTATAGTGAAATGACTAAGAATGTAGTATCTTGTGCTTTCTAAGATAAATGGGCTTGACCTTACACTCAAAGGCAACAATGGAGATAATCACCTAAAATATCAGAATTTGCTAGCATTAAATGATATAAATACATGAGTGTGAAATTCTAAGGTAACCTTTTTTCTGGTGCTCAATATTCATGTTATATATTGTATCCATGTAAATGGTAGATTACACACTCATCTGTCAACTTGATATAGCTGAGATAATAGATCTGTCATTAAATCTCACATTTAACTTATTTAACATTAATTTTAACATAAAGGAAATAAATATTGTGGAAACAAATTTGCTTCTATGAAAAAGACCTTTGCTAAATACCAGTAATTGGAGTTAGCAAACAATGTTCCCCATTAAGATCTCCCATAGTAGTGGAGATTGTTATTATTATTTTTATTTTTTTATTTTTTGCTGGTCCTGGGGCTTGAACTCAGGCTTGAACCAAGGACCTGGGCTCTGTCCCTGAGCCTCTTTGTGCTCAAGGCTAGCACTCTACCACTTGAGCCACAGTACTACTTCCCGATTTTTCTGAGTAGTTTATTGGAGATAAGAATCTCACGGACTTTCCTGCCTGGGCTGGCTTCAAACTGAGTTCTTCAGATCTCAGACTCCTGAGTAGCTAGGATTACAGGGTGTCAAGCCTAAATCATTATTTTTTAATAGAGATTTCTTTTCAGGGAAGACAGATAAATAAATCAACACACACACACACACACACACACACACACACACACACACACACACACACACACACACACATACCCCACTCACTATTTCCAATGATTTTCAATGCTATTTAAGTTACACCTACACTGACACCTCCAGGGTCACTGGTAGAACCTGTGCCTGTGTGGGTCCAGGGATACAGGAGAGCCACACACTCTCCTGAAGATGGCTCCTTGATGATGGAGGTGAGCACGTACCAAGCTTAATTTACATGCTGAAAGAAAGCCCGTTTTCATATGCTCAGATTGTTCTCTGGGTGGTATTTTTATCCATCCATTTTTCCCCAGTGGAACTTTTAGGAAAAACATTTAAATTTATATACTTTTTTATTATCTGTAAGTAGTTCTACAAAGGGGTTCCAATTTACCACATCAGTCTCTGAGTACAATGCATCTTGATCAATACCACCCCTTCCATCGCTCTTACCCATCCCTCCCAACCCCACCCACCCCTCAATTTTCCTAGCTGCATAGGGTATACATGGAATATTATGACAACATTGTCCTTCCCCATACCTCCTTCCTGTTATACCGCCCCTCCCCCACCACCTCAAGTACCAGCTTCTTAGAATTTATTTTGTTAGGCTGTGAGTTACTTGAAGGAGTTATTTCATTTGAATTCTTCTCTGCATCTACCATAGTTCAGAAAATTTCTATGGGAGTCCATATGGCGGCCTTGCTGTCTGATCCCACCTTTGGCTCTCAGGGTGAAAGCCAGGGTTATAGTTCTTGAATATGAGGTATTTTACTAAGTCAGGCATCTTAGGCAACGTTCATTATCCATGGCAGGTGTTTTGATTTTAGTGGAGCTTTTGAACTTTGTTATGATTTTTTTCTTCTTCTAGGTGAACTTGATGCTGAATGGGAAACCAGTGATCTCGGCCTTCGCGGGGGACAAAGATGTCACTCGCGAAGCTGCCACGAATGGAGTCCTACTCTACCTGGACAAAGAGGATAAGGTTTATCTAAAACTGGAGAAAGGTAACTTGGTTGGAGGCTGGCAGTATTCCACATTCTCTGGCTTTCTGGTGTTCCCTCTATAAAATTTGCTTGTCCAGGTGAGGGGCGGCTCACCACTGAGTTACTACTGGAAGATCATTTTTTGTTTCCACCACTGGATTGATATCTTTTATTGGTTTCTCATGGGTGAATATGGATTCTCTTTAAGGATTCTTGACCGGTCTGAACCAACACAAAAGTTTCACCGATGATTCTCGTGTGTGTTTGCATTTCCATGTATTTTGGATTGGAACTCAAAAGCACAGTGTCCCTCTCTATGCTTAAATGTATCCATCAAAAGCTGTCTCAAGGTTGGTCCTGAGTTTGCTTTCTTGGGAATACTGAATTTCATTGCAGATGCAGACTTTTATTTATTTATCACTAAAAGACTGGCGAGTGGGTCGGAGGATTAGAGAACTCACAAGTTCTGACTTCAGCCGAGGGTTTGTGTGATACCGCCAAAGAACTGTGTGCTGTGTTCATAATACTCACGACACCTGTTGTTTCTATGCCTTTGGGATTCATTTGCTGTGTTCTCTTGAGGTTCCTAGGAATTGTTTCCCAGTGACTGCCATTGTGTTTTCTCTACAAATAAGGCCATGAATGGCTTGCCTGAAAAATTTACCTTGACTATGATATCACCGACATAACTTCTCGCCATACCCTACCCCACTCCCCCAAAAAAAGAAAGAAAAGAAAAAAAAAGAATGCTTCATAGTTGTATTTTAATTATATATGTGAAAGAGTCATATTTTCCAAATTATATTTTCTAATAGGAAAAAATAGATCATAAATCTGACAAGGAAAAGTTGCTTACTGAAATCTAAGTGCTCAGTCCCCAAAGCTTGGCAGAGCAGCTCTTCTCCGTGGGAAATCTTATACTTTATTGCTCAACTTTAATTAACATGATTGATAATAACCACTTTATTAAAAACCGAAGGGATTTTTTCCCATAGACATGGCCACTTTATTAACTGGAGATGGGATGCCCTTGTTTTTAATTATACTTATTTTTCAAACCTTCTGTTGTATTTGAAATATCATCTGGTTTTTGCCTTAACTCCTAAAATTGTATGTATTTATCTGTTTAGCTCACATGAAATCCAAATATCCCCATAACTAAATTTAGTGCAATATCTTATTTTGTCTTTTGTATAGGTCACATGAATTCATAAAATTATTTATGTCTGTTATAGAATAAAGCTTAATATATGTTAGTTGAATTGCTTTGTTCTTTTGGATTTGAAAGTATGTATTCTACACAATTTATTTCCCTTTCTCTTTCCCTTTCCCTTTCCCTTCCCCTTCCCCCCTCTTCCCCTTCCTCTCCTTCCCTCCTTCCCTCTCTCTCTCCCTTTCCCTTTCTATTTCTCTTTCCCTTTCCTGTTCCCCTCCTCTTCTCCCTCCCTCCCTCCTTCCCTCCCTCCCTCCCTCCCTCCCTCCCTTCTTCCCTCCTTCCTTCCTTCCATCCTTCCTTCCTTCCTTCCTCATCTGGTTTGTTTTTTTTTTTTTTCTTGGAGCTTAAAAAAAAATCACTGAATTTCCAGGCGATGTCCTCTGCATTGGTATTGGAAATCTTTACTGTGTTTAATCTGTCCAAATCCAGGAGTTGCAAGTTTGCCAAAAGAGAATCAATGGACTTAGTGAACTCTTCTTTCAGAGAACTTGTTGTAAGGAAGCTTAGTTTAAAATGATTCTGTAAAATAACATGAAGGTGCCAAATATATGAATGAGTTTCGGGTGAATATAAGGACCAATCTGTTCAAGCTGAATACCTGGGGAAAACCCTGGAAGGCTGCAGGCTCTTTGCCTTTTAAGGGGGAATGGTTATTACATGTCTTGTCTGGAGATGTGGCTCCAGTTCCTGGTTGCAGTCAACTAAAGCAGTGTTTGGGGCAGTGCATTGCGGCTGGTAGACTATAGCAGCCAGGAAGATGTTCCAGGAGACACCTGCAGACCGGGTTTCCAGCATGAGGGTGAGGGAGTGCTAAGTCAAAAACGTTCAGATACCCCAGGAAGACTCCCCTCTTTCCTCACAAAGCATGATCTGGAGATGTTTCCAACAGATCTTTAATACGAGTCATCTTGATTTCATTATATGATCTTAGCTTTATAATGCAAAAACACTTTCTCTTGCACACAGAGAGAAGACAGCCAGCATTCCTCCAAACGATAGTGGGATCCTCTAGATGTACTCGCCCTACCAGAAGCTTTTGTATGGTCTCTGTACTCAGACACTGTGTCTGCACATCACAGTAGGCTGAGCCATATTGGAATAGATCGGCTATTAGTCATTCTTCTAGCAAAATGGCTCAAGAGTATTGCGATTGCCAATGACAGGGCAAGGGGTGGAAGACAAATCTCAATGTAGATTAGTGGAGACATGTATTTTAAAAACATTTGTATTATCTTTAAGGGGTGTACGACGGAATTGCCATGCATCAAAAGTTTATGAATACAGTGCATCTTGATCAATGTCACCCCTTTTAACATTCTTACCCCACCCAACCCCATCCTTCCCTACTTGCCTTAATTTTGGTTATGTATTGAAATTTTTTTTGCCATTTAACGCTGCATATTGATCTGTGCCACCATTCAACATCTCACCCCCACAGGTGACCCATCCCTTTCCTTATATTTCTCAGTTGAGAGGTATATACATGAATTCATGCCTGCATGCTCTCCCCTTCCCTCTTTATTTTTCTGACCCTCTCCCCTTGACCCCACCCTCCTCTCTTGTAAGTACCCATCTCCTAGGACTTATTTTGTTGGGCTTTGATGGAGTCTTTTTAAAGACTTACACTGTTTGCACTCTCCACAGAGTCTATGACCCATCAGCTAATTCATTTGAAACCCCTTGCTTACCACCTCATGAGTTTACTTGTAGATTTATAGGTGCCTTCTAGCTACCACAAATGGGGGAAACCATGTGACCTATGTTTTCTGGGTCTGGCTTGCTTTTCATAGCTTAATTTTTTTCCAAGTTTTTCCATTTCCTTACAGAAAAATGTCTTTTATAAATGTGCTTGTGGCCATCTTTAAGGGATTATTTTTATTTTTCTTGGTTTACCTGAACCTAAAAGAATGTCATCAAAGATCTTGGCGTTAAGTGCTGAGCTCTAGTCTTTGTATTTTGGAATGCAAGAGCCATTTGGAAGCTTCCAGAGAAAGTCTGCTGGAATAGGCCAGGCCACAACTAGCAAATGTGGGACTGGCTTGTGACAGTGGACCCCCAAATTGAGGTTGACAGCTCAGGTACTTGCCTCTAGCTGGGTGCTAGGAGATAAGTTACATCAATCATGCTGGCCACAACCAAGGAGAGAGAAAAAGCAAGAGGGTAGATGATTCATTCAGAAGAGTGTGGGTTTTGGACAGATGTGGGATGAAAGTACTGAGCTCTACCACTTTGATCTGCCAGCTTCCTGATCTTGGACAGGTTTGTTTTTTTAATTTAATTTTTTTTTTGTGAACATACTGTACAGAGGGGTTACAATTACATGGGCAGGATAATGCGTACATTTCTTATCAAGCATTGCAGCCTCCTCCTTTGTTTACCCTTCACATCCCTTCCCTACCTCCCCCCTCCCCCCCACCCAATCCTTCCCCCTCCCCCCCCTCCCCCTTGGACAGGTTTTTTGCTTGTGCATTTTCCTCTCCAACCATTAGTTATCATTTATAAACAAGATGTAATTGATTATAAGGATCCAATAAGATGCAGGAAGTGCCTGGAACATGGTAGAATCTTCAAGGGCTGTGATTTTTACTATGATCACCACACTTTATGATGGTTAAAACAATGGAAAGCCCTCACACAGGTCAAAGCAACAGGGAAGCATGCAGGAGAGATTAAGGGAAGAAAATTGAATTGGGGTGCAGTAGCAGGAGAGTGTCAGAAGTATTTCCAGAGAAAGAACCACATGCTCCCTGTGCATTCTATGACTTGAAAATTGTTTTCTGAAATTGCTAGGTCCACAAAAATGCTAATTGGGCCGAGTGTTTGCGTTAGTCCTATCCGCATTCATCAATGCCAGCTCCCCTCCCCCACATAGCTCTGATTGGTCCTTGATCTACTGAACAAGTGCAAGCAATTGTCTGTAGCTAGCAGTTCCCTCCCCACAGAAACCCAGGGAAACCAAGCAGAAGGAAGCAGAGTGGAGGTGCACAGGATCTCACTGGTTTGGGAGACTTACCATTAGCCCAGATTCTCTTAGACTTTGCTTATCTGATAACATTAAAGACATTCTTTGTGTTTTATTGTTTTAACTTTGCTTTTTCTCCCTGCTTGCCTTCTGGCTTCTGGCTTCTAGCCACCTGGATAGTTTCAGGCTTTCATTTAAAGTCCACGTTTGAACAAGTTATGGCTTTAAAGTTTGAGATATAGACCTTCAACGAATATTGATTGGCTTCTCCCCGTAATGGATCATGGACTTTGTGTCGGGTACTGAGCTGTAGGATTGGTGACATCGTTCTCTTCCAGATCTCCCTAAGTATCAAACAATGCTAGACTCTTCACCAACAGCAATGGCAGGCACTCTCCGGGGATGGTTCCAGTTCTCTTTGGAGTCAGGGCCCTGGGCTTTCTCCATCTTCTGGTGTTTGATCGTCCCTTGTCTTCTGGGCAGTAGTGAATCATTGGGCAGAGCTAGGTCCCCAGACTGGTTGACTTAATGGCCCTGGGAAGTCATGAGGAGAGAGAGATGAGGGCAGTGTGTGTCCAGAGCTTTGCAACTAAGGACACTGAACTCTCGATTGAACTGATTCTCTTGGGTGGAGGTGAGGCTTGGGCTAGAAGAAGCTGATTATCTAAACAGGTCGGGCTGCCTCAGTTTCTTCCCTAAGAGTAGCTTGTCTTTCTATAGTTGAAATACTTCAGCACCATGAAGACGATTTGGTTTTGGCTACCTCTGGCCTTTCTGGGAGAAAATAACTTCTTTGTGACATTGACCCTGAAGTTCTATGTCGGCCCCTCCGATGAAGGGGTGTGAGAATCACTTAAGAATCCCCATGCAGTACAGGGCCCAGTGCTGCGGGGTGGGGCCTGAGGCTCCTGGCCCTGGCACCTGTGGTCGATGGGTGCTCTTCATGTTCAATAGTGAGGTCTTCCATTGCTACCATCTCTAAAGCCTTGTTACTTGAAGGACACCCACAGCCTTGGGAGCTGGTTCAAAACACCACATGCCGTGGAGCCTCACCTCAGAGAGACTGAAACAGAGTCTGCACTTTAATAAGATTTTCTACTGGTATCATGAGTTCCACGCCCTCTCTCCCTCCTCTGCATCGAACCCCCCGGGGGCGTGGCATCAGGCGGCCACAAAACTAACCAAGTGCCCGGTGGGTTATGTAACCCGGATCAGTGCAGGTGCAGGAGGCTCTGGGAATTTAAATCTAAATGTGCCTAAATGTGCATCTACTTCAACACCAGCATGCAGAAGCTCTCAGCCCTGGCCTAAGCCATGGTGGGTGGGACCCCCGTTCTGCGTGAGCACCATGCAGACAGGGCAGGGTTGCACGGGACTCTGCTAATGGAAAGATGGCCTGAAGGAGAAGGTAAGTCCCCATGGAAGGTGGAGTCTGGCCATGGAAGGTCGGGCTGCCTTCTCTGCTGCTCTGCTGTGCCTCGGCTCAGCACATTTGACACTTGGCCTCAGAAAAGATTGCTCAGTGACTGAGGGAGACTTGAGTGTGTGTGTGTGTGATACATATTAATATGGAATACATATAATATAATATGAACATATAGATTAAAAGATGGAATTGTTTCTGGGTGGCTCATGCCTAGAATCCTAGCTACTCAGGAGGCTGAGATCTGAGGATCATGATTTGAAGCCAGCTTGGGTAGGAAAGTCTGTGAGAATCTTATCTCCCATTCACCATCAAAGAGCTGGAAGTGGAGGTCAAGTGGTAGAGTACCAGCTTTGAGCAAAAAAGCTCAAGGACAGGGCCCAGACTCTGAGTTCAAGGCCAGGACCAACACACACACACACACACACACACACTATAACTTAATATCTACAACATAATATACATTATTGTAGGCACCATGCTTAGGGGTCTTTATTTCCCATGCAATGAACATACGCTTGAAATTCTGAAAATTGGGAATGTTGAGGAACCTTCTACACCCGGGGGGGGGGAGGGGGCTGAGACTCCAGCAAATAATGACTCTGCTTTCTCCCTTCCCCTCCTCACCCCTCCCCTCCCCTTTCCTCTCTTCTCCTCTCTTCTTTTTTCCTCACCTTTCCCCTCCCCCTCTTCTCCCTTTCTCCCCCTCTCTCCTCCCTTTCTTTCTTTCCCCTCTCCTCTTTTCTTCCTTCTCTTCTCTGTCCCTTTCTGTCATTTTTCTATTTTTGTCACGTTTAAACTTCGATGACAAGGTGTAATCAATAAGAGGAAGAGGGAATTACTGCAGAGTGGTGGCTATTTCCATAGTACTAGTAGTTTTTTTTCCCTCTTGTCTTCCTGATAAGAGGAAAAAGTGGCTTGAAATGACCTGTCCACCCATGGGGTTTGTTTTGTGATTTTGTTTCATAGCTTTCCAGAAAACAGGGAGAATGTGAGAGCCAGGCAAAGGCAAAGTTGCGGGGTCCACGTTGGGGTCCACTATGGGGCCGGAGCAGGGTAAGGCCTACGCACTTGGCTGCTATGGAACACGGACACAGAGCCGGGTGGTGGGGGTGCGGGAGCAGCTGGCTGTGTTCTGCTGGGCAGGTGTCAGCAGTCTGGAAGGACGGCATCTGTTACTCGCCATCCTACGATCCACAATCGACTGAGCTCTGAGCTACGCAGGGGAATCTCTTGGTCACATAACTGCCTTCCTGCGAAGCCCATCACCAGGACTGAGGTGATGATGGTTCTCAGGGTGGATAGCTTGGTTGTTTTTTCCTTTCTTTCTTTCTTTCTTTCTTTCTTTCTTTCTTTCTTTCTTTCTTTCTTTCTTTCTTTCTTTCTTTCTTTCTTCCTTCCTTCCTTCCTTCCTTCCTTCCTTCCTTTCTTTCCTGTTTTCTTTGTCTGTAAGTGACACAAGGCCACTTTCTTCTAAGTTCTTTTTCCTCCGCTAGTTAAAAATACATCCAAGCAGTCACGAGCGCGTCTTTGAAAATAACTAAGCTTTTTCCTTGGTGTTAGCATTTTTAACACCATGGGGGACAAACTCATGACTTTCTCCTCCGTGTTGAAAACACACAAAACAAATGGAGCAAACACCAACATGGGAAGTAGTTGATCAAAAAGAAGTAGTGTACCAGAGGAAAAACAAATCCAAGTTAAAAAAAATCCACTAGGGAAAATGAGTGATAAAAACTCTGCAAGCTGATGTGACAATTCCGAGAGAGAGAGAAAGAGAGAGAGAGAGAGAGAGAGCGCCCTGGCTCCGAGTTTGCGGGTTTGTGTGGGGTAGATCTTTCCTCTCTTCCTCTCTGAGTGTTCAGGCTGCGAGGATTCCCACCCTCTTCCTCAGGGAGACTTTCTAAATGACAGGCGGTGACAGCCTTTGCACTGGGCTTGGCCCTTCTGCGGGTTGGTTGTGCCCGACAGGAAGGCAAAATGCTTCTGAAAGTTAGCTGTTCTCCGGGTACAGGAGTGCCCCACATTTCAGTCATTCAAGGAAGCCATTTTGCAGTGTGGAAGGAAGTCCTATTGTGCTCTCTCTGCCCTTGGAGATGTCCTTGGAGATGCTGGTGCAGCCCCAGAGGCACAGGATTTAGGAACTGCCCGAGTTGGTCTCAGGGGACGCCGGATGTTGCCCTTTTCTCCTTCTTTCGGGGATGGCGAGACATTATTTTATAAGCATCCATAAAGAGGGATACAGAGTCCACAAGAGCCATTAAAAAGTCCTGATTTGCAAGATGTGCCTAAATTGGTTGTTAAAAGAAGAAGATTTAAAACAAAAAACCCAAGTTCTCAATGTCATGAATTGAGGTCAAGCAAGAATCACAATGTCATCCGTGATTTTCTGAGCGTTAGAAGTGAATCCTGTTAAGGAGGAAAAATGGCAAGCACCTGCTCGTGGGGCTCAGGACATGCATAGTTGGCTGAAGAGACAGTCACACGTGTATTGTGCACCTACTGTATGCCCCGCCAAGGAACTCCTGACTCCACTTTTCGTCCTTGCTCGGCGGTGTGCGGTGGCAGGCAGTGCATCTGCCTTTGTGCTCCTGTTTATTGTGCTCCGAGTCTGACTGAGTTCAGCCACACCCGGTCTCCACCCTGCTTTCCCACAGTGTTCTTCCAGGGTCAAATTCTGTGAAAACAGTGAAGAGCAATGCCAGCTTCCACTTACGGTGGTGGGAGTTGCACACTGTAGAAAAGAAGCTTGATCCTGCTCTTTAGCATCCCATTTCTTCTTGTTTTTTAAATTCTTATTGTTACTATAAAAGGGATGCAAAGAGGGGTTACATGTCAGGTAAAGAGTACCTTTCTTCACCCCTTCCCTCGCCCTCTCCAGTGCTTCCCTCCCATCTCCACCCACAAGTTGTACAGTTCATTTTCAACCTAGTGGCCAGTGAGTGCCACTGCTGCGTTGTTCACCCTTTGTCCCTCCATGTCTGGGACATGTCTGCCTCCCCTTAGACTCTCAAAGACATATCAATGAGCACCCAGCACAAAAGGGAAAGAAAAACAAAACAGCCAACAAAGAAAAACAAAACCCTCTTGTTTTCATCTCCTGGAGTTCATTTTGGTAACTACTCTTTTGTATGATCAGATAGTATCCCATTTCTATAGCCTCTGTTTGACCTCGGGAAGGGAGAATTGGGCCCAAAGGCTCTGGTCTGCATGTCTGATATGGTCCCAGGGAAGCTCACCTGACCTGTTTGGAGTGTGCTCAGTGGTGGATTTCAGTCCACAAGATCTTTGGGAGGGGCTGGGGGGGGGGGGTTGAGGGGAGGGCTGTTTCCCTTTGGGAGTAGGCTGGGGGGGGGGGGTTGGGGGAGGGCTGTTTCCCTTTGGGAGTGGACTGGGGCGGGGCTTGGGGGAGGGCTGTTTCCCCTCGTGACAGCCTGTGAGCTGACACTCAACTTCCTTCAGAGCTTCACAAGCGAAGTTTGAACCCATAAATTTAGATTTGCAAGGAAAGCAACTCCTTAAAAGTCTTGTATAATTCCACTTTATTTCTGCCTCCAAGCCTCTCCCCAAGTCTGAATGGGTTGGTAGACAACTTTCTGCTGTTCATCTTGCTTCTCACGACAGGTTGGGGCCTTGGGAATGTGGCAGAGGTGGCCGGTGCAGGCAGATTTTTTTTTTTGGGGGGGGGCGGCGTGGCTGGGAATCTTAAAAACCAGTTAGCTTTGTGCTTCACAGGTCTGTGGAGGAGACGGGTGTGGGGAGGGAAAGAAGGCCCCAAGGAAGGCGGTGTCACCTTTTCAGCGTGCCCTCTTGTCCACCATGTACAATTGACACCCGTGGAGCTACCTCCTGTGTCCAGGAACCTGCTGCCTCGACCTCCCCGCTGGATGCCGGGAACTGGACGTTGTGCTTCTGTGTGCTCTTGGCTCGCTTGAGCACCGGGTATACCATGGGTATACCCCACGGGGTGACGGCACCCCGAGGGTCCCCACTGCATGCGTGCGATGCAGCTAGGACTTCTCTCTCAGTCCCCGAGGAACCTGGCTCACGTGGGACAGAGAGGACTGGCGTCCTTTCCAGTTCCTTCTGTCGGTGCTGCATCTTCTGCTCCTGGAACAAAGGAACAGGGAGATGGAGAGATGGAGAGAGATTCCAGGAAGGAAGATGGTCAGGGGATTTGGGGTTAGGGTCTTGAAAAGCTGCCAGGAGTAAACATCTCTCCATTCAGCCTACCCCTAAGTGGCCTAGGGCAGGTCACTGTCTACTGTTTCCTTGCTGCTCTCAGGCCTGGAATTTCTGTATAGCAGTTACCATAAAAGCTCACTTTGCTTCAGATGTTCCAGGGATGATTGGTTCAAATTCTGCACTGTTTTTGATCCCAGACTTTCTAAGTGAGGCTCAGGAAATCTGTGGGGGCTTTTCCTCTAATGTCATGGGGCATTCTGAGATCAGCTCCTTCGTGTTATCATTTGAAAAATAAAAATACATGCTGGGCTTTGCCAATGCCACCTTAATGTGAAGACCCTTCTTTGGGTGATAACTGGGGACTCTTATTTCCACACTGTTCCTTGTCTCCTTAGAGCTAAGGAGGTGGTAAGGTTGAGGCTCTGACCAGGAGTCAGTTGCTCTTGAAGCTCTCAACTGAGGAAGCATGTTTGCTGGAGTAACTTCATGACAGTTTGGCTAAGGCCTCCTTCTTTATGTTTTCTGAGCTACCAGATTAATAAGTATTTGTTTAAAATATTACAAAGGACACTTCCATTCTAGAAAGCTTCATCTCACCCTTCCGGCCCTCCCAGGAGGGTCTCTGACTTGTGCACGCATGGTAGGGGGCTTGGCACAGAACTGTCCTGCTCTTCACAGTTCCTCCAGTGACTCCAGTGAGCAGTGAGGTAGAGAGACACTTCTCACATAAGGCCATCATCCAGGCTCAAGCAAGAGTTTGACTAAGGGCTGGAATGTAGCTCAGGGCAGAGGGCTTGTAAGGCCCAGGTGAGGCCTTCCGTTAGATCCTACCATGGAGGTAAAGGAAGAAAACGAGAACTGGAATCTAATTCATCTTTCCATTTAAAACTCATGGAAAAGTCAGCCTTGAGTTCTAGATAAGAATTGCTGAACATTCTCAACCATGTGGTCAAGAAGAGGTGCTGAATACAGATGGACTCCTGATGGGAGAATGTGTCCAGGGCTGTCCGGGGGGCAGGACCGCCTCTTGGACCGCCCCTCTGATGATGAGTGACAGGATGAGGGAGGGGGGCTGGTCCTCCATTCCCCAGCCCCAGCTCTAGAGAGCAGAGTGCCTGGAGCCCCTTAGAGATGACTCAGCCACCAGGGTCCCTTATGCTCTCGCTGACTGTGATCAAAGCCCAGAAAGTGGGACTAAGGCTGCTGGTGAATTCACAGCCGCTTGCTCATTGTGAGGTTAAACATCACCCCCCGTCAGGGCTGCCTCTTGGAGGGTGCTCAAGCTACCTTCTCTGCCACGAAGCCAGCACCCCAGGACATGCAAGTCACGTGAGCTCTGCTCCATGGGTCCCTGGTCCTAATCGTGCCCACATGAGGCCGTGTCCTGTGGGAGGCTGCAGCTGAGGAGGCATGTATTGGAGCGCTCACAAAAACCTGGAAAACAAAGGATGCTTGCTCACGGCAGGGGGTATGCCTGTTCATGACAGGGGATTTTGGCCAATTTAGAGAAGCAACAATTCTAGATTTTACTTTCCCACCCAGAGATGATTAGCCTTAGCATTAAAATTAGCTTATGCACCTGTGTGTACCTTTGTGGGCACATAGGGTGTTCATGTATGCATGCAAGGCATGCATGTGTGTGATGGAGATCGTGTGTGTATTGGTGAGTGATCCCATGTGTGTGTATGTGTGTGTGCATATAAGGTGGAGAGGTATCTGTGCGTGTATGTGCATGTGTGCATCTGTCTTCTTTTATCCATTTGAGTACAACTTCTAATAATTTTGAAGCAATAGAAAACGAATGAAATTTGCACTTACAGTACTGAATCATGTTTTTTTTTTTCTGAGTCCTTTGAGGGTAGATCTCCTCACCAATCAAATACCTTTTTTTTCTGTAGTCCACTTTATTTTTCATTTTTAATTATCTTTAAGTAGTTATACAAAGGAATTCCCATTCAGTTTATGAGCACAGTGCTTCTTGACCAGTGTCACCCTTTTCATGGCCCTCCCCCATTCATCCCAACACTACCCCTCCCCTCAGTTTTCTGAAATTTGTAGGATATGCATTAAATTTTATGATGGTATTCTCCACCCTCAAATCCCTTAGCAGGCATTTCCTACACACCAGGAAGTTCTTCGGCAGAGCTATCCTCTCAGGTGATTTCCTGTTCACGTGGACTCTTTCCTCACCCTGCTTGGGCTCAAACCATGCAGTGGCCCATTACACACACATGCTTACACGTGCTCGTGCACGCGCGCGTGCACACACACACACATACACACACAACCTATACACCTACCTTGAATATGTCCTTCATAACATCTTTGTTATTTAATTTAGCCTTTTGCCTGTCTTCTCCCTCTTTTAAATATAGCCACTGCCATCCAATAGCACTCTTTTCCTTGTGCTGTAAATCTTGACATGGTAAGAGTAGAAGATATAGGGATGGAACTAATCGGAAATGGGCTTATAAAGGATTGATTCAAGGCACTGGTTCATAAGATTATAGGGGTTGAGGGGCGGGGCCGGGGGGGGGGGAAGGAGAAGGATTGGGAATGGGGGGGGGGGAGGGGGGAGGCTGGGAAGGGATGTGAAGGGTAAACAAAGGAGGAGGCTGCAATGCTTGGTAAGAAATGTACGCATTATCCTGCCCATGTAACTGTAACTCTTCTGCACAGTATGTTCACAAATAAAATTAAATTAAATTAAAAAAAAAAAAGATTATAGGGGTTGAAAATTCCTAGGAGCTGCCTCTGTCTGCTGGAAGCCTGGTAAGCCAGTGGGGTATTTTTGCAAGGTCTGAGGGCTGGAGAGTTAATTATGCAAATTCTAGCCTGAGTCTAAAGGACTGCCAGGCCCAGGAGGCTGCATGACCTCCCTCAGCAACCAGGTAGAGTGACTTCCACCCACCTCCACCTTCTGCTCTGTCCAGGCCCTCGAGGGCTTGGATGCTGCCCCTGCACTGGGGAGTTTGCTGGTTTACTCAACCGCCCCCCCCCCCCCCCCACTCAAACATTCACTTGCTTCTAGAAACACATTCACATATATATATTTAGAACTAATGTTTAGCCAGGTAGCTGGCCCCCGTCATATGGCCTACTCAAGTACACACATTAAAAATTAATGCTCACCAGGGTCAATCAATACCCACTGACTGAAGTAGACAGTTGCTTGCTGAACTCATCTGCCTACACATAGGTCTGGCTCTTGTCACCAGGTGGCTTTTGAGAGGGAGGTGGACCAGTTAACCATTTCAGATTTCCATCTTGTGGTGATCTTTCCTACTGCCTGCCAACACTTTTCTCCTTCCAGGTACACAGGTAGCATAGCCTATATGGTACATACATGGCTAAGAAGCATGGCAATGTGGGATGAGAGAGAAGGGACATGCCTGGCTTCTGCAGAGACACTGGTGCAATTTTCCTTGTTCCCATCCGTGTCCTCTGGCAGGTGGCAGCACACACCGGAACACCTTCTTCACTCTGCTGTCTGCATGAGGACAAACATAGTCCTGCTAACATGTTGGCATGCAGTGTGAGCAAGAAATACACACCTGATGAGTTCAGCATCAACACTTGGGCTTTGCTACTGGCGTACGCCCAAGCCCGTCGGATGACACGCGACATCTTATTTCAGAGGAACCCTTCACTTCTGCCCGCAAGCCATACCTTACCAATGAGCAGAGGAGAGATTTGGACTGTGACCTGTGTAGGAGAGAGAGTAGTAGAGAGCAAGTGTGAACTCATCCTGAATTTTCTCCAGGCACAAGAATCATACGAACCAGGCAGTGTGGTAAAACCCTACAATATATACATTTGGGACTTGTTTGGCATGGCAAGCGATGGGCTGGGTGACCTGCAAAACCTTTCATTCCCTCCTCCAATTTCTGTGATTATCCAAACGATGAAGTATGGCCAGCTCATTAAAATTCCTCTTTGAAGGCTGACATGCAACTCTTCACACGTCCCTGCCTCCTTGCTGGGTTGAAGTGATAAATGTCTGAATACTCATTCACGTGACTGGGCTGAGAGGTTGATGGTCACACCTCACGGCGCTGCCTCCTTTGACCGGATTGGAACCTCATATTCGCAGGCTTCTTTCTTCTTTTGTTCAGGAGGCAGATGTTCATTCAAGAGCCAGGGGGAATGGATGAACATGGCTAGACTTCTATAAGTCCACCCATCTTCCTCTCTGCAAATTGCAGATTAACCCAGGAAGAGCAAGGCACTGGGAGGTGGTGGCTCATTGCTTCTTGCAGCTAGAGGCAGACCCTTTCCTGGAGGAGGTGGGGGGCTAGGTGCCTCATGGATATATTCATGGCAGTGTTATTAAAGACTTCACAAGGAATTTCCCTCCCAACACTGGCAATGGGGGACACTCAGGGCTAGCTCTGGAGGGATGGTATTTGGAATTGCCTAATACAGTGACTGGTGGATACATTTCCAAAAGGGATTGATCCACATGACATGGCTCCCCCAGATCCTATTGTAAAGCTCTCTCAAGGGTGAGGACATTGATTCACTAATCCAGAGAGAATTTAGGAGAAAGATAGTCTCCTTTGGAGACTTCATGCGGCAGACGTATGGTGGCTACAGCTTAAATAAAATCTGGGAAATTCAGGAGTGCCGAAAGTCTTCACAGGAAGACAGTTCAGAGGTCAGTGCCCATGGGTGTGCAGGTAGGAGTCAGGCTTTCTCAGGGTCAGTGGGTGGGTGGCTACCAGTTTTCCATTTGGTAGAATACAACCCGCACATTGTGAGACGAGATGGGAAAACACATTCATTGAATATGAAAACTTAAAAGCTTATCTAAAATCTAAGGTTACTAAAATTTCATTGACAGAAACCTCTCTCGAAGGACAGAACTGTGGGAATTTGGAAGATGTGTCTTGAGAAGCCATGAGTCTGACAGATTAGCCTTTAATAGCTAATGACTCACAAGAGGCTCTCAAGTCCTTGCCAATGCAGGTCTTAGATGAAAGTTGAAATGCGGGTTTGGGTGCTGAGCGGAATTGCTTTGGTACCACAGAGCTGCTTGTTGGGGGGGGGGCGGGGAGGGGGAGGGGCAGACATCTGATGGGATGCTGTGCTTTGGAAAGGGTCCTGGGGAGAAGACCCACGTTAACCTGTGGGCCTCTGTCCACTGCTGGCCTGTGCTTTGTGGGAAAGAAATCTGATGGGAGAGGACAAGAGGACAGGTGACCAGCAATCACCCTCCACTGAGTGCTAGGGGTTCAGAAAGGAAGAAAACAAATATAGCCACAGCCAGTCAACAAGGATGAGGTGGGAGAAAAAAATGGACCATGTTCCTGTGACAAGCTATGACTTGTGACAGGAAGAATGTATCGGGACCACACCATTACAAAGCTGTGTGTGTGTGTGTGTGTGTGTGTGTGTGTGTGTGTGTGTACACACGCGCACATGCTTGTGTATGAGCAGACTCTTCTTGTGTGTGTCCCTTGGTGTTTGTATGTGCACATGTATAAACACAAGTAACTGGAAGGCTGTTTGGTTTGGAAAAAGGTTTGTTGAGCAGGGCGCCTGTAGCTCATGCCTGTCATCCTAACTACTCAGGAGGCTGAGATCTGAGGATTGAGGTTCAAAGCCAACCCAGACAGGAAAGTCCATGAGAGTCTTATCTCCAATAAACCACTCTAAAAAGCTGAAAGTGGTGCTGTGGCTCAAGTGGTAGAGTGCTTGCCTTGAGCTAAAGAGCTGAGGGACAGCACCCAGGCCCAGAGTTCAAGTTCCACGACTGACAGAAAAACAACAACAAAAAAGGTTTGTGGAGCCCTGTGTGGAATTGTAGCCTGTGATTCTTGGTGAAGCCATAAGCATTGGTGGGGGCTGGGCAGAGTGGCCGGGTGGTGGGGAGGGCTGGGCAGGGTGGCCTGGTGGTGGGGAGGGCTGGGCAGGGTGGCCGGGTGGTGGGGAGGGCTGGGCAGGGTGGCTGAGTGTCCTCCACTCTCTGTACACAATGAGCAGAGCGGGTTCCCAGGCAGCAGGCGACAGGTGAGGGAAGGCGAGGCCTTGGTGTGGTTTCCCGTGCCACCTCTGCTGTAAGCACAGCCCCGCGCTGACTTTGGGCCCCTCCTCTCAGGAAGACCGAAGTCATCCATTTTTAATTGGAGTTTTTTCAGCCAAAGAGCACACTGGCTTGCTGCCCAATGGATGGGTGAAGATGTCGAGCGAGAAACTCTCACCTTCTGTCCTGCTGGCAGCAAATGAAAACAAACTGCTTCTCTCCTTCTCCCAGCTGCGTTCTCTCCCCCACAGGCGACTCTATTTAAAGCACCTCTGGTTCCTTAACTCCTTTGAAGCCGAGGGACAGAAAGCTCGTGGTTTAGCCTTTGTCTGCCTCCCACAAGGCTAGGCTGGGGCTGTTTGCAAAAAGTGGTTTTCTACTTCCCCAGGTCCCGTCTCCTGTGCCAGCAAGTTCCCCTGAATGTGGCGGTGGGAATGGCTACAATCTCCTCAAGCAGGGAGTAGAGACCATTTAAGACCACAGTTGATAATATTCATTTCTAGCGCCTTAAAGACATCTTAAAAAGGAACTAAATAAAGTCTGCAGACTAGCAGCACTCCCCCCCCATTCCTGCCACGAACCCCCTTTCTTTGGCTTCGTTTGGTAATGCAATTGTAACGGGAAAGTTGTGCAGCCCAAGCAAAAGAGAGAGGAGAGGAAGGAAGCAAAACAGGAGGGAACAGAGCAGCTGTCATCTATCTTGTGGAAAATAAAAAGTGCTTACACGGGCCCAGATAGTAAATCCTACCTGCTTATTAAATAAATGTAGTATTTCACCAAGAAAGGAGACCTTTGCAATGCCTGGAAAAGCTTGCAGGCTTTGAAATGGAATAAAGATTGATTTATGAGGAAGTTCTCCTGCATGTGTGTTTTTCTTCCCTCTGACACAAAGAATGGCGACTGAGACACAAAATTCATTTTAAAAGACAGAGAGAAGACGTTGTGTATGGAAAACTGGGATGTTTTATTTATCTTACTTAAAAAAAAAGATTAGAGAGTTATTTGGCTTGGCAGGAGTTTTTTTTTCAATTAATTTATTTTTTAAGGCAGCGCTGTTTGAAAGAATAATACCATTCATTGTATGTCTAGTGACTGGCTTGGAGTCTTGCATTGTTGCTTTTGTGCAATTAAGGAATTATAATCCATGGTTTGGACTTTCTTTTTTTAAAAATATATTCCCCTGAAACAAAGATTTTTTTTATTAATAAGTTTTTTTATTGTGAAAATACCGTACAGAGGAGTTACAATTACATGAGCAAGGTAATGAGTACATTTCTTATCAAGCATTGTTGCCTCCTCCTTTGTTTCCCCTTCCCATCCCTGCCCTCCCATCCCCCTGCCAAAGTTGTAAAGTTCATTTTCGACATAACAACTTGTACATCTCGTTGTTGCAATGGGCCCACCTGTATCCCTATCGAAACAATTTGTTTTTTCCCTTCCCCTCCACAAATTATACCAACATCAAATACAGTGAAAACAGGGGTTATACCGTGGGGGAGGGACATATGAAGCAACAAAGAAATCATCTTATAAATATGTTAGAAATAATAGCAAGAAAGAAAAACCATTGAGTCTTTATCTTGGGGTTCATTTCGTCTAACATCAACTTATCTGACCGTGAAACAAAGCTAATTTAAGATCACCCCATTTTGCTAGAGTCATTCAATACAGATGATAGCAACCTATATCTAACTGGTTTAGTTACAAAAGAAGTTGGCTCAAGAAACTGAAAACTAAAAATAACCCTGGGGTTTGCACCTAAGGCATGGCTGCATCCAGGTGCTTAAATGATAGCAACATGATTCTTACACTATCTTGTGGTTCTACTAATAAATTAATGATACAATTTTCCTCAGTCAGACTTTCTCTTAGATGGCCCCAGATAATTTCGGAATTCATTCTCCAGGTTGACCCCATTCTCTGGCTCATGTCTGGCAGAAAAAGAGAGCTTAGCTTTTTCAGGAGTGCTCACAAATTATAGAGAGTCACTGTAGTTAGAAAAACCTAGCTCCTGCATGTGCATATGGACAGGGCTGGGCATTATGGGATTGATATGAGCTGGCTCCCTCCTGAATCAGCCATAGCTAGGCAGCCCCGCCCAGTCTGGGACTGAGGGTGGGGACGGAAATGGGGCTTGATGACCTGGGGAAGGGGACAAGACCACATAGATCCCTTCATGGCTGAAATAAGTCCGAGGACCTTCATTTCCTCTTCCTCTATTCCTAGAGAATGGAGTATTCCCTTCATTTCTCTCTCCTCTCTCCTCATCAACTCTTTGAAGTCTTCCCATACAACTGCACCTGTTTTGGTGCTAGAAAGAGGGCAGTTGTGGGTGTGGCTGTGTGTACTCCTGTCCTCTTTTGATAAGGGAAACCACCTTTGGGCATAATACCCACTCCACACACTCAGGGGTCTTGCCTTTGGGCAAGAGGAAGGAAAAGGGTTGGGGGGGATGACTTAACTTTCAACTTTGGAAACAACGGGCTGGGGTCCGTTATAAATAACACCCCGGGGGCTCTGTCCCCTAGACCCATGCTTGTCACGTGGCCCATGGGTGATCCCAGTGACATCGCTCACATCCCAGCCAGAAAGCAACAAAACCAGGATTCCAAGCACCATCCAACCGTATACCTCACAGGGAGCTCCAGGTTTCTCTCTGTATGAGTGATTTTTATGGACTGCACAACTTAGTATAAACCAACCAACACACACACATGCACACACACACACAGAGACAAAGACGCACACACACAGAGATACAGACACACACACAGACACACACACATGCACACACAGACACACACACACAGACACTCAGACGCACACATAGACACAGACACACACAGACACACACACACACACACACACACACACACATATCTGAGCTGTGTAGCCAGATCTGTACTGGGTATGGAAACGGTGCCAGAGGGAGGATGGGACCCGAGGCCTGCCCTGCAGCAAGATGGCAGCTTCCAGGCCGAGGCGGAGGTGTGGTGAGGTAGGTAGAAGGCAGGGGGCGCCATTGCTTCAGGAACTCACTGATGGCAGACTCAGGGACTTCCTTCCCCAGGGTTGTCCCAGGGGGTCAGGTGCTGACACCTGGGCCTCCCTGGGCTCCATCCTGGAGGTCGCAGGGCAGAGGCCAGCAGAGAACCTGGGACAATCGGAGCTCTGGAGTGAGGAGGGCTGGGAGGGCGGGCGGGCGGCCCGAAGAGGCCTAGGTGATCCCGGGAGGCCCTGACACACACCTTGCCTTCCGCAAGCCGCGCATGTCTGCTTCCCCCTGCGAAGCATCAGGACTCTTAGGGACTAACGACACTCATCTGTGGGCCGCGGTTCCGAGATCTGTGGGCCAGAAGCTGCCTGGTCATGGGGTGCTGTGGCTGCACCCGCGGGGGACGCAGGGCCGCGCCCGGCCTTCCCGAGGAGCCGCTTCCTCCGTGCGCAAGGCTCCGACGCACGCAGCCCCGCGGTGTGCGTAGATCGCTGCAGGCGAGAGCCTTCTTGGCACGGTCTCATGGCCTGCGTGGTGCGTGTCATGGGCCCCGGGGGCTGTCCGAGCCTTGGGGGCCCCAGGGGACCTGGTGGGGACCCAGCCTTTCCCCGGGTGTCCCTCCCGGGGGCCTGTGGACGTCAGGGGTGCCGCTGGGATTCACAGTTGGGGGGGGGGGGCGGCTGGCACCGGGTTCTGGCATTGAGGAGAGGGCCAGGAAATCCTACCCCGGGTTTCCAGGAGTCCTGGCTCCCTCGGCCAGGGGCCTAGTTTGCCTTTGGCAGGTGGCAAGACCTCACCTGGCGGCAGGCCCGACCCTCATCTGGTGCCACCTGGGACGGCGCAGGGAGAAGCCTCTCCCGGGGCTGGCCTGACTCCAGAGCTCTTCGTACTGGCTTCTCCAGGTTCCCCAGGGACAGGGGCTCGGGGGGGGGGGGGGGGTTGGGGGCTGCTCTGGGACTGGGGGGGCTATCTTTCTCTGCCTCCTCTCTCAGCTTCTCTCTGCTTGCTGCACCCCCTTGTCCTACCAAGATCCCAACCTTTGTACCTGGGAGCAGCCTGAGCTCCCTGGGCTGCTCCCACTAGGGGTCTGACTCCATGTTGCAGGGCTAAGGGCTCCCCAATGACGCTCTGTGCCCGCCCAGCCAGGCCACGGGGCCTCCCACCCCTGCTCCTGACACCGCGGAGGCTGATCTGCAAGGCTTCGATTTCCCATTAAACAGTTTTCAGATCTTAGCAGCAAAGAGTTGTGGTTGTTGTTTTTTTTCCCTCCCTCTGAGGGCAGACAGAGTTCAGCCCCGGGGCCAGAGGGAGGAGATGGGAATGGGTAGAAGAAGCGTACATGGCGTGGATCCATGCGCAGTGGATCCATGCGCAGTGGATCCATGCGCAGTGGATCCATGCGCAGTGGATCCATGCGCAGTGGATCCATGCGCAGTGGATCCATGCGCAGTGGATCCATGCGCAGTGGATCCATGCGCAGTGGATCCATGCGCAGTGGATCCATGCGCAGTGGATCCATGCGCAGTGGATCCATGCGCAGTGGATCCATGCGCAGTGGATCCATGCGCAGCTCCAGGACGTGGTAAGATTTTGTATATGCTAAAAAATAACACAGCAAGCTGTGGCCTGGTCCTTTGGCCTTGGATCTTTTTTGTGCGTGTATGTTTTTTATTGTAAAAATGCTGTACAGAGGGGTTACAGTTACATGAGCAAGGAATGAGTCCATTTCCTATTGAGCTTTGTTGCCTCCTCCTTTGTTTTCTTCCTACCATCCCTTCCCTCCCACCTCCACAACTACCTTCCTCCCCTCCCCCAGGTTGTAAAGTTCATTTTCAACAGTGTTTTGTACATCTCATTGTCACAGTGGGTCAACCTGTATCCTTATTTAAGCATTTTGTTTCTTCCCTTCCCCTCCCCGAATTAGAGAAGTATAAATACAAGATGCAGGGCACCAACATCAAATACAGTGAAAATAGGGGTTATACTGTGGGGGAAGAACATATAAAGAAGGAAAAAAAATCACATGGTACATTATAAATACTTAGAAACAATAGCAAGCAAGAAAAAAAACACTTGTGTCCCTATCTTGGGGTTCATTTCACTTAACATCATCTTATCTGGTCATATGTACATAGCTTTTGACAATTTCTGCTTGACTTAGATATATACTAGTTACTGCAAATAAGGGAAACCATGGGACCTATGTTTCTTTGGGCCTGGCTTACTTCACTTGATATAATTTTTTCCCAAGTCTTTCCATTTCCTAACAAATGGGGCAATGTCCTTTCTGATGGAGGCATAGAATTCCATTGTGTATATATACCACATTTTCTTGATCCATTCATCTACTGAGGGGCATCTGGTTTGGTTCCATATCTTAGCTATGGTAAATAATGCTGCAATAAACATAGTTGTGCTAGTAGCCTTAGTATTGGCTCTTGCATCTTCTTCTGTCCTGGACTGGGCAGAGAAGCACACAGAGGCTACAATGTTTACTTGCTGTGGTTAAAAGAAGACAAAAAACAATTCTCTTAAGTCAACACTTGGAGTCCATCCTACTGTGAGTCACTGGCAAAGTGGCATTGGACACTGGATTTGGAGTCACGCCTAGGATTGGAACCCACTACCAGCCATTCACTAGCTGCAGACCCTCAGCCTGTGCCTCTCCCTAGAGCAGAGGGAGGAGGTGACTTTCTGGGCCATGCCAGTGGTCTGTAACTGGGGGCAGGAAGTCTTGCAGCCAGCCGGTAGGAATCTCACCTTCCAGAAGGGCAGGCTGGGATGGTGCTGTGCAGAATGGCAGAACGCCAGAGCGCCCTCTTGGGGTCTGAGGGAGGTCTGCAGGTGCTCTAGGCAGGAAGGAGGCTATAATCTAAAGCACGAGCAACTTCAGCCAGAGAGCAGGGGGAGACTCATCCAGGCGGACACACGGTTGGTAGGACGGCAGTGGTCCAGGAAGCCATCCAAGGAGGCATGGAGGACTGCTGGAGCCCGGACAGGCGTCTCAGTTATATTATATCAAGCTGCCAGGTGTACCTCCAATGGGGGTCTTTCGGGGAGCAGCAACGGGGCCTCTTGGGATTCAGAGAAAGGGGGTGACACTGGCAGATCAGAGAACTCCTTTGAGAGAGCGTTCTGGAAAAGTTGCTTGTGGAGCAGGGAGGAAATCGAAGACATTTTCTCTTCAAATGCCCGCGTCTGCCGGCGGCATTCCAACCTTTTAGTTCTATTTGTTTAAAAAGATTAATTTTTCCTCTGACTGCAGCCCTGCACACGGGCCGCGCTGGCGCGGCTGACCCTGTCAGGACGTGATTCCGGCTTGGCTCCTTGGTTCTCGGAGTTTCCTGCAGTGGAAGGCCCAGGTCCCATTCTTCTTGATTTTCTGTTGCTTTGTTCCAGCAGCCAGAACTCCTACCCCAGTCTGAAGGGGACGCTCTAGTTGTCCTCTGTGCATCTCCCTGTTGGAAACAACAGGAGTGATGTTGACAAGAGCAAGTGTTGGTGGAGGCCACACTTCTCACTTGCATGCAGTGCCTTCCTCTTCCATACCATGGACGTGGTCAACTTGGCCAAAATGACCTGCTTGAAACACCCCCACACCTTCTTCCTATGGCTTCTCTGAGTAAGAATTAGCTGCTTATTGGGATGTAGCGTGGACACTTTCCTGCCCCTGTCTTGGAATGGTGGCTACACTGGCCTCAGGGCCTTTGCATATACAATTCTCCTGACCGAAAGTAGCCAATAGTTCCAGAGGGCCTAGGATTGAGCAGTTTCCTGGGCTGTGGGGATTCCTGAGCTGAGTGGGGCTCAGTGGCTGTCCTGGACAAACTCCCCTCCTTGGCAGCCCTTTCACTCCATAACCCAGGGCCCTTCCCTTAGCTTCCCCCACCCACAGTCACCCCCTCTGGCTGTCCTGGACTGCTCAGTTTTCCAGAACACAATCGCTTTCCTTCAGGATGTTTATTTCAGCTCTTCATCTCCTGGCCGCACATAGAGATGTAAAGCTAGCACCGGTCCCCCACACAGGGACACCTGGGGGGCAGGGCTGGTCAGTAGACAGGGTATCCTGGACGGTAAGTAAACACGTGTTTACCCAGGGTGTCCCCTGGGAACTACTCCTCCCGTGTGGTGGATGCGGGCCGTGTCCCTGGCACTGCAGAGCGGGGCTCGGGAGGCTGGGGACCTGTGCGAGTCTGTGGGGAAGAGGTCGCTGTCTGCATCTCAGTCCAGGCACCAAGGGCCTCCGGGCCACACCACGTGGCAGGGCTGTCAGCCATTCCTGAGAGCTCAGACCACCATCAGGAGGCGTGGTCCACACGTGTGTGCGCATGTGTGTGTGCGTGGGTGTGTGTGCGCATGTGTATGTGTGCATGTGCGTGTGGTCTAGCCATGTGGGAAGGACAGGCAGGACAAAGCCTTAAAGGAGCCCAGGGAGGAAGCCACCTGGGCGCTGTGTGGACGAGGCCTGAGGCGAGGGTGGGACTGGCAGAGATTCCTATTCTGAGCAAGGTGGGAGCTACGGGAGGATGGATGCAGGTTCGAGATCTACCCACACCAGCACTGAGAGTGATGGATGCATCCTGCGGGCAGACGGGAGCAGCCCTGTCAGGGGGTCGGGGAGGGGAAGGCAAGCTGGCCAGGGCATAGGTGACCTCTTGGATGTCCTAATGTTGATAGGTTTAGGTCACACGATTTTTACTTCTATTAGAGAATCCAAGAAGCTGTTGCTCTAGTGACTATGAACGTGGGGGAGAGCTAGAGATGTTGCTGCCAGGCTTGGGGAGGGCGGGCGGCCAGAGGAGGCAGCGGAGTGGGGCGGGGCGGAGGAAAGGGAAGGAAAGACACGTTCTTTTGTGGATGGATGGGAAATTTCCAGACCAGTGCCCTAGAAACTGAACAGGGGTGGTTTTCAGGGGAGGCGGGGGGGGGGGGGAGTGGGCAGAGACAGGGAGCGAGTCTGAGGTCAGAGAAGGAGAATTCACTTTTACTCTTGTAGTCTCTCTTTCATGTTTGGTGAATTGTTATAAATGATATTAAGCACACAAAAATAATTGAGTATATTGAACCCTGTGCACCAGTCAGCAAGATTAATTCATTGTGACTCACGTGATGTGGGTACTCACCAAATCCTCCACTGTGTCTCTAAGAAACGGTTCTCAAGTCCGTCCTTCCCTCCTCTTCCCTCCTCCCCTTCCTTTCTTCCTTCCTTCCTTCCTTCCTTCCTTCCTTCCTTCCTTCCTTCCTTCCTTCCTTCCTTCCTTCCTTCCTTCCTTCTGTTCTTCCTTTCTTCCTTCCTGCTTCCTTTCTCCCTCCCTCCCTTCCTCTTCCTTCCTTTCTTTCTTCCCTCCCTCCCTTCATTCCTTTTTCCTTTCTTTCTTTCCTTTTTTTGTTGGTTACTAAGGCTTGAACTCAGGACCCAAGCACTGTTCCTTAGCTTTGGCATTCTACCACTTAAGCTACAGCTCTGCTTCTGCCTTATTTTTGTTAGTTAATTGGAAGTAAAAGTCTCAGACTTTTCTTCCCAAGCTGGCTTCCAACTGTGAGCCTCAGATCTTAGCTTCCTGAGTAGCTAAGATTACAGGCGCTAGCCACCAGTACCTTCCTTCCTTCCTTCCTTCTTTCTTTCCTTCCTTCCTGCCTTCCTGCCTTCTTGCCTTCCTTCCTTTCTCCCTGCTTCTCTTCTTATCTTCTCTCTCTTTTCCCTCTTTTACTGGGTTTGAACTGAGAACGTGGGTAAGATCAAGGCTTTCCTGCTGTGTTCCTGGGTCCAAACCCTGCCCCTCCACCTGCTGACTCTGACCTCAGACAGAAGTCTCCACATCTCGGAGCTGTGTTTTCCTTACACACACAGTCATGATGAGTGTGCAGCTCTTGGGGTCATGTGAGTGAGAGCGAATGGCAGTGTGCAGGTAAGGACAACAGTCTTTCGCAGGTCTGTGAGCCAGGACACGCTCCCAAGGCTGGGCCTCACTTCCGGTCTTACTGGTTTTCTTCCATGGAGTGGAACAGAAGACCCGGAAGAGCTGTTTCCTTTGGGAAGTTTTACTTTGTTTTTAATTGTTATTGTCAAGGTGATGAACAGAGGGGTTACAGTTGCATACGTAAGGTGATAAGTACATTTCTTGTCAGTTTTTTTACCCCTTCCCTCGTTTTTCTCCCATTTCCCCCCAGGTTGTACAGATCATTCCCGACATGTTGTCTTGAGATGATCGCTGTTGCATTGGTTTGCCCTTGTCCTTGGTCTCCCTATTCTGTGGTTCCCCTCCCCTTCCCTAATTCAAATAAACATATTTACAATACCATGGTACCACAATCAAATTCCGTGACAAAAGGGATAAACCATAGGGGGAAGAACACACAAAAGAAACAAGAAATCACATAGTACATTAAAACAACAACAACAAAACCTCTTGGAGTTCATTTTGTTTAGTATCATCTTATATGGTCCTATGTACATAGCTATTGAGCTATTCTGCTCATCTGCTAAGATTTTCCTAGACATACACTAATTATTGCAAATAAGGGAAACAATGGGACCTATGTTTCTTGTTTGCCTTACTTCACTTAAGATTATTTTTTCCAAGTCTTTCCATTTCCTTACTTTATTTTAGACGTGTCTATTCCATATATAATACTGGTTATAAGTATGGACTTTGGAGCCTCTAGCTCATTATTAATTTCTTTCCTTTTTTTTTTTTTTAAAGGAAGGGACACCCACCCAGCAGAGTATTCATGATTGTTATTATCTAGTAATGAGCGTTTGTATCGGGAAAGTATAGGGGTGACCCAGTTCAGGATCAAAGAGCACCCAGCTCTCCATAGATGTCAAGGTTCAGTTGCCACAAATAGTCCTGTCAGATTGAAAAATAAGGACGCACATTCACTCTTGACTGGAATCCACGCTTGAACGTGTGGAGTGAGGCAGGGGGAGGGGAGGAGGGAGGGTCTGTGAATGCTGGGGTGTCCTAACCAGCTCCAGTCCCCGGTGGAAGGGGCAGCCCAGGGGCAAACGGAAGGAGCCATTCTTCAGCTTTGCCAGGGAAAGATCAGAGGGAGGCTAAGGGGGTGGGACTTCTGGACCTTCCTGGGAAAGTTTGTTTTCTCTCTTCAGGCATCCCCTCCACTCGAGCCCTGGCTGCTCATGCACAGAGACGTCTTCAAGGGAAAAGATGGAGGACAGCACTCATCACAAGCTCTGGTGCAGCACGTACACTCGGGGAAGATTAGCTGTTGCCCTGTTCTTCCTGTCACTGTCCCGGTGTCGGTCACTGGTACTGTGGTTTCTATGGTACCAGGGCAGGAAAACTAGCATCTCATGACCCGGAGATGGAGTCTGGAGAGAAGGGGTTTGCTTTCCGCTTGGATGTTCATGGCCAGGGGCTTGATGACAGGAAGAAGTGAGAAACGACCCAGGGAGGAGGCAGATAGCGCAGGACCCCTGGCTAAATGAGGCCATGTCTGGAGGAGGAGAAGAGACCGGTGTGGGCGGACGTGTTGCAGCAGGTGGGTAAGCAGTCTATGCATGGAAGGAGGGCGAGTTGTAAGAATCAAAGCAGCAGGTAGAGGTTGGATCTCCAGGTCAGTGATGTGTAAAGCATCTTCTGTCTTCTGTTGCGTTGATGGATGGTGTTCACCTACACAGCCTACCTCTTTGGGAAGAGCCAGCATTTTATGTTTTCTGTAATTCCAATCCTCTCCCTTCCTGTGAAGAGGGAAGGTCAGAGGGCAGGAGAGCAAGAATGACATTTCCATAGTGATGTTTCCCATCCGGTTCATTATCAATAAATCCATTAACTCCAACCATGCAGATCTTCATCATGATGTAGATATGGTAGATCCTGTAACGATTGCAGAGATGATCTCAGGGGCTAGATTACCCGACTTCATTCCTGACTCCCCTACACAGAGTTGTTACGTAATACGTTTTCCTAGTACCAGCTAGCGAGGCCCTCAGCAAAGCTGTCTTCAAGCTGCCAGGGCCGGCTGGCTCTTCATCTGAATGCTCAGCCAGGAAAGGGGATGCTGGTGGCTGGGGGACCCTCAGCTCCTAGCGGATGGTGGATAACAGGTCACCCCGTGGACCCTGCTACATGGCACTCCCTCAAAACAGCTTCATGATCCATCCAAGCCAGCGAAGAGGACCAAAATGTGCACGCAATCATTCCTTACCACCGTGTATTTATTGGTTCAACACAACGCACAGGCCTTGGCCTGAGAGGGATTCCACATTGGTGTGAGCATCAGAAGGCTGGGACCCTGGAGGCCACCTTAGAATCTCTCTATCCCATCCCTGAAACACACCCACTGCATTCTTACTTTAGGAAATTAATTTGGCAAACAGAAAGGGTCTCATCTTGCCTTTGTGCCCTGTGGTGTAGCACATCACATGTGGTAGGTTTTTTTTTTTTTTTTTTTTGTCGGTTGTGAGTCTTGAACTCTGGGCCTGGGCGCTGTCCCTCAGCTCTTCAGCTCAAGGCTAGCGCTCTACCACTTGAGCCACAGCATCACTTCTGGCTTTTTCTGCTTATGTGGTGCTGAGGAATCAAACCCAGGGCCTCATGCATGTGAAGCAAGCACTCTACCACGGAGCCACCTTCCCAGCCCTGTAGTAGTTCTTATTGTGCTCCATCTGGACAAATAATAAATATGAATTTCTCTACGGGGGGGGGGGGGGGCGGTAGTCGATGCAGTACTATAATAATGCGATGGTAAGAATCCCGGTGGTTTATATACTGAGGATCTATTTCTCATTTATCCTATGTATCTTTGAGGAGGTGGTTGCAGTGCTATGCTAATTCTGGTAGGAATGAGGACGCAGGAAGAAGGGGGGCTTGGAAGCGTCTTAATTCCTGCAAACAACTACCAAATAATCAGATGTCCTGAGGCTCTACATTGCTTCACTCCATTCATCTCTGGGTGAGGAAGTTAAACCTATGGTCCCAGCTACGCTTGAGGACAGGAGGGCACAATGTCCCTCAGGAGGCAGGGAGCCAGGGGTGGTGGGTGATTGCCCCTTGTGGCCAAATAATGTCACAGCCAGGGCAGCTGCCCACACCATAGGCCTTCTGTCTTCAGGGGGCGGTCCAATCTTGCCTTGTATGGGGCTGCTCTGGTCCTGCCTGGGCCTTGTACTTCTGGAAATCCCACCCACCGCTTTGCATTCAGATTCCCCACACCCTCCTCTCCCCCTGCCCTTTGGAAAGGATGAGCTCTGTGGCTTCCCGGGCTCAGACCTGCTGCCTTTGGCAACAGCAGGTGGTACACCCCGCCCCCCCCCCCCTTTCCCGTGGTTGGCTTTTGTGCATATGGTTTGCTGTAAAGTTATATGGCGGCCACTAGAACATGATTAGGCTGAAAATCTTTCAGAAGGCACATTGGCCGGATTCCAGGGCTCAGTCAATATCAGATCAAGTTTTTATGGGACGATTCTTGCTGAGCAATGTCTCATCCATGACATTGCTTTTACGAGACACCTATTTTCTTGAGAGTAAACTCTTAAGTATTGTATACCTGAGCTAAATGTCTCACTTCTCTGAGTGTGGAGTCGATTGCAAAGAACCTGGCAGGCGAGGTCGATGTGGTCAGTGCATCATGTCCGGAGCCCTTTTCTCCCTGTAGCCATGCATTCTGTGGCAGCCCTGCAACCTTTCCCATAAAGGTACAGAGAACATTCTCTTGCCCCACCCACCCCTCCTGCCCCGGGCTCCACAACTCTGTGTGTGTGTGTGTGTGTGTGTGTGTGTGTGTGTGATTTGCTTTGGCTGATGAAACATTTGCAGAGTGGTGCAACCAAGCCTTGTGAATGCTCCCATGGCTCAGCTGACCTCATGAACTTGAGCACTTGAGCACTTGAGCCTGTGCTGTGGAAATAACTTCCATGGGCTGTGCCTGTGGGGTGGGAGGGGAGAGCAGAAAACAGGCAGAGCACGGTCTCGCTGCCCCTGTGCTCTTCTCCAGCCGTGTTCAGTTGACTCTGGATGTGTGAGGGTGAGCTCAGGAGGGGGCACCTGGCAGAACCAAGGAGCTGGGGAGCTGGAAGAGGAAATGGTTGGTGGCAGAATGGCTGTGGTCCTAGCAATGGAAATGGCAAGAAGTGGCATTTCCTTACTTATTCTTCTATTCTTCCCTCTAACAGGTATTAAGCATGTACTCCGGGGAAAGATGGGAGGAAGCCATGAACAGGCGAGACCAGGCCCCTGGCCTCAGCCCTGCGCTCCTCAGCTGGCTCACCGCTCTCTCCTCTTCAGCTGAGCACAGCCAGGATGACACTAAGTCCGGCTACATCACCTCTTGTCATCCTGCACTTTCCACTGGGCTTCATGAGGTTTCTCATGGCGATGGAAAGAAACCCAATCAAACCGACTTAAGTCACACAAACAAACAAAACCCCAAAACATTATTGACCCATGTCACAGAGAAGGCTGAAGGCACGGCCGCGCTCAAAGGTCACCAAGACCTGGTCAACCGAAGTTCTCTCCTAGGTGTTTTCTTCTTGGCTCTGGGTCTTTGTCAGCCTGGCCCAGGGTCCAGAAAGATATGTAGCAAAATGTTTCTGTACCAGCGAGTGCCACACATCTGGAGACACCATTTGTACGCTCCTTAGAATCTGGGTGGGTGGACTTAACCCTCCAAACCACACTACCCAATGGTGGGAAGGTGTGTGTGTATGTGTGTGTGTGTGTGTTGGGGCGGATGTCCTAACATAGATGAACGTAAAAAGTCACCAATGCTGGCCCTGTGAAGTCCATTGCAGCAGAACATACTGCAAATTTAATTACCTAATGACTTATCTACTCTCTTTTATCGTATTTGTCTTTGCCACAGAGACTCCTGTCTCCATAAAGGGCAATATGTGCATCTCTTTGCTTACTTATAGATCCCCAGACTCCTGTGTAGGTGGGTACAGAATACAAGATCGATATGTGAAGTTCTCCAGTGAAAAAAAATAAAGAAGTTTACAGTTTGTTGGGAAAAGATTAAGGTAAGTGAGGTTAAACTTAATGAGTGCACTCAGATTGCAAGTGGCAAGAAAGGGAGAAAATTGTGTGTGTAACCGCTGAAGCACTGGCTTGGGAGGAATCAGGATATGACAGTTAAAGAATCTATAGACTTTGGCAGAAAGTATATTCAGCAGCAGAAAGTACAACCTTCTATATCTCTTCTTCCTGGCCTTACAACTTGAAGAATACACGAATGTGTGTTTTGGATCCAGTTGTATACACACACACACACACACACACACACACACACACACACACACACTTCCATGCATAGAGACACAGTGGTGCAGAGAATGCTGGAGAACTATTTGGGAAAACAATTGAATTTGCCTCCCCTTCTCCGCTTGCTCTTGGGTAGTGGGCCCGGGTCTGTTTTAAGAAAAGCAAAGGAGCACCCATTGTAATGAGTGCCAAAGCTGGAGTGTCAGCAGAATCGTGGAGCTGATGCTTGAAGGGCCGGGAGAATCACACAAAGTGGAAGAGAGGAGCTGGGAAGAGAGCTCCACTCTCCACCCTGGGAAGGAGATGGACGAGCACACCTGAGGAGGGCAATGTGACCTGTCTTTAAAATTAGAGCCTCCTGAAATATCACTTGCAGATCTGGGCAAACAGAGCCCCAAGGTAATAGATGCATGGTTGCCTCTCTTTGCTGCTAGTGTCCCGAGTGACCACATCTACCTCAGGGCCTGACACAGGCTGCATCCTCAGCATCCCCAGAGAGATGTTATACAGGCTGCCTATATCTTAAAACATTCCTGTACCCATGTTCGCATGCAGAGAGCTACCCATTATGAGGAACAATTTTGACGGAAGCCTAGAATATAATTCACATACCGAGAACCATCGAGTGCTTGATACATGCTACAGGATGCACAAAGCATTTCTCGAGTAGAAGAGACCTTGCTGACAGTGTGGGTGGTCTCACTTGCAGATTTTTGCCTGTGACATTTCCTTGGGGTGCGTGAGGAGGAGAAAGGTGAAAGGCAGTTATGGAACCTTCTGGAAGCCATGCGAGAAAGGCGTGGAATGTACCAGAACAAGAGGGCTTGGTCATCCTGCTTGGGTGCCGGGTGCTGATAGTAAAATCTCTGTCTTGCACAGTTCTCTGGTGCTGAAGATCAAGACACACCCAACAGCGTGAGACCGAAATCCGCCCAAAGGCCGGCACTGGTGCCTGGCTCTGGCCACGTCCACAGATTCTAATGTGCAACTCCAGGCTTATCTTTTACCGAGACTAGACTATCCACAACTAAGGAGAGCAGCGGGGTATGGTGGCAGAGAGCTAGGGCTCTAGGTAGACAGACTGTCCACTCTAGCATTGGCTCCCTTTGCAGCAGCCGTTTCAATATCACTAAAACCTGCAGAGCACGGTGGTGCACGCCTGTAATCTCAGTTACTCAGGGGCAGATACTGGGAGGCTTTTTGGTTTGAGGCTGGCCCAGACAAAAAGTTAGTGAGGTACTCTTCCCCCTGCCCCTGTCGCAAGGAGTGCATGGTTAGTTAGGCACATCTCAGTGATGAAGGAGGCTTGGGAGGTTGTTCTAGGCAAAACGTGTGAGACCCCGTCTGAAAAATATCTGGAGCCCACAGGGCAGGGGTCTGGCTCAAGTGGCAGAGAGCCCACCTAGCAAGTACAAGGCCCTGAGTTCAAATCCTAGTATGCAAAAAACAATCACTGACAACAGATATCAGCATTCAGGGGCAAAAGAAGAGTGTGTCGTGGAGTAGCAGCTGCAGGGAGTTCTTGTCATTTCTCTTCCTCCTGGACTTTTTTTTTTTGAGTCATCAAGTATCTGATGTCTCTAAATTTCATCCTCAGTACAAATTATACAATTTGCATAGTTATCTATTCATCTTAAAAGTGGTTGCCAGGCTGAGATTTGCATAAGGTTTGCCCGGTCATTTCCAGACCTGCCAATCTCTGTAAGTGATGCCCTGTGAGTTAAATCAATTTAATTCTCTCAATGCGGCTGAGTACTGCCTTTCTTTCTTTAAAGCTTATAAAGAAGGTTGACTAGCTAGATTCAGGCCAGCCTGGAGTCCATCACTGAGATCTTGCTGGTGTCCTGGTACCACCAGGCTCCTCTCTCCCATCATTGGGCAGCTGGGGCCTCACAAATGACGCCTCAGGTATTGACCCCAGAAGTGGGAAGTCCTATCCTCATGCAGGGTGGACAGGACACCCACCCTGTCAATGCTCCTCCGTTGTCATTCTCTTCCAGAACAGAATGTCAGGGCAGACACTGAAGGGGATGGATTTATGCTCTCACATGGTAATTTGAGAGACAGGTAGCACCAAGGCAAGTTTTAGCTGTAATTTACTGAATGACAGCTCAGAGAGCGAGGTTCAAGTTCTTTGGCCATAGAAAGATGATTCACGAAGTCATTCAACGTCGTTGGCTTCCTGGTGTTTCTAAGTACATTTCGCCATGATCGATGTTTCAAGCCACGCTCTCAAAACTGTGTGCCAGGGCATTCAAGACCCCAGCAGTGATTCTTCAGGAGTTGGAGATGTGTGTTTGTTTATATGCGAATGGGGTTTGAACTCAGGGACTTGAACTTGCTAGGCAGGTGCTCTATTGCTTGAGTCAAACCCCCAGCCCTCTTTGCTTCTTTTTGTGATGGGGAACCTGGTCCAGCTTGAGTTCGGATGATCCATTCACACTTCTGAGATGACAGGTGCACACCACCTGTAGGGATGGGGTTTTCAGCACTTTCTCTCCCAACCCTAGTTTTAGAACTTGGATCTTCCCAATCTTAGCCTCCTGAGCAGCCAAGATCACAGGACACATTTTCAATACAGACACCTGAGCACTTTACTAGCTTAAGGTTAGGTATCAGGTCATTTTTGCCTGGCTGGGATTTTGGGAAGCCATTGCTATGAAAAAAAAAATTTCTATGCAGAAATCAAGGTGGGATTGGAAATGAGAGTGTCCCAAATGTTTACGAGGTTTGAGAGGTGCAGTTTTCAGCAGTCAGGTAGCCAGTGCCTGACACATACCTCCAGGGGCTCCCAAAATAGGAATTAATGAAATAAATGAATGAACAAGTTTAAATTAAAAAAAATAATCAACAAAATCAAAGCTGGGCGCTTGCTCTCAGGCTGTCCAGCCTTATTTGTCTTTATTTAGTTTAGTTTTCATTTGTCATTTGGCTATTCAGCCCTTGAGATAGGTGCATCAGGATCCTGGGATTTATTCTCAGCATTATGGCTTTTATGCCACTCCACTTTCATTTAGAGATATGAAAATTGGCTGCGGGTTTTCTTCAATTCTTCTTTCAAGGCCTTTCTCCTCCGCCTGCATCAGATTTAATGGAAACTCTAATAATAGGATGAAAATATCTCCAGGTTATTTTATTAGGATATAAGCAACATAAAAGCCCCAACACCTCTATGGAACCAAGATAAACCTGAAATTCTATCTCCGAGCCTCATGTGGGAAGTCATTTCTTCCCAAAGCTTCCCGAGGGCTCCCTCTTAAGTACAACGTGGTCAGGAACATCATGACTTGAGAATAAATATTTTCCAAGCAGTATTTGGTGCCTGGCTCAGTTGCATTTTCTAAATCTAAACTAGGCTTTTAAAAAGATCTATTTTTGGGGGGGGGGAGTGGGAGGGGGTGTGTGTGGCTGTTGAATTTCCTTCCAGCAGTGATTTCTCTTTGGTGTTGGTGCATTTGCTTGTGGGTGTGAGACGCACCGTGAGTTACAAGTCCCAGCCTCTAGTGTATTTGGCATTGGGGATTTGACTGGCCCTTTAATTACTGAGTATCAACCACCATGAGACGTGATCATAAAAAGTCAGTTGCAGGTCGAGAATGATGCCACAAAAATCGAGAGATAATCCCACAGTCCCGTCGCCATCAAATTGCTTCCCAGGGAAGAAAAGCTGTAATTCCCAAACCCAGCTGGCGAGAGACTTCGGATCACCTTTGAAGAGCCAGATCTGGAGCCCATGTGGCCTCAATCCCCCAAACCGACCGCTTTGGTGTCTTTAAGGTTTGGTACTGATTTAATTGACTGCTGTGTGGAACCCTGGGAAAGAAAGGGGGTAAGCAATCCATTCAAATCCTCACCTTTTAATAAAACCCACCAGCAAGCTGCCAGGAGCTGCGGGGTTAGCGGAGCCTGCATCAACCCCAAAGACCACCTCCAAACAGCCATCCCCGTTCCCCAGTGAAATGAGAAATTTCCAGCTTCCCCTCTGAGAGCCCTGTTATGTCGCATGGCTGTCAGTCACCCACACGGATTTTTTCCCATGTTTTATTTCAAATCAGTGTTTTCCAGCCACCGGATCTGCAGTGTGTTCCTATGTGGCTGTTCTTATTCAAGTCAACCAATGCCATCGATTTCCCTGTACTCGTGGAGATTGCACGGTTCAGCTTTAATTGCAGAACTGGTCACCCGGGCTGCCTCTTGGATGAGGTGGTTTATTATTATTGTTGGTTTTTATCCTAATAAATCTCCTTCTATTGATGAACATTGGTGGGGTTGGATTCTCTGTTGTCAGTTTTTCTCCTTTAGTTTTGGGCCCGTGCCCTTGAATGATGAAGGGAAAGGGCACACACAGGGGCAGGAGGGGACATGTGGTGTCTGTCCACTTGCTTTCAGGGTTAGAATTATTTTTGTTGTGTGAAGGGCTCTTTTCACACATCCCAAGTTTGGAGAGAGACTTTTGTTGTAAACACACTTGATAAATGACCCTCAAACATGCCAAAGAGCTCCAACGAAGGATGAATCACTTTTTGCAGGACGCCTCTGTAAAATGTTTCGGGAAAATAGCCTTTCTTTTCAGACCTGGGTGTTACAGCATTACAAAGTTCGGGTGAGTTATTGGCTCTCTGACTGGACACGGGCTGCTGTGCTGTTGTGTGCTCACGGTGATTTCTTTGGCTCTAGTGACAGGAGCCATTGTCTTTCATCACAACCCCTTAACCAAACATGACTTCTGGATATGTGCAAAGAGAGACTCCACAAATCCCCCCTTCTCCTCTTCCTTTCTTCTTCTCCTCCTCCTCCTCCTCCTTCTTCTTCCTTTCTTTCTTCCTCCTCCTCCTCTTCCTTTTCCTTCCTTCCTCCTTCTTCTCCTTCTTTCCCTTTTATTTCTTCCCCTCCTCCATCTCTTCCTCCTGCTTTGCTTCTTGGAAACATGGTGACAGTCTTGGAATGTTAAGACCTAGATTAGAGGTGAATGTGTCTTGGAATATTCTGGGGCATAGAACAAACTCATTTTTATGTCTTCCCAAAGTAGTAATGTGCCCAAAGTAGTTATGTAAGGTGGTACATTAAAAAGCTCTCACCAAATGGTGATGCGGTAGATAGGTTCTTGCCTGGCAGTAATAAATGTTGGTTAAGTTCCCTTAAAAGCCAAGCCAGTGGGGGCCTGAGAGCTATTTTATTTTTTGCATTTTTAGTGTCAAGGTATATACAAAGGTATTTACAGTTACATAAGTAAGGTAATAAGTACATTTCTTGTCCAACTTGTTACCCTGACTCTCCGTGTTTCTGGGACAGAGGGAGCAGGGAAGAGGGACACAAACCTGGGTTGGGAAGGGAACAGCCATGTGGGCACCAGCTCCACGCTGGACCTGTGTGTGGGAACACACCTGTGTGCCTCTCTCCCTCCTCTCAGAGCCCTCCACCACTTGCGTCTTCTGAGGGCTGATGAAAGGGAGGATTAGGCTTATTGCTAAGAAAGGTCAATGCTGCCATCTCTGTGTTGTTCTTTCATCCTGTCTTTGTCAGCTCTGGTCAATTTTGGATCATTAGAATCTTTACAGAAAGGAGTAATAAATTGAGACTCTGCGAGACAGTTGGCGCTCCACACCAAACCTCAGAAATCTTACCAGCCAGAGGCAAACAGATGTTCCTTGCCTTTCCTACCTTGTTTGCCAAGGGCTGTTGCTGGTTTAAAGCCTTGGACATGCTCGCTTCACAGATGTGCCACCATGCAGATGAGCTGGGAAGGGACAGAGGAAAACAAATGAGAAATGCGAGTGCTCTGCACCCATATCATTCCATCTTACAGAAACAAGCGGGAGCCGGAGCAAAGCTCTACAGCTCCCCCGTCTTCTGGGTTCACAGAGGATTCTTGCTACACTATGATGGATGCAGAGCTAGATGAAACAGCAGGAGGCTATTCCAAGTGAAGAGAGGGAACAAATTTGGGTTGAAGGAGAAAGAACTAAGTTTGGTGTGCTCAGAAGGCAAAGACGGTTGACTCCAAAATAACCGTCTAGGAGAACTCGGAGAGGAAAACTGTGAAGAAAACTGATCTTGAACTGGGTGGCACAGCAAACATTCTGTTTCGACTCAGATCATTGGATTGTTTTTTTTTAGGTTTGCAATACTTTTGGAAGTTATGAGGCACTGAATGTCACCCCAGATACTCCTTGGCAGCTCTGATGAGGACGAGATGAGGCAGGTGTATTCAAATCAAAGGTGCACTTTGCAGCCACTTGAATGGAGGAATCGAAGCTGCATCTAGAAGAGCGGCACAGGTGAAAGCCAAGAATAAGATGGAAACCGTGGGGAGGAAAGAGAATCTGGCAGACAGCCTCCAGGGGAGAATTCAATGACACTCTGTGACTGCAGTCGTTGAAGCAAGCTAAGAGTGATGTCGGCCAAATCGGGAGGAGGGACAGGTTCAGAGGCGTTGTGAGGAATTTCTCTCTCTTCCTGCTGGATTTCAGGTAACAGCAGGGTATGCAGGTGAAAATGCCCAGTAGGTTGTGGAAGATGAAGAAGTGAATCCAAATAGAGAACCTGGCATGTGTGAAGAGTGCCAGCTGGAAAGCCTGCCTCAAACGTGAGCTCTGCAGTGCTAGGCACAGACTCGGGCTCATCGATGGTCTCTCTCGGCTCCCTGTGACCCCCAGAGTTTGGGAACTGAGGATGTATTTGTGACTGTCTCGTTCCAAGTCTGTTGATGTAGGAAGTGGCCAGTACCATTGCTGTGGAGAATAGTAGATGCAGAAAATGCCCTCTAATGGGTAGGCAGATCCGTCCTTCACTTTAAGCCTTGCTTCAGGATAGCAAAAGTCATAGCAGAGGGGGGTTTGGGAACTTTATTTTTGGTTATGGGTCTTGAACTCTGGGCCTGGGCGCTGTCCCTCAGCTCTTCAGTTCAAGGCTAGCACTCTACCACTTGAGCCACAGCGCCACTTCTGGCTTTTGTCTTTTTCGTTTTTTGCTTATGTGTTGCTGAGGAATTGAACCCAGGGCCTCAGACATGCAAGATAAGCACTCTACCACTGAGCCACCTTCCCAGCCCCCTGGGTCTGGGAACTTTTAACCACTAGTTCACTGTCATACATTAGCATACACTGAACCTGCTCCACAAAACCATTTCTGAACATCCCATTTCTATTTCCACCAACATCTGTAACATTGCTTGTTTCATTCAGGAAAGCAAACTATTGGCTTGAATTATCCAGGAGAGATGCATCAACCCAACATAATCATACAATTTAATACCTAAATTATTATGTAAGTATATGCTACTCATCGTCTTTCAGGGCAATGCTTTTATGAAGTACACCACATGCCCCATCAATGTTGAACATACAGTATGGCAAATGATAAATATGTTTCAGATCCAGTTTTTCTTTAAACAATCTTTGGTGTCTCAATTGTGTGCCCGGTGATGAGGATTACATTGGCTTTACAGATGTAAGTGAGAACAAATGATTTCCACGCTCATGGAGGAGAAAGGCCACATGGGAGTAAACTCATGGAAGGCAGAATTGATACCTGTGATTTGTGATATACCATGGAACTAAAGTGGTTGTTGCAGTAATAGGTGAACCATAATTAAGAAGGCATGACCAAAGGAAGCAATATCAAAGGAAGCTAAGCGAGGGAAACGCATGTAAGATCTACATCCAAGAGAAAACACGCTCTCTTTGTCTGTCTGGGCCCATATTTCCAAGTCCACCAATTTCCCTGAAAATGACATGATTTAATTCTTCTCAAAGGCTGCATAAAATTCTGTTCTATTGTATGTGAGTATCTGTCTGTCTGTCTGTCTGTCTGTCTATCATCTTCTATGCATATCACATGTTTTATCTATGCTGCCATTATTGGCTCTCTGGGCTGGCTCCAGGCACCTCTGTTGTTCTGTCATGCAATCTTTGGCATAACTATATTATCATAGGGCAGCTCTATAGTTAGATTTTGTTCATATCCACACTGATTTCCGTAGTAGTTGCTAATTGAGACATATGCATACATCCACAATTAGGTTGACTGAAGTATAGTATCTGCAGGAGCGAAACCTTTTGAACAATGAACAGTTATGAAATGAACATCAGGAAGCTGAAACAAGAAAGAAAGGGAGGCTAGTGGAAGGGAGGGTTTATGAATGAGACAAATACAGGCAGGTTATCAATGCACATATGTGATAAAGGGAGTGAGGAGAAAGGAGTCAGGGTGTGGAGGAAGGAGCAGACGGGATGGCAGGGAAGGATGGAAAGGGAGACTCTGGTTAAGAAGGAACGGACCCACACGTAGGCACAATAGATTGTAATCCCTTGGTATAATTATTTGAAGTTCTGAAGAGGGTGGAAAGGAGCCATGCTTGGAGAATTCCAGGGAAAGGAACACTTGGTGGTGATGGGCAGATTCCTGTGACTGATGTGTATTCCTCATGCTGATGTGTATCTGGGACTCTCGTGGGCGAGTGGATGGCTGGGAGGAGGCTGGAATCTAAATATGGCGGGAAAGCCATTGCAGGATTAAAATCAGGGGAGCAGCATTGCACGAAACAGGGGATGTGGATGGAAACAGGGATGGATGAGGTCTTGGTTGCCAATAGACTGGATGGAAAGTGACTGCGGGGGTGGGGGAGGTGGGGTGGTCACAGACAAGGGGAAGAAAGCAGATGTATCTGAGAGAAGAGTGGATGGATTTGAAGTTCAAACCCGACAGGGCCTGTGAGGAGGGGGGCTGGGTGAAATGATGGGAGTGAGTGGCCTTCCCCTTCCTGCTCTGGGAATGCTGGCGTCCCTAACCGAGCATGGGGAGACTGGAGCCGTTCTACCAGGACGCGTGCGCACTTGGAGATGTGTCTGAGTCACCACCGTGAAGAGGCTGTAAGGCAGATGGTGGTAGAAACCCTGGCCTCGAGAAAAGGAGCTACAGGAATAAACTTGGGTCATTCAGTGAGGGTATCTAAAGAGACGAGAATGGGCGAAGTTAACAAGGGGAGGGAGACTTTCCCATCCTGCATCCATGGAAGTGAGTTTGAGTCCATGGATGTGTGTGCCAATTCACTCCTCTGCTTCCAGGCTCTAGAAAGCAGGGTTGGAAGAGTCAGCCAAGGCATCCTGTAATTCCCAGCGGGAGCGGAGAGGCTGCTGGATGGACAGAGACAGCGGGAGGATGTGGAGGAATTGTCTTTGTCGCTACGGCTTGAGGTCTGAGTGCTGGGTGTTGGATGTACTGAATCCCACTCAGCTTGCATTTCAAGGACTTCATGCAGACTCTACATTTCCAGTGAGCCGATGGATTCAATATAAAACAGCAGAACTCATCAGTGTCATTGTGAAATTTTTTGTTGTTTTTGGAAGAGAAAAGAAAGTTGATGATAATTTCTCGGCAACCATTGTGCCGAACCTGGTTTTCATGGGACGAGATCATGGTTGAGGTGAAGAGAGTGAGGAGAGATAATTACCCCGAGAACAGAGGACCTGGCCAGCTCGCCACAGAAAGAAGCTGAAGTATCCTCCCTGCCCCCCCCCCCACCTCGTCACTCAATTTATTTCTCACCCTTTTGTTTTTTACTTTGTAAAGTGGTTAATTACACCTGCCCCATTCCTGTTTATTTTAGCACTGTGCAGATGAAGCAGGTTACTTTTAGCTTGAAGCAGCCTGAAGTTACTTTGAGTTGCTCCCACTGTTTCCTTATTGTGAATTCTTAATTATGTAAGTAATTCATGACCAACGTTTTGTTGATAAAAGTTAAAATATAGAAGATACAGCTAGCTGGCATTTGACCCCCCACATTCAATTTTGGACTTTTACCACAGGTTTTGTGTGTGTGGTGGGAGGACTTTTTGAAAATACCTTTATGTGTATTTCTCTGTCTTCTTTTGGGGGAGTGGGGAAAGACAGAAATATTTATTGCTATATTCTTTTACACATATCATTATCCTTTTTTCCAGCACAAAGTACGCCTTAGTGATCTTGTGTTGTGTTTCACCTTGGGTCACACAACTGTATTCTTTATTCATCATTTTTATTTTTTTATTCTCTATCAGTGCATCTGAACTTTTACTTCTAGAAACAGGTTTCATGGATGGCTGATATAAGGCTTCATAAGAAGACTGACATCTTTTTAATTTTGATTTTTATTTTGGGAGGTTAGCTGTGCAAGGGGTGTCACTGTGACATTTCCACACATGTAAACAATATATCTTGATTAACTTCACCTCTCTATCACTTTCCTCTTTCCCACACTCCCTTCCTAAAACAGTTTCAACAGCAAGTTTCATTGTTTAGTTTCATCCATGCAAATGAATGACACATATCATATTTATCCTCATAAATCTGAAGTCTTCTCATGACCTATGGGATCTTTCTATATGAACTTCCAAACCTATCTATCTATCTATGTATCTATCTGTGTGTATGTATGTATGTATGTATGTATCTTTTTCTCAGAAGGGTTGAGTTCTGCCCATAGACTCGACCTTGACTTTTGCTGTTCTTTGATTTCTACTTGGCCTCACCGGTGGGATCCTCCTGCTTCAGCCTCCCGAGTGCTGGGATTACAGAGCAGTTTCCTCCACAGTGAGGGACGTGCTGTTAGATGTGCTAGCTATCCATCCTCTCATTTAATCCTTCGGTAATTTGTGAGGTGGGGGCCTGTTATCCCACTTGTTGTTAGAGAATAGAGACAGAGATTCCAGAAGATGACACAGTTGTGTAGGATGAAATGGTGAGGGAGTGGTTGGGCCGGGATCTACTGTTCCTTGTTCCCTCTGTATGTGGTCCTTCCTCTACCACCAAGAGTTCTGGAGGAGAAACCCATGGACGTTCCACTCCCTGGCTGCTGGCTCCAGGCTCTTGCTCTTCCCCTATATCATAATATGTTGTCTGGTCCCATAATGTCTTACACCTTCAGCCTCCTCATGGAACGCGAGCTTCCCATAGTGCTCTGGTCCAAAGACACATGACTTACAGCCTGTTGCAGGGACCCAGCTGCAGGAATCCATATCAGAAAGTGCTGGAAGGCAAGACATGGCAAATATGAAAAGCCTTATGCTGTCATGCGGAGACGGCAAAGTCTCAGCCCTGATGGAGGTGATGGGGTTTGCAGCAGTGACAGCTACACACACACACACACACACACACACACACACACACACGGAGAGAAAGCTGTTTACTCTCCCTGCTGATAGCCCTGCTGATAACATCTCTGTGTCTTTCTACCACTTTTGAAGAGTTGGTCTTAATTCAGAGAGCTTTGATTTTGAGGCCCACCAGAAACTAGGAAATGGCTCCTTTTTCCAATGACCACGGATAATTTGGTCAATAAAAATGGTTTGCCAATGGGATGAACACGAGTGTTTTGATGATAATAGCAGCAGAAAAAAAATAACCAAATGATGTTTTCTCAGCCCCCTGTAGCCATCACAGATGATGCGAGGTGCTAAAGTACCAGGACTCTTGGTTGCAGATTCCAAAGCCACACTTAAGTTATTTATTGGCTTGTGAAACACAGCGTTTCAGTCCTCTGACTTCACGCATGGCTGCATCCAGAAACTCACACAGTATCACTCAGACCCAATCTCCCTGCTTTCGATTTTGGTCTGTGTTATCCACGGCCCCACTTTTTTTTTTTTATATTATTTTATTTTATTTTATTTGAAAACATACTGTACAGAGGGGTTACAATTACATGGGCAGGAAAATGCATACATTTCTTACCAAGCATTGCAGCCTCCTCCTTTGTTTACCCTTCACCTCCCTTCCCAGCCTCCCCCCTCCCCCCCACCCAATCATACCCCCCCTCCCCTCCCACACCGACATTGTAAAGCTCGTTTTTGACATGACATTTTGTGCTTCTCATTGTTGCAACAGGTCCACCTGAATCCTTAAATGACTTGTTTGTCCCCATCTCCTCCACAAGTTATACTGACATCAAATATAGTGAAAGCGGGGGTTACACTGTGGGGGAGGGACATACAAAGCAACAAAGAAATAATCTTATAAATGCGTTAGAAACACATGCATGAAAGAAAAAAAAAACATTAAAATACATATTTAAGGGATCGTTTTCCTAACATCACATTATCTGACCTTTTCCGCTTGACTCATACATATACTAGATATTGCATATAAGGGAAATCATGGGACCTATGTTTCTTTGGGCCTGGCTTACTTCACTTAATATAATTTTTTCCAAGCCTTTCCATTTCCTAACAAACGGGGAAATGTCATTCTTTCTGATGGAGGCATAGAATTCCATTGTGTATATATACCACATTTTCTTGATCCATTCATCTACTGAGGGGCATCTGGGTTGGTTCCATATCTTAGCTATGGTAAATAATGCTGCAATAAACATAGTTGTGCTGGTAGCTTTAGTGTGGTCTTGTTTGTGATCATTTGGGTAAATGCCCAAAAGTGGGATTGCTGGGTCATAGGGGAGTTCTAAGTGAAGTCTTTTGAGGAACCTCCATACTGCTTTCCAAAGTGGTTGAACAAGTTTACATTCCCACCAACAATGAAGTAAGGTTCCTTTCTGCCCACATCCCCTCCAGCATCTGTTGTTGTTAGAGTTCTTGATTTTTGCCGTTCTAACTGGAGTGAGGTGATATCTCAATGTTGTTTTGATTTGCATTTCTTTTATGGCTAGGGATGCTGAACATTTTTTCATGTGTCTATTGGCCATCCTTCTTTCTTCTTCAGAGAAGTTTCTCTTTAAGTCTTTCGCCCACTTATTTATTGGGCAGTTGTTTCTTTGAGGATTTGTTGTTGGGGGGTTTAATTTTTTGAGTTCCAAGTATACTTTAGATATGAGACCCTTGTCCGTTGTATGGCTAGTAAAGATCTTCTCCCACTCCGTGGGCTTTCTATTGATCTTGCTAGCTATGTCATTTGCCCTGCAGAAGCTCTGCAACTTTATGCAATCCCATTTGTCCAACCTTTCTTTGATTTGTTGTGTTTCCGGGTCTCTATTCAGAAAATTTCGGCCTGAGCCAAGGAGACCTAGGGTTTCTCCTATTCCATCCTGTAATGTTTTCAGAGTGTCTGTTTTGAGTTCAAGGTCTTTGATCCATTTGGAGTTGATTCTGGTGCAGAGTGATATATAAGGATCTAGCTTTAGTTTTCTACATGTAGTTAACCAATTTTGCCAGCACCATTTACTGAAGAGGCTGTCTTTCTTCCATTGTATTGTTTTAGCTCCCTTATCGAAGATTAGATGGCTATAGGTCTGTAGGTTCATTTCTGGGTTTTCAATTCTATTCCATTGGTCCTGAGGTCTGTTCTTATGCCAGTACCAAGCTGTTTTGATTACTATGGCTTTATAGTAGAGTTTGAAATTTGGTATTGATATTCCTCCAGCAGTGTTCTTTCTGTTGAGGAGCGTTTTTGCTATTCGGGGTCTTTTATTGTTCAATATGAATTTTTGGATTGCCTCTTCTATTTCCTTGAAGAATGAGGGTGGAATTTTGATAGGTATTGCGTTGAATTTGTAGATAGCCTTGGGAAGTATTGCCATTTTCATGATGTTAATCTTTCCAATCCAGGAGCATGGGAGGTTTTGCCATTTTTTAAGTTCTGTGTTGATTTCCTTTTTCAAGATTTTAAAGTTTTCATCATAGAGGTCCTTCACTTCTTTAGTTAATTCCTAGGTATTTTATTTTTTGTGGGGCTATTACAAATGGGGTTGCTTTCCTAATTTCAGCCACACTTTTCTCATTGTTTGCATACAGAAAAGCCATTGATTTTTGGGGGTTAATTTTATACCCTGCTACTTTGCCAAAGTTTTGAATCAGCTTGAGTAATTTGGGAGTGGAGTCTATGGGATTCTTTAAATACAAGATCATGTCATCTGCAAAGAGGGAGAGTTTTATTTCTTCTTTCCCTATTTGGATCCCCTTTATGTCTGCATCTTGTCTTATTGCTGTAGCTAGGCATTCTAATACTAGATTGAAGAGAAGTGGAGAGAGTGGGCATCCTTGTCTTGTTCCTGAGTTAAGAGGAAATGGCTTTAGTTTTTCACCATTGAGTATAATGCTGGCTGTAGGTTTGTCATATACAGCCTTTATTGTATTGAGGAATGTTCCATGGATTCCTAATTTTTCCAAAACCTTCATCATAAAGGGGTGTTGGATCTTGTCGAATGCTTTTTCTGCGTCTATTGAGATAACCATGTGGTTCTTATTCTTGCTCCTGTTGATGTGATGAATAATATTAATTGATTTGTGTATATTGAACCAGCTTTGCATCCCTGAAATGAATCCTGTTTGATTGTGGTGTATGATTTTTTGGATGAATTGTTGAAGTCGATTGGCCAAAATTTTGTTGAGAAGTTTTGCATCAATATTCATCAAAGAAATGGGTCTATAGTTCTCTTTCTTTGATGAGTCCCTGCCTGGTTTTGGGATGAGGGTTATGATGGCTTCATAGAATGTGTTCGGTAGTGAGCTTTCTCTTTCAATTTCATTGAAGAGTTGGAGGAGAATTGGTGTGAGCTCTGCTTTGAAGGCACGGCCCCACTTTTAATTTGGTTTGTGGCAGCATAGATAGCAGCCATCTGCTCTGAGCCGACCACTAATTCTTCCAGCATCCCAATCCCCCACAAAGGTAACATGGAGCACCTGGAGTCAGGCCTTATTCAGCGTAACCACCTGAGCTTAGGGAAGGTGTGCATCTTCATATTGATCCGTGAATACAGGAACTGCATTGCTTTGATTGATCAAAGCCAGCTCAGATGGCCATCCTTGGAACTTGGTCTACATGCAGAATCACTTGGCCCAACAGAGAAAGAAGAAAAGGCAGTTTTATGGGGACTACCCAGGGAAATGGAAGCAACGTTCAGGTGGGCTAAAACCTCAGATGTTTTGTATGAAATAAGTGTGAGGTTTAGTAGCCATGAGAATCAGGGAACAGTGCCATGAATCCCTGTGGAGACGAAGGAGCAGGTGCTCCATTGCTTAACGCTTGCTGAAGGCATCTGGGCTTGTCACTGGAGGAGCGTGGCTTCGAACCTGGGTTTGGCTAAGCACCTTACCACATCCCTTCCTCCCACTCCTCTGCCTCCCTATGTGCAGAGCATGGCAGGAGCTGGTGCCCAGCACCCGAGGTCTCATTTACTCCACTCAGTGCTGCGGTGAAGCAGGTTGGCTTGGTAAAGGAAATCTATGCTGAACCAATCCAAGGGGCTGCAGGGCCATTGGTCTTTCCCAGGTCCCATCAAGTGGCTGCGTGCTCCCAGGGAGAAAGCATAGATCCCAGGAAAGGCCCCTCTGACAGGACTCTCACAGCCGGGATATGAACACAGCGTTGTTTACTTTGCTCAACCCCACAATTAGTGAAAATCAAAATGTCTCCAGATGCACTCGCTGTAGTAAATTATTAGGTAATTAACCTTAATGCTCCCTGCTCTGAGCCACCCACTCACTTCTGCTCAGGAGCTGTGGAGAGCATTTTTCAGACATCAGAATGTACGGCCGTGCTGCAGCTTCAGGCCAAACCAAACACGACTGAAGATGGTAGGAAGGGATTTCAAATGGATCCAGTTCCAAGAGAGGGAGGGAAAAGCTGAGCTAACTGTCAGAGGCAGAGCACAGACTGGCAACATAAAGACTGAACTGACAATCACACGGTAGAGAAGGGTTCTTTCTAAGTCATCTCAAATGCTGGTTTTCTTCTTCTTTTTTCTGCTCGCAAGTCTAAGCCCTTATCAAGTCATGCTTGGGTTATTTTAATAGAGAACTTCAAAATGGTCTCTTTCTGTCTCTGCTCTCCAATCCTTTGTACCTGATTCATCTTCTTTTGAAGCACAAATCTTAGAATGCCACCCAATTCTTAAGCCTTTCATGGCTTCACTTGCTGATAAATAGCATCCAAATACTTTATTTATTTTTACTTTTATTTGTTCGTTTTGCTGGTTCTGGGGCTTGAACTCAGAGCTTGGGCACTGTCCCTGAGCTTTGGTGCTCAAGGCTAGCACTCTACCACTTTGAATCACAGCTCCATTTTTGGCGTTTTGGTGGTTAAATGGAGATAAGAGTATCTTGTCTTTCCATTTCCTAACAAATGGGGCAATGTCATTCTTTCTGATGGAGGCATAGAATTCCATTGTGTATATATATCACATTTTCTTGATCTGTTCATCTCCTGAGGGGCATCTGGGTTGGTTCCATATCTTAGCTATGGTAAATAATGCTGCAACAAACATAATTGTGCTGGTAGCTTTAGTATTGTCTTGTTTGTGATCATTTGGGTAAATGCCCAAAAGTGGGATTGCTGGGTCATGTGGAGTCTTTTGAGGACCCTCCATACTACTTTCCAAAGTGGCTGAACAAGTTTACACTCCCACCAACAATGCAGTAGGGTTCCCTTCTGCGCACATCCCCTCCAGCATGGAATTCTATGCCTCCATCAGAAAGAATGACATTGCCCTATTTGTTAGGAAATGGAAAGACTTGTAAAAAATTATATCAAGTGAAGTAAGCCAGGCCCAAAGAAACATAGAGCCCGTGGTTTCCCTATTTGCAATAACTAGTATAGCTAGTGTGAGTCAAGCAGAAACGGTCAGATAAGTGGATGTTAGGCGAAATGAACCTCAAGATAAGGACTCAAATGATTTTTTCTTTTTTGCTATTGTTTTTAACATATTTATAAGATATTTCTTGGTTGCTTTGTATGTCCTTCCCCCACGGTATAACCCCTGTTTTCACTGTGTTTGATGTTGGTATAATTTGTGGAGGGGAAGGGAAAAAACCAATAGTTTAAATAGGGATACAGGTGGACCCATTGCAACAGTGAGATGTACAAGATGTTATGTCAAAAAATGAACTTTACAACTTTGGCATGGGCGATTGAGGGGGTGGGGGCTGAGGGGAGGGAGGTTCGGGGAAGGGGGGGAGATGGGAAGGGGAAATAAAGGAGGAGGCAACAATTCTTGATAAGAAATGTACTCATGGAGTTCCGGGAAGATGGCGGAGGAGAAGCTAGAGGCTAAACAAGCTCTCGCATAGAAAGCAGTTTTAGTGTTCCAGTGAACAGTCCTAGGCCAAAGAATTACACCCAGTGTGCCATCACAGTGCAGAGAGTTTGGCCAGAGAGGGAAAATCCAGGCAAGGAGACAGATCTGAGCACTTGCCAGCAGCCGTGGCTGTGGCTGCGGCTGCAGTGGCGGCGGCCATAGCTGCCATACCTGCAACACAGAGAGTTCGGGACGAAAGAGCCAGACAAGGCAGGTGAGCGGATTCTACTCAATACCAGCATAACCGACAAGGAGCAGTCATCTTCATCCTTCAGTTCGCAGACCAGAGATGACCCAGGAACCAAGACTCAGCATGAGTAGAACCCTGACATCCTCACTCCTTCTCAGGTAGCAGAGGAGGGAAGGCCACCCCTCCCCCCCTACTACTGGAGATCTCCATCTTTAAAGGCCCCACTGAGCTGCTAGCTCCAACTCAGGCCTTTGAAGAAAACTAGAGTCATTTAGCAGGTCACAAGAACCTAACCTGACCTGCCAGACTCAGCTCCACCCAGGGAAAAGTCACCCAGCCAGCGCTGCCAGCCCCAGGAGTGGCTTTCTTCACTGGGTAATCAGAGCCAGAGGCTGCCCCTCCCTTTAGCAGCCTTGACAATCAATTGAAATTCGGTAAACATAAACCCTGAGAATGGCTCCAGGCTGGGCTCTGTGAGTTTCTCACAAGCTAGCCCCTCAGGGAAAAGCTACTGTTTACTGAAAGGCCTCAACTCTACCCAGAACCTAGCCTCATCACAGCATCTCCAAACTAGAGGAAACAGCCATCTCTCTCTTTTGTGATACTCAAAGCAGATCTCCCTCCCATTGAACTATCCTGGGAGGAGGATCACAAAATCCTGGGTAAAGCAGAGCATTTTTCTGCCTGCTCAAACAAATTGACTTAAGAAACCAACCAAGCCACAGGAAAATCAAACACCACAAGCAGACCAGAGACTCCAACAAGAGACTGGTTACAGACACAAGGGAGATACAGGATCTTCCCATCCCCCCACACCAAAAAAAAAAATCAAAGAACTTTTTTTGTACATTTTATAACATTTTTTGTTCTAAAACTTTTTTAAATTTTTAATTTTTAACTTTAAAAAATTGTTTTCTAGTAACTTTGTTTTTCTTCCTCTTATAATTCTTATTTTAGGGGTATATGTGTGTGTGCGTTTTTCTTTCTTTTTTTTTCTTCTTAAAAATTTTATTTTTTTTGTTTTTTGTTTAGCTCTACTGAACTTTTGATCTTTTTTTCTTTCTTTCTCATTCTTTCACCTTTTCTTCTCTTTCGTTCTTCTTTGTGTGACTAAATTGCTGTTCTGCACATCCTCAGATATACCTGTAATTGATTATTAGACCTTATCCCCCATTGTGTACACACTTAATCTAGAAATTTAGTACTCAATTCAAAACATCTTAGACTTAAATTCCTTAATAGCAGTACTACCTCTTTATACCTATATAATATTTTAAGCATTTTTATTTTTAAGTTTTCATGGCTCCTTTATTTATTTATTTTTATTTTATTTTATTTTTTTTGCTGAGGGAGAGCTCACATGCAGTCCCCCCACTACCAAAAATTTACACAGTCGAGTTTCTTCTTTGTGGAGAAATCACAGGAGTCAGCGCGCCCTAAGTGCAAAGGACACGCATCGTCCTGAGAAAACCACCTGCATGATCATAGTGCTTCCCCTGCCAGGTAAGTATTCACGTCTCCTTTACATCCCTCCCCTCTCCCATTATATCCACGTTCTTCTCTGAACATTTCTATTTCAAATTTGCATAATTTTTAAGCATTGCACTTTTTAATTTTTGCTTTTCTATTTTTTCTTGTCTCTTTTTTTCTCTTTCTCTTTCTTCTTTTTTTCTCTGTCTCTACTTTCATTCTATCCAACCTATTTCCCGCTTTGAGATTAGGACTTAGTTAAGTTAACTCTCCCTGTGCCTTCCCATATCCCTCTATTCCTATTTTTACCTACATCTCTCCCTAAACCTAATAATTTCTGGTTTTCCAAATTCTACTTTGCGGTTTGTAGCCCATTAATATATAGTTGTTGATGTTGAATAGATATATCTGTTGAACTAGATTGTATCTACAGACTTTTGACTGTGCAACTACAGACTTTGGTTAATGCTTGCCTTAAGATAGTGTTCTAGCACAAAACTGGTGTTACTTTCATCCCAAATGGGCAGAGTAAGCCGGAAAAATACAAGAAAAATGGCAAGTCTGGGTATCTCAACTCCCACTCATGATAATCAGGGGACAAAACAGATAATGAATAATCCAGAGGAGAGTTCCCAAATAGCTCTACAAACACTGCTGGTAAACATGGTAAATGAAAAGATGGAAAGCCTACAAAGGACTCTGTATGAGCGTGATAGGGAGAGAGAGGAGGCAAACTAAAGGTTAATAAAGGAATATCATGAGCGTGAGGAAGCTACTCAAAAATTGATACAGGAATTGCATGAGCAGCTTGAGAATGCTCAAAGAGAAAGGCAGGAATGGCGTGAGCAGGCTGAGATCAGTCAAAGAGAAAGTCAGGAATGGCGTGAGCAGGCTGAGAACACTCAAAGAGAACTACAGGAATTGCCTGAACGTGATGAAGCTAAGCAAAGAGTAATACAGGAATTGAGAAAGCAGGATGAGAATACACAAAGATCACTAAAGGCATTTATGGAATCCATTAATAAAGAGCTGAAGGAAGTCAGGGGGACCACAAATGGAATGCTGAATGGAACCCAACAGAAGGAATGGGAGTCCAAGGAAACCATAACCAATCAACTAAGTGATTTGAGAATAAACACTGAACAACAAATTAAGGAAGTAAAGAAGTTCATACAAGATCTAAAACAAAGCTTCAACAAAAAAATTGAAGCCATCAAAGCTGACCAATTAGAAGGAAAAGAAATAAAAAACAAAGTAGAAAGTCTTGACAGTTGGTTAGACCATGCAGAAGATCGAATCTCAGGGAAGACAGCCTAGATATTATAAGAAAGAACATACAACCATCCAAGACAAATCCAAGATATATGATAGATCTATTCAACACTTGGAAGACACCATCAGAAGGCCTAATCTAAGGATAATGGGTATAGAGGAGCACCTAGAGACAGAAGTTAATGGTCTAGGAAATTTGTTTAACAGGATCCTAGCAGAGAACTTCCCAAACACGCAAAAAGATAGGCCTATTCAGATACAAGAAGCTTTTAGAACTCCAAATAGACCAGTCCAGAATAGGACATCCCACCGTCACATTATAATCTACACAGGATCATTTCAGACCAAGGAAAAAATCCTTAAAGCTGTGAAGGAGAAAAGATCAATCACCTATAAAGGGAAACCAATTAGAATAAATTTCTCAGCAGAGACAATCAAAGCAAGAAGAGCCTGGAAGGATGTATGCCATGCTCTAAAGACAAAGAACTATCAACTAAGAATACTGTACCCAGCTAAACTCTCCTTCATAACTGAAAGCCAAATAAAAACCTTCCATAGCAAAGAAAAATCGAAACAATCTATCTCCACCAAACCAGCCCTACAAAAGATTCTTAAAGATGTCCTACAGATAGAAAACCAACAAGACCACAATAAAGACCAAGAAACCGCACCCAAACTGAGAATCCAAGAACCATAGGAAGAACCCAGTAGCTGCAGCCCCCAAGAAGGTGGATAAAATGGCAGGAACTCCCAAATACCTCTCAGTCATATCTCTCAACATTAATGGACTTAACTCTCCAATTAAGCGACATAGACTATATAGTTGGATTAAAAAGGAAGATCCTTCTATCTGCTGCCTTCAGGAGTCACATCTTGCCCATAAAAACAAACACATTTTCAATGTGAAAGACTGGAACAAAATCTACCAAGCAAATGGCCCCCATAAACAGGCGAGAGTTGCAATCCTGATATCAGATAAAATAGACTTCAAATTAAAATTCGTGAGAAGAGATAAGAAAGAACGCTACATACTAATTAAGGGATCTCTCCTTCAGGAGGATATTACAATTCTAAATATCTATTCGCCAAACAACGGAGCATCGAAATTTATCCAAGAAACACTACTTTCCCTCAAATCCCACATAATTTTTGGGGATTTTAATACACCACTTTCCCCACTAGATAGATCAACTCGGCAAAAACTCAAAAGAGAAACTGCAGATCTAAACAACTGCATAGATCAACTAGATTTAACAGACATCTACCAAATATTTCACCCAGCAGCATCAGAATACATGTTTTTCTCAGCAGCACATAGAACATTTTCTAAAATAGACCACATTTTAGGCCACAAAGCAAACTTGTCCAAATTCAGAAATGTTGAAGTTATTCCTTGTATTCTCTCAGACCACAAGGGAATAAAATTAGAACTCAACACCAAAAGCCACCAAAGAAAGTCCTGTAACACATGGAGGCTGAACAACACACTGCTGAATCACGATTGGGTCATGGAAGAGATTAGAAAGGAAATTCAAATATTCACGATATTCAACAAAAATAAGCACACAAATTACCAGCTCCTCTGGGACACAGCAAAGGCAGTACTCAGGGGCAAGTTTATAGCTCTGAGTTCCTACATCAACAAATTGGAGAGATCTGAAGCCAACAATTTAGTGAGACATCTGAACCTCCTTGAAAAACAGCAGCAAGATAAACCCCAATCCAGGAGACAGAAAGAAATAATTAAAATTAAATTAGAATTAAATGAATTAGAATAAAAAACTAGAAAGAATCAACAAAACAAAGAGTTGGTTCTTCGAAAAAATGAACAAAATTGACAGGCCCTTAGCAAATCTTATCAGAAAAAGAAGAGAACATGCCCAAATAAATAAGCTCAGAGATGAGAATGGAAACATCACCACAGAAAAAACCAAGATTCAGAACATTATAAGGGAATATTTCTCAAAACTTTATGCTAATAAGTTTGAGAACTTGGCAGAAATTGACCTTTTCCTAGCAAATATTAACATGCCAAAACTAAACCAACATGAGTTAAACCATCTTAACAGGCCCATATCAGGCATTGAAATAGAAACAGCACTAAGAGACCTCCCATCTAAGAAAAGTCCAGGACCAGATGGGTTTACAGCGGAATTCTACAAGTCCTTCAAAGCAGAGCTCACACCAATACTCCTCCAACTCTTCAATGAAATTGAAAGAGAAAGTTCACTACCGAACACATTCTATGAAGCCATCATAACCCTCCTCCCAAAACCAGGTAGGGACTCATCAAAGAAAGAGAACTATAGACCCATTTCTTTGATGAACATTGATGCAAAACTTCTCAACAAAATTTTGGCCAATCGACTTCAACAATTCATCCAAAAAATCACACAACAAGATCAAACAGGATTCATTTCAGGGATGCAAAGCTGGTTCAATATACACAAATCAATTAATATAATTCATCACATCAACAGGAGCAAGGATAAGAACCACATGGTTATCTCAATAGATGCAGAAAAAGCATTTGATAAGGTTCTGGAAAAATTAAGAATCCATGGAACATTCCTCAATACAATAAAGGCTGTATATGACAAACCTATAGCCAGCATTATACTTAATGGTGAAAAACTAAAGCCATTTCCTCTTAACTCAGGAACAAGACAAGGATGTCCACTCTCTCCACTTCTCTTCAATCTAGTATTAGAATGCCTAGCTACAGCATAAGACAAGATGCAAACATAATGGGGATCTAAATAGGGAAAGAAGTAAAACTCTCCCTCTTTGCAGATGACATGATCTTGTATTCAAAGAATCCCATAGACTCCACTCCCAAATTACTCAAGCTGATTCAAAACTTTGGCAAAGTAGCAGGGTATAAAATTAACCCTTAAAAATCAATGGCTTTTGTGTATGCCAACAATGAGAAAAGTGTGGTTGAAATTAGGAAAGCAACTCCATTCGTAATAGCCCCACAAAAAATAAAACACCTAGGAATTAACTTAACCAAAGAAGTGAAGAACCTCTATGATGAAAACTTTAAAAACTTGAAAAGGAAATCAAAACAGAACTTAGAAAGTGGCAAAAACTCCCATGCTCCTGTATTGGAAAGATCAACATCGTGAAAATGGCAATACTTCCCAAGGCTATCTACAAATTCAATGAGATACCTATCAAAATTCCAACCTCATTCTTCAAGGAAATAGAAGAGACAATCCAAAAATTCATATTGAACAATAAAAGACCCCGAATAGCAAAAACGATCCTCAACAGAATGAACAGTGCTGGAGGAATATCAATACCAAATTTCAAACTCTACTATAAAGCCATAGTAATCAAAACAGCTTGGTACTGGCACAAGAACAGACCTCAGGATCAATGGAATAGAATTGAAAGCCCAGAAATGAATCCACAGACCTATAGCCATCTAATCTTCGATAAGGGAGCTAAAAAAATAGAATGGAAGAAAGACAACCTCTTCAGTAAATGGTGCTGGCAAAATTGGTTAACTACTTGTAGAAAACTAAAGCTAGATCCTTATATATCACCCTGCACCAGAATCAACTACGAATGGATCAAAGACCTCAGAGTCAAAGAGGACACTCTAAAAACATTACAGGATGGAATAGGAAAAACCCTAGGTCTTGTTGGCATAGGCTGAAATTTTCTTAATAGAGACCCAGAAGCACAACAAATCAAAGGTTGGACAAATGGGATTACATGAAATTGCAGAGCTTCTGCATGGCAAAGGACATAGCTAGCAAGATCAATAGATAGCCCACGGATTGGGAGAAGATCTTCACTAGCCATACAATGGACAAGGGTCTCATATCAAAAATATATCTGGAACTCAAAAAATTAAATCCCCCAACAACAAATCTTCAAAGAAACAACTGCCCAATAAATAAGTGGGCTATAGACTTAAAGAGAAACTTCTCTGAAGAGGAAAGAAGGATGGCCAATAGACACATGAAGAAATGCTCAACTCCCTAGCCATAAAAGAAATGCAAATCAAAACAACATTGAGATACCACCCCACCCCAGTTAGAATGGCTAAAATCAAGAACGCTAATAACAACAGATGCTGGAGGGGATGTGGCCAGAAGGGAACCCTAATGCATTGTTGGTGGGAGTGTAAACTTGTTCAACCACTTTGGAAAGCAGTATGGAGGTTCCTCAAAAGACTCCACCTAGATCTCCCCTATGACCCAGCTACCAGTACAACTATGTTTATTGCAGCATTATTTACCATAGCTAAGATATGGAACCAACCCAGATGCCCCTCAGTAGATGAATGGATCAAGAAAATGTGGTCTATATACACAATGGAATTCTATGCCTCCATCAGAAAGAATGACATTGCCCCATTTGTTAGGAAATGGAAAGGCTTGGAAAAATTTATATTAAGTGAAGTAAGCCAGGCCCAAAGAAACATAGGTCCCATGGTTTCCCTTATTTGCAGTATCTAGTATATGTATGAGTCAAGCAGAAAAGGTCAGATAAGTTGATGTTAGGGAAATGAACCCTAAGATATGTATTCAAATGTTTTTTTCTTTCATGGGATTTTTTCTAACACATTTATAAGATGATTTCTTTGTTGCTTTGTATGTCCCTCCCCCACAGTATAACCCCTGCTTTCACTGTATTTAATGTCGGTATAATTTGTGGAGGGGAAGGGGAAAAACAAATCATTTCACTAGGGATACAGGTGGACCCATTGCAACAATGAGATGTACAAGTCGTTATGTTAAAAACTAACTTTACAACTGTGGTGCGGGAGTGGGGGGGGGAAGGCGGGGGGTACGAGGTGGGATTGGGTGGGGGGGGGAAGGAGGAGGATGGGAAGGGATGGGAAGGGGAAACAAAGGAGGAGGCTACAATGCTTGATAAGAAATGTATGCATTATCTTGCCCATGTAATTGTAACCCCTCTGTACAGTATTTTCACAATAAAAATTAAGAAATGTACTCATTGCCTTCCCCATGTAATTGTAACCCTTCTGTATGGTATTTTCACAATTAAAAAAAAGAGTGTCTTGGACTTTCCTGTGTGGGCTGGCTTTGAACTGCAATTCTCCGCTCTCAGCCTCCTGAGTAGGTAGGATTACAGGCGTGAGCCACCGGTGCCCAGCTTTAGTGTCACCTTTGACTTTTCCTCAATGTAGCTTTCAAGCCATGTCCTTGGCTGTGGTTCTGGGATGCTGAGCCCCACGTTGGCAGGAGTTCACTGCTGTCTGCTCTGGCATGCTCTGCCCTCTGGAAGATTCTTGCCTGAGCTGATGCTGCTTCCTAGGCAGGTGCCACTCAGAAGCAGGGCTCCTAGGGAGGTGGTGTGGAGTTCAAGCTCCTTTGTCAGGTGCAGATGCTGTGATCTTGGATGAGATGGTCAAGCTACATGCAGCTCAGGTTCCTTATCTGTGAAAAGTGACTGCTATTAGAAATGGATGCGGGAAGCACTTTATGAAGATAAGTGAAACAGAACCCAAAAGTACCTAGAAAAGCACTCAGAAAAAAAAATGACAGTGTGGCTTTGAGGGCATGGCCAGCCAGAAAGGCCTGCAGCCCCCCAGTCCCAGGGAGTGCTAAGTGCTTGCCCTGTGGGCATGCACACTAGAGCAGGAAGTGCCGAGACCTCAACAAACCCTAGTGCGCATGAACTCCATTTCTGCATTTCTCATTTCTGTCACCTGTTGCTCCAGGAAGGTGAGGCAGGTTTGGAGAGGGCCCTAGCTTATCCTACCATCCAGTTGTTTGAAAAAGGAGCGAGTGTGTTGGTCCCATACCTTTGGCACAATGCACAGCCTGTGTAGGGTCTCTGCCTGTTGTAAAAAGCCAGCGATCAAAGTAAGCTTTGGGGCTAACCTAGTAGATTCTGTTTGCATAAAGATTCCTATGATCAGAGCAAGGCTGTAACCGGGATCTGAGATAAATGGAATCCTGTCTAGACACAGTAGATGCTTAGGGACCATCTGCGCTGGACCAAAGCCTTCACTGTGACATTCTGACCGCTGTGGTCTTAGTTCACCTTTGATTCACTAATACATGCATACTGGTTTTCTGGAACACATACCCTTGCAGAATTCTGTTGCCTATCTGTTCACTGGTTATTTTGGGCAAAAGGAAAGGGGAAAGAAATCCTGCAAGATGTCTTCCCAGCTCACTGATGTGCATATCTTAGTGTCGCTCACTGGTGTGCATATCTTAGTGTCGCTCACTGGTGTGCATATCTTTTAGTGTCGCCTATGTGTGAGTTTCTGAGAGGCTTCCACGATAGAAGACCCACTCAGAATGGCAACCTGTTGTGCTCAGGCTGGCATACCTGTGGCTGAACGCTGAGAACGCCCTGATGAATGTGACTCTTTCAACTAGGAACGGTTAACTTCTTACTTCCATAGCCACGGTGCCCCTTGTATCTATGAGCATGATTCTTGTCCTGTACAAGTGTATTCCAAGATAAATGTCAGGGTATGGTTTGACTGTGGCATAAGTCTGTGAATTTTAAATTTCTTTGGAGATACTGAGTTTTAAGCAGGGCCTTACACTTACTAGGAAAGTGCTCTACCTCCTAAACCATGCCTCCAGTCATCTTGTTAAAAAATGCTGATCCTGGGGCTTAACCCAACCTGAGCTTTTGTGCTGAAGGCTGGCATTCTACCACTTGAGCCACAGCTCCACTTCTGGCTGTTTTTGGTAATTAAGTGGAGATAAGAGTCTAACAAGGTTTCCTGCCCTAAGTAGCTTCAAACCATGCTTCTCAGATATCAGCCTACCCTGTAGCTAGGTTTACAGGCATGAACCATCTGTTCCTTTTCAGATACTGTCTTGCATTTATGTCTGGGACCTTACTGACACACCAGCTCTCAGCCTGGGATTGATCTCAACCAGATCTCAATGCTGGGATTACAGGTGTGAGCTACTGCAGAGGGCCTAGAACCTTAAGTTTGATAGACACTGTTTACTAAAGACTTCCTTCCAGTCTGTGAGCTGTCCATCCACCATCTCACTCACACTCTGCCTTTCATGTTATCTTCCTTTGCTAATCTCTTGGCTCAGCTCTCTTGTTCTTGGAGGGTGGTCCAGGAATAGTGGTTGAAGTGATTTATCTTTTCACAGGCAATGTTTGGGTTTTACCAAGTAGAATGAATTCATATATAGGAAAATCCCAACTTCTTTAAAAAAAATCTACACATCCATGGCATTGGTGTTTGACTCTTGTGGTGGTGAACTTCTGAGATTTCTGCATCAAGATAAGCAGGAGTAGAGGCCAAGGTCATACCAAGGTCAGATCAAGTCCAAAACAGAGGAGGGCACAGACTGTGGCTGGAGTCCGGGGCCTGCTGAGGTGAAATGGGGACTGAGCACAGAAAGGAGCAAGCTGCTGATGTCGGGGGAGGAGGCAGGGGATGAAAGCAAATCACCAGGCACAGCTGGAGCTGATCAGAGTTAGGAAAGACATGCTGGGGTGCAGCGAAGGGAGACAGGCGTGTCAGCCAACTTCCTGTGGATGAAGGTCTCTCGTGAGAACTAGGGATGAAAAGCCTAACCACCACCACCATCATTCTTTACAAGTCTAAAGTCTTGTTCCTGGGAAGTGTCTTCCACTGGTTTCAATAATACAGATGTTTGTAATTAGGCAAACAATATTACTGATGTCTTAGTGACATTTCAAAGTGACTCTTTTTATTCCCTTGGTGGAAATAAAACTGATTGGTAATTAGACATTTGTGTCTTCTTTTCTGAGCCTCCTGGCTCTAGTCTAGGAATTGCTACAGTTTTCTGTAGAGTCAGGTGAAAAATATTTTGGACTTTGTGGGCCAGACAGTCTTTATCTCTGCTACCCAACTGCGGTGTTCTTTTTGGAAGTCAGTACATAAATGGATGACTGTCACTGTTATAATAAAAATTTATTTAAAAACTGAGGCAGTGGGCTGAGACTGCTGCCCTAGACTAGTTTTTGATGGTAATAATAATAGTAATAATAATAATATTCTACTAATATTAACTCAGTAAAAACTCTTAAAAGGAGGGGAAAAGAGGAAAGGGACTTAGAAAGATTCACACAGAGTAAATTTGATCAAAATACGTTATACACATATATAAACATCTCAGTGAAACCTCTGTATAATTAATTTGTGATAATAAAACAATAAAAATGGATATTTATATTGCCTTTTGATTTGAAGGTTGACTAAGAGCATACAGATAAGCTGCTTAGTGTAGTGTCTGCTCCGCAGCATTCTTTTTTGGTATCTTGTTAATTTAAATGTTTAGTGTATATAGGTTAATTATGTAATGATCACTGTCATTATTCTTTATAAGCCTGTTTAACATATCTGCCCATGAAGATGTTGGCTGAGTCTGGCTCATAATTGTGGTCATTCATTCTTAGGCAACCCTGGACACAGAATTTTCTCTCTTCCTTTGAGGGTCTCAGAGATGGTTGTGAGAAAGACCATGCACTTTCCAGCACTTTCCATCCCTCTTGGCCTGCTCTGTCCTCGCTGAGGACACTGCCTGGCATTCCGTCTGTGGACAAGGCCCTGGCAGGGAATGGATTTCTAGTTCAGTTGGGAAATGCAGGAAGCTCACAGACCCAGAACTCCCAAGGTTAGAGTGTCCTGGGACTGATTAAAATCCTTTCCACTGAGTGCTCTTCAAAGTGGATGAATACTGAGATTAGTAGCACTGTTTGATCTGAGCTGTTCTTTAAGTGGTGGCTTGATGTGCTGTTTTGATGAGTCTGATGAAGTGTGTTCGAACATTAGCAGAGATTTAACCAGCGTTCTGACTTGTTTGTATAATCGTCCCCCTGAATGCAGGAATGATCCTCTCACTAATGCCACAGTTACTATTTGGACAAAGGCGTGTTGTGGGTGCATGGAAGTCAGGATCAACCTGGAAACAAAGGAACAGATTAATTAGTTGTCACAATGAAATTCCTCCCAGAGTCCTTTTACATCAAATCAAGCTGCAGAAGCAGCAGTTGGGGGCTGACTGGAGTCGGATACTTTTTTGTGTGTGACAAATCTGTCGTCAGTGTTTGGCGTCTTCTGAGAATACAGCGAATGCCATGCCCTGGCTGAGAATCACAGGAGAGTCTTGTTGCCTTTGTCACGTACCCAAGTGGGTGAGTCGTGGGAGATGTGTCCTGGGGTGGGCGTCACGCAGTGCATTTGCATAAGCTTATCGCCTATAGCTCTATCTCGAGATGGGGGCTCTTAACGCCATCAAGAAATGAGGAAAACACTCACACACGGCTACTGCTGGGTTGTGTTATTTTTGTATTCCATCCTAGCATGATTTTGTGGAAGGAACATATAGGAACAATGGCGCCAAGTACACTGTACTGGATACACAAACAAGAACAATCATTTATCACGATGATGGAGTATTAGGCAGTTAGAACTTTTAAGTTCTGGAGTGTCCCTTTGTCTTGTTGCAAACTGTTAGCCATTCCAGTGTAAGAGGATGGAGGTCATGGACTCGAGAAGCTGAGCAGTGTGGGGATCATGCCACATCAACCAAGTGGCCTTAAGTCCCATCTGTCAATCAGGAGGCTGGGTTATTTCTAGTTTTTCCAAGGGTTCTCCTGGTTGTAGCCTTGAAGGTATCGTGTGCTGGGAACCACCTTGGTCGAGTCATTGATCTATCTGAAGTGAGGCTCAAGACCTTATTGTACAGGACAGAGAAGAGGATGGGGCACAGTGGGGTTTAGCAGGGACCTGGCCTGGAAAACGAATCTTCTAGAGGAGGGGTGGTAATATCCACTTCGAAGTACAGATGTAAGGCTTCAAATAATACACAATGTACTGTCAAAGTGCATAGCCTAACGCTAACAGACATGACTGGTCATTGCTTTTCTGCCAATAAAAGATGGAAAGAATGTATTGGAGGAATCCTAAGGAAGATCGACTGAACTGGAGATTGTGTGAATCATAGTTATATTAAAACAATGAAGTCATGTCTCCCTGGGAAGACGGGCACCAGGAAAACACCCAGTCGGGCCATCAGCTTGCAGAGCATGGTGTGATACCAGGCTTGCTTGCTGTGGGAGGGTCTGACCCGGTCAAGAGGAGGGCACAGGTGGTTTGCTGAAGATGTGGGATCCATTGGAACAGGAGAGGAGGAGGGCCTTTCTCACAAGGCGAAGTACCCGAGCCAGCCAGGAGCCCAGTGAGGCTGGAGGAATGAAGGTTGCATGGATTTCAAGAGAGAAAATGAGAGATGGGCATGGGGGGAGTGGGAAAAGAGTTTTGGGTTCTTCTTCAGTAAGTGGCAGGAAGGCATCTGAATAGCAACAACCAACAGCCACTCAGAAATGCAACTCAACTTGAACCTCAGGAAACCTGTAGATCAAACTAGCACACTTCAGGAAATAAAGAACAGAAGGAACGATGAGCCAAATCTAGGGTGTGGGGCGGGTTGTAGGACACATGCCTGTATTGTTGAATAATGAAGCATTGGCCCCCAAACAGAAAGTAGAGACGAGTTGGAGCAGTTCATGAAGAGGCTGGAAGGCCACAGTGATGGAATACAGTGTGTAGATTTTGTCATTCATGTGACTGTAGGAAGACATCTTTGAGTCCATCAAGGGAACTGTGATTAGGTACTCATATTAAGATGTTATTAATACTGACAGGTATGAAAATGATGCAGTAGTTATGTTTTATGAAATCCTTATTAAGTTTTCAACAGTATTACAACAGAAGTAAAATGACATTGCTTGAAAATTCTCTGGCAAAAAAAAAGTGCAGAAAAGGGAATTTGTAAATAAAGTGGATTTGGAGAATGGTTATGATTTTTGCAGCTTGGTGATAGATTTGGGCCCTATTTTGCTTTTTCTATGTTGTATGGGTTTTAATATTAACCATAGGAAGAAGTAAGGATTTGAAGTTGTGGCAGAGTGATGGTTACAGGATCAGATCTGTGTCAAATGAGTTGTTCTGTCCCAGGTTTTTAAGACATGTTGGTTGCAATGTACGCATAAGACATAATGACAAGAGGACTCGTTCTAGAGGAAAGAAAAGCTGAGCATGGATGTAGATGCTTACATAGTCAAGATGGACTGAAGAAGTCCAGAATGGGAACAAAGTCTAGTGAGTTTTGACGTCTAGGCATCTCTTCTGATTTTTTCTTGGAGACAACAGCTCAATTTTCCTTTGGAGTCTTGTATCTGTATGTAGTAGAACCTGACTCTCAGCTCTAGGAGAAGGCTGTAACTCTTGGCCAATCAGAGTCCAGCATTACATTGTTTATCATAGAGATTGGTTGAAAGAGGGCAACTTATTCTCTTATGCAACCAATGAGATTGAGACCGGGGACCTTTGTGAAACTCCTGGGATACAAGCGCTCATCTTCCCCTTGCCTGCCTCCTTTGGTATTTTGTCAACTGTGTGTCCTCCATGTAGAAAGTGCCTGTCTAAGAAAGAAAAGTGTCCACAGAAGAAAATAGAGCCAGGAGTCAAATCCCAATGACCTTATTTTAGCTAGACTTGAAGTTAGTTACACTAAACTATTTTTTTTAAATTAGATTTATGAACCAATAATGCCATTTTTCTTTAGACAATGAAGATGGGACTTCTTTTACTTAGCTACTTTATGGAAATTTTTGTGGCTTTGTCACATGAATAGTCATTTGGACTCTTACCCAGAAGTAGTTCATAGCTCATTCCACAACTTTCTCAGTGTCTGTCTATGGTTTAACTTCTATTAAATGACCAGCCAGTCTTCTCCTCCCTACTCTGTATAGATCTTCCAAAATTTCAAACTTATATTCTCAGAAACTACTTTTTAATGGCAACCTGCTACTCTATTGAAATCATTGTAAATGGTAATTAGTAATGTGAAAGATAATTTGTTAATTTTAAATTTAAAATCCATCATGCGAAGCAAGTTAGATCACAGAGAGCTACCGACAAAAGAAATGAACCCATGTGTGAGAAGCTGCTCAACTCCGGAAATAAAAATGTGCAAACCTCTCAGGAGGGAATAATCATTGTCTCGATTTTTACTTGTAATTATAATTTAATTATGAACCCACTTTTGCAACATTTTAAAAGTACATAGTTAGCATTTAAGTACTTTCCATATAATTATCTGTTATTGAACCTGCTCATTATGAAGTGGTTACTGCATAAATTACTGTGCTTTGTGTAAAAATATTTTTCACTTCAGGCTGACTTGAAATAAAATAAGACAAATCATTTGAATGGTACTTTGAGGTTCCTCAGGATCACAGAGCAGCTTTGAACCTGATCATCTTACAGCGTGAAGTATGAAGCACTCTGGGGTTGCTTTTCTTCACTTTAAGACTCAACTCCTCATTGTTTTTCTTGAGGTATTCCTAGGGACATGTGTACATTCTCCAGATTCTCAGTATTATAGAAGAATGAACCAGTGAATGTCCTACAGAAACCCACTGTGATCCTCAGAACACCTGCTTTTGCTCTCATGCAGTAAAAGGGAAAAAATCAGCACTGAAATCTGAGCACTGTCTGTACATGCCTTTTCTAACTCATTCCTCCCATCAGCCCCAGGAGAAGGCAGTAACAAGTGAGCTAACTCTGCCCCCATTTTACAGACGGTGAAATCAGGGCCCAGAGGCTGATAATTCACACAAGGCTGCGTGGCCGGAGGAAGTTGAATTAGGATGTGGATTGGGGCACCAGAAAGCTCTTGGTCTCAGAAGAGAAAGAATTTGGGGCTGGGAAGGTGGCTCAGTGGTAGAGCGCTTGCCTTGCATGCATGAGGCCCTGGGTTCGATTCCTCAGCACCACATAAGCAGAAAAAGCTGGAAGTGGAGCTGTGGCTCAAGTGGTAGAGCGCTAGCTTTGAGCTGAAGAGCTGAGGGACAGCGCCCAAGACCAGAGTTCAGGCCCCACGACCAACCAAAAAGAAAAAAAAGAAGAGAAAGAATTCAAGGGCCAGAACAGAAGAGACGGAAGCAGCAGCCTACGCAGTGATAAAAAGAAGCATGAAAACAGAGCAAAAGGGACCAGACGGGAGGCGATGGCTGGAGAAGGACCTCAGTCCTCAGCTTTTCCTTACGAGCGTCTGTGATGAAAACCCACCCATCTCATAGAAAGTCCTGGAAAACTGGGTGTGCTATGAAGTTCTGGCAGCTGAGCGGTGTGGCATCAGGGCTTCCCAGATGCCATGCTGGAGAGGCCCTGGCTTTGGCTGGTCAGACCAGGGTTGGCGTTTTCCTTGGGCTGTGGACCTGTTGCACATCCCAGGTCATGCTGTGAGTGGCAGCAGGGCAGGGGGTGGCTCCTTACAGCATCCAAGCCCTCTTTCTCAGGCCTCAGGTTTCCCAACTCCCTTGCCAAGGATGCCACCCACCTCCCCACTTCCCTGCCACCCCAGGGTCCCTGTTGCAAAGGAGTGTCACAGTGGGGAGCGGAGGTCAAGTCCTCTGGTTTGGTCTTCAGATTGCTTTTCTGTTCTCAGATTCCAGAGAGGAGCAAGGAGCCTCTGCGAGATTGTTTATCCGAAGGGCTGCTGGGTGCGCTCCTTCCTCCCGTCCCTCCCTCTCCTTTCTACCCTCCTCTCTCTCCTCCCTCTTCCTCTCCCTCCTCCTGCCATCAGTTCACATAGCTTTTGGGGAAAGCTTCTTTGCTCCCTCCATCCGCAGCCCAGGGCCACAGAAAGAGCTGTGATCTGGGCCTCTCTCCTCTTACTCCCAGCATTCCCTGCAGCTTCTGCACACAAGGTCAGCTCCTGCACAGATCACAGCTTCCCCAGAGACAGGAGCAAGTCTGTTTGATTGTGGGCTCCGTTCATCTCAGCTCGTGTGCATCATGTGCTAATACCTGGCGAAGTTAATTATGTTGTGTGGGACACACTTTCAATAAGTACTTAAAGCAATGGAAGGAATACAATGGATTTATAAATCACATCTATCCTTTTATTTACTGACTTTCCTTCCTTTGGCTTGTGGTGTCCAGAGGGAGAGGGACAAAGTATTCCAAGTATTCACCAGATACCCTGATATTCTCTCAGAAGGAGTATTTCACTAATAAACATCTATCTGATGAAAGAATGAAAGAAACATTTTTTTTTGTCAGTTGTGGGACTTGAACTCAGAGCCTGGTTGCTGTCTCTGAATGCCTTTGCTCAAGCCTCGTGCTTTACCACTTGAGCCATAACACCACTTCTGGTTTTCAGGTGGCTAATTGGAGATGAGTCTCATGGACTTTTCTGCTGGGATTGGCTTCAAGCTGCAGTCCTTAGATGTCAGCCTCGTGAGTAGCTAGGATCACAGGCGTGAGCCACGGGTGCCAGATGAAATATGATCTGTGTACTGTACTAAAGTGTTCCATGGCTGCTCTCATCGCTGTCTAAGCTGCTGCTCACACACCCCTTCCTCACGAATGGTGAAGTCACATCTACCCAGATGCTGTGAGTGCAGCTGAATGAAACTCTTCAACTCCCTGGCCCAGGCCCCATCTATCTTCCCATGCACCTGGCTCTTGTGAGCCTCAGTCCCGACCTCAGTGTGGGTCTGGGTCTGAAATCCCCAGAAGGAGCCTCCAAGCTCATCCCCAAGGGACAAGTCTCCACCTGCTAGTACCTTCCAGGGGGTGGGACAGTCCCCAACCAGTGCGAACCAGCCAAGCTGGACCAGTGATGAAGACTCTCATAGACCATAGAAAGGGCTAGAAGGGAAACAAGCATACAGTGTCACCAAATGTAGGCTCTCCCTGCTCACATACTGGTAAAACAGGCACAAGCCACATTCAAGTGGCTCCCCGCCCCCACCACCTTTTTCGAATGGCAGTAGATACCAGCAAAATCTAAGCACATGATGTCTGATCCATTAGACTTTTATATATTTATTTTCAGTGGTGGTGTGGGCTTTAAATATGCAAACCTTACCATTGGCTGCATTTTTCAACTTTATGACCAAGTGACACTGTCTGCAGATTGATGAATAGGAGCATTGGAATCTGTTGGAAGTTGAAGAGCAAAGCTGAAGTTTGTTTTTTTTTTTAATCTCTCTTTCCTCCTATTATTCTAAGGAGAAAAGTTTGCGGGAAAGATAAATGGAAATTATCCAGTGACTTCAAATATATGACTCCCCCGATCTTCTGTTAGGGTAAATCAGAGGTACTCACAACTACAGATAATGAGATAATTAAAAACTAGTAAATATAAATGTGAGGTGCCTTCTACCATTAGGCCTCGGAGATGTATCTGATTATGAAACACTGACTCTGTGTTTTGAAATGTCATATCAATTATAAGAGACACTTTTACAGATCTCCCTAAGAAACATTTACATAAAACTATATTTTTATCCACTGTAAAAGACTGAAGTATAGATTTAATCAAAACTGTAAATACGACTAAAGGTGTGCTGTGCATGTGAAATATGCAGCCATAAAAAAATCTTAGCAAAAGTTTAAATCAATTTCATGGTGAATTATATTGCCTTTGGTATTTCTCATATCTTGCTTAGGCCTCAGCCTCCTTTTCTCCACATCACCTTGAATCCTCTTTCATTAGAGGGTGAAGTTACAGTGGTTTTTATGGCCCTGTGTTTGATGTGAAAGGAAGGAAAATGTGGAGAGTCTGTTTCTTTATCCTGCATTTGATGCTGCATTTCCCAGACTCATTCTGCATCCTGGGTTGCAAACAGAGTGGATGGACACAAGCTCTGGGGAGTGATGTGTGAGTCTCACCTCTGACCCCAGCTGTGGGCCCTGAACGTGTGACCTCATGAGTCTGAGACTGAGTTTTCTTGTTTGTGGAATGAGATGCACGGGACCCAGCAGCAAGGGTCTGGTGAGGATTTAGAACTGGCCTGGCTCATCTTCATTCATGGCACGGCAAGACGTCGGTCATTGTGCCTCTTAATGTTTCCCATGGCAGAGGAGACATGGGTTCCTGAGCTTCAGGTGTGGCTGAGATCTGATACTCTGAGCCCAGGGTTGTGTTGGGTGATGTTGTGTTGAAAGGGGGAGAGGGGACTCTGTGGATCAGGGTCTCCATGTGCCCTGGGATGTAACCAGGCTGAAGACTTGCATCAGGGTGAGGAGGAAGACCACGCAGAACCTTCATCGCTTTGTTTTCCCCAAGTCTTCATTTTCTGTGTCATTTCTGGGCTCTGGCTTTAGAGTAGGACTTGGTCTGATTCTTTGGTGTAGAGACCCCACCACAGGAGAATTACTGACCTGTCCAGCTGTGCTTGGACTGACGGGGTGTTGGCAGTGGGTATACCCTGTGCACCATTGCTCTGTCAGCACTCAGCCAACTGGGAGGAACTGATGAGTCCTGGTTATCTGGGGTTTTAACAGGGTGTAGGGAGTTACTGTACAAGCCAACGGATGTGTTTAAAAATTAAATGGTGGTGAACTCTGACAAGTCTGAAAATACACCATGATTCTCTTTTTTTACTCATTCTTGAAACATGTGAATTTTTTTTTGTGGGTTGTGGGGCTTGAACTCTGGGCCTGTGCACTGTCCCTCAGCTCTTCAGCTCAAGGCTAGCACTCTACCATTGGAGCCAGAGCATCACTTCCAGCTTTTACTGCTTATATGGTGCTGAGAATCGAAACCAGGGCCTCATGCATGCAAGGCAAGCACTCTACCACTGAGCCACCTTCCCAGCCCGAAACAGGTGAATTTTAAGGCTGTAAGCTATATACATTTGATTGTGTTGATAGAAAAATAGCAATACTTTGTCCACAAGTTGAATGCATGCACTAGGTACATAAAACAAATCACCTCTTGGTCTGGGAAAGATTTTAAAAGACCCACAATGCAGAGTCAGTCTTGTGTTTGACCGGTCAAAGGCATGGATTAACGGAAGGTTTAAATATGATAGCTGGGCAGTGGTCTAGGCGTCTGTGTAAATACACCAGCACCTCCATCCCAGCGAGTAAATCAGCAGCCATGTCTCCTCTATTTTCTGTTACAAAACTATGTGTGTAGGGGATGGGGGCTGTTAACACAATGCCTGAAACTCAAATGAATATGAGCTTATTAAAATATGATTTAAAACCTACCAATAAAACTAGAATGAAATATCAAAGTCATATCTTTCAAATATTTGGCCACATTGATGTAAGGGATCATCATCATCATCTTTCAATGGTGACCTTGGATTCGTTGTTGTCGCTTCCCTCCATAGCTAATGGATTAACAGACTTGATACGATTGACTGCCAGGTCTCTGATGGTTAGGCACCGAGTGTCTGTTGGACACGAGTCAGAAACTGTTGCCAAGCAAAACCACAGAGTGGACCAGCTGCTCTTCCCCAGCTGCGCATGCCTGCTCGGCCTGCAGAAGAGCCATCGGTGGATGGTGGATGTGACTTGGAAGGGTAAGTTCCGTTCTGTCTTTGCAGATTCCTTTATGTTTTTTCCCTCCCTTAGCTTTCCTTACTGGGTAAAGACAAGGCCTAATAAAATGCAGTGTTTAATGCCTCGAGGCTGTGAAACACCACAACTTTTCACACAGAGAAAATACATATTAATAAAATATCACTCCAGTACCTTAGAAATCGACATCAAAAGGTCTCCCATGATGATATAAATGCTCCTCATCTAGCTGCTACTTTGGCCAAAAACTAACAGAGGCTCACGTAGAGAATTAGGGTGCCAACCATCGGGAGGACAGGGCTGGTGCCAGCCGCGTGCAGAGTGGGTAATAACTGCTCAAGGCCTCCCCATGGGTCTTCCACTGTCTCACTCTCAATTTAGGCCTCTGTGACTTGTGGGTCTCTTCTAAGAGCTCATATTTCTAGATGAGCCTGTGATCGTTTTTGTTTGGGGGTCCGGTCATGGAGCCTGAACTTTGGGCCTGGGCACTGTCCCTCAGCTCTTCAGCTCAAGGCTAGCGCTCTACCACTTGAGCCACAGCGCCACTTCCGGCTTTTTTCATTTTGCTTATGTGGTACTGAGGAATCGAACCCAGGGCCTCATTCATGCAAGGCAAGTGCTCTACCACTGAGCCACCTTCCCAGCCCAGAGCCTGTGATCATTTTTAAAAATAGTTTTATTTGTTTTCTACTACTTTACAAATGCAGGCAAAAAGCAGCTTGGAGAATAAAAATGCATTTACCTCGGCTTCCATCCATCCATCCTTCTCTCCATTTTTTCTCCACCCACCCAGCACTATGCATTATACCCGATTATGGGCTTAATTAATTAATTAATTAATTCAGTGCCTTCTGTGTCCTACAGAGGTTGCATGCACCAAGTGCTGGTGACGTAAAGTCAGTCAGGGCACTGAGTTTCATGGTGCCAGGTGTGTTCATATTCAGCTGCAATGTCACAATGGTTGTACTGGGTAACATGGGTGTGTTCGTATTCAGTTGCAATGTCACAATGGATGAGTAAAGCTGAAGGAGGGATCCACTCAGAAGAGCTGAAGAGCCAACTGAGAATCCACGAGACCATACCACATACTCTGAGAGAAAGGAGATTGTACAGTCTGAAGAACAGAAAAAGAAAGGCCCAGGCCTGGGTCATGGAGGGCAGAGGAGCATGGATAATTCTGTGATGAGGGAGCTGGGGGGACGGGAAGCCTGGAGTGGAAGTGGGGAGGAAAGCCAGGAGAGAGCTGGGCAGATCACACCAGCAGCCTCTGGAGGCCATGTCTAGGAGTCTAGTGTCATTCTTAGAGCATGCCAAATGACCTGGGGGATGCAGGGAGGGTGACAGAGGTGCCTGACAGGGGGGAGGAGGAGCAGGTTAAAGGTGCCCTGAGGGGGCAGAGAGCCCATTGAGGAGCTGTACCAGCAAGCCACCTGGGAATGCTGGGGGCTCCAGATGAACGTCAGGCTATAACCACAGGGAATGGGGGAGAGCATTTAATTCCAGGATCGTGGAAGGGAATTGAGATGGAGGTTGCAGACAGAGGAACTGGCAAGTGAGCAGCCTAAGATGGAGCACTGGCCAACAGGGTACAGAGGCAGGGTAGAAGGGCTGGAGGAGGTAGGGGCTTAACAAGGGCAAAAAAGGAGGAACCCAAGGCATTTCAGATTGGTGGGAGCAAGACAACAAAGGCAAAGAGAAGGAGATATATCTATGTCTTTCTCTGTATCTCACCTAGGTAGACATGGATAGATAGATGACAGATATGAAGCAGAAGAGACAAATGACAAATATTGAGAGTAGCAATGATGGAAGTCTTTACAAAGCGAGCTGGGTGCTGGTGGCTCACCCCTGTCATCCTAGCTACTCAGGAGGCTGAGACCTGAGGATTGTAGTTCAAAGCCAGCTCAGGCAGGAAAGTCTGTGAGACTCTTATGTCCAATAAACCACCAGAAAACGAAGTGGCGCTGTGGCTCAAGTGGTAGAACACTTGCCTTGAGCTGAAGAGCTGAGGGGCAGTGCTCAGGTCCAGAGTTCAAGCCCCATGACCAACAACAACAAAAAAAGTTTTTACAAAGTGATTAGCCATCAGTCTTGGGGACAAAATCTCAGTGAAAAGCAAAAAGTAAAAAAGCCCAAACGAGCTCAAACTGGTATAATGCAAAAGTAAATCTATTTGGTGATGTGAATGATAATTGCATGTATAATGGGCTTCAGGTAAAGCTAGATCCAGGTGCTCAAACACGGGGATGAGTAATGTTCTCTTTCCATCGTTTTTTTTGTTTGTTTTTAAAGATCGTATTTATTCCCAGGTAAACTTTGGCAAGAAGATGCCAATAGCCCTGGAGTTTCCTCCTATCAGCTAGACAACGCTATTGGCTCAGATTTAATTTAGCAATGATCACAGCAAAGGTTTGAGATGCTGTCTTGTTGGCCTTACTCTGATGTCACATTTCCATCCTTGATCAATCACTGAGACTTGGAGTGTTCACACTGTGGTCTAGGCTCAGATCATTTGTCATTGGAGCTAGGGAAGGGCTCGTTGTCCATTCTCCAAGACAAATGGATCAGAAAAAGCACAGGAAGCCAAATGGTCTGTAAGGGAAAATGTGTACTAGGAAGGCAAATTAGCAAACAAGCAAATAATGTGATTCCAAGCAGGTGAACTTCAAATAAGGCCTCCATTTTAAAGATTCCTTTTTGACCCCTGAGACATGAGTTATGGTAGTGTCCTGGGGCAGAGGTTAGGGTATGAATACCACGAGGAGATGTGCCCTGGTAGAGCAGCCATGTCAGCCTTGAGTCTCCGGTGCCTTCCCACATTGGCATCTTCTGGCACCAGAGTCACGCCCCAGACTAGGCCGTGTGCTCGCTGCTCATGAGCTGACATTGATTTGCTCATCTGCTGTCTTGTAAAACAGCATGAAAGTTGCCATGAAATTGGGAGTCAAGTCATATCTGGAAAGTGAAATAAACCTCTGCCACTCTTCCACATTTTCGAGCAGAGGAAGAATGATATGGGTGTTTGATCATAATTCAAGCAAGCTTTGTCCTTGACAATGATCAAGAGGGGTGTCTAATTTAGAGCCCTTAGTCTCTCATAACTTAGTTTTCTTTTTTACGTGTTTCTTCTCTGAATTATTTCATCCTTTAGTAGATTTTTAAAAAAAATTTAATTTTATGTTCTTTTCATTTTATCTTGATTAAGCTTTGAAAGGCCTTTCTGAGAAACTTATTCTAGCTGATAATTAATTTTAAGGTATTCGCTCCCAGTTCGTACAGCTTTTGTTATTGTATAATTAAAAACAAAATTAAAATATTTCTGCCCCCTTACTCTTGTGAAGCCGATAATCCAGCTCTGGGAGCCGACCGGGATGTCACATTTGGATGTGGAGTGTGGAGTCTTCTCTATCGGTGGCAATGAAATTAAAACTCCAATAAGAGGAGACAGAGTAAACATTAAATCATTTCACAGGAAATGATGAATCTTGAGATAAATGAATTCCTCTATTCTACGGCCTTTGCTTTAGCCTTTTCTGGGTTCCAGGACAAATGAGTATCAGGATTCACTGTCACCTCGGACAGCACTTGGTACCTCCCCGTGCCTCAAGGGCAAGGAGGACACGAGGAAATGCTGAAGGCTTCTGTCCTTGCTTCATTCGCAGATTTCCAGGTCTGTGGAAGATGAGTTAGACACATAGGTTATTCCATCAACCACTCCATAGCTACTGCTGGGAAGGGATTCTCACAGGTGGGAAGTCTCGAGTCATTCCGCACCAAGTTCTGGAGATTATTTGGATGAATCTGACCAATCAGATAAAGCCTTTAAAAACAGAGCATTTTCATTGGCTGCTGGCAGAGCAGGAAGTCAGCTACATTCGCGGAGCTTTAAGTAGGATTCATTATTCTGTGATAATCTTTTCTTCTGCAGTTGCAAGATGGCAGAGAGAAGCGCTGGTGGACAGCCAGCAAGAAAAAGAGGCCTTAGACCTTCGATCATACAAACTGATCTCCGATGACAACTTGCGTGGGCTTGGGATGGGGCACTCCCCGGGATCCTCTGGAGATACATGAGCCTGCAGCCCAGCCAGTACCTTGATGTCCTTTTACAGAGAGACCAGAGAGCACAGGGGATCTGCCTTGTCTCTTACCACTCCCAGACCTGCAAACACCATGGAAGAATAAACAAGCATTGATTTCAGAGGCTAAGGTGGTGGTAATTGGCTTCACGGAAGAGAAAACAAATTCAAGAGTTGAAAAGTTAGATACACAGGTCAGGCAGGGGTCACTGGACACCAGGACCTGGATGCAGATCTTCTGGCTTTGGAGTCACTCTTGGAATGGTATCAGTATGACTGACACCAGGGAGCCAGGCAGTGGATGATGCTACACAGGTTCAGCACTTTCTGGTTCAGTTTTGTTCTCAATGAAGAAATTCAGTGTCAATGAAGAATTGTATCTTGTCTGGCATAATGAATGAGGTGTCAGTCAGAAAGGGTTTCATGTACAAGGTCGCATAGCCTGTTGCTTTATTCGTGCAAGGTGGTATAACCTGTTGCTTCATATGTGCAAGGTGGTCTAACCCAGGGACACCACAGCCGCCTTATTGCTTGTGACAACAGTACAAAACTCAATCCATGATGTCTTTCTCAGAACATAGTCCCCTCCTTCTATGGTGCATGGCTGTTCAAGTAATCTATCTCTGTCCTCTAGCTTCAAAGATTTTCGTGACATGCTATTCACAGGACCAAAGCACAGTAGCAGGGAACAGACAATGTAAGCCCTGCAATACAAGTTCCAAGATGGAGGGACGTGTCTATATGATTCCTTCCAGATCTCCAGGGAAAAACGCTCATGGATGAATGAGCAAAAGAGAAGACATTTGTCCATGTCTGCAGACACTGGGTGTGACAACCAGTGAGAGACTGCTGTTTGCCCCTCATGAGCAGAGCCCAGGGGGCATCCAGCAGCTACAACACACAAGCAGCCCCCTCCGCCCCCCACCCAGGCAGCGCAGCAACAATTATCGGATGATATTGAAATGTCAATATGGCTGAGGTGGACGGGTCCTAAGGCAGAGTGTCTTCGTGTCTCAGCGGCATGGACTTTCCTGTAACAGCTCTGGTTTTCACAGCCAGCAGGTGCTGGGTGATTTTCCTATGATGTCTTTTTAAAAATCATACGCCTAAATTTCAACCTTTGAGATTCAAATGTTTTCTAGGGTATGTGACCCACTGATTATCCCCTTCGCCCCGCCAAATACAAATACTGATGTGGGAGAGACTAAATTTTCAAGGAACTGCTTGGTCCGACTGTTCTCATCACTCTGGGCCTCATGAAACACTCAGAACACAGATTCTGTCATCCCGTTTCACAGATGGCCTAACGGGAAACTTGAAGAGTCTAGGTCACCCACTCAAGGACATGAAGCTCATAAGGGGCACAGCTGCACCCCGACCAAGACTCTCGGTCCTGAGAGAGCAGTGGTAATGCCTTCCACTTTGCTCGGTATGGCTTTTCTTGATTCAGCTTTTAGTTCTAAAAACCCTAAAGCATGTGTCCTCTCTGATCTTTGTCCTTGTCTGGCGCACACGACAGTCCCTAACACCCTTCTAAGAGTGGTGGTGCCTTTCTGTGTTATTTCCAAACCATCGAGTAAAGTGCACACCGTTCAGTTCAAGCAGGTGTTTGCTATACTCACGCATCTACGACCTGCGTCTTCTGCGCCCATGTCATGGTGGTTTTCTGTGTCGTCACATAGAGGTCACGCTTTCATTTTTCCAGCTGTGGAGTAGGACTCTGTAGGCGCTATTAATTTAATCACACACACACATAAGTGCAGAAGGCCTGTGTGAGATATTTATACCTAAACACTACAAAGAATCCATATATCCAACCCATAAATAAGTATGGGTTATTTATCTGTAAATCAATCCAATAAAATCCAGGGTGGGAAAACTCTCACCACAGGGCCAAATCCAGCCTGTCACCTTTCTGTGTAGGTGTGGTTTCACTGGACACAGACCCCTCCCCACCCACTCTAATTTGTTTACGGAATGCTGAGTGTACAGCTGTGATGGAGACTCTATGGCCTGTGAAGCCTAGAACATTCTTTACCTAGCTCTTCATGGGAATGCTTGCCAATCCCGTTTCTCAGCAGGTAGTTGATTTGTTTCATTATTTACTGTGCAATACACAAGTAAACCTTGTATGGACTGCTTTCCACGGTCTCTTTTCTTCAGGCTGTTGAGGATGGAGTGTGGATATTTGGGTTGTTTGCAGTTTGTAATCAGTGTTGCAGGAAGCACCCTTGTAATAAGATTCTGGATGGAGAAAGGGTACTGTTACACCCTTACAGCGTACTTAGTAGAATTGCTGGAGCTGTCATTCTGGGCATTTGCATTGTTTTTAAGTAGATATTACCTAGCTTGTCTCTAGAGAGTAGGCATCCATCTTCACTCAACCACAAGAGGACTTGAAAAGACTCCTTTCTGCTGCTTCTCTGTGAGTTCTACATATTGATCTTTGAGGGTTTTTTTGTTTGTTTCTTTTAATTACAAGAGTAGCTGAAGATCTTTATGTATGTTTAAAGTCATACTGTCTCCCTCAAAATGTGTTAAAATTTTTTCTCACTTTGATAAATTAGGATGATTCTTAAAAAGAACACTTAAGTATTCTTTTTACAATAGAGAAATAACAATAGTAATTGAAAACATATACTTCATAGTTTTTTGCTTTGAAATTCTTATTCGTTAGACTTTCCATTTTTTTATTTATACCTGTATTATATATATATATCCCTATACAAAATCATGTTCTATAACTCTACTTTTCCTGAAACAACACATTAAATTTCATCAAATGTCTTTTTATTACCTTTAGAATGTCACAGTCTTTCTGACTATTGACCGCCTAAGGTGATAAATTGTGCCAATGGGTTATCAAACTCATTTGGGCATAGTAATTCATTCTTTCAAGGATGACTTAATCTTTTGTTTGTTGTTATTCACATTTGATCTGAAACTTAGGGCATCCACATTTACATGTCAGATGGGTGGTTCTCTTGTGCGTTTTCAAGGGTTGGTGTTTGTGTTGTGAGCACTTCAGGAAATGACTCCCAGTGGTGTGTGTATGTGTATGTGTGTGTGTGTGGGTGTGTGTGTGTGGGTGTGTGTGCTGCATGTTCTGGAAAGTTTTAAACAGCCTTGGTGTTTTTCTGTCTATTGAAGTCTCGTTGGATTCATTTGTGAGTCTCTCAGCTGCTGAGCCACATGTGGTGGTGGTATTGGGTGATGACTGCCCACAGGTCCAGCGAAGGCCCCCGGCGATGGGTCCACGGAACCTGGACAGAACAGGAGAAGAATTGAGCAGGGTGAGGTTCCGGCTGGCTTGGAGCCTCTTGATGACTCCTCTCGAGGCGTCTCAGCAGGAGCACCCCACAAGGCCATCTTCTTGGGACCAGGAGCTGTCTTTGCAATGCCAGTACCAGACGGTGGCTGCCATCTGCTCCCCCCACCAGGACCCCATCTTCAATCACGTTGACAGCAAACATTGACCATCAAAATGCATGTAAATTGCTTTGCTTTGCATTTTTACAGTCACTTATTTTTATGAGGGCTTGGATTTAAAGAGGTGACCAAGTTGCCTCCCAAATCTTAGCCACTTGGGAGGTAGAGATTGAGAGAATTGCAGGTCAAAACCATTCGGAGCCAACTCCATCCCAATCAGTAAAAGCAAAGGCTGGGCACGCATGGTGGTGTGCCTGTCTGTCATCCCTGTGATGCAGGAAGTATACAGAGGAGTATCACGGTCCCGGGCTCAAGTAGTAGGAAACCTGCCTCAAGGAAACCTGCCTAGCAAACACAAGGCCCAGAGTTCAAGCTCCAGTACTGCCAAGAAATGAATTTAAGGTGCAGTCACCTTATCTTCTGATGTGGACTATAGTTATTTTCTTCAAGGAGGAGACACAACCCTTGGTGGCATCTCTGTCTGCATGTGAGAAATGAGAGTTTGGAAGTTTGAATGAAAATGTGAATTAACCTCTGGCTCTCTGGAGTCTAGGACGACATTCCAAATCAGGAACAGAGCTGAAGTCGAAATACAAATCTCTCAGAAGTAAGATCGGGTGGGGGAAGGGGGGAGTTTGGGAAGGGACGGGAAGGGGAAACAAAGAGGAGGCAACAATGCTTGATAAGAAATGTACTTGTTATCATGCCCATGTAATTGTGACTCCTCTGTACGGTATTCTCACAATAAAACAAAACAAACAAAAAAAATATCTCAGAAGTTGGTGAAATGGTCTCTTTCAACTTTAGCAATGCTCTGCCACTCTCAATTTAATAGCTTCTCCTTTATGGCCCTCATTTTTACTACATAAATAGGGGTCATGTTTTCTTAGCTGATTCTTGGTGTTCCCTTGGGTGAGTTATTGAAGAATGTCCCTGAGCTCCAGCATTTCAGGTTGTTGTCAGGAATGGTAAGAAGCTCTCTGTAGAGGGGCTACAGGTTTAAATGAGATGATGTTTACAAGACATATAGCACAGTGCGTAGCATATACCAAGTTCCCGAGGAATTACCAAGGACTTATTGTGTGCGCTCCTGTACCTCTAATCACACAGGGGCAATTCGTACATTATCCTTTTCTCTACCTTGATATTAAAGGATGAACATCAACCTATTCTCCCTTAAAAGAAAACATGAAAAAAAAGCCTGCTGTCACCTGAGCCCCTTTGTTAAGCTTATACACCATGAGATGGGAACATTTCTCCCTTCTAAATGAGCAAACCAGACCAGTGAGCCAGTGTCTCAAATTGTCCCTGCCTTTTGGGTAAGTGGAAGATGAACAGTGCAAATGAATAGTTCCCACCCCTTGGAGAGCAGCCTGTTACTTAATTGAAAATAAACCAACATGAGAGTACCACCCTTAAGGCCAGTCAGGGGTTTCTCCATGGTCTTCTGTCTAATCCATCATCCCTTCTTGTAGTGGAGACAGTGGGAAAGTGGAGGATTGGTGGCTGGGTGGATTTGGTGGGTTTTCTCTTTGGTAGAGAAAATCCTAGACTCTGTGACTCAGAGGACATGCTTGCAGAAAGAAGCATTTGTGGGAACAAATATCCACAGCATGCAGTCCCAGCTAACCAGGAATTCCATCTCTGATGCTGTTGGAGCAGAGGTCATTGAAATACATGTTTTTCAAAGTCATCAATTGCAAGTGTCCTCCTTGCTAGACACCAGCATTCTCTTGCTGCTTCTCACAGGAGAGGAAACCGGAAGGGAAACTTCACGATAAGAGAAAAGCCCACTGGGTTGGGAGCACCATTCTCTTCCTGGTGGCTAGGACAAAGCCACAAAGTATTTGGAGAGATCCCAAAATGCCTCTGAAGGGGCAGGGCAGGGCAGTCTACTCACAAAGGCTTCACATAGAGACGGATGGCTTTGACTTGAATGATCATTGTGTGCCTAGTGCCTAAAGCTCCTAGCAGATCTTTTGATGTGTGTGCATTTTCCCAGCTTAGAGGTTTTGCTGGCAGGCTGCACAGTTGGCAGTGGGCAGAGCGCTGTGCTCTGCAGAGCTGGCAGGGAATAGGGTAATGTCCTCAGCACCCACAGAGCCCAGTGTCACTTGAAAGTGCCAATGATGGTCTCTAGACAAATTGGCAGGGAGATAAAAGGGACCTTGGGCCTCCATCTTGGCCACATTGTTTGGTTTCATGAAGTTGATGGTCCCAATAAACATTTAATCCATTTGTTTTGTCTTAGAGACGGAAATGCCCTTCCCAACCATGTTGAGAAAGGTAAAAGCAAAGGGGAAGGGCCACGAGAAGGGAAGAACTGAAGTGGAATGGACAGGAATGGACTCTCGGCAGTCATGTCCCCACCCCCTCCCCACCACTTAGCAAGGAATTCCCATGGGATGAGCCAAGCGCACAATCCTGGAGCTGATCTGAGGGATGTCAGGTATAGTGTTTGCAAGCCAAAGCCTCTGTTTTTCCAGCATGCTTAGGTCCCCATTGTTCCCTTCCCCTCCCCTGTCTTCTGGAAGAGCAGCTACCGGCTGGTTCACTGTCCCTTCCTAGTGTCCTTGGATTGGCTCTGCCTCCATTCATCCCTTCCATGGGGCTTCATGATTGTTGTAATGCAAGAGCAAATTTCAGAACAGAGGCTGCATTCCCCTTCATTCTCATGCCCAGTTGAAAGCTGGTGGTATTCACTCACTAGTGTGATACAAGCTCTCATTATCTGTCACGCACTGGGCTCAGCACTTTGCATAGAGTATCTAAGTGATCCACAGACCCACTCTATGGGATAGATGCTTCGATTATTATAGAGGAACAGATGTACATAGAGACTGAGTAATGAGTTTAAGAGCATATGTAAGCAAAGTACAGAACTTGGATGATTCTAGATCTTATTAGTCATTACCACTACTTTATTTTTGGTGCTCAAAGCCTCTCACTTGCTAGGCAAGTGTTCTACTATTTGAGATATATCCATAGCCACCTTTATTCAAATTTTGTTTCTGCGATAGGGTCTTGCTAACTTTTGGTTTGACCTGGCTTCGAACTTGTGATTCTCCCTTCTCAGTTGATTTCTGAAATAGCTGGAATGCCAGTAGCAACATGCCTGGCTTGTCACAACAAAATCTAATAGTCCAGATTTTTTTTCTAAAAGACGTGTCTCCATGACAGGCTCAGGACTGAGCTATATTAGGGGTACTTACATTTGACATTGACTGTAAAATATTAAATTTCTAAATTATGTATTTTAAAATAATTTCACACTTCGAAAGTAGTATTCAAAAATGGTCCAAGATGTTAGCATATGCCTTTTATCCAGTTCCTCAAAATTTAGACATTTGATAGAACCTCAAATGAATGATGGAAAAATCATGCAATTAACATTACTATAACACCAGTAATTTTTAGTATAACCGAACTATTAATTTGGTATATAACTTTTATTCCAATTCTACATGTCATGTTTGCCCTGCTCAAGATCTAGTTTGCGGTCACATGTCTCCTCTAGTTTCTTCTAATCACAGCTGAATTTCAGGGGGCCATTGCTATAAATTCTTGTAAACTTGATAGCTTAAAACACCAATAACTTCTTTTCTGGCAGTTCTGTAGGGCATACTCAGTACTAAGGTGTAGATGGATTTGGGTCCATGTGGGGGCTTTGAGGAAGGCAGTAGGCTCTATTATTTCATGCCTGTCTGTTAGCTTCCGCTGGTGGTTGGCAATCTTTGATTCAGGGCTTCCTAACTGCAACCCCTACCTCTGTCTTTCTGTGCACATCTGCAAGTCTTCTATGTCTGAGTCTGTATTTCTTCATTTGAGTGAGAGAGATAGGATCTGGCTTAGAAGTTCATGCTGGGCTCCAACTCACATATTCGCAATCCTTCTGCCTGGCTCTGAGTGCTGTAATTGCAAGTGTGTACCACTTTAATTTGGCTTTCCCCACTCCCCTTTGTTGATGAAGAGCTTTGTTTGAAATCAGGGCCTTGAACTTTCCAGGAAGGTGTTCTACTATGGAGCCATACTCCTATCCTCCCTTTCTTTCCTTTATCTTTCAGGGAATCTTGTAATTGAATAAAAGATAGGATCTACCCTCACCCAAAACAACTTTTGTCTGGAGATCTTTCCCTCATTCACATCTGCAGTGATCCTCATTCAAGATGAGATCTAGTTACCACAAATGAGGGAAACCATGCAACCTATGTTTCTCTAGATCTGGTTTACTTCACTTAATATAATTTTTCGAAGTCTTTCCGTTTCTTTACAAATTGTACAATATCATTCCTTCTGATGGATGTGTATATATACCATATTTTCTGGATCCATTCATCCACTAAGGGGCATCTGGATTAATTCCATATCTTGGCTATGGTAAACAATACTGCAATGAAGATGGTTGTGCTGGTAGCTTTAGTGTAACCTTATTGTATTCTATTGAATAAATTCCCAGAGTAGTATTGCTGCATTTTAGGGAAGCTCTATGTTTAGTCTTAGCAGGAGTCTTTCCAGAGTGGTTGAACAAGTTTACATTCCCAAGTAAACATACTGGGTGGTAAAAACAAACAACAGCAGCAACAAAAAACACCCACTGGGACATGATAAAATATACAGGCCTCTAGGCACTCACATGGAGTGAGACCAAAGGAGGATATTCTTAGGAGAGGATCACACAAAGGTGTAATCCTGATGTGCACCTGATGATACAAAATAATATTTATTGAAATGAACTCCAGGAAATGAAAACAAGAGTTTTTTCCTTTGTTGCTGTTTATGTTTTCTTTTTGTCTTGTTTGCTTGCTTATCTGTTTTTGGAAGAGTGGTGGAGGGAAGGCACAGAAATGGGACAAACTGATTAAATGCAGCGGTGGTACTCACTAGACACTATGTTGAAAATGAACTATACAACCTGTGGGTGGGGATGGGAAAGGAAAACTGGGAGAGAGCAAGGGAAGGGATGACGTTGTTCAAAAAGAAATGTACTCTTTACCCGACTTATGTAACAGTAAACCTTCTGTATATCATCTTTACAAAAGCAATTAAACAAAGAGATCTAATTCTGAGTGGATATATTTTACTTCAACCAGATGCAGTGGCTTGAACATTTGAAGCATACTAACTGGGCATTTGTAGGACACCCCTCAACTGGGGACCTTCTGATGCTTACCTGAGGTTTCTTTCTGCTGAGACTCAAGCTATGCATTTAAAAAAATACCAAAGAAGTGTTTTTTTATTTTCTGGTCATGGGGCTTGAATTCTGGGCCTGGGTGCTGTCCTGCAGTTCTTCAGCTCAAGGCTAGTGCTCTACCACTTGAGCCACAGCACCACTTTTGGCTTTTTCTGCTTATGTGGTGCTGAGGAATCAAACCCAGGGCCTCATGCATGCAAGGCAAGCACTCTACCATTGAGCCACCTTCCCAGCCCCATAGAAGTATTCTTATATCTGCAGTGTTTCCAGTCAGGAGTACTTTGTGTGAATTTGTTCCACTACTGGTGATATTTACCAATTATCTGGCTTAGGGGGTGTCCTGTGACTTTTGCCATGACACTTCCTAATTTTCCCTAGCAATGCACAGGTATCTCGTGGTAAGATACTTGAAGACGACGTTAATACACTGCTCCTCATTACTGTTTGCCAGTTCACTTTTATTATTACTACTTTTAACAAAGTATAATCCACACCCCATGTACAGACCAGTGTTCAATGATTCCTGTGCAATTCCAGGATACTTCTCTCAAGAAACAACCCTAATCTATCAGACGTCACTTCCTATTAGTACTCTCTCCTTCAGCCACTTTCTTCCTGTCTCCCTGGCTTGCCTAATGTTAGCATCTATTGATAACCCTGACCTACAACAACTATTACTGTAGTGTTTCTATGGTGATACTCTGTTGGTGATATTTCTAAGCCATATATTTTTTTTAGAAAAAACGTGGAAATCATGGTGACCCATCTGAAGTGATCAAATTCTATATACTATTATTACATGACTTGGATGCCCAGGACAGACCTGGTGTTCACTGACATTTATCACTTGTTTCAGACAAAAGCCTCCTGTTCTGATGATGAATTATGTGGCTACTGTGGCTATCTATCACTCCTGTTGTTGATGATAATGTTGACCACAATAAATCCAGGCCCTCTGTGGTTCAGGGCTTCATAACTTCTCTGTGCCAAGGACACAGAGAGATCTAAGGGAAAGGACTGCTTCCCAGAACATACTCTCTTACATAGTCGGGCAGCAGGTAATCCTGTTTTCATTCATTCATGAGATTGTAGTACATCCCTCATAAACTTCACCCAAGTCTCCATCATCTCAGAGGACATACCTGGCTTGTTTTTGATCATAGATTTCTCCATGGTGGCTAAAGCACCTTCAGCAGTAGTAAAGATGGCTGGGAAGTTCGTGAACAGTATTTTTCCAGGTTTGAAATCTACAGCTGGAAAGACATGTATTTTCAGCCATACTTCCTGTCTCCCTCACCAGTTCAAAGGAGTGTTTGAGTTTTCTCTTTTTTTAAATTCTTTTTTTAAAAATTATGTTCATACTGGAGCCTGGCTGCTGTCCCTTAGCTCTTTACACTCAAGGCTGGTACTCTGCCACTTGAGCCACACTTTCACGTCTGTCTTTTTGCTGATTAATCAGAGATAAGAGTGTTACAGACTTTTATGCCAGGCTGACATTGAACAGCAATCCTTAGATCTCCGTCTCCCCAGAAGCTAGGATTACAGGTGTGAGCCACTGGCACCTGGTGAGGTGTTTGAAATTTCTGCTTCTGAAGCACCACTAGCCTGGATCTCCAGATCTTATGCTCCTGAGGCTGATTATAGACCATCTGGCAAGGGATCTACATGCATTTCTAGTAAACTTCATGTCATGGATTTGGGCCTATAATGCCAGATCTTATAGAATAATTTAGCTGGAGTTCCGAGAGTGATGAATGGAATGAACTCGGGTAACTGATGGCTTATGCAAGCATTTGTTCCATGCCAGGAGCTGCATTAGCTAGTCTACATGGATGATTTTGTTAATACAGTGTTTCTTTCATCCAAGTCTGTGTCTTTGTGGCTGGGTGGATTTTCATAAATTTAAAAGTATCTTAGGAATGGCCGGACTTTGAATATAGGCTCTGTAGATGGGAGGAAGCTTCCTTCCAAAGGACTCTGGGAGAGGATAACAAGAGGAGGCTATTATTTACAGAAAAGAAATGACCAGTTTGCATTGGAGCAGCTCTGTGAAAGAGTGCCACCCAGATAAGATGAACTCTTTCTTATCCTGAGCAATAGGGAGATCAGTTCAGTAACACATGATAAAAGGTCTTTAAGTCTAAAAATAAATTCTGACCCCAATGCTAGGGTTGGGTATTATTATCACCCATAATTTATCACTACAGAACTCTGTGTTTCAGACTGGTTAAACAGCACAATCGAAGTCACCTTCTTATAATGTGGCATAGCTGGGATTCGGAATAGCTGGGATTCAGTCTAGGACCAGATTCTAGAACCCTGTTCTTTTATGACTGTGTTAGAACTACAGGAACCACACACGCTGTTTGCTCACAAACTTGAAGCTGTCTAATAACATTCATCACTGGTTTCAGATAAAATCATTTTATGTGGAAGGTAAAATTGATCACCGGTTATTTCACAGGTTGCTCATAATGGTAACACCACGCTGCCACTCCTTTGGTGCTGTTATGAGCCTTGCTTTGCCACCGTGCTTCACCATATTTGTTAAGCCAACAATGGCAGGTGATGAACATGACCCGCATATGGCTGAGAACTGGACTCAGAAGCAAGGAAGAGGCCAAGGTTGTGAAGCACGGTAGAAGGTCCTGCCACAATTAGATACAGGCTCCTAAGAACATTGGTTCAAGGCCAGGGGAAAGAAAAGTCTCAAAGGGGTAAGTGACTTGTGGCAAGTATTCAAGTGCTGCGATGTCAACATATGTTTAAAGAGCGGTGTCCATATTTGGGGAAGGGGGAAGCGGGAAGGATGGATTTGGGGAGAGGGGCAGAATTATCTCACATGTGAGGTGTTTGAGTGTTGGTTGTAGCTGTTGGGTCAAGGAGGGAGTTTTGTTTGCAGGCACAGCTAGGTTTGAGTCCTGGAACTTGTGCCTTCCACCGTGCAGGCAATAATCACAGCTGCTCATATTTGTGTATCATTTTAGCCTAGCTGTCTGGAATCACATCATCTCCCATAATCATCTCCTATGGGGTGGGGCTAGGAGTATGTTTTGCATTTGTATTCAGATTGAGCTCTGTTGCTGTACTGTTGGCGATCCTATCTAATGCCAGGTTATGCTGAACTCGGAGAAGGAGCCGCACGTGCTGTGTGGAGCTGTGTCTGTTCACACCTTGTCAGCTGACGCCACTTGAGGAACTAGTACTTCCACCTCCCCCCCCCCCCCGCCCCACCCTGTGCCTCTCCCCCCCCCCCCCCCCCCCCCGCCATACCCATGTCTTGCTCACCACTTGCCCTGTGGAATACAGAAGCAACCCATCTATAACTGGATGAACAGGCAGCAGTGAAAGCCAAATGGCCCTGGAAATATTAGCGTAATTTATGCAACAAAAACTTTTTTTTATGTTCTAAGATAGAATCATAAATCTCTCTTCGCTACTGGTATGCAAATGCAGAGAGGCTCACATTCTCCTATAGGTCCTCAATGCCTCCTGATCCTCGAAGTTGAAGAAGAAACGAACACACATGCACCCTCAGAACGTGGGTTACTTTCGCACAGTGGTGGAAAGTATTGGTGCAAGACAAGTCTCGTAGAGTTCATGTGACAAACAGAGTCCACTGTGAAGGCTCAGTAATAACAACAGACATTGCCTTGCTGACTCTTACCATTCAGCCATTCCACAGCCTTCCTTCTTAGCCAGTAGGGACAACAGCAGACTGCAAGAGCTGCATTTGTGTGTGTGTGTTATGGCATGTTCATACACCTCAAATTACTCTCAGAGACTTTATTAACTATTTCCTTCAATGGCATTCATAAGAAATTAGTTTGTCTGTGATTGCCAAGACTTAGGGACTTACAGTATCCAGGAAGGCTAAAGAAATCGTACCTAACACAGGTCATTTAGCCAGTTTGTCTTCTTTAAGTGGTGGGTGAGTGGCTGGAAACACAGGACTTGAGCATTTTCCTTCAGGTTCTGTGTGTCTCTCTGCTGGCTCCATGTTCAAGTAGGCTGTCCCTAGCAGAGGCAGGACAGGGCCAATAGCTCTAGGTCGGCATCCTAACTCCTCAGAGTGAAATGTACTTGGCTTCTGCAGCAAAGGTTTCAGCCTCCTTTTGGATTGCATCACCTGCTCCCCTTGGAGCCAGTCATGGTGACAGAATTTGAGGCTCTGATTGGATAAGCCCACATCATATGCACACCCAAGGAATCGGTAAGTGGAACATCTCAGCTAACCCATGGACTTTATATAGACTGGAAGCTGGAGACACATTATAGGAAGGTGCCGTCAGAAGATGAAACAGTGAAAACTGGTCAGACAATTTCCATCACTGTGGAATGAATTAGTAGGTGGAAGATGAGATGTGTGAATTCACCATTTTTAAGACACTGTGGAGAAGGCAGAAAGAACTAACTCCATATTTCCCCAGGTTTTCTTCTAGCTATCCCTTGTTTTATTTCCCTTATAGGGCCTATGGGTTCAAAGATATTTTTCAAACAAATTGCATTTCTTAAGTGGTAATTGATTTCCTATTTTTATTAATTGCTTACTGACTAGGGTAATTTGGACTACACTGGATGACTATAAAGTAGCCCAAGCCAGACAGTGAATGTATCATCATTGACAGAGCATTCCACTTCCAAGTGAAGCTTCTGGAAAGATTTTTGAAATATGGAAAAGAGTTCAGGAGGCCCACCTGTGAAATCCTCCTGTTGGATTAGCTGACTCTACATGCTGCATGACCTCGCCAAGTGCCATTCGCTAAGACTTCCTGTGATGGTGGGGATGTTCCATGTTTGGGCTGGCCAGCATGGTGAGTGTGTAGCCACTGGAGGCACCTGGACATTGAGATGGGGCTAGTAAGCCCACATGGTGAGCTTTCAGTTCTACAACACTAGGTAGATTCAGGGTTGGACGCAGCCAGGCCTCTGCTTTGCAAAACCACTTGTTCCCAGGTTGTGTGAATTCTCTCACAGAATTCTGTACATGTATACACATGGACCTGGGTAGATTCTGCCTTGCTCTGGATTTCCACAGTGTGCCCTCAGAGCATGGAGGCTAGGCAACTGGTGTTCACTGAGGTAGATCCTGCCTGTCTGATGAACCCATCAACCCAGCCTTTGATGGGGGAAACCCACTGGCCTTGAGGTAAAGGACTATGGATTCCTGGATGGGGGCCAACTCCCTCCCTGTCCCAGTCTGGGAGACCCCAGCCCTTCCCACTGAGTCTTTTCCCTAAAGCCCTTCCGGATCTGTCCCAAGAAAGCCACCAAGCAAACTCAACCCACAAAATCAATGGTCTGGGCGTTTCCTAGTGAATAAGAATGACTTCCCGCACAGGAATGTCACTTCCGCTGAAGCATCAGGGTGGGGGAGCGGAGCGGGGGTTTCCTCTGCCGTCTACTAACATTTCTTGCTACCCTCTGTGAGGCCCATTGTCAATGAGCTGGATAGTGAGAGAGTACAGTTGGACAAGAACCCAAAAAGGAACCAGTACCTCCCCCCCCTTTTTTTTTCCATTTTTAAAATATCCCTCTAGTAGCAGAGGCCCTTTAAGAGGTTCTCTGAGATGAGTAATAAACTTTCTTAATGACAAGACAAGTCCCAACAGGTACTCATCACGAGTTAGTGGAAGGCAGTACCAGAAGTCAGCACAGCTTCCTTCCCGACGCATGATGGCCCTGATGAGTGGGGAGATCACGCTTTTGCCTCTTTGATCTTAGGAAGACATGGGTGAGGATCTTTGAGGATCACTGCCCAGAGCCTGCCTTCCCTAACCTGTCTGCGGTTAAGCCTTCAGCCTCACCCACTGAATGAATAATTATCAAAGTGTGCTGGTGGCTATTGATTTTGCCTATATCTTAATAATTTCCCTAATGATATATAGAAAAAAGGCAATGCAAAGAGAGAGAACACTGAGGAACTACAGCCTGGAAATGACAATCATCTTCATCTCCAGAACATGCTCCCCTCTGGAGAGAATGACGGCTCCTGTGTGTACAGACAGCATAGATACTCAGAGGTTTCAGCAAATGAGATCCCAGTCTCCATGGCCTTCTGTAAATCGATTTCTAACTCAGGAATATCACAGATATGTTGCCATTCCAAAAATTATTATGATAAAAACGAAGAATTAAATATTTGTTCATTTATCTAACAAAAATATTTTGAGAACCTGTGATGCCCCATGACAACCATTTTAAGTACATCAAATAACTTGTTTAATTTCTTCAGACTCTGAGCTTGTTCCTTCTGCAGAGGTGAAAAACACTTGCTCAAGGCAATCAAGCTAATAAATGAATAAATAGCCAGGTAGACATGGGCTTACCTGGTACCAGTGCCTGTGACCCCTGACCTTCTGGCTTATTGTCTCCATGGTTGCTTTACATGACTGGCTTGCATTCTTTGATGTTACGTCTCATAATTTGCCTATTATGGGTCAAAAGTACTTTATTACATTCAACCCTCTTAAGTGCGAGGAAAGGCCATATACATACAAATATGAACATAATCATAATTTCTAAAATCTGGAATCCAATATGATGAGGGTATTCTTGCAATAAAACTGAGCCTTGGTGGCTCATGCTTGTAATTTTAGCTCCTCAGGTGGCTGAGATCTTGAGGATCATGATTTGAAATCAGCCTGGACTGAAAATCCATTTCTAATTACCAATAAAAGGCCAGGCTGGGGGCATGGCTCAGGGCCAGTTACGAGCAAGCAAGCAAGCTGAGTGAGAGCTTGAAGTTTTGATTGTAAGCCTCAGTATTCTGAGTTCAAGACCTGGTGCCCACAAAATTCAGATGCTTGTCTGAAAGAGAATGATGATCTTGGTCTGTAACAGCATTTTCCCATGCACTTGTCTTCTGTTTTTATACCTGTAGAAATAAAATACAGACGAAGAATACCATTAGAACATTTACTTATAATTCTCCTTCTGAGCATTCAAAAGCAGCTTCTAAAATAAAGATTTGCCAACTCATCATTAAGAGATGAGCATATCTTCTTTGTCTTCAGATAAAGTTGTTAATTTTCCATTTTTTTAATTTGGTGATAATCCCCAGTTGTTTCATTAGCTGACAGAGAAAAAAATGCAAGTTCACTTTTTATTAAAAGTATAAAATGACATATTTTTTACTAAGGGATGCTAACCTATTGTTTTATGAATGATGTGTTGGATGAAAATGGTCTCTGTTCACATTAACCCCTCTTTCTCCACCTTGGGAAGAACAGAATGAAAAAAAATATCCCTAGGTGATTTGTTATACAACCAAAGAGCTCATGTTTTGGTTAGGATGTGAAGATGATTTTTGAAGATGCAATTATGTCTGTACTATTGAATATTTGTAGATACTTCAGCCAAATGTTTCTATAAAACAGTTTCACTTTTATCTGTGTATTTTTTTTACAAAAACATCAAAAAATGCATTGTGTGTATTTTTACCTGTGTTCTGTGATTGAAGGACAAGTTTATTGCATTTCACATGAATTGAGCCAAAAACCTACAGACCTTATGAGGAAATAAAGGTATATACAATTCTGTAATTGAATTTCAAACTAGGTCACACAGTCCCCGCGGCAAAACTTAAATACAATCCAAGTTCATAGGAATGAGAAAGGAGAGAGTTTATTTGTGTGTATGCTTATGATATTAGTTAGGAAATAAATTTCCCTCTTGATGTAAATGGAAGTGGTCTTTCATTTTAAGAAGTAATTCAATGATGGAGCCTACATATCAAAACACTTGGATTTTAATGTGTTTGGGGTACTTCTATCTAAGGTGGTAGGAGATCAACTCTTAATTATTGATTGAGCCTGGAGTTAGAACATCCTCCATCTCCACTGATGAGGTTTAAGGTGTTTTCCTTGAGAAAAAGTCTTACTTCCAGCACATCTTAGCTCTTTGTTGACATTCAGATAGTCCTGCTGGTATCTGTTTGAATATTGACAGAATTGCTGACCATGTGACAGAAGATAACAATGACTTGAAAGCAGGTTCAGGAATTGGATTTTTCGTGGAAGAGAGCTTATTTTCATCTTTTATTAAGATTTTTTATTAGTATACATTAGTTGTACAAAGGAGGGTTCACTGAGCCATTTCCGTACATGCATATCACACCCCGCTCTCCTTCCCCACTACCCCCCTTCTGAAGACGGTTTAAACAGATTTCATTGTTCTATTTTTTTCCTTAAATAATGGGGATTTTTATTGCCAGATTTCAGTATTGAAAGATCTGGACATACAATCATAAAACTATCAGGAACTAGTAATTTATTCAATTTAGTCACTTCTTTTATCTATCTATCTATCTATCGATCTATCTATTGTGAAAATACCATACAGAGGGGTTACAATTACATGGGCAAGGTAATGAGTACATTTCTTAGCATTGTTGCCTCCTCCTTTGTTTCCCCTTCCCATCCTCTCCCCTCTCCCCCGCCACCCAGTGCCAAAGTTGTAAAGTTCGTTTTTCCACATAATGTCTTGTACATCTCATTATTGCAATGGGTCCACCTTCCCCTCTTCTTTTAAATTGTTTTCATTTTCTTTTTTTTTTTTTCCAGTCATGGGGCTTGAACTCTGGGCCTGGGCGTTGTCCCTCAGCTTTTTAGCTCAAAGTGAGTGCTCTACCACTTGAGCCACAGCGCCACTTCCGGTTTTCTGGTGGTTTATTGGAGATAAGAGTCTCACAGACTTTGCTGCCTGGGCTGGCTTTGAACCATGATCCTCAGATCTCAGCCTCCTGAGTAGCTAGGATTATAGGTATGAGGCACTGGCGCCCGGCTAAATTGTTTTAATTTTCCACATGTAAATAAACTATGTCTACCATATTCATCCTCATTCAGGCTCTATTCAGCCTCCTACTCTTCCAACAGAGCCTGCTTTACTTTTCTGTCATTCTTTTCTTTTTGAGTGTATGTTAATTGTACCGTGGGTTTCACAATGACATTTCACACGTGCACGTATTATATTTAAAGGTGATTAACTGGCTCCATTGCTCTCTCTCTAGTCTGTCCATCTTACTCCTGTGCTTAATACTTTCCAGTGAGATTCCTTATATACTATCTTCCCACACAGACACAATGCATTTCAATATTACTCATTCTCCATCATTCTCTTCCCCTTCTCTTGTCCTGTCCAATAGTCCTATAATTATAGTCATGTTCTATGTGCATGTATTTCTGAATATAAATATACATGTACTTAATGTATATATGTGCATACATATGTACATACATCTATTTATATGTCTACCTTTTAGATCTAGGTTCCACAAATGAGTGAATAAAACATGTGAAACTTGGCCTTTTGAGCTTGGTGTATCTCATTCAACACGCTGAACATTGGATTTAAATCATCATGATCTTGAAGTCTCGGAGTTTTTCACTTTGCTTTTCTTACTTTCCCCAGCCTTTTCTTTTATCAGTTTTCTTTTCTCCAGAGATTTGTTTAAAGAGATGGAAAAACAACAAACAACAAAAAGCGAATGACAGATATATGTGTAAATCACCTATAAGTTCTAATTTCAGCGTAAAACTCTGTGAGGTCTTGAGGAATTCACTTTGGTCCTTCTGTTCCTATTGACATCTGAAGGGCTACATATGTAGGCGATCAACAGGCAGGAGGTGTGGAGGGGCTGAGTGGGCCTGGCCGGGCTGTTCCTGAGGGGTTGTGACTGCTGCTTGTTTTCACAGTAGGACACACACAGATGCAACAAATGCTTTTCTTTGGAAGTCCTGATCATAGATGAGAAACCAACTCTGGTGCCTTTCATTACCTCTGATTTTTCTAGACTTAGGGCTTTATAAGGGGATGGAAAGCATGTGTTGGGAAGACAAGAGGGCTGTGTGAGTCAGCGAGGTGCTCTTCCTCTTTTGCTACACGCTTGTTCACAGGAGTGCCCATGTAAAGATAAGGACACACAGACCATTTTTAGGGCTCTGATGGAATTCCATAGACTGAGTGATGTTTGGAGAATGGAGCTGACCAGGCAGAAGCCGAGTAGTCTGAGAGCCTGATGCTGGGATCTGCTGGGCCCCTAGCAGAGCTTTCTTTCTGCATCTCAACATGGCAGAAGGCATCGCCTGAGGAGATGGAGCAAGAGTGCCAATTCTGACGTCCCTTCCTTTCCTAATAATCCAAGGGTGTCAGCACAACTCAGCGAACCCTAATTCACTCCCCAGGGCCCCATCTTCAAACGCCATTATTATATGAAAATAGGAATTGTGTAGAGTGCTAGCCTTGAGCAAAAATTGTTCAGGGACGGTGCTCAGGCCCAGAGTTCAAGCCTCAGGATACACACACACACACACACACACACACACAAAGGCACCCACACACCCAGAGGCACACATACACAAAAGTATCATGTGTCTTTGTGTGTTGACATCTATATATGCTGAGAGCATATAATATAATAAACTTATTCAATTTGTATCATTGATTAAAAAATCTCTCCACAAGAACCTAAAAGGAATGTGTTCTTTTAAAATAAAGATAATTGGGAGTTTTACGGAGACAGGGAATATTTAACTTTGACATAGCAAACCATATTTCTAAAACAGTGAATTTTAGTATTCTAAAATGTCTTCCCAAATTAATTTGTAGCTTGAAAACAATTTTAATCAAAATCCCAGAAGAATTCATTTCCCCCCTCTAGTTGGCAGAGTAAAATCTGATATTCATTAAAAAGAATAAATGATGCAGAGATTTGATTAAAGCTTCCCAAAATCCAGCATAGTTAAATGAGACTTTCTTCACCAATTATTTAAGTGTTTATAAAGTAACAATGATTTACAGCGTGATTGTCTGTCGAGAAGGAGTACTTGATCGATGGAGAAGAAATCAGAGAAATAGGCCTGTACTTAATAGACATATTCAGAAGGTGACAGAGGAACCAGTTTTAATCTGGGGGACACAAGACAATTGATTGGCTGTACCTTCCCAATTAGGATGATTTTCTCAAAAGAGGAATGACAAGGACTGGGGATGTGGCTGAGGGATAGAGTGTTTGCCTAGCAGGTCTTGAGGCTCTAGGTTCAATCCCCAGCATCCCCTGAAGTAGAAAACCCAGCTCAAATATCTTCCCAGATATGCCAAAGGCAGTTAGATATGCAGATCCATAACGATAGTCTTGAATCCTGTGGCTGTTTTGATTCCTTCATAAGAGAGTTCAACTCTTTTTTTTTTTTTTTTTGTCGGTCGTGGGGCTTGAACTCTGGGCCTGGGCGCTGTCCCTCAGCTCTTCAGCTCAAGGCGAGCGCTCTACCACTTGAGCTACAGCGCCACTTCCGGTTTTCTGGTGGTTTATTGGAGATAGGAGTCTCACGGTCTCTCCTGCCCGGGCTGGCTTTGAACTGCGATTCTCAGATCTCAGCCTCCTGAGTAGCTAGGATTACAGGCGTGAGCCACCAGCGCCAGGCAGAGTTCAACTCTTAACATCCTCATTTCTCTTCATAGCAGAAAACTTGAGCTGGCCACACTAAAGTAACTTGGGTCTCTTCTGGTGTGATTGGACTCTAACTTTCTGTCTGTAGATCTGAGCCCTGGAGTGTTGGGGGTCAGTTATCTGGGTGTGTGGCTGATCAGTGCCAGATTGGCCACATGTGGTCCTTGCTATGTTTTTCGTCTGCCCTGTCCAGTCTTCTAGGACTTTCTGTGTCACTATGCTATTGCTCTCTCCAGTCTTCCAGGACTTTCTGGGTCACTAGCCTATCACTGATACCCATACCTCTCTTGGAGGCTTTCTGATTGTATAGTATCCGGTTGTCACACCTGCAAGTTGTCAGTTGGCTCCCCGGATTCCCCACAATCCCTTCCTCCCTTTCTTCCCCCCCACCCACCCTGGGCTCTAGGAGACTTCAGATGCTTTCCTCTACCCCTGCTGGGGTCTTCAAGATGGTTGGCAAGCTAATGATGGCTCTTGGGCCATAGTTACTGTCTGAACTGTAAGCTAAACTGGTTAAGAATCAAAAGAATAGTGTTTGATAACCCAAGAAAATCTTGTGGAGATGAATGCTGTTGGACTGTCCCTTGCTCATCCATTCACACATTGCCTACAGCCACTTTCCCATTAGCACAGCAGAGCTGAGTAGTGACAGAGATGGCGTGATTGTCAGCAGGTAAACTATCTGCTCCCTGGCCCTCTGCAGTAAAAACTGCCCATCTTTATTGGGCTACCTGCCTGGCTCCTCGCCTGACCACAGCTGGCCGGCCACGCTGATCTTTGCTGGGTAAGAGCAGGGCCCTCACGAAGTGATCTGCAGCCCTCTTGGGCTCTGCCATGAGGCTGAGGCCCAGCTTCTCCATGTGTGTAATTTGTCTGTGATTTCTGTCATCTTTCCGCCAAGGTCACGCACGGCCTGGCTTGGATCTGGGACATGACCAAGAGGGAGGAATGCCACAGCTGCCTCCAAGTTCTCTTTCTGTCTCCATCTCTTCTTGACTTTTCCCTCCTTCCTCGCCGGAACAGCCTGTCATTGCAACCCCGTGCCGTGGGAAAATCCTGTGACCTGTGACAGATGCTTCACGGACACAAAGCTATACCTTTCAAGCTTAAAAAAAAAGTTTTTTTAAAAAAAGGAAGAAGAAATCTCACCTACTGCTCAGCTCCAGGAGTGGAAAGACAGGGTTTCCAGACTCTGTTTCTGATGACTCATTTCTGTCCTGTGCTTTCTGAGACAATCTGTTGTTCATTCTTTTTTGGCTAGAGGAGAGTCAGTACTAGGCCTGAACTCAGGACCTGTGTTTGGCAAGTGCTCTACCACGTGAGTCACATCCCAGTCCTTTTGCTTTTCCTTTGTTTTGCCTGGGTGTTCTCAGATACTGTCATCCTATCTCTGTCTCCTCAGTAGCTGGAACTACAGCCATGACCACTATGCTCAGCATGTTTTTATTTTTGTTGGTTTGTTTTGTGCTGGTACTAGTGATTGAACTGAGGGATTTTGCTTCGCTTTCTTACCCACAGCAGATGCTCTCCCTCTTGAGCTATGCCCCCAGTTCAGATTTTTGCTGGTTGATTGGAGATAGAGTCTTGGGGACTTTTCTGCACTAGCTGGCTCTCTGCCTGCTATCCTCAGATCTCAGCTCCTGAGTAGCTAGGGCTGTAGACATGAGTCACCAGCACATGGCTGCTGCTTGTTTTTGAGATAGTGTCTTGTGTTGCTAACACTTGTCTAGTCTGGCTTCAAATTGCATCTTCCTACCGTTACCTCCCACATAGCTGGGATTATAGGTATGCATCACCACACTTGGCTCAGACTGTTCCATTTTAATGGTAGAACGGTCTCAAGATTAAAAGGAAAACGGCAACAACTACTAGTTCAAACATCTCATCTCTGAGCTTCATTTAATTGTAGACATTTTCATTTATGTCTGTTAGATAGCAGTGACTCCTGTTATATTACCAATAAAAAAATCTTGAAATAATCCTGTTGTTTCAGGCGTGAGCCTGTGACAAGGTTTGCAGGTTGCGTAAATGAATTCTGAGTACCATCTCTAAAGAATACATTTCAGAAAGATGCATTGTTTCTAAGAAAATGCATTGTCATAGAAATAAAAATATATTTTAATGTGCACTAAAGGTGCATAACATGAGAGCAGCTGGCACTAACGGGAGGAAAGAGACAGAGTGGGCATCGTCACTCCTCCCGATCTATTTCATGAGAAAATAACAAGATACATTGGTGGGACAAAGTTGTGCCGTATAATGTCAAGAGATAATAAAAAGAATCTATAACAAAGGCAGAGCCTCTTAGAAAAAAAATGAACCTGTTTCCTAAGATAGCATATTAACATAAATCTGAATGAAACACAAATAAACAACAATAAAATGGGACTATAGAAAAATCTGAAACCCATCATCTGGAAAGGCTAGAAGGAACCAGATGTTGGTGGCTCACATCTATAGCTAGGATTACCTAGCTATTCAGGAAGCTGAGGTCTGAAGATCTTGGTTAAGAGCCAGACCAAACAGACAAATCCAAAAGACTCTTATTGTCCAGTTGGGCAGCAAAGAACCAAGAAGACCAGCATGGCCTGTTTCTCACTGTATTGTATGGATACTTTTGTGGTATGTATTTCTTGCCCTGCAGTAGTTTTTAGTGTTTAAGCATAATTATATGTATATATATGTGTGTATATATATATATATATAAATAATGTGTGTGTGTGTGTGTGTGTGTGTGTGTGTGTGTGTGTATTAGAACTTAAATCCAGAGCCTCATGATCTTGCTTAACTTTTTCAGGGCTGGTACTTTCAGTTGGCTTTTTTTTTAAACCATTACAACTCAGGCCTGGGTGCTGACCCTTCATTTTTTTTTTAACTCAAGACTGGCCTCTGCCACTTGAGCTACAGCTTCACTTCCAGCTTTTTGCCTCAGTCCTCAGCTCTCAGCGTCCAGAGTGGCTAGAATTAGGATTATAGGTGTGAACCACTGGCCCCCACTTTAAGAGGCAATCATAATGGTTGTGATCATATCCTGTTTAAGGAAATGGACGTCTTTATTTTCTGATGGACAGCTGGGCACCATATCTGAGAACTTTGCAAAGGCTGAAGCTGGTTTCTTAAGCAGGAACTAAGAACCTTCTGCCCGAGAATTCTCTGTGGGATTTATTAGAAAGAAAATCTGTCTGGCTCCATCTCTAACCTAAAGAATGAGAACACTTCGAATAGAGAGGCAAGTAAATCTCTGATTGTTAGGTATGTCAGGAAGAAAATGATGAGGCTTATAGAAAATAGTATGTGATAAGTTGATGTTAGGTGAAATGAACCCCAAGATAAGTATTCAAATGTTTTTTCTTTCTTGCAATTGTTTCTAACATATTTATAAGATGATTTCTTTTTTGTTTTGTATGTCCCTCCCCCACGGTATAACCCCTGCTTTCATTGTATTTGATGTTGGTATAATTTGTGGGATGGAAGGGAAAAAACAAATTGTTTAAATAGAATACAGGTGGACCCATTGCAACAATGAGATGCACAAGTCATTATGTCGAAAAACGAACTTTACAACTTTGGCGGGGGGGTGGGGGGTAGGAGATGGGAAGGGATGGTAAGGGGAAACAAAGGAGGAGGCAACAATGCTTGATAAGAAATGTACTCATTATCTTGCCCATGTAATTGTAATCCCTCTGTATGGTATTTTCACAATAAAAAATAGTATGTGAAATTTTTGACTCCCACAAACACAGTCATGTTCTGGAACAGTACACACACACACACACACACACACACACACATATTTTTCTATTCTTTACCTCCTTGAGGTCAACATAAATGTTCAAAGGTAGTTATATTTCAGTAACATTTATAGGTTTATATTACACTCACACACACAACAGATCATTTTTTTTCTTGAAAGCATGATACCAGAAAATATTCATGACAAAAATATATTCTTCAAAAAGGCATAAAACCATATGTGTTCTGCTAACCCAAATTCTTAATACTTGAATTTATAGAAAAGGGAATTGACTAAAAATTCACCCTTGCATCAACATAATCTTTTCCTAAATTTATACTTTTTATATATTTTTAGGTTTTTCTGCTTTCACAACTACCATTTCCAACATAAAAACATAAACTAGCATTTTACCAACAGCCAAGACTTAAAAATGTCTTAGAGCTCTGTTTGTGGAAGAAATGGGGTAATGAACCCAGTAGCTGAGCCCATGGCCAGCGAGGTCCCCTCTCCTCATCCTAGGTTTAAGAAAGGCATTGCTGGCATTTGAGCATGCATTGGGTTCACCCACACCCTCCTCTGTCTTTAAGCAGAACCCTTTCATCCACCTGGCTAATAATCCTACATGTTGTAATTATATATATATATATATATATATATATATATAGTGTTCACCTCTATAGAGATGTATGCAGAGATACCTGGTGATTCCATTCTGGTCTGTTTTGCACCACTTGATCTATTCTAAGTTCATCCTATTAGACAAGGTATATAATTACTCGGATATCCAATAGGTAAGCATGCACCTTGCATAGCCAAAGGATATAGTCCTTGTTAGCTGAAAGTTTGCCTTATTAAATAATTCAGCCTAATGACACCTCTGAAGGACAAGTTTCTTCTTGACTTCACTTTTTTTTTTTTTTTTGTCGGTCGTAGGGCTTGAACTCTGGGCCTGGGCTCTGTCCCTGCGCTCTTCAGCTCAAGGCCAGCGCTCTCTGCTTCAGCCACAGTGCCACTTCCAATTTTCTAGTGGTTTATTGGAGATAAGTGTCTCAGGGATGTTCGTGCCCGGGCTGGCTTTGAACTACGATCCTCAGATCTCAGCCTCCTGAGTAGCTAGGATTACAGGCGTGAGTCACCGGCACCCGGCTTTGACTTCATGCTTATAGCTTGGTGGATCTTAACTCTGGTTTCACAGATCCACCTGAAAAGCTGAAGACAGATGTATGGACAACCACACTAGACGAATTGCGTTAGAATCTTTAGGGAAAGAAGCTTTGATGGGTTTTTTTTTTTTTTTAATTTTATTTTATTTTATTTGAGAACATACTGTACAGAGGGGTTACAATTACATGGGCAGGATAATGCATACATTTCTTACCAAGCATTGCAGCCTCCTCCTTTGTTTACCCTTCACCTCCCTTCCCAGCCTCCCCCCTCCCCCCCCACCCAATCCTTCCCCCCCTCCCCCCCCACACCGACATTGTAAAGCTGGTTTTGACATGACATTTTGTACTTCTCATTGTTGCAACAGGTCCACCTGAATCCTTAAACGACTTGTTTGTCCCCGTCTCCTCCACATGTTATACTGACATCAAATGTAGTGAAAGCGGGGGTTACACTGTGGGGGAGGGACATACAAAGCAACAAAGAAATAATCTTATAAATGCGTTAGAAACACATGCATGAAAGAAACAAAAACATTAAAATACATATTTGAGGGTTCGTTTTCCTAACATCAAATTATCTGACTTTTTCCGCTTGACTCATACCTATACTAGATATTGCAAATAAGGGAAACCATGGGACCTATGTTTCTTTGGGCCTGGCTTACTTCACTTAATATAATTTTTTCCAAGCCTTTCCATTTCCTAACAAATGGGGAAATGTCATTCTTTCTGATGGAGGCATAGAATTCCATTGTGTATATATACCACATTTTCTTGATCCATTCATCTACTGAGGGGCATCTGGGTTGGTTCCATATCTTAGCTATGGTAAATAATGCTGCAATAAACATAGTTGTGCTGGTAGCTTTAGTGTGGTCTTGTGTGTAAACATTAGGGTAAATGCCCAAAAGTGGGATTGCTGGGTCATAGGGGAGCTCTATGTGAAGTCTTTTGAGGAACCTCCATACTGCTTTCCAAAGTGGTTGAACAAGTTTACATTCCCACCAACAATGAAGTAAGGTTCCTTTCTGTCCACATCCCCTCCAGCATCTGTTGTTGTTAGAGTTCTTGATTTTTGCTGTTCTAACTGGAGTGAGGTGATATCTCAATGTTGTCTTGATTTGCATTTCTTTTATGGCTAGGGATGTTGAACATTTCTTCATTTTGATGGTTTTATTTATTTATTTTTGATTGTAGTTAAGACACTGAACTGCCTTTTTACCAAATTTTATAGGCATACTTTAATACCAAAAGTAAGCCTCAATAAACTTCAGAAGTTTGAAATAATCAACTATCTTTCCTGACGATAAGTGAATGAAACAAAAAAGTTAACAAAATAAAGAAAACCAGGAAATTCATGATTATATGGAAATTCATCAACATAGTCTTGAACAACAAATAGATTGAAGCAGAAAGCAAAAGAAAATGTCCAGAGTGTCCTGAGAAAAAATGAAGAGGCAACAGCCCCAGTTTAAAAGACAGGAAAACAATACCAATAAAAAATTTATAGCAGTAAAAGTCTACATTAAGAAAAAATAAGATCTCAGCTGTACCACCTAACTTCACACCCCAGGGGAAAAGAAACAGCAAAACTAAGCCTGGAGGTTAGCATGGGAGAAATAAAGATTAGAAAAGAAATAAATAAACTGAAAATATTTTTTAAAAAGTAGAAAAGAAAAGTAGGAGTTAGTTTTTGGAATAGATCAACCAAGTTGACAAATCTTTAGATAGACTAGGAAAGAGAGCAAAGACTCCAGAGAATGAAACCAGGAATCACAAAGACATAATTGAGGCCATAGAGCTAAACATCATACAGACTACTATAAACAGTAACATCCCCAAACAGTAACATCCCCAAACAGTAACATCCCAACCTACTCGATGATATAGAACAATTAGGTAAATTCAAAGAAATAGAAAATATGAGCAAAGCAATAATGGATAGTGATATCAAATAGATAATCAAATAACTCTTCCACTAAGAGCTACCCAGATGGCTTCAGGGCTAAATTCCACCTTTTCAGGAAGAATTCAAACAAATGCTTCCAAACCATCGCAGAGGAATGCTTTCTAAGTCACTTCATGAATTGAGCATTACCTTGACAAAGAAAGACAAAGATAGTATAAGGAAAGAAAACAGTAGTCTGGTTTCTGTTTGTTTAAAAAAATCTCCAACCAAGGATGAGGTCCTTTCTTTCACTTCAGTGTATTGATACCTTCGAATCTGAAGCTGGGTAAATTGGAATAATTGTTTATTTGCCAAGTGCAGTATTCAATATTCAGTCAATGTAGAAAGCTTAAGCTTAGGATTTGTTTCTTCCTTTGTTTCGTGCATTTTGTCTTTTGTTATCATTTTTGTTTTTTATTTTAGCTTATTTATATTTACATTTTATTTTCATTCATTACTTTTATTATTCATTTTTATTATTCATTTTTATTATCTTCAAAGAGTTGTACAAAGGGGTTTTGATTAAACATGACCTTTTTTAATTTTTTTATTGTGAAAATAACATACAGAGGGGTTACAATTACATGAGCAAGATAATGAGTACATTTCTTATCAAGCATTGTTGCCTCCTCCTCTGTTTCCCCTTCCCATCCCTTCCCATCTTCCCTCCCCCCCCCCTCCTCCCCCCACCAAAGTTGTAAAGTTCATTTTCAACATAACGACTTGTACATCTCATTGTTGCAATGGGTCCACGTGTATCCCTATTTAAACAATTTGTTTTTTCCCTTCCCTCCACAAATTATACTAACATCAAATACAGTGAAAAACAGGGGTTATATGTTGGGGGAGGGACATACAAAGCAACAAAGAAATCATCTTATAAATAAATATGTTAGAAACAATAGCAAGAAAGAAAAAAACATTTGAGTTCTTATCTTGGGGTTTATTTTGCCTAACATCAACTTATGTGACCGTTTCTGCTTGTCTCAGACATATACTAGTTATTGCAAATAAGGGAAACCATGGGACCTATGTTTCTTTGGGCCTGGCTTACTTCACTTAATATAAATTTTTCTAAGTCTTTCCATTTCCTAACAAATGGGGCAATGTCATTCTTTCTGATGGAGGCATAGAATTCCATTGTGTATATATACCACATTTTCTTGATCCATTCATCTACTGAGAAGCATCTGGGTTGGTTCCATATCTTAGCTATGGTAAATAATGCTGCAACAAACATAGTTGTGCTGGTAACTTTATTATGGTCTTGTTTGTGATCATTTGGGTAAATGCCCAAAAGTGGGAATGCTGGGTCATAGGGGAGCTCTATGTGGAGTCTTTTGAGGAACCTCCATACTACTTTCCAAAGTGGTTGAACAAGTTTACACTCCACCAACAATGCATTAGGGTTCCCTTCTGGCCACATCCTCTCCAGCATCTGTTGTTATTAGAGTTCTTGATTATAGCCATTCTAACTGGGGTGAGGTGGTATCTCAATGTTGTTTTGATTTGCATTTCTTTTATGGCTAGAGAGGTTGAGCATTATGTGTTTATTGGTTATCCTTCTTTCCTCTTCAGAGAAGTTTCTCTTTAAGTCTTTAGCCTACTTGTTTATTGGGCTGTTGTTTCTTTGAGGATTTGTTGTTGGGGGATTTAATTTTTTGAGTTCCAGGTATATTTTAGATATGAGACTGTTGTCCGTTGTATGGCTAGTGAAGATCTTCTCCCAATCCATGAGCTTTCTATTGATCTTGCTAGCTATGTCCTTTGCCATGCAGAAGCTCTGCAATTTCATGCAGCCCCATTTTTCCAACCTTTCTTTGATTCGTTGTGTTTCTGGGTCTCTATTAAGAAAATTTCAGGCTGTGCCAAGGAGACCAGCGTTTCTTCTATGCCTTCTTGTAATGCTTTCAGGGTGTCTGCTTTGACTCTGAGGTCTTTTGATCCATTTGGAGTTGATTCTGGTGCAGGGTGATATATAAGGAGCTAGCTTTAGTTTTCTACAAGTAGTTAACCAATTTTGCCAGCACCACTTACTGAAGAGGCTGTCTTTCTTCCATTCTATTTTTTTTTTTAGCTCCCTTATTGAAGATTAGATGTGGGTTCATGTCTGGGTTTTCAATTCTATTCCATTGCTCCTGAAGTCTTGAACACAACCCTTTATGTGTCCAATGCATCCTGGTTCCTGTCAGTCCCTTTCTCACACTCCCCATCTCCCATCTGCTATTCTATCCCCACCTGTCCAGGTTCCAGTTAAGATCTGGGTTTCATTCTGTGCCTTACGTGTGAGAGCAAAATCTTGAAGAAGAGCAAGAGCTCATAGGTGGTAAAGACGTGGAAGTGGAACTTTGCCAAGGCAAATGCCTGTGGGAATGTTTGTGAAGGAAAGACTCTGGGAGCTCATGGGGGACAGGGGTGATGGACGGAACAGATAGCCAGGAGCCTGGCCAATGTCAGGGCTGCATTGTGGCCCCTGGGAAACCACTGGAGCATTGTAAGCAGGAAGTCCTGGAATTGCAGTCCTGGTAGAAATCTGGAGGGCAGGTTTGTTGGGAGCAAGTGGACTTACTAAGGAGGCAAAGGCACAGGGCAGTGAGAGGCTTTCGGTTTGATGGGAGTGGGTGGTGGCGGTGGAGACAAGATTGAGATTCAAAAAATTATTTCCCTGGTGATTTTTCACATCAGGATTTTCACGTTGGAGTTTTTCTCTACCCATCGAGGGGAAGACAGGGGCTGGAATAGTCATTTTCATTTGACAACTGCACAACCCAAACCATCGAGACGAGGCTCAGCAGCTAGCTCAAGGTCAAGCGAGCACATGGCCAAGGAAAATGCAAAGTGCCCGGCAAAAGCATACCAAAATGTCACCTCTCACCTGCCACCAGCCAGCACCATAAACACGTCACTGTCACATTACTGAGCTCCCACTCCTCCACAATCTCAAATGTATTTGATTTAAAGTTCTGTCTTCAGCAAAATATATTTCTCTCCCCTTCCCCCTTCCTTCATAACCCAAGGCGGACTTGAGCCCTTTGCTTTGTACAACGCAGCACTGCAAGTGTATTCAAAGCATCGTCACAATGAATTTGATCGCATTGTCTTCATAGTTTGTTGGAACCATTAAAAAAATCAAGTCTAGTTTCCAGGATTTCATTTTCATACTTATCCATCCAGTAAGAGCGTTTTCGAATGAGGATAGGACAGTCACGGACCGAAAGCTATCAATCATTGTAGAAATGGATGGCTAAGAGCAGCTGCCTTGTCCAGGTCCAGGCACAGCTGTGTTTAATAACTGTGAGTTCGGCCAGTGGATGACCTGTTCTGGGATCTGTTTCATCTGTCAATTCTGGCTGTGAAGTCACCATGAGAAGAGCTGTTCCCATACGCCACTTTGCATAATATTGGGGTCCTCCTGGGTGCTCAACAGGAGGTCAGTAGTTCTCATTGGTAGACAAGAGGTTAGTTGTTCTCATTAGTAGTGGTAGAGAAGATGAAAGAGGGGAGGAGGGACTTGGGGTTTCTGGGCTTCCCCAACCCCCCATGGTGGAGTCACTTTGTCCAGAAAGCCCTCCTGGGGGTGGGAGAATGAGGTGTGCTGTGTGTTGAGACATGTTTTCGGGGAGCACAGGCCTGGCAAATGGGATGGGGGAATCACATCTTGGCCTCGGGAAGGCCCCCATTCCAACATTCCAACCCTCCCAAACTGCTTTTTGTCAGATGCTAGCCTTCACTGTGTTCATGCCCTGTATTTGTCTTGATTTTCAGTCAGGTTTCTTGATTGTCTTGATTTTCAGTCAGGTTTCTTGACTCTTCGAGCCAGTATTTCCCACATCCTAAGATTTCACTGCAAGAAGAGAAAAAGCATGGAAAGGCAAACTCAACATCCCATGGGTTTTATTTGGGAGGAAAGCTTGGGAAGACCACAAGTCTCCTTCAGCCTGGCTGAAGAAGAAACAGAAGCTCCTTCTCCTTCCCTTCCTGCTAGCATCCCTTTAAATAGTAGGCAGAGAAAGTGAAGCCAGGCTGGGCAGGTGGAGGCGGGGAGGGCGAGCAATCTTCTTTGGATTGAGGAGCTTCAAGGTCTCAACAGCATCTAGGTTCACCAGGGGCAGTCAGGGTCCAGCACAGCATTGGTCTCAGGCTCTCTTCCCACAACCCCCACAGGGTATTTTTGTTCAGGGGAAGGGGAAGGGAGGCAATTCAGGGGTTCGGCAGCAAAGCCAGGTTTTGTTGAGGGCGGGGATATGAGTGTGTTCAGTTTAAGTCATTTTTCACCATCGATGTTGCTTTGATTTTTTTTTTTTGAGGCTGGAGCATAGATAATGCTTCCCCTCCAAATGTCTGGGTTTCGAGCTCTGAGATGTGAACAAGGCTATGATCAAGGAAACTGCAGACACCATGCAGGTACATGTCATGAGAGAGGGAGTATCCTGGAGCACCGGGATGGGGTCCTTGCCAGCCGAGGCATCTCTGTAACAGGGGAGTCAGGAAAGTTTGGAAGATGCTATGTACATTCCTAACTTGAAGATTGATGGAGGGAGGGACCCTGAGCCAAAGAATGCAGATGGTTTCAAACTTGAGAAGGCCAGGGAACGGGATCTCCTCCAAACCTCCACAAAGAGCACAATCCTTATGTTAACCAGTAAGGCCCAACTGGAACTTTTGACCTCCAGAATGCCAAGGTAACACTTGCTGTAGTTCTCAGCCTCTAAATTCACGGTGTTTAGTAAAGCAGTAAGAAGAAAGTAATATTGAGATAAATCCCTTTTATAATATGGGCTGTCAATTCAATTTCCACATTGGTCAAACCATTCATATAAATGAGATATGTGGCTATAAACAAGAGCGACAAATTTGTCTGTGGTAAATTTCAACCTATGCTGCAACTAAAAACTGATCTATGGTAACCTGATAATGTAGGAGACTCATGGTAACATAGACTTCGTGGGGTTTTAAGATGCTGAAAATCCAGATTAAAAAAAATAAAGCTCTTTTCACACGTTAGCAACAAATTCAAAAATTGAAAAATATTGGGCAGGCCAGACAATAAATGTCTAGAGGATGCTTTCAAGTTCAGAACTATTCATCTGGATTATTTGTCTCTGAAATACACTTACATATGTGTGTGTGTGTGTGTGTGTGTGTGTGTGTGTGTGTGTGTGTGTGTGTATGTATTTGGGTTGCCAGTCCTGGGCCTTGAACTTGGCCTGGGCACTGTCTCTGAGGGTTTATTTTTTTTCCCTTAAAGCTAGTGTTCTGCCACTTGAGCCACAACTCCACAACCAGCTCCTTTGGTTGTTTATTGAAGATAAGAGTCTCACAGACTTTTCTGCCTGGGTTGGCTTTAAACAATGATCTTCAGATCTCAGTCTCCTGAGTAGCTAGAATGATAGGTGTGAGTCACCAGCACTCGACTATGCATTTAATTTTTATTTTTCTTCTGTTTGTAGCTTTCAAGCTTCTTTGTCAGTGTGTGTACAGTGGTCTTCCAAGAGGATATTTTCTTTTATTACTGAGAATCACCTGGGTTTTCTCTGACCATACAGAAAAGAAAGTATCATTTATCTTTGTGTCTATGCATCTATTATCATCATCTATCTATATCTATCTATCTAACATCTATCTTGTTATCTATCTATCTTCTATCACCTATCACTTACCATCTAGGTGTGATAAGTGTAAGGTCCGCTCCTGGATGGCAAGCAGACTCCACCCTCCTCGCAGCAAAGTCTCCACCCAGTACCTGCGTTACCTAGGCAACTGAGACACCTGGAAGAGGTCACATCTGAATTTGATGTGGCCACACCTTTCCCCGCCCATACCCTACATAAGGCCTAGCCCAGGCCCAGACTCTCTCTTTCTCTCTCTGTTCGTTTCTAGCTCTTGCTCTTCTTTTCTAGCTCTCTCTGCTCTCTCTCTGCTCTAGCTCTTTCCTCTCTCTTTCCCAGCCACGTGGAGTGCCAACCTTGCCTGCTCCCAGCAGGTCTACTGAATAAACCTACCCCTTACCTGAATACCACGTGCGTGCTGGTGCAGTTTTTACTCGGCTACCTCTTTTTAAAAACCTAACATAAATGGTGCCGTGACTCGGATAAAGGCTGAAAGTCAGGATAGCTGGGATTTCTTTGTTTTTTTTCCTCTTTTTTCTCTTTTTGTTCTTCCCTTTTTGCTCTGAGGAATACCCACAGTTCTGACGGCCTTTTGCGAACTTGTCTGTCTGCGGCGGAATCAGCGCATCGATACCATTGCTGCCTTCACATTCACGTCCACACCACTTCTCTACTCTGGTGAGTGAAACTACTCTACGGCTCTCTGTTGCTCAGTCTCTGTCCAGACGTGGCGCCACGCCAGAGAGCTCCTACGGCCTTTAGCTGAAAGGCCGGTCACCTCTGAAGCCGAGGACGCTTGGCTTTGGGGGCTTGGCCATTTCTCTCTAGAGGGCTCTGGGGGAAGTCGGGACGCCGCTTCTGCCTGGTCAGCTCTCCTTCACTCACCAGACTGACTCTACTCATTTAATGGGGTGCTACGAATCACGCCTGAGCCGTGAAACCCCTTTGAAATGTCTCCTGCGCTCCCTGGAAAGCCAGAGAGCCTCATTTTTATGCCATTCTCAGAAGTACAGTTTTTGCTACTGCAATGGTAAATGATCAGAAGTCTGTTTACTTTCGGGCTCTCTTTGCTCTCTCTCTGCCATTCATGTCCAACTTTCCCTATCTCTCCCTTTCTCTTTTCTACATTTTGGCTTGTGCCCTGAAGAGTGCGACGCAGGCTGGGTCCCAGGGACCGCCCTCTAGGTTCCCTCTCAAAGGCTAGCCAATGTAGGGTTAATCTATTCAGGCTTTCTTTGCATTCTTTCAGAAATTCGCCATCTTGAATTCGCCATCTTGGCCACGTGGTGGGTTAAGGGTTTGGCCCCATCTGACCCTTAACCTTCCACTAAGTTTACTACTCCATCTATTCTAAGGTGCCTTGCTAACAAGTTGCTCTTTTCACAGGCCCTGGTAATGGAGGCCCAACCAGCTGATATGCTTTGTTAGCAAAGATGTCTAAACGTTGTCGAAATTTTAGGTTTTAAGTTTTGCCTTTTTTGTTTTGTGTTGTGTATTCTACTACTGACTATGTGGTTCTAAAATACTGGGTATATCTGTGCTAAAATTCTCATCACATCTAATGAGTTTCATCATTTCAGAATATTTGTTGGCAATTCTTGATAAGAACCAGGTAAGCTCTACTTATTCTACTTGATCTCCTTGTTGCCTTAATTGGAAATAATAAAGGGCTTTTGTGGCAAAGATTTCAGTTCAAAGCCAGCTCGGGCTAAAAAATCTCTAAGACTCCGTCTCCCAGCTGAACTCTGCAAGTGGTACTATAACTCAAAGTGGTTCAGTGCTAGCCTTGAGCAGAAGTGCTCAGGGACAGTGCCCAGGCCTTGAGTTCAAACCTCCTTCAACACTGGAAGTGCTATTGTAACTCAACGTGGTAGAGTGCTAGCCTTGAGCAGAAGTGCTCAGGGACAGTGCCCAGGCCTTGAGTTCAAACCTCCTTGAATATTAGTGGTACTATAACTCAAAGTGGTTCAGTGCTAGCCTTGAGCAGAAGTGCTCAGGGACAGTACCCAGGCCTTGAGTTCAAATCTTGAATACCAACTGGGACAAGCCATCCCAGCAATGAGCACCTAGACTCAGCCAGTCTGGGGAACAAGGGAACATGGAGAAGAGTAAGAGGAGATAATGTCACATCAGCTACTTTGTGTCTGCCCTTTCAAAATTAACCAGAGCCGGGAGGTCAGTGGAAGTAAGAAGCCTACCCAGCTAATGTCTATACCTGTCTACCTATTAACTGAACAGGAATTTATATTCTTGCCTTTGTCACCTGACTTCTCTACCTAGTAGCCAGATGTCAGAAGTAGCTAGGGACATTTCTAACAACATTTTCAGCCCAAGTCCTTCCTCTTGCCATTTATTTGCTCTCTAGTATTTTTTTCCAGCCCCTCAATGCTCATGAGACTTCTCCAGACTTCACCTAAGGACTCACGCCACCAAGGGACAGCTGCTGCTCACTGCCTTCTCAGGGAGGGGACCAAACTCCAGCCTTTTACCCCTATTGTCGACGCCCCTTGTCAGCAGGAAGTAGCCAGAGAGAATCCTCGCCCTATTTCATGATTATTAAAAGGCTGGAATGTAAGGTCCGCTCCTGGATGGCAAGCAGACTCCACCCTCCTCGCAGCAAAGTCTCCACCCAGTACCTGCGTTACCTAGGCAACTGAGACACCTGGAAGAGGTCACATCTGAATTTGATGTGGCCACACCTTTCCCCGCCCATACCCTACATAAGGCCTAGCCCAGGCCCAGACTCTCTCTTTCTCTCTCTGTTCGTTTCTAGCTCTTGCTCTTCTTTTCTAGCTCTCTCTGCTCTCTCTCTGCTCTAGCTCTTTCCTCTCTCTTTCCCAGCCACGTGGAGTGCCAACCTTGCCTGCTCCCAGCAGGTCTACTGAATAAACCTACCCCTTACCTGAATACCACGTGCGTGCTGGTGCAGTTTTTACTTGGCTACCTCTTTTTAAAAACCTAACAATAAGTGTGTGTGACTAGTACAGATGCACACATCTTTAATCTGGTTAGCACATGCTCCGCATTTACTTTGTAGGAAAGCGGAATAAGCAATCAAGCCATCTTGTGTTATGTTCAACCCTCAGCGGGAGTTCCAGTACAGTCATTGCTTCTCACCTCCCAGCTGATTCCACATCTCCCCAGTAGTTCTTACTATTTTAATGATCCTATACTTAATGATCCTATACCTATACTTGGTAGAGATAGATAAAAATTAATTATATTCTTCCTCATGTCCCTTTCATTTTTTGCTTTGCTCATTTCTTAATCTTTTTCTTTTTATAATTCTGCCATTGTTTTTGTCTATGCCTTTTCTTTTCTCTGTGTATTTGTCTCAGCCTCTTTATATATCTGCCACACAGCCTCTCTTTCTTACTTACAACTGTCTTTACATTTAACAGTGCTTGTTTTGATTTCACCCAGGAATCTTAAGCCCCTGTTAAAGCTTATTCAACAATAAGTGAGCCTTCCTTTTCTTTGTAAATAGTAGGAATTCCTTGCAGATTTATGGCAGAAAACTTCCACTGTAGTAAGATGACGGGTTTTGCTTGAAGGCATACTACCCCAGGAAATTCTCAATTTGATTTAAAGGTCAAAGGAAAAGGCTGGCACCTACAATCTGCCTTTGAATTGTTTTCGTAACACTAAGTAGAGTCTACAAGGAGAGGAAATTGCAATTGGTCAGCAGAAGGCATGTCAATCACAGATTTTTCAATAAGTGCTTTGCCTTTAAACCAAGCTTGTAGATGAGAAAAATGGTATTGAGATTTACATGATCTTGTGAATGTATGAAATTTCAAGTTTAATTAGGTGTGTCAATTGGATGAAGCCTTTTTAGAAAAGAGAGAAATCACTGTTACTCTGTAGGCTGGAGGGAAATAAACCCAAATCCTTAATTACGGTCATTAACCATAATGATATTTTTATTTGCATAAATAAAATAATGGCTGGCTAAAAGGTACATATATGTTGGATAAGTTCGATTTTTGCTTGTTCCTGAGCCATTATAAATTCAGTTGGTACTGTTGAGGAATGCAAGAAATCCTCTTCTCCTTTCAAATGATTTGTATTACTAAAGCAAAGAACTTCTTAATTAAAGTAATTTTGTATTTAATCAAGATGTATATTTTAGCAGGAGGGAAGCTTCATGAAATTTCCAAATCTCCTGTAGTCACTTCTTAAAATGTGCAAATGGAATGTTACATATGAGAGGAAAACAAAAGACAACAAACACACAGAAGTTCTGAAAATTGTCAACATTGCAGTTGGCCAGAAATCAGGAATAAGCCTAACATACAATAATGAAATCTTTTGACACTGTCTGATGTTTAGAAAATGATTTTTCCATATAACCATTGCTTCTTTCTGATGAGGTGAGACCAACATCACTCCAGAGTGCCAGTCAGACTCCAATTGGAATGATGTAGAATACTGTCTATGCAAACCAAGAGAAACAAGGGTATGTTGGAATCCAGGAGTAGCTCATTTCAATCTTCTGTCCCATATCAGCCCCTAGCAACTGAAAGTCATAAGTTCATTGCCTCTGATAAGGGACTCATAGAGGTATTTGCAAACTTTTGGTGGCTGACCAACTTCACAACTTCTTCCTTCAGTCTTTGGATTGTTGCTCCTTTCTGTCAATGGTCATTTTTTTTTATGGGTTTCTTTTGCTGTTGTTGTTGGTAGTCCTGGGGCTTGAACTCAGGCCTGGGCACTGTTCCTGAGCTCTTTTGCTCAAGGCTGTAGCTACACTACCACTTTGAGCCACAAAGCCACTTCCAGCATCCTGGTGATTAATTGGAGATGAATTAGAATCCCATGGAGTTTCCTACTTGGACTGGCTTTGAACCATGATCCTCAGATCTTAGACTCCTGAGTAGCTAGGATTGCGGTCATGAAATACCAGCACCAGGCTCAGATTACTTAAAAAAAATTGCTTTTGTCAGTACTGAAGTTTGAACTCACTTTCTGGGCAAGCATTCTACGACTTGAGCCAGGCCCTCAGATCTCTTTTGTTTTGTGCTTTGCTTTCATTATTTTAAAATATAGGGTTTTGTACTTTCCTGTCCAAATTGACTTTGGACCATCATCTTCCTGTTTATGGCTCCTGTATAGCTGGGATTTCAGGCTTTCGGCACCATGCTTAGCTTATTTGTTGATTCAGAGGCTCCCTAACTTTGTCTACCTGGCTAGCATGAAGCCATACCTCTTGATGTTTGCCTCCTGAGTAGCTGAGATCATGGGCATGAACTACATATTCTGGTTGTGCCTATATTTTAAATTTTATTTATTTTACTATGATATGAATGGATGCTCCTGGTTAAAAATTTGAGACATTTACACTAACCTGTGGGGAAATAGAAAACTCACTCATAATGTGACCATTTGGGGACACTTATTTGCAGATTATGAATACTTTGGCCCATTTCCTTATGTTAAATGCTTTTGATTATGTGTGTTTTGGGTATAAGTGTGTGAGAGCTCCTTTGTGTGTCTGTGTAGAATGCTACACAACTGGTAGCACAGGTCATGCAATTTCAGGCTCTTGCTTTCCACCTAGCATCATGTTGGGAGAATTTTCTGTATTATTAGGAATTCATAAGAGGTGGCTTTATAACACTTAGGTAATGTCACAGAATAAGGATCTAGCCATCCTTTGTTTGTTTGCATCAGGTATTAAAGTTGCCCCTCATTTTTCACTTTCAGAAGCTGTCTTCTGGCAATTACCCTTGTCTAAGTCTGAACCTCTGATTCTTTGCCAGGGTCTTTTCCTCAAACTGCGATGCCAGCCGCAAAGGACACACAAATGACCTTGAGACTTTCAATCTACTTGGCGTCCAAGCTGATTGAAATCCTTCTACACTGTGAGTTAATTTGTGGACCGTCTTTTCCCTTTTTGACGGGGGTCGTAGTACAGTTAGAGAGTGCTGTCCGGCTACGGGAGAACCGGGTCACCTCACCAGGCTTCCTCCATGCTGATCTTGGTCGCAGCTTCTCACTTGGCTGACAAAATAAATTTGTATTCCCTTATTGCTGTCTCAGAAATGGGAAGACAACTCGATCTGATTCTATAATTCCACATATGTTTGCATTCGTTATGCAGGCAAATAATAAGAATGGCACGTGGAATGTGTGTCTTTATAACAAGACACAAACACATAAAATCACACACATATACACTGCTTTGAAGGGTCAGGTGCATGAGAGGCTCAAAAATGGGGTCTAGGAGTCCACTTGGAATGTTTAAACAATTCATAAGAATGTTTCATTGTGTCTAAATAACTAAATGATTGATACTATAAACCAAAGCAAATGATAAATAGAACTAACTAAACTCATTTGCATCGCTTCACTGAAGTTTCACAACCAAACATACAAGTGAGGAATTATCTGCTTGACGTAGGAGATAGTGAGAGCGGGGCCTTTTGCCCTGGAGCCGAGAACACATCTGGAATGAGGAGCGGTGGGTCAGAGAATCACAGGTGTGCTCTCTGTTTGCCGGCATTGCCCTGAGCTAAACCATGGCTCTCAGGCAGACTCAATATGTGTTAGACGTTTGAATGCGGTCAATGAGGAAACCACGTTGGTGAAGTTAGGTGTGGTGGCAGACACCTGTTGTGCCAGCAGTCAGCAAGAGGATTTTGAGTTCTGGGCCAGCTTGAGTTATGTTGTGAAACCTTGTTTCAATAAAAGCAAGCACCGAACAAACATATAAAGGAGGGAAGTGTGAAGAGCATAGGTAGGTATGGAATAAAGGAATGTGGAGACGGGAGTATTTAAATGAGAGAAAAGTAGCTTCTTCAGCAAGGGTGGAAGGAGATGTATTGGCCTTCTATTGGACAGGATCAAAGCTGCATATTCGTAGACAAGCATTGTTCTCTTCTACCACTTATCTGCAGTTTACAAAGTTGCAAAGCTGCTGCCTTAGAGTAGGCGATCCTCTGGATCACAGGTTTCCTTTGAAACACAATGTTTATAAGAGGCTTCGAGGAAACAACAGTGAAAATTGTTGTTGTAAGGAAATAGGAAGGAAATACTTTGAGAAAAGATAAGGAAGACAAACTCACAGACCCACCATTTTTATTGGACCGAACAACCTGAGAAAAGCTGTCCATGTCTTCTTCAGCCCAGCTAGGGAAGAAATGGCGTGATTCCTTCCTCTGTAGTGAAGCTCTTTTTGATTAGGCAGGTAGGGTGGAGTCAGGCGGGGCAGAGGGCAAGGCGGGCAGCCCTGTGGGATGGGAACAGGGAAAGGGGCTCTTTGTACAGAGATGGATTTTTACCATGAGTTTCAGGAAAAGTGGTTTTCTTCTTTTGCAGCTTCTTGTAGTCAAATGGTACTGCCTTCAGTTCATAGTAATGTCTTTCACCGCTGCCCGGTGTGTCTAGGGAGAGGGGAGTGGAAAGTTGTCGATTCAGCCAGGTCTGCAGTGAGGGAAGTTCTAAGATATGTTCTAAGATATGTCAGGGAGAAAGGTGAGTGTTTTTAGTTTAAGTCATATTCCATCGCTTGCCACTGAGAAAGATAATTCTATCCTCCAAATTCTCCTTCGGTGACTTGTCCAGGTAGTGGACATGAGAAGCATTCACATGTGTCCTTAATTTGGTTGAAGGGCATTTGGCCAAGTTCACACTGTGCAAGTAGTCTTCCACAATCCTTTGAGAAAGCAGATAAGGGGAAAAGTTTTGCATTCATTCTCTGACTCTTATCCACACATTTTCTTGGTTTATGAAGTCACAGGATAATTTTTCTAAATGCCAGCTTTGCAACTTCAAGCTGGGAATGAAATTCAAGCTGTGTGGTGTTTTTTTTTTTTTTTTATTCCTGCTGCTTATAGTCCATCATTGCTAGTAATAGGGAGACTGCCAATTTGTCAGCCAAGTTCTGACAGTAAAATCTTTACTGCTGGTGATGATGTAAGATGCAAAAAGGGGGCACAGCATGGGCCTGAGATCCCAGGATGAATGTAGAAAGCTGATGTTTAGAGAAAAAGAAACCTTACACCAAACAAAACTGATCATGGGGCGATAAATGTGAAATGCTGCAAGGGCCAATTTTATAACCAGAGCACCAACATAACCACTGTTAATTGCTAATCAGAAGGTGAAGAAATTTAATGTTGGGATTAACTAGCCAAATATAAAGAACTGGGGGGAAAATTAGAAAATTAAAGACACAGTGCACGCGATACAAGTCAGAGCCAGTGTACGGCTGCAGGGAAAAATTGATAAAACAATTTCTCAGAAAAATCTATAAAGGGCTACAGAACTGCTGGGTGATAAGAATTGCAAAGAAACGAACATTTAGACTGCCGAGAGTTGGAGGATGGTTTAATTAAAATTAAGGCAGATCCAAAGGGTAAGTTAATTACCACAGGTCATGATCAAGCAGCAATAACAACAACAACAGAAAGGGAAGGCCTAAGTGGAGAAGCAGAACAATACAACATAAAACATCAAACAACAGCACATTTTACCTGTAGCCTCTCTGAGCAAAGTAAAATGGAGGTTTGCTATCACTCTGCGGTTCATTCAAGGTGTTGCTTCAAAGGGTGATAACCCTGTGTGCCATCCAATTTAGCCTTCTCAGGAAAGTTTTGCACGCGCGCGCAAGAAAGTTTTGCACTCACACACACACACACACACACACACACACAGCACACAGCTCTGTACACTGCAGTACTCAACCACAATGAGGATGCTTTCGAAAAGGCCTGTGTCTTCGGTCCTGGGGTGTGTCTACCCCACAAAAATCTATCTTCTGGTCTACCACCGGCTTCAACTGGAATAAGACAGCCATGCCGTGAGGACAGACAGACGATTATCTTGGAGGCAGCTTAGTGAAATAAAAAATAAACGTGGAAGGAGCCCCAAGTGAAAAAGAAACAAATGAATTGCAAGATGGTGGCAGCAGCATTGAATCAAGGGACAGGTCCGTGTGAGCAAGGGGGCCCACAGCTTTCCTAGCTTTCCATGTCTGTGTGAGGATAGAGAAGCCGGACTCTGAAAATAAAGCCCAGGTTGAGGCCTGGTCCTGAAGAGGTGTGGGAGGAGAGAGAGAGGGTAGGGGTGGGGGGAGTTAGAGAGAGAGAGAGGGAGGGAGGGAGGGAGAGAGAGAGAGAATCCTAATGTGCAGTGAATGTTAAATTTCCTTAGCGTTCCAGACCCATTTAATTCTTTCAGCATCTCTATGAATACTGAAGACCTTATCCTGCTTGGGGGAGGAGGGCAGGGATGTAATGAACTACATAAAAATTATGTGGCCAAACACAATCTCAGCCTTGGCGAGTTGCCTTCCTGAACCTTTGTGGCCACCCAGGCCCTTTTGCTACTAAGACTTCTCTTCTGGGGGCAGGAGTTTTGAGTAGAGATGCAAGGGGTGAGTATGAAGTAAAATGACTCTCCCTTCTCCAGAGAATCACTGTTATCCAGGTTGCCACTGCTGCTGTTACTACTACTACCATTACTACTGCTGCTACTACTACTTATTATTATTATATTAATAGCAATAATAGCTACTTCAGTCTATCATTGGAAGCTTTAAATAAGACACTTAGACGAAGGCTTGAAACTGTTAACAAGAAGACCTGGACGTGTAATAGATTCCTTCATTGTAATGAGTCAGGAACATTTTTAGCCTCTTAGTGAGGCAGTGACAGAACTTGGATCGGGTGCTATCAATCTTCTAAGAAGAACACCATCACTTAGCATGAGATGAGAAAAGAGATGAGTTCCTCAGATGCATGGGGAGTAGCCAAGAGGAGAGAGGAAGGGTGAGCGACATGGTAGAGGCCTATAGCTGGAGAACACTGCTGTCAACAGTTTTATGTGCGTACCCTTGGCGATGTATATCAGTTTGACATGCCCTGGGTATTCGCAATCTTGTTGAGGAGACGAGAGCTCTCCTCTACCAGGGCTCCGTGAGGCTGTTTTGATCTGCAGTAATCCTGCCTAGATCTCCAGGGACTGGGCCCAGGTGGTGACTAGATTGCACGGTTACCATCACTGAGGTGGTCGTTAGCATAGGACAAGATTACAGGGTAAGGACTGGCAGGAACTCGAAGCTCTTCCTCACATTCCTGACACTACATTTCCTCCCAGGTGAAAGCCGACGGGTTATATGTCATTTCATATGACGTGAGTGAACAGGCCCCTTGGCCCCTTGGTAACTGGCAGAAACGAGAGCATCACTGCCCCCTCCTCCTAAAAAATAATAAAAAGAGAGCCTCCCATCTCTTTATTAAGCTTTGTTATAGTGATTGCACACAGTGTAAACCAGCCAGAAGGGACAGAAAGTCCTCTGCAGGAAGATCCTCGGGCAAGGAGAACAGGAAACGTTACTAATCACGTTTAAAATAGCTCCTTAACGAGCCTCTTCTATCGATCCTCTTTCTTTCTTGTTTTGCCTTCTCCATTGTACTAATTTCCATCCTTTCCCTGTCCATCCTATGCAATATTTTCTCCTGTGAAAAATGGCCTCAAATTATACACAAGGCAACCCAACTGGTAGCAGAGGGGCTGTGAATTGAACGGCTGCGTTTCAAGTCTTGACGCTGCTGCTCTGGGAAGTGAGAGGCGAGGGCTCACCGTGGCCCAGCTCCAGGGCGTGGAGCAGCCTTGTAGGGTTCCTCTGTCCTCGGCAGCCTAAGTCCCTGCAGCCGTATGGGTGGACTCTACTCTAGGCTCACTCCTGAGGAAATAATACTATGTAGAGACATCGGGAGAGTGGTGTGTTCTGATCTTAAGCCTGCTCCCTATGAACTCATTTGCTCTATCTTACTATCACAACGCCCTGAAGTTTTCATAATTCCATGTTACTTACTCACAGCGCATTATTTTGTTAACATTTGTGTGTTGATTTATGAGTACAATGCATCTCCTTGTTTTCTTTATCGATTCATCCCCCAGTGGCTTCTGATTCCGTGCCTCATTCTGCATCATGGCTACTGCAAACACAGCGGGTAGGGGCAGGTATTTCTTTGATACAATGATTTCATTTCCCTGGGATATGAACTCGGCAAAGCGCTATCTGGTATTATTCGGTTTTAAAGATGAGGCAGTGGAATCCTAGAAAGAGCAGCTGAGGCCCAGGCAAAATTGCAATCCCTAATATCTCCCCGCTCCCTGGTTTCCAGGCAAACCCCAAACTTTCAGATAATTTTTAGAACAAATTCATCCCAAATCAAGGATCAGAAGTGTGCGCATATGTCCCTGTGCTCCCAAGGAATGTAATATGAATGCTTTGAAAACTAGATTCTCTTTATTCTGCAAACATCTCCATCACAAAGAGAATTGCTTACTGCATTTGTGCATATTGTGGGAATAGATGTTGAAATCTATTTCCAGTAATAAAATGCTACAATTACGTACAGTAGGAGAGAAGCCCCTAGCCAGAGATAAGCTCTCCTGTTTAGACACAGACAAAGGGGAGCAAATGCTCAAACCATGCTTCAATCTCAGCCCCCCTCTCATTAAACCCAGAATACGTGTGAGCTCCCTGGCACAGGCTTTTGCAAAGAACATTATCAGATCAAGCTGGAGCGACACTTTGACAGCTTGTGTCACCCAAAGACAATTCTGTGATATTTGTGTTGTTCACTGTGACTCCAGCAGCATCTGTAAAGAGGAGCAATAAATAGCTCCCGCCTCTTGCTGGAGGCAGCAAGCGCTACTTTGCCTGGGTAGTAAAAATCACAAAAGTTGCAGGTACATCAGAAAGCAGCCGGGGCGTCAGATGGAAGGGATTCATACCTGAATGAGCAATTAGCATCAGACTTATCCGAGGGGCAATGACGTGCGCACATCCACTTTCTCCTGAGGAAGCAAACTTTTTTTTCCCCCTTCTGTCTCTGAAGATTTCTCTTTTCAAGGCCATCAAGTCCTCTGTGGATTCTTGGCAGAAGTGTAGAGCCATGCTGGAAGAATTGACCTAGGGGCCATGCAACAGAATGACATACTTGATTCTCTTCCTCCCTCACCTTACCACCTTTTTGGGCCTTTTTCTTCCAGTCAAGCAGCTAGCTTCTGTGCTGCTTTGCTAACACTGCAGTCTTTGTTTGTCCAAAAAGCAACGTGCATGTATGTGTAAGGAGAGAGACAGAGTTCATCACCAGCCCTCAGCGGTCTGCCTCTCCTCTCCTCCCAACAGCCCATGACTTCCCAGTTAAACTGCAGAGAGAATCTGCATATCAAAAGAAGACAAACTCTATTACTAAAGGGAGGTTTTTGAAGATAAGGACCTCTATTTATTTATTTATTTATTTATGCTAGTCCTGGGGCTTGAACTTAGAGCCTGGGCACTGTCTTTGAGCTTTTCTGCTTCAAGGCTAATGTTGTACTACTTGGAGTCACAGCACCATGTCTGTCCTTTTGGAGATAAAGTCTCATGGACATTCCTGCCTTGGGCTGGTTTTGAACCTGGAGCCTCAAATCTCAGTCTTCTGACTGAGCCACTGATGCCTGTTTACTTTTGTGTAAGCTAGCTTCCCACCACACTGCTCTTTCCTCTATCTACTGAGTAGCTGGGGCTACAAGAAGAAGCTCCAAGTTCAGCTTAAGGGGGAAAAGATGACTGGTTAGCAAAAATATATTTTGTGCAGAGCTACTAGACGCCACCAAGGGGCAGCGTGTAAAATGGGTAGGAGCTTGGGATCAGAAGTAAACAGCTGAGGGTTTAACTTCAAGGATCAACATCTTCTTAGCACCTTCCCAGAAGCCTGTGAGGGAACCTTAGCCTACACTCCTATTTGCTGGAGCAGAGCAGCAGATGCCCACTCCCTGGGGTCCATAGAGGAAATGGGATGATCTCATATCTGCTGGGTACCTGCCACAGGCTAGTGGTCATGACCGCTGATGGTGCATGGGCGGTGTGTGGGCTGCCATGCCCAGGCGGGCTTCCGGCTGAGTTCTGTTGGAAGGGCACTGCTCTTGGATGAGAATTGTCCCCCACACTGGGACACCAGGACACTATCAGAAAAATCAGTGAATGCTTCCTGTATTTTGCTAACTGAAATGAAATTTAATGTCTCCATGTTGAGTAAATGCATTCACTTTTCATTCATGAACATTCATGAGCATTGTCCCATAGTTCCAACAGTTCATAAACATCAAAATATTTAATGTATTTTAATATCTGCAAATGGCAGTTTCACCATACACACACACACACACACACACACACACATCTCTTATGTTTGCCACTGCCAATGTTGTCTACTTATGTATTTCTTTTCAGAAAGTGATCAGACTTGTTTAAAATAAAAGGACATCTGAAATCATCTCATGTCAATTCTGGAAGTATGACTGAAGTTGAGCTTCTGCATTCAAGTATTTTCTTTCACTGTGAGTGTTGTAGGAGGTCTAGAATATGATAGTTAATTTACCTCTCTAGGTAAACATGTATATTCACACAATTACTGCATGCTGGGGACTCAGAAACAACTCAGGGAGCAGCTCCCTGGTTGGCTTGCTCTGTTCAAGTCTTTCTCTGAGACAGGTTCAAGAAAAACTCTATTAGCTGTTTTGTAAGATGAGAGAAGCCTCATAGGGTCCAAAAATGATGATGCCAAAATGGCTTGGGATAGCTAGAATCCAAGCAGGGCAGAGTTGTTTACATTTCTAGAACTTGGCTGCATGACCTTCAAACCTCAGCTTCTTCAACCTGAAGTGCTCCCTCAAGTGTCCATGAGTGCTCCCTACAGCACTTTGGACATCCTGAACATCTAGGTGAGCTCATTTTCCTAAGGATGTACTGATCTCATGGAGTCTAAAGCAAGGCTGATCAATACAACCATGATCAGCAATCAGTCCACAAGTAAATCCTTACGATCTCCTCCCCAGATCCAAGATTCTGTCATTCTCTCACATTTTTGATCTCACATTAAAACCGCAGAACCTCCGCAATGAAAACTAATAATAGCCAGAATAAAAACATGCAAGATTTTTGGAAAGATAATGCCTTATTTACAATTTCTTTGAAACATTATTTCCATCTTCCCTGAGAGTAGGAAAATAGCTGAGGAGGACTCAATTGTACTAGAACACTGTGTCTCAGTCTATGTTCTCAAGAATTATTATAGAGTAGTTATACATTAGACAATTGAGTCTTAAGATCAAATATATTGGGGAAAGGTTGTATTATGCCTCTTTCATAGAGATTCACAGCACACATTGACATACAGGGAAGTGTAAGCCATTCCACACTTAAGAACATGTTCAAAGTAGTTAAACACGGTGTTTTCTAAATTAGTGCCTATAAAACTCCTTATCTGAGAAGTACCCGTTCACATCTTCAGAACAATTCTTCCGAGGAATGCATTATTAGAAACACTGACTTATTTCAGCTTTAATTCCTCCAGACTCCTTGGTGGCTGTCATGAGCTCCTTACTTACTGAAGCACATACCTTCTGGTTAGCATTTAAGGGTATTTGTCGAAGCCTTAAATGAGAGAAAGGGCAAGTGTAGGAAGGGAGGTATACTTAGGGGGAGTTGGCTACTAGGCTGGGTATGTGAGGAAAGGTAAGATCAAGGAAGCGTGTTGAGATTATTGTGTGTATCTGTAGGGCCACATGTCCACTCATTCATTCACTTATTCATTCATTCGTTCATTTTCTATTCAAGAATATTTATTGAGGACATCCACAATAATGTTGCTAAGCATGCATCTCAAGATCTGAAGGACTGTGGGAGACAAGATGTGACTTCATTGGCTGGCAGTCAGTAGGTACCCATAGTATGAGGTAACATGATCTACCATTGACGTAGGTACCATTGCCATACAGAAACATAGAAGAAGGAGCCAAATATTTCAGAGGAGGGCGGAGGAAGCCTTCAAGGAGGGGACTGTGTTTGAATTGGGTCTAATATGCACAGCTGGGTCAACTGAGTCTTTGTTCCCATAGGAAGGCTAACGTGAATGCCGGGCAGACCCGGGAGGAAGGTACACTGCTCACCAAGGTGGGAATGGTACCATTTTAGATTTCAGATAATCACATCACATCTTGGCTGCAATGATCCAAACCCTGACTCAAAGCAGCTGAGCAAACATGAGGTATGCATGGTCTTCACAGAGAAGGAGAAGAGGAGGGTACCTCCAGTGGGGCTTTAACGGGACACGGCCCTTCCCCAGATACTTTACCAGTAGCCGATAATACTTCCTAGCCCCCTGGATGTGTGGGGTTGTCTGGGCTGTCTCTCATATTTGAACTCAAGATAGCATGCATTGTGGCAGTGTTAAGCATTATGCTTTACAATGTATCCCTCAGCCTCAGTGATCACCCTTTCCCTTGAGACCTTCTGCTCTACTATTACTTACCTTGGATTTCTCTTAGCTCTTGAACTCTAATATCAGACATGCTGAAAGACTCATATCATGTTATACAAAGTTAGGTTTGCAGAAAAATAATCAGATGCTGCTGCTACTGCTGTTGACGGTGGTGATTTGACAGTAATTGTTACTTCAGCTTAATGATAAAAATCTAAAGATGATGATATAATTCAAATAAATAGAGTCCCAGTGGCTTCCTTGTATGGAGAGACAAAAAAATCCAACCACATCAATCTTTTGGTTTTCTTATTGATTAACATTAATTGCTTAAAACTCTTGATGCCAGCAATATCTTACTGATTTATGGTTTATGAAAGCTATTGACATTGTGGAGATGCAATAAGGTATCCTTTTAGGCATGATTACAAAAGATTGCTATAGGAATTATCTAATTATTGAGTAAACATTGGTGACAAACTCTGCTAACAAATATATCGTGTGCTGGGGCGGGGGCGGGGACTGAAATAATGGTGGACTTTGACAGCAAGAATTGGCTTTTCCGGGGGAAGAAGTCTCACTGGTGGTCTTTTCAGATGCAAAGGCTGGAATGAGTTCCATAATTGTTTTCTGCATGTTTCCTCTGAACTTTACTCCTTTCAATTATGAGTTGTTTGGCTTTCTAATTGAAGTCTTTATTTCCTTTCATTGCTTTCTAAAGGACTTACTTCTAAGCATCCAACAACAGAAATGATGAAAATCTTAGCCTAAAGACACAGGTCGTTAACTTTGGGGTCTGAATGGGTTGTGGTTCTGGGCTGCTCTCTGTGTGTCAGGCCTTTGTGTTATCATCCGCAAGTGCTGGTGGCACCCGAGTATGCTCTTTTGGAAAGTCCCGTGTACATCTACATAACAAATACCTGCAGTTGGATATCTGATGTGGCTTCTGCTTCTCTAACTTTTCCTGATGGTTAAGGTTAAGTCTTGTCATTTCCCTACATTTCAGGTAAAGAAATAGACTATTACAGCTAACGAGGCAGGCCATGTTTTGTCTATGAAAATTTGACTTCAGCATCGAAATCAGTTCCCCTCATTGCTCTTTTGAATTTAGAAATCAGAACTGAGAGGGCTCATGGAGACACGTGTCCAACCAATCATGACCTGTGATGATGCTGCGTTGATGAACTGGAAGCTGGTCTGCCCGTGTCAACAGCCAGGATAGCAACTCTTGACATTTCAATCCAAGTAATTCCTGCAAGTCTTAATCAGAGAAATTCGGGGGGAAAAAGGAAAATAAGAGATACCGAGATACTTATAATGGAAGAGGTAATATTGTCTATTGTCTCTGTTGGTAAGTGGCACAATCTCATGCAGAGAAAACTCTATTACGATCTTAAAATGAATTAACAAAATCAATAAAGTTTTAGGATACAAAATCAGCATGGAAAATCAGTTGAATTTCTATGCACTAGCAATAAATGATCCAGAAAAAAAAGGAAGAAAACAATTCATTTACACACCAACAGATAAAATAATAATGGTATTATTATTAATAATAATAAGCTTCAGAAGACTAACATTGGAAACTATACAACAATGATGGAAAAAATTAATGAAGATTCAGGCATTGTGGCTTATGAATCATTCCAGCCAGAAGGAGATCAAAGGATGCAAGTTCAAGGCCAGCTGGGGCAAAAAGTTAATGAAACCCCATTATCTCTATTAATAAGCCAGTCGTGATGGCACATGCTTGTAATCCCAGCTACGTGTAACACCCTACCTGAAAAATTGCTAAAGCAAGAAAGGTTTAGGGGTTTGTCTAGTATGTATTGAAAAATTAAGTCAACTGAAGATGAATGACAGATTTAAATGCAAGGCTCTCAGAAGGGGAAAAACATGGGGAAAATGCTTCTTAGACAAAGGTTTTTCTTTTCTTTTTTTTCTTTAATGTTGGTCGTGGATCTTACTCAGGGCCTAGGTGCTCTCCCTGTGCTTTTCAGCTCAAGGCGAGTGCTCTACCACTTGAGCTACAGTGCCACTTCTAGTTTTCTGGTGGTTCATTGGCAAGAAGAGTCTCATGGGCTTTTCTGTCAGGCTAGCTTGGAACCGTGATCCTCAGATCTCAGCCTCCTGAGTAGCTAGGATGACAGGCGTGAGCCACCGGCGCCTGGCAGTTGGACAAAGTCTTCTTTACTAAAAGGAGCCAAATTTTCAAAGAGGATCTGAGGCTTTTTGAGGTGTCATGAAGGCTTGGGTCTCCCGTTCATGTGGGAAACTATTGCAAAGTTAGACAGGAAAGGGAGAGAGGCACTAACCTCCCTGTAGTCTGTTTCATTGCTTTTTTAAAAACCGTCCCCCTCCTGAAGCATCCAAGGTCCTGATTGTTATACTCCTCCACCTGTCGCAGGACCAAACCCCAGGCTGCAATTCCCAGCCGCATGTGCTCCTTCCTCAGACATTTCCTTTCCTGGCAAATGACAGCATCTCACTTTCTACTGCTTACACTAAAACCTTGAGGGAATTCTTAGTCCCTCCCCTTTTCCCATAGCCAGCTTATCAGCCATTAGCTCTGCATTCAGAAGTAGTTTAAATTCCCATACCTACCACTGCCATTCTGCCACCATTATGTCTCTGCTGGGCTATTATCATCATCTCCTAACAGGTCTTGCTGCTTCTATGTTTGCTCGCTTATCATCTATATCTCATTATAGTAGCTCGGGTGAGCCTGGAAGAAAGTTTGGGAATAAGATGATTCTGGCTTCTTATTTCAGCCAACATGAAAGCCAGTGGCTTCCCAGCAGGCCACTGTGGCTCCAGCAGGAGCCTGTCCTTTGCTACGTCTGTGTCCCTGTTCTCCACATGGATTCAAGCCACTGGAGAGAAAGCTGTCAAAGGAGATGTCATGGAAGAGGCAGAGAGCAGGCTGGTGGCTGTCAGAGTGGGCAGGAGGGGCCTGGAAAGCAGGTGCTGGGTTGGGGTGAGGAGGAGAATGGACATCTTGTTGGGGTGACAGAAACGTTCGGAACTGGACAGAAGGAATAGTTTCACAACAATCTGCACATAGCAAATGGTAGTGACGCATCTTGCCCAAAATGGTTCATCTCACACTAGGTGAACTGTATCTCAATAAAATTTAAAATATACAACTGAGTGGGACATTTGAGCAGAGACCCAAAGGTAGAAGGAGGACAAGGATCTGGGCCAGCTAGAGACGAATGTGTGATGGACCTGGCCGGTTCCAGGCAGAGGGAGGAGAAAATACGAAGATTCTTATTCCAAGCAAGTTGGGAAACTGGAGTTACTCTGAGGATCTGGGGCATGGGAGCATGTAGAACGCAAACAATAACAGAAGATGGCAGAGAGGGAACCCCAGAGGGTTCTGTGCTCAGCTGCATGTTCCCATGTGTCGCGTGTAACCTGGTGTCACCTGTGTGGTGGTGTTGCCAGGAAAGTACAAAGGAGAGAGACAGCAGCAAGCAGGATTCAAGGAGGGACAAGGGACGTGAGCTAGACAGGCAAGGTGACGAAGTGGCAGCCTGGAGGACTGGACCCCAGAGAACCCGAGAACTTCTGAATGGTAGAGAACTTGTAGTGGTCAGAAAATGGGACCCAGAGTTAAGACTTTCATGATTTTTTTTTGGATGGTCAAAGCCAAGAGTGTGTAACTGAGTCTGGCTAGGGGGAAATGCTGTGTTTTCTCTGTGAATTCAGGTCTCTGGGTCTCTACCCAGTGGAAGTGGTTTATAGAGGAAGTCTATGTGATTGCTGATGGTTCCCAAGGAACTGATAGAAGCAATGAAGATAGAGACAGGAGGCTCCAGTCTTCATGGCACAACAAACCAGTGACAAGGGTCCACATTGGGCTCATCTTTAGCTGACAGGCTCTTTGAAGAAGGAGGCAAAGTGGTCTGGAGACGACCATGGAGAGCAGAAATGGGACAGTGGAGGTCAGGGACCCCAGGTTTGCTGATCTGAGTTGCTTTCTGCCTTCGTGTCTGGAAGCAGAATTGGGGTGGACCTATTCCAAGTGTCACCCACCCAGTGCTGGTGCGCACAGAGAAGACTGTGTTTATGGTGGAGCTTTAGTTAGAGCTAGAAGAAGGGGACATTCAGGGGAAAAAAGAGGAAAGGTGGAAGAAACTTTTCAGAGGCCGGATCCTGAGTGGAAGTTAATAGATTGATCCAGATTAGCAGATGTATGAATTTTCTGGAGCTATAGTAAAGAATGCCTTGGGAGATGTGGGCTTCTGTTAGTGGCTTACAAAAAGGTATCCTATAGAATCTGTGACTCCCCTTTTGGGGTGTGTTTTCTGACAGGTCTAGGGGCTCAGGCAGTTGGTGTCAATGTGGCCTGGCAAAGGGGAGCTTCAGAGGCAAAGATGACCAATGTTCCCAAGATGATGACACTTTAAAGAGAAACCAAACAACATCAGGCATTCTTCAAAGCATCACATCAAGTGTCAGGAGATAGAAATCTCATCAATCACTCCAAGCTGCCAAACTTGGGTTGTTGGGTCTTCGTCCGTCCCACGAAAGACGGACGGGGTCCGAGGAAAGGTAATGCGGCGCTCGCCTGTTCCCTAGCCTCCCTCAGCCCAGGAGACAATCAGACACAGCGGGGAGCCAAATCCAGCAGGTAGAAAAACTCATTTATTAACAGAGAGCAGCCCCTTTTAAGGACAGCAAGGGTGGGTGGTATGGTAAGGGAGGAAGAGGAACCAATCACTGTCAAGGTCACACCCTATCATTCACCTGAGCCTTCACGGGCTGGTTAGGCACTGATCAGAAGATCAATTGGGGTCTGCCCACTCAACCCCCTCCCAGAGCCATCTTGGCTGGCCATGTGCTCTCCAGTAAATTAGGCTCTGCCCACTCAACCCCCTCCCAGCGCCATCTTTGCTGCCCATGTGCTCCACAGATTCCCCCTTTTATTTTTGTTTTAATGGCAGACCCACCTAGCACAGTAATAAACATCAGTCCCACCACAGTTAGAAATGTCCGAAGCAGTTCAAGTAATTCCTGGGCACCTGGTGTCTTTTAAGTAAGCCAGTTCCTTGTACGTGCCTTTAAGCTAGCACAGGAGTCAAGATGACCTTTGAGCTTTACTGTTAGCTCCAATTGCTCCCAACATCATCTCCCCCCCCCGTCTTTGCTTAAAGAAGCGAACCCGCCTGTCTTAGGTTGGGTGGATCGCCTTGTCTGCCTTACCCATCATCGGGAACTTCTTCAGAGCGAAACTGAAGGCCCTGTCTTAGGTTGGTCAGACTGACACCCCCTCTTACCCGTCTCTGGCTGCGATTCCTCTCGGGGGGGGGGGGGGGGAAATTCATTCATTTGGAGCTTGATAACTGGCTGGCTAAGCTCATAGTGCAAGGAAGGCATAGAAAAAACCATCAGCAAAAGCATTACCAGGCCAGGAAATGTCACTACTAGTCTTTTAACCTTAGTGAAGGATGGGATAGCAGTCTTTGCCACTTCAGAGTCCAGAGGTGGGGATTGTTCTAATCCAGCTATTTGCCTGTGGGGTTGGACAAAATCTAAACTGGAAGCATAACAAAAGGTGGTTGTTTAACAATAAGTATGGATTCAATGCTGCTATACAAGCAATTAGTAGAAGAACAATTAAAGCAGGTAACATTAAAATAATTAACTCCTACAAAAATATTAAACAGTCCTTAGGGTGGTGATCAAAATGAAGGTCAGGCCACCAGCTCGAAGGGACAGCTTCTCTTGTGGTGCTCCTGACGATTTCTGCATTGCCAGCATTGATCACTGCCCAGGTCACCCGTTGAGGTTGATGCAGGTTCCGTAGGGCCGTTCACAGGATTTGGAGAGTCAGGACAGCCAAGAGCTGGAGTGTCACCATCTGAAATTGTTAGAGAACACAAGAGCTTCTCAAGGGCTGGTTGCCCTTGGGGATGGTTAATAATTGTCTTTCTGGCTTTTGTCTTTAAAACACAAGCCTAGGCCATGCTTTTTGTTGTTGTTGTTGTTGGTTAGCTTATTCTTGAGCATCCTCCTGTATAGAGGAAAAGGGTAAAAATTTAAGGTTCCTGGCAGGGATCCAAATGGGAGCAGACTCCCCATTTTGAGTTAAAACTGCAGATATTAATGTGACCCCTGCAAACAACCAAAGGGAAATGGGCTCACTAATAGAATACCTCTTTAGGGAAACTTCATCCAGGGCTTTTTGGAACTGCAAAAATATTTCCCTATGGCTGTCTGTAATTGTAATAACTTCTTGTGGCGTCCTGTCTTTTAGCAGGGCAAATAAGGGCACAAGACTATCTTTAGGGACAGAAACCCATGGCAACAGCCAATTGATTTCCCCTAAAAGACTCTGAAGTTGGGTTAAGGTTAGAGAGGCTGGAATATCCAGCAAAGGCTTAAGGGGGCTGGCCTGAGTCAAGGTAAGGTGGGTCCTGAGCACCTTAAAAGGAGCTACCTTTTGAATTTTATTAAGGGCTATGGTAAAACCCCCCTTTTTTAATATGGTGAGAACCTGGGCCAGAAGGCCCTCCAGGCAGCTTGGGTCTCGGTGCCCCAGAATCATATCCATGTAGGCATAGGCAAGGGAGGTATCTGAACCCAGCACAGGCCCTAAAAGTGTGGCCAAGTGTTGTTGACAGAAGGCTGGACTATTGGCCATACCCTGTGGCAGCACCGTCCATTCAAACCTCCGGATCAGGCTGGGAAAAATTAAGAGAAGGTATAGAGAAAGCAAACTTCTCGCAGTCATCTGGATGCAGAGGGATAGAAAAAAAACAATCTTTAATATCAATCACAACCAAAGTATATTCTGAAGGTATAGCAGGAGTCCAGGGCATGCCTCTTAGGGGCGTTCCTACTAGCTTTCATTTACCTTCCGTAGATCTTGGAGCATCCGCCAAGCCCCAGAGGCTTTTTGAATAACAAATCCAAGGACTTATAGAAGGGCGGATATGCCCGAGGCTTATCTGTTCCTCCACCAGAAGGTGGAGGGCTTCAAGTTTAGGTTTGGTCAATGGCCACTGCTCCACCCAGATTGGGCTTCCTGGCTTCCACCTAATGGGAGGTACTTGGGGGGCAGTGGCCTTTAGGATTGGGGGGTGCACCTGAGCGGGTCCCCTATGTTCTTCTCTGTAATTATGAAAGTTAAAAAAATCCCCTTCCTTAACTCCCTCTAGATCCTGTTTAAGCCTTTGTGCTTCTTCCCCATCGAGGATATCATCATATGATGCTCGATGGTCTGTAGTGACCACGGCATCTATTTGTCTTAGCATATCTTGCCCTAGTAAATTGGCAGTGAGGTTCTTTGCCACTAAAGGGCGTATCCTTCCCTGTTCTCCATCTGGGCTAGTCCATGTCATAAGGGCAACCGTTTCTTTGGTCTGGGAGTTGCCCCCTAACCCCAATATCGAGGGCCCAGGTGCAATCTTCCAGTCCAAGGGCACTTCCTCCTCCCTGAGTATGGTTCGATCTGCTCCAGTGTCAATTAAGCAGTGAAACCTCTTTCGGCCTATGAGAATACTCATTTTAGGGCGGAGTCCGTCCACCAGGGGGATGGTCCAATGGGCCTGGGTCACCCTGCCACAAGGCTGCCTGGGCCTCACAGCAGAGGGGGTTCCTCCCGAGTTAAAGGGGCTAGAGGATGCCCCTCCCCAAGTTTAAAGACTTCCCATCTAAATCAAACTTGTATCCCTCCCTGCCCCTGGGGCAGGGTATAGGGGGCGGTTTGCCCACGGGCCAGTTGCCAGGGGATTGTTGTAAACAATCCCTCTTAAAGTGCCCCTCCTGCCCCCATTTAAAACAAGTCCCTCTCCCCGATGGCCTTGGGGTTCCTTGGCCCTGGGCTGCCAGCGCCTGAGTGATGGCCTCAGTCATTGTAGATGCCTGAGCCTGTAAAGCTAAAGCTAGTGATTGGGACTGATGATGTTGTGTTCCCACATCCTGTGAGGCCACCACCCATCTGCTCAGGGAACTCTCTCTCAATCCCGTGCAGGCCATGCGGTGGTCTGCATTCATCCCTTCCCAGACCAGCAGCTTTACAAACTGATCTCGGAGGTTCCCTGTCAGCTGCTTGCGGTGAACGCTCTGTTGGACTCGGTCTATGAAATCAGGTAGAGGCTTACCCAGTTTTTGTCTCACTTCTGCCATGGAGGACTCAGTTGACCCATCATCTAGTTTGTACCACGCGGCAAGTCCTGCCTGCCTCACCTGGTCACGGTACGGGCCAGGTATTGCGGCCTGTTGGATGCCGGTGGAGTACCCTTCCCCCTTCCCTGCTAGCATGGCATAAGTAATAGGTTTTGCTGGTTGAGCCTGCCGGTTACTCTCCGCTCGCACTCTGCATTCCTCCTTAAAGAAAGCACACCATTTAATAAACTGAGAACTAGTGGTCTGGGCCCAGGGAGAGTTTGGGCCATCCTCCGCCACTGCCTTGCGGAGCTCTTTAAGATCCTTAGCTTCCCATGGATACCATTCCAAGGGCCTGTTAGCCCCTGATGCCACATTGACCGGATACACTTGGGGAAGCGAATCCTGTGGCCGAGAGTCTGGGCTCTTGGGTGGCCCTTCCTTTCCAGGGCTCTTGGGTGGCCCTTCCTTTCCAGAGGAGGTCTCCGAGTAGGTTACTTCCTCAGCCCTCGGCCCCTCCATGTGGTAGGGGTCTGGGTTTTGCAAGTCCCTCTCGCAGGTCTCGTAGGGCGCCGTACCTCCCTTCCAATCAGGGGAATAGGGAGGGGGCCTAGGACCGTCTGGGGCACCCGAGTAGCTGCCTCCGCCCCTGCATGCACAGATAGTGCGTTCCCGGTCGAATTTGACCTTTTCCTTTTCCTTTTTACTTCCCAAGTCCTCCTGTACTCCTTCTAGGCCTAATGTTGCCTCCTCCTCCTTCTTCTGTGATATAGCATTACCCATATTTAGGGTTTCACTTACCCCGAGAGACTGCTTAGCCTCGGCCGGTATCTTTTCCTTTCGTGCCCCACGTTGGGCGCCAGATGTTGGGTCTTCGCCCGTCCCACGAAAGACGGACGGGGTCCGAGGAAAGGTAAGTGTGGCGCTCGCCCGTTCCCTAGCCTCCCTCAGCCCAGGAGACAATCAGACACAGCGGGGAGCCAAATCCAGCAGGTAGAAAAACTCATTTATTAACAGAGAGCAGCCCCTTTTAAGGACAACAAGGGTGGGTGGTATGGTAAGGGAGGAAGAGGAACCAATCACTGTCAAGGTCACACCCTATCATTCACCTGAGCCTTCACGGGCTGGTTAGGCACTGATCAGAAGATCAATTGGGGTCTGCCCACTCAACCCCCTCCCAGAGCCATCTTGGCTGGCCATGTGCTCTCCAGTAAATTAGGCTCTGCCCACTCAACCCCCTCCCAGCGCCATCTTTGCTGCCCATGTGCTCCACATTGGGTAATTGGATTCATTTTGTAGAATTTGGGGGGTGGGTGGGAGGAAATGGGGCTCTGAGTGACCCCAGGTTTGCTGATCTGAGTTGCTTCTTGCCTTTATGTCTGGCAGGAGAATTGCAGCAGACCCATAGCAAGTGTCACGCATGAGCCACTGTGTCCTACATCCTTTCCACGGAAGGGCTCACAAGGGAGGGGGTTGGATGGTGGACCGGAAGTCCCTATGAGAATTTGAGCATGGTGGTTAAAGAACTTCCCTGGGACAGGGGAGTGAAGTTAGATCAACAGCAATACCCCTCTGTAGATCATAGTTGTAGACTCCCTCCCCCCCAATGTGGCCACAGAGATGGACAATTTTAGAGTTAAAGTGACTCACACCCTCAGGATCAGAGATTGACAAGATGTAAAATTCCCACAGTGGTTAGACTTTATTCCCTGTTGTGTTTCTGCCACAGGCAGTTCTGAAAACATCTGCTAAACTCCCCCTAGTAAATGACCAGGTTGTGTGCTCATATTTGCTCCTGAAGTTCCCACAAATCCATTTCATGAATTCACCCACATGATTCAGTGGCCCAAATTTTCACTTCTGCGTGGGTCCTGATGTCTGCTGTAGCTGGTGAGCCTGAAGCTGGACTCCTGGTGTTGGGGAGCTGTGGCAGGGGTGGGAGCTTGGGCACTGGTGACTGGTGGTAATCAGTCAGGGCTCACTGTGTGTGCAGACAGAGCTTTGGAGAATTTTAAAACCCAGAAAGATCCTTGGCCTCTGTGCACCATTGGTTCACTTTGTTCCTTTTCTCTGCTGAGAGGAGACTATCAATAGTATATCATTTATTTTCCCCGTTGTCTGCGGCAGATGTTACGAGGGGAGATGTCTCGAACATGTCTTAAATAGGAAGAAATGGATGTTATTTACTTTACTGATATCATTTAATACATGCGTCGTGGAGTTCAAACCATGTTTAGGGCATTCTGCCTTATCAGAAAGTGTGCTTCGCCCTTCATCTCTGATAAAATACATGTATAAATTGAGGGTTCTTGTATTTATTTAGCCTCAAGCATTGCCCAGACAACAGATATGAATGTAAGATCTCTAATACCATATTTTCAAGTGTGATTCAGATATGCCAGCCCTGTCAAGGGGCCGGGTAAACCCAAGATTACACTGAAAACAACCATTAACTCGGGAGCTTACTGTTTTCATTTTTTAAAACATTTCTTGTCAATGAGTGCTAGCCACAGTATCAAATAGCAGTTTGTGGAGGCATATTAAAGAAACGCCACGCACACAGAGCCCTCTCTTCTGAGTGAGCAAAATAAATCACTGCTCACTAACACTGATATTTAGTGAGATTAATTTGAATCGCCTCCTCTTCTGGCTACATTTCAAAACAGTCAGTATTTATCTTTTGAACATTCCCCAATCACCCAGAAGAGATGGATTAGTCTGAATTAGTTTCACAGGCAGAAATGTAAAAACAGAAATATAAATGGGAGCCTAATGACCCTGCTTTGAATAACTTCACACAGGGCTCTGAAGACCACTAAAATAAATATTTTCAGTGTCAGACAGGGCTCAACTCTAATCCCTGACTATTGTTTGAACACAAGGAGGGGGAAACATTACATATGACTTGCCTCAACTCGATGTCTTGGTGAGACAATTATGTGGGTGAAATAATCTTGCAACAGAAGGACCCTGCATTATGTTTGACATGAATTAAAGGAGGAAGATTAAAAATGTATGCCATAATTATAATCTTGATGACGCTGTACATTCTTTTTTATTTTTTTTTAATTGTGAAAATACTGTACAGCGGGGTTACAATTACATGGGCAAGGTAATGAGTACATTTCTTATCAAGCATTGTTGCCTCCTCCTTTGTTTCCCCTTCCCATCCCTTCCCATTTCCCCCCTACACCCCTCTCCCATCCCCTAGCCAAAGACATTGTATATTCTAGAAGTTTAAGAACAATAATGTTCCAAATCATCTTTATATTTTTATTCTCAGGAGACGATGGCTTTTGGTTTGATGTGCTGAGCAGTTTTGCATAGTGGAGGCAAATATTTCCAGGCTGCAAGCGCATGCTATTATAATGGTTTCATATCACAGTAAGAGAGTTAGGATCTTGAAGTAATATGACTTTGTGGCTTCATTTTATCTTGACAGTACGAACTTCTTAATTTCCTTTTTTGTTGTTGTTCTAATAGCACCTCATGTTTTCTCCTGGAATCTTTTTTTTTTTTTAGAGGGGGAGGGTCAGTCCTGGGTCTTGAACTCTGGGCCTGGGTGCTGTTCCTAAGCTCTTTAGATCAAGGCGAATGCTCTACCACTTGAACCACAGCACTACTTCCGGTTTTCTGGTGATTCATTGGAGATAAGAGTCTCACAGACTTTCCTGCCGGGGCTGGCTTTGAACCGAACCTCAGTTTTCAGCCTCCTGACTAGCTAAGATGACAGGCATGAGCCATTGGCACCTGGCTGGAATCTATTCTTTCTTGGGCCGCTAGGGTAGTACTGTCTCTCCTGTTGCCTGCGAGTCTGTGTGAGCTGTTGATCATCTTCTAAAGAGCAGAAATCAGACACAGAAGGTTTGAGAGAAGGACTGAGCAACAGCAGAGCTGTGATGACTGAGGCTCCGTGGAAAACATCCCAGTTGCATAAAACAAGAGAATTTATTATGGAGTTAGGAGGAATGACCTAAATATTTGTGTTTGATCAACTCTGTTAATAGATTAATGTATCTCCTGTTAATGAAGAATTAATACTTAGGGGATAATTGGTCTAAAAAGGGATTAAAGAGGGATTATTCTTCTTTAAGTAAAGAATTTGTCCAAATATTTTAGGGTTACATATGATATACGAGTGAGATACATGCAAGCTTCTTAGAATTTGTTAATGGGCTCATATGAAGTCCATCTTCCTCCCTATTTCCTTCCCTTTCTTCTTTCCTCTCTTCCTTCCTTCTTTCCTTCCTTCCTTCTTCTTTCCTTCCTTCCCTTCCTTCCCTTCTTCCTTCCTTCCTTTCCTTCTTTCTTTCTTCCTTTCTCCTTCCTTTGTTCCTTCCTTCCTTCTTCCTTCCTTCCTCCCTCCCTCCCTTTCTCCCTTCTTTCTTTCCTTCTTTTTTTCCCTTCCTTCCTTCTTCCTTCCTTCCTTTCCTTCTTTCCTTCTTCTTTCCTTCCCCTCCTTTCTTCTTCCCTTCCCTCCCTCCTTCCTTCCTTCCTGCCTTCCTGCCTTCTTCCATCCTTCCTTCCTTCCTTTCCAAATGTCTTCATAGTCCATACTCATTTATTTTATTTTATTTTTTATAATTTCCCAAATTTCACAGTATTGTGGAATAATGATGCTCATTTAAAGTCACAAGCTCATTCTAACTTTCCTGGAGCAAATTGTCTATCACGGTCTATAACATATAACGGTGTACACATATACACCATACATGTGATCAGCAGCATGGGGTTATTTAGTAGTGGTTTGACCAAATGAGTGGAAGTTCTTTGTTTCTTAAGTCCTGTTAATTTTTTCGTATCACCTAACATTTTGGATTTAGCATCCACTTATCAGGGAGACCATGTACCGTTTGTCTCTTTATTCTTGGCTTACCTCGCTCAACATGATTTCTTCTAGCTCCATCCATTTCCTTGCAAATGACATTATTTTGTCATTTTTAATGGCTGCATAATATTCCATTGTGTATAGAAACCACAATTTCTGGACCCATTCATCTGTGGTGGGGCATCTGGGTTGTTTCCATATCCTAGCTATTGTGAACAGTGCTGCAATAAACATGGAGGTGCATGTGTTCTTGTATACTGGTTCCTGTTGTTCAGGGTAGATGCCTAGAAGTGGTATGACTGGGTTGTAAGGGAGGTCAATCTTTAGCTTTCTGAGGACCCTCCAGACTGCTTTCCAAAGTGGTTGTATAAGTGTGCATTCCCACTAGCAGTGTAATAGGTTCCTCTTTCTCCACATCTCCTCCAGCATGTCCACACTCATTTTTACAACTGTGCAGCATTGCACGGACAATGATTATCCTGATAGTCATGGTCATTAATCTAACTTGTCAAAGACCCATGGTACCATGTTGGGGGCACGAAGCAGAATTCTTCCCAGGAACCTTGCAGTTAGTGAGGCTTCTCACTGGTTCCTGTTCCTGAGTTACAAGCAGAAGTGACAGGTGCTACTCTGGGATAAATATTTAATTCCTGGGAAAAGACTCTCTGGAGGTTTTTTCTCTGTGTGCAGCATCAGGAAGTGTGCCAGTATTGGAGCCTTCATTATGAGTCACTGATATAAGCAGAGTATCTCTCTTCCAACAAACAGCATTGTGTGGTTTGTTGTAAGACTTGGAGATTTGGGGACTATTTGCTACTAAATCATAACCTAGTTCATTTTGGCCAATCTAAAACTATGACTCAGTTGTAAACAGATTAAACCCAAATGCTCTAATCTGTCAGAGAAACTGGCTTGGAAAAATGTCAAGGGATTTCATTGAAATAACAGATGGGAAGATTATCTTCAGGAAGCCCAAGTTTTTGGATTTGAAGAGCTAGGGTCATGTCTTTGCCCTCTTCACACCCTGTTCTGCACAGAGTTAGTTAGAAAAGCTCCATTAAGCTATGCAAGAAAGTCCTGGAAGAGAAAAAAAAAGAGGAGGAAACAGACAAAAGGCATTTAGGTGAAGATACAACTTTGTCGATTTTTTTGGGAGGGGGGAAGGGAAAGCTTCGGTAGGATGAGAAGGAAGGGCTGGGTGCCAAGTTGCATGCCTGTAGTCACAGCTAATCAGGCAGAGGATCAAGAGCTGAAGGTCAGCCCAGGCAAAGGTGCCTTTCTGCCTCAAAATCAAGAGAACTGGGACTATACTTAACTGGTAGAGAGCATGCATGCACAAGGCTTCAGGTTCAAGTCCCAACACCAGAAAAAAGAAGAAAACGCAAGGGACACATTCTCTATTTTCTAAAATATTGGGTCACAATATTTTACCTAAATGATACAAGACCATAGGTGGCATCTGGGCCAAAAAGCAGGATCTTGTTTTAAAATAACGAATGCAAAATTGGTTAGATGTGTGGTACAGCCGTACAACACCTGCCTCGTGAACAGAAGGCCCCGAATTAAAAAAAAAAATCATCAGAATTCACCAAGTTCAAATGACTTATACCCAGGGAACTTGCACAGGGCCTGGCTTGGAATAAGTGCTTGAAAAATACTTGTGCAGTGGAGTCAAAACTGTGCATGCCCGAAGGGTGGAGGAGGTCTGCTCATAGCGCGGCTCAGTCCCCAGGCAGCTGGGCTCATAGCACAGCTGGAAACTAGAGAGAACAGAATGCCTGGCTTTTCTCTTCCTGAAGTTCCTGCATCTGCTTGGCCAACTGTGATCACCAATTTAAAAATCCACATGATTACAATGAACATACGTTGGTTAAGGCTACAGAGCCTGGCTGGGCTGCGGGAGAGGCAGCAAGGTCTCAACTTCCTTTTAGCAGGAAAGCGCTCTCCCCAGTTTGCGCGCATCTGATAGGCTGAGGTTGACCCTGGCCTCTGGTACCTGGAACAGAAACAAGGCCCTTCTCTCAGTGAGCCCGGACCCTGGCAGGATGGACAGGATTCTTACTGGGCTTTGGGAACTGCGCGTGGGACTTGGGTTCAAGTTTCACAAAGAGACTGTCTTACATTCTGGATTTTGACCGTTGCCTATTAAGCTCTCAGAGCTCTTGGAAGTCATTCTGCTATCACATGAAACCTGGGAATGAAGGCGTCGTGTGGGACCGGGAGACCTAGTGGCGTCTTGGGCCCATTGGAATCCTTTCTCTGCATGTGTCACAAGCCAGTGGCGACCCTTTCCTTGTTACTTTTAAGTGTGATTTGGACTCAGTGAAACCAAAGCCCTGAAAAGAGAGTTGGGTTTCTAAAGCTGTAAGGTATACTTATTTGGCCTTCATTTTTAGATGTGTGTACCAAGCTGTGGACTGGGTCAAATCTAAAATCCTTGGTATTTTGAAGCCCAAGCTGGGCAGAGCACACAGAAGTTGCTATTAGTATTAATGGTAACAATTGAAGCAAAAATGTGTCAGAGCCAGTGCCAAATTCTCGTTAACAGTTCTCTGTGTACAGACACTTCTGAGTGCACACTTGTTTCATTCCACTTAATCATTCCTTGTGTGTGTGTGTGTGTGTGTGTGTGTGTGTGTGTGTGTGTTCATTCCCCTCATTTTACTTGGGAAGAAACTGAGGCTGCTTCCTGAGGACAATAAAGGTATCAGTCAATGGATGCCTGTGAAATATTAAAAGCTTTTAATTCATTTTATCTTCACAAAAATCTTATTAGCAAGTTACTAGCATTATTTCCATTTAGCAAAGAATTTGAGGCCCCAATAAGATGAGTTCCTTGCTCAACTTACAGAACCAGAAAAGATCTGGGACAGCAGTGCCCAGGCCCTGAGTTCAAGCCCCAGGATCAGCACACACGTACATGTGCATGAACACATGTGTGCACATGTGTGGGAATGTGTGATGGTGTCTATAGAGTTTCCACAGCTCAACTGATTCAGCTGACCTAAATACTCACACTCACAAATGTTAGGTTCTCTTGCTAGTATATCAATTTTATTAATTCTGGACTAGTTTTAGATTGATGGAAAATTTGCACAGATAATACACAGAGATTTCCTTACCTAGTTTTCTGTTGTGTTAGTTATGGGCTGCATGGTTTCTGTACATTTGCTAAGGCTGAGGAATCAACGTTGCTCTGTTATTACTAACCCAGCTTTTTCCGTTGATGTGGATCTCACCAGCTTCCCTGCTGTGACATGTTTTCTGTACCTGGATCGCACCCATGACACACTCTACATTTAGTCCTTCTGTCTGTTTAAGAATTCATTTCATGTTGCAACCTTTATCTGGAATTAACACACATTCAGTGTTTGCTCTTTGCCTAGTTGGAAAAAAATGAGTTAGGTGTTTTTTTCTGCTTTGTCTTTAGTGTTATTGCTATTTTTATTTTTTAACTTTTAAGCATTGGCATGTTCAATGTTACAACATTCATGTTAGGAATTAAGGATCTAGACAATGCAAGTATTAGGAAATGTGTTAGCATCTTGCTTCTATATTTGCTGTCTTTGGTGATTTCCATGAATACCTTGATAGCTTAATGTGGTTGTTGCTGAGTTTAGCAAGCCATCATTCCCCCTGGTGTGTCAGTCATGTGAAATGCACCTGAATCAGGTCCTGAATACACTCTAAAATCTTAGTGAGCCCACACCAGCCTTTCCCAGTCAGCATCTATTACATGGATCATATCTCAGCATTTATCAAAGTGGATTGGGTCTACCTCCAGGAGTGGACCCAGGAATCTGCGTTCTAAGTAGGCTCTTTAGGTGACTGGTTGCATGTTAATATCTGAGAATCCTGCCTTTGGGCCTCCTGTGTGCAAGAAAGACCCCAAACAGGAATTTCAAGCTGAAACATGTTTATTATACCCCCTACCATTGTTGTATAGAAACACATTTCTTTAGTCTTCGTCCAAGTGCAATTTTTTTAATATATGTTTTATCTATTGTAAACATACTGTATGGAGGGGTTACAATTTCATGAGTAAGGTAATGAGTACATTTCCTATGGAGCAGTTACTTCCTCCTTTGTTTTTCCCCTATCAACCCTTCCCTCCTCACCTCCCCAACTCCTCCTCCTTCCTTCCCCCCCTCCCCAGCCTGCAATTTATGTTAAGCATATCATGCCCATTCAACCAAAATTCCCATCTGGAATAAGGAAAAGGGATAGAGAAAGTGAAAGTTTCAGGATACGCTGGCTGTAGGAGAGAGGGAGGACCTGAATCTGCCCTTTCTAGATCTTTCTGTGGTTTGGGGAACACAAGATATTTGCTACTCAGGCTGTGCTGCTTATCTCTGAGAGCGCTTCACCACATCTGGTTACTCAGCCAGTGAGGTAATGGTCTACTCTCCCACTGGAGGAAAATCCAGCTAGTTCAGACTTCAGTAAAGGTGTGGTCTCTGTATTCTTCATGTATGGGCCAAAGGATTTCTCAAAAGGTTTTATGACTGGGTAAGACTCAAGAATCTGATTTTTCCACTGTACTTGGAGCAACTATTCTCTATAACGTTTAAAAATTTGTCTTATGCCTTTAAAGACCTAAGAAGATAAGGAAGGCATATCTTTTCTACCCTCAAGCCACTGTTGCCTGGTACCAATCCTTGAGACGTGCATGCATCCTTATCCTCTCTTTCCAGAGGTGTGCCTCCAGCTCCACTTAACTTGCTGGAATGTCAGAGAAGTGTGATTTGATGTGAGGTCCTGGGGTCCCCAAGTCTTTGCTCATTGACCACCGCAGTGAGAAGGTTCCCAGCCGCGATGATGTGACACTGGATGTGTAAACTAACCAAAGACAGGGGAGCCCGGCCACACAAGGGTGCTTGTTGTACTGACTACCAAGAGATGGCAACGGATCAGTAATACTAATGATCGCTGCTTTCTAAGCATATGACATGTCAACTGAAAAAATTGAATTATCCCTGGTTTGTAACTAATAATGAATATAATAGGGTTAGGGCAGCTTCCAAATGCCCGCAAATGAAAAAGAACATGACAAGGGCAGAGCGCCAAGATGAGCTTCTGCAGAAAAGACCAGCCTGACAACTTAAGACAAATAGAATTAGCTTCACCTTCCCCTCAAGTTTGCTTCAGCAGCCCCTGAGCTGATGGGGTTTGCAGGCTCAAATCTCTCAGCCCAGGTAGTTGGTGAAAGGTGGGTCTTGGGAAACGATCTGGTCTCTGTTTTATCTGCAAATGGTTATCTTTCTCTGCGGAATGCTCTCCAGACTGGTTTGTGCTTTCGATAACACTTCCTCTTTCTTTGGAAGACATGATAAGAGATTGCCGAGCTGGTTGAATAAAGTATTTGAGGCTACATAAACAAGATCATAACCAGTGCTGGGTGTGTGTGTGTGGGATGTACACTTACCAGCAAGACAAATACAGTGTCTCTCAGGCTTGTGCTCACCTTGGTTGATTTACATGGGCAGCATGCCACATTTTAAGTTGATGGCTCTCTCTTCAGGTGCATGTGCTAGGGAGGCAGTAATAGATGGAACCTCTGCCTGCCAGCCTTGGCCTTTACTGTACCAAGTGCGATTACTTTAAGAAAGTGGCATCATTCATTTCCTCTTAGGGAACGTGTCCAGAGGGAACCAGTACTATTTTGTAATATGTGGAGCTCTGCTTTGCACAGCTTCTTCTTGAGGGAATTTTCTCTGACATATTTGAATGAATTTATGAGCCAGAAAAGTATTCCAATATCCCGATGAAAAAAATAAAACTGTAAACAATGTTTCATTACCACCAAAAGGATATAAAACATTAAATGAGTGGAAATAATTATCATTAGATTTGTAAGAGACATTTGAAGTCTTTTTAACAACCCTTAAAAAACTGCAATTATAATACATATTCATTCTAAGCTATTTAGAAAATGTAAAAAAATAGTTTTAAGATGAATAGAGTTCACCCAATAGACCACATAGAAACACACTGTTAATGTTTCAATGCTGGATTCCTGGGGTAAGATGCATTAAAAACATGATCTACTCAATGTTTGAATCTCCTTCACATCTTTGAAGATTTCATTTGTCAAATTCTGGCTTTTTCACCGATTTTATAGCTGGACAGAAGAGCCATGACTCTGGCTGGCCTCAGTCTGCGATTTGTTCTGGTAGGGGCTGGAGGAACAAAGAGACTTCTTGGTGGCAAGAGGTAACTCAGCACTACCATCACCAGGACCAGGAGCAACAGGACTTGAAATTTGTTCTTTTATCCTTTTACTGATTTCTATTGAAGCATGAGGAGAATGCATATTTGTATTTGTAATCCTGTTTTATGTAGAACGCATATCTATGTTTATGGTTGTATACTTGGCATGTGGCATGTAGGCATATACTCATACCACATAGGTACCAGTTCTTCCCATTTAATGCTATGGAGTGGGGGTTTTCCCCTTTTAGGGGCTTACGTATCATGACTGCAGATACCACTTTAGCTGCAAATTGAATTCTCCCATAAAATCTTCTGGATTCAACCTTATTCTTCACACTAAATAAGTACCAAACCAAACATAAATCCATCAACCCTTTTTTAAAACAATATTTCAATAGGTACAAAGAATAAATTAGAGAAAAAGAATCCATCCTCTACTTGGAGATGCTTGACAATTTCTCTTGATTTACAAAATCAAATAAAAGCCATGTGCTTTGACACTAGGGGACTGATTTTTTTGTGGGCCTGTTCTTCCCTTCTAGGAAGGGGAAAGATGGAGCTGTAAGTTAATCACACAGACCACTGGAATACCTTCTTTGTTTACTTAAAAGAAAAAAGGGGGAAAATCTTGGCTTCAGAAATTCATTATTTTCATTTGAATAACTTGCAGAACGTGACAGACATTCCAAGGGACTCGGTAGCAACGGGCACCTTTTTGATCCAGGGGAGAGCAACCATTATTTCAGTCTTTCTCACAAGAGCTCCGTGAGGGCTCTCAAGGGTGGTACTACAAAATCTGAAGAGCTATTTTGTGTGTGATTATTGCTGAAAACTCAGAGCTGATAGAATGAAAACAACCAAAGGAGGACAGACCATTATTTTTGTCATTAAAAGGGAGGGGAGAAAGCCTTCAAGGTTCCTTGTAAAGCAAGTACTGCTGGAAAGTTTTGAAGACTTATGTGTTCAAATCTAGAAATGTGTGACCCTAAAATAAATATTTAGGATGGGCCATTACACATACAAACATCAAAAGTAGGTTGAGAGATAAGAATAGATGAACACCTGGGGTGGTGGCGTATGCTTAGGATTCCAGCTCTCAGAAGCTGAAACAGGAGAATCAAGAGTTCTAAGCCAGCTTAGACTACATGGTGAGATCTTGTTCTACACACACACACACACACACACACACACACACACACACACACACACGGATGAAGTGTTCTGATTCTTTTTTTATTGTGAAAATAACTTACAGAGGACTTACAATTACATGAGCAAAGTAATGAGTACATTTCTTATCAAGCATTGTTGCCTCCTCCTTTGTTTCCCCTTGCCAACCCTTAGTCTCCTTGCATCCATGAGAGGAGCTCCAGACAAGTATCACTAGTTGACTAATAATCATGCTTCTGAGTTTCTTACTATGACAAGCTAAAAAAAATGACTTGCCTGCTTTCTAGATTTCTGATTAAAATTGTGAGACACGATGGTCTTCTCTCAAAGGAAGAGGAGGCTCATTAGGATGTTTCCTTTGATACCTCTCACATCCATGGTAATGGCCAAGGATAAAGCAAAAGGAGCAGGAGCAACCAAGTGAGAAGAGAGTGAGCAGGAAAGCCAGCATGTTACAGGCTCCTGTTACAGATATGATGTCAAACACAGATGGAACCTGGGTCTTGAGAAACCTTGAACAGTCACCTGTGACCCACTGTCCTCCTGAGGAAACTGCCAAGCCCTAGGTCTTGAGGTTACCTTTAGCCAGGGGCCATGTTGTTTAAATCTCTTGCTTTGAAGACTCTTGGCTTTTCTGCCCAGCAGCCAGAGAAAACACACTGCTCTGAGACATCCCAGTATCCAGTATCATCCAATGTCTGGAAAAATCTCCTTTTGTTGTGAGGTGGACCATCATCCCCGAGTGACCGTTTATCCTGTGCATAGGATCCAGTCACTGGAGAGGGGACACTGCGCAGGGGCGAGGATCACTGAGGGATCTTTTAGAATTTTGCCTGTCACAACCACGTAAGGAAACATTACTGCCAGCTAGATTGTAGAATGATGTGCACTGGTAACCAAACTTCAGCTCGCTGATTATACAGTACAGCCTTTTCTGAGGTGCTAGAAGGGAGAAAAGATGCATTTAATCTCAGCTAACTATACTCTTCCCAGTGTTTCCCTCATATTACGGATACCCGCTAAGATACCATGAGACACCCAAGCCTCAGAAAGTAACCCAAGGATGGAATGTGAATCTCAGCAGCAGGCACCAAACTCATTGTGTTTTGTCTTTGGTGCCGGGATACCAGCCTGAGAATCCAGATACTGGGCACACAGCAGCCGATGTGGGCAAGGCTGCCCTTTCCCTCTAGGTCTTTTCACACCTTCTTTAGACCCTTTCTGTCCACTGGAGCCCAATGAGAGATTGTCACTTGAAAGCATTCCCCTGGCAAAAACAGGGCTCAGTGTGGAGGGGAAGAGAACACTGCTGTGTGTAGACACTATTAGAAATGGCCTGCAACTCACCTCAGCATTGCCTTATGGCTGGCTTGTGATCAGTGAGAAGTAGAGTAACTTAGCAACACGTGGCAAAATCCTTAAACTATTCCTGCGCATGGGCCAGTAACTCCTCTCCTGAGAATTAATTCTTTCAAAGATGAAGGTCTCCACTGTGGGTGAAACAAAGGGTAAAGGGACGGGCTACCGGCATTCCTTCCAACATAAGAAAATAAGGAGCCTGGATTAATCTTTTGTGTTGTAGAGATTAGTTAAATCAACAATGCTTCAAGCATTGAGGTAGAATATTTTTATAGGGGTGAGAAGCTATCTTCCTGTGGTGTTTAGTTTGCAGGCGCCGTCCTCAAGCCTGCTCACCGCAGGTCCATGCGTGTGCTGGGAAGCCCATAGTCCAGCCAGGAGCACAGCTCGGGGTCAGATTACTTGTGTTTAAGCCAATTTCTGCCACTGCCTTGCCTTTTACACTTGGGAAATTGACTTCCTTGGGCCAGGACTTCTTGCATTCTAGTGTGGAAGATCTAGTTCTTACCTGTTAAGCCACAGGCATCACCGCAGCCTCCTAACACTTTTCTACATGCAGACACTGCCCTAAGCACTTTATATCTAGGAATCAACTGCTCCTGCAAATCAACCTTAGAGCAGATACCGTCATGTGCCTCTTTCACAGAGGGTTCACTGGGCTCTCACACTTAATTTTATCTTTCCCGTGGATGGTTTCAGTGGCTTTACAATTTAATGGTCCTTACTCTCCATGAACCATGTCCCTTGGCTACATGACAGGAAGAGCAAGGATTATAATGCAAATTACCAAGCACCCTTCTCACCCCTCCTCAGCCCTGAATCAGTTGCCAATGCCATGGGAGGAGAGGCCATCCCAGCCTCACACCCCCAGCCTCCAGTCTGGCCTCTTTCTCTTGCATTTCAATTTCTAGCTCCCTCCATTTCAAGTCCTCATGCAGTGCCCCATTACCTCTGTGCTCTCTTCTCTCCTCACCCAAAGTACTTTTCCCTCTCCCATCACTTGAACAACCCCTAGGCCTCCTCTAGTTCTCCCTTTAAGTGATTCCTCCCCCCGTGAACCCCTGTGAAACCCGCCTGTCAGTGTACTTGCTGCCTGCGTTCTTACCACCAGACATTTCCTCTTCTTTTCCATCTCTTTCTAATTGCACTTGGATGTCCAGCTGAGTGTTTCTCTGTGACCACAGTGAGACAGGAGTCCCATGTGTTCAGTGTTGATGTCTGTTTAGCTTGTCATTTTAATTAACTTATTGCTTAACGCAAGGCTTTGTCACTACTGGGAATTTTTTTAAAGATTGGATGGATGGATGGATGGATGGATGGATGGATGGATGGATGGATGGATGGATGGATGGTTGGATGGATGGTTGGATGGGTGGATGGTTGGATGTATGGTTGGATGTATGGCTGGATGGATGGGTGGATGGTTGGATGGATGGGTGGATGGATGGTTGGATAGATGGATGGTTGGTTGAATGGTTGGTTGGATGGATGGATAGATGGATGGATGAGCTCAGATATGGGTTCTTTTCTGTAACTGAAATTGACATTCATGCACATCTATTGTTGTCATAGATTTATGAGTACAGGAAACTTGATTGGCTCTCACTGGATTCCACTGCTTCCCTAGTTCTTAGAATAATCTCTTGTGCTGGTTAAGTGTTTCAGCACATATTTGCTGAATAGTAAACAGGAATCTGCTAGTTGACTGGGAGAGCTAATTTCAATAAACAAATTGCTACTAATGAACAAAAATGGCCTAATGTGTTATTCTCCCTACTTAGCATTTTTGCATTTATTTAAGACTATCCTGTTAGGAAAACCTTAGGTGCTTTGGAAGGGTGGAGAACTATTTCCTTAGGTGGATTATTTTTGAGAGAGGTCCATTTGTTAACTTTTTAATAACTCCAGGCAGGTACAAGTCTGTGTCAGCCTAAGACACAGGTTTGAGTGTGGAAGTGGGAACTGGTCAGTTGTGGGGCATTTCCTTTGGGCCAGGCACTGCACTGTTTCATTTATTCACCAATTCATTTTCCTTATTCTGCACTTATTCCTTATTCCCATTCTTATAAAGGTGGCATCATTGTTCTTCTCACCCAGGAAGGAACAAAGGCAGAGAACACAGGCAATTCCATCAAGGTCACTTGGCTAATAAGAAACACAGTTTATTTGAACCTGCTTGGTCTGCTTCCCCATCCTCTTACATGATAATCTGTACATACTGCCTCCCAACAGATTGGAGGGTGGTCCTGCTGTGTTCTCAGGTTATGCTGTTGAGTGACAATAGGGCCTGGTTTGGGGAGGGAAGGGGGGTCAGGGATGTGATGAAGGCTGACAGGGCCAGGGCCAGCTGCACGCCAGTGGAATGTTAATGCTCAACCCAGGGGGCCACACTGGATGGATGCCAACCACAGGCAGAAGTAACGCTAGCTGAGGGGCACAGGGGGAGTGTCACCAAGACAGAACAAAGGCTGTGTGGGCAGAGCTAGAATACCTGTGCTAATGGAAGAGTCAGAGTCCGCTGGAGGCCTGGAGAGGTCTGTTCCCTCCTGCATGTGTAGGCTGCCCACAGCTGTCGATGGCAGCACTGCCTGGTAGAGGTCTTTCCATCTTCTCCTGCTGTCTAAGTTTAGAAAATGCTTTTAAAAATAGAAGAGTTAGGTATTCCTTCTTTACTACCTGGAAGTAGGTACTAAAAAGCATTAGAGATTGTTGTCCTTGACATTGGAAGGTCTGTGAGGAGAGGAGTCTTGGAAGAAAGAAGTCGTCTCAAATATCAAATATTTACATATTTGATAAATTTCCGAGGAGATGGATATTGTTTAGGAATGCTGTATACCATGGTTCTAAGTGTAGTTGTGTCATGTTCATCAACTAATTTATTGTTTTGAGTGCTTGGTGAATGGGTTACGATACCCAATAGTCGTATTGGGAAAGAGGACCGGTTTGGGACATACGTTGACAAATGTTTGCCAGAGGCAAAGCAGATCTTGAGAGGAAGCTACACTTTAATTAAAAGCTATGCCTTTTATATCTCAACATTTGATTGTCTTTAGTGAAAGTTTCGATAACGGAGCTTGTTAATTATATGTCTCCCCTGTGGTCTTCTCCCATTTGCTTTTGTTATCATGTTTTCTTTCTTTTTTCTTTCCCAGTTTCACCTAACTGATTCGGGCATAGCAAATATTCTGAGTTATTAAGGGTTATAGCCACAAGCCCTTAGTAATTAGTAAAGAACCTTACTAATTAATGCAACTATCTGACCTTACTTGCATGGTCAGATGCGTTATAGGCAAAAGGAAAGAAGAATGTAGGATTGTTCAAGTCCATGAGCCGTATTCACTTTGATTATGAGGGGAATACATTTATTGTTCCACTTACAAAGGAGCTTCAGTCTTTAGCAGACTAGTACCTGTCACACACAGTACTCATGAACACTTCAAATATTCCTTTTAAGAGCACACCGGGTTTTATTAAAACAACAATAACAACAAAAGAACATGCCCATAGATAACACAGAAGGGATTAAAATAAGTACATAGAAAAATATTGAAAAGATTATTAAAAATTCACCTGTAACGTCATGTTTGTCTCTAGCTACTTTTTAAATATGTGAACACAGTTTCCCATGTATGTCTTTGTGCCTAGACACACATATTTATAGGCAATCATATTCATTATCAGGTTGGTAATGTAATATATTCATATAAACATACCTTCAGGTTTAGCTTCTGTGAAGACTTCCCCGTTTTGTGTCATGTTTCCCATCTTATTAATGTAGGAAATGAGATATCCTATCCATGAAAGTTTTGGTAACTGGGTTGAGTCCAGGCAAGCTCTTGGATGATGCAACACATTCACAGATGTGCATAGGAGGAGGTCAGAGGTCAGGAAGCGATGGTGGGAGGGATGGGTCAGGAGGGATGGTCATATTGTTCAGGATGAGGTGGGGCCAGGTTAGCAAAGTGATCTTTGCGGGGAACATGAAGAGAGCACTAAGGAAGGCAGGAGATGCGAATTTTGAGGAGAGGTAAGTGACAGAATGCATAGGACTAATGCATAGGGGACAATGATGGTGGGAGCTCAGATCATGTGCTGTCTAGGAGGGGGGGAGGGTACAGGTGAGGGGGGGAGGGTGCAGGTGGGGCGTAGCCCCTGCTCCTCCCAGGTGGCTCTTCCTCCTAAGATTGTGTGCTCAGCCCCTCTAGGTCTCCTCAATCTTCAGGAGTTGCTAAAAGTCTGGATTTCATATGTTCTGTCTCAACTACTACAAAGAGATCACAAATTTTTGTCAGCAATTTGAAGCCCACGTAGCACATACCTGTGAGCACGTTTGGTCTCTCGCTGCCACTTTGGTCTCTCATGAAGGGCTTGTTGGGTTATAGAGGTCTGTGAATGTCCATGGAGGAGTAGGGCTGTGCAGAGTGGGACTTTCAGACCCAGTGAGGCCTGATGTGAGTCAGTATTCAACAATTTCTCTCCTTTGCTTCAGTTGTCCTGCTTCGAAGCAGACCCTCTTTTCTGTTAGGAAGGGGTTTACTGTTACACGTTCACTCCTCTGTCTCTTTGAGCTGCCCCCAGCCTCTGCTTGGCTCAGAAACATCCCTCTCCATTTCAGGGCCTGACAACAATACTGAATGGCTGGGTCTCCCACCAAAGCCTGCCCTTCTTCTATTCAATCTTCTGCAAGCAGCAGGTGGTGGCCTGCGTGTGAAGCACGTTCTTGAAGGAGATTTTGTGGATGCCAAAGCATTTCCAGCCAGGTGGTGTGAGCTCTTTCTAACGCAGAAGAGAATGGACACCAAAGCCAGGCTGCCTGACTGGGATCTCAGCTTCCTCCTGCCACCTAGGCGTGGCCTTGCTTGACTCTTTCACAGTATAGTGAAGGTGAAAAGTTGTTTGCATGGAAAAATGCCGGGAGCAATGTCTTCACTGTTGCTGAGGGGAGATCAGCCATCCGGCAGGAGGCCCTGCTGTAATGGCCATGTCCCCCACGACATAATATATAACCCATCCTGCTCAGTCACCTTCTCTTCATGTCTACCTTCTCTCTCCTTAGTCTTAGCCAGCGAACATCTCCATATTATTCTAGCAGGGCACACTTCATCCTCCGGGTGCTTTACTTCATCCTCTTTCAAGAAGCAGGGGAAGGAGTCCCCAGTTTTATTCTCCATGTGGATAGTTGGGATGCTTGGATGCAGATGACACCGGACCTGATTCTCACCAGGCTTAGAAAAGTAGTGCCATCCATTGGTTTTTGCTTCAACAAAGACAAAGCCTTGGTACGATTAACAGCCACAACTTGATTCCCCTCTCCCTGTGTGGGAAAGCCTGGGGTTTCCTCCTCTCTTTCATCTTCCTTCCATGGTGTCTGGTCCATCTGAAACTTTCCTCTGTGGTCCTTCAAGGACTGTGTACCTATAAGCCACTCCCTCACGTGGAGTGGCTTTACAAAATGTGCAAACGCTGGTTTTTCAAAAGGTCTGCTCATTCAGAAGTCCATTTTGTACCAATTCTGGTGGCCAGAAGATGTTCCGATGGGTTGAGCAGCGTGAAGGAAGCCATTAATGCCCCTAGAAACCTGGCACCCCAGAGGGCAGTGGGAGGCCTCAGGAAGAAAGGCCTGCAGATGTGTGGAGTTTCTAGCCCAGTGGTTCTCAACCATGGCAAAAGAAGACTTCTGGATCTCAAGCCCATCTGTGATTCAGAAACTCTGGGTTGGGACCTGGGAGCTTTCCAGCATCTTCTCAGATGACACGGAATGCTGCTGGTTGAGAGACAGTGCTTGGAAAACTTCAGCGTTGGATCACAGTAAACCAAACTGACCAAGACAGAGCAGAGATTCTCATCGACATCCGTTCAGAAGTGAGGAGCAGCTACCATCAGTTGAAATATTAAATTCTTCTTGTATCATCATCATCATTATTGTTGTTATTGTTGTTGATTCTTAATTATTACCTGTATTCCCAAGATCCTTAGTTATCTGGTCCAATAAAAGCAAGCGATCCCCGAGGAAGAGCTGCCTGTCCTTTTCCCACAGTCGCTTGGTGGCTACACTCAAGGTAGCCCTGCTTTCCCCTGCCTCATGCTGGGTCCTCACAGTTGGCCTTGGGGAGCTGTTCTGGGACATTTTGGAGGAGCATCCTGGTAGGAGACCAGGATTCTGGAAGACAGCAGCTGTTTAGCGAGTAAATGTGGCCGTGTAGGTGCTGTCTCTTATAGCTGTGCTTCCTTCGGATGGAAATGGAATGCGTGAGGCATCGCTGAGATGCCTCTTTCCTCAGATGGATGGGAGGGTGCCCTTGGCTGTCAGCTCCCAGGAAGGAAGCAGCGCCCGAGCGTCCTGTTTCCAAGTGAGGTTGAAGGGGTGAATGGGGACCTTAGAGAGATTCATTCAGAAGCAGAAGTTCACCTTTCACCAAGGTGAGGATTATAAGGAAAAAAAAAACCCTGTGCGTGTGTCTTTGAGAGGCACCCTTTAATAAGGCAGACCATCTGCTCCCTGATTTACAAGCATTTCTCTCAGCGCCCTGGGGAAAGCTTGTCTCTCACTTGCTCAGCTTTGGCTTCCCGTGGTGTTGGAGCTGCCCAGTGGAGAGTTCTCCACTACCACCTTCCACCTGCCCTCAGCCACCTGACAGCCCTTCTCTGCTTTGAATTAATACCAAGAATGGAATCCTTATTGCTGCACACCCAAAGGTATGTTCAGGGTTGTTGGCTGTGATGTGTTGCTGAAAACAAAGTCATAGTCCTTGTGGTGAAGATCCCTTCCTCTGTCTCCTTCCCTCCCTCCTTCTGTCTTTCCTTCCCTTCCCTTCTCTTCATCTTTCTTTTCCTTCCTTCCAATATCCAAATAAATGTCCCTTAGCAATAAGTACCACAGTGGGGGCTGAGAAGGTGGCTCAGTGGTAGAGTGCTTGCCTTGCATGCATGAGGCCCTGGGTTCGATTCCTCAGCACCACATAAGCAGAAAAAGCTAGAAGTGGCACTGTGGCTCAACTGGTAGAGCGCTAGCCGTGAGCTGAAATGCTGAGGGACAGCGCCCAGGCCCAGAGTTCAGGCCCCATAACCGACAAAAGAAAAATAGGTAGCACAGTGGGAAAGAGAGAGATGAGGCAGAGCCTTAGCCTCGAAGGGCTCTTGTGCTGTTAGAGAACATCAACTTGAGTCTGAATATTTAAAGTGCAAGACAGAACCCAGTGACGTTTACACCATAGGACCTGTAGGTTGTAGTGAGTCCTTCATTTGATCTTCTGTTAATGGAGTTCTATCCCAAATACCAAAGATACTATAGCAACAAGGACCCTAAGTGTCTCCGATTGGAGAAAATAAACATGACCTTCAGATGGCGTACAAATGAAGAACAGACTCATGGGGTGAGAATGGCCTGGAGGTAGGGAAGGTTTTCTGAGCCGGGGACCTGAAGACCAGGCATGCGAGGATCGTTAGTGTCCTGGTGTGGAAACAGCATGTGCACAGGTCCCGGGGCAGACACGCTAGCCTGCTAACGGGACTGAGAGAAATCCAATATGACTGGTGTTGCAGAGGGAGAGAGGGTAATGATGGAAGAGATTGACAGAAGCCAGGGGCCTGGCCAGGGCCCTTCATACGTCAGGGAAAGTTCAAGGATTTATCTTGAGATTAAAGAGGAAAGAGCCACTGGAGAATTGTAAGCCACAGAAGTGACTCCAGCCAAATAGATTGACAAGGTCCAGACGTCTGCGTCCCTTATGCCAACATAACCCGCATAAGTGTCCCATTAGTGCCTGTGGAGCTGACTCTGTCCTTCCTACAAATAGAGTGTGACCTGCTGACTCCTTCTTGGAGTCAGGCCCGCTGTAACTTCATTCTTTCCAGGAGAAGTTATAGAATGTTTACCCCAGGAGAATTTTTAAGTAAATGGATTTGGGCTACTGGAAGTTTTATGAGTGTTGGGGTTTAGACAGTGTGACCCCTCTAAGCACCAGAGGGTCACGGAAGTTTTCATTGGGAAGTTGTCTTGAATGTTTCCTCACGTCGCTCTTCACTTGCCCCTCCCCAGCTGGTCTAGCGTGGGGAGGCATGCTGCACGGATATTCCATCATCCCACGATGGCTGACTTCTGGCCTCCACTGCTGCATTTCTCCATATTCGGGGTCAGTGGGGCTCCTGCTCCTTGGGGTGTCCTACTCTGTGGTTTGAGTTGTTCAGTGTTGCAGATGAGGATGGAATTAGAGCAGGAAGACACGGTTTGGAGAAAAAGCAAAGACAAACACATAAACTTTCCCTGTCAACATCCCCATAGCAGGCAGAGAAACAAGCTAGTCAGAAACTCCCTAATCGGTGCAAAAGTTATTTCCCCATTGTGGCCAACTGCTTTTTATCTTTGTGGGGAGAGAGAGGGAGAGAGAGAGAGAGAGAGAGAGGAGGGGGAGACAGAGACAGAGACAGAGACAGAGAGACAGAGACAGAGAGACAGAGAGAGGGACAGAGCCAGAGATTGCTGGCTTATAGGTATATCTTCATGTCCTTGAAAGATAGTTTCTCTGTGTCTATCCAGTATTCCACTGTGCAGTGTTCTTGGGAATCCATAGAAAGCCCTGAGGGTTGTTTCTTTCTTTTCCCTTTCCTTTTTCCTCCTGAAATTTCTCAATCTTGACACACTGTGAGCTCCAACTTCAATCCTTATGCAAAATAATTGCTGAGCAGAAGTGGCATATGTGCAAACCCCTCTTTAAGTGCAAACAGAATATAGCCTCTAGATTTATGAAGGGAACACTAGTAATGAAGGGGCAGCAGCGATTCTCCACAATGAAGGCAGAACTGTGGTTATCTGGAGACCTGCCAGCCCCTGGCAATTAATTCTGCTCCCGAGTCAGCACAACGCCTGCTGTGCCTTACAGACTGAGTGGGCAGTTTGCTTCCCAGGTTGGCTGATAGTTGGGTTAAGTTTTGAATTCAGGAGTTTTTCTCCACCTGTTTTGTCCAGTTCTTCTGAAGTAATTGCTGTTTTACATGGAAAAACTCCAGGATGAACCACATTTCTTCACATCCATGGAATGACATCAGTAAAAGGTGAGCCAGCACACTATTAGTGGCCTCCAGAAAGCCTCCTGGGTCATCTTTAGGAGTTCGTTCTGCTGGGTGAATTTGTTGGGGAAAAGAATATTTCTGCATTATCACCATTACCTCTAACAGGTGACTTTTATCAGAGACAAAAACAGGTACCCTTAATTCTGAGAAATCTCCAGAAACTACCTCACTCACCGGATCAAAAATATCATTACCAATAAGACATATGACTTCCACGAGCCTCCTCAAGAATCTGGGGGGTAAAGCACAATATCCCTGGTGTAGTTTTGTGTTTAATTCATCCCAGTTGTAAGATATCAAATAGCGCTACATTGAGGAACAATCTACACAACCACAGGCCCTACTTTTCTAAAAATATAAATGGCACCGAAGCTTGTCAATACTGAGGACACCAAAGAGAAGAGACAGCTCAATGTACTGCACAAACCTGGATTGGTCAGAAAAAGTAACAGGGCAGAAAGTGTTGTGGGAACATTTTATGAAATTTGAATACAGTGCTTATTATAATACTAGGTTGATGGGCTGGGAAGTTGGCTCAGTGGTAGAGCTCTTGCCTTGCATGCCTGAGGCCCTGGGTTCGATTCCTCAGCACCACATAAACAAAGAAGAAAAAACCCGGAAGTGGCAGTGTGACTCAAGTGGTAGAGCACTAGCCTTGAACTAAAGAGCTGAGGGACAGCGCCCAGGCCCAGAGTTCAGGCCCCACGACCGGACCCCCCAAAAAATACTAGGTTGCTGTTAGACTGCAGAATTCAGTAACTGATTTGGGGCTTTGTGAAAGAATGTCCTTGTTCTCAACAGATGCACGCTCTTGTATTTGGGAGGAAAGGGGGAGGTGTTCAGAGTAATGACATGCATGTGTCTATTGGTGTAGCTGATACATATGTGTACACACACACAGGCACAGAGAAAGGCGGCAGGCGTATTCAAGGTGAGCAATGTATGGAATTTATTCTAATATAGCGCGTGCTACTTGTGCAATGTTTCTGCACATTTGAATTTTGCCGTAATGAAGCATCTCGAGAGGAGAGGAGACTGGGACTCTGGATGTGGAGGGAGGAGGTGGCGACATGCAAGATGGCCTCTGTCCTCAGATGCCGCACCCTGGCTTTCCGTGAGGAGCTCACATCCCCTGCACTTTGCTTCACACTTGAGTGGGTGGGGAGACGAGAATGGAAGGAAGGGCGTGGGAGAATGAGTGCGTGCACTCTGCACAGTCGAGGGACTGTAGAGAAGAATGAAAATGAGAAAATGGCTTTTCTATGGGTAGCTCCTCATTTTCTGTGACCCTCTAGGTCCTTCTGGGGACCTGGTGCTGCCACTTTGGCTGCTCTGTGCCTCAAACATATCTCTGTTCAATGTTGTTTGAGCTCAGCTATAAACAACCACCTACCCAACCCACCACCCAAAGACCTTCTCTTTTCATGACAACCATATCCCCCTTTCCATCCTCTTAAACTCATCTTTGATTTGTGAGAAGAATGTCTTCCAATACTCTCCTCCTCCAAGGAGTGAACTCAGGAAGCGAAGAAGTACAAATGTTCCATCTTTAAAATATTTTTTAAAGAATACTAGTGGCATAGCTTAAACAGTGGAGTACCTAGCAACCAATTCAATCTCCACTGCCACAACCACACACACACACATGCAACCACACACTTGTACACACAGCCACATAGACATACACAACCACACCTACATGCAACTACACCATACTCAGCCACACACCCAATCATACACACAGCCACACACCCACAGAACCGTGTACTCCATACATACACATGTGCACCCATCCACACAACCCCCTCACGTAACCACACACACACACACACACACACAACCACACACACACACACACACATCTTAAGAGATCTGCAATCCCAGTTTAGGAAGCAGAGGCAGGAAGATAAATCATTCAAATCCAGGGGTCAAGACTCAAGGGCTAGAGCACTAAGGATAAGCTATGCTACACCTTGAGTTCAATTCCTAATGGAAAAAAAAAAAAACCAAACCTTTATTGGTTTCCTAGTAGCTTTGTAGAAAAGTTGAGGGAGGGGCAGAACAGTGCACAGGTGTGAAGGTAGAGAACACCTTCCAAGCATTTTCCAGCCTGAGGAATTTTTGAAACAATATGAGGGGAGGAAAATGGTAATTCATTGGCTACATTTTATTTAAGGCTGATACTATTTAGTCATTTTATTTTTCAGTTGTTTTCATGTTGCTTTGAAGATTTTCCTTGCAAAGAGCCCTTTGTAAAAATATATCTGCTTCATCATAGTGCATGAAGAAACTACCTAGACACTCACTGGCAGAAAGCCCACCTCTTTGACAAATGCAAGTAGCACTGGGGAAAAATTGGTGGGTCTCTACATGCCAGTTCTCAAACTACTATTAATAGACCCCCTAACTCTTCCTGTATAGAATTCAATTCCCAATGGATCAAAGATCTAATGAACTGAAATCAGTACAGGAAAACAGAAAAACTCTGGAAGACTGTGTCAACATAGTCTGGATTTGACTCCAATTGCCCAGGAAATAAGAGCAAAAATGGACTAATGAGACTAAATTAAATGTAAAAGTGTTGTGCGGCAAAAGACTCAATTACCAGAACCAAGACACGACCCACACAATGGGGAAAACATTTACAGTCTAGTCAACAGATAAAGGATTAATATTGAGAGTACACAAAGAGATCAACAAATTAAACTGTAAAAGAACAAACAGCCCAATGAATAATTTTTATTTTCTGCTAATCTAATTGTAATAACAACCTTTAAATAAAAATAGGATGGGATCACAAAGAAATATGTTATCAAAATTAAAAAGATGAAATTGCCAATATGGAACTAGATAACCTAAAGACTTTTATTGCATCTAATAGAGAGATGCCATGATTATCTAATTAGTAAGACCAGTTATCCAATCAAGATGGTGTAATTGATTTTAGCATCTAGTTCTAGGACATTGCAAACAGAAGGCTCTCAATGAATGATGTGAACACCAAATGTTGGGGACAGAGGAAATACCTCTTAGATCCAGACCTCTCTCTCATTTCTCTCTTAGATTTCTAAGATAATCTATTAGATTTATTGAAGAGAGAAATCGACAGTGACAAAGCAAGATAGGAAGGGGGTAAAGTGATAGCCTGCCAGAGAGGGTGAGCATCTACTTATTTGTCAAATCACAAGGAGGCCCGTTCAATCTCCCGGCAGGTTTGGGGCAGTCCAGAGTTAGGTGGCAAATAAAATGGAGTAAACAACAAAATGACAGTTTCATAAAGCGAGGCCTGCCTCACATTCATTCTGTATCTTCTGGGCATGCCCTGGATATTTTGCAACCAAATTACTGTTTTAGTCCCACTTCAGGGGTGATGATTAGCATATTTATTGGCTAATGATGAGCAATCAAATTATCAACCACCGGTCAGAACCATGTTCCTTGCAGGGTCTATGGTGAATAGCCCACAGCCAAGCAGATGGCTCTCAACTCTGTGATGCCAAAAGGTTTGTTGGAAGGCTCTGCCTTTACCCCTGACCCAGAGCAGCTGTAAATGAGGATTTGGGGAGGAAAAACAACTTTAGAATGGGAAAATCAATTCGCATAAACAAGATGGACTTCTTGTCTGAGAGGGTCGGCAGAAAAGTAAAAATCATGGAAATAGAGTATCAGGTCATGGAAATAACTCATTTTCCATATTTGGCAACACAGCATAGAGTGATTAAACACAGAGCATCTGGAGTTAGTCAGCCTTGGGTTTCAATCGCATAACAACATGTTCCCCAGCGGAGCGACTGAAAACAAGGGACATGTATCACTGCTTGCAAGTGTACCTGTTTGCCTGGGTGGTGATTCTGGTCTGGGTGGAGCTGGGTGGGGTCTCTGCCATCTCTGCTGGGCTGTTAGGCACCTGTGGTGACTTAGTGGCTGGGCTGGTGGTTCCCAGTCTAAGAGGATTTCACCCAGGGGCTTTTCTTGTGAGATCCTGTTGTTCAAGCTGGCCTGGACTTGCTCTCATAGAAGTGGCAGGGCTCCAAGGGACAGACCAAAAGCATGCAAGACTTCTCAAGGATAAAGATGGGACCAAGGCCCCTATCGTGATCCATTCAGTTAACTAAGACTAGTTGCCAGCCTACAGCACTCAGGCTACGAAGGCTGGCCCTTCCTCCTGTCAGGCTAGAGTTGGACACGATTCCGTCTTGAAAAGGGTGGCATTAGGGGGAATTAGGGGCTATTTTTACAAAGTATTTCCTATCGACTTTTCTTAGCAGGCACACCCTGGATAGCTAATCTCCAGCTCCTCAGTGTGTGTAAGATAAAGAAATAACTATTCCATTCACAAAAGCTCTTGGTACCTATGAAGTGACAGAAAGACCAGAAAGATCTTAGTTTACAGCCTAGAGACACAATAGACCTTGGTAAAGGTTGTTAGTAACATTCAATGTCCTTACTTTGGCTGTTTCCAGAACACAAAAAAATTATTTTGCCCATATTCTTTGTCTTATGAGCGCCTCACTTAATCTAGCTGCAGTATTATCTGAATGATCTAGAATGATCAAAATCCCATCTTCCTGTTGCCTATGTTCCAGCCATACTGTGGTTCTTTATGTTTCTCAGAACAAGGCTGATGTTCTGAGAACCAAAGTAGGTGCTCAATAAATACTGGTTGGATTCATGAATGTATCCGTGTGAAGGAATATGGATGTTTAATTGGCACTGGCTTCTAGTACTTTTCATGCTGTGTGCTGCTTATCTGTGTCATTACTGTAAGTAGGAACATGTTATCTGCTTGGGTTTTATTGGCTGAATTAATTGTTCTCAATGCAAAGATTCTGCCACACCCTCCCTGATTCTTTCCTCAGCTGAAACCAGCCCTGCTTTCCCACTCCCAAACTGATTTCCAATGTTCAAAGCCCCTTTCCCTCAAGGGACAGTGTTGACCTTTGAAGTTTCTTACAAGGATTAATCAGGACATTTAAAAAGTTACCAGAAGTTGATGTTTCACTGTGGACTAGTTCCTGGCAAAAGAAGACAGTTGTCTCTCTGTGTATGGACATACATCTTTCTGTCCATTTGTAGACACGTACACACATAAAATTATATATTTCATTATGTGTCTATCTCACTTTACATGGCTGCATGGATTTGTCCAGGTGTTTATCTTTGAATTCAAAACTAAATTTTAGTGTTTTTTAAAATAATTTTATTTTTATTAGTTTTATGTATGTTTTTGCTGATGTGGTACTGAGGAATTGAACTCGGGGCCTCATGCAAGCTAGGTGAGTACTCTACCACGGAGCCACATTTCTTGCTCTAAATTTTGGTTTTTAAACATATGATATTTAATAAAGATATCTATTAGTTTGTACAACTCATATATACTAATACATAAAAGAGGAAATGGCAGGACATTTATTTCCTGTCAAGTAATTCTTGGAGTATATTTTTTTAAAAGAAGATTGCTTGACATAATATTAAAAGGATTTTGGTCTTGTAATGTGAAACCCTATGCACTGGAAAGGAGGAAAAATGAAAACCAAATTCAAACAGTCAAACAAATGCAATGATAAGAAATGTTTAGGGATTTTTTTGGGGGGGGGGGTGTCTGGTTGTGGGGCCTGAACTCTGGGCTTGGGCATTGTCCCTCAGCTCTTCAGCTCAAGGCTAGCGCTCTACCATTTGAGCCACAGCGCCACTTCCGGCTTTTTTCTGCTTGCTTATGTGGTGCTGAGGAATCGAACCCAGGGCCTCATGCACGCAAGGCAAGCGCTCTACCACTGAGCCACCTTCCCAGCCCATGTTGAGGGTTTTGAGGATGTTCCCCCTGCATTTGCAAAGACCAAGGAGGAGGTGTAGTGAGACTACTCCCGTCCCCAAGTTCAGCACTAGAGAGAGTGGTGAAGGGGTGGTCCTATCCTCCTCTGGATAGGATAAAAATGTCCTCTGGTGGATAAAAATATCCTGGACCTTGAACACCACTGAGGAAGCCTCTGGTCCTTCTCTTGCTCCAGAATGAGGAGTTGATGTTACCAGCATTCTGAGTTAGGCTGATGGCTCCTGAGGTTTGAGGATCTCCAGAGACTTCAGGCAGTGCTGTGCATCTTCTTGTCATGGTGAAGTGGGGCATTGTTGACGATCCTTTGATGTTTCCCAGCTTTGTTCACACCCTTAACAGAATTCACGTCATTCACTTTGACAATTTCCCAACAACGCCTTATAACTTATGTAAATTATTGGAATTCAAAGCTGCTCTGCTCATCCTCATCATTCATTTGCATATATTCAAAGGAATTCCCCTAATATTTTAGTTACCAGTTAACTTCCAGTTACTGTTACCTTCCAGTACCAGATAAAAGCAACACTTTGGGATTGTTAATCTGATACATATTAATTTATGTGTCAATAGGTATAGTTTTGGTCTAAGTATACAGTTAGGCAGAGAATTTATGGGATATGAACCAATTTACCGAAAAGTGAGCTTGACCAAGATCTCAATACCATTGGCTTATGAAGGAAAACTACAATTGATCATTTGATAGATTATCGAATGACCAACTATGTAGTTAACATTAAATATTTTTAATGACACCACAGCAAGTCATAGTTATACATACAGAAAAGTGTGCAAAATATCAGATTTAAATGCCAAAGTTGATCATTTTTAGTGTTTTAATAGCTAAGTTTCATTTATTTTCTCGTTGCAGGAATCTATCTCTGAGGAATAGCCCAGCTTTTCTGTTATTATTATTTCTTTTGATGAAAGTATTGTTCTCATTCAGCCACTGGTTATAACTTCCAAAGTGAAAACAGGTCACCCTGTAATTTAGAGGATACAAAGAAAAAACTAATACAATATAGGGCTAGAGGAAAATGGCTCAGGCCTGTAATTGCTGTCAATGGATGGGGCTGGTGGCTGTTTTCTGAAGTGGTACCCAGAGCCGAGTTGTTAGGTTAGAATCATTCCAGTCTACCTCAAAGGGCGGAGGTGAGAGGTAGGGTAGAGGGCTCATAGTTGGGGCAGGTCCTGGGACTTGCGGTTCTGAGATGTTTCCCTTTTTAAATAGACCATTAATGCAAACCACATTTTTTAATTAATGCAAACTGATGTGTGTGTGTGTGTGTGTGTGTGTGTGTGTGTAAGAGAGGGGGGAAGAGAAGAAATAAGACTAAAACTTAGGACATCTAAAATGCCCCACTTCCTGATAATTATCAACTACAAGCTATGATGATTTGTATTAGGATTGTGAATTTATGAAGGAAGATGTAGTTCAAGCTCAAATGACTTTTGGAATCTGGTGTCATCACTCTAAATAATAAGAGTTTATTTGTTTATTAATGTTTCCACTTTCCTTTTTTTTGGGGGGGGGAGGATTATTTTATTATTATTTTAGGAGTAGTTTAAAAAGTACAGAGAAGCCAACTAAAGAACTCAATTGTTTTAACAAACAAAACTAACTGCTGTTTCGAATTTACTGTATGCCCTCATCTCTTCTTAGAAATAAAATATTTCAGCTAAACTTGAAGTTCCACTTGACACCTCCAATTTTTTCCCTCATTAAAAAAAGTTTTAGTACTTAAACTTAGGTTCTTTAAGTTTTATTTGTTTTTTATGTGGTTCCAAGGAATCAAACCCAGAAGCTCATGCATGCTAGACAAGTACTCTACCACTATGCCACATTCCCAGCCTAGTACTGATACTTTTTATTGTACATAGACAAGCTACCTATAAACATACATATATAAAACTGTGTACATTTGGAGCACTGGGAATTGAATAGACTTGTTCAATTTCTAATGCATCAGTGGTATGACATTATAAAATTTCATTTCCTATTAATAAATATTAAAGAATGCAGAGCTAGTCTATTTATTTTAGTGGCTTCATAGTACTCTAATAGGAAAATGTATTGTCTTTTATTTAACATTCTCCTTATGAAGGGATGTGTCAGTTATTTCTAATTTTCCATTATTACAAAATATTCCCTAATAATTTTTCTTGAACCAGGTACAGGCAGGTACTTTCCCCATCAAGAAAAGATATTTTCAATAAAGAAATTACATTATAGGAGTATATGTGTGTTTAAAGTATCTACAAATGCCTTTAGCAATTAAGTTATTAATTCATTAAAGTATCTCTTCATATACTTACAAACATCATCGTACCTGGGGTTTGATTTCCTTAGCTTTAACAGGAGGTAGATGGGTTTAAAAATCACTGATTTCCTCTCTAGAGGTAATGTTCTATGTCATTAGCTAAAGAAATTTACTAGAAGGCCATACTACGGTTGTCCCCTCTGTATATAACTTTCCTCCAGGACACAATTAGAGCTCTCCTCTCTTGTTGGGCTGGCTACATAATTACAGAGAACAGCCTTGAACTCTGTTATATAAGTTCCTGAGAACTTAAACACATGATAAATATGAGCCTTATTAATCAACAAGACTCATGGTGATGGAATGGACATAAAAATGTAAGCTATTTAGTAAAAAAAAAAAAAATACACCATCAGTAGAATGGGATTTGAAAAGCATTGAACACTGGATCATTTTCTCTACAAAAAACCTCCCGTCTCTGACTCTGTCTCCTTGGAACATTAGGCACAAATGAGTCCAAGAGAAATATTAAGTCTTTTGATGATTTATTGTTAATAGTAAATTCAGAGAAAAACACCAATCTGAGGCATTATTAATATGAAGGGACAGTCCGTTTTGTCTCTTTTGCAATCATCATGTTAACTCATATTCTCTCTCTTGCATATTCATAGTCATGGTCATTTTAGAGGCAATCATAGCTGCTGTTCTTTTAAAAAAAATTCTTTATTGTGGCATCTCCTGGTTGGAAAGATTCCATAATTTAATATTTTCCCCAGCAGACAAGTTTTAAGGCCTTATTTTACTCCCAGAGAAAAGATAGGAAATGATGCTGATGTAAATGAAACTGGGCCTGGGCTGCTGTTCTCAAGATGGGGCCCACAGGACTTTCCTTTGACGATTTCTCCCCAGTGCTGTTTAGCACTCACTTGGTTAGTGTGCATCTGTTTTGTCTTGGGTTCCTTTGTTCATCCTTTCTCTCATCAGATTGGAAACTGTTCCTTATCTTTTCCCTTTCCTGTTCCTTTGGTACTGTTTTGTACCAAGTCAAGGAAACCTTATTTAGATACTCTGACAGACCTCAAAATACCTGAAACTGAAATAACAGTTGGTGGTATTCTTTGACAAATTGGAGCTTTGGAGGAAGACAGGACACTTATTAGATCCTCATTCTGCAGATGGGGGCTGAATCACCCTCAATTTGTTCAAACTTCCACTGGGCTTTGGGCATTGGCTAAGAATGAGACAAAACATAGTCCCTTTTCAGAACACCCCAAGGCAAAGGAGAAAGTTCTAAAATGGTCTGATAACACTCCCAAGGCAACCACTGAATAATACAAGTGAGAGAGAGAGCAGCAATTGTCTAATTCAAACACTTTCTAATTCCCAATGAGCTCATTAAGACAGAAAAACATTTCACGTGACTGGTTCACGTGACAAGAACACTCTGTGCATTTTGGGATAGTTTGGGGGAACTGCCAATCATGGGAAGACTTGACACTTAAATACACATAGGTGAACCTCAGAGGGATAAAACTTTCTGCTCAGAAAGTATCCCCAAGTAGCCCCCAGAAGAGCTTCTCACACACTGTCCACCTTTTTTTAAAATTAAAACCACTTTCAAGGTTGAGGTTTTACATGCATTTCTGCAAGTCCTCAAGGGCAGGGCTGCATTATTATTTGTTTACTATTGAACTTCTGCAACCTAAGAGTGCACTTGGCAGGAAACAGACACACAAATAGTTGTGAATGGAATGTGTCTCTGTCCACTGAATAGCATTTATTGTGACAGTTGGAAAGAGAATCTAAGTGTTGAACAACAGGGTATTAAAAAAAATGGCAAGCATTTTGTTGTATTCACAATGATGAAATGGCACGAATGTGACAGAAATGTTTACAAAGAACTTTTTTTTTGAAGTTGAGTTTTTGCTATTGTTTACTTTGAAACATACAGAAACACCCTGGCAACTGGGCATGATAATTAATGAAGAAAGGCAAGACTGAACCTTGAGCAATTTCGAAGAGATTGTTGTAAGAAATCTGTACAATTATTTTCCTGGGTGTTGTTTCCTTTCTTACTGTTCCAATTAATTGCTTTAGGATAAATTTGTCACTTCCCACAGTTCTCATCCTGAAAGTTAATCCATGGAGGAGTGAGAAATTGGACTTCAGACATTTCCCTTGCTACGTTAGAAATAAACTATACAACTTGGCAGGTGGGGGTGGGGGTGGGAGGGGCCTGTGAGAGGGGTTGAGAGGGGAAAATCTGGGAGAAAAGGAGGGAGGGGGTAGCACTCTTCAAAAAGAAATGTACTCAATACCTGACTTACGTAACTGTAACCCCTCTGTATAACACCCTTACAATTAAAATATAAAAATAAAAGTAATGACACTTAAAAACTGTAACCCCTCTCCATATCACCTTTATAATATATATATATGTATATATATATAAATGACACTTAAACAAAACATTTCCCCCCTCTTGAGGATGTTGAAAGGAGTGACATCAATCAAGATATACTCTATTCATAAACTACTTTGTGAGATGACAACTTTTTTATATAACTACTTAAAGAAAATAATTTAAAAAAATTTCCCTCTTCTATCAGTGTGACTCTGGGTACTGTTTAATTCCCCAAGTATCCCACTGAAAATTCTATTTCCTTGAAATTATGTTTGTATATTAAAGGTTCAAAGAAACCTCCCAGCTAATAAGAACTGATAAAACATTCATAATTAAGCAAACATACTGGCACTAGATAATACTGTTCTCTAGGACTATCTAGAAAATTAATTCTCTATATAACCATTCCTGGCAATTTTCTCTCAATAGAGGTGAATAATAGCCAAGCAACAACCCTATCTTTCTGGAGGATAATGCTCCAAATCATTCCTGAAGCTTCTAAATTCTCAAACTGGATCATACCATAATGCTTTGCTTAGGCAATCTCATAGCAACTTAACTGTAGCTCAAGTGGTAGAGCTCTCGCCTTGAGCTGAAGAGCTGAGGGACAGCGCCCAGGCCCAGAGTTCAAGCCCCACGACCGACAAAAAAAAAAATACTCCAAAAACCTTGCAAGAATGATGTGTACATTTGGGGTAGAGAAAAGGAAGCATTATTGAGTTACAGCATGAGTTTGTCTTCCTCATTCTCTAAAGAGCTTCGAATAAATGAATGGCCAAATGTGAAGTTACCTAATGCAGTGGGTTGATGCCATCACTCCTGTTCCCGTTGAAGAGACGGGTTAACTCTACAACTTCACACTCCAGACACAAGATGAGTTTAGGTAACATATTGCTTAATGTCTCTAAATTGCATTTATCACCTAGAACTATCTTGTGTAGATTTATGTTAACACTGAATATTTTAATAAGTATTAGAACTTCAACTAGCGCACTAAACGTGATTTTTTTCCTCCCCAGATATTCCTGCTTAGCATGAGGCTAAAGTGGTTCCAACGTTTTAGAAAATGAGCTGATTTAAAGGAAAATTGGTTTAAGCATTAATAACATAAGTGAAATATGGCAGAAATATCTAAGGGATTAACATAAATGATTTAACATAAATGATTTAAGCTTGACAAACTCTAGGTTTCCTCTTTCATGAGACCAGTTTTAATTACCGGTGTTCATAGCAGATGGAATGGGTTGGGCAGTGGTCCCCAAACTGGACCTTAAGTTTGAGTCACTTAGGAAGTTTTTACAAATGTGAATGTAATTCCCACCCAAGACCAATTAAACCCAAGTCTGGGAATCTGTCCTTCTTGAAAGTTCTGAGGTGATTGCAGTATGTAGCCAGCGTTGAGACCTAGAGGACTGAGGGTCACCTACCTACTGCAAGGCTTGCAGTAGGATTTCTTTCTTCCAGATGCTTCTGAATATTTTCCTAATCTGATTTAACATTTACAATCCATGCTAATCTTGAGCCACAACTGAAATACTATAGCAAGGAGTTCTTGATCTCTCTCCTAACAGCCTTTTAGTTCCAACATGTATACTAATTTCCTACCTCAATCATATGTTTCGTAATTGAATTTTCAATGTTCTGGCTGTGTTCTATGTGATCCTGTGCAAATCTCATGCAATCCTGTGCAAATCCCATGTAAATGCTGGATACACAACTATACATTAGCGCAAATGGATTCTGTCACAAAATTCATGAAAATATTTAAGAATGCATTTGACACCAGGTTTTCTCTTTGAGTTTCCGCAATCTTGATGAATCAACCAGTCTACGTTCCTCTCCTTTGGACTGGGTGAGTAATTACTCCATTATTTAAAATGTCAAATTCTGTTTCAAATTCTGTTCCTTTTCCTCTAATCTACATGTTCTAGTCCAACCCCAGACTTTGCTTGTACATCACTGTCAAACCTCTCTTCGCTAGAGCAGGTGGGGTTTGAGACAACTCGCTAGCATAGCAATTCACTTTTGTTTTTATTTTAATGAATAATTACCAAGTGCCCATTTCATGTATACAGCACAGAGTTTACCTACAAGAATGGGTTTGTCTGATATATATCCAAAGAGTTCAGTTCACGGGTTTGGGATTGAAGTATAGGCTATCTACCATTCAAAACTCAGAAAGCCAAAGAGGTAGAAAGCTGTCTCCCAGCCCAACACTATTTATTCTCTTACACCTGCAACTAATTTGTTCTTTTGTAGATGCATGCAAATGTAAAAAAAGTGATTTGGGTCTTGTCTTTTGGCACACATACAATTTTAACCTGCGTTTCAGTTCTTTCCACTTCAATCTTTCCGCATCTCTCTTGTAGCCTAGTCCTTATTAACGTCTTCCTTTTGTGCACTACCAAGTTACCACTAGGTTCTTGGCCTTCTTAAAGAATCTGATAGGAAAACCAGTAAACATCAGAATTGAAGAGCATCTCTGCAGAGGGCATTGGCTCTTTCTCTAATCTGACTCTGAGTTAACAATCCATTACCAATCCACTGAAAGCAGCCATTTCTACAGAATAGCCCTGAAATGCTAGTGGCATGGAGTTCAAGTTCTTGTCTGTCAATTTGGGTTTATACTAATTTCCTGCATCAATCACAGATGCTGTGGTTCTGTGGAGGCTCAGACGGGAGATACTCTCAGGTTCTAGCATGGCAACGTCTCAGGATGTGTTTCAATACTTGACCTTACCATTGTAGCATGAGAGCAATACTGGAGCAAGCGTAGCAGTGCTCCATAAAGCCATATTTACAGGGAAGGGGGCTTTCGTTCGTTAACCTCACTCGACAGCCTTTAATTTTCCCTGAAAAGCTGAGAGAAGGAAAAACCAAGAGATGTTAATGCCTTCGCACTCTTATGGCTCTATAAAACCAGACTAAAGTCACTTATGAAACTATTACAACTAATTCTGCCCTTAAAGTGAACTGTGTCATTGCACATTCAATCAGTATTATCTTAATGTTGGCCTTGAACTTATCTGAATCTGAAATGTCTTACCCCTTCACCATTGTTACTGCACACAAAAGGAAAGGAAGAGAGCGACAAAGCAGAGCTAGCATTCCAGGCTTGGTTATGGACCAGGAAAACGCTCTGGTGATTCATTTCTATAAACCTGCCCTTTAGAAGGACTGACCCATTGAACTTCAGCAACCACTTGGAAAACAGAAACTCAACCATGTAAGTTTGCTCCTGTTAAAAACTCCTGTGTATTGTAGCTTGCTCTTTGAGACAGAGCTCTGCCAACTTTGTGCTTGGGCTGCTTCAAACCTTGGTCTTCCGGGAACTACCTGTCAAGTAGCTGGGATTATGAGTGCCAGCCACTGCTCCTGATTCCAAGATTTCCTTTTTTCATTTTCTCATTTCCAGAATTATTGAGGTTTGACTCAGTAGCTGGACAAAATGACTATCTTCTAGAACTATCTCTGGCATGTAGTTAGATCTCCACACAGATGACTGCTCCAAGTCTTTGTGCTTCTACAGCAATGTTGGCTGCATTGATGTGAGATTTTAATTGCTCAGTGCAGATCTCACACATGCAGGGTAAAACACGTTGGCAATGGAGTGGGAATCAAAGTCTCGTATCTTCTAGAAGTTAAGAGTTTTCACTTAATTAAAAAAGGCACCATTTCCCATTTATAAGCCCATTCTAAGGGAACCAAATTTTAACTCTAAGCTTTTTTTAAAGATCTCCATTTTGGGAATCGTTATTGTCACTGTCCTTTCTCTGCTCCAAACCAGGGTCCCCGCTTTCGTGTCATGCTCTCCCCTGTGACCCTCCTTCTATGATAATGTCCCAGCCTTGGTTTGATACCATGATGACCTGGAGGGTCTCTTCCTGCAGAATGTCCGCAGTTGGGTGTGTCTAACGTGCTGCTCACTGTTAGAGCATTATATCCATTCTGATGGATGCTGGAGAAGAAGGCTACAGTGGCAGTAGAGCCTTGGTGGTTTCCTGTGCCAGGGCACCTGGCAGGCCCGGCGATGGCCACTCGTCCCAGTGCTCTGATCCTCCACTGCACACCACTCTCTCCGCCCTTGGGAGCAAGTCAATGCATGTGGCCCAGCTCCAACGAGCATGCGTGGAGAATGAATCGCGATTTACTGAAGGTGGAATGCCCGCAGATACTGAACAGAAGAGCTACCACACACATTTCACTCTACAAGCCTGTTCTTTTTTTAATAAAAAATTTCAGGGGTGGGTATTTCCCCCTGTACTCCTCAACCCAGATCAATAGAGTAAAATCTGCATGTAGAATCCACGTGACATTCCCGCCGCTGCTTCTGATTTGAAGTACTTCTGTAACTCAGCACTGTTGAGATGTAGTTCCCCTGACCACCTGCAAAATAAAAAGGGCTGCTCTCAAGTACTAGTCCTTCTGTTTTCTTTTGAAAAGAGAAATAGAGGGGAGAAAAATCCCTTTATTAGGCGGTTGGACGATACACAGTTCCACGGGGACTTGGAGGAAAGAAGAAAAGATGAATTGCTGGCGAGGCTGGGGACTGTTCTGCCAACCTTCCCAAAGCATCTGAACAATGTAAACCTCACTTATCCAGAGCAGAGCGATTCCCTCTGGTGCTGTGTGCAGTAAACAGTCATTCGCGGTGTCTCCTGCTGCTTCCCTCTAGGAGGACTGCAGCGTTCCCAGGAAAAAGGTCGACTTTCATTTTCAGCAGGTTTAAATTCCTTTGAAAACTTCAGTTGTTGTTGTTGTTTTTTCAGAAAAAAAATCAAAACCCATCAACAAAAATCCCCAAAGAACAACAAGAACAAAAACACACAAGAAAACCCCAGAACTCAAAACTGTATGGAGACAGAGCTGTAATATACTGGCAAATTCATCTCCCATCATGGCTAGAGGTCAGAAGTTCATGAGGCTGTTCGCAAAGAGAAGCTCAGAAGTCTGTGTGGCTTTTTGTATATTAGTTAGCCGGCTTTTCCTTCTTCTTTAGGGAAGATCATCATTTAGCTAATCAATGAATGAGACCCAGCATATGTAAAGAACACTGGTCACACAACAAGAAGACAAATAACTAAAAAATTTAGGCACTCATATTTCAACAGCACTGCTTCTCAGTGGCAAAGGACAGGAAAGCTACTAATACAAATGAAATACAAACCAAAGCCACCATGGTGGAGCAGGGGGAGAGCTGCGAAGACAGATTAGATTAAGAAAACAAACCCCAAGCCGGGCACTGGTGGCTCACGCCTGTAATCCTAGCTACTCAGGAGGCTGAGATCTGAGGATCGCGGTTCAAAGCCAGCCCGGGCAAGAAAGACCGTGAGACTCCTATCTCCAATAAACCACCAGAAAACTGGAAGTGGCGCTGTAGCTCAAGTGGTAGAGCGCTCGCCTTGAGCTGAAGAGCTGAGGGACAGCGCCCAGGCCCAGAGTTCAAGCCCCACGACCGACAAAAAAAAAAAAGAAAACAAACCCCAGACATTGACTGTGTATGGCAAAGTGTTTGAAGAAATGTGGAAATGACTTGAACTCCCTCCTGCACACTGCCAATCTCATTGTGGGTTCCAGAAATCTCATCCTCAGGTAACTGAGAAAAAAAAAAACATCTACACCGCAACTTGCATGTGAATACGCAGAGTAGTTGTATTTATAATAACCCCACTGCTAGGAGAAAGAGAGAAGAACCAAAAAGAAGCCTCGTTGGCTCAATGTAGAGTTTTACCACCTACTTTAGTGCCCCATAAGTAAGCCACTTCTGTGTGGAGCAGTTTCCCAATGAAACCAACCTGAACCACTGAGGTGAACCAGCCTGCTCTGGCCTCCCTCCACACATCATCTCAAATGGAAACGTCTATGGTCTCCCTCCAGTCTCTGTGATTGGTTCATCATGATCACTAATTCCTTTAAAAGCAAGTGTTTATTATAAAGCTTTTACATCAGTAATAAGACCCCGCCACTGGGAGTAACAAAGATGGTTGATTTCTGCACTTCCACAGTTTTCAAACACCTATAGCCGTATGCGCTTTAGGTGAAACTTAGGGAGAAAGGGATTGGTGACTGGAATAAGTTACAGGAGGTGATACACAGCAGGAAAGAGGGAGAGGAGGGAGCAAATAAGATGAAGAAACATGTTTTTGTTTTGTTCTGTTTGTTTTGGGTTTAAAGCTTCTGCTACCAGAAGCTTTTGCTTAAGGCTTGGGAAAAAAATGTTTGAGTACTCACTTTGAATATGCAAAGCTAAAATTCAAATAACGATTGCATTTCGACATATTCAGATCTTACAAAACGGGTATGATGAGCCTTGTTTTGCCTATGGTGAGGTTCAAATAAAACAGGATAGGAAAACTCATGTATTTTTTCCCCAACTGTAAAGAAGTGTTTAGAAGTAAAGGATTATTATCACACAGTTATCAATTTCTACCCAGCTGCCAGAACAAGTTTGACATGCATTTTAATGAACCATTGGGTAGCTGTGTCTGTGTTTTCTTGCAGCACAGCAAATACCAATGGATGGCATGAGTTAGCCTCGCCTCAGCTCGGTTTCCTGTCCCTCCGTCTTCCAGCTAGAGATATTCTTAGCTGTACACAGCATCATGCAAGTTCTTCATCATGATTCTTGTTGTCAGGGAAGAGCTAACAGACATGGAAATTATAGGACATTATCTGGATAGGTTCTTTTTCTTTTTCCCAGTGTTGGAGATTACTGGATAATGTTCCCATGCCTGGTCTAGGGACCTTTGTTCCATGAACTTTCTTTCTTCTTTTTTTTTTTTTTCTTTCTTTCTTTCTTTCTTTCTTTCTTTCTTTCTTTCTTTCTTTCTTTCTTTCTTCCTCTCTCTTTCTTTCCTCCTTCCTTCCTTCCTTCTTTCCTTGTCTTTTTTTTGTGTGTGAAAATACCATATACAGGGGTTACAATTACATGAGCAAGGTAATAAGTACATTTCTTATCAAGCATTGTTGCCTCCAACTTTGTTTCCCCTTCCCATCCCTTCCCATCTCCCCCCCCTCAAAGTTGTAAAGTTCGTTGTTCAACATAACGACTTGTACATCTCATTGTTACAATGGGTCCACCTGTATCCCTATTTAAACTACTGGTTTTTTCCCTTCCCCTCCATAAATTATACCAACATCAAATACAGTGAAAGTAGGGGTTATACCATAGGGGAGGGACATACAAAGCAACAAAGAAATCATATTATAAATATGTTAGAAACAATCGTATGAAAGAAAAAAAAACATTTGAGAGTTTGGGGAAGATGGTGGAGGAGAAGCTGGAGGCTAAACAAGCTCTCATATAGAAAGCAGTTTTAGTGTTCCAGTGAACAGTCCTAGGCCAGAGAATCACACCAAGTATGCCATCACAGTACAGAGAGTTAGGCTATAGAAGGAAAATCTAGGCAAGGAGACAGATCTGAGCACTTGCCAGCAGCCGTGGCTGCGGCTGCGGTGGCATTAGTGGCGGCGGCGGCAGCAGCCGTAGCTGCCATACCTGCAATACAGAGAGTACGGGATGAAGGAGCCAGACGCGGCAGGTAAGCAGATTCTACTCAACACCAGCAAGAACTGACAAGGAGCAGACTTCTTCATCCTGCAGTTCGCAGACCAGAGATGACCCAGGAACCAAGACTCGGTGTGAGTAGAAGCCTGACGTCCTCACTCCTTCTCAGGGAGCAGAGGAGGGAAGGCCACCCCTCCCCCCACTACTGGAGATCTCCATCTTTGATACTGACAAAGGCCCAGCTGAGCTGCTAGCTCCAACTCAGGCCTTGGAAGAAAACGAGTCATTTAGCAGGTCACAAGAACCTAACCTGACCTGCCAGACTCAGCTCCACCCAGGGAAAAGTCACCCAGCCCAGTCCACCAACTCCGGAGTGGCTTTCTTCACTGGGTAAATAGAGACAGAGGCTGCCCCTCTTTACAGCAGCCTTGACAATCAATTGAAATTCAGTAAACATAAACCCTGAGAATGGCTCCAGGCTGGACTCTGTAAGTGTCTCACAATCTAGCCCCTCAGGGAAAAGCTACTGTTTGCTGAAAGGCCTCAATGCTACCCAGAACCTAGCCTCATCACAGCATCTCCAAACTAGAGGAAACAGCCATCTCCCTCTTTTGTGATACTCAAAGCAGATCTCCCTCCCATTGAACTATCCTGGGAAGAAGATCACAAAATCCTGGGTAAAGCAGAGCATTTTTCTGCCTGCTCAAACAAATTGACTTAAGAAACCAACCAAGCCACAGGAAAATCAAACACCACAAGCAGACCAGAAACTCCAACAAGAGACTGGTTATGGACACAGAGAGATACAGGATCTTCCCATCCCCCCCCCAAAAAAACAAAAATCAAAGAACTCTTTTTTTTGTACCATTTATAAAAAATTTTTTCTAAAACTTTTTAATTTTTAACTTAAAAATTGTTTTCTAGTAACTTTGTTTTTCTTCCTCTTATAATTTTTATTTTAGGGGTATATGTGTGTGTGCTTTTTTCTTTCTTTTTTTCTTTTCTTTTTTTTTCTTTGCTTAAAAATTTTTTTTTGGTTAGCTCTACTGAACTTTTTATCCTTTTTTTCTTTCTTTTTCATTCTTTTCATCTTTTCTTCTCTTTCGTTCTTCTTTGCATGACTTAAGTGCTGTTCTTTGCATGACTTAAGTGCTGTTCTGCTCATCCTCAGATATACCCGTAGTCGATTATTAGACCTTATCCACCATTGTGTACAAACTTAATCCAGAAATTTATTACTCAATTGAAAACCTCTTAGACTTAAATTCCTTAATAGCAGTACTACCTCTTTATACCTATATAATATTTTAAGCATTTTGATTTTTAAAATTTTCACATCTCCTTTATATCCCTCCCCTTCTCTCATTCTATCCACGTTCTTCTCTGAACATTTCATTTTCAATTTGCATAATTTTTAAGCGTTGCACTTTTTAATTTTTAATTTTTGGTTTTCTATTTTTTCTTGTCGCTTTTTTCTTTCTCTTTCTTCTTTTTTTTTTCTCTTTCTCTATTTTCATTCTATCCAACCTATTTCCCACTCTGAGATTAGGACTTAGTTAAGTTAACTCTCCCTGAGCCTTCCCACATCTCTCTATTCATATTTTTACCTACATCTCTCCCTAAACCTAATAATTTCTGGTTTGCCAAATCCTTCTTTGTGATTCGTAGCCCATTAATATATAGTTGTTTGATGTTGAATAGATATATCTGTTGAACTAGATTGTATCTACAGACTTTTGACTGTGCCACTACATACTTTGGTTGATGCTTGCTTTAAGATAGTGTTCTAATACAAAACTGGTGTTACTTTCATCCCAAATGGGCAGAGTAAGCCGGAAAAATACAAGAAAAATGGCAAGTCTGGGTACCTCAACTCCCACTCATGATAATCAGGGGATAGAACAGATAATGAATAATCCAGAGGAGAGTTCCCAAATAGCTCTACAAACACTGCTGGTAAATGAAAAGATGGAAAACCTACAAAGGACTCTGTATGAGCGTGATAGGGAGAGAGAGGAGGCAAACCAAAGGTTAATACAGGAATATCAAGAGTGTGAGGAAGCTACTTAAAAACTGATGCAGGAATTGCATGAGCAGCTTGAGAACACGCAAAGAGAAAGGCAGGAATGGCGTGAGCAGGCTGAGAACTCCAAGAGAACTACAGGAATTGCCTGAACGTGAGGAAACTGATTCAAAACTTTGGCGAAGTAGCAGGGTATAAAATTAACCCTCAAAAATCAATGGCTTTTCTGTATGCCAACAATGAGAAAAGTGGGGCTGAAATTAGGAAAGAAACTCCATTCGTAATAGCCCAATAAAAAATAAAATACCTAGGAATTAACTTAACCAATGAAGTGAAGGACCTCTATGATGAAAACTTTAAAAACTTGAAAAAGGAAATCAAAACAGAAATTAAAAAGTAGCAAAAACTCCCATGCTCCTGGATTGGAAAGATCAACATCGTGAAAATGGCAATACTTCCCAAGGCTATCTACAAATTCAATGAGATACCTATCAAAATTCCAACTTCATTCTTCAAGGAAATAGAAGAGGCCATCCAAAAATTCATACGGAACAGGGCTGGGAAGTTGGCTCAGTGGTAGAGTGCTTGCCTTGCATGCCTGAGGTCCTGGGTTCGATTCCTCAGCACCACATAAGCAAAAAGAAAAAAGCTGGAAGTGGTGCTGTGGCTCAAGTGGTAGAGCGCTAGCCTTGAGCTGAAGAGCTGAGGGACAGCGCTCAAGCCCAGAGTTCAGGCCCCACGACTGGACCCCCCCAAAAAAAATTCATACGGAACAATAAAAGACCCTGAATAGCAAAAACTATCCTCAACAGAAAGAGCAGTGCTGGAGGCATATCAATACCAAATTTCAAACTCTACTATGAAGCCATAGTAATAAAAGCAGCTTGGTACTGGCATAAGAACAGACCTCAGGATCAATGGAATGGAATTGAAACGCCAGAAATGAACCTACAGACCTATAGCCATCTAATCTTCAATAAGGGAGTTACAAAAATAGAATGGAAGAAAGACAACCTCTTCAGTAAATGGTGCTGGCAAAATTGGTTAACTACTTGTAGAAAACTAAAGCTAGATCCTTATATATCACCCTGCACCAGAATCAATTCCAAATGGATCAAAGACCTCGGAGTCAAAGCAGACATCCTGAAAACATTACAGGATGGAATAGGAGAAACCCTAGGTCTCCTTGGCACAAGCCGAAATTTTCTTAATAGAGACCCAGAAACACAACAAATCAAAGAAAGGTTGGACAAATGGGATTACATGAAATTGCAGAGCTTCTGCTTGGCAAAACACATAGCTAGCAAGATGAAATGAAAGCTCACGGATTGGGAGAAGATCTTCACTAGCCATACATTGGACAAGGGTCTCATATCTAAAATATACCTGGAACTCAAAAAATTAACCCCAACAACAAATCTTCAAAGAAAAAACTGCCCAATAAATAAGTAGGTTACAGACTTAAAGAGAAACTTCTCTGAAGAGGAAAGAAGGATGGCCAATAGACACATGAAGAAATGCTCAACCTCCCTAGGTATAAAAGAAATGCAAATCAAAACAACATTGAGATACCACCCCACCCCAGTTAGAATGGCTAAAATCAAGAACTCTAATAACAACAGATGCTGGAGGGGATGTGGCCAGAAGGGAAACCTACTGCATTGTTGGTGAAGTGTAAACTTGTTCAACCACTTTGGAAAGTAGTATGGAGGTCCCTCAAAAGACTCCACATAGAGCTCCCCTATGACCCAGCAATCCCACTTTTGGGCATTTACCCAAATGTTCACAAACAAGACCACACTAAAGCTACCAGCACAACTATGTTTATTGCAGCATTATTTACTATAGCCAAGATATGGAACCAACCCAGATGCCCCTCAGTAGATGAATGGATCAAGAAAATGTGGTATATATACAGAAAGAATGACATTGCCCCATTTGTTAGAAAATGGAAAGGCTTTAAAAAGATTATATTAAGTGAAGTAAGCCAGGCCCAAAGAAACATAGGTCCCATGGTTTCCCTTATTTGCAGTATCTAGTATATGTCTGAGTCAAGCAGAAAAGGTCAGATAAGGTGATGTTAGGGAAATGGACCCTAAGATATGTATTCAAATGTTTTTTTTCTTTCATGTGTTTCTAACACATTTATAAGATTATTTCTTTGTTGCTTTGTATGTCCCTCCCCCACGTTATAACCCCTGCTTTTACTGTATTTGATGTCTGTATAATTTGTGGAGGGGAAGGGAAAAACAAATCGTTTAAATAGGGATACAGGTGGACCCATTGCAACAATGAGATGTACAAGTGGCTATGTTGAAAACGAACTTTACAACTTTGGTGTGTGGGGAAGAGGGGGATTTGATGGGGGAGTGGGGGGGATGGAAGGGATGTGAAGGGAAAACAAAGGAGGAGGCTACAATGCTTGATAAGAAATGTACTTCTTATCTTGCCCATATAATTGTAACCCCTCTGTACAATATTTCCACAATTAAAAAAAACATTTGAATACTTATCTTGGGGTTCATTTCACCTAACATCAACTTATCTGAACTTTTCTACTTGTCCCAGACATATACTAGTTATTGCAAATAAGGGAAACCATGGGAGCTATGTTTCTTTGGGCCTGGCTTACTTCACTTAATATAATTTTTTCCAAGTCTTTCCGTTTCCTAACAAATGGGGCAATGTCATTCTTTCTGATGGAGGTATAGAATTCCATTGTGTATATATACCACATTTTCTCGATCCATTCATCTATTGAGGGGCATCTGGGTTGGTTCCATATCTTAGCTATGGTAAATAATGCTGCAATAAACATAGTTGTGCTGGTTCTTTCTTTCTTTTTTTTTTTTGTCAGTCATCAAGCTTGAACACTGGGCCTGGGCGCTGTCCCTCAGCTCTTCAGCTCAAGGTGAGCACTCTACCACTGAGCCACAGCATTACTTCCAGTTTTCTGTTGGATTATTAGAGATAAGAGTCTCAAGGACTTTCCTGCCCAGGCTGGCTTTGAACTGTGATCCTCAGATCTCAGTCTCCTGAGTAGCTAGAATTACAGGTATGAGCCACCGGTGCCCAGCTCCATGAGCTTAGTTTCTAATATACCTATATAGTTTGGAACAAACTAAACACTCAATAAATGATAGTACAGTGAATTGAAGAAATATATCTTTGAAGAAGCTTGTGTAATTCAAATCTTTTTTAAAATTTTTGCAAAGCAAAATGGTTTTATTTGCATCGGCCAACCATAGGAACATGGTGTTTCTTATCATTATAGGTCAGACAATAGGATTGTATTTGTTTAGAGAACGTTCAATGTTCAATGTTTGGTATTAATTATCTCTGCACAAACAACTGGAAGAAAAGAAAACTAATGATCTTTAGGAAAAGAATTTCTAGAACCACATTTTACAATTTTTTTCCAGTAGAGTCACAAGTTGTATTATTTTATTTTTATTTTGGGGATTGTTTATATTATCTTTAATTGTAGTTGTAGAAAGGAGTTTCATTCAATGAAGCAGTTTATGAATACGGTGCATCTTGATCAGTGTCAACCCTTCAACTTTCTCTCCCTCTCCTCCCAACCTACCCCTTCCTTTACTTTTCTTAATTTTTCGATTACATATTGAAATTTTTGCCATTTAACAAAGCAGTTTATGTCTATAGTGCATCTTGATCTGTGTCATCTCTTCAATATCTCCACCCACCTTTCATCTACCGTGTCCCTTATTTTTCTCAATTCTGTGGTATATACAGTGAACTTTCACTGAGCTCTTTATTAAAGGCAATAGTAAGAAGGAGGCTGGTTGGCTCTCAGTTAAGGAAAGTGAAGGAAATTGAATTTTGACACAAAGCTAAGCTCAAAGTCCAACATGTTCATTTCTCTTCCTCTCCCCTCCCTCCCTCCCTCCCTCCCTCCCTCCCTCCCTCCCTCCCTCCCTTCCTTCCTTCCTTCCTTCCTCTCTGTCTCTCTATTTCTTTCTTTCTTTCTTTCTTTCTTTCTTTCTTTCTTTCTTTCTTTCTTTCTTTCTTTCTTCCTTTCTTTCTTTCTTTCTTTCTTTCTTTCTTTCTTTCTTTCTTTCTTTCTTTCTTTCTTTCTTTCTTTCTTTCTTTCTTTCTTTCCTGCTTGCTTGTTGTCCATCTCCTTTTCTCCTCCTATTTAAAAGCCTTGGATCAATATATTAGTGAGCTGGTGGCATATTATGATCATTAGTCCTCAAGAGGCTCTACCCCTTATTTTTATTAATCATTTCCTCATCCTGTGTCCCTATAGTCCACTCTTAACCCATTTTACCCACAGGCAGCCACTCAGATACCTTTAATTTGAACCTGTTGTTGTTTACATGCAGTTTTGCAAAACTAGCACTGTTGAACCTGCATGCATTTTATTTGTAGAAATAGGTTGTGTGTGTCTGTGTGTGATCATAACACAGGTGGGTAAATGTGATGCTATTCTGAACTGGCCTGAGTTTCTTTAGCACTGAGGATTTCAGACTCATCTGTGTTGTTTATCCTCGCAATTTGCTTTCCATCTCTCTCATTGATAGAAGCACAGGTTGATTCTCTGTGGGCTACAGAAATAATTATTATACACAGTCCCTGTGGACCCGTGTGGAAATTGGGGTCTACACCCACAGGCCCAAGCTGTGGCTCAATGTAGGTGTTCTTCCTTTGTGTGTCAGGGGTGGGGCATCTGGCCTGCAGGCTGTCCGAGGCCAGTGAGAGTCCTGGGTCCTTGACAGGACACTCACAGAAGCCACACTCTGGGGCCAGCAACTGTCTGTCTATACTGGTGACGTGGTATGTTCCACCAAGGAATATTGTAAGTAATCCCATGGCACTCGGCAGGGAACAGGCTTCCCATCCGTAGAGCTGGTAGGCTCTGCCGGAAAATCTCTAACTTTGTTTATAACCCATCAAAACGAGATAATTACACCTGCTGTATTTTGAATATGTCCCCTGAGATGTGTGTGTATTGGAATCTTCATCCTTAGGGCAAGGGTAGGGAGGTGGCACACCGTGAGAGGTGTAAAGGTCCTGGGGCACTACCCTAGTAGCTCTTGTTGGTTAAATGCATTTTCTGTGATGGGCAAATAACCTCTCCCTGTGTGCTGGAGCATTGGGATGGAAAGGCGTCTCTGGAATGTGCTTTGTCTTTTGGGTTCTTAGCCTTCTGCCACATGGTGTAGAGGCAACAGGATCTGCGGAATGGAAGACAGTGGTCCTCCTGTTTCTGGGCAGCAGGATCCAAAGAGAGATGCACTTGTCAGTGGAGACTGTGGGACCCTGGCCCACCTTGCTTCCTTGCTCTCCAATGTGATGTTAGCTTTCCACTGTCATTACAAAATACCTGAGGTAATTAAGCTACTAACAGAGAAGGTTTATTTTGGATCATGGTTTTGGAGGTTATATTCTGTGAATCATTGGTTCTCTTGTCCTGGACCCCAGAGGCAGGGACGCCGTTATGGCAGGAGCAGCAGAAATGCTCTCCTCATTTGGAAACGTGGGAGGAGCTGTGGTCTCCTGGAGGAGACCTCCCACTGGAGGCACATCCCCCAATAACCTAAAACCCTTCCACCAGGCCCTACCTCTTCTAAATCCTCAGTACCTCCCAATAACATCATCACAGGGAACAAGGATCTAATGTGTGTCTTTCTGGGACATAGAAGATCAAAACTACAATTCTGGTCCACAGTTTGAGAACTTTTGCTCAGTCTAGGATAGGGGAAGAGATGGTGTGTATGTCCAACCTGGGCTGGCATCTCAGCAGCAAGAGAAGCGTATCTTTACAATGTCAGCAAGGTCAGGCTACAAAATGCAGTTCTTAGGACATGTTGTTTGGAATGTTTAGAAATCACATGTAAAGAGTCCAGGGAAAATCAATAATTGGTTTTCTTTTGCTTACCTTCCTTTGGTCTGTCTCCTTTTCCCTTTGCCTCCCATCTTCATTTTCTTTCTTTCTCCACTCATGTCATTTGCTTATTTACTTTATTTCACTATTTTATTTTATTTTTTTCAAGACAAGCTTCACTCTGTAGATCAGGCTTCCCAAGAATGTGTGATCCTCCTATCCCAACCTTCTGAATGTTAAGATTATAGGCATGCATGACTATGCTTGGCTTATTTATATATTTAAAAGCACTACGCTTTTCTTTGTGTAAATAATCTCAGGTGTAAGTTTGATCATCTCCACAATTTATGACCTAATTTGAACCTGAAGCATAATTTTAAGTGGTACCCTTGTAAATAAACCTGCTTTGTTTTCCTGTTATGAATGGTTGTTTTATTCCTGAAAACCCATGATAGATACCTCACCAAAACAAATGAGAGATAAATGAAAGCACTGGTATGTCCAGGGAGCATTCAATTCCAGTAACTCAGGTTCTCGATAGGCAAAATGGAGACCATGGTATTTGTTTCTTTGGGTTTTTGTCAAAAAGTAATTGAGTAAATGCAGGCAAAAAATGAGGAAGAGTTCGTAAGGGCCAATAACATTAGCTATTATTATCCCCATTGTTTATTCATTAACACCAAATGAAAGCCAACTATGGGTTGTTTCTGTGTGAGACCAGATGGCAGAGAAGAGAGAGGTGGGAGGCTAGGTGGATGCCTGGCTAGGGTAGACTGGGCGTCTTTCTGGAAGAAAGACTCCATAATATTTTGGTGAGTGCTGATTCCTTTTTAGTTGAGAGATCATTCGAGTGGAAGAAAACTCCAGAAACTTCAAATAGCAGTGCTTGAATTAAGGTGGCAGCTTACTCATCAAATGCTTGCAACCTGGACCAGCAATGCGGTCCCTTCTTCCTCCAAGATCATCCTCTGTCCCCATGGCCCCAGATCCTAGCTCCAGATATGCAAGAGAGAAAGCCAGGGCAATCCTTTATTCTTTTCTCCCCCAAGGACATTTCTTAATGTTCTGAGCAATGTTTTACTCACATCTCCTTCGTTGCCTGGAAGGGATGGGGGCTTGATGTTGGTGGGAGGCCATGGAGGAAGAGAGCCTTGTGTTTGGAGGGGAAGTAGATGCAGCCCAGCTGAAAGCAGCTGTGCTCCTGCTGGGAGGTTTGAAGCCTCTTCCAGCTTGTGAGGTCACCAGCATCCCTTGACTCACAGCTCCCTTTTCCATCTTCAAAACAAGCAGCTTTGTGTCTTCAAAGCTTTCTGTGTCTCAAAAACTCCTGGACACATGGACTTGTGTCACTCACCTAAGATCATCATCTCCCTTTGAGACCTTTCCTTGAATGACAGCTGGCGATGCAAGGATTAGAACATAGGCTACCAGAGAGGCCTTTTTTTTCTCCTTCCTACCACATTCTCCCTGCTCTAAAGACCCCACATTCTTCAAAGTTATGATACTCTCGGTTGAAATTTCATTATTGAATCTCCACAGGTAAATGACTGAACTACACTCGCAGATAAACCCTGAGCTTTGAGGAGATATCAAAATTATATCTCTTCTGATAATTTGTTAATTTATTTTTTTGGGTCACGTTTCCCCACTAGATTCTTTTTTTTTTTTTTTTTGGGTCCGGTCGTAGGGCCTGAACTCTGGGCCTGGGCACTGTCCCTCAGCTCTTCAGCTCAAGGCTAGCACTCTACCACTTGAGCCACAGCGCCACTTCCGGCTTTTTTTTTTCTTTTTGCTTATGTGGTGCTGAGGAATCGAACCCAGGGCCTCGAGCATGCAAGGCAAGCGCTCTACCACTGAGCCAACTTCCCAGCCCCCCACTAGATTCTTATACAGCATTCATATATATATTCTTATACTTATCCCTTCTCTCTCCACAGTGAGCAAACAAACCTTTCCCTTCTTCCTGAGGCTTTCTACTGTCAATATTTTCTATTGCTTGCTCTTACAGGATTGGGGATTGTTTCTTTGTTTGGATTGGAGACATCAAGTTGTAGTCTGATTGTGGATATGCACAGCCAGAGAGGTTCCCCCCTTTCCCCTTTTTCATGACTCAGTTCATTACTAGTGCTACTATCAAACACGGCTCAAAGAGAGTTGTAAATGTGACTTGGGGCTATTTCTATCAACTGTTGTTTCTGATGACTTACTTTAGCACTGGAGAGTTTATCCTATCATTTACTCTGAATCAAAAGCTTATCTATGGCAATGTGTCATTCTTGATTGGATTTTTGGTCATTGCTTTTCATTTGACATTTTATAGATCCAGATTCATTGTTTTCTTTTCCTTTTTTATTCATTCTGGAATCCTACAGCTGTGTCTCTGCCATCCACTGCTGATCTCTCTCTGTTACTTAGTATGTTTATTAGCTCACAGGAAAATGGTTAGCAAGTGATGACAGGTGTATTTTCTTCATCTTATATATACTTTGGAGCATCTTGCACAACATTAGAGCATTGTTTACTTGAAATCGAAGATCCTATATTCTCAGCAACACTAGCACCTGGGCAACACTTGCAGGACGAACGTGTGGATGGACTCCTGGTTATGTTTGGAGAGATGCCAAGTTTTGAACTAGGTTAATGTTCCTTCTGAAAATAATTTATTGCTTGAAATGGTCATCCATTGACTGTAGCTCAGAAATCTGGGAACTAGTAGCTCATTGTAAACAAATTAGGTGTCGAGGTGAATTTTCTTGTTCACTTATGATTTTAACTAAAGTCTGAAAGATAGTGCTTATACCTAACTGGCCAGTATAGTAGCCTGCTGAGGGTCTTCCATAACTGTTCTTGTTCTGATTCTTTTCCTATTGATTGACTTGGAAATCAATCCAGTGGTCCATTTAGAACTCAATGACAAAAGGGGAAGTCTAATTTCTAGCTTCCCTGAAGCCTCCCGTTTCCCCTTCCATACTTGTGAGGGAGGAAACCCCCATCTACCTATGCACACTGGGCTTTCTGTAGGATACTTACTCTGCTGGCTCCATCATGAGACCAGCTCAAAGACAGTGTCTGAAATGCAGACTCCATGGAGTAGTTGAAGAACGGAGGACTCCACTAATTCTAGAATTTCTATTATGTGAGTTCATAAATGTCATTATTTTTCTAAAAAAGAGTCAAATTAAATTAAGAAACAATGCCTACAAATAAAGCCCAATTCTGGTGAATTCCCAATTAAATGCTTGAAATGCCTTTGGTAAGTTAGTGGCAAATAAACAAGTTCATATAAAAAGAATTCCAATTATCTACAGTGGTTAAAAATGAGAAATTCTGTCTTATGCTAGTTCTATTATTGTGCTATTATGAAGTTACTTTTCTCATTAATAGAGAGCAATGTGTTACATGTAGTCATTTCCCAAGTTTTTGTTTGATAATTTTTATTTTTGGCTCTGATTATAAGATGCTATCAACACCCATTGTAGAAAATATAGGTTAAAAAAATAAAAGAACTATGTAAGAGAAGAATACTTGTACTTTCCAGATAACAATACCATTGTTAATTTCTTGGTGCACTTTCTGTAGATATATAACAATTTAAAACTCTTTCTTTCTGCACATGATATTGTTGGGATCACATTGTTGTTTTGAACCTTGGTTTTATTTATTGTTCAGCATCCTGTGAGGATTACTTCCTTCTGCCACTACATATTCTCAAAAACATGTTCTTTCTGTGTTAGTTCAACATCCCATCACAGGGATAAAGCAACATGTGTGAGCATGTAGTTCGGATATCTGTGTGCATGTGTGTCTTTGGTTTCTGCTCTTGGTTCAATAGGAATAGATTTCTTCATGTAGAATAAGTGGTTAAAGGTCAAGACTATCTTAAGGTGTTTGATGGACTCAGCTCATTTTTCAGAAAAAATGCCAGTTATCACTAGCGTTATTGGTGTGTGAGATATTATGGTATTCTACCATTGCCCTTGCTAAGTATTATTTGGCAGATGAATGGTAAAAGCTTCCTGTGATTTAAAATAGAAGACTGTCTAAAATAATGAGACCCATAAGGCATGTCCAATTTCCACAAGCCCAGAAGCCATGGGTTTTATTGAACAAGGTGATAGATACAGATGATCTGAGAACCTAGAAGACATAACTCCTCTTTGCACAATGACATTTTGAATTCCTTGTTTTTAATTTCTCAGGAAAACCCCTCCTGCACAGCAGGGAGTATCTTTCTGTTTATGTGACCAGCCACCTTCTCCAGAAACACATTTAGGGGCATGTGGAAGGTGTTTGCTCTCTTAAAATTTACATATAGGATCTATGCCTGTGCTAGCCATAGGAACCAGGTCGTCTGGATCGCATTATACCTTTCTCACAGTTAAAAAAATAAAATTCATGCATGACAGAGTTCTATCTCTTTTATTTGTAAAAAGGTAAACATCAAAGCTTACATTCCAAATGAATTCATGTGAGACCCCCACAGTAAAGGTTTTTGTTTATCATTATATATCCTTGCTCAGAGATAGTGTTCAAAATATACTTGGTGTGTAGAGAAAAATCTAGATTTTTTTTCATAGATGGCAGAACATTCCTGTGAACACTCCCTGAATTTAGAAAATATATCACACACAACAGACAATAAATGAAGCCAGAGGAAAAAAAAAGCTCAATTTTCAATTTTGCTTGAAGGATATCCTTTCCAGCAAGATAACAGATCTGTTCTTTCTTTTCCCCACTCTCCAGTCTTGCTGCAAGGCTTTCAAGCATAGAGCCACATGAAGAATAGATGAGAGCCGGTCCCCTGGTGAAGACTACCGAACCCCTGGTGGTTTGTAGGCTGGCCTTCCGTGCTGCTCTGTAGAGACATTCCCCTCAGGCCCAGGCTTCCAGGACTCTTCATCAATGACTGTCACAGACTCAGCTGCAGAACTTATGCCTGCGCTGAGAGTGAGACTTGATGTCTCTCTTGTCCTGGAGCTAGTGAGGTGCCTGGTAAAATGGCTCCGGTGTGGGATCACTCATTGGAGTGCATCCATCCAAGGCTCGCCGGAAAGATCCATTAGCAGCGTGATTCCTCTCTCTCCTTGGTCCTGTTGTTTCCTCATCTTGTATTCTCTTCAGCGTCACTTCGCATGGAAAGCACTTCCGATAGATGTTCCTGAGTGTTTTTCCCTATCCCAAGACACTTTACTCATAGAACGTCTGGAGATTATAGGCACAAGCCACATGTGCCCGTGTTTATACTACTACTACCACCACTACGATACTGTTTTAATAGTTACTATAGTAGTTACTATAGTTTTGGAAGTGAAGTGTTGTGATAGGATCAGCTCCATTCTTTCTGCTGATGATTGCTTTGGGTATCTAGTGATACCCACTTCAGTGAATTTTAGGATTGTTTTATTTATCTCTGTGAGGAATAGCATTGGTTTTGATGAGAATTACCTTGAATCTCGAGGGTCTCTTTGGCCAATATAAAGATTTTTAACAACATTAATTCTTCAGATTCACAAAAATGGGTGTCTTTTCCTGTCTATATTCTTTTCAATTTCTTTATGACTGTTTTAAAATTTTCACTAAAGAGAGAGTTTACTTTCCTGGGTAAGTTTATTTGTCAGTTTTATTTTTGTAGCTATTGTGAATGAGCTTACCTTTAAATTTTCTTTTGTGAAAAGTTTGTTAATGGTGTATGGTAATGCTGGATATTGTGTGTTGATTTTGTACTGAATTATTCCTCCTTTTGAACAGGTTTGCATGTGCATGTGTGTGATGGAATATTTAGATTATTAATACATAAGAGCATATTGTCTGCAAATAAAGATAATTCTATTTTCCTTTCCTGAATTCATATGCTTTTTATGTCTTTGTCATACCTAATTGTTCTATTTAAGACTTCCATTACTATGTTGAATAAAACTGATGAACACATATATGCGTTTCTAACTCCAGACCTAATAGAAAATACATTTACCTTGCCTACTCAATGTGATGATGATTATAGCTTTATCATGTGTAGCTTTATTGAGTTGATGAACATTATTTCTTTAATTTGCCAAGAGAGTTTTTTAATCATTAATGGATGTTGAATTTGATCCAATGTCTTTCCGGTGTTGCAGTGTAGCTCTGTTTGCAATTCCATCTCTTCTCCTGCATCTTCATTCCTCACCTGTGCATGTTGAGTCATGCTTGCCACCACTTGGTCATGAAGTATATCTTTGATAGCTTCTGTATTCAGTGTTAGTGTTTTGTTAGGAATGCTTATGTCTTTGTCCATCAAGGCCACTGGTCCCTAGTTTCCCCTTTGATTATTCTCCTGTCCTTGTCCAGTTTTGCCATCAGGGAGGTGCTGACCTTCTCCTTCTCCTTCCTTTTCTTTTTTGTCTCTTCTGTTCTCTTCTTTTTATAAAATAAATGTAGTTTTGCTTTCTGAGACAGGGTCGCTGTCTGTCGCCTCGGATGGCCAGGAACCTGCTATCCTCTTCTCTGTCTCTGTCTCTGTCTCTGTCTCTCTCTCTCTCATTTTGAAAAGTTCATAAAATGCATCTATGAAGCCATCTTATTTTAGAATTTTCTTTGTTGGGAGACTTTACTTTTTTCTTATTGAGTTCATTGCTCAATGTTGGTTTTTATGGCTTTTCTACTTTTTCCTGGGGGGACTTGATTGATTAGGTCAGGCCCACCCATCATCATCTCCTTTGATTAATTCCAGGAGTTTTAAACGATAACTACAAAACCTTTTCAATTTTCCACCTAGTGTGGCAATTCCAGGGGGTAACATCAGTATAAAGACAATCCCTGGAGGTGGTTGGTTGGCCCAGCTCTTCCACAACGAACTTGTAGCTCTCAGAGTAACTATAGAACATGCAACTCCCTCAGAACAGGAAGGAGCATCTAGAACACCTCTGTCTTTACCCTCTTTCCTCCTAGAACAGGGTCTGTCTATAGCACTGGTGCTGTGAGCCAACCGTCATCCATACACACAAACCCGTAGCAGAGCTGGGGTCCCTCGGCTGTGGTGTGAATGGAGCATTCACAGAAGATACTTGTCTGACCCAACTGACCCTGTTCAGATTCGAGGGACCAATGTTTCCTGGAGGCTAGGCTCCTCGCTGCGTGTCTGTGAGTGATAAATCTGCTTTATCTGACTCTGGTGTGATAGTTCTGTTTCACTGGACTAGACCTAAGAAGATTTGCAGTGTCCTATCGTCTCCTCAGGGGTGAGGATTGAACAAATGAATTACTCACTGAGGGCGGTCTTCGAATTATGCCTGAGTCCGATGTTTGTAACTTTAAAAGGAAGCCCTTCTATTACTGAGCTTCAAGCGAGTCCTGCCTCTGGTCTCGGTCTGTCTGCCTACACCCTGGAAGTCCTAAATTACCCTTCAGGTCCCGGCAACCCACCTATTTTGTGAATTTATTAATCTGACATACTTGACAGAATGTTTAAAATTTATTTTAAGGCTTTATTTTAGAGATGCTTTAGATTTACAGGGAAATTCAGAGGAAAATCCAAAATTCCCACAATGCCCTTGATTCTGGACACGCCCAACCTCCGGCCTGGCTGTCGGCGCCCAGACCACTGCAGGGCACTGGTGACTGGCACGTGTGTTGGCACCTCGTTCTCACCCAGAGTCTTAGTTTACATTAGGGCTCACTCTTCTTTATTTTTCTTTTCTAGCATGTTTGAGTTACAGTTGACAAATAGAAATTTTATCTATGTGAGGATGCACGTAATCACTGTTTCATGAATGTCGGCTCTAGTATTGAACATCGATATTTTTCTCACAAAATAGAGAGGGAAAAAAAAGTGCCCACCTCAGCTGCCAAGAAAAACAAGCTTGTGACTAATTAAATAAACTCTCCCACTTTGATGGGTGGTGTTTACACAGATCATCAGTCAGTCACTGAGTTTGAGAGACTTGGTGTACTTAAGCCCAGATTTACAGAAGTCATAAATTTGCCTTCCCAAGACAAATGCTTATGTTAACAGGGTGTGTTCATGTGTTTTCATTGCTTCACGGTTCATTCTAAAAATAAAAAACCATGCGAACAAACCTTTTCCTTGTGTGACAGAAATTGGAACAGATGCACCAGTGAATAATTTTTAATAAGAACAACAGGGTAATTAGTAGGAACCCCAGTTGATAAAATATCTACTTAATTTTAGCAGTTGGTGTGGTACTCTAAATAAAAAAAAACAGATTAAAGTTAAGCACAGTTCTTGGGATTGTTTTATGTGCAATTTAAGGTTCTATACAATATAATATGATACGAAAATAGGATACTTAAAACATTTCCTATAGAATCCTGGGGAGAGTGCCCAAACCGTACAGCTATACATCAGGATGTCACTTTAACCCCGCCTTCCCCATCCTTCTACTTTTATTCATTTGAAGCAAAGATAATGTACAACAGATCATGTTATAAGACAGGAGAGCCGAGGATGAATTATAGTAGGCTGGGATCCTCGTTTACTTTTGGTGGTGTTAGGTTTTGAATTCAGGACCTCTTACTTGTGGGAGGGGTACAATACCTCTGAGCCATACCTCCAGCCATCTTCATGGTTATTCTTAAGATAGGGTCTTGTTTTTCACACTGGAGCATACACTTGAGCTGTGATCCACCTACGTTAGGCTACCCCCCTTCCCTGCGATCACGGTTTCCAGTTTCCCTCGGTGGGGCGAGGCTGATGGTATTTTGTGCCTCGGGTACTGGCCTAGACCCCATGATCTCCTCAAGCTCAGCTTCCCTTGTTGATTGGGATATGAAGTGCACTGCAGTGTGCCCAGTTATTGGTTGAGAAGAGGTCTTATGGATTTTTCTGCCCAGGCGGGCCTCAAACCAAGACCCACCCATCCCAGGTCACAAGTAGCTAAGATTACAGGCATGAGCTATCCATACTCACCATAGGTCATTATGTTAAAGATGTCTCTTGGTAGTTTCCTATAGTTAAAGGCAGAAACAACCTATAATTTCCTACTGTAACTTTACTCCAATGTGGTGGTATTATAAAATGGATGCACACACACACACACACACACATACACACACACGCACACATGCACGCACACACACACACACACACACACACACACACACCTCACTCTAAAGCTTGCAAACTTAGCAGAGTCCTAGTTCTTTCCTCCTAGATGAGCTTCTCATCCTTGTCGTTTCTAATGAGTCCTGTGCAATTCTTTGTTGTGGGGCTGCTCTGTGCCCCATAACATCTTTGTCATCTCCCCTGGTCTCTCTCCACTAGTTGACAACCTCCACCTTAAATTCTGGGTTGTGACAATCAGTTTCCAGACATGATCTCACTGAAAATCAATATGGTAGCCACAATTCCCTGCTACTCCTTTGCTGTCCTGCACTCCAGCATTGTGTGTGCTGTGAGGGTCACCCCTGAAATAAGTAGAATGCACACATGAGTCCTGGCCTCTTCTTGCTTTCCACACATGTCTTACCTAGGCTGAAGGAAGAACTGCTTCATGGAGAGCATCGATGGATTGTTTTATCCCAGAGTTATGCACAGCTCAGGTATTTATAACTTACCAGGAACTCGCTAGGTTGTCAAGTTCAAAGTATAAGTCATCTTTGGACTTGTGCATACTTCTTTATTGTCTTGCCATGATTAAAATCTTAATTTACTTTATTTCAGATTTGATATCTTTTGTTCTCCATCATAGACCACAAACCCTCTGTGAGTATGGTAGGGCCCAACTTGGTCACTGTTATCTCCTCAATATGCATTTCTATTTCTGCCAACAGACACAACAATGACTATAGAGTGCTTTCTGAATACAAACCATAGTTCCCAGTACTTCATGGCTATTAACTCATTTAATCCTCACAGCACTCACGAGCTAAGGGTCACTGCCAAACTCAGTTTAGAGGAGGCGCATGCACAGAGAAGTTGATCAATGACCAGAATCACCTGCTATAAGTGGCGGAGCATCCAACGTAGTCACGGAATCACGCTATGGAGAGATGGAGGTAAGTGAATACTTGTAGAATGAGCGCACGATTGTGAAGCACATAGAAAGAATGACTGGGACTGGAGGTGAGGCTGATACAAAAACCAATAGTTACTGCTGTCAAGTAAAGACTCCAAGTGGCTGACTTGGGAACTTATCTGTGAGGCAGATGGTGCTGAGCAAGGATGAGCCAAACTGGCAGTAAGTTTCCTGTGTCATAGCAGTGACAGGCCGCAGCTCGAGATGCTTACGCAGATGCCCCAGAAGAGCTCTGCTACTGGTATTCAGGAAGCACATGCGCGATGCTAACCCAGTGGCTGTTTGTTTCTCACCCTGTCCTATCCTAGTAATTTCTATCTGTATGAAACCAGAATTTCCAAATTCCAAAGGGCTGTGTCTTACTGTCACCCCTGGAGAAGGCATACCACCCACAATCATCTCTTAAAGGACTCACAGATTCGAGAGGAGTTTTGCTTATTTTGGTTTTGTACTTCTAGAAGTTCTTTTGCAGGTTACAATATCCATAGCACTGGGGGACAGCGTTAATCAAGGCAAATGCTGAGACCCTGAATAGAATACCGCTGGTCCTTAGTATCTTGTTTTCCCAAAAGGCTTCACTGCTGGGAGCTGGCATTCACACGGTGTTGACTGGAAATGATCAAAAGTCAATGAGCAGCTACGTTGCAGAAGAAGTAGCATGTTGGTTCCATTCACTGTTTGCTGTTGATGTTTAAAAAATAATTTAAAAATACAAACAAATACTAGTACTGCTCCTGATTTTAATTATGGGGTAAAGAAATTGCTAGTCTTTGTCTTCTTTACATTCAAGGAGTTAATAGATGAAGTAGATGAATCTAATCAAGCTGATGAACTCTAACAAACTAGCATATTATTTTCCCCCATATGCAAATCTCAAGTGGTCTAGAATGCATTTCAATTCAATCGAGCAATATTTATATCATAATATTTTCAGAATTCTCCACTGAAATCATCTTGAAGGAGAATGTCTGAATCCTCCTGCTTTGTCTGCAGTGTGTCTAAAGATTTCATTCTATTCCAGCAACAATACCACGAATTTAGAATCATCAAGACAGTTTTTCCCCCCAACAAAATATTATGTCACACTGATGTTTGAAACCATCTCACCTATTGATCTGTAGCCTTCTAACTCTCCATTCAATATTCACATACCTCCTATAGATCACTGTGACAAGACTGAGAAAGTCCTTCATCTCATGGTGCTTAAAGCTGGGCCTGGTACTTCCACTAATGACTTAGGGAATACTTAGTCCTTGAAATCAAGGGTTCTTTATGTACCCTTTCATTAATTTTATTGTTTACACAATTTCATGGATTTTTATGCTGATGTACTGATCTTTGCATGAAATGACCTCAAACTTCAGAGTGTTTATATAATGTGTCCAAAGTCAGAAGACAGGAAAATGGTAGAACTGAGATTCCGAGCTAGAAATTCTGGATGCAGAGAGCATTCTTAGATGTCAGGACCACCACATTCAAAGCCCAGTGGAAATATGACAATGCACTTGGATATGAGAGAAACATTAGAGTTTGCATGAAAGCTCTCAATCTCGTCTTAAACATCAATGAATGATGTCCTTACTGTGACTGCATATGGTCAAAGGATAGAGTGTCATAAATATGCATACTCATGCAATCCTTGCCACATTTAGATGGAAACCATTGTCACCCCTCCAGAGTGTTCTTCCCTACCACCTCCTGTCTCCCCAGTGAGACACCTGCTGGTCTGATTTCTAGCATCTAGATTAGTTTTACCCGTTCAGACTCTGCTTGCAAATAAGTAAACCCAGGCAGTGATGCACTCTATTGTACCAAGATTCTTTCCCTTGGGATTGTGTTTTGAGCTTTGCCAATGATGTCTTGTGCATCAGCCCTCCATTTTATCACTGACCTCATAATCTCTGTTTCTTCACAAAGAAGAAAGGAAGATCTCTGTCTCTGTCTCTGTCTCTCTTTCTCTCTAACCATCCTATGGCTTTGAGAACACTAAAATGAGACACAACAGAAAGCTCTTCAAATCTTGCTGTCCTACTGATCTCTTTTCAGAGCATATCTGCTCCAATCTGAATGCATTCTCCATGAGATCTGCTCACAGAGCTCATGCTCTGCCATGGCAGCTGACTATGTCAGAAAGGCAGATGTCCAAGGCAAAGCTTTGTGGAGCTCTGGACCCAAGAGACCCCACCATGCTCTAGGTTCTCTGACACTGTGTGTCCCCAATAAATGAGCTCCTTATGTTGTGCCAAATGACTGAATCTATTCACTCTTCATTTTTGGAAAATGTACACACAAGACAAATAAAAATAAATGCAAAAGACAAGCTACTGGTTCAAGCAATGCTGGGCTATCCCTCTGCTGATGTCAGATGCAGAAGGGCTATTCCCTTCCCTTGGTGGCCATCATCCCCTAGGAAGTGGTGAGCAAGAGTCTGGAAGGGCACAGAGCCTTTCAAGCCAGGGGAAGGTGTGGCCATTCATAGTGTCTCTGAGATGGGAAACTGCTTGAGAGTTTGGGGTGGGGAGTTACAATGATTAAGCTAGAGACACTACTGGAGTAGGGGTCAATGAGGTGTAGATAAATTGGGACCAAATTAGAAACTTCTTGAAAGTCACATTGAAGAGTTCATATTTAATTTCATAGACACTGGGGAGCCATTTTGAGCAGAGCTAGAAGCTGAATAACCCTTGAGGATAAATAATTTGGCAGAAATTATCATGAGGAAAGAAGAGAGCAAACACTGTTGTTAAATCTGGAGCTGCAGTGACACACAGACGTGAGAAGGAATGTGTGATTTCACTTCCTTTTATAAGAATTTCATTGGCTCTTTTTCCTGGTGTGTGTGTGTGTGTGTGTGTGTGTGTGTATAATGGACCCAAAACTAGCTGCCTTGCAGCTTTTAAGCATAATTAACCCCACTGTGTTCAGACCTTTAAGTTTATTATATTCTAGACCTTAAGCCAAGGCACAAGTAAACCCAATTAAGCTAGTAATAGTTTTAGATTAAATTATATTAACTATTAGAAGTACACAATTTATACATAGTCAGCACGTTTAATTTTGTCACAGGGAAAAATCCTGAAATGCTAACCTGATATTAAGACCTAAGAGAAAACAAGCTTGCATAATATAATCAAATCACTTTTACGTCGAGACTAGTATGTGCTGCAGGTAGTAGAATTACTATAAAAATAAACTGCCAAAAGCATTGCGAATCAAAAGATGGGAATCAGGGAGAAACAGTTCTCTCAGTTTGGTGGCATCGGGTGGGTTGGGTAGTAAACTAAAGAAAACAAGAAGCAATCACCATGGTCTTTGGTGTATGATAGCGTAGAGTCTCAAATACATCCATCTGAGGTAAAAATATCATCCATCAAAACTGCATCTAATATTGGCCCAGTTTAGCAACACAGTACACTGGAGAGGACCATAGGAATATCCTTCTGATCACATGACCGGCTGGGGTCTGTGGTCCACTTTCGCTGCTTAGCATCTTGGAAGAGTACCATGCGGATAGGGGAGAGACGAAAGTTCATAATCGGAAGTTTGGCTTCTACTGGATGTTTATTGCTTCTATTGTAATGCCGGATAGCATACAAAGGCCATGTGAGCAGTTCTCACACTGCATTGTTTAGGGAATGATACGCAAATGTGTCCCTCCACGTACAGTAGAGATGCAATTTTTGTCAGACCTCAGCTTACCCTTGTGGAGCTTACAGAAGGGGCCGACTGGACTTTTGGTTTCCAACAGACTTCTTGCAAGAAAAGCAAGTGATATGGGAAAGGGGGAAAGATCTTAGGGTGTTTCCCCCTAAGTATCTACTTTATCTTAATTTTAAAGAAAATAACAGATATTATTATTGCTATTATCATTTATATTCTCATATGTAATTGGGTCTTTCCCCATGTTTTTGATGTAAGGCTTACAATAAGCAATAAAGCAATGGTCCCAATACAAATGCAAATATAAACATGGAAAATCACCTATAATACAGGATAACACAGTAAAACTCTGAAATTCTGTCTATAGAAAACTACCTTGTGTTATCTGGGTGCGCTGCAATTACTCTGTCTTTCCCTACGAGAAGGAAAGATGGACAGTTGACATATACTGATGAGAGTTATGACGTGATGTAGTGATCTTAGGGGGAAGATGGAGAGAGAAAAGGACAGAGGGAGAGACGGGGGAAGGAGGGAGAGACAGAGAGACAGAGAAAGAGAGAGAGATGAACATGCCATGTTACAGACATTGAAGATGGAAGGAGATGCCATGATTCTGCTGTGAACACGAGGCCCCTTGAATCCGAAAAGAGAAAATCTAGGTTCTCCCCTACAGTCTCTAAAAGATGAATCATTCTAAGACCCTTTGGCTTCACCCCAGTGAGATTGATTGTGGACTTTTGTCCTTTACAATAATTAGAAAATAAATTTCAAATTATTTTAAGGCAATAAATGTGTTTATTCATTACAGCAGCCACGGAAAGCCGATAAATCTGCAAAACCCAAATTCTTATTAAGTGTATTTCCATCAGTGTAGGACATTTCTTCATGTCCCCTCTTAATGCTCACCTCTAGCCGCGGGGGTCACTCTGTTGAATTTTCTTTTCACTGTAGACTGGTTTTACTATGTATATGGAATTGTAGCGAATCTCACCTGTTATACCCTTTGTAGATGGTTCCTATTAGCTCAAATTGTGTTTTAAGATTCATTCATGTGATAGTAGTTGATCATTTTCTTCCTTGTCATTGCTTGAAGAATACTCCATTCTGTTGGTGAATGCCCGCCATTCCATAAAGTCACTGGAAACCAAGCTTTGCATGGCTTCTGTTTTCATTTCTTTTGAGTATTTTCATCTTCCATTGTCTTCAAAACTGCCATAAAATTTCCTAAAGGGCTTGTGAACATTCACATAAACAATATATAGGACTTCAGTTACTCCAAAATCTGTCTAGTATATGGAGTTTTCAGTTCTTTTTATTTGAGCATTCTAAGGGGTAGATACTAGTAGCTCACTGTAAATTTAATTTGCAATTACCTCATAGCTAGTAAAGTAGTCAAGCCTTGTTAGCCTGCTTATTGACCATCCTGTACCTATAAAATCTTTCTTTGTGAAATGACTATTCAGGTCTTCTGTCATGTTAAGAAACTGAGTTCTTTTGGGGGTTTGGTATTGAATTGCAAAAATTCTTCATCAATATTGGAGATACACACTGAATACAAATTATTTTTCTGAAATGTTTTGTGAATATTTTTGAAATTCTGTTAAGCAGTCATTCTCTTAATGGTGTCTTATGATAAGCAAGAAGATTTATTGCTGATGAAGCTTAATTTATTAATGTTTTAATTTTTAGGTATTTCTTTCTCACCCATGCTTTGCCATGCAAAAGGGGTAGGCCATGCTTTTGTCAACATGTTTTGTCTTTGTTTTTAGGTTTGGTACATCTTCGGTAGGAATAGGATATCAGCTACCAGTGATTATAGATGCTCTTAGCACATCAAAGGTGTTTCCTTCTTTCCCTCTTTTTCTAAGAGTTACTCTAAGCCAGTGCTGGAGTCAATTGCATTTCCTGAAACTGTGGGCTTGAATAAATACAAAGTTTTAAATAAATCCAGAGTGTTAGCCCACTCAGCTCTCATATTAACCTTGTCTCTTGTTAAATACTGTAAAAACTAGTTAACTAACACTTTGCCATTCCTAGTTTTGAGAATTAAAAATACCAGACAATGACACAGGACCCAGGAGCACCTGTTTGTTAGATTCTGTTCACCCCTTAATCCTTGCATGAATTTGTCAGATGTAATTATTTCTTCTTTCATATTTCATAAACAAAAGGAGTAAGATTTAGAAGATGGTGAAATAGCTACATTCACATAGCTAGTTCATAGATTTGTTTTTGACCACTGGCCTATGTGATTACATTTTATTTAGGACATAGTGATCATTTAAAAAATACTCTTCTTGCTCCAGTTGGATTATTAGCATCTACTAGCTGATGTTTTTTTCTGACAAACTTGGAGTTTGTTCTTCTTGATGGCAAATTCTCCAAGTTATGTAGGATTTTACTTTTCATTCTTTTTTTTTTTTTTTTGTCGGTCGTGGGCTTGAACTCTGGGCCTGGGCGCTGTCCCTCAGCTCTTCAGCTCAAGGCAAGTGCTTGGCCACTTGAGCCACAGCACCACTTCCAGTTTTCTGGTAGTTAATTGGAGATAAGAGTCTCATAGACTTTCTTCCGAGGCTGGCTTTGAACTGTGATCCTCAGATCTCAGCTTCCTGAATAGTGAGTATGACAGGTGTGAGCCATTGGCTCCCAGCTTATTTTTCATTCTTGAGGGAGACTTTGTGCCTTTTGGCTTGGCATTCTTCTGTCATCCTCCTATATTGACTACAAGCTAAGTAGGAAGTACTAGACATTAATTTAGCTGCAATTTTAAAATGCTTTTAGTTAAAAGTATCTCTTCTCCTAAACCCATAATCCCTACTAGGAAATGTTGGTTTTATTCAGAGTAAAAATGTTTCTGGGCAGAAATGCACCAATTACTTCTTGAAGTTTATGGAGAAGAAAATGTTTTAAGCCAGTGAAGTATATGTACGAGTGTGTGGAATTTTAAAGGAAGCAAAGCAGAGCAATCACAAAGTACCTCATCTGCAGAAAGGACGGTGCCTGCTATGATCCGGAATATTACATTTCTAATAGACTCCATGACCCTATTTAGAGCTGCTGGCATTGTCCTGAATTCAGCAGAGGGTGACACAGACTTGTCTGCTATAGATCTTTCTCACATGCGCCCCCAAACCACCCAGATCAGAGCCTTCCAGAACAATGGTTCAAAATGAAGACACCCAGGCTCATGCCAGATTTGGCGTTCAGGGTCTGGGAAACTGATGTGTGTGCGTGGGTTTAAAACTCATTTTTACATGATTTGTTTTCTTCCCTTCCCCTCCACAAATTATACCAACATCAAATACAGTGAAAGCAGGATTATACCGTGGGGGAGGGACATACAAAACAACAAAGAAATTTTCTTATAAATATGTTAGAAACAATTGCATGAAAGCAAGAACATTTGAATACTTATCTTGGGATTCATTTGACCTAACATCAACTTGAATGACCTTTTCTACTTGTCTCAGACATAAACTAGTTATTGCAAATAAGGGAAATCATGGGACCTATGTTTCTTTGAGCCTGACTTACTTCACAAATTGTTTAACTAGGGATACAGGTGGACCCATTGCAACAATGAGATGTACAAATCGTTATGTTGAAAAATGAACTTTACAACTTTGGCGGGGGGCAGCGGGGATGGAAAGGGATGGGAAGGGGAAACAAAGGAAGAGGCAACAATGCTTGATAAGAAATGTACTCATTATCTTGCCCATGTAATTGTAACCCCTCTGTATGGTATTTTCACAATAAAAAACAACAACAACTCATTTTTACAGTTAAGTTCTCCTAGAGCCAAAGATCATGGCTGTGCTTGGCTGTCACTTCCTGGTTAGCTAATTGAACGTCTTCCTCCCCAACCTTGTTGCTCAGTGAACTCTATGAAAATGTCTCTTGCATGTACAGGATCCCAGGATGGGAACCTGCACCAGGACCCATAGCTCTCCCCTGCCTCCCCCAGCAGGGAGGGCATCCAGCAGGGCCTCCCTCCTGCCATGGCCATCATACATCCGCTTCTGTGGCCATCACACCCACTGGTGTCTCATAAATCACCTAGAGTGAAAGGACTTTGTTCACAATCCAAGCTGAATGGTTAGGGAGAACAGATGCCATTTCTACTCAACTGGGAATGCGTAGGGCCTGTGATTCCAACATAGCAACATGGCCACACTAATGGATTTCCACAGTGGTCTTCACAGAAGCTGAGCCACATAGAGCTGCTACGTTAACTCTTCCCATTGTCATTCAAATCCGTCCATCTCTGCCCCTGTTCTTAACCAAAATCCCATTCACAATATTAGCCTGAACTCAGATTATGCTCTTGTGTTCTTTCTCTGTCAGCCTTCCAGCCAGAATGATCTTTTTGGAGAACCTTGTGAAAAACCACTCCTTGACTTTCTGTTGTTCTTAAAAAAAACATTTTTTCTGGTTTTTTTTTTTTTTTGTAGTACTGAGGTTTGCTGGTTCTCTACCATTTGAGCCATGACTCCAACTGGCATTTTTGCTGGTTATCCTCTCAGACCTTTCTACCTGTGCTGGCTTTCAACTGTGATCCTTTGAATCTCATGCTGTTGAATAGCTAGGTGTTAACCACTGGTGCTGGGTAGGGTAAACATTCTTCATCTGACCTAGAAACCATTGCTTGGCCTGGTAACTCCTTTGGTTTTCAATTTGCAAACATTCTCCTGCATTCATTCTGACCACTTCTTTTCCCTTCCTTCTACTTTTCACCATTCTTGGTCTTTTTCAAGAAGCCTGACATGGAGTAGATCAAACCACCGTTTCTCTTATTATCAAAATGAGAAATTATTTCCTTTCCATGCTTTTGTGTGATATGTCCTTGTATGATAATTATTAGCTATTGATAGCTATTTTAACGTTTTAAATTAGTAGCTATTTAAAAAACACATTTGAATGTAGTCAAGAATCTAAGCGATTGTTTCTCGATATATATTGGCTATATGAATAGATACATTTTCTACCTGAGGAGTCTATTTTTCCAAAGATTTTTTTTCTTAGAAAAAGAACCCTTTACCTGGAGTCCTTAGGTTAATTTGCACCCTGTAAAATATTTCTGTGATATATTCTTGCAAAAATTAAAAACTGACTTTGTGTAATTTCATCCCTCAAATGCTGACCTTGTCATGCGCTTTGCTCCTTTCTGTATTTCAAAAGTCACGGCAGGTCTTATTTTGAGGGATTTATATATCCATCCGTTTGGACTGGAGTGGGCAGACGGCTTAATTGGCTCCTGATGCTTTTCTGGCTACCCTTATTTCCTGTCTTTGGAGCCATGCCTCTTGCAGCCCTCTTGGTTCCCATGAGTCCTCATTGCCCACTCGTATTGAACAAGTACTTTACGGAGTCGCTTGCAATCACGGACACGATTCTGATGTGCACTGATGTTTCACGCATGGCCAGAATACAAATCCTGAGAGGCCCTGCCTATCAGAGCCATCTGTGGCTGTCAGGGGCAAGCCAAGCTGCCTCATCCCCTACCTGCTTCTGACACACACACCACAGAGACAAAGCAAAGCTGCTCTATAGCCTTTGGCCTATCTGATAGCAAAGGACACAAACAGCCTGGCCCTAGGGATTTCTGTAGAGCACAACACACTGGAGAAAGGAGGCCCACGCTCACAAGCAGGTATCTCTGCTCAGATCCTGTCTGTGGAACGCAGGGTAAAAGAAAAGAGAGATGTGAAGGCCCAGTCTCTTGTGCACCTGCAGACCCTCAGCTTGCAAAGAAAACTCATTCATTTCAGGACTATTTTCCATTTGCCAAATGGGATTGAGATTTATATTGATGAGGATTTATGTCTCCTTTTTCCCCCTCCTAGTTCTTTATTCTCTTTATTGTCAAAGAAAAAAATGGCATTGGATGGAGTTAAAGAAGAAAGAAAGCTTGAAGACCATGTCAGTAGCGGTCAAAAGTAATCCACCAGGGCAGAGAGATTGAAGGCGAGCAGAGCAGAAGAGACTAAGCCAACAGATAGTCCAACAGATAGTGAGAGCTCCACTTTCCTTGGTAACTGTCATCTAAACAGATGCTCCCAGGCCCAAGAAATAAGACCTTCCTGCCATGTAAATCTATTCACAAGTAGGGGTAAGGAAATAATTCACCATTGTGAGGTGTGTTCTTGTTTTTTCTTTTTTTAAAGAAAATGTTCCAAGGGAGCTGTGCACCGAGAGTCAGCAAGCGGTCTGCTTACGGTTTTGTCAAGCTGGGCAGAAGATGGAAAAGAAGATCACCTAGGGCTCCCACTCCCCAGCCTGGCTCTCCTTCCTCCCTTGCTTTTTACTCTTAATGATGTTTACTCTATCAGGATTGGACTTTGATAAAGGATGCTTTTTTTTGGGGGGGGGTCCGGCCGTGGGGCCTGAACTCTGGGCCTGGGCGCTGTCCCTCAGCTCTTCAGCTCAAGGCTAGCGCTCTACCACTTGAGCCACAGCACCACTTCCGGCTTTTTTCTGCTTGCTTATGTGGTGCTGAGGAATCGAACCCAGGGCCTCAGGCATGCAAGGCAAGCGCTCTACCATGAGCCACCTTCCCAGCCCCAAGGATGCTTTTTTGAAAGGTAAAAATCATTAATTCTCATGCAGTTATAAAAGATGTTAATTTTTTTTTATTGAGCTCATTATCGAAATCAAGGAGCCAGGCAGAGGTTGAAACTGGTCCAACAGAAAAGAGACATTTATAGATCCTATATTAGAAGGAGGGTAGTAGATAAGACCAAATAAGGAGGAGACATGTTGATTAAGCCTTTCTGGGACAGATATTGGACGTCTGGATGTAAGCTTTAATGTGCATTTCCACTAGTTATCATGAATTTACAGAGATGCTTAAAACTCCTGTACAGTTGGAATTGGGGAGATCACCCTCCACCGAACCACGGATTTTCCTTGTGCTACCACCACACCATATTTCTCTGCTCTTTTGAGCATATATAGAGCACCATGAGAGCTCAGACATAGCGAGGAGCAGATCTCCAGACTTGCTGCTCTCAGACTTTCTGCCCTTGGATGCTCAGCCTAATTCTGAATTTCTCCCACAACCTGGTAGGGCCAGGGCACACTGAGGGAACCACAGTAAGTGCTTTGCAATGGTTCAGACGTACTTTTGTAACCTTCAGGGTGATAAGAAGTGGTGCTCTGCCACCGGTTGGCTCCCTGAATATCCCCTGTCTAATCATATCTATAAAATATGAATATCATCTGTATAATCTGCATGCAACCTGAATGTCACCTGTATAATCTGATCTCTTTAATATCACCTGAATGATCTACAACAGTGTTGAGCTTCGCTTATCCTGGTGAGAATGATTGACATTCCCCAAATATGGGCAGCTTCTCAGAGAGGAGAAACTAAGGTTACCATCCACAGGAAAGTAGAAATTGTAGAAGGGATTATTTTCAAAGTGGCATATGGATGGGATAGAAGAAAGATCATCAAGATCATTGGAAATGGCAAGGTTCAAGCTCTGCACGGTGAGACTGAAAGCATCTTAGAGTGGTATCTGAGGCTGCTTTCCACTAAAGAGTTCAGATATTCTTCCAGAAGTTTCTTCAATGACAAGATGTTTTGCCTGGAAATAGACTTGTTTTCTGTTCTTAGTGTCTAGGCCCAGTGCGGGGATAAGCAATTCCAATTCAGAACCTCAACTGTACCTTGACAAATGACCGTGCTCTCTCCTGTAGCCAAAGAAGCTCATTTTCTGTGGAGGGCCCTAAGAGAAAAATCATGGGCATGTTAAGAAAGCAGTTAATGGGTCCCATTATTACAACACAGTGAGTTTTAATGCTGGCTGCATATGCACGAAGGAATACTATGCTGAATGGCCCATGGTGCCTCTCTTTAGAAGAGAGTTGCCAGATAATATCGCACAGCACATATTTAGACTACAACTTTATTTGTTCATCTGAAATTCAGGCTTAGCTCAGCAGTCTGTGCTTTATGTGCTAAACCTTGCAGTCCTTTACCAGCCTTATAGGTCCTGTGCCTTTGAATCACCCAGACTGGGGACCCAGAGCTCCCTCAGTCTTCTGGCCACCGGATCCTGTTAGTAAGAAGCAATGATTCTGACTACCCAGATTCAGATTGTGAGGTGGCCCTCAGTTTCCTACTCCTTCACTTCTCCCTCCCTCTTTTTATCTCTCTCCATTCTTGATGAACATCTCCACCATTTTGCCTTGCATTTCTCCTCCATTTGCCCTATCATTCATGCTTCTTCTTGCAAGCCTTCTTGCTTGAGAGATGAAGGTGGGTGCATCAACAGGTCTAGCCAGAGTCATAGGGAGAACTCATGCCTCTCCACTGGTGTGGTACTCAGGGAACTCCGATAAATCTAGTGTGCATGGACCTCACTTGCACTGTTCTGTCTTTGCCACTTACCTCAGCTCTTTACACGATATTCTGACTTGGGGATTGGTCTACCGAACAACCCATCCTCTTCCCACCTTCAAATATGCCTGTGTCCTAGACTCTAGAATGATAGCTTAAATAGCACAAAGAACACGGCAGGTATGACTAAGTTAAGAATGTTGAGATGCATAGGCTATTCTGAATTATCCAGGTGGGTCTGATGAAAGGCCTTGGGAAAAGAAGATAAGAGGAGTGAGCACCAGAGAGAAAGTAAGATGACCAAGAAAGAAAAGTCTGGAGTCATGTGTTTTGAAGAGGAAGGAAGGGGCCACAAACCAAGGAACACTGGCAGGCACAGTGTTCCAACTTCTAGAAGCTGGAAAAAAAGCAAGAAAAATGATTTTCCTCCAGGTCTCCAGAGCTGACTTCTTGAGCATAGTCCAGTGAGGCATCTGGTCTACCACAAACAGAGGAGAATAAATATGCTTTGTTTGAAGCCACTGAAATTAATACGGAGACCATGGTTTCCAAACTGCAGGGTTGCTACAACAACAGTTGCGAGGAAAGCCATGGGAGATGACAGATAAACATGACAAACACTGTCACCTGGCTCCTTCCGAGGATTTGTTTTGGCTCATGGTTGAGAAGTTTCAGCCCATGCTCTGCTGGGTCCATTCCTTTGAGCTTCAGCTGAAGAAGAATATCATGTGGAGGAAGAGGCTGCACACTTCATGAGGCCCATGACATCCTACAGGCCCTGCACACAGGAGTGCCTGGACTTTTGTGGAGTGTACAGAAGAAAAGTGTGATTCTCCCCCCTTGCCATAAAGATCTGAGCCAGCAACTCTCTAATCTAAGGCATGTTAACAAAGTTAAACAAACTTGTTCATCAAAGTTTGACAGGCACAGGAGCCTCTGGAATGAAGACCCAAGACAGATTGATGTCCTTAGTGCCCTTAGTGTGTCCTTAGTGGACAGAATGTGGAAATTGGATGCAAAGGGTGTGGGCTACTCCTAACAGACGGAACTGTAGCCAAGCGAGGTCTATCTGCACTCTTCTCAGGTCCTTCTTAGCATCTCTGTACAACAATCCTTTCTTCCTGTAACACGGGCCCCTTTGAGACTTGTGGGGCATTTTGTCTCTGTGACAATATATCTGACAAAACAATACCAGAGGAAGAGGGTTTATTTTGTCTTATATTTTCAGAGGTTTTGGCCTGTTGTGTGTGATCTCCATTGCTTTGGGCCTTGGGTGAGGTAGAACACAATGGTGGTGGCACACACCTATTGTGGGCAGGAAGCAAGGCAAGAGGAATGGACTAGGGACCATATATAGCAGTCAAAGACCTGCCTCCAGTAACCTACTTCCTATGCCAGGTTCCTCCTCCTAAATCTTTTCCTTTCCGATGGCACCAACCACCAGCTGGGGATAAAATGTTCAACACCTGAGCCCAAGGGTGACATTTCATATTCAAAATCATAACAGGGGCTCTTAGAGGATACAGTAGGTCCAAATGTCTAACGGCCACATCTAAGACAGAAGAGGGAGAATTAGACAATATTTTTAGGTTTAGTGATTTTTTTCCTTAGGGAAAGTGAGTTCCAATTTCTATGATCTGCCTTGGGAAAAGAAATTGTAGTTTTTGTGATTTGCCTTGGTAGAAGAAAGGAGAGGCAGGAAGCAGAAGGACAGGAGAAGGTCACAGTAAAATCTTTCTTTTGAGACCTTTGCTTTGGGATACTAGTTTTCTAAACCTCTGGAATGACATGCTACTGCACAAAGTCTTAGCTTGAAGGAGAAGTCTCACAAAGTTTTGTCTTGCTCTGACCCCGAGAATGCAGCTATGCAATGATCAGGCATTTTATTCCCAGTATTGTTACAGTATTATAAGATTACCAAAGTGGCTGGTCTCCTGGGCTTCTTGTAATCCTAACTACTCAGAAGTCTGAGATCTGAGAATCATGGTGCAAAGCCAGTCTAGGCAGGAAAGTCTGTGAGACTCTTATCTCTAATTAACCACAGAAATCCAGAAGTGGTGCTGTGGCTCAAAGTGATAGAGTGGTAGTCTTGAGCAAAAGAGCTCAGGGACAGCAGCAGGCCTGGAGTTCAAGCCCCATGACTGACAATAAATACATAAATAAATCAATTAATTAAATAGATTACAGAGGTGAGGTCCTTTAGACAGAGGTAGTCAGGTAAATCTGTATTCAGTTTTGCAGAGGGAGGAAAAAGTTCAGATGGAAGGGAAGAGTCCCAGGGTGAAGGACACAGTGTGAATACATAATGGGGGAGGGTGGGGAACAAATCACCTGTGACGTTTGGAAATGACAGGTCCCCAGTACAACTTCTGTGTACCGCAGGAGTTCTGTGCCACGGCCCCGAGGTGGAGCCTTTCTGAATTCACCAAGGTAAGGAGACTGGGATCTGCTCCTCAGGAGATGGGGAACCAGGGAAGTCATTTGAGAATAGTTGACAGGCTCAAATTTTGAGCAGCCACTCAAAAATCCATTGAATGGGGATTTTGAAGGGTGGTATTTTAGCTCAAGCCTGGCAGATGAATGCATATGCAAATTCGACTCAGGCCTGCCATTTTCATGCAAAATGAGCACAAAAATTGTCTTCAGGATTACTCCCTGGGGAAAATGCTAATACTGACAACCAAGGGAAGGAGCCTTAGATTGTTCCAGAGCTATGTTCAGCTGGAAGTATGCCTCTCGTGAAACAGACCAGAAAGCCCAGAAGTACCGTGGAATTCATTCTCAAGTTCAAAGCTGTGTCTTAGGGTTGATGCATGCACTCCTGAACTGGCTATAGGGCTGGAAGGGGTAAAGAACAAGTAGTTGGGACTAGATGCTTCATTGTGTTAGGAACCTGTGTCTCTCCTCCCTTTATTTTCCTCTCTCTGCTGATCCATCTTAAGGAGGCACCAAGGTGTTAAAGGGTAATTTTCAAAGAAAGCATAAAATCATGCCTTCTATAGGGGGACCCAACGAATACCTGTTGAAAAGTCTTCCTTAATTCATTAAAGGGGGAACCAGTAAGGTCTTACAAAGCGATTTTTGAAGAACTCAAGGTACACAACTTTTATAGACTAGAGATGCTGATAGAGATTTACAAACAGATGCACATGGAATTTTTCTAAGTGAGAAGCAAAAATCAATTTTTATTGCTTTGGACAGACTTGGTGTGTGCAAGAATAGGCAATATTTGCATTGCTATCTGCTTTCTAACAGTTGTTAGCTTCTACCACTGCAGAGGTGTAAAACAGCCCCGTCAAAGCAAAGCTGCATACCTGAGTAGCATACACTCAGCCCGTCCTATTGAAAGGATGTACAGTCACTGGCTCCCACATTTCAAAGCCTTATACAGAGATCCTTTTGTGCCTCTGTGTTGCAGAGAGTGTTTGTTTTATAGACTCAAAGCAAATAGTCATCTATTGTACTCTTCCTTTCTTCCATGGACCTCTTAACCTTGTACTTGCTGCCCCAAAGAGGAGGAGAACAAGGAAGAATTTGGAAACAAGGTTATCAAGAGATCAGAGCCTAGAATCATGGGTAGACTTTGAGGCCCAGGAATAGGCTTTTCCTAGGAATGAGTTTCCAAACCTGGAAGTCTTAGAATGACAGGTAACAAGTAAGGATGCCTCTCAGCTATTACCCGTGGGGCTGATGATGACCAGGATGATTATGAAATCTATCTTCCTTAGCATGAGCTGGGAAAACTCCAATCTAAGTGGGACACAGAGCAATACATGACAACTGCAGGATGATGTGTTAGGAGGGTCCAACCTACCTTAATTGTAGGGGACAAGTCCAGACATATTTCAATCCCTGAAAAAGACTTTTAGTATGTTTCCAGTAGGTGCTTGTTTTAGAGGTTATTCACAGGCTTGATAGCAATGAAACAAAGATTTTAGAGATACTTTGGGTTGATAATGAGTTCAGATGATGAAGAAAAATAAATTGGTGCCGAATGACTTTTAAAAAAAAACAATGCAATAATAACAGAAGAGGGAGATTTTGATGTTTGAAGTGGGTGCGGAGAATTTTAAATGGCTGAACTGTTTGAGATCTCTTGGTTGAGAAAACTCCTATTTAACAGGGATTGTCTGAGACTCCAGCAACAACTGTTGTCACTGAGAAAGATCTGGAGTGACACCCAAAGCCACCATAAATATACCACCACAGGATGAGGTGAGTCCTGTGGCATAATCACCAGGAGTAGTGTCTCGGTACCACCTTTCTGAGCGATGTTTCCTCCAGGGCTTTGGAATGTAAGTGACCCGAGAAATCTCTTCATCATTCAGCTTTGAGCTCTCCTCTTCCTGCCACCCGCCACCCCTGGGAAACATTTGAAACTTTGGGCAATTGGAAAGGAATGTTGCACGGATAGTAACTACTCATGTCTTTACCTCACTTCTATCATGTTGTGGGACCTTGAAAACCAGGAGGAAAACAAAATGCCCTCTCTAGATTTAGACTTCAGCCAATCCCAACATTAAGATCAAAGGGAACAAGTCTTCTACCTGCACCGTGAAGTGAGGATTATTTCTTCTACCAAGTGAAGAGACGAGTGGATTCTCAGCTCTGCGGACGAGAGCAAAGCTCTTGCTACCTGCCTCTTATGGACCCCTTGAGAAGTCTGATAAACTCAATGGACCTCCCCTCAGAATGTACCATCAACACATATTATTATAATAAATCATAATATGAACAACCAACTCAGGATACAGTGATGCATGCATTTACTTCTTTACTAAGTCATTAAAATATGAGATCAAGGCATGATTCAATAGACCCTAAAATTAAAAAGTAATGATGGCATAAAAAGATGTTTTGTGGAATCTGCCTCTCAGTGATTTCATCAGTGATGAGAATCAGGTACCATGTTTGCTTTCGCATGTTTGTACCTAAAGGGAATGTGAAATTAAAATGAGAAGTTAATGAAAATTAAGTTGTAGTCATGTTCACGTTCTACATTCAAGTTTAAGACTCCCTGAACACTATCGATGACTACATCTGTGATGAAATCGGTGTTGGCCTGCCCATAAACTCTGGCCTGTTTAGTTTATTCTGAGAACACAAAGACTTCATTCACTTTCTTCTCATGCTATGGCATCTTGGGAAACTATCATGTCAATATATCTGCTGATCGGTTTAGAGGCTGCACAATCTAATGTAGTTTTGGCATTCGATGTGAGAGGCTCCCTGGCAGTCAGAGGCCAGGGACCACAGTGATACCCGGGTGGCAAGAGAGCCAGACACAAAGGCAGCAGGGACACAGGAGGACCCTAAAACCAAAGCAGCGCGGATCAGCCAGCAGTGGGAGCAGGAACGAACATCCCAGCTCTGTGGAAATGCTCTTTCTCAGAGAACTGCAGGTAGATTTCGGGGAGTGGAATAGGGCCTCTGGCCCTTGTGGAGCTGAGGAACACACATATGTTCCAAATACTCCAATTCCAAAGCAGCTCTACAGATTCTAGGCTGCGCATGACACTAAGATTTGAGTGGTATTTTTTACATCTATATTGATGTGAATGTATTTAGGATAACTATTTCTTTATTGTTTTCACTTTCAAGTGTTTCACTTTGAATGACAAGGTATGTGGACACTCAGATATCCAGATCCCCCTTTCCAGAACTGGGGTGTCTATTTCCTCAGGGTAGCTAGGGGCACTTGCCAGATAATTGTTTGGAAATCTTTGGGTGAATGAATCACTTGACATGTGTTCATATCCACCGCTCCCCTACCCCACCATGGCCAGTGTGGGGTGTGCCTCCTTTCTGACCAACTTAGAATGCGGGCTCTTAAGACTTGCATTTAATCTGTTTAATTCTAAATTTCCTGCTTAAAAGACAGGGCTTCTATGTTCCTTTCACACACTTATCTGAACCCTTGCCTACGGATGGATAGGAAAAAAAATCTTTATTTTTTGAAACAGAGCAATTCAGACAGAAAGATACACACATATTACACACACACACACTCACACACACGTAGATATAATGTCATTGTCATATTTCCACACATGCACACAAAGTTCCTCAGTGAGGAACGAATTTCTACTACATCAGGCAGAGAGGCTCTTGACACTTGGATTTCCTGGAAGACATTCCTGCCACTGGGATTTGGATGGGAAATTACGAGGAGCTGTTTCCTGGCTTTTCTCTCATCTGGAAGGAAAAGACTTGATTGTGATTTAGGAACAAATCTTAGCCAAATTTGTCCTAATCTTAAAACACCATTACATCTTCCTTTTATCTGGGAAACAGTTTTGGGTAGAACTCTCCTCTGCTGGAGGAATTCTTGCTGACACACTCAGAAAGGCCAGGCAAGCAACTTGCTAGCATAATTGGCAAGAATATTGCATCTCCTTCCACTTAACATAATTAAATCTGATTATATATAATTATGCCTTTGTATGGGAAAATTTCCTTGAAAGGTTAAATAATTGATTGCTGAAGGTGGAGGTTTCAAATATTTCACACATTGACCATATGTAGAAATAACAATTTGATGAAGTGCTTTTATCCAAACTGTTTTATCCAGATAAATGCACCTTCTTTTTCCTCTCAAAAGTACTTAACTTCTCACCAAAGAACTATAATCAAAATTACCCCAAATGAATGAGTCCAAAAATAGAGCCACATTTTCATATTAAAATAATCTACATTCTCTCTCTGCTATTTTTATCCGTGACTCCTCTCAGCACTCAAACTCACCTGATGTAATAAACAAATCAAAGGAAATGATTAAGCTCACCAGAAAGCTTTGGTATTGAAATACCAGTTGGGTAAAAGTAATCCACAAACGAAAACTGGCAAAGCAGCAATTAGGCTGTCATGACTATCTTTTCTGATCTTTCTCCAACCTGTTGGTATGCCTGTAGCCTATTTTGGGTCTCTCACTGTGACATCTCTTTGCTCCTTTGACTCTGAAATAGATGAAATAGATTACAAGGTCTTAGGCAATCATTTTCCACTGCAGAAGACAAGAACTGTAAGGATGACTATTCTCTGCTCTTCCCTCTCATTTTTTTTGTTTTGCCCAATGCCTCCACCCTTTCTTTCAGCTCCAACCACATTGTCTTTTGCTGTTCTTATAACATACCATTCAGGTTTCTTTAAAACACACACACACACACACACACACACACACACACACAAACATTATTCTTCCTGGAAGGCTTTATCCAGCTGCCCCATGCCTTCTCTGCTTCCCATCTTGGCCAACTCTTCTATGTCTAATTATTTCCTGTCTACTTGAAGGACAGAGGAGACAGACTGGCCATTACTTCTCTCTGTCCTCATTATACTGATAGGCCTGGATTTCCTATAATTCCAGATCATATTATGAAAAAGCCATGCAGACAGAAGTAAGTTTTTATTTAAGTTTATTGATAATTACTCCCTGTCACCACCCCCGCAAGACTAATTTTTAATGACACAATGAGCCAGAAAATAGGCAAAATAAACTATTGGAAAGAACACTAGATTACAAAACAGTAGCTGTTCTGGTCCTAAATATGCATTCTAAAATAGAAGTGTTGGAGATGACCTACATGACCATTTCAGTTTGCAACACAAAGCTCCCACTCCATATGCTCTACAAGTTAATGTGTGATATATACCAAAGATTACTAAACAGGATGGGACCCTAAGAATTTTAGCTTCCAAATGTCCCTTCCTACATACTCTTTTTTCCCCAGAGCTCACCAGGTTCAACACATTCACTGCCAAGGGTTTTCTTTTTCTGGATTAATTTCAAGTCCATGAAGTCCATCATTAAAAAAAAATAATGTAATGTTTATTGCCTGCTATGTTCCTGATTTTGTATTGGGTGTTGGGTGCACTGGCAATAATGGAACATAGTTAACAAGCTTCACCTAAGAGAGTATCCAGCATCTCTGGTTACTGGGGAGATGTGATTCGGTCTAAATCAAGTGTCAGGTAGCCATTGCTAAATCTTTACTGACAGTGGTGGAGAAATAAGCCATTGCAACTTTTAGGTGAAGTGTGACTGGCTCTCTTCATATGATTCAGTCTACTGGTCTACTTATTCTCAGTCTTGCCGATATTCAAGTTCTTGCCTAGGTGCGTTAGTCAGCTCTCCATCACTGTCAGGAAATGCCCGAGATAATGCACAAAGACAGCTTATTTTGGCCCACCATTTTGGAGATTCCAGTCCAAGATCAGGTGGATCCATTGCTTCCAGCCTCTGTTGGACTCACTGGATGGCAATGTTCATCAATTAAACCAGTCATCTCATCACCAACGAGACAGAGAGAAAGAAGAGATGGGATCCTCCAAAGCCCTCAGGGACACACTCCAAATGACCTATCTCCCTTCCCCTAGACCCCACCTCCTAACAATTATAGCACCTTGCAACAGTGCTGCCTGGGGGGTCAAACCTTAAATACAGGGTCCTTTAGGGAACACATCCAAACCACAGCTCTCCTTAGTAATTGAATTTAATCCTATATGGTGACCAGGATTGGCTGGGGGGTGAGACTCATGGGCAGCTGAGGTGCCTATATTTGTGCACCGTACCAATTCAGTGAATAGCACAGACTTGCTTCCTAGTTTCATGATGACAACCCAACTTTCACAGTGATCTGTGACATAGAAAAGTTTTGCCTGGGATTGGAGGATGATGAGAGCCATAAGTCACAGCGATGTCCCCTTTATTTCAAGATTAGACCTTCCTGGCCTTAAGCTGTCCTTTGGTGGATCTATCCACAAGGAAACCACACAGCCTGCTGAGCCCGATCTCAGCCCTTCTGGTCTACCTTCATCTTCTCCTCTGCTCCATTCAACACTTGTCACCTCAGGTCATATGGTTTCGCCTTCTGCATCAAGGCGGTTTCTTCCAAATCTAACTCTCTCCATGAACTCATTCCTTCTGTTCTTTTTTCCCTATACTGTTCTATTTTAAGGGGTAACTCTGGGAGCCACCAGATGAAGCAAAATTTGGCCTTTTCCTGAAGGTCCTGGAGGAAAAATTGAACGTCCCCAACTTTCCGTTCAGTGATCTTTTTCCGTCCCTTAGAAATGTACAGAAAATCATTACCTTTCTTCTGTGTACACAATTCTTTTGATTTCTGAATGCAGCTGCCTGGTTTGGGGGAACAAGTTTCATTATTGGCAAAAGTGTGCACATTGTCATTCACCTGCTTCCTTCCAAAACCATTGCAGAGATAAATTCCTGCCCTGAGTGGTTGCAGCTTGTGGGGAATGCATGCTTATGTGTGGGCACATTAACTGAGTCACCTTTGCTTTATAATCGCCCCCTTGGACTTTAAAAGGGTGATTTTATCCACCTGGAATTTACTGAGTGAAAAAAAATTAAGAAGAAAAGGCAAAACCAATCTTCCTTCGCTACAAATGTCTTAGTCCCATTATTGTAAGATTCGAGAAGAGAGTAAATTTACAGGAAGGTCTAAGTAATAGCAAACAAGGTGAGGAAATTTACTTCTAACTGGCAGAGTATTATCTCCCTAAAAAGAACCTTAAAGTGGACTCATTCTGCTGTACATTTGGGTTGCTTTGCTGTCACAGGAAACTGGAAGCAGAATTGGGGACAAAAGTTAAGCTGAAATGCATGCACACACAGCTGCATGCAAATATCTAGGGCACCATTCTGCTTTACTTAGGTGGAAAACCTTGATCATATTCACAAAGTTTTAGCTACTGATAATATACAGGATTCTTTCTTAATGATAAAATTCTCCTTCTTTTTTAAATTTCAATACTGTTTTTTTTTTTATTTTTTAGCTTTTTATTGTTATTATAAAGGTGATGTCCAGAGGGATTGCAGTTACATAAATCAGATGATGAGTACATTTCTTTTTGGACAATGTTACGCCTTCTCTCACTATCTCTAAGTTTAAAACAAGCAAGCAAACAAACAAACCTCTTGCTGGGTGCTGGTGGCTCATGCTTGTTATTCTAGCTACTCAAGAGGCTGATATCTTGAGATCTAAGGATCACAGTTTGAAGCCAGCCCAGGCAGAAAAGTCCCTGTGAGACTCTTATGTCCTATTAACCAATCAAAAACCAGAAGTGGTGCTGTGGCTCAAGGGATAAAACACTGGTCTTGAGCGCAAAGAGGCTCAGGAACAGCCCCCAGGTCCTGAGTTCAAGCCTCATGACCAGTTAAAAAGAAAAAGAAAAAGAAAAAAAGACCGGCTCCCCCACAAAAAACCCTTTTAATTAATCTAAAGTATCTTTCACTACTAGATCTTTTTTCAGACAAGTAGATTTTTAAGTATCTATGACTATATCGAGCAAACACCTTTCAGTGATCCATTCTTAGACTGAAATGAAAGACTCAGGTTGAACTTGGTACTCTTATAGTCCTACTCAATTCAAGTTTGTAGGTTTCAGGAACTCTAATCATTGCTGAATGACCCTGTGCTTAATAGCAAGGATACTCTTCTGATAAATGGATGCGGTGACACTCACTAGCAGTCTTGTAGCAACTGCTGAGAATCTGTAAATTCCAAGTGGGTCAGCAGAGTCTTGCTACCTTAGACAGAGTCATCTCTCCAAACACACAGCGGTGTTGGAATCTCAGACACATCACTCATTATTTGTCACCTGTGGCCTTGGAGTATTTAACACCTCAAAGACTTGGTTCCCTCATGTGTCAGATGGAGATAATATTCACTTTGATTTTATGTAGTTCTGGTGAGTAGTAAATAAATCCATTCATGTTTTATGCTGGGGCCAGATGCTTAGCATTATTTGATTTAGCATTAGAATTCCTGGCTCCCAGCACATGGCGGCTAATTTTGTCAATTTTCACTGGATTGAATGAGGTCATTTCATTCTCTGATATTTCTCCAGATTCACCTTTTTCTATTCCCCAGGCTTGATGTAAGAAATGTTGTGTTCAGCATTTCAGAGATTTGGGGCTAATGAATTTCTGAGCTCACACGGAATCTGCCAGTGCCTGGCCTCCCACAGATGCTGGGCAGTGTTTTCCCAGACTGTCATTTGTAGCTCCTAGCGGCTCTGCGAACACATTCCAGCTCTTATCCCCTTGTGACAGTTTTATAGCACAGTAATTTCACTTGGTCCATAACCTTGAGAGAGTTGCGTTTGGGGTTCCTACTGTAATGTAACAAAGGAAAGTCTGAGTTTCCCTTTCACATCAAATATATGGATTTTTAACCCTGGGAGGATTTCACTTTTCCATTACAAAAATGGTAAGCATTATGGCCTTCAGTGCTCCCTAAACTGTTATACTTCGGTGATATCTTTCCATTCTAAGGCCTCCTCTCTTTGCTCATAGCTTTTCTAAGATCATGAGCTCTAATAGGAACTTTGCAAATGACTCATGATTCAAGCACCAAGACCATGCTAGGGATGATGAAGACTGTACTTTGGGCACAAAATTTTAATAGGTACCCCCCCCAAAGCATATCATGCCAAAATTTTTGTTCCCCAAAGATCCATATACTAAAGGTTTGGTTCCCAAGGTGGCACTGCTGAGAGGTGGTGAAAACTTCCAGGGCAAGGCCTCATGGGAGATCTGGGACAAGTAAAGCTTTCTTTATATTTTTTTTACTATCTCAGGTGTTTTGTTATTGTGGTGAAAAATGACACATACCACTCAGCAGTCAAGATATATACCATCACAGCCTAATATATATTTAAAATAAAAATTAGTGACAAAATTTCTTGTGAATGAAATGAGACAGTTAAAAAGACCAATTGACAAAATGACTGGTATGGCTACTTATATTGGAATGGAAGAACAAAGAATTAACAATGATGTCCATCCTGTCTTTGAAAAGCAATTGCGACTTTTATCTGTTTTCTTGGTTATTCACTTTGGTCTAGAAAAATGTATAGAAATACAGTTAACCTGATTTCCTGATGTTTTGGTGATCACTCTCTTTCCTCTGTATCTTGCCCTCCTCTCTCATTTGTCCCTTCCCTGAGAGGGACAGTGGGTCACACCAGGTTCAGGAAGTTGAAAAGCTTTGGGGATGGGTAAAGGTTGCCTGTACCATGAATTGTTGATAGAAAGTGTTGCTGAATGAAAATGATAACTAGATGGCTTCATTTTTGCCTAAAATTGCCCTCTGAAGCTCTGAGAAGCACTGGAACTTTCCATGCCTGAGTTTTGACTTCAGAGTAAAATAGCCAATTTTATTAGACCTCTTTCCTGAGGTCTCTAAAGAAAAGGTGGTGATTAGTAAAGAGGAAGAAGAGGTGGAGAGGTCTGCTGATAGACATTTGGTGGGAGACACATTGGTGACAGTCTCATACTTCCTTGCTTTCTATAAGCCAGAGGTTGGCAATTCTTTATTTAATCAAATGGTCAGATTACAAATATTTTATGCCTGTGGCTTGTCCAGTGTATGCTACAACCACTCAGATGTTCAAATGCACTGCAAAGACATGCACAGTAAGTGAATGGCCATGGAGTTGAGACACTAGGATGCTGTCCATGGTACTGAATGGGCAATTCGTACTGTTTTCCTCTCTGCAAAATTTTAATTGCTTATCAATCGCTAGGAAACACTCAAAGGAGCAGTGGAAGGAGATACATTGTACTGGTAATCTGACTTGTTGAAATAAACTCCTTTGTACAACTAGTTACAATAATAATAATAAGGAAATCCCCATAGATCTCTTAAAACCACTCTTATCTGCTAGCCATTGATAATGGTAGGTGGTTTTCCCCTGCTCTGGACCAAAGCAGAAAAGCCCAGTTGCTCTTATAGCTCACAAAATTTTTCAACACACTGTTTTTAAGACCCATTTAGAAGGTAATTTTAAAATGCACTCCGTTTCTAGGCTAGAAGTCATAAATTTTACATGTCAATGCAGAGGAAGGATGTTCAAAGCTTCCTGCATGGACTGCCTGAATAAATGAGTTGCATCTAGGTATGCTAAATATGGATTCCTAATATTGTCTACTTCTCTGACTTAAGTTGCCTGCCATTTTGTGTACTTACCTATCTAAGTGACTTTCCCTTGAGGACAGAGGCTCTATCTGCTTTGTAGCCTTGGCTCCTAGGATTCATCTGACACAAGCAGGATCTCAATGAATGTTTGATGACTACTTAAACACATTTTTCCAGCCTGGAGAAAAATAGTAGATATTTCCATATTTTATACTCAACAAAAATGACTAAGTTTATAAACAGAACCATAAGTATTTCAAGACTTTATTCTTCTAGGAAAAACAATAACATTGTTGTATTCCTCAGAGGAAGAAGACACTCTAACATCAGCGGACAGTAAAATGATTCCTTGCCTATGGAAGTGCTTAACACCACATACAAAATCAAAAGTGGAAAGAGGCCTAAATGCTATATCTTAGTGTTCAATGAATAGGTGAAGCCATGTCCCTATGTCAAGATAAACCAAGAATCTCAAAGTATTTGATGTACCAGTTTTGATAGAAATCAGTCATTCTCTGTTAACATAAAGGAAATGTCCTGGGGCTGGTAATTCAATTTTAAGATCAATGCTGTTCAATTATTTAGTAATAAATCCCCTTAGAACAGCATTACGCAGCACTGTGCTGTTTTTCAGTAAGGGGTTGGGGAGATGAGATAGTAATTTATTGATCAGGGGAGACTAGAGGTGACCGATAGATTTCTGGAAATGCTGGAGGGGACCCAATAGTGGACACGGTTTAGAAATTATTCTAGTATTTTATCTATATGTTAAGAGGTCAATGGTAGAGTACTGACCTCTTTTCAGTTTAATACCTGTTTCAATTGATCTTCATTGTCTTTCAGATAAAGTTCTGAACTCAGTGCCTAAGGCAAAAGTCATCTGTAGGGAAAACAGCCTTTGGACCTTGCTTAGGAAAACATCATGTTCAAGATAGACACAGCATAGGCCAGTGATGTCCACCTGGCCACAATTTCTCCTAGATGTCTTTCTGCATCATCTATGAACACAGATGAAGCACTGATTGCTTTATTTGGGGAGATGCTGTTGGAAAAGTTCCTATCTCAAAGATGTAGAAGATTGGATGGCAATGGGGGCAAGATGGAAGATATTATAAATTTGTTTTTCCTGTACCCAGCTCACTTTGTGTTGCCCAGCCTGGTAGCTGGAGAGCGTCATTTGTATGGGACCATGAGAGAGCTCCTTTCACTGTTGAAGGCACACTGTAGGATCTGTTCACTGACCTCCATTCAACCAGCCTGTTGAATTAATAGATTCTCCTTCTTTCCTCTGTGAAGCTTCTGGACTGGAATGCCTCGGTCTCTGTGTGAAAAACACTCAACCGGTCAGTGAAGCCCTGGCTCTGCTCACTTCTGTTAACCTTTGTGTGTACCAAATATTAGGTTTATTGTGCTCAAATGTGTTAATGGTTATTTTGCTTGCCATTTGAATTATATAATTTAATTAGGAAATTATGGAAACAAATCATGGGTGTGAAAAGAGAATTATCTCCATGATGATTAAACCTAATGATCTTAGGAAAATAATAAAGACAATTAACCCCAAAATGCTACCAAATTAGGTGTGAGGTAAATAAGTGTTTACACAGTGAAGATGTAGGAGTGTGAATTCAAATTATGCTGAAAGTTTTAAGGTCTTGCAGCAAGTGGATATGAGGGTTTCAGAATTAAAACTTTCCCTCTTTGCAGATGACATGATCTTGTATTTAAAGAATCCTATGGACTCCGCTCCTAAATTACCCAAGGTGATTCAAAGTTTTGGCAAAGTAGCAGGGTATAAAATTAACCCTCAAAAATCAGTGGCTTTTCTGTATGCCAACAATGAGAAAAGTGTGGCTGAAATTAGGAAAGCAACTCCATTCATAATAGCCCCACAAAAAAAATAAAATACCTAGGAATTAACTTAACCAAAGAAGTGAAGGACCTCTATGATGAAAACGTTAAAAACCTGAAAAAGGAAATCAAAACAGAACTTAGAAAGTGGCAAAAATTCCCATGATTCTGGATTGGAAGGATCAACATCATGAAAATGGCAATACTTCCCAAGACTATCTACAAATTCAATGCGATACCTATCAATATTCCAACCTCATTCTTCAAGGAAATAGAAGAGGCAATCCAAAACTTCATATGGAACAATAAAAGACCCTGAATAGCAAAAACGATCCTTCACAGAAAGAACAGTGCTAGACGAATATGTTTCAGATAAGAAAGAAAATGTGGACTATCAATCAGCAGATCCACACCCCACATTTATATGCTGCATCAAATCATGGAGAATACCAATTTATATTTAAGTATGTTTGGAAAATTTAAACTTAAGGGAGTGATGTGCACCCAGTATTTATTTTTTACCTCTTCCTTCAGTGATAGAAACCCAAGTATTAGCTCAGTCATACCAGCGAAGGTAGAAGACATTCCTAAATTGTCCTGGTCGATCAATATGACTATGTCCCTAAATGATAGCCACTAGGATATTGGGTGTGGGATTAAAGCAATGCTCACAATTTAATCATTTATGAATATAATGTAGCAAATGAAAACCACTCTAAGAACAATGTATTCGATGTTATAATGAAACGTCATCTATCTATCTATCTATCTATCTATCTGCCATCTATCTGTCTTCCAACCAAAGTCTGTAAAGAAAAACCCAAAGTTTTACATTTATTTATTGATGTATAATTTTCTTGCTTTAAAACTATTTTTGTACAGTTTCTGAGGCCTTTGCTACAATGTAGAGGAATTAGTCTTATGAACACACACATATATAACAATCACAGTAACCGTCACTTAGCAAACAAACACAAAAGGATGCCTTGTATGACAACCATTGTTCTCATTGTCTCTCCTTTCTGGTGTCAACTGATGATGGTATCCATGTGATTCACATTGAACCATATTAGACTGTTGTGTTTGTAACAACAATGCTTTCATATTGACAATTTCACATTCATATGATTCAAAATACCCTTCATAATATATTATTTAATCTGAAGGAAATGACTCAAGCCTCTCTGGATTCTAATTGGTTTTTGTTCTTCACTGCAAACGGACCATTGTTTCTGGGAGACTGCGTACATGCAGTTAACAGTGCGTTTTCTCTTTCTGAGGTGGGGACTTTTTCAGTCTTTCCCACGAAGGGTCCCCAGCTTGGTATAATCCTTTACTGTTGTGAAATTCTTATCCATTTGAACAAGAGTTCGCTTTTTTTCCACTTACAGAAGGCCTTAGTAACTGGAATATTCTTGAATCCAGTGGCCTATGACGTCCATATGAAGAGAGTATTTTTGGAAACCTCAAAGGACTAGTCAAATACAATTGGCCTCATTTTCTAGGCCATAAACCCAGGCACCTCAACACCAGCCCCCATCACCGCAAACATCTCATGAGGTGCAAGAGGTGGCCCTGTGTAGGAGGTTTGGTTCCTCTCAACAAAACAAAGGAAAGCAAAAACAAAACAGGACACACAAAAAGCTGGGGGGTTAAAGTTATAATGCCACAGGGGTTCACAGGGGGTATGCATAATGAAACTCCTGTTATTACATCCATTAGCTTTCAATGCACTCACCTGGAAGAAAAGACTCTGCATGCTTGTTTTTGGAACGAAACTCTCAGGAAATAACACCATCTTTCTCCCCCGATGTGGCAAATATAATGCTGGTTAGGTTCAGTTATTACCTGATTAAAATTACATTGTCAGTAAAAGGTGCTCAGCTCTACCCCTGGTCTGTGCCAGAATGAGGCCTTTCCTTAGTAGAGAGGAGAGACAAATGCAGAGGGAGGCACACACTTCATTTAGCAATTACACTCCTCCAAGCACCTAGGCAAACTGCCATTGCGTGTGGCCATCATGCTTTCTGGGTATAGCGTCTTGTACTTCAAGCAATAAAATTTCCCCAAGAAATATACTTTGGGTGTGTGCACTGAACTCTGCCACGCTTTGAGCTTATGACTCGTCTATGTCTTCTACACATGGTTCCCTCAACTCAAGTGATTTTCTGTTGCCAGACACATTCCCAGTATAGAATTTCTCTGAAAAAGTTTAGTCCTTGGGTATAGTGCCAACATACCTCCAACCAGATCCCATGTAAATAATGACTGATGATTATTTAACTACGAGAACATTAATTTCAATATTCCGTGAAATCTTTCCAGCAGCGATGTCCTGTAAACAGTGATTCTTAGATTATATAAAGGAGAGCCGTGCAGCCACTAGAAATACTATCTATTAAAATTGCTAATAATGTGGTAAGGCTTTATCTCAAGGCATCTGCTTACAGCCTGTGTATTCAGCAACTCATGACCACATTGAAATGAAAATGATACTCAGAGAATCTCCGAGTCTAACATTGACTTCAATATGTGCCTATGTGCTGGGAGATGGCTTTTCTTCTTTCAGAACATGGAGAAAGGAGACATGTAAGATGATTGGAGATTCAAAGTGTGAAGTGTGAGGCGTGGGATGGAGAGAGTATCATCGGAGAGGAGGGAGAAGGCGAGTCCACCACTGTGACAAGCAGGGAATAGGGTGAAAATCTTTCCAGATTCACAGTGTTAGTAATCTCTTGAACAGTCTCCATTCAACATCCTCCCCAGCGAGGAGGACCAGGGGGACAGGTATAAGCACAGAACCTTGCCAAGGGAGGCAGACTAAGTAGGAAATTCCCTCACAGTTGCAGCAGAAGTAGAAGTGTCATTCTGGAATAACTTGGCAATGCACTTTTAAAACATGGTTTAGGGCATGTGACAGTTATCAGATTCACGTTCTCATCAGCACTACATCCCAAGCATCTTCTGCTTACTAGGTGCTTTGCTAAGTACCATGTACACAATGTTGAATGAACGTGACAGATGTCGGTTCTCAGGAGATAGTGTTTCATCATGAAGCAATTCTTAGGTCAGGGAGAACAAAACACAATAGAAGAGAATGATTGCATTGTATTGGAATCATTTTTTTTAATCTGGATATTTTCTGGGAGCTATGATTTATGCTAGTTAAAATTGATATCTATGCTAGTTAAAACTCTCTGATTGCCAAGAATAGAAGTCCCCATTTGAACTGACTAAAGAGGAGAGGAGAGAAATCTGATTACTGGCTTATATAATGATGACATCCAAGTTAGGTCTGGTTTTTAGTAGAGTCTGGTCCAGGGGTTCATGCAATACCTCTGACCCCTTCTCTGCAGACCATAGACTCGGGTCCTACATAATAGCAGGTGGATGTCCCCAAAATGACAAAACCCATCTGTAAGTCCACAGGACCAGTGAAGCTCTTCTATTTCATGGGCTTCCTTTATAAATTAGCAGTTCCCTGATTCCTTAGCCTAGGCTCTGTTTCCAGAAAGCTCATCCCAAGAAACACAGCAAGATAAAAAGAGGGAATGCCAGCACAAATTAATGGAAAAGAGAGCTCAGAAATGAGTCCTTCTGACTCTGCTAGTTTGAAATGCAGATGTGAGTTAAATTTTCATGTTATTTTTCTTTTTGCTCTTTTTTAAAAAAAGATCTTTAAGTAGTACAAAGGAGTTGCCATTTAACAAAGTGGTTTATGAATACAATATATCTTGATCAATGACACCCCTTTCAACATGCTATTTATGAGATATTTATGTCATGACATCCAAGCCTCTATTTGAGTGACTCAGTATTCAGAGTTCTAGGAAGAGTAGATTTTAGGGGCTGTAGCTACTCTTTGAGAAGGAGGCATTTTGGTTGAGCTCTTAACATGTTGTCAAGTCACTTAAAGTGACTCCGATGGAAAAAAAGCCAGAGTGAGTAGAAGTTTTATGACTGAAAATAACTTGATCTAAATTCCATGTATTTGGGAGTGACCTCTCCAAACCTTTCTGCTTTTCTGGTTCCCAAAGACCAGGAGCAAAAAGAAAGGGCCATAATTTAGAGTCACAGTATAAGCACTGTTGATTGCAAAGAACAATAAATTGCCATCAAAAATCGATACATTATTTTCCAAAGCTTGTCTTAGGAGAATCATTCCATCTTCACAGACACAGTGAACATTTATTTGCTAGTGTGGGATTTATAGTTGTTTGTTGGGGGTTTATCCAGCATCGTATTTCCTGCGGTACAAGGAAATGGAAACTGCTTATTCTGCTTGATTGTGTGGAAAACTTAGTGACAATGTTCCAAGGGCTACAGGAACAATCTTTACCTGTGCAATTAATTAGTCAATCAAAGGGATGAAATCTTGGCATAGTTCATGCGTCTGCTCACATGTTACTGCTCCGTTTTGCAAAAAGAGAGCCCCATGAGGTAAATTTCTTCTGTTAATCCAGATTATGTAAAAAACTTAAACAGTCCTAATACATAATGCTCACCATCCCATATTTAAGGGAAATTTTAATACATTAGAAAAATAAAAATATTATGAAAAGATTCATAATATCCATACACTGTACTGATCCCTAAATTATAATATAAATAAAGCAAGAAAACAGAATGTGATGGCTTCAAGTTTAGACAGAAAGAAGTTGAAGGGCTAATTAAATTCAATATTAAGCATCAGTTTTCTCCCTATGAACCTTATTTAAAGGTTATCAGAAATTTAACATCCATCGTAGAAGCTGGCTTTGTCATAATTTATTAATTAGGAGTGAATAATGCTCCAATGTTGACTAGATTAGTATTTATGTTTGCCTTGTCTTCAAAGAGAGAGCTCTGCTTCACAATGGAATTTTGTCAGAGTCTCTTATCTGGTTATTAAGGTCCTAGGATCAGCATTGAAATGGTCTTTTATTGAAATTATTTTGTAATTTACCTGAACTTCAATTCATTCAAAATTGTGTTGTGTGTGTTTGTACTTGAATGTTTGTATTTTACCTTATGCTACATGATTATCTAGGCTGAGTTTTAAATGTAATATTCCTTTCTAATAAAAATGATTTTATACAATTAGAGTTTTTTTTCTCTTAGTACAAGTCTGTTTTTCAATTTTTGTAAAGTAGAATGTCATCATTTCATTAGAGTATTTCCCTTTTGGACAAGCTCTCTCTGCTTATTATTTGTGCCCTGAAATAGAGTCATTTTGTTAATTAAAAACATAAGTTAGCTCCAAGTATAAATCAAGCAGAGCCAAGATAATGCTAACTGATTATTATTTTTTGGCTAGGGTTCAATAGAAGCTGAGATGTTTCTAAAGTCTTATAGAAAACAAAACAATAAATGTTCTAGGGCTGGTATAAGGTGAATGTATGGCAAGATAATTCCTTCTTTCCTCCCTCCCTCCTTCCCTTACTCCTTCCCCCCTTCCCTCCCTCCCTCCTTCCATCTCTCTCTCCTTCCTTCCCGGTCTTCTTTGTATCCTTCTATCCTCCTTCCTTCCCTCCTTCCTGCCCTCTCTGCTTTCTATCTTCTCTCCCTCCCCCTCCCTTCTTACATCCCTCCCTTCCTTCCTTATTGCACTGGAACAGAACCCAGGTCTTTGCACATGCTAGACAAAGCCATCTACTATGCAATGAGCTGATTTCCAAGCAAGGTGATTTCCAAGATTGGCTTTAATAAAAAGCCAAACACTCAAAGGGTAATTTTTCTACCTAAGGTCATTTCTCCATCCAGATGGAAGTAAACATGTTTGAATTGCTCTGTCTATGGCTATTTCCAGCCAGGACATGAAATCCCAGTTCAAGACGGGGTCAAAGGAGCTGGATTTTCTAATCATCTTGGAAATGGCTTGTCTTCCATGTTGTCTCCTAATGACTAATTGTGATATCTGTGTGGAAGCCTGGCACGGAGCCCCTTCCAGGATATCTGGGGTGATCTAGGATCAGAAGCAACAAAGGCGTGAAGGTCTCTACCTGGAAAGGTCATGAAAGGAAGGAGCAGGGTGGTTGTTTTTTTAATTAACTTTCTACCATGATGAGATCAATGGAAGCTTCAGTTATGTTCCGGACATGTTCCTAATGACTGCACTTTTTATGGGGCAGTCTAAAAGCTCGAGCCACCCTCTTAGAAGATATGCTCCCAACACCTTCTTCTTGATTTTTCTGGTTTTCTTTCTAGTTACCCTTCAACTTAAAACCATCTGTCTATAAGATAAGAAGCTGTGTTGTCATTGATTTGCAATTCCTTATCTTCCAGGGGGGGGGGAATGTGAGGAGGAAAGGGTAGGTCTTACTGCAGAAATTGAGAATGGCAAGTATTATTGTAAGCTGAGCAAGGTGCTGTGTTGTAGCAATGGTGGTTGGATGGCATCTGTTTTAGTGTAGAGGTCAGAAAGCAATTTTGTACAGGGATGCCAGGCCATTCAAGGCGTACTGTGAGAAGGCAGGTGAATCCTACTGGAGCCAGTCTTCCAGCTTGGTAACCATTCACCAGATCAATTATTTTTGGATAAAGGCTGAATCTTGAGGGCAATGTGACTTTGGAAGGTGTGGGTATCTAATGTCTGCCTTTGTTCAACTGTGCTGTTTTCCTTGAAGAAAAAATGTGTCTCATCAGTCCGGATTAGTACAGGAAAAAGAACCTGTTGGCTTGCTCTGGGTGCTTGACCGTGTAGGCAGGTGAGTGAGTGACATGGAGTTGTACCTGCAACAGCACATTACTATTGGAGGCAGTTCCTTCAATCTGCAGAATTCCTGTGGATATGAAAGGATGCTTTATGGAGATAAGGCCGCATACCAACGGATAGGTCAGGGCCAGAGAGATACCACATCAGTGACCGCCCTTCTTAAGTATGCACTTTTAGCCTGCACATCTTCCACACAATGTCACTGCCAATAGTTTACTAAATAATCTCCCAAGTCTTCAAACATTCATAGGACTCTGGCTTTGCAATCTGGTAGCATTTTACATCCTGAAGGCTACTACAAATCAAAAGTATGTTTTATTCTAGTCAATGGACTTGCACAAATGAAGCCTTCCTTGAAAAAGGGGGAATAAGCAACAAGAAAAGTGTGAAATAAAAATAACTAGACTACGCGCACACACACACACACACACACACACACACACACACACACACACACACACACACACACACACATTGGGTGCCAGTCCTAGGACTTGAACACAGGGTCTGGGTGCTGATATATGAAAAACTTGATTTGTAACAAAATAATGTATATCTTGATTATATATCTTGATAATGACAATTTGGGCCTAACCAGAGTAGAATACAACAAATACAGATGCTACATGAAAATTACCAAACCACAGTATTTATACATTTACTCAGAGATTGGGTTTCTAGAAATTAAATGTATACAAAAGGTACTTTATTTCTGTTTGTGAAGTGCAGTTAGGATCTAAGATCAAAAAGATTATGAACAACTTTATGAGCCACTTGGATGTCCATGGGGACATTTCAAAGTCATTAAGGATGCAGGAGTATCCTTCACTCACATCAATAGAGATGTCTAGTTTCAAATTATGAGTATGCTCTGGCCCATCCTCCTATCTCTGTGAGAAAGAAGAGAAATGTCCCTTTGTATTCCAAATAGCTCCCTGTAAGTCTGTATCCTATCTGTCAAGAACTAGTGGGTCCTGAAGAAAGAAAGATGTCAACGTGACCGTGTGTCTCATTTGGCGTATCTGGTGATGTGTTGTTTAACCATTGTTTCCTGAGTTCCCGAGAATTATTGAGTCATAAGGCCACTGGTAATGTCACCATCACACCCTGACAGTTGGTTGATGACATAGCTTTCCTGTTCCCCAGTCATTGAAAATGAAAAATGAAAGGAAATAAACCTTGCATGTTTATAAGTGAATTGGGTTTATATAACTATAGAAATGGAAGGAAAATTTATTGTCATACTGAGAGAGAAATAAATGGTAGGATTATTTTCCTCTTCAAATATGAACACCATGTAATAGGAATGGAATTATGTAGGGAAAAAAGCAAGACTACGACACAGGAACTGCCCAGTCCAGCGTGGTTAACCCGTGGAAACTCCAGCCGGGCACATTCTAGTTCTGACAACTTGGCATTGCTTCAGTCTTCTCCTAACATTCTGCTTCCTATCTTCAAGAAATGGATGCAGGTCTCTTTTTTTCCAGGTAAGAGTGAAAATTGCATAAGCACATACTATATGGGTCACCATAAAAAATAAGAATAGAGAAAAATTGTCAGTCAGTGCCCATTTTCTACCATGGAGGGATTATTTTTCAATTCTTCTATTTCTTTGAGATGGATGTTGCATCAGTCACATGCTAGATAAATCACCATCAAGTCTTGGTTTCTAAAGTTCTTAGAACTCACGTTCCTTTACAAGACAGATTTGGAGTCACTTTGCCCAAGACAGGGCTGGACCTTGTGCAAGTTATCCGGTGTCTCTGAGCCTCAGTTTCCCCATCTACAACAGGGCCTGGGTGAGCAGAAGCCGTGACCCTCTCCTCCTCTGGGCCTCCTAGCGCTCAGCACCATTAATGTCTGTCTGCATTTGCTTGAATCCCTGCTTTGTCTAAGGACCCTTGGCACTTCAGCCACCGGCCATGTCCCACCCATGGGATGATGAATGTCACCTACTTCCAGTCAAAGCACTTTCTGCTGTCCAGACTTGCTTGCTTCTTTTACATCAGCACTGTCAGTGTCTGTACACAGAAAGCACTCCATGCTAGCTCCCTGCTCGCTGCATTAGTGGGAGTGGAGCTGTGGCAGTGAATTTTGAACATAGTGTCATTTCCAAGCTGTACTAGGTGACTGTAGAACTTCCCACTGTGCTCAGCCCACAGAAGCCAGGGAGATGGAGAGAAGAACCAGATTGTTTTTGGAGCTGGATTACCCTAGCTCTGCCATGAACCAGTGTTTTCTTGGCTGATTTCCTAGCTCTTTTTCTCCCAGGTAACATCCTCTATGTGGACCGCCCGGAGGATTAATCGAGCTCTACACACGGCGTTTAGAACTAGGGCTTAGGAAGTGGCACCGACACAAATACCATGTAAGAAAGATGAACAGGAGCGAATAGAGACTTTGAGGCATAAATGTCAGCTCAGCCTGTGAGCAACGGAGGAAGGAGAGAGCTTTAGTGTGAAGGCATGCGTGAAACCCACGATCATAGGTCTAAGACATACAATAAGCATTTTCAGCAAATAGAAAGATGTGTTGGAGAGAGTAATGGGATGGAATTTGATGACGTGAACTTTAGATTCTTCACCTGAGAATTGAGACAGGCATTGAATCCAGTGGCAGTCATCAGTGCAATGCTTCCGATTCTGAGTTATGTGGGTCCTCATATGGAACACTAAATTTCCATCACCTTCTGACAAAGATACCGGAAGAAGTGTTACAATTTAGAATTCACAGCTGATTCCTTTTATGGATTTAAGTGAGATGGGTCCTGACCTCCTTGGGCATGGAGTATTGGTGTCCAGTTCCTTCTGTCTGCACATGGACATAATTCATTTACTACTTGAGACCTGACTTCACGTCTCTAGCCTTTTAGAATCCTATTTTGCCCACAACCAGCCAAGTTTGTAATGCGGCATCTGACCCACAGTTACTTTGAAATAAATAGGTGATGGACAAGGCTGTACAGATGTCATCCATGTAGCTACATAGCTCGAGTTCCTGACTTCTTCCTTTTCAGGACAATGAGTATAACCTGATGATTCAGAGATTTGTTTTGAATTTATTCTTTACAACTCTAGCAGGAAGATGGGGCTAACAGGTACCATGGCAAAATACTGTCTAATTTTGTGAATTGAAAGCAACATAATGAAAACTATTTAGTACATATTTGAAAAGATTTGTAGAAAGCGTCTAAGGTGTGATGAGATAATTGTTTGATTGTGATGCTAATGCTGGAGATTAAGCCTTGTGTAAGGTGCTCAGATTCCAAACCACTGGCAAGCGGTTCCACCATCGTCTAGTCAACATTAATTTGTGAGTATTCAGAAGCGGGATTTGGATCGGAGAGTGCAAAGATGGATGTTGCAAATAAAAGACATGAAATGGGATGAATGCTCAATCTGAAATAGGAATGCAGTGCCCTTTATTGTCAGATAAAAGCCTACCATTATCATTCATTTTGCTAAGCAAAAATACAGCATGAGAGAGCACTATCATCTGTAATTATTTCACTGCGTCCTAAGGATGGATTCAAGTGATGCAAATCCAGGCAAATGTGTTCATACAGATGACTTGAAAATCTTTCCCTTAACACACACTGAGAAACCCACAAATATGTAATGTAATTTTGTATTTCTGTCCTACATGAGTTCTCCTATGCCACTGTGACCTTTTTTTAAAATTAGGTTTTAAATTAGTGTGCACTAATAGACAAGGGGATTTGTTTTGATAAATCCATAGCTGCCTACAGTGTGCTTTATACAAGTTCACCTCCTTTGTATTTGCAAGGCCCCTCGCTTTTCAACTAGTGTTTGGTGGGTTTCATTATATGTATGTATATGAAGACATATATGTTATATATGTATATGTATATATATATATATAGATAGATAGATAGATAGATATAGATTGATATTTACTTTCTTCACTCTATATATCTTCCCTGTGCTCCAGCCTGGTACCATTTCCACCTTTCCCTTGACAGCGTGGCTGAGAGACTCTCTTCAATGTGAGGAAGTTTAGCATGAAAATGGATTTTGGACATTCCTAGTCACCCTACTTTCTACTTTGATGAGATCCACATGAGTGAGATCATGGTGTATTTGAGATGACTGAAGCCCTGGCAGAGCCCTACATAGTCTTTTTTTTTTTTAAACAAAATTGAAAGTATAAGTGATTAATGTGAAGTCAGGAGCTTAAGGAATCTACACCTAACAGAAAATACTTGAGAGATAACAACTTGAAAAGAAATTGAAAGTGAATTAACTTTAACAAGTGTTATTCAATGTATGGAGCTCTTATTACCATTATTGTCATTATGAAAACCCCTTATTTTCAATCTAGAATATTTATGTTTTCAACAACAACAACAATATTCTTTTTGCTCTCTCTAGAAACTGTACAAGATATGTATATATAATAACAAGGAGATATTTACAAAATTCTTATGGAATTAACCTGCCTCAGACAGCATTATGTTTAGAAAACATGATAAGCTTTAACTTACAATCAAACCACAAATTCATGTGTTCACATGCTTTTAACTTCCCTCTCTTGAAGGTTTTGAATTTAACATTTAAATAATACATGTCCTATGTACTAAAGTACAAAGAAAGGCTTCACTGTATACTTTTAAACAATTACTATTAAACAGATTCATTACATAAGTAGCAAAGACCCAGTTAGGAAACTTGGACTTAGCAAACCAGGGAGAGGTAGATTATCCCTGACTGGTATCTAAAAGGCAGGTTTTGGCAAGACATGGCCAAGGATCTTTCTGACTTTGCTCTTGTGGAACTTTCTCTTTGTGTTTTATATTTTACAGTATTGTTATATGGTATATTGTATTTTATTGTGCTTTATACTCTTAACATTTCTGCTATGAATATTCTTCTATAGCATGGTTTTAAATGAGCACAATTCCCCTTGGTCCATGACTGCATATTTTATTTAACCTGACATTATTGGACAGGTGGAATAGTCACTTTCTTAGCTGCCAAACACAGCCATTATCCTGGTGAATATGTATTGAAGCATATTGTGTTTCCCTAGGATGCATTTCTTAGCAGCACCATTTCAGAATTGAAATAAATTAATATTTTTAAAGTTTAGATTCAGGTTAGCAAATTGTCCTGGGTATATTTATACTTATTATTATTTCAGTGTGTGACCAGAAGTGTATGGTTTCTTTTTGTCTTTTTCCATGTGATAAATGAAAACATTCTTGGCTGGAATTCGGTCAGATACTTTTCATGTTTTATACTATTTTTGTTTATTTGCAGATGACTTACTCCTGATTTTTCCCACATTTGGTGATCAGTAGATGCCATGTGCTTCAATTTGCTTCTCCCACTACTAGGACATGTAGAATGAGGGGCAGGTAAAGTACCTGGATATCCTGGTGTCATTAATGGGGGACATGACAAAGAATCAAAGTATAACAAAGGATCACACTATGACATCTCCAAATATGGCCTTTTGTAAGACCTCATCTTTTATTTAGTTATCAAGTGGTGTTGCTGGGCCATCAGCAGTAAGTCTTTGCCCATGACCAATAGAGCTTCAGAGTCACCAATTCTCCAACTCTTCGCAGGGAAGGGATCAGAGAGACAGTCACTGCACCAGGCCTCAGGGTGGGGTAGGCCCACTCACCCGCACCATGGTCCCTGCAGGTGCCTCCTTGAATCTCTTGGCTGGCATTCCATTCTTTTGTTTTGATGTTCATAGATTGGTGTCATCTTTTCTCTAAGCAAGGAAAAGGACCTTTCCAGAATTGCTAGGTGGCTCTCATTTGTTTTGAAGTTAAAACCTACAAATTACAACATAATCCTCAGTGACTGGCTTCCAGCTTGTCCCTCTGATCTCCTCTCCTGCCACGCTCACACTGCCTGGCTACACTCAGCCTGTTTCAGTTTCTCTGAGGACCACACCATCTACACGTCAGGCCTGACACCAGCCCTTCCCACTGCCTGGGGCTCTTTCTTCCTTACTCATCTCTCATGTTGGAACCCAAAGCCACTTAGAACTATTGCCAAGCTCCAGAGTTGCCAGGCTGTTTGTGTCATGTCTGGCCCTGCCATCTTGTCGCTCTCCTCTGTACCATGTAGTGTAGTTGTAAGTAAATACTAACTCCACAGTTTCTTCCACAGCATTTAAGTCCTGTGGGGGAGGACAGGCGCTCTGTGTGAAAGGACCATTTTCTTCTTCTTCTTCCTCTTCCTCTTCTTCTTCCTCTTCCTCTTCCTCTTCCTCTTCCTCTTCTTCTCCTTCTCCTTCTCCTTCTCCTTCTCCTTCTCCTTCTCCTTCTCCTTCTCCTTCTCCTTCTCCTTCTCCTTCTCCTTCTCCTTCTCCTTCTTCTTCTTCTTCTTCTTCTTCTTCCTCTCCCTCCTCCTCCTCCTCCCCCTCTTCCTCCTCCTCCTCCTCCTGCTCCTTTGCTGGTTCTAGGGTTTAAACTCAGGGCCTGGGTGCTGTCCCTGAGCCTCTTTGTGCTCAAGGCTAGTGTTTGACTACTTAAGCCACAGTGCCACTTCTAAGGACCATTTTCTTGATGGAAAGGAAGGTAGAAGAGCAGGGATCAGAGGGGATGAGCCTGGAGAAGAAAGGAAGCAAGGAGAAAGAATAAAAGTATCATTCTGGCTCAGGTTTTTAACTTGTAAATGAAAGAAGGAGTTGACGGATAATTTTTTTTTTAGTTCTTTTCAATCTGACATGTTTGTTAGACCTAAAAATCAGGTCTCTTTATCCAGAGCAGTAATAATGACTTTCAGAAATGAGAAGAATTTACTATGAAGAGAATAAGCAGAAATACAAACTTGTAGCTTAATGTTCAACTACACAAATCCACATGCGATACAAATAAATTTTAGGTGGGAAAACCAAGACTCTAGTTTTCCTCCTGACGAAATAACAGAAATGTGGGCTTGGATAGGCTCAAGGAGAGAGGATGGCAGTGTTCTGGGGAGATAAGAGAGAAAGAAGTAGATAAACATTTGCATTTATGCTGCAAATACAGATGGAGAAAGCATTAAGGAAAATAAATGTCTTCTCTCAGGGGATTTCTGGGGAGCCTTTAATGTAAGCAGGTGAAGAAATACTGGTACAGATAAAGACCACTGGCAAAAAGACCAGAACTAAGGAATCTTTTGGCTTAAAAGACCTGGAGTTACAAAGACGATTATTTCTTTCCTGTGTAAGTAATCTCACACTTTCTCTTTCATCTTAGTTGTTGTCTTTCTGGAAAGAAAAAGGAGAGGTGCTTTTGAACAGGAGGGAAAGGAAGTTGTCCTTTGGAGTCAAGAACTGATGGCCCATTTGGGGACAAAGATGACAAGTAGAAGAAAATGTAGCCACAGTATGATTCAAGTGAAAATCTGGGCTGTATCATGCCACGATGGTAGTTAATACACAATTGCGTTCTTTGGGTTCACTAAAACGAATTCTGTTGCTTTTAACTTTGAGAAGTAACAGGACTATACTCAGGGATTTTTTTTTCTATATATGAAATGGTATTGGAAAAGAACATTGTTTCTCAATGAGACACTGTAAATTGCAATTGTTCCTATATGAACACTATGAAATCAGGATATATGCTAGATTTCAGCAATGCAAAGATTACTTTAGGAGAGGAAGTAAAGATAAGATTAGTAAGGGGGGGGGAATCAAACCAGGGATATTTAAATTCCATATTCTAAGTGAGTAACGCACTCAGAAAGCCCTGGAGATTGAACAGAATAAGCAGGATTGAGGATGAAAGGCATTGAAAGCTGAGGAAGCGCCTTGAAGGCGCTGGTGATTAAAAGGTACAATTCATAGTTGTAACAACGCCAGCATGCGGCTCTTCGATGGGCTCATTCCATACTTCTGATTTCTTTAAGAGGATGTAGAAAGTCATTTACTCGGCACCGAGCAGGACACTCCGTGCTCCAAAATGAGGCTGTTAGCGCTCTGAATCTACAAAGGGAGGGAGGGCTGTTTGCCAAGGCGATGCTTTCTTTAACTTTTTCTTCTTACTTGACTTTCAGTTCTAGCTCTCTCCAGGGAAGCCTTTGAGGTTTCTCTGTGCAGTAAGATGTTCACCTATGCCCGGGGAGAGGTGGTGGAAGGTCCTCGGGAGATGGTGATCTTGACAGGGGGCTGGAAAAGAACTCCACCCACCGGTGTGGGGATAAGAGGGATGTAACCAGCTCTGACATGTGTTGGGCAGCACAAGGCATGTTCCAGAAACTTCTATACTAGAGGATAGTATTTGTATGTGGTAGACTGAATTCAGGCTTTAAAATAGCCTGGAAATAGTAAGGATCTTCACAAGTTGGGCCTCAGGAGAAACATTCAGGAAATGGTAGTTTAGAATAGAAATAAATAGCAGTAGGAGACTGGCTCTGTCTTTGTCCACAACCTGACATTCTAGGATATGGGATATTTATGTTAAAGAGGGAACGAGCAGAGAGGATTCGGTACAGAAGCCAGAGGCTGAGATTCTCTCTGCAGGCAACTTATTAAACCTCTGGGCCTTAGTATTTCCTCTATTGGCTTCTTATTGCCATAAACATAGTGTCTCAAAACAACCTAATTTTATTGTCTTTTTATTGTTTTATTTTATTTTATAGCTCTGGAGTCCTGAGATCTGCCACAGGTCTCCTAAGCTACAAGCAGGATTTCAGCAGGCTACATTCCTCCTGCAGGCTCCAGAGAAGACGCAGTCTCACACGATTCCAGCATTCCTTGGCTCCCACCTGTTCTCCATCTTCACAGCTCCCTCACGCTCTGGGGCCTCTGTTTGCTATTCTAAGGGCCTTTGGAATTGCATTCATCCCATCTGGATAATACAGTACCATCTCTCCCTTTCAAGGTCAGTCAGCAATCTAACTCCAGCTGCAATATTATTTACCATAGCTGTGCAAGAGGAAGAAAACCTTCCCTTATCTGAAATCTCACGACTGCAAGTATTTCCGGTTTAGATATTTTAAAAAATGGTTGATTATTTACTTAGACATAGTGAAATACCTGGGGGAACAAGGCCTCAGTCTAAGCAAGAAATTCATGTATACATAGCCTGAAGAGTATTTTAATGCAATATGTTTTGGTACCTACCATGTTGACTATGGCCTGATGAATGAGGTCAGGCTGGAACTTTCCAGCCTGTGATCTCATGTCAGTCAACAAATTTCAAATTTGGAGCATGTTGGCTGATGGATTTTCAAATGGGTGTTGTTCTACCTGTAATATACTCACATGTTCTAAGCATTACTACACAGATTTTTGTTGGCGGCTGGGGGGGGGGGGGGGGGGGGCGGGGGCGGGAGGGTCGCAGGAGGAGGGGAATTATTCCTCTTACTTCTGCTGCAGCCATTATGTATAAGCAGTAACCAATTTAGTAAGTGTTGATTTAGGTTAATTATGCACATTTTCACTCACTTGGTAATGTTTGTGTGAGGCAACGGACCCTTCTTTGTGTGTACCTCTGCTTGTCTTAGGGGCCTACGTCTCTGTTCTGTGAAGTCAGTTCCTAACTTGTTGGTAATTTCAAGTTTCTTTTTTTAATGAGGAGGGAAGTTTGAAAACATTCTGTGAAGTCATGTGTGTAGAAAACTTCTAGCTGGTTTCCTATGATTTTTTTCTCATTTGTACTTAGTTCAATTAACTTTCTAAGTAAGTGGTCTAGAGCCAGGCATGGTGGCCTACTCTTGTAATCTCAGATACCTAGGAGGTGGAGGTCCTACAGTCTCAGTCCGAGACCAGCTTGGCCAAGGCCTGAGTCTCAATCTAAAGAACAACTGTCATGGGAGCTACCGTATCTGGCCCCAAAGACTGTTTTGAAAAGGAAAATATAAAAGATGAGCCGTTACTTTGGTATTTCCCATAGTCTAGGTTTCCAAACTAATCAAGGCTTTCAGTGTTTTCAAACATGGCTCTCCAGACCATGGTTCCCGGGACCTGTGAGATACTCCATCCATCACCCAAGGCCTCCTGCCCCAGGGAAACACAGCAGACTGACTCCAGTCCTCTCCCTCAGTCACTCCCAGTGGTTCTATCTTGATCTGGTGTAGTGATTTCATTGCAAGATTCAGTTTTGGTGGATAATGGACTTTTGAGGCCTTAAAAGTATTTTCTTTGTCTGTGTCTTGTTTAGAGGCAGAGACTCTCCCTTTCCTAGGCTGGCCTTGAGCTTGAAATCTACTTCCTGGAAGGCGTGGACCACCCTTCCTGGCTTCCTTTTGTCTTTAGAGAAGGGCTGCTCTGAAGATAAAGAGATAACCAAGGCAAACAAGAGAAGGAGAAGCAGCTTTGAGACTTCTGCAGAAAGGCTGGTCCTATCAGGTGACCCCTTTGGTTGCTGTCCAAGAAAGGACCGGCTCTTTCCTGTTCATTTACTTTCCACCCTTACTGTTCAGCAGAAGTGAACTCTGGAAGGCAGCACTGTTGTCTACCAGCAGCTCCTAGCCGCTGTTCTCAGAGAGGCCTGGGTTTTAGTATGGACTCACACATATATCTGAATGATGCACAAACTCCTGAGTAAAAATTACAGGGAAGGGCTGGGTGCCAGTGGCTCATATCTATAATCCTAGCTACTCAGGAGGCTGAGATATGAGGATTGAGGTTCAAAGCCAGCACAGGCAGGAAAGTCCTTGAGACTCTTATCTCCAATGAACCACCAAAAAACCAAAAGTGGCGCTGTGGCTCAAGTGGTAGAGCACTTGCCTTGAGCTGAAGAGCTGAGGGACAGTGCCCAGGCCCAGAGTTCAAGCCCCATGACTGACAACAACAACAAAAATTACAGGGAAGGATAAGGGTCAGAGGAGAGGAGATGAGAGGAAGGAGGAGCTGCATTTCAAAGTAAGAAAAACAAGATGACTTCTGTGGGTGGGGGCTTTCCACACTCTGGTCCTCTTTTGAGTTTCAAGCTCAGGGTCAAGACCTCTTCAACCTGAGAAAGTGGACATCTCTCCCCACTCTCTCTTCTTCTCCCCCCCCCCCACCGCCTTCCATTCAGCATAGCATTGGTTATGTCCAAGTTAAATCGGACTATCTATTTCCTGGTGAGATCAGACTGAAAAATTTCTAGGCTCAGAGATGAAGGGACAAAGTTGGTATTCACTTGTGACAATTTTCTGCTTAGGAGATTTGGAGCACACTACTTGAGCCTGTCTGTGTAACGAGGTTTGTAATGCTTTTGTCTCCTACTGTGGAATTAGAAAGCTCTGTGTCCTTTTGGAGAAGATCAATGTAAAATAGATCTCTATCTCTATCTTGCTATTCTTCATCTTCATATCTCTTTGTCTTAGCCTTGACGAAAGGAATTATAAGTGAGATGAGGGATTTGGGGAAGAAGGGAGGCAATCCTAAAGATCTAAAGCTTCATTTTCACTCAGTTGATATGCAGCATCTTTTTCTATCAAGATATGGAGGCAGACAAAATTTTTAAAATTTGTGAACGAAATATGAGGCAAAGCTTCCAGGTGCAGTGAAACTTGGCCATGTTCAATTGTTCTTCATAAATTAGATCATTGCCTCAAGTTTTCTCATTTTCAATAGATGAATCAGAAACCTTTGCAGAGCTAGTAAAATGTTAGATGACACAGTCTTGGTGAATCTTAATTTAATATTCCACCCTTTATCCCCAAGACTCAGGTTAACTCCATAATTACAAAATGAACTCTAGAAAATACATATGTTCAGAAAAATGTATCTTGTTACTTTGATTTTTGGGGGTAAATATATATTTATGTGTGTAAATATATATGTTTATTTGGTATATATTTCTCTTGCCCATCATCTATTTTCTTTAAAACCTGTAGTGAAGAGAGAATACAGTTCAGCTTGTTTTAAAACAAAAAGATTCTAACTTGTTACAGGTAATGCAATCATTTCAGCATCTCAGTCTGATTATCTTGTTGGTGTTTTAAGAAACTAAAATCAAAGGATGCCCACCTACACTTTGAAAAGTATGAAATGAAGCTTAAATGTCAGCAGTTGGTTAATGCTACTGATGAACTGAGCTTAGAGGGAGATAGGACAGACAGAAAGAACAAGAGCGAACATTTAGCCACCCGGACCTTCTTTGGAAAAACACTATGACACTCTACCTACATCTTCACAGGGACACAACCATCCTTGGAGATCAAACTATTACCATCCCCTAATATTAGAAAGATTTTGACAAGTTCCTAGTTCATATGAATCTCATAAACAGCAATACATAAGTATAAATAGATGTCCAACAAATTTATTTCTTCCACAAACATGATTTAGATGTTGCAGATTACAAGGCATGTATCTATGACACCTTTTATTGTTCCTGGCTTTGATACCCCCAGCACCTTCTCCATTTTCTGCTGGAGATTCCTTTGTATTGGAACCATCTAGTTTTCATATGATTTAAATGCCTGTACAGTTCATCCTAAATTCATTCCAATAACTTCAATTCAAAATTATTTTCTAAAGAATCTGGCCATCTTCTAAGCTTGCTGTATTTTTTTCCTTCTGGTCTTAAGCTGGCTAAGTGAACCATTAAAAAGGGAAACAAATGGAGTCACACTGCAAATTAAGACATGCCTCGGGCAACTACTACACTTTTTTCTAACTCCCATCTGCTGCGCTCAGGTTTCTGAGGTGCAGTGCAGTACTGGAATGTGGATTTGTTCTTCTGATTTTTTTTCTTGTCCCTCCCTGAAGATCCATGTCCTTTCCTAATGAAGGCATGACACAAGATTAGGACTCAGTGCCCAAACACAGCCAGAACTTGCCTGCCCTTCTGATGGCCAGGTCTCCAATCCACAGATCTCATTTGGACAGCATGCTCCCTAACGCTCTTCGCGTCTTCTTTCCTTCACCTGTCCTTGAGGAGGCCCCTGCACACAGCCTGTGTATACAGAGTCCTCGTGGCATTTTGTATTCAGGCTGGGCTTTGGAGGAATGTGCTGAGGGATGTGTAGAGGAAGCCTGTCTATTTCTGTAGGTAACAAAGGGGCCAGCAAAAAGTCCCGCTTTGGAGGCACAGGTGTAGCTGGTGCATTCTGGACTTGTCTTGGGTTTATTCACCACCTGCACTTGCAAAGCAATCATTGCTTCTCCCAAGTTGGAGATGTTGAATTGGGAGACCCTGTTCCTCCTCTGGGAGGTCTCTTCCACCTCGGACACTAATCAGAATTATTTTCTTGTGAAATTCCAAAAAGCATTTTACCCTCTGGTTCTAGAAAAGACGTATTCAACCCTCTGACCTGGGTAGATGGCCCAAGCAGAGCTGTTTATTGAGATGCAGGGTGGTGTGTATTTCCCAGCCCGTGTGGTTCCAGTGATTTCACAGTACACTGGGCATGGAATCGAAGTTTTCACCATCCTCATGACTGGACCTGGTCCTTGATCATCTTAGGAGCCTTATCTCCTTCAGTTTGGGGAGCTTCTCTGTTCTCTAACTGGCTAAACTATAGCCAGTGCATGTGGAAAATGCCTTCCTAACTCTCCTCCAGGCCAGCTCTCTCTCCATCATATACATCTCCCCTCCCACGTGACCACCACACACAGCAACATCACTTCAGGCACCTGATGCTCAGCAAGGGCCCTGCTCCCATCAGCCTGCATTTGCTTCATGATCATAAACAGAGGCTAAACATAGGTTTATTTGTTGGGTTTCCTTATCAGAAAATATACTAGTGATAAGAATCTCGTCTTTCATGGTCGAGGGTAAGGTGTTCCATACACATAAATATGAAATGAATGAATTCATACTAACCCTATGGCAGCTAATGGGTACCTGCACATGACCCATTCCCAATGATAGTCTGGGGACCTGAGAAATAGAGAAACAAATGACTTGCTGGTTATTTTAATGATATGACTGATGACTTGGTGCTTTCTGCAATGAGCTTCATATGAAGTAGGAACTTAACCAACACCTCTGGAGAACAGGGTCTAAAATCTTGGAGCTTTAACTGTGTTTTGACTGCCCCTACTAATGCAAGAAAGTTTACAATTCTTTTGTCAGGTGATTAGCAGGGTTTATTTAGGAAATAAGCTTTTTTTTTTTTTTGGTTCTCTACACCTATGAAGAACAGGAGCAGAGTCATCCTAGAATGCAGTCTCATGCCTTCTAGCAGGCATTGGAAACTACTAGAAACTGAGGTTTCCATTTCTAAGACAACAAAAAAATGAAATCTTAAACTCTATAACATTAAGAACATACCCTCAATATATTAAGATTAATAGACTAAATATTTTACAAGCTGGTTTTCTTTTTTTTTTTCCCGAGCATTCGAATGAGTAATTTAGAGCACCATGAACACTACTGGCTTTATTGAAATATTAAAACATATAAATAATTTACACGGTGACAGACTCACAGAAGATATGAAATCTTCAGAACATTACATATATAAATTATATACACTGTCTGATACAAGAAGTTTAATGTGTTGGAAAATATTCATCTCACCTTTCCATGTTTAGCAGACCTTGGTAGAATTGGAGAAGAGAGGTTAATACGGATGTGAGGCAGAAAAAGCAGGATTCCAAATGCTTCATCTATGCAAAGAAAAAATCCAGCTACTGTCCTTCATGTTATTCGGGAAAACAGATGCATTTTTATGAGAGGCCATAATAAAATATTATTGCCATCATAAAATCATTCAAGCTAGACTGGGTCTTATTACCCTCCCCTTCCCAGCTCCGTGCATTTCCTTGCTGACGGCTGGCAGGCTTACACGTTCTTCTTGTTCAATGCTCGCTCTGCCTTTGTAAACTTGGACTTGAAGCTCAGAGAGGACAGGGCCATTATTTGGCCGACTGCTGTCCCCAGGAATCTGGGTTAACTTGGGTTCCTCGCTCCACCTCTCTGTTCTCATCTGTAAATTAGAGGTACTATGAGTGGTTAATCTAAAGTGCTATAATGAAGAATACACATATCAGTGCATATAACACTCTGAGAGCAGTTCAGACACCCAGTGGAAATTTCACAGTTTTAGCTAGTCTTTCTGCTTGACAATTAAGTAATGTGAGAGACTGGGCTTCGTAAGTTTCCTTTACTGATGATTCCCTGGTTCCTACAACAGAGTTTTGGATGTACTTGGCATCTAGTTTATAACTCTTGAATAAATTAGCAAATTAATATCTCAGATCTTTAATTAGATTTGAGGCTCAGTGGCAGTACAATATAGAGAACTTGCATGTTTGTACACACATCCGCACCCAGACACACACATGGTTATTTTTCAGGATACTCTGTATAAACTTTTGATTAATTACACTCGCTAGCCATTTTGAGGACAGCCAAATAGCACAAGGCTTTCTCCCAGCACTGGACATCTGGGAAGGTGGGCCTTTTGTGTTCATCTTCTAGCTGCCTTTGAACTCTGCCTCTGGCCTGTTCCCCAGATGTTGTTTTATGCTCTGGATCAAAGCCATTGCTCGCTTTCATTTTGCAAAGGGGCAGTGCAACTTATCATCACAAAGTTTGCAGCAGGGAAGCAAATAGCCCCTCGCCTTAAATGCCAATTTATCGTTCCCACTCTGTCACACATGATTAAAATACAGAGTTTGCCTCCAAGGCTGAAATTAGCTTTTCATTTTGACTGACTGCCATCCAGGTCTGAAAAATAGCAGCTCGTTTGTTTCAATATTTACCACATCCACTCAGAAGAGGTTTACATTATTGCCAATTAGGACTTAATTGTTATCCATAACTCAAACATTTGCGGCCTGTTTACAAAGGAGAAGCCATCATTCTCTTTAGCATCCTGACTTCCGCCACCCTTGGACTCACACACCAGAAGTGGAGAAGTTTCACTTCTTCTTCAGTCAGGTCTGAACTCTGGGCCTAGGCACTGTCCTGGAGCTCTTCAGCTCAAGGCGAGCGCTCTACCACTTGAGCCACAGTGCCACTTCTGGTCTTCTGGTGGTTCATTGGAGATAAGAGTCTCAAGGACATTTCTGCCTGGGCTAGCATTGAACCACGATCCTTGTATCTCAGCCTCCTGTGTAGCTAGGATGACAGGTGTGAGCCACTGGTGCCCAGCTACTTCTCTTCTTCTACATGAGGCCTGGGGAGTAGGAAACCCATCCTCCACCTCCTCACTTCAGGATGGAGCTGGAGGCAAGCATCAATGGAAGTTTCATGAAAAATGGTGGAGCCGGGGTTGGGCATCTGTCTTTCCCAGTATTCTGCTGTGAAGAACCCGATTTAACTTTAGGGATGCCCTCTGCTCTTTGGATCCCCTCATAACCTAGCTGGACTCCCAGCTTTGACCATTGTCCCTTATGATATGTTCTCCACACAGGACATTGTTCCGAAGTCTGTCAGACCACCCAAAGCCTACCGGGCTCTCTCTGCTCAGAGGCCAGCGTCTGAGCAGTGACTCTCAGAGTCCAGCGTATCTCTGCCCACACCGGGTCTGTCCCACTTGACACCCTATTCCAGGATTGAGAGGTATTGCACTCATGATCTGACTCATGGAATTGGAACCTCTTGGTACAACTTCTTACTTATAAAATAACGAAAAGCAAATAACTACTTGTTGCCCAGCGAAACTGCAGAGCAATGAAATAGAAATTGCTGGCATCTGTAATTCTTTTTAGTTTTAAGGCGATTCCTAATGGGCAGCCTGATTTCAGGGTCAGTGTGAAAGAGGTCTTGGCGATTCCTTTCATAAGGGAGCGTTGTTTTGTTAGGATAGCCTGAGGATGGACTGGGTATAAGGCCGACATCAAAGATGGCTCTGGTCATCAGAATGGAGCCATCTCTAACTGTCATCCCCACCTCTGACTTGTCCCAGCCAGCGTGACCTGAAGATCTTCCACATCTGCATAAAGCCTCACTTCTAGGCAGATGATAAGTTCCTCAGGCTCTTCTTGTCCTTATTAGAAAAATAAGAGGATATGACACCCAGGGCAGAAAAAGACGATTGGATAGCCTGGGTATTTCCTGGCCAGACCCTCTGCCTGGTCTAACGAGGCATAAGAGAATGTAGCTTTTGGAATTCATTGTTTGCGCATTTGTTTTGGTACTTAAAAAAAAAGCCTTATCCAGGATAAATTTTCTCTCAATATGAAGAATTAAGCTTAAGAAATTTACCTGATACTTCCTATTGAATCTGGCAAGGGATTAGACATGACAATTCTCTTTTCTCTCTGGGTAGAAATTTATAGTATGTCACTTAAAAAAATCCCTGACTGGTAGGAATGTTCCAGAATGAGTTAATGACAAATCCCCAGTGCCCCAGGACCAGGAGAGAGATTGCTGACGTTCAGGGACCTGAGAAGGGGTAAGGGTAGGTGAACTCATGCCCATGTGGCCTTCCGTCTTAAGCAGGTGGTTTATGGCAGGGGAATTTCAGAAAACAATCCTTCCAAGACTGTTGTCTTTGTTGCAAAGTCCTTCAATCTGCTCTGAGGGCATGAAAGAGAATTCATTCAAACATCTTTGTGTTAACAGATCTTCTCAATGGTCCATAATTCACAGGAAAACCTGCTCGGACACCAAGCCTGAAGTGCAATCAATGGAACCAGGAAGAAGCAAGTGGCCTGGATTTAATTGGGTCCTGGTTGGTGACCAATGGGAGGGGCAGGTGGAATGCGGCCCGGCTGCTTCCTTTCAGCCTGCTTCATGTTAGAGCATCATTCTTCTCTCCGAACTTTGTCAAGATCCTTTTGCTAAAAGCACTTGCTGGAAAGCATTTTTATTTTTTTTTCTTTTGAGAAAAAGGCAAATAACGTATTCTGTCAGGGAATAAAACAGCCACTTAGAGACACAGCACTTTGATTATACTCTTGGAAGGAAAGGGAGAATTGGATTTTAACTACTATTTCAAATCCCTCACCTAAAGGGCAGAATTATAAAAGAGCTGTGCATCATCCCTGTTATTACTACGTATTTAGACAAGGGCAAAATTAAAAATAGGGTTATTCATCAAAAATGGCTCATGATTCTCATTAGGATGTACAACATGTGGTTTGTTAGCACAAACCAGAGTGTAGTGAGCATATTTATTGGGTTTGGCCTGAAGGGTTTTCTTAATGATTTTGGCAACAAATGAATATGCCTAGGTCCCCCTTTCCATGGGTTTCTTCAAATAGGTCTGTAAGTTTTAGAAGGCAAGTTTTAAAGGAGTCTGCCACTATCACTGACTCTTATTTTAACTCTCAAGTCATTCCTGCTTCTGGTTAGTGGGAAAAGCTTTTCCATAATTTACTGAACTTGTTTGTGTGTCTGTGGTGTAATAGTATAAAACTCCATGGCGATAAGCGAAAATTGCATTTGAAGCTAAATAAATAATACGACTGTTTGTAAGAGGACGCTGCGGAGGAGACAGAATACAGTTAAGACTTCATTTCACCCTCAAAAAGACCCTGGTCTGAGGGAAGAGACGAATGTGGAAATGGGAGCTGGATCTTCAGTGTTTACCTGTTCAGGTAGGGTTTCTGAAAATGGTACCTCTGTCTCCACCCACACCACCAGCAATGCAGGGTAATAAATTACTTGGCAAAAGTTAATTGTTCAGGCAAGAATACCCTAATCTACTTAGGTAAAGCAACCATCTTCCCCTAGTTTTGGCATTTGGGACACCAAGAAGAACTTGTCTAAATTGGTACAATGTATGCACATATTCACTGAACAACTGAATGCATCTGAGTGCCAGCAAGGCAAAAGGGGAGAAGTCCTCCATTTGCAGGGAGCTGTGAGATGCTGGAAGGACAAGTTAATGGAAAAATGCATTTTATATTGGCTTATATCAGTTTTTCTTTACCCCAAACTTCTTCCTTGTACCATTGACCAGATTTCATGATGTAAATATTCTTGCCATAACCAATTTCAAGCTTCAATTGTATCAACTGGCTCACAAAATTTCTGTCTATTTGATAATTGACTTTCCCAAGTCTGTATAAGTAAGTACGAGATTGCCTATTCCTGGAGCTCACATTCTAGGAGATGACAGAAGCTACGAAAGGAGACTACTACATAAACAAAATCCCTTCAGATCTTAATAAATTCTGTAAGACATATAAGCCATGGATAGAATATAAGTAATTAAAGAGAGCTGACTGTGAAATATTGAAGTGCCTGTGAACCACACATTACACGTGGTTTGAACCCTGGCAGTGTGAGCTAGGGAAATCTTTTTGTAGGAGTTGTTCCTTAGATAACTGAGTTATAATGATGAAGAAAGTAGCTGTTACATGAGGGCAGAGCAAGCAGAGAGTAGGGGAAGATAAGAGTTCACTTTGCTTAAGAAACAGAGGAGGAAGGAGGGTAAGGGATATGGCTGCAGGTGGTAGGAGGGAAGGGCAGAATAGGGGAGGGGTGCAGTGGATAAATATTTAAAGAATCTGGATGACTAGTGGAGGGAGAGTTGCCCTTGATTTCAAGTATTTCTGATGCTCTGTATTTCCAGCCTTGAGACTCTTAACTATCCAGTGGTATCTTTTATAATAAAATATTTCTTGGGTTAGAATTCATTGTCCAAAGAAGTTATAATAACTTTTCTGTTACACACACACACACACACACACACACACACACACACACACACACACACACACACACACACACACACACACACCTAAGTTTTTCCTTAAGCTTTAAAGAATTCATAATAATCTAGTTGGCAGGCAATGCTTCTATATCTAAACCCAGTAAACCATTTTGTCTTGCCCAGAAGGGATCTTTTACATATCTGCGTTCGCCACAGTGCCTGGCATAGATCAGCTCACAGCAGGAACTTGGAAAATAGTCAATGGAAGAAGGAGAGTTGGACTCAATTATTCTTAGGGCTCTGGTTATCAAGTCTGAGTATGTATCTGAAATAGTTAAATTGTTAGAAATTGTTAGAAATGCAGGTGGAAGGACATTTCCCCTGGGCTGCTGCACCTTTAGCATGCAGCCCAGGGATGCCCAGGGCAGGGCAAGCAAGGGCTAGACCACAGTCCGCTTGAACTCAGCAGAAGTGGAGCCCTGCAGAGACAGTATGGGAGAATCACCCAGCACACTGTTCACGGGCGTGATGGTTTGATAGACACAAAGTCTGGAGCTCCAGCTTCACCACTGAGGTGTTGGAGTTAGGGAAGCTCTTTTTCCTTGGGTGAGCATCCATTGTCTCTGCATAAGGGAAGAGAGTTTGAGAACCTCAGCCACTACCTCCAGCTCTGATCTTTAGGGACTTCCTCAGTGACCCACGGAAGCGCACAGCCCTTCTCTGTGCCGTCATTTCTGCAGCCAGGTCGCTCAGGGCTCTTCTTCCTCTTAGGTAACACTACTTTGCTATCTCAGGTCATTGCAAAAAGGGACTTTTCTGAGATTCTTTCCAGTATGATGTTTTCATTTATATTTATTGACTTAAATTTATTGGTTGTGCTAAGTTATTTTTTTCCTGGTCTGTTGTGCTGAGTATTCTGAAACCTTCCATAGGTGAATGGGCTTCTATGTTCCTGCTATTATTTTTTAATGTTTCCTATGCATTTGACTATCACTTCCTTATCTATCTTCATCTATGCCAATCATTCATACCTTTGGCCTTTCAATAGAGCCAAAGTTCCTGCAAATGACTGTCCTATATTTATATGTGTTTCTACTATGTTTACTCTATTTTCTAAGCTCCAAACTCTGGTTTCATTTCATGTACTCTGCTATAAGTTCTTGCCAGTTTATTTTCTCTTGGAATTCAAATTGATTGAGGGGGAGTGGGATTGTCAGGACACGTTCCTTTATTGAGATCCTCTTCCATGTCTTGCATTATCTTCTTCAATCTCGTTTAGTTTAGTTGTATTCTCTTTGTGCTCTTTTAGCAGCTTATTTGGACTTACTTGGTATTTATTTAGCTTTCACTCCTGTATTCTCCTTGAATTAATTTTCTCGTTTGCTTATCTTCTTTTGGAATTTGTCTGGTTATTTATACACATCTTTTTCCTTTTATTGAATATTCTTATCATCATCCCTTTGAATTCAGTTTATGCTGTTTTTTCTACTTCATTTAATTTTATGTGATTATTGGGTCTTGAACATGTTATATTTCCTTGCTCTCTCATTTTCTCATATTTTCATATTTGGACATATTCATTTAATGGAATTTTGATTTTTAGTTAGCTGGTTTGGATTTTTATTCTCTATGTTCTTACAGAACTGGGTATTTGCTGGACTGCTGTGCTGTTTCTCACTGCTGGCATGGGGATTTATCTCAGCACCAAAATCTGGCCAATTCAGGACCCAATCAGACATTTACAAATAGATGCCACTGCTAACATTATTTATACAACCAATCACATTACATTGAAAGAGGCCAGGGATTTTGTATGGTATCACAGCAACTAGAAGGAAAAGAGTAAGTAAGCATTATGAATAAGGGTTAGAACTTAGTTCTCAAGAGTGGGGAGAGTGAGGGAAGGTACGTAGAGTGAGGACGATATGGAGAAGGGACGTGGAGTAATGACGGCTGTCACTTAATTGACCTCCGTGAAGGAATATAGTTCAATTGTTAGTGGAGAAGGAAAGTAACCTGGGGGATGGAAAAGGGTTAGAAAAGAACAATAGAATAAGAAAAAGGAGAAGAGCAATAAGTTACCAGCTGGATTCTGTCAGCAGATAAATCTACTCCTCCAGTCTGTTCCAGCTCTGGAAGCTGGCTTGAATAGGGGTAGTCTAGCTAGCTGGTACCTGATGGTTACCTGGGCCTGTCCAACATGGCAGCTTGCCCCATTTGTCCCAGGAATAAATATAGTCTGATAGCAAGGCAAGTCATTGTTTTGTTTTGTTTTTTGTTATCACCAAAAGAGATTTCTTATCAGCTTACTGTACTGTAGTAGAGGCAAGGCAAGTGTTGTAGACAGTCAAGGGAAGAACACTGCATGTGTGTGAACATCAGAATAAAGGATCATTGCCACATATTAAAAAATCTACCTAATGCATTCTCAAGCTTCAGTATTGCTTTATTTTTTATTTTTTAAATGACCCTATAATTCATGGGAGGTTGTGCAGATGATCATATCAAAGCCTCATTTACCATTTCAGCTAACTTTAATAGGAAGTGACCTTAAAATGGCAAAGTGGAGTATTCACCAAACTGAATTATGGGTGGAAGGTTCTAGATTCTCCACAACTGCTTTGTACTATCATACATTTCACAGCGACTTACTGCATAGGAATAGGCTCTTGGGATTTCCACCCCTCCAATTCTTTTCTTGAAAGTAAATGTTCACCGCAGACCAGTGCATTGTTCTTTTCTACCTAGTGACAGGCAAAGTAAAGGTCCATTGAAAGAGTGACAGTTAAACAAGTTCCACACCAATTTGCTGTAAAGTATTTGGACAATACGTCAAGCCTTGAGATCCTAGGGCTTTTAATGTAGTTGCCTTAATTGCATGTATTTGGTTATGTTGTGTGGAAGAAGTTTAGAATTTTAATGCAAGTGGTTAATCGTGGCCTTCTGAGGAGAATACTGTCACTCAGGGGTAATTAATTAAGCATTAACGTGAACGAAGGTTTAGTAAAACAAGCTGAACACCACTACAAGATGTAATTTGCGAATTCTGGACTCTGATAATTATGCAATTACAACACAAGTCTCCTTGTCATAATTTTTTTTCATTTTTGTTCCATACTTCAAGCTTTCTCCTAGGGATTAATTTAGGAATGATGATTCAATAAATGTTGAAAATAGAGATACTATTGTTTAATAGCCAGATATTTGATTTAACATTTCCTTTGTGGCAGAATATATATAGTTTACTTTGCCCATGGATGGGATTCATTTAATTTATCAGCACAACAAACATTTATAAATACATTAATATTTTATTACTAAGTTAGATTATGATGATGTAATTATGATGATGATGTCATTTCTTTTCTTTTTCACTTCTCAGAGAATTACAATTGTGAGAACAAAAGAATGAGTAAATTCTGAGCATATGTATTGATTTAGAAAGCAGATGTCAGTTGTGTTTGAGGTTTTGAGGAAAATTTTAAAAGAGAATAAATTTTAAAAAAGAAACTGATCTTTATTTACAGCAAAGAATGTAATTTAATAATGGGAGAAATATTTGCACATCAAATCTGTGGGTAGTGATTTCAGTCATTGAATTTGGAGCCTTTGGACATATTGCTTTATTTATTTTTATTTATTATCTTTACAAAGGTCTGCAAAGGAGTTTCAAGTCAACATGTGAACCTATGTGTACAGTGCAGCTCAATCAGTCAGTGTCAGCTCTCCATCTTTCTCTTCCCATCTCTCCCAAGCCCACCCCTCCCCTCAGCTTTCCCAGTTCCATTTTCACAGAGTCCGTTGAGGACTATAACTGCATCTGCCCACCCTTCCACTCCATTCTCTGCCCACTCCCATGAAGCCCCATCCCTCTCAGACAGGACAAATCATGCTTCCCACTGAGAGCGATTTTACTTGAATTGCTTAATGAAGTCCATAAGCTTCTGTATTCTAGATTTAAATAATTCTAAAACATAGTCTAAAATTAAATTCTTCATGTGGGATTATAATCTATTTTTGATACCTTTGCTTTCTAAGGTGGCTTATCAATTGTGTGAAGATGTCACAGGCAGAGTTCTGGGGTGTTATCTTAGCTAACAGAAAGGTCTAGTTAGCTCAGGACTGCCTGGAGACGGCTTGTCCTTGTGTCTCATTCTGTTTTGGAAAATATCAGTCCAATTCATTATCTATTCAAAAAGGAAAAGGCTACACTAAGCAACTCACTTATGTTAGGAGCAGGGCCAGACATGTAAGAGACATTGGGAAGCCAAAGGGACAAGACTCCTTGGCGTCAAATGGCCGACACCCTAGAACAGAAGATACAACACACATAGACAAACTCTGTGCTTGTGGTAGGAGGTGATAGGGACTAAGGAAAAAAGGAAAAAGTCAGATGTGGTTGAGAGATGGTGGTGGGCATGCTTGATATCCTGGGTAAGATGAGTCTCTCATGGGGGCAAAACAGCAAGCTTTGTAGTGAGATGAACCTGTTTTAGTATTTTATTATTGCACATGACCGGCAACACGCAACTGTAATTTGGGGACTAACACTACTTGTGAGTATCTCTGGGTAACTGAAAAAGGATGCTCAGGCTACGCATTTAAAAGATCAAATTTGGGGGGCCCATTTTTGCGAATATAGAACCTAATTTGTTTTTCTAATTTATGTGGGTTTTATTTTGCCCCCTCAACAATTTTCGAGAATTTAAAAATTCTAAATGGTAAGATTCTGGGATTGTTTGTGTAACTGATACTTACAACCACTTGGAGCTTTAAACTGAAATCTCATTACATGATAATGATCCTGATGCGATTTTTGAGCCCTAGTTCTCTCAAAATGATTCTGCCTGATTACTGGTAAATCCTGAAAATGAAAATGAATGGCAAACATCCGCATCATGCCCTCATAGCTCTCTAGGCTTTGAATAAACCAGTCAATGAATATAGCAAAATTCATTTTTTAGAGGAAGCTTACTCTAATCGTTTAGGTAATTATGATCATTTAGATCACAGTAAAGGCCTGCTGAGTTCTCAGCATATACGAGAAATCTCAAAATAAGAAGAATTTGATACCACTTTGCCCTCAAAGTGACCAGACTAGTTTTTGGAAAAGAAAAATAGAGTGAAAGGATTACAAAATAATGTGAAAAAATGTGAAAAATGTAAGAATGTGGGGCCTGAAAGGATCTCTTGTTGGAAAAGCTTTTCTGGAGGTGAAGGAGCTTGATTTGCATATCAAATTAATGGTGGGACTGTTAAATCAAGGGACGGGTTGTAATTGTCTTCATCTGCATTCCACTACTTTAGTCTAGATTACTGGGCTTGGAGCTGAGGGTCTCCAAAATGGCCTCAAAGATGAATCCCAGGGCCTAACATCTACACCCTGATAATTCCTTTCTACATCATGCCTGGGTTGGGATGTGTGTGTGTGTGTGTGTGTGTGTGTGTGTGTGTGTGTGTGTGTGTGTGTGTGTGTGTGTGTGTGGCTAGGAGAATATACTGTGAATGGCAGTAGAATTGTCTCTCTCTGACTTCCCATTGAGGTTCACTACTTTGTGAACTAGCCATATTGGAAGATGAGCTCTGGCCTTCATTTGGCCCTCAGATAGCTTCTGTCCCAGCCACAATCTCACAAAGAAATGGCATCCACGTTGTTTTCTATCAGGACGTGTGGGATAATTTCTGACATAGTAATAGATGATAATCCCTGACCAAGTACTACACAGCGTTTGATCTTAACAACTATGTTTGGTTATAACATAAAAGTGATCCGAAACATTGGATTCTATTCCTCCTAAATCACGGAGGTGGAAGAAGAATTGCAGTGCCTTTGGAGACACTTTCATGGTTGCTAAGATTTGTGGTCAAGTGAATGTCATTGCTGCCCACCTAAGCCATGATGACAATTCCTATCTGGAGGAAAATGTTTTAATATAATGCAGATAATTAAGGGAAATTGGAAACCTCTGTAAAGGTTCTCACGTACACTTTTGAATTAACAAAACCAATAAAATAACACCTCAGTAATAAGTTCATTTATTCACAAAACCAACAAAATAACATCACCTCAGTAATATGTTCATTAATTTAAAGCCAAGTATGTTCCAGACATTTCATGAAATGCTGAATAAATAATATACTGCCTTATTTCCTCCCCAAATAATCCAAGAAGTAAATGCCATCTCTCTCATTGTGAATGAGTGAGAAAAACAAGATTTAGTGGAATGTCTGAAACTAAAATGTGATTAGCTGTTATCAGGGCGCTAAACTGTATTGCATAGGGATGAGATTCTGTATTTTCACAAGTGATGCTTATGTTGACAGCTTGAGAACTTGATTTTAAAAATGGGGTTTATTTATTAACAAGGCTTATTTATTATTATGTAGTGTAGAGATTTAAAGGCAATTACCACTCACAAATAATTCAAACCCCACATCTCAATTACTTTATGTAGTAAGAATACCTAAAATCTATACTCTTTGAAAGTATCTTGAACATATATATGTGCATATATATGTAGAGCATTATTAGAGTCCTCATGTTAGACTGTAGATCTTTTGATTTTGTTCATCAGTTTAACTACAACTTTTTCCTCCATCTTTCATAGTTTAATATTCTGTATCTGTGTATTGTACTTAAAGAAAAAGATTTTACATAAAAGAAAGGCCAGGCAGAATTTCTAGCTTCTGTCTGGCTTAGTCAATTAACATAATTTCTTCTTAGCTCATCTATATTGCAGTAAATGGCAGGATCCTTCCTTCCTTCCTTCCATCCTTCCTTCCTTCCCTTTTTCCTTTCTTTCTTTCTTTCTTTCTTTCTTTCTTTCTTTCTTTCTTTCTTTCTTTCTTTCTTTCCTTCTTGCTTTCCTTCTTTCCTTCCTTCCTTCTTTCTTTCTCTCTTTTTCTTTTTATCATTCCTTCTCTCTCTCCCTCTTTCCCTCCCCTCCTCTTTTTCTCTCTTTACTTCCCTTTTTCCTTCCCTCCTCCCTCCCGCCCTCTCTGCCATTTTACTTTTCTCTCTCTTCCTTTCCCTCCTCTCTCTACCTTCTCTCTTTCAAGAATTTTGAGATGTGACTGAGTAGGAATCCAATGGCTGCTGACAATTCAAAACAACTAATGACCACATTTAGAGGGACCTGCCTTGCTCTTGCACTATTTATTTTTCTTTTCTTTTAATTTCTATTTCTCTTTAAAATGTCCCTAAAATGCTAAATGTTTATAGCTTCATTTTTCAAGGTTAAAAATGAATTTTAAATAGTTTTTTCCAAGAGTGCATAGTCCCAGTGAGTGACAGAGATAGAATTGAATCCTCCTCTTTGTACATACAGATCTCACATTCTTTCTATTATGTCAAATACACCACAATCAATTGGTTTCAATATTCAACAAAAAGTATCATTGGTAAAAGCACACCTAATGTTGTATTAATGATAAAAATAACGATAGTAACAGTAATAGTTTTGTAATCATGGCTTCCATAAACGTAACCATGTCTCTGTGTACCTATGTGTCTCATAGACTTAATTTAGTCAAGTATTTTGTCCACTTCCTTTCCTTATTCTAATTTTTAAGGAGTTATAACATTTAAAATGGGGCAGGGGGCAGTCATCAAGAATTTTTCTCAAGATGACAAGAAAAATCAAAAGCCACGGAGACAGAATATTTGCGTGGGGACTGCCAGCTGGGAAGCAGGGAACATAGGCTGCATTCGGGAAAAGTTTCACAGGATGTAAAAAGAAACCATCTGCTTTTTCTTTTTGTTCTTGTTTAAGAACAGCTTGTGTTTGCAACTCACAGTTTAAAACATGGTAATAACCTACAGGACTTTGTGAAGCATGAATCGTACTGCTTTTTTTTCTCATTTTCTCCTACTTATAATTTTTTTCACTCTGTTTGCAAAAAGCAGAATGTAAAGAAGATATTTGCAAGTTGCAACTTGGATAATAAAATCCTTCTGATCGCGGCCTGTGTCTGCCTTCATTTGTGGTTTCTGGGCATTCCTGGATCCTGCAATGAAACCCAGCCAAGATGAATCAAGTGCAGTGCTCCGCTTAGCTATAAGAAACCCCCTAGGCTGAAACCCATTCTGTGCGCCTCCTGCTCATGCTACTCGGAGCAGCCTTCCTGCGACCCTGGGTTTATCTGCAGCAACACCTGGTAGGGACTTGAAAATTGTTTTTGGGGAAAAAATGTGGCTTTATACGCTTACTCTTCTCATTAGCATTCATCTGTGTGGCTTTGATGTGCTCTTCCTTTCCTTGCTGAAGTTGTCTTAATGACTCAGGCCTCACTCCAGGTGAAGCCCAGTGCACAGGCTTCTGTTGGTGAAGGAAACTGGAAAGCCACAGCGTCTTGTGGTGAGGGCCCTGAAGACCTGAATGCATTGGCAGGACGTTGCAGGGGGTTAATGTGGACTTGCTGGGAGTCAACCTGAACCCTCCACTTAAGAGCCCTGTGCCTTCTAGAATGTTCTCAATCTCTTTGGCTGCAGTCTTCTTAACTGTAACTTGGGGCTAAGAATGACACTCTCCCAGACTTGTGATGGAAGTTCATTGGGTATATTAGAAAATCTGATCTAAGTCATAAACATATATGTAAACCTATGCATGGTAGAACGCGTATACACTCACATGCTAATGAAAGTATGGTGCATGCAGAGAGAGGTCCACTGGTGTACCTCCTCTGAAGAGGTACCTTCAGAGTATAAGATGGATACCAGGAAGCTGGAAGGTGCTTGCTGGGGAGTGGGAGTGACGTGGAGGGGAGAGGAGAGATGAATGGAGAGAGAAAGGATGGAACGAGGTAAATTGAGAGGATGAGTGGGTTGGGGGAGAAGAGGGAGAAAGAAGGAAGGGCTGACATTGAACAAGGTCCACTGAACATACAGTCTGCATGCTGAATCGAAACTCCTTTGTGCAACTACTTAATGATAATAATAGTGATAATAATAATAATAATAATGACAGAAGTGTTCAGGACTGCTTTGCTTATATTACAGAGAATACTTTGCAAGTACACTGGCCTCTATGAGATGGTATATTCCTACTCTTTTATTAGACCAGAAATATCTGTAAATACCGCTTGCTCCTCTGTTATGATACCCGGAAAAGTCTGTATATGCTGCCCACTGTTTCCTGGAATCAGAATGGCCTTTGTTTCTACCAATCTCATCGATCTTGTCCAGCTTTGAAAACTAGAGCATCTGTGATCCTGACTCCTGATGGGGAAAAACCAAATAATACACAGGTATTTTTGGACATTTCCGAGGGACGATGTCATTGGTACACAGGCTTCCAGGAACAAATTCAGTCTTTATCTTTGAATGTGTGCCCAGCAATGCAGATGAGTAAGTTTATTTGAAAGGAATCATTACAAACTCATTAGACATTCAATTTTGTGTCTCTTGGTGCAGACCTCCTTTCAATTAAGATATTATCTTCTTATTAAGTAGTGGACTGAGTAGCTCAGACTAGCATTTTTTTTAAAATATAGAATTGGAAGATTCTGGAAAGATGCAAGTTAAAACTATTTTTGGAGTGGTTTTGAAAGGTTCAGTGTTTTAATACTGCATCTTGGGAGTGGCTGTGGAGCCCGTCTAATTTTGTGGCTTTTAGTGCAGTTTTTATTAGTTTTCAAAAGGTTATTTAAAAAAATCAATGACAGTACTTGCATTTTTCAAATATTTTAATCATTTCTATTTATTTACATCTTTCCAAGTTTTGAATTGATTTTTCTGCCCGTGTCAACAGAATTAATGCAGAACTCCACTCCATTTGTTTGTTTGTTAATATACATGAATTGGGTTGTGCAGCATAAAGAATAAACAGACACAACTGGGGTGAAGATAGTGTGGTACCATCCCACTTTGATTTCATCTCAGTTAAGAAACATGGCAGCAATGGGTGGAATATAAAATAAGAAACAGGGGAGACCTCTTCTCCCAGGAATAATCATGGAAAAGGAACGCCACAGGCTCTTGCCTGGCCCAGGACACAAAGCAGACGACACAGGGAGATGGGAAACTCAATTCTGAACCCTGAAACCAAGAATCACAGGGCATCATCACTGACTGATGGCTGGACATGGGAGAGCTGATTTTGTCCTCACAGTTCCAGAGTTTCAACATGTCACTGAAAGACTAATGTTAGATTGGGAAGCCATCCCAAATGAGGTTATGGTGGTGTGTGTGTGTGTGTGTGTGTGTGTGTGTGTGAAAGAGAGAGATCACCAGGACAGAGTAACCCACCCCATCCAAACTTCGTGTATGTAAGGACAGGGATTTTAAGCCAGAATAGTTGGTTTGAGATGCCCCTCAGTAAACAAATGGATCAAGAAAATGTGAGACATATACACAATGAAATTCTATGCTTCCATTAGAAAGAATAACATCACTCCATTCATAAGGATGGAAAGACTTGGAAAAAATTATATTCAGTGGAGTAAGCCAGACCCAAAGAAAAGTGGGTTGCATAATCTCCCTCGTTTGTAAGAACTAGAATAGGTATATGACATTCCTAACACGGGATCTCAGTAACCCAACTACGTAGGGCATAGGACTATATGAAATGAAGCATATCAACATCAACTCCATATATGGAAACAAGAGGTTCTTATTAGACCCTGTACATAGTTTGTTCTTTTGCTTTGCTATTGTTTTTATTTCTTGGCTTCTCTTTTTTTTTGTACCTCATATTTTGCATGTAAGATTATGTAATATGTGGAAAGGAAAAGGAATGATGGAAACAGCAGTATGAACCAAAGCAACATTGATACTTGACACTATGTTGGATATGAACATTACAACTTGGAATGGGAAGGGGAACGGGGAGTGGTAAGTGGGAGACCATGAGGGATGGGGTAACAAGGATTAAAAACAAATGTGCTCACTGCCTTCCTTATGTACTGTAACTCCCTGCTCATCCTTTCCAATAAAAGAAAGATGAAGAAAAGAAATGAATACAGAAGTTATCTAATGCCAGGGAGGCTGTGAAATGATCAATCAGGACAATCAGAGGAAACCGGGAAGAGGCTCCTGGGAGGAAACAAGTGGTCCTCGACTGTGGAATGAGTCCTGCCTGGCTCGTGATGTCTTGCTGTAGTATGTTAAAGAAACCCAAATGACGTAAGCCGAAGTTGGAGGTTTAGTGGAATGGATGAGCACTTTCTTAGCAAGTGCAGGGCCCCAAGTTGGTCCTCAGCTCTTCAAAAAACAAAACAAACAACAAAAATCCCTTGCAAAAAATTCCCAAACCAAAAGAAAAACCAAAGAAACAACAAAACCACAGGAGGTAAGTGATAAAATGGTATCTGTAAAGAGGAGGAAGTAAACAGGAAGCAAAACCAGCAGCAGTGAAACAGAGAGTGTGAAAATCCAGGAGAAATATTAGAAATGAGAAATACAAACTTTCAAATAAGACTCTCAGTGAAGGCTTGTCTTCTAGACAGGCATTGTCATAATGAACAATTGTGTGGCCAATGTGATGCTGAGAATTCACCACAATGTAGAACAAAATGGTGCAAAACTGAAGAACCAGAGATGTTGATCTAGACTAAAGAACCTCAACATGCAAATCTTTAAAAGATAAAACCATGATTCTCAGACAAATACAAAAAAAAACACTGGTGGAAGACTTGGTTTAGCCCATCGTTAATGAGGAAATCTAAAGTGTTTTAACTCATTTGAAGAAGTCAAATTTATAAAAATTTTGAAATTACACGATAAATTCATTTCCTTCAGAATAAGATTTTTTTTCTATGCAGGGCTGAGGGCCAAATGAATTCTCATGAGTCAAAACTCTCGTGTCTGTGGATACAGATTCTTTAGTGTTATTGGGAATAAGTATATCATACAGAGTTGTAATCAGCTCAAAGACAATGCAAGACCAGGAGGGCATGCCCAAAGCCATGGAAATGACCAAACGTCTTCTGCTTCATGTTGTGGTCCTTAACTGTGCCGAACATAGCTGGCCCCATCATTTGTGGGTGTCAGAGCTGCTGCCTCAGGACATGGTAGAACTGAGTACTTGCAACAGAAGTCATATGGCATACCAACTCTAAAGCACTCTGTCTTTAAAGAACAACCAGCTAACTCTTGATCCAAACAGTACTGTACCAACGAGCAACATTTTATCCACATGGAAAGTAAAGTTTTGGAAGAAGAAGGAGGAGAGGAGGAGGAGGAGAAGAGAGGAAGAAAGAAGAAGGAGGAGGAGGAGAAGGAGAAAGAAGAAGAAGAAGGAGGAGGAGGAGGAGGAGGAGGAAGAGGTGAAGGGGGAGAAGGAAGGGGGAGGAGGAGGAAGGAGGAGAAGAAGGAAGAAGGAGGAGGAAGAAGAAAGAGGAGGAGGAGGAAGCAGCAGCAGCAGCAAATATTTAGGATTAAATATTGACAAATACTTAGGATTAAAACAAGACATGAATCATTAAACTAATATTTCCATCTGGGTACAAATGGAAAGATGTAATTATATCCATTCCATATACATATAGAATGAAAAAACCTGTAGACTATTAGTAGAAAGAGGAAATTGAAAAAATGAGAGAACAAATGAAGAGAAGGGAAGAGGAAAGTATAAAATCATGAGCATGGATTATAAATGAAAAGTCCAATAGAAAATATTTCCATCTATGTTCATGTTTCTTCCACTTGGTTTCTTCTCAGAACAGTTACTGATTTCACTAAGTGTTGGCCAGTGAATAATTTGAGATCAAGGTCAAACAGCTAGCAAGTGGCAGAGGCACCCAAAGTTTGAACCCAGGTCTAGAAACAGTGGTTTGAGTGGTGTGTGTACTTGTTTATGACAACATCTGAACAAAATCATTGAGAGAGTGAGAACACACGACCCTCCTTTGAAGGTGAGTATTTGGCAGTTCAATGGAGACCATGGCAGGAAAGACACAGCCGTGGTGTGAAGGTAGGGGACAGAGGAGTTGGAGCTGAAAGTCAGGCCTGGCTTTGCAGGCCTTGGAAAGGGTTTTCATGCCATTCTAGCATCAATGAGAGATGGAAGTCTTAAAGACAAGAGAGTGGGTGGTGATCTCATTTCCATGTTAAAAAGAGCAATTCAGCTGCAATGTGAAGAGTGAATTGGAGTTGGAGAATGGGTGTGGGGAGACCATCCGAAAGCTGCTGCTGCAGAACAGCTGGGATTATTGTACACCAGAAGGGAACTGCCCACTCCATAATCAGAACTGGAGGTATTGGGAGCAGCAGGGAGGCATAGGTATTGGGAGACATTATTCCCAGATTGACTCTGGCTCCTTTTCCCTGGTTTGTTCTGGTTACATCCCTGGGCATTGGGCATCATGAGGAGATGGAATCCGAGTCCATTGTCAGTGCTTGACCCTGCTGCTGCCAGTGGATGCTTCCTGGGTGCTGTTCATGCACGTGTGCGTTGTGAGCTTCGTTTTCATCGCTTTCACAGCACTTTTGGCTTGGAATGATATCGTTCAGATATCATCTCCCCTACCTTGCCCACAAAAGGGATTCAACCTTTCCAACTTCAAGTGCTGACCCAAAATAGCCACTCAGTGCAAGTTATTGAGTGAATGAACGAGACTCAATTACGTGGAACAGACCATTTTTCCTTCGCCAATTTTAGCAGCTTTCTCCATTTACATATTTTTAGACTCATGCAAATTCCCAAGCGCCTTAGGAATTGAAAGCCTTCTGTAATAACTCTATCGCTTATTTAAGCCAATAATATCCCTAAGATAGAATAGATGCGCCATTAGGAATACTTTAGAAGAACGCAAATTCACTTGAGTCATGTTATCAATATTACCTCACTGTCTCAAAAATATATTAATAATGGCTCCAACCCACAGTGTCTTCTATGGGGACTATTGAAACATTACTTCATTTATATCTACCCTCATGGCTTGCTGTTCATATGAGTTGTTCATGTGAACCGCTCTCTTTCCTCAATTATAAAATAGAGCTGCTATTTACCCACTTTGGGTCTGTAAGAATTAATGAGATGGTATGATATATGCTTGACAGACAGTAGGTACACAAGTTTGAACTCCTTCCCAGTGTTTCTGTATTTCCTCCTAGTTTTTTTTAATTTCTGTTTTACTGTCTGTGTTCCCATGATACCATGGGAATACTAAGCTTGCTGGGCTCTTTATTAATCAATCAATCAATCAAACAAACAAACAATCAATTAATTAATTTGTGTGTGCTGGTCCTGGGGCTTGAACTCAGTCCCTGGGCTTTTGTGTTCAAGATCAGCACTCTATCATTTAAGCCACAGTTCCACTTCCACTTTTTTGGTGGTTAATTAGAGATGAGTCTCATTGACTTTCCAGCCTGGGCTGGCTTTGAACTGTGATCCTCAGATCTCAGTTCTCTGAGCAGCTAAGATTACAGGCATGAGCCACTGACACCCAGCTTGGGCTTCCTATTTGAAACAAAATTCCTACTGGCATTATTGTCTCTTTCCAATGTTGTCCTCCAAGCTTGCCTTTACCCATCTAGACAAGATGAAATCAAAGCCTGTGGCACATAGTTTGATACCAAAATGCCCAGAATATTTTCTTAAGAGGCAAAAGGGAAGATTCTCTAATTTTTCCAATCTCCTGATTGGCTATGTCTGCTCGGCACTGCATGGAAATCTGCAGATGGTGTGGAAGTCCCTCCTTCCTCCATTCTGTTGTGTCAGATGTGCTGCTTTCCATGGAAAGTGGGCAAAACCAGCTTGGTGATGAGCTGCACACAATAAACCTTTTATTCGAGGCAGTTGCTTTGTAAGGTTGGCATTTCTGAATTTAGGATCAGCAGATGCATTCATCTGCTTGTCATCCGTGCCTCCCTTCCTACTCCCCCCTCCTCCCCTCCCACCTCCCAAGTGGTTCTGGACTTTAATTGTTCACTTTTGCATGAATCTCTACTCTCTCAATGCAATTCTAATAGCCTATTATTTTGAGTCCTAGGTGAGAATTTCTTGCATTCAAATTCCCACTAGCAATTTCGTGCGCCTTTGTTCCTTCCAATTGTCAGATGAAACATCTTTTAAGGTAAACATTTTAATAAAGCAATGCCTTCAGCCTGGGTGGTGAGGTGAATGGAGATGATGCGTTTGCTTCCTCTCCTCTCTCCAGGGCTCAGACATTTCACGTGGTGCCTCACCTGGCTTTGTTTTTCACGGTGTCAGATTAAGGAGCTGGAAGAGCCCTTACCCACGAAGCTAGCATCTGAGTGCCTTCTCATTCTGAATCCTCCTTAAATTTGTTTTCCTCCTAATATCACCTCACCATTTTAACTGAGACTTGAGGAAAGGAACACTTTGTACATCTGGATAAACACAAACGCAGGATCAAGAAGGCACTCGACCAAATTTGCTAATTGAACATGAAGGGTTTCTCAAGCTGTCGCATGCACCAGATCCTCGGCAGAGCCGGTGAGGTGCTGTTTCTGATCCACTGAGGCTCAGCCTCAGCATCTCCCTGTCCGGCTCGCATCTGAGGGAATGTTGGAATGTCCTGCAAGGCCAGTGTTGTTGGCCTCCCGCTTTACTGCACCTTTGCACACATCCCCTAGCACCTGCCTGCTGCAGCTCCTCCGCTCCACACGCTGCTCTGGTGATGCCAGTGGACCAATGTGGACTTGGGACATCTACTGTTCCTGGGTCACCAGGAACAATCTGTTGGCTTATAACAACAGATATGTATAGCCTAATAGCTTCGAAGCTGGAAGTGTGAAGCGTCATTAGAGCTGTGGCCACCCCTCAGGCTCTGCGGGAGATTCCATGTCTCCTCCTGCAGCCTCTGGCTAATCTCTGTGTGTGCTCACATGGCCAACTCTTTTTCTGCATGTCCCTCTCTATGTGTCTCTGATAGGGGAAGCTGTCACTGGATTTGGGGTCAATGCAGCTATTCTAGGATGATGTCATCTCTACACGTTTGATTTAATTACCTCACAGAGACTCTTGTTTCTGATCAAGGTCATCTTGTATGTTTTGGGTTAGGTTCTAGACATGTTTTGTGAGGGTGCTGGCTGGAAAACCTGTAGCCATGTGACCTTCACAACGTCCTTCTCACACTGGAGATTCTGCTCTTAGTTTTCAACACACTATGAATGCAGAATGAGAATGGTTTTGTCCCCTTGAGTCAAGTGTTAACTTGAAAGAACAAAGTAGGGGAGGAATATGGAAGTGAGAATAAAAGCATGGGAAGTAGGAGCCCAGATGACCCCGAAGAAACTGTTACAGTTTATGCCTTTCGTCATGGGCAACAATCTGAGCCTTCCCTGAGCAGGCATAGGGGTCATCTGGTGATCTTTTCTTTTCTTTTTTTTTTTTGGGTCTGGTCGTGGGGCCTGAACTCTGGCCCTGGGCGCTGTCCCTCAGCTCTTCAGCTCAAGGCTAGCGCTCTACCACTTGAGCCACAGCGCCACTTCCAGCTTTTTTTCTTTTTGCTTATGTGGTGCTGGGGAATTGAACCCAGGGCCTCATGCCACTGAGCCACCTTCCCAGCCCCTCATGATCTTTTCTACATCAGGAATCTGACTTAAGAGCTCTACAATAGGATCTGAGCTTCCATTTGTCTACTGTGGCCTCTCAGATGGTGCCAACCCTGCTCATCCTCAGACCACACTGGTAGTAAGTAGCAAGAACCCCAGCTAGGTGTAAGGAACAAGCAAGCGTAGATGTCTTTGATTGTGGTGGATATGTACAGTAGAGAGCCAATCTATCTTGTCTGTCAGGACCTAAAGAGGATGTATGTCTCTTCTTAGGACTCATTCCAAAATTCAAGTCCAATGTCAACAGCCTTTTGAATTTTCAAAGGAATCAGTATTTTTATATACCATCTACATACTATCAGCTTGGGCAATCAAATTACACAAAGGAAAAGTATCTAATAAGACAGATACACATGCATATGTACATAAACCTGTGCATACACACGCACATGCACATGCATACAGGCACGCACACAATTGCTACTGTTTAACCTCTGATATGTGGGTAAACTATGAACCCTGTGCCAATTGCAAATAACCACTGCTACTCTTTGATTAAAATAATATTCTTGAAAAGCTGTCAACAGTGATAAAAGGGAGGAAAAGAAAAGGCTGGGATTTAACGTGAAGTGTCGAACTGCTTGTATTTTGTGTTACTCAGCCCTCCAAATGGGTAGCTCTTCAAGACACACCATGTCAAGAAGGAAATGAAACATACCAAGGGCCATTAACTACTCCACCAGAGATCCTGGAAGATCACTGCAGAGTTATTTAGTGTCGATGTTTATATAATTCTGGTGCAGAAGGGTGAATTTACCATGTTCAATGATCCTCAAACCCACCCTGTCTTACATGAGTGTGTCTTAATGAGCCATTGGTAGCAGACTACGGCATTACCTTATAAAACAAATGGAGACAGACAGGAGGGAGAACAGCTCTGAGAAGCTGATTTGTAATATGATAGACATCTGAAGAATTTCTTGGTCAGTAGAACTCACAGTTGTCCTGGTTTTACCAGCTTATTAGTTTGCCGGCATAAGATTAACCGGTTGTGCTAATTCAAAACCCTCCATCCTCCTGTGCTCATCATGAGATAGGAGTTTAGATTAATGCACCGTACTCTGTTGAAACCTTTGAAGATGCGAGACAATTCACAAATGGCTAAAGGGTGGAGCTTAAGCATCCTGAAAGCATCTATAATCCCTTTGCATGTGTGATCTTGATCATGTCATCCCCAAAGTACAAACATGGCTGTCCTATGGAATAGCTACAGAAAACTTGTGGAAAGGAACAGAGTGACTGTGCTAACCTTAGTTAATATCTCATTGTCATAAACTAACGATAATGCAATTTAATAAACTGTAGAGCCAACAGCACCATACAGCCAGTTATTTCATAATAAGGCCTTATAGTATAATGCTTAGAGCCATTCAAAAGGTTCTTGCAAAAACTGTCTGACCCACAGAGAATATTTGTTCCCTACAGGGCTCAGAAGTGATTCAGCTTTGGGATCTATAGTTGAGGCCTTTGAAAACTTTATACAGTTATTAGACTTAAAAGTTGAAAGATATAAAAGGGATTTTTGACTCTTTCAAAATTTACATTTGATGGGTTCCAAAAACTTTTTTCTTTACGTGAGTAAGAAAAGGAAGAAAAAGAAAAAAAAGTGTTAATAACCCAGTGTAAAATCTGCAAAGATTCATTAAACAAAATACAAGTAGAAAAAGGTGAGTCAAAGCACACAGCTCTGTTTACCCAAGATGTCAATGTCTAACTATGCCTGCTAACTCCACTTGATTGGTAGAACCTCCTGGAATGCTAAATGAATGTGGATGAATATGAACATGGCAACTTGAACTGGAAGGTGTGATTGATGATTGATTAACAATGTCTGCATCGGGTATGGGAAGGTGTTCCTGCATGTAAACTGCATGTCACCCATAGTACTTAAAAAGATCTCTGCTACTCTGAACTTTGCAAGGGATAAGGAATGATGAAAGCATCTCAAACCTCATCTCTTGGAGGAGAACGAAATACAACTTAAATCTGAAAGTTCCATGAGTGCAGCTCACCAGACTCCCTGGAATAGCAGTATGTGACTGGCCTGGCTGTGAGGTCCCTGAATGGGACCAGCCTGGGCAAGTGACTGCTCTTTCACGCCAGTGAGGAGGGCGTACACACAGGCCTCGGAAAACTCAACTCCCTCCAAGCTATGCAGCTTGGTTCACTCTCTCTGGTAGGCAGAAGACCTGAAGATGTCTTCAGGCTAGTTACACCCCTGGGGAACCTGGGATAATGTTATGTTACATGTGAAAAGGAACGAGCGCATTGTAAGATCCCAAGTCTCAAAAGTAGATGATGCAAATGGGCCCAACCTGATCACTCGAGCCCTGGGAATCATAGAGCTATCTCCAGATGGAGGTGGAGGAGCCTGCAGGAGAAGGAGAAGGCCTTTGTCTTCCCTTGGTGAAGACCACACATCAAGCCTCCTGAGACCAAGTGACGGCCTCTCCCTGCCCCCAGGACTTCATTTCTATAAGCACAGGGATGGTGTTCATCCTGAATAACCCTGGAAGTGGAATCTTGCACAAAGTCTGTCCCATAGCCTGTCCAACATCTGCAAAGCCAGGCACCCACTCTGTTTGGAGACTTCTGATCTCACAACTGTGGACAGTTCAAAGGTATCCCTTTCTGTTGTTTAATTCACAGCAATCTGTTACTATCCTCTCAGCGAATTGAGACTCATCTCTTATGGCCATGCAAGTTAAAGATCTTGCCAAAATGTCTGATGATAAACCCTGAATCCCAGTGACTTGGTGCAATGCATTGTATCATTCACGTCACGGACAAGTGCAGGTCAGTAGAGTCTCCTAGGTATCTCCTTTCAGAAGGTGAATCCCAAAGTATATTATTACTCTCAGCATGAATGCTATCTGGGGCTAAATACTGTTAGGAGCATGTGTGGAGGATGCAGAGTGAGGATTCTGTAGGACATTATATAGCACCTGTTAAGTCTGTCTATAGAGACTATTCTCAGTCCCCAGTCAGGACAAAAGGAACATCTCCAGGCATGGTCCTATGTTTACCAGGTAGAATCTAGCCAGCCCAGATCTGCTGGGCTCATGCAAAGTTAAGGAGCCTGGTGGGTTTATTTCATTCCTCTGAGGAGTGTGACTTTAGGTTTATCACCAATCTGTGCTCCTGAGAGCCTGCACAAAGCAGAGAGGGGTGAACTTCATAAGGATAGTAATGTATTTGACTCTCGAAGAGGAATTGACATGCAGTTAGCAGGTTGTGACCTGACCTATTCTTTCTGCCAACTTGGAAAAGCCTAATTCAACAAGCCAATTTAGCTGGAGGGTTTGTACTTGTCAGTGATCACTTCCAACTCCACTGGACCCACAGTCAAGAAGAAATTGAGCACACAAAGCCTGATTCTGCCCAGAGGACTGAGTTCTCAGACACTGAGGCGGTGGCATGGTTGTGTGTGGCTCATTCTGACAAGGAGTCTTGCAGGTCTCCATAGACAAGACCATCTTGGCAGGTACCGTCAAGACCCGTGAATCTCATTAGCCATGTGTTCTCTTCAGCAGGGATAAAACTATCGGTCCAAACTCATAATGCAAGTCCTCCTTGGAAAATCTGGATGTAAAGAGTGAGTTTAATGACACTATCAAGACAGAGCATATATGTATATATGATTTACATTACCATAGGAGCAAATCCCAACACTTATTTGGGAGCTTAATGTGATACAAAGTTATGGATTTGTCCCCCAATGCAGAGACTAGACATCCAAAGTAAGTTCTTCAGATGTGAATGCAATGACATTTGTAGGACAGAGAACCTGGGAGCATCGAATCCTGCCTCCCCATCTCTCCCCTGCCCACACTTCCTGCCTCCCCATCTCTCCCCTGCCCACACTTCCTGCCTCCCCATCTCTCCCCTGCCCACACTTCCTGCTTCCTCATCTCTTCCTGTATGTTCACAGCCCAGGGCTCCAACCATTTCTTCATGGTCACACCTTGTTGTTGTTGTTGTTTTTCTTTGAGCTCCCGAATCGGACTTGAGTGTGCCTACCACAAGGAGCTAAAGTGTACAAGTCATCTTCCTCTGCTGTGAACCTTTTCTTCCACCCTGCTGCATTTAGAACGTCCTGTGCATTTCTACTATGTTCTTAAATCCTCAACGAACTCATTTCCGATTGATGGAATGCTATGCATTGTAGAAGAAGCCTTCAGATACCCCATATAATACTTAATATATTTGTCTAACTTAAATTACAACCCAAGTCTGAGTTGCTGTTCTTTAGGTTGTCGAGTAGTCAATCTCTGAAATGTTTGAGGGCTGCGATGTTTAAGTTGCCAGTCTTGATGTAATAAATCAGAATTCCTTTGAACATTCTGCTGTCTTTCCTTTCTTCCTTTCTCCCTCTTTCTGTGTCTCCTATCCCCTCCCTCTTTCTCCTCCCTCCTTGCTCCCTTCCTCCCCCCTCCTTCCAGCCTTCTCTTTCTCTCTCATTAAATTTCCACACTCCCTTTTCTCATAACTTTTTGGGGCTTCACTCTGGTAGAAAAGGCTTTTGAAAGAAAGCACATTTTATAACTGATTAATTTATGTTCTGTTTTGTGTGCAGTCTAAAATAGTCAAAGGACTCTTATTCTTTTATGAAAGCAGATGGTGAAATGGAAGGGAGGGCCACCCACAAAAGTGTGATGGTCAGTTAATTCCTTTTTTTTCCCCTTGCATTATGATGCACTAGAGATAACCCCTATGAATTTAATTTGGTGACCTTTTGCAGCTGTCAGGTCTCAATAATTTTCACCTGTTTTGATATTTTCCAAAATTGCTGAGGCCATTACAGCATAAAGAGCAGGTGGATATATGCAAAAACCACCACAGTCTTGACAGTGACTTGCAAGGTGGCTGGATAGGAAAGGGAGGTCGAGTCCTGTGTCCTGGAGAGGGATTGTAGTCTTTGGAGATAAGGCAGAGCTGGAAAATAAACAGTGTTTTGTCCCTTTATTTTGAGTGATATTTAATCAGACTGACCAACTATCTTGAAAAAAAATCTCATAATCTTTAGAAGAAGAATATGCATTCATTTCTGTTTGTCAAAGGGCAACATGGGTTTAAAAAATAATTGCAAGTCTCTGATCTTGCTAGTGAGCTTTGATTCCAATACCAGGAATGTGTCAAGCCTTAAATCTCAGGGGAAAGCAACAAGATGGCCGAACCATCCTAAAATCCCCGTCATACTTTGCTGGCTTCCTCAGGCCCCTTGTGGAGCATTTCATGTGGTGAAACAGATTGAATTTTCTTTGATATAAAAATAAATGTAGAAATTAGTATGAGGAAGGCAACAAAAACATTGCATTTTTATTGCACTCTAAATATTTTACCATTTTTTTTATATTCTAGTAGAATGGCTCCATAGATCATTTTATAAAAATGACTTTCCTGGAAAATTTCAAGTCAAGATGGGAGAGTGCCTTATTTTCAAAGTGATCATTTGAATATCCATTACTCCACTGTGTTAAAGAGCCCTCATAAAAAACAATATTACTCTTTTATACCAATAAATATTCTCTTTACCTGAGTAGGACATTAAAAATGAATAAAACTGAAGAAAGCCTTCCTAGGAGTGGCAGTATCATTTTCAATCGAGTAGTGACTTCTTGTTCTCACGCCTAGGACATTCTATCGTATGCCTCAATCAGTTGCCAAGTTTGTTTGAGTAATTTTGAATTTCCTCAACAGGCCAGAAGCCCAAATGAAACCATCCATTCTCCAACTAATGTGAACCATTTCAGAAGATAGGAAGGTGAGCTACAGTCATTAATGGGACCTCTATTCTTCTTGGAAATTGGTATCTACATTTGTTTAACTCTCAAATTGTCTCTGAGGAATCTCGTGTGTTATCAACAATCCTGGTTGTGGGTCATCTACAATGTCCTTGGATTAGATACACTTTATTATACAAGGACAAAGGTGATTATGTTCACCTCATTCTGGAATGCTGAGCTGAAGATAATGGAAAAGGGCTAAAGGATAGAGTGGAGTTTTCCTTCCCCTCCCCTCCTCTCTTCTCCCTTCCCATGCCCTCTTCTCCCCTCTCCTTTTTTCCCTTCTTCCTTCCTTTCCCTTTCCTTTCCTCCTTTTTTCAGTCCTTTCTTCCCTCCTTCCCTCCTTTCTTCCTTCCTTCTCTATCTCCCTTCCCTTCTTCCTTCCCTCCCTCCTTCCCTCCTTCCTTCCCTCCCTCCTCCCTTCCCTCCTTCCTTCCTCCCTCCCTCCCTTCCTTCCTCCATCATGTTCCATGAAAGGGTAGCATGTCAACAGGTTTACAAATGTAGTTCTCCAGTTCTCCAAAGTTTCCATCTTGATCTTTTCACCTCCAATCTCCCAGCCCTTGACAGGTTACTGCCCAGGATGGAAACCATAGCCTGGCTTGACAGCACGTGCACACACACCCAAGTTTGTGTACTCCAGAAGAGTATCCTCGTTTTAACGTTTGTGCACTCTGGAAAGAGTATCATTGTTTTAACGTTTGTGTACTCCGGAAAGAGTATCCTTGTTTTAAAGTTTGTGTACTCCAGAAGAGTATCCTCATTTTAACGTTTGTGCACTCTGGAAAGAGTATCTTTGTTTTAACGTTTGTGCACTCTGGAAAGAGTATCCTTGTTTTAAAGTTTGTGTACTCCAGAAGAGTATCCTCATTTTAACGTTTGTGCACTCCGGAAAGAGTATCATTGTTTTAACGTTTGTGTACTCTGGAAAGAGTATCCTTGTTTTAACGTTTGTGCACTCCGGAAAGAGTATCCTTGTTTTAACGTTTGTGCACTCCGGAAAGAGTATCCTTGTTTTAAAGTTTGTGCACTCCGGAAAGAGTATCCTTGTTTTAAAGTTTGTGTACTCCAGAAGAGTAACCTCATTTTAACATTTGTGCACTCCGGAAAGAGTATCCTTGTTTTAAAGTTTGTGCACTCCGGAAAGAGTATCCTTGTTTTAAAGCATCACCTGGTCTTCAGGGGACCTGAGGAGCTCAGCGGCAGAGGGAATCTTGTGGCCCCTATCTGAGTCATTTGAATCTGTTTGTGAGATGCAATATTTCTCTTCCTATGCCCTACTTATAGCTTACAAACCTGCAGTCTATTATCCATCCATTTCTAAGTGAACTTAGAAGTGAATATGACTATAAAACAATAATGACATCTTTTCTCAGATACAATTCAGTTCAATCTATTGATTTTTCTTACTCATTTGAAAATTAACTTATCAACATCACATTTCATTCTTAGCTTTGACATTTTATTTACAGTGTAGGCTCATATGTGTCTTTCCTGAGCTATCATTTCTGCTCCTGTCAACTTTAAAATATGCACCTCTCCCATATTTTGATTATTTCACATTTAACACATTTGCTATTTATATAAAAAAGTGTTATCCGCCTGTTCTAGAGTCCTTGAGAATAAGGAAAAGTACATTTTAAAACTCATTTAAGCCCATAGGCCTTTAAATGCTATGGTAAATGTAATCATTTTTATTTATTATTAGTTACATGGTATTTATCTCCTCCTACCAATTTGAGCTCTTTGGGAGACCACTGTGTTTATCTTTACTTCTTTATGTAGGTATTTTGTTAAGGTAATGCATAAAAGTAATATCTAAAATGAACATGAGAACTTTCTTACATAAGGATCTCAAAAAGATATTTACTGTGTGCCCAGCAAATTTTCAAATGACTTGCTCAGAAGTGAACTAGTTCAGCATCTGCATTCTCCAGTAGTGATGGGCATCAGGACGGAGATGGCATAGAGAACAGGTCTGAGCTGGACCTTGTTCTGGTAGCTAGGCTACCTTGTTCATAATAAAGCTGGAAATGGCTTCTTTCATGCTTCAGAAGAGACTTTGACCAACTGTGACCTATAGTCATGCAGAAATTCATGGGTGCTCATGTAAAGATTCAAGCACTGGTCATGCTGTTCCTTTGGAAAATCCCATAAACATCTTCTCTTGTGTTTTTATAAAGGAGAGGAAACACACAGAGAATATTTTCATAAATTACATGTATTCCACACATTCAGGCAGCATCTGCTTTGAATATCTGGCTCCTTAGCACATCATCATTAAGTTATTCATCAGTTGGTGACCCAGGTGAGAATTTCCATGTGGTACACAGTCAGAGAATGTATCAAGTCACCTCCCTCCATGCTTTCCTGAGAGCAGACAGAATGTTGAGTTCCCCATGCTGTAGGGGCTTCTTTTGATATCCTCTTAGCTATGGGCATTAAGAATTAAATAGCAACACAACATGATGTCAGAGGAAATGTCCGAGGCTGTAGGACTCCGTGGTTTGGATAATTGTCCCAAGAACCATGTGTTGAAGGTTTGGCCCTCAGGATGGAATTTGAGGGAGACGAAGCTTAGCAAGAAGTCTTTGGGTCACTCAGTGTATGATTTGGGGAGTCTAGAGGAACCCCAGACCCTTTAACTTCCTCTTTCTTTGTTTCCTGGTGAAGAGGTGAACAGTTGCTGTCTTGACACAGGACCAAAGCAACAAGGCCAAACCATCATGGACTCTCATCTGCCACCCAGGGAATCACCATGCCCCTTTCCTCTCCATAACCTGGTCATCTCAAGTATTTTGCTGTAGTGATGGAAAGCTGACTAGCGCTTGTGAGTAGGCTCCACAATGCCATCAGTCATCTGATCGTTCCACAAGTATGTATACAGCGCCTGTCCGGTAGCTAGGCCTCATCCAGTGCTTAGGATATAGTGGTGGATGAAATGAGCTCAAGCTTTCGCGATGCTCACATTGCCACGGAGAGAGGAACAAGCTAAGCACAGAACACAAATTCTGATGTACATGAAGAGGCAGAGCTGCCTTTCTGGGTCTGAATATGGAGAAGCACTTTGTGAGTAACTGCATATGGACAACACCCAAAATATTGGCATGGAAAACTTCCTCTGTCTTGCCTTCTCTATGCCATTTCTTAGCACATCCTTCAAGCCTGGAATTCACATTAGTGACCCCTGACTCTGACTAGCAGTAGACCTGGCTCATGGTAGCACAAGTGAAAAAGTTCTGGAAAAAAATAATTTAAATGTTGGCTGAAGCTCTCTAGATTAACAACTGTGTTAAACCAAGAGAAGCTAGACAGCTATTGGTGTGTGTGTGTGTGTGTGTGTGTGTATGTGTGTGTGTGTGTGTAAAAGAGAGAGAGACTGGAATTTAAGAACTCAAGGTTTACTACTTGTGGTATAGGCATGTGTGCTACCGTGGAGCTACATGATCAGCCCTTTTATATCTTATTTTATTTTTATACTCTATTTTATATTTCATTACGTTGGCCAGACTGGCCTTGGACTTGCTATCTTTCTGCCACAGCTTTCTGAATAGACGGGCCTGCAAGTGTGTGGTATTGGTAAATATTATGGGCTGAAATTCATAAGAGAAGATATGGATTCTGTGAGCTGCAGCAGTGTGCGGGTCTTCTATACTTCACTGGAGAAAATAAGCCAGTGAAAACTGGAGGGTCCTTTGTGGGGACCCCTCATCATTTATGATGTTTTCAAGATATATCAACGTGTTTTCCTTTAAAAGTTTTTTTTTCTGAAGTGATGAATGCATTTTTGTCTTTATAAAATATAATGTTAAAAATCATTAAATGTTTTAAAAGGCAGTATGTAATAGAAAAATCTCCTGGGTCCTTAGGCACAAATGATTTCCGATTTTATATGGAGAAGTCTTTCACCTGGTGACACGCAGAAAACAAATGATTGCACACAGTTGTGCTGCAGGGCTGCTCCAAGCTCCTTGGAACTTGTAACCAACCCAAACATTTTTATCAGCTCCATAACAGTACACGAGTCAATAATAAAGGGCTGATTCACTATCCAATCCTAATGGAAATGACAGTGGCTTTAAAAACAAATAGCCAGATCAAAGTGACACCGATGCTACTTGGAAACAATAAATATCAGCTCTGTCATTGCTTCAAGGTGCCACCTCAGAAAACCTCCCAGAGAAGGTGCCAGAAGCCTCCACCCATCTTGCTTTGCTGCGCTACCACCTCCAGCTGTCTTTAACCCCATGGCTCTTCACTTGTCTTTCTGTAGGCGCCTACCAGAATCCAGACGCAGCTGGCGAATTCCAAACGGAAAGAGGATTTCCATTTCTTCACCACATCACTTTAATGCTCTTTATCTGTCATTTTTGGGGTGTTGCATACTCAGAAATGAACACCTCCTCTAATTCTATATATGTACCTCCATTCCATTTTCCTCCCATCTCAAACTCCAAGTTTGAGGAGGAAATACTCTTCCCTCCACCCCTTTCTCCTAACTGCAGGAAAATTAATGTACATAAGCAATGCTAAATCCTAGAGGCATTGCAGTGTTCAACTTAAGAGTGAGAATAAAATTGAAACTGAACAAACAAGATTCAAAGTGAAACAGGATGATGGTGTATGTATTTATATGCGTTCCTTGGGCACCCATGTTTTTCTGCAGAGTAGAGAATCATTCCTTGCCTCAGTAAATGAGTCTACCATTTTAGACTGATTAGGATTGTTTAGGATTTCCTAAGTGTATTTGTATTAGTTGGAAGGGAGCAATTCATCCCCAAATGATTCCTAAACCCTGATGTCATTCCCCCATTCCTAAATCATAATGGCAAAATGCCCACTCAAATTTAGAAGTGGTCATTTAAAAGTTGAAGACTATATTCCTTTGTCTCAGTCACCCTGAGGGTTCTCTTTCATTCATTCTACAGTCATTTATTTATTTATTTTTCCAAATACTTTAATATGTTAACTACTAGGAACAGAGAAATGTCCAAACATACTGTCTGCTTTATTGTGAGGGTTTCAAGAGGGAGGCAAATTGCATGTTTCTGATTACAGGATCAGGCAGAAGAAGACAGATGCTTAAGAGAATAGAAGCAGCAACACACGCCTTCAAAGGAAAAGCAACTAGTTGTAGTTATCTTCCTTAGAGTGGGAAATGACAATAGTTATTGTGATTGGGCATGTTATTTTCCAGTGTACAAACAGTCCCTTTTGTTGGCATCTGCCTTTGCCACTACTTGTCACCTGCAGAGAGGATATTCCATGTCTCTGGCTCTTACTTGAGCCAAATGTCTGCTTGATCTGAATCTTCAAAATTCTTCTAAGTGGAAGGCACAGCCACATGACTTCCACAAATAAAGAACTATGATTTATTGGTCCCCAGAGACCTTGTGACACTCTGGCAACAAAGAGAAATTGGAAAGGCATCTGGGTTGTTGGTGATGGCCTGGTAGGGGTGGGTCAGGATCCTGCATTTTATACTGGGTAGATGTCGACTCAACGCATATTCTCAAACATGGGTTTTGATGTAAGAAAGCTTGCCATAAATCTATTCTGAGGACTTATTTCACTGTATAAGATAAGGAAAAAATGTATATTGATTTAAGATTCAATGCTCATGCATTTTAAGATGCTGAAAATTAATATATAGTCATGTGTAGATGTTGACCTTTGTGCTTTCCTCCAGTTTTCATTACCTCTTGCAATTTTTCTGTCTGTTCTTTTATCAAGAAACATAGTCACCCCCTATTTAAATGGACTGTTTAAACAAGATTTGATTTTAGAGTATTCTTAGAAAAAATTTACAATGTCTGGAGTCAGAACTGCATAAGAATGCAGATTTCCATCCTTATATTGAGTAGAGAGCCCCAGGGTGGGCAGCACGCAAGCTACCTCTTAATAGTAATGTAAATCACAGAGCAGGAGCTGGTGCTTGAGCAAATCACCGCGGACATTAGACGCCCTCTGACAGGCTTCTCCCAGATAAAGACCCCTGTACTCCATACACCATCGCAAAAAAGAGGTTCTCATTTCCAGCCAACAAACTCATTGCATGCAAAGCTTTTCCAGTGACTGAGACTTAGTTCCAATTACTATTTGCCTTTGGAATTTTCACATCATGTCTCACAATCAGTTCTGTTTGGGAAAGTAAACAGTATAGCTGTGTTTGGGGACAGGAAGGGAATGCAAAGTGGGAGTATTGAGATAGTACACGTTTCCAGGTGCAGCGAACAAAACTGTCCAGAGACTGTGAGTAACTTCTGCAGGTGCAACGTGTCCCAGTGGTTTAAACCCCATTCCCATCTGCAGGAGACTCCGCCCCCTCCCCTGACCAATCACATCGTCCAGTGTCAGATTAAAAGCCAGGCATTAGACAATATGCATTATGCAGTTATTTGATAGTGCAGTGCAAACACCTATCATTTATAGTCAGTTTATAGAAAGAAAAATAAAACAAACTTTCAGGTCGGGAAGGGCAGATAAGAAAGAGTTGGAGTTTAGAGAGTCTCTAAATTTCCCTGTGGTCAATTTCCTTTCAAGTTAGTGGAAAGGTTTGGCCGTAGCACAATAGTCTTATCAATTCACAATAGAGGACGTGCCGTTCAGTTAATTAAATACATCCTTCTTTCAGACCTTAGCTTATTTGCTCCCACACAAACCAAAGCTTATTTTCCTGCTTAAAAGACACAAAAAACGGGCTTCTGTGTCATTACATAGACCAAGATGTAGAATTTGTGATAGGGAAAACCAAAAATCAAGCCTGGAGGTTTCCAGCTCTGTATATTTTGTCCCACTGCTAAGATGTACCTGCAGTGATGGTTCTTTGGACAGTTTTGAGAATAAAAATCATCAAGAGATATAAAAATATCCATCTTATTTTTTTATTGTCTTTAACAACACGGTTAAACAATGTGTGTGGTAGGAAATGATTTGATATTAGTCTATTCTTTGGGAAGGAACTTTCTTTCTTGAGCCCTTAATATACAAACATGCAGATTTTTCTCCTCAAAATGGAATGCATTAATTGGAGTAATAGTGAAGACTTGGTTGTAAATGGGGCATACAAAGACATTGCAATACTTGTTTAGTAAGTACATTAGTACAATTAATAAGTCAGAGGGATATCTAGTACATGATTGGTTCCTGACCAGTCAGTGTCCATTTCCAGTCTCCATCTTCCTCTCTTTTCCACAAGTAAATGGAGAGTTGAATTGCTCTTTTGGAGAATTGTTGGTGAAATTTGCAGTGCAGACATTGGGATGGAAATCCCAGGACCCAAATCTGGACTCTTAATCACTGCCTATGGATGTGAGCTTTGAATGGACTCAACCAAAGAAAGAGAAACAAAAATAATGGCTCCAATTCCTCCCAGAGCTCTTGCCCTGCTGCAGTGTTGGTAAACACTACTCCTTGCTCCTGTTGTCCCTATTTCAAACCGAGGTCTTCAGCTATTCATGGAATTCAGTCATATCTTCCAGTCACAACCCTATAATTGCCTGACAGACAGCAAAGGTCCCTTCGGCTCAAAATATCATCACCTCCAAGTAGCCAACCTTGACTGTCCCCTCTGAAATAACATTATCTCCTGGCCCGGTCATTCTATTCTAATCCTTTTACTATCCTTTATTTCCCAGCAGTTCCAACCTCCTGACAGTAGCATATTTGTTGTCAACCAGCTTCACAGTATAACCCACAATGTGTTCTTGTAGCATTTCCTTCCAACCAAAGCAGAGCATGACATGAGAGTGTTCCCTTCATGTCTCTGATCATAAATACCTGGCTTTCAAGACAGCTGGTGGGTATGAAGAGCATCAGAGAGAGAAAGAGCAAAGTGCGGCTCAGCTCCGTGGGTGAGCCTCTGAAAACCAGTGGGTACAAGATCTCTGCAGGTGCCACCTGGAAAAAGATGCCAGAGTATAGATTGTCACATGGCCTTACCTATACCAAATGTATCTCCTTGAAGAGACAAGGAAGACTCTGAGCAAAATGCCTTGTGCACTTGGGGTTGTAGACTGAGCTTGGTACCTAGTGAACCTCATCATCTGTTCCTCAAACAACAAAGGAAAAAAAATAAAATGAATCATATCCCTAGATGGAGCCAATGAGAGAACCTTGAAAAACCAAAAGAACTAACACTATCGGGGCTACTCAGTACCAACTTGTACACATTAGGAAATCATTCTCTTGAGTTTGGAAGGCTGAACTACATCAATCCTTGTCACGTTGATAGCTGACACTGTCTATTAAGAATTGCACTTGTGTTTTCTTTATCCAGAAGGACTTGACTTGTGAAACATCAGAGCCAAGTTGTTTGTTACAGTCAAGGCAGAAGGTATGTTATTCTTATAGGAGTGAGCTTTTCAATGAAAAAGATGACTCTACTTCCATGCACAAACTCATCAAAGATGCCTAGTGCATGTCTTTGGAGATTAAAATATAATTTTCAAATTTATTCTCTGATTTAATTACAAAATAGGCATTGAAACACCTCCGCCCCCACCAAATGCTCTTTAATACCTTTTGTTGTAGAGCCAGAAAAATGTTTTACATTGTTTTCTCTCCAAATCTGGGGTAACCTAAGACTCAGGTGACTCTTGGGAAATACAAATAAGAGCATTTCTTTCAACTGATAAATTTCCAGATATGCAAAACTTTACTGAACTCTTTCAGGGAGGTCATAATTACCAGCTAAAAATTGTGAGGACATTGTTGCAGTGTTTATTTAGCTTGGAATTTTTAGGTTAATATTTATGTTATTTTATGATCAAATGCAAATTGACTTCATCTCTCAGGGTTGAATTTTTAAAAGAAAATCTGAGAGATAATACTTTTCTTGAATAAGGATAACATTTCAGAGTTAGGGCTGGCTGTGACTCCATCCTTAATAGGCAAGGGTGTATTAAGAAAACCAACACATAGCATGTACCTAGGTGTGCATATATGTATATGTGTATATATGTAAATGTTCAATTTTATTAAACTATACCTTTATGAATTCATAATTCTAGCACTCTGAAATCTATCTTTATCTATAGTTAAAAGGCTTTAGTGTTTGTATTAATAAATTTAGTCAAGGGTCTGAGTACCTTGTGGAGAGATGACATAGCTCCTAAAATATGTAAGTCAAGGCAAAATTGAGTAAGCACAAATTGTAGATTTCCATTATTTTATTGGGAGGAACTAGATTTGATGGATTTTTTTTTCATTTCCCTTCATAACCTACAGAATAATAAGTGTCAGTACAGCTGGGTGTCGGTGGCTCATGCCTGTCACCCTAGCTACTCAGGAGGCTGAGATCTGAAGATCTCCATTCAAAGCCAGCCCTGGGCAGAAAAGTCCGTGAGACTATTATCTCCAATAAACCACTAGAAAACAGGAAGTGGCATTGTGGCTCAAGCAATAGGGTGCTCGCCTTGAGCTGAAGAGCTGAGGGGCAGTGCCCAAGCCCAGAGTTCAAGCCTCACGACCGACAAAAAAAAAAAAAAAAAAAATTGTCAGTACAGATCCATTCAAGGTTCCAACGAGGAAAGGGAAGAGAGGGATTGCTGAGTCCCAGGTCACGTGGGACCTGGGGCGAGAGATTGCATAAGGTCACAGAAAGCACAAGGCTGACCTAATCTTTGTACTGCCAACTGTCCAGGCTTACAAGGCATCGAGGAGACAGAGCAGAGGCTCTGGTGCAGCAGAGATGCAGGACTAATTATGGAAGAAGGTGTATTTCAGATCACTGAGGGAAGGCTGGCAGCTCTGAGCTGGATGGAGTCCACAGAGCCAGCCTTGTTTCTGGAGAGCGCCAGGCTTTGATGGAGTGATTGAGCCAATGCCTTGACAAAGAGCGTGTTCTTCTCCACTTCTCCCCTGACATTAGACATAAAATAAGACTCCATTTTGAGAGAACTAGGAATGTGAGCATGGTGGGAAGCAAGCACAATGGTAGCTACAAGAAATGTGCGAACTTGGTGACTGTATCATCATTCGAGTTATGAAATGATGAGGCTTTTATCTAATACAAAGAAAATATTCAGAATGGGAAGCGTGAGGATGAAACTAGGCTTCCCTGAAGATGATTTTATTTCTTCCTCTGTAAGGAGTAGACTTAGAAAAACAGAAGTTCCTTACATGCAATATGAGGAAATTAGCCTTCTCAGTCTTTTTTATTTTTTTAATCAATCAATTAATTAATTAATTAATTTTTTATTGTCCAGGTAATGTAGAGAGGGGTTGCAGTTATCTCCTAAGGCTTGAAGGCATATTTTTAATGGCCCAGTGATGGATTCTGAAATCAAAAAGGGAAAAGGTGGGGTAAGGAATGGCATTTACGGCATCACCATTTAAATGAGAATGAGAAGAAAGTTCTACAAACTGAGAGGAATAAGAGGAAGCTGAGGGAAGAGGACCTAAGATGAGGAGGTGGGGTCAAGTTGGAGGATACTTCCGGACGTGTGGAGCAAGTCACAGAAGCCAGACCGCTGGGAGGAGGAGGATGGGGTTGTCGGGGCTCATTTCTTTCTGCTCAAAAGTCTATTTAGTAGCTAACAGAAATGACTCTATTTGTGTCAAGCAGCCAAAGTGTTGACACAGAAGCCTTGGCTACTCCATGAGTGTTGTCTCAGGACAGGACCTGGACAGAGAGATCTAGAAGGTCAAAGAGTTACCACTGGAAACCCCAAACAGTGCTAAGCATGAGACTGCAGATCTCCCAGGGAAAAAAAGCAAAGCAGCGTGTTGGTTAGGTGAGCTAAACGTGCAGGAGAGACACTGTGGCTATAGCTGCCCGTGAATAACGGAACCACAAAGAGAGGTAGTGAAAGACATGGTGGCTCTTCCAAAGAAGAAGTTGTTAGAGCCTTAAGGAGTATTTTGAAAAGTACAATTAAAGAATAAGATGAGGGTTCTTTTGGGGGCTGGGAGGGGGCTGTCTTCAGGGAAGGCAGAGGATGAGAATGTTTTGAGATAAATGTGGTGATGGGAAAGCAGAAACAAACAGTGGTAGAAGAGTATAGGGATCAAGAAAGCAAGAATAGGAGTGTGGATTCAACCTGACTGTCCAAAGGAGACCTATCAGTTGACGACGGGTATGTGTGTCTCTCTTAAAGCCTATGCTATTCTTCCAGGTCCTCAGGCCCCTCAGGGTGCTCCATGAACAAAAGAGAGATTCCCATGCTACGTGAGCATAAGCTCAGGGAGGCCTGGAGAACGTGGGTCTTTGGGTTATCTGTTGGGAGCCCACTTATTTCATACTGTAGGATACAGAGTCTACTATTGAGTTTATGAAAATGTAGATTCACTTGAAAAAGTCTTATAGGGTACCAGCTATGGGAAAACACTTGGGTTTTGCCTCGATCATGTGTGCATTGATCTACGGATGACGCCCTTGTACATCATTTGAAGTTTTGATCACGGTTAGGCAGGGAATTCTGAAATCGGGTCCGTTAATATCATTCTAGACCATTCCAGACTGGTCACTAGTCATCAGGAATCAAAGTAAACACAAAACGCTTCCCAGCTCACGTCCCGTGAAAATTGAAAAGGAAAAAATACACTAGCACTTTTCCAAATGTCTGGTCACGAAAGTGAACAGCTGCCTAAGAACAAGATCTGCCATGAAGGAAAGTCAACAGACTATCCTGAAGGTGACACCTCTGCCTTGCACAGGAGGCGAATGCAGGAAGGATCTACAGCAATGTTCCAAATGATAGCATGGTGCAAGAACTCAGGATGGTGGGTGGAGGACAGGCAGCGAGGACCCAGGGCACTGCGGCCTCTGCGCGGCTGGGGAGCGTCGGTTTCTCCATACAGGAGGTGACTGTCATTCCAGTGTTTTATTTTTAAAATATGTGAAAATGTATGAAGGTGTACGATCACAATTTGGGCTACTTTCTATATTATGGTGGCTGTGCATGGATAAAATGGTTTATCTTCAAAAATAGGAAGCATACAATAAGCATTTTCAGAGATGAACAAGGCGAGAAAGTTTCCTTCTCCAAGATTTACTCTGAAGCTACTGGTCATGGAGGGCTTTCTGGAGGAGGAATCCCGGTCCAGTAGGCAGACACTGGCATCAGGGAACAACAGTTGGCTGAGAGGATGCTCAGCACCATTAGTCATGAGAAAGCAGAAATCAGAATCAAGACTCAAAACCTGAGCCCTTCACAGCCACTAGGGTGCCTAAAATAAAAGGATAATAATACGCGGTAATGAGAATTTGGCAGGAATGTAAAATGGTGCAGCCAGTTGGAAAACTGTCAAGCAGTTTCCTCAGGAAGTGAAACAAAACTGCCGCACGACACAATAATTATTAAAAATTAAAAACAAAATAACGTTTCAGCACATTTTTTAAAAAGATCCAGCTGACTTCTTGCTAGAACTTTGAACTCAGGGCCTTAGCATGAGTCACAACTCCTCTTCTGGCTTTTGGGTGGATCATGAGAGATGGGAGTCTTTTGGATTTTTCCTGCCTGGGCTGGTTTTGAACTGAGATCCCCAGAACTCAGCCTGCTGAATAGCTAGCATTTTGGAGAGAGTGACAAGTATCAGGCTTTCTTAGATCTCTCTCTCTCTCTCTCTCTCTCTGTATATGTGTGTGTGTGTGTGTGTGTGTGTGTGTGTGTGTGTATGTACATATATAGGAAGAGATACAGATAGATTATATCTATAGATATAGATATATAATTTTTTTATTTTTGTCAGTCATGGGGCTTGAACTCTGGGCCTGGGTGCTGTCCCTCAGCTCTTCAGCTCAAGGCAAGTGTTCTACTACTTGAGCCATGGTGCTACTTCCAGTTTTCTGAGTGGTTGATTGGAGATAAGAGTCTCACAGACTTCCCTGCCCAGACTGGCTCAGAACCACAATCCTCAGATCTCAGCCTCCTGAGTAGCTAGGATTATAGGCGTGAGTCCCCAGTGCCCAGCTCATATTGTTTTCTTTTTACCTTTTTTTTTTTTTGGTAGTACAGGCCAAGCACCTGTAGTGGGAGTTAAAGAAAGCCATGTCTTCCATCATCATTTTGTGACAGGTACTGTGTATATCTTTAGCATTATCTTCAGCCTGTATTCTCCTTGTATGAATATTTCTAGGCCACTTGCCCATTTGAGGAGTCATTGGTTTAATTAAAACTATAAAATACTATCCATAAACTCACTCAACTGGGCATTCATGACTTGCAGTAAATTGCAAGATGAGTCTAGCTCCCTGGCATCTCCCCTCTGTTCTGGGGCTTGCCGTCTGACGTCCTGTAACTAGTTAATTCCAGGGGATCTGGCACCACTTGATGTATGGACCCAGTGAGGGTGATGGTGTCTCTCTGCATTACTGAATATTATTAATTTATTCATTGAGAATGATTAGACATTTAAATACTCAGTAATGTATTTACACGCCCCAATTTGGAGACTATGACTTTGGTAATACAGTCCTAGGCTCTGCTGGAATGTGGCTTAGCTTTCTGTGATGATAAAAACCTGTCAAATTGTCCAGCCATTCTATTCTGTGTGACTCAAAACATACGTGAACAATTTGAGTCTCAAATATTCAAAAACAAACAAACAAATCAGGTCTTGAGCTATAGGGCTGGCTTACAAATCTAAGTGGCAATTGTTGGTTGATGATGACGTAAATAAATCCAATAGGATTATCAATTTGTAAAGATTGCCAGCTGAGATTTATTACAGGACACATCTTTGTTGTAAATGTTTGCAGGTTGCAGGGCAGACATTCAGGTCTCATTAAAAACAGAATACAGAGGCAGAAAATAGAGCTGCAGGGCTTTCTTCCAAGATTCCCAGGAGGCAGAGGTGAGAAGATGGTGGTACAGGCCAGTCCAGCAAAGTTACCATGGCGTTCTATCCAAACAACAAACTAAAAAAAGGCTGGGGATGTGAATCATGTGGTAAAGCCCTTATTTAGCAAGCACAAAGCCCTGAGTTCAAACCCTAGCACCACAAAATGAGAAAGACAGTGAGATAATGCATCTATAAAGTCTTAATACTGAACAATTAAAAAAATCCCAATTCACAAGAAGAAAATGAATGTGGAAACATTTTTTTGGACTATGTGGGAATTGCTATGCTGCTAAGGTAAGAGAACATGTTTTACGAACAATACAGAAAATTAGGGCATTCATAAAATTGCTTTGGATTGCTTTTTAAAGATGAAGAACCTCATCACAAATCTTGAATGGAACACGCAATACACGATGCAAGCGTCATGATCCCCACCAAGAAACAGAACTGGGAGAGGTACCTGGTGATATCCAGGGTAAGTTTCAAATCCTCACAGAGGGAGGCAAGTTTGAGAGAGAGGAAGAGAGAGAGAACGTTCAATTGTCAGATCCCCAGCTTCCTTGCAGGGTCAGGGCACAGCCTTTGTAGCCCCGCACAGCCTTACCTGCTCTTATCTCCCTGAGGGCCTTCAGATGCACCAGGTGCTACAATACACAAAACTACTTTGCATTTAAGCTCCTGTAATTCCCCTCTACAAAGTGCAAGACTTTCAGCATGCATGCATGCACAAAACAGAGACCGTAACAGTAGATTTATATGAGTTGTTTGAGGACTATTTCAGGGAGTTCTGACTGAAATCACAACCATTATTGCAAAGGGCCTGACAATAAGCATGTAAGACTTCCATGGATCATGTAATCTCTGTCAGAATCACGCAGAATACCATGGGTATTCTTATAGACAATATGTCAACAAATGAGCTTGCTTATTCCAATAAAACTTTATTTACAAAAGCAGGTAATGAGCTGAATTTGGCCTGCAGCTCATGACTTTTGATCTGTGACAACACACACAGAAATGCATTTATCCATTGTACATAGTTCAAGTGAGATACATGATCTGAAGTTAGTGTCTCCCAGAGCAAATTCTAACTCTTTATCTTTCCATCTAATGCTTTTTGCTTTATTTTCTTTCATTTTTTCCTTTTCTTTCTTTCTTTTTCTTTTTTCTTTTTTTTTTTTTGTCAGTCATGGGGCTTGAACTCTGGGCTTGGGCACTGTCCCTCAGCTGTTCAGCTCAACATGAGTACTCTACTGCTTAAACCACAGCGCCATTTCCTGTTTTCTAGTGGTTTATTGGAGATCAGAGTCTCATGGACTTTCCTGCCTGGGTTGGCTTTGAACCACGATCCTCAGATCTCAGCCTCTTGAGTAGCTAGGATGACAGGCGTGAGCCACCGGCACCCGGCTCACAGCACATTTTTTCATGGCATAAGGAACAAAGTTTGGGTTGTGGAGACAGACTCAGATTAATATGGATCCTGTTTTATTAATTTAATATTTGGTACATACCATGTACCAAACACCAGATATGGACAGATGTGTGGCCTGCTTAATCTGTCTGTGCCTCAGTTTCTACAGAAGAGCATAACTTCCATGAGGGCAGAATTCCCTGTATCCTTGGATTTCCAGACAGTGTTCACAGAGAAGAGGATCAACTATCATCTAAATGCCAGTAATATATTTCATATGTTGCTGTCAAGATTGGGTAAAATCTCTTGTACACATAACGAACGCACAATGCTAAAAATGTCACATTTTTACTTTCCCGGGAGACAAAAGTCCAAGAACTGTCATTCTTTTTCTTTTTTTCCCCCCATTTCCCCTAACAGATTAAATAAATAAATTGCTTTTGTAGGTAGAGTCATATAGATATAGCTAATCGGTTTGGAGGAAAATGGTATCAGCTAAAACAGATTTGAACAAAACTAGTCTATCATCCGCAGGGTCACCTTTCTAAACACGAAGTCAAAAATCCGTAATCTGCCTACAAAAGATCTTGCTGTGCATGCGAGGATGAAGCAGTAGATTTTTCTGCTGCCTCTGGAGGAAGATATATCAGCTGAAGGTATCGGTTCAACCATGGAGAATAATTTAATCATACTTGTAAATGACATTCCAAGGAAAGGTCATCAGATCTATCAGGCCCTCATCAACGGAAGAAAATTAGACCTGCTTTATTGACGTTGGGAAATGATACAGTGCCTGTCTCTACCTGGGTAGGGAACTGGAGAATCATGAAAATGTGGCTGAGCTGAATCAACGGCTGAACCCCGGGGGCCCAGGAAAACTAGACAGACAGCGGACCACATGCACCTCTAGTTGCAATTTCCCACATCAGATGCAGGGATTTTATTTTATTTTATGCATGTTTAAAAAAACAAGCACAAAACTCTAAGTGTGCTGGGCATACCTATAATATTAGCTACTCAAGAGGATCTGAGGATTATGGTTTGAACCCAGCCTGGGTAGAAAAGTCTATGAAACTCTAATCTCCAATTAACCAACAAAAAAATGGAAATGGAGCTGTGGCTTAAGGGGTGGAGCACTAGCCTGGAGCAAAAAAAAGCTCAGAGACAGTGTCCAGGCTCAGAGTCCAAGCTCCAGGACTGGCGCGCACACACACACACACACACACACACACACACACACACACACACACACACACACTCACACACACAACCTCTAAGTATGTAAACAAGCTACAAAATAATAACATAAGCAGAATCGTTTCAGGAAACCAGAGATCTGGATCTTAACAATGAAGAAAAATTAAAAAATTGTCATCACTATCTCTTGTTTAGTCAGGCAAGAGGCATTTGCTATGTTGATGTGTTCACTCTGAATGCCAAGTCTTCATTTAATAAACATAGCTGCTACAGCAGATGGACACAAGATTTAGATATGGTACTGGTACTTGGTAAATTTCTTTTATCTCACTTCAGTTTTTTATCCACATCTTTTTTCTGGGATGTTGGTACTTGGGGTTAGCTCATGGTGTGGGAGCAGTACCTGAGCTATTTTTGTTCAAGGCTGATGCTCTACCACTTGAGACACAGCTCCATTTCTGACCTTTAGCTGGGTCAGTTGGAGGTAAAAGTCTCACAGACTTTCCTGCTGGCTGGCTTCAAACTGTGATCCTTAGATATCAACTTTCTGGAGTAGAGAGGATTACAAGACTGAGCTACCAGTGTGGAGTTGCCCATACATTTTGAATACTATCATCTCTCCTAATTGATGTATTTATTGAGAACATTAAAGGAAAAGGATCATAAAGAACAAAATGATACTTACTGTTTATAAGGAACAAGCAATCAATACATGTGAATTATCATTAATATCATTTGTTTCTCAAATGTCTAAGTTACAGAAGCTGATTCCTGCAAAATACCTAATCTTTAATGATAAGATTCACCTCAAGACAATTGCTTCATCTTGAATATTGGTTTTTATTTGTTTATTTAATTTATTTGTTTTCTGTGTTGTACTAGAGTTTAAACCCAGAGCTTAATACTGAGTTGCATCAACAGACGTAGTACATATGTGTATGTACGTATATATGTACATATTTATGTATTTCTGGTACAGGGGAGTTAAATTTAGGGCCTAAAACTGGCTTGGCTTTGCTTACTTGGCTGGAAGTATACCATTTGAATAATGCCTCCAGTTCGGTTTTTTGGTGGCTGTTTTTTAGATGGAGTCTTACAAACTTCTGCCCTGGCTGGCTTCCAACTATGGTCCCCTGAATCTTGGTCCCCTGAGTAGCTAGGATCACGTGGTTTGCTCCCAGTGCCCTGCCCATCTTTAATTTTTAAAGCTAGATTCTTGGAGAGGATGTTTACATTCATGCTCTGCTCGCTGCAGTTACATTTATGGCCATAGAGAAATGAACAGAAACAAATAGCATCACGGTCGAGCCCGCCCACACAGTGAGACATTATCTGGAGAACAGCAGCGCGAGCCCAGTGGCACCAGTGGTGGACCATTTGCCTAACAAGTAGGAATTCCCAGGTTCAAACCCTTTTACAGCAACGCAAACAACAGTAGGAAGCAGAAGGGTAACATGAATGGTTATTACTTTTCCATCATTGCATCACAAATCCTCCTGTTCTTCAGGACTTCACGGCATGGATGGATGACCTTCAAGTTTCCCAAGGTGAGGATCTGGCATTGGTGTAGCTGCTCCTCTGCCTGGGGTCTCACAGGGCTGCTGGCAGGAAGTGGGCCAGGCCAGGGTTGTCTTGACGGCTTGTAGTCCTTTTCTGTGCAATTGGCACAATCCAACTCACTGTGGCTGCAGGACGCATGCTCTGAGCTCTCCACACCCTGCCCCCATGACAGAGCAGCTTCTGATTGGACACCAACAGCAGAGGCATATCCCCTGCTTCGGCTCGCTCTCTGGTTCTCCTGTCTCTGCCTCCAGAGCCTCTTTCAGGAGTCCATCCACACTCCAGGAGAAGGTCTTGTGCTGGCTCAGGACTATAAGGCACACCAATCTGAGGTGACTGTGTGGTTCAGAATGACGACTTCCATCAAACGACTGGAATTTTGCTTAGGTATTCACCAAGCAGGGGGCCAGCTGGAGCTGCCTTTGTAAATAGCTGTAATCTCCAAACTGGGCCTTTCTCACTGTAAGAATGTGATCTCCCCCTTTTCCTACACAATATAAGGGGTAATAACACACCCAAATCATCTCTGGGGGAGGGGAATTTGGAAGCAATCACCACGACTGCGGCATGCCCCAATGTCTCAGCACATGATCTATTTTTCCTCACTACCTGTGAACTTCTGGCCATACTATTACTGACACGGGCCAAAGGAGCTAGAGAGGAACAACGTAATTGGGCTAATTGAGCAGGCAAGACCGGAACTGCGTGGTCTGATACATTATGCCGCAGAATTCAAAACCTGATTTCTCCTCTCACTCCTCTGGTGGTTTGGAAGAAATCTATGCATAGTTGTATTCTCTTGATTGTTTGAGCAGCGGCTTCAGCTCCAGCCCAGTCTGAATTATCACCAAGCCTCCAGCTTGACATGTTGATCTATCCAGACTCCTTGCAGAGGCTGCCTAATAGGAGAGCCGATGATAACAGAGCATAAGTCATGTCACCCCTCCGTACCCAGAAAACGATGGAGTCTTAGCCAGTGTTTATCCAGAGCCTGCCAGATTTATCTTTCAGATTCCTGGGCAAAATGCATGAGTGATAGGAACACAGTAGAAAACTCTGAATGTCTGTGGTGTGCCATTGAGAGTCCCGGCCAATTACCCAGGATTCATTTGCCCTGGTTCAATTTTGTTCAATATTTCTTTGGAGGAGGTTCAGCACACATTCTGGGTACTTATTCCTGCATCTCACTCTCAAAGTTCTTCAGTGTTAATTTGACACGTCCCAGAATACTCCATGTGCATGTGGACACAAAGAAGTCTTACGTATGTTGACTAGGTAATCATCAGAAAGGATAAATACTGCTAATCTCAGGGAACTGTCTCTCCCCTTCTGTGTTTGTATTATAGATTACATATATTTATGTGATTATCTCCCCTCCGTTAGGGGATGGCTTGAGTTTGTTTTGCTAATCATTTTGTTTCCATCATCTATGACAGTGACTACCATACAATAACAGGCTAGTGCTTATTTGTTGACTGATTAAATAGGTGGAAGTATATCTTCAAATGCATTGTATGCTCAAAATATGTCACTTCAATATGCAACTCTTCAATATTGTAGTAGACCCTAGTTTTAGTGTCATTAACCTCAAAACTAGTGAATGCTTATTGCAATAAATGTCTAAAAAATCACAAACAAAAATACAATCACTATGCTAGTGCCTAGATATAACTACTACAAAAGTTTCATGTATACACACATCTGCAAATATTCTCACTATTTGACCCATTACTGCACAAAACTGGAAGTGTGTGTTATTTGATAACTTGCAAATTGACACACGATGAGAATGTTTTCCTATGCCATGAAGTATTGTCCTTTGAAACTCAATGCTTCACAGTATCTAGCACTCCATGTTAACTTATTTAATCAATCTTCCTTTGACATGTAGCTTGCCAACTCTTTTGGTGGAGTCCAGAGATATTCTGCTAGGTGAGCAGGAAGAAGAGCTTACAGCATGCATAAGCTTGTGTCTTCCGCTTCACCTTCTTATGAACCCTTCATCACAGGGTTTAATTGTACTTTTCATTTGCTAGGTGAAAATGATAAGCTGGTGAATTTAGTCTTTCATTCATCTTTCATATGCCATTCATTCATATTTCACACATATTAGTGTGATTCAGCAATGGGGTGTGTAGTCCTGTCTGTCCACTCGGCAAAGCTACAGGCCCAGATTATTCAATCCAGCTCTCATCATTGTTTGTTGTGAAGGCAATTGTCGATGGGATGAAAAACCATACTCAGCTGGTCTTCAGTAGGAGGTGTTATGTTGAATAACATGGGTGAGCCTGGCTCGATCAAGAAGAAGAGCTTAAGAGTGGGATCGATGCTTGCGGGTGAAGACCACATTCTGCTCCACCACCATGGGAGCCAACTCCTTGTAATAAATCTCTAAATACACATCTTCTACGGGCTCCCCTTCCTTGGTTAAACCATGACTAATGCAAATATCTTCTTCTTGTTTAATTGTATGGATTGCTCATTGAGTTCGCTGATATTTCTATTGCAGTTTGCTTCCACTTGATACTACAATCCTAAATTCCTTTCTCTTTGTCCCCAGCACCAATTCCGCATACTTGGACTGGAGAAATGGATGGCTTAGTTTAGGTCCAGTGATTGACAACCGGGACTAAGGGATCCTACTGACCAGGCAGTTCTCAGTTCTGGCCTCTGTGAGGCAAGGTTGAGGAAGGTCTGGAAGGAACACTCTTCAGGGAAGGAAGGTCTTTGAATGATGGCTTTTCAGAACGCTACAAATGAAATCTTGTTCTTGGGAATAAAGAAGCCATCTTGTGTTGAAATCTGGAGCACTTTTGTTTGTAACATAACAACCTGTTGTCATTGGGATTCATCCTTACCACTTTGAAATATATCCCAGAAGTGGGTTCCTATTACTTCCTCATCCATTCTGGTAGTGCCCTGAATTTCTTTTGCAAGGGACTTTCCTGTCATTCTTAGCCATGTGGCTTCACCCCACTCGCAGTAGTTCGGAGGTGGATGCATAAACCCCGCAGAGATGGTTGAGGGTTCCCTGCCTCTCTGTTCTGCAGAACTGAATCGATACCCCCCCCACCTTGTATGTGGCTGTCTGTACCTAACCTACTATTTAGTAAGGATGTGGCAGTGTCCTGTGGTTTCCAAACAGGCTTCTGCACATGGATGTGGTCTGAATTTAAGAAGTGAAACAGAAAGCTAAGGATGTGGAGAAAAATAGTCTGTCCTATAATTTCAGATGTTGGATCAGGCCTCGCCTGAAGAACTCTGTCCTTGGTATTTTTTCTTATGCGCAATGAGATCTTTCATTTATAATTTAATCTATTGTATCCTGATTTTCCTGACTTGAAATTGAATATTGCTCATGGATGCAGTTTTTAATGTTGACTTATGTGGCATTTCAATTTTAGCTGAATAATTTGCAGAATAATTAAAAAAAAAAACCTGACTCATCAAATACTCCATTTTGATGCTTATCTTCTTCACTGTCTTCTTCTCTAATCCCCAATGACACAATCCAACGTGATTTGTTCTAAAAAAGCAAGATACGGGGTCCTTAAATGCAAGAGTCATGATATGTGATGCAGGAAAAAAAAAATCCAGCAACCAAATAAATATTTAAGAAGGTTGTAAGAGCAAAGGAATATCTCAAAGAAAGTCAAAGATTTTGTCACTTGGCCCAAGGACCTGTTATCTCTAAAGAATCTGTAGGAGGTAATACATGTATCATAACTGAGGCACAGCAGTCAGGAGAGATGAGAGAAATTTGAAAATGATGCTTTCTTTGTTGGCAAGGATAAGTGGAGATGTTGAAATAAAACACAGGAACTTGCACAAAGGAAGGTGAGGAAGCTTCTTCTGTTTTACCCAATAATTACAGGCCACAGAGAGCTGACAGTGAAAGGAGAGAATCTCTTTCATGTTCCAACAGTGACCTGGGATCTTTTGTGGGTGTTTCTGTGGGAGAATGGAGAGAGAAATCCTAAATACAGGAACTGGTGAGAAGAGAAAGATGCATCTCATGTTGAATAGCAATTGCTTGCACTTAAGAGGCATTCTGTTTTCCTCCTCCCCCTTTAAATATCGAAGGGATAGATGGGAATTATAGACATGTAAAAAGGAAAGCAAAAGGAAGAAAGGCTTTACATTAACAAAAGCTACTTGATAATTGAGAAATCCATCAACCCAACCACCCAATGCCTGCATCCTCTCTGGTTAACTAACGGGCCGGGTGTGGCCACGTACACCATCACTGAATGATATGATCATTAATCTAGTGGTATCAGCAAGAGCAGGAGCTAGCACGTCATGAAAGCTTTGTATTACAGGAAGAGTAGTTATGTATTAAGTCACATCTCTTCGAAATGATACATTGCAGTTCTCATCTCTAGCATTTTAGAATGTGATTTTGTTTGGGGTCTTCTGCGGTTTGAACTCAGCACCTCATGCAGTGCTGGTCTCTGTTGCTCATCTGGGTCTCATTTCCTGCCTGGTACCTGGAACATGAGCTTCCTAGTTTTGGCTTCCTGTTATAGTTGGGATGAGAGGCACGCACTGCTGGACCCAGCTACTGGTAGAAAAGCTTTTTGATTCAGGCCAGATTTCAACTGCAGTCTTCACAATCTCAGCCTCCCAAACAGCTAAGAGGACAAGTATAAGTCACTGGAAGCCAAATGGGACACAGGGTCCTTACAGAGGCAATCTAGACAAATGAAGCACGGATCCTAGTGTAATCTAACAGGTGGCACAAATAGGGAAAATTTGACTAGACACTGGTAGGCAGCTCCTGTTATTATTTTAGCTACTCAGGAGACTGAGATCAGAAGGATGGAGGTTCAAAGCTAGTCCAGGCCAAACAAAAAGTCCTTGATATTCCATCTTATAAATAATCAGAAAAAAGCCAGGCTGAGGTGTGACTCAAATAACAGATTGCCAACCAATCAAGTAAACCAAACAAATCAATAAATGGGAAGCCCTAAGGTCAAGCCCTAGTACTGGCAAAGAAAGATACAGTAAAGTTTTCGGCTATTCTCATCATGTTGGTTGTTTATATTTGTTTCACTGGTTTTTGGTGATCAGAAAATCCTGTGGATAATACCATCCTAAAGTATTTTGGTAATATTTTTGTAGAGAAGCATTTCGTTCTTTCTCATAAGTAATCAAGATTTTGGATATCTCTACAAGAAGTTTGCAGGAGTCTACAAATGAACTGTTGGTAATCATGTACACAGGAAAATGTTTCACAGTGGTCGCATGGACCTGCATTCTGCTTTAAAGTATTTTTTGTCAACTTGCTTGGTCAGTTATAGTTGCTTAGAGTTTGATCATCATGATTTAATACCTACTGGAACAAGTATCTGAAAGTCACTCTTCTTTATTCCCTTACTAGAAATGTACATTACTTCTGGGCTGCTGATGACAAAGTTGGTTTTAGTTTCTAAGGTAAGTTGTGTACAAAATGAGATAATCAATCAGCTGGCAGAAATGATGAGACTCAAGGTGAATTGAACGAGTGTACTGATTTGGTTGCCCTGAGTTGTATAAAGCCATACAAGTAAGGCATATTTCACAGATCGGTCAAAGACAGAATTGAATGTCCAATTGGGATTTCATAAAACTAAAAAAGAGGTTACAATATGTTTCAGAATTGTAATACTCAAAATAAGCACACACAGCCTTATTTTAAATTAGCCTGAACTGTCAAGTTAAATGCCTAAAATATGACAGTGGATTAATTGGAACAAAGTCCTGCTAAGAAACAGAAGTAATTTAGTTTGTACTTGGAAAGTGAAAGAACTGAGTGATTTGGCTGACTGCCAGGGGCTCACACCTGTAATCCTAGCTACCCCTGAGGCTGAGAATCATGGTTTGAAGCCAGCCTAAGCAAAAAAGTGCATAAGATCCCATCTCCAATTAACGAGAAAAATGCCTGGAAGCATGGCTTAAGTGGTAGAGTGCCAGCCCTGAGCAAACAATCGGAGAAAGAGAGAGAGAAAGAGAGAGAGAGAGAGAGAGTGCACTCGATGTTTGAGCTTGCGTCCTACTGCCAACCTTTCTGTCAAAAGTTGAGTAATTTATACATCTAAACTCTTATTGTCATCTGTTACAGTTGGTTTAAGAAAAGAATAAATTGTGCCTGTAGCTCTTTGTGGTGTGAACTCCGTGAACACATGTTGTAAGAAGGAAGAAGGTCTTTTCTTATCCCAGGTGATTACTGGATGGGGGTGTAGTGGATGGAATTGATGAACAAGAAGGGAGAAGGAAGGAGAAGGAGAGGGCAGGAAGATGATGAATGAGGAGGAGGAGAAGGAGAGGGGAAGAAGGGAGAGAAGAGAAAAGAAAATAGAAAAGAAAGAAAAATCAAGAGAATGAAGGAAGAGGAAGGAGAGAATGGAAGAATATGAAGAAAGAGAAGAGCTAAAAGGAGGAGGAGAGAAAGGAAAAGAGGGATGAAATCACGAGGAAAGGTTTTAAGAATAGAAGGAAAGTGAGTCAACAATTATGAGGAGAAGAAAGAAGGTAGTAATCAATTTAGAGCATGGAGATACATAAGTGTGATTGTAGACATAAAAAAGAAATTAACTGTTGTACCTATACATCTATAAGCAAACACTCTGAGTGGTAGGTGGATGGTTACAAATGAATTAAGTGAAGTATAATAGACTCTATGGGGAGCCTCCATGGAATGATCTTGTAGAAAGACAAGTTCAAGCCCAACAAAATCAACAACAGGAAATGCATACATCAAAGAGTAGGTATGGAGCCAAGGGGAGAGGGGTAGATTAATGAAGAAGGAAGGGCGGGGACAATGCTATCTAGAATTCATTTTCTTACTGAAGCAAAGTAAGGGAAAGTGTGGGCCAAAGGGGAATGTGAAAACGTTGAGGGGGAAACACTTCTCAAGAGGCATCGTGTTAACCTGTTATGTGGCACCTCCTTTTACAGTTACTTAAAGATAATAAAAAAATTTAAAGTTAGTATTTGAACTGAATTGATAAATGTCTTGAAATTAATTTATGTAGAGAATTCAGCGCAGATACTAACTTCAAGCCGGGCCTTCCTGTGATAGCCGGTGCCTCCACCTGCAATTTTCAGAGGCTCATTGTCTTTGCAAGTGTGGATGACCCCCGAAGGCTGGCAACACACCACCTTACAGAGAGAGAGGCAGACATCTTGCAGGCCTGGATCTTTTTGTAAAGCACTTGGAATATTCTGGACATTAGCACATTCTTGTGCACACTTTAAGAAGGATTGTCCTTCAAACATGAAAACCTGAAGCTTGCTTTTCCCTCTGGGATCATGGCAAAAACACAAAAATGATTTGGTTAAAGTTTCCATTGTATCCCCTTCCATACAGCATCACAGGAAGTGAATAGACAGAGGGTTTGGGGGCCCAATGGCTGGAGGGATGGAGGGGTGGAAGGAAGCCTTCAGCCCCTGCCTTCAGCTTCAGTACACACTGATAAAGCTTGTCTGGGCTGGTGTATTTATAGACTCCGCAGAGAGGGAGAGAGCCGATATAAATATTTGAATACCTTTTTATTTAGTAGTGATGTCTATTCCAATGTTGGTTTTTGTCTTTTCCAGTAATTGGCATAGATGCCCAGAAGAACTAAATTAATTGCATGAGCAAACTTATTATATTGTTTAGGTTAGTTCCAGACCAAGTTGGGAAAATATAATAGGCTAGCGGAGAAAGAACTTATTTTTTAGTTCATTAAAATACCCACCGATGGGGTTTTTTTTTGTAAATCAAGGAATTTTTGTATATCACAAGCACCAGGGAGTGTTGGGTCTTGGGCTAATGGGGTGAGTCTTATTTATCTATTGGTACTAGTTCTATGATTATCAGCAGTAAGCAAACGCTATCCAGAACAGTAAGTGCTCAGCATTGCTCATGAGCCCTGGGGGCCCTGGAGCCTCTGGGATTACTCACAAGCTCTCAATCGCTGCTCACATGCACCTGCAGGGTCCCTCACAGGTTGGAGCTTGCTTGTCTGTTGACTGCATGAATCACCCTTGAACATCCAGACTCTTTGTGTGGCCCTTCATGCTCACTTAGCCTGAATTGTGCATCTAAGTGAAGCCAGAAATCTGAGAAGGGGTGCAGAGACTTGACCCTCTCCTCAGACCAAACTCCATTGAGATCTACTGCATTCCAGTCTTAACAGTCAGTCGAACAGTGAGCCTGGTTTCAAGGGGTGAACTAGATGCTCCCTGTTCTGGGAGAAAGCACACAATTACATTGCAAGGGCAATGGAGGGGAATAATTGAGGAATGTTTTGCAGTCAAACTTACATTAGCAACAACAAAGCGACTACTGAAGGCTGAGAAGATAGATGAATAAGCTGTACACTTCAATGGTGTGGAGTAGCTTCAGGTGTGGATTAGAACTCAAAGGGAAACGGTGAGGGCATGGGGCGGCTGCACTCTGGAAAAGGGCGATGCCTGAGATTGGATGGTTTGTGAAGACAGCTTTTAAATGCTACAAAGGCTCCAGCCTTAGAAGATGTCTGGTTATAGTTTTTGAGACAACATGTGCAAGAGTCCTAGGGCACAAATAATATTAGTGATGAATTTATGGAGAGAAATATAAGTACTGCACGGTCACCACTGGTGTGCTTTCTAGAGAGCTCAGTGCATGGAGCATAGATGGTGGAAGGTAGATGGAAGATAGATGATGGAGCATAGGTGATGGAGGATAGATGATGGAAGGTAGACGGAGGATAGATGATGGAGCATAGATGATGGAAGGTAGATGGAGGATAGATGATAGAGCATAGATGATGGAGGATAGATGGTGGATAGATGATGGAGGATAGATGATTGATAGAAGATATATGATGGAAGGTAGATGTTGGAGGATAGAAGATGGGGGGTAGATGATGAAGGATAGATGATGGAAGGTAGACGGAGGATAGATGATGGAGCATAGATGATGGAAGGTAGATGGAGGATAGATGATAGAGCATAGATGATGGAGGATAGATGGTGGATAGATGATGGAGGATAGATGATTGATAGAAGATATATGATGGAAGGTAGATGTTGGAGGATAGAAGATGGGGGGTAGATGATGAAGGATAGATGATGGAAGGTAGACTGAGGATAGATGATGGAGGATAGATGGAGGATAGATGATGGAGGGAGGGTAGGAGACCAACAGGTAGGGATGAGTTGGTGCTTTCTGTGCCCAACTGATTTTGTTCCAGGATCAAATACACTCACCAAAAATTGGAGTAAAAGTTTTCTTAACATAGAAAGAAATTTCTTTCTTTTTTTATTGTGAAAATACTGTACAGAGGGGTTACAATTACATGAGCAAGGTAATGAGTACATTTCTTATCAAGTATTGTTGCCTCCTCCTTTGTTTCCCCTTCCCATCCCTTCCCATGCTCCACACGCTCACCCTTGACTCCCCTTGTGCCAAAGTTGTAAAGTTCGTTTTTCGACATAACGTCTTGTACATCTCATTGTTGCAATGGGTCCACCTGTATCCCTATTTAAACGATTTGTTTTTTTCCCTTCCCTTCCACAAATTATACCAACATCAAATACAGTGAAAACAGGAATTATAACGTGGGGGAGGGACATACAAAGCAACAAAGAAATCGTCTTATAAATATGTTAGAAACAATTGCAAGAAAGAAAAAACGAATCCTCATCTTGGGGTTTATCTGACTGTTTCTACTTGTCTAAGACATATACTAGTTATTGCAAATAAGGGACACCATGGGACCTACGTTTCTTTGGGCCTGGTTTACTTCACTTAATATAATTTTTCCAAGTCTTTCCATTTCCTAACAAATGGGGCAATGTCATTCTTTCTGATGGAGGCATAGAATTCCATTGTGTATATATACCACATTTTCTTGATCCATTCATCTATTGAGGAGCATCTGTGTTGGTTCCATATCTTACCTATGACAAATAATGCTGCAATAAACATAGTTGTGCTGGGAGCTTTAGTATGGTCCTGTTTGTGATCATTTGGGTAAATGCCCAAAAGTGGGATTGCTGGGTCATAGGGGAGCTCTATGTGAAGTCTTTTGAGGAACCTCCATACTGCTTTCCAAAGTGGTTGAACAAGTTTACACTCCCACCAACAATGCAGTAGGGTTCCCTTCTGTCCACATACCCTCCAGCATCTGTTGTTATTAGAGTTCTTGATTCTAGCCATTCTAACTGGGGTAAGGTGGTATCTCAATGTTGTTTTGATTTGCATTTCTTCATGTGTCTATTTGCCATCTTTCTTTCCTCTTCAGAGAAGTTTCTCTTTAAGTCTTTAGCCTACTTATTTATTGGGCAGTTGTTTCTTTGAGGATTTGTTGTTGAGGGATTTAATTTTTTGAGTTCTAGGTATATTTTAGATATGAGACCCTTGTCAATTGTATGGCTAGTGAAGATCTTTCCCCGATCTGTGGATTTTCTATTGATCTTGCTATATCCTTTGCCATGGAGAAGCGCTGCAATTTCATGCAATCCCATTTGTCCAACCTTTCTTTGATTTGTTGTGTTTCTGGGTCTGTATTAAGAAAATTTTGACCTGTGCCAAGGAGACCTAGGGTTTCTCCTATTCCTTCCTGTAATGTTTTCAGGGTGTCTGCTTTGACTTCAAGGTCTTTGATCCATTTGGAGTTGATTCTGGTGCAGGGTGATATATACGGATCTAGCTTTAGTTTTCTATAGGTGATTAACCAATTTTGCCAGCACCATTTACTGAAGAGGCTGTCTTTCTTCCATTCTATTTTTTTAGCTCCCTTATCAAAGATTAGGTGGCTATAGGTCTGTAGGTTCATTTCTGGTTTTTCAATTTTATTCCATTGGTCCTGAGGTCTGTTCTTGTGCTAGTACCAAACTGTTTTGATTACTATGGCTTTGTAGTAGAGTTTGAAAATTGGTATTGTTAAGGATCATTTTTGCTATTCAGGGTCTTTTATTGTTCCATATGAACTTTTGGATTGCCTTTTCTATTTCCTTGAAGAATAAGGTTGGAATATTGATAGGTATCGCACTGAATTTGTAGTTAGCCTTGGGAAGTATTGCCATTTTCACGATGTTGATACTTCCAATCCAGGAGCATGGGAGGTTTTTCCACTTTCTAAGTTCTGTTTTGATTTCCTTTATTCAGGTTTTTAAAGTTTTCATCACAGAGGTCTTTCATTTCTTTGGTTAAGTTAATTCCTAGGTATTTTTATTTTTGGGGGGCTATTATGAATGGAGTTGCTTTCCTGATTTCAGCCACGCTTTTCTCATTGTTGGCATACAGAAAAGCCATTGATTTTTGAGGGTCAATTTTACACCCTGCTACTTTGCCAAAGTTTTGAATCAGCTTGAGTAATTTGGGAGTGGAGTCCGTGGGATTCTTTAGATACAAATCATGTCATCTGCAAAGAAGGAAAGTTTTACTTCATCTTTCCCTATTTGGATCCCTTTTATGTTTGTATTTGTCTTATTGCTGTAGTTAGGCATTCTAATACTAGATCGAAGAGAACTGGAGAGAGTGGACATCCTTTTCTCATTCCTGAGTTAAGAGGAAATGGCTTTAGTTTTTCACCATTAAGTATAATGCTGGCTGTAGGTTTGTCATATACAGCCTTTATTGTATTGAGGAATGTTCTCTGGATTCCTAGTTTTTCCAGAGCCTTCATCATAAAGGGTGTTGGATCTTGTCAAACGCTTTTTCTGCATCTATTGAGATAACCATGTGGTCCTTTTTTTTTTTTTTTGGGTCCGGTTGTGGGGCCTGAACTCTGGGCCTGAGTTCTGTCCCTCAGCTCTTCAGCTCAAGGCTAGCGCTCTACCACTTGAGCCACAGCGCCACTTCCGGCTTTTTTCTTTTTTGCTTATGTGGTGCTGAGGAATCGAACCCAGGGCTTCAGGCATGCAAGGCAAGCGCTCTACCACTGAACCACCTTCCCAGCCCACCATGTGGTTCTTATCCTTGCTCTTGTTGATGTGATGAATTATATTAGTTAATTTGCATATATTGAACCAGCTTTGCATCCCTGAAATGAATCCTGTTTGATCATGGTGTATGATATTTTGGATGAATTGTTGAAGTCTATTGGCCAAATTTTGCTGAGAAATTTTGCATCAATGTTCCTCATAGAAATGGGTCTATAGTTCTCTTTCTTTGATGAGTCCTGTCTGGTTTTGGGATGAGGGGTACAATGGCTTCACAGAATGAGTTCGGTAGTGCACTTTCTCTTAAAAATGTGGAACGCTTCACAAATTTGCACATCATCCTTGTGCAGGGGCCATGCTAATCTTCTCTGTATCATTCCAATTTTAGTATATGTGCTGCCCAAGTGAGCACTAGAAAGAAATTTCATAGTGAACATTTCCATCTATTTTGAAACAGAACATTTCTAAAGATGAATAGACATGAATCTGATAGAGTGTCATCAACTAGATATATTTTATTGAAAGACTTAGTAGATATAATTATTTCCATTGTGTGCATTTATTTTATAAATTTCATTTGTAACTGATGCTTTTTTGTTTTGCTTTCCACTCTGGTAAGGAGCTGAAACTTGCTTTCGAAGTACTTGTCCAAGACAGATGCCAATGAAGGCCAGAGTGACCTGCAGCCCCCTCTCTTCTCTCTTTAGGTTTTGGGGTGAGGCCACAAATCCAAATCCTCTTACCATGCCTTGGTCTTTTTGGACCTAGCCCCCAGACACCAGCCATCTCACTGGGATCAAAGAAACAGTTCTATGATTCCAGAGACTGCGAAGATCTGAGCAAGTGTGTGCCACAAAATGGTAGTGAGAATGGGGTAGAGATCTTAAAATATCACACACAGATGTTGATCAACTGTGGGAGTGAAGAGCCAAGGAAGGTGGTGGCCATTGGCTAAGGTTGGTCCCCTGCCTGGACTCATTCTTTTGGCACTGTGGGCATTCATGCAGAAGAATCTGTAAGCAGATGGCCTGCGGGTGTTTTATGAGGGCGGGTCTGGCCTTCTGCTCTTCTGCAGGGCCAACAATTCCAGACCCACTGCATTTGTTCCTTTATGACTTGGTTCTCCTCAAATATCTATCCATCCATTGTCTCATTCTTCAGAATTGGATTCCTTCTCTGTTAGAATTGAGCAAGTGAGGGGAATTGTATTAACCAGAGACCCCCACATTTGGGGTGGATTGGACCAGCAGGGATGACAAATAGCAGATATTTGTGTTGGAAATTCATTGGCCTCATGGAAGCCTTGGGTTGGCCACTGCATTTCCTCTGGCTGAGTCTCTCCCTGCCCCCTCCCCCAGCCTCCACTCCCAAGCCTCTTGCTGAGCCCTCTATGACGATAGTGTGTGTGTATGCTCACATCAGCTCACTACCCAGCCACTGGGGTGCATGTCAACTTCCCACTCCATCCTTCACTTAAAAGAAATGGCTCTGATTTCACACTGATGAGACAGATGATTGGAAAAGGAATTAACAGCTTTCCCCCTTTTCTCTTTATCTGTGAGATCAGGTTCTTCCTCCTGAGACCAGAGCTGTGGTCCTCATCTAATATCTGACAGACCCTGAGTCTGGGCTTGTCCCAGGCAGCATAAATTAGATTCCCTGAATGGCCTGGGAATAGCTACCTTAGGCCTTCTAATCCTCCTAGAGTTTAAAGCTCAACCTTATTAAAGGTCGAACTACTTTTGTTACCACCCAGAGGCTGGCACTAAAGATTAGGGATGGTTCTCTTCAAGGGTGGCCATAAAGCTTTTGCTTAATCATCGAGATATTTTCTTTTAATTTTTAACCTCCCACTGAGAGATCATTAAAATTTTGTTTGAACACCTTGACAATCAGAGTATTGCTGTTTTGTGACCCCATGTAACCTCCAAAGACAGTCTTAATACTAATAGACAGCTAGTATTCCCAAAGATAAAACTGATCACATTTCCCCTTTATTAAAAACACAACAAATTGGGTGTTGTGGATGAACAATATCACAGGGTATAATTTTTTTTGGTCATTTCAAGAAAACTGTTAATTGGATATTACTCTCCAGGCAAACAGCAGATCTTTTCCTCTTTTGCTGCACATATCACACTTGGAGATCACCACCATCTTCTGTCTGGAAAATCCTCCAACAAGGGACACACTGGTCCCCCACAGTTGCTGGAGTTTCGCCTTCTGCATGTGTGGAATTGCAGCCTGAACTCCCTGGAAGAGGAAGTGTGTGGGCGGGACTATTCTTCTTTACCCTCAGTGTTCTGCCTGATGGGTGGTAATGGCGGAAGCATAGACGACTCATATGTTGGGGAATGTCACTGGCAGGCAGAGACCCAGGGCTTTCTTCCCAAATCCAATTTACAAACAGATTCTACTCCTGGGGTCTAGCCATTCTCCCAGCAGGGCACTGCCAACCTCCCATCGCCTCCTGAGCTAAGAAATAACCTCCCTATCAATTCCTTCTCTGCTTTCTTAAGTGAAGCATTTTCAATGTGTCATATTTGTCATAAAGATAATAATGAATAGCTGTAGATGAAAGAAGTTAGCATCTTTTGGAATTATCTATCGATGTTATAGATATGTCTCCACAGGCAATGTGCAGAAGGACACCTGGGCCTTGCTTCTCTATGTGACACTGACAGGCTGGACTGGAAGGACTGTCCCTTTAGAAAGGGACACAAATGACCCCCTCCCGTGTAGGGGTCTCACTCAGTGCATTGTGCATTGCACTTTTACATAACCCAGTTTGCTAGATCTTTGACATTTTCAATCCAGAAAATACATTTTGTAACTTGGGAGAAAGTATAAAATTCACTAAACTAATTCAAATTATGAGTACAGAGTGTAGAAAAAAATTAACATGTGCAATAATGACAATACTTTTTTAAAGAATGTGTGCATAAATTTCCTGGATGTTTGCCTGGAAAGGTACTGGTATTCTTTTTAGGGTTAATGGAAATTAGGGGAAAATATAGAGAAGCACTGTCAGTTATCCAAGTCCCAAGACAAGAATATAAAACCAAAAACATATTTTCTAGTGGCGAGGTAACTATTCTTGGTGCTAAAAGCAGATCGAAATTCTTCACGTGGATTCTAAAAGGAGAAAGAAAAAATAAAGACAGTGCAGAACGTATCAAAATCTGTCCTTCACAATAAGCATGAGAAAGATTATTTCTCGAAATCTGTTTCATTTAATCTCCTAAACAACACCAGATACACTGAAGTGCCTTGGGGGAGGATAATAATATTGTCTGGCAACTGAAATTTCAACCAGTATGGTTTCATCAAAAGAACAACTTTAGAATACCTGTGAGAATGGAAATCAGCTTGGAGTACCTAGTGCCCAGTGACCTTTCTTCTGTGAGTAAAGAATGCACCGTCTTTCTCCAGAGGAAGCATCTTTTACCTCCCCTCCCCACGTTCATTTTTGCTGAGGTTCTGGGATCCAAACCCTGGACCCTTGCATGTAGTATGCAAGCCACATTCCCAGCCCTGACCCTTGACTTCAGGTGGAGTGGACTGGACTCAAGTCTGACACAGTATCTGATTCTCCTGGGATTATTGTAACGGCCCTTTTCTCCATGAACATATGGACAAAATGGAAGGGTATCTATAGAAACCATAGGTCTGTTTGGCTCTGATTATGAAGTAGGCTGGTTCTCTAAGCTTAGAGGATCCCTGTCTAGGCCCTCAGATGAGTGGGATGGATGCACGAATCCTTCATCCTTCATCCCCATGGAACAGCGATGCTCTTCTGTGTTCCCATTGAGAACACTGCTGTTAGTTCAAATGCAGGAGGCGATGCCATGGATTGACCTCAAACATACAGAGAAGAAATAATTTATTCCTTGTAACTTTCCCGCGTGACGGTACACAGGCTTGGGGGATGCTTCTGTCACACTCATTTACTATATTTTATTTTTTTTGCACTTGGACAATGTAATTGGCTTACAATTAAAATTAAGTTTGGGGGCCCTTTTCATGCTTCTGCACTTGAAAGGGAATGCAATTAGATTTAATTGAGGTCGAATCTCCAAATGACACCCCAGATACAGCGGGCAGCACATACATGTCTTCTTTTTCTCTGGCAGAGTACCTATTATTAAGTAATTTAATAAAAGACACTGCATGGAAGGCTTTGAAAACAAGGTTGATAAAATAAGATGTGACAATTTCTCTCTTTCGTTTGTGAAAGTTCCTGGCAATTCTGTCTGTTTCTCCAGCACATGGCCTCATACATCATTTTCTTCTGGGAACATGGAGAGTTGGGCAGAAAGGATGGAAAGAAAGAATCTTAAGGCTTTCCCTCTCCCTCAGTGTTTTCCCCACCAGATAACCGCACAAGATTGGACTCTGGATAAAGTTTATATCTTGAACATATGAGATTTTCCTCAAGACAGATCTGTAGGTGGTCTCAACCTCTAGCAATTATGTTGTTTATTAGAGAAATAATGAAAGGCCAACATTAGAATGACGTTTTTAAAATTACCTGTTCTTTGTAAAATGTGTTTCCTAAATTAGCTTGGAAGAAGGAGTTGGTAAGAGCCTTACGAACACATTAATGGAAGGAAATTAGGCAGGAAAAACAGAACAATAATGAGCTTTTTATACCATCTTGTGTTTAATTGCAGACAGCTTTAACCATAGGTAACATTAAAACTATGAGCTCTTGGACCAATGGCTTAGGTTTGAAAATAGGGACAGATGAGGATATATACCACATGTCTTTGGCACAGATGAACGACACAGCTAGTCTGAGCGTAAGGTAGGAACAAAATGATCTGTGAAATGTAGTATTCAAATTATTTTTCTGTTGTAGACCTTAACAGCTTTGTTTAGGAAATAGTGTGTTCCAAGGGTACAAAGACAGAGGTGAAGCGTAAGAGCATCTGTGCTAGGGAGAATGATAAGAAACCGAAATCCTAGGTTGTGTACTTCCCTTTTGCCTTAATTTTGTTCAAAGAAGCTAGAATTGCTTTATAATTGGGAAAATAGTTTTTAACTGATTATGATTTTTCTCTAAGCAGATGTGAGGGGGGAGATTGAGGTGTTTTAAAGAAAACACTTATTTTATGAGCTCAGATTCTAATGTAATCAGGGAAAACTAGCACAGTCAGTCACAAGAGCAGTAGATGGGCAGGCGCTGGAGACCTACAGTGCACCCAGTGCTCTGTGTCTATTATTTAGGACGATAAAATGACTGGATAAGTTGTATTTCACACACCTGTGAGACTTGGGTTGTACATAGCATGTGTAAGAGGAAGCTTTCTCTCTGTCTCTCTCTATATACTCTCTCTCTGTCTTTCTCTCTCTCTATATATATATGTAGATAGATAGATAGATAGATGGATAGATAGATAGATAGATAGATATGTTGTATTATTCAATGAGTCACAATTATGAAGCTGATTCCTGGGAAAACCTGATTTGCACCTGGACTTGAAATCCACAAATCTCTTTTCAGACTACTGATTTCTAGCCTGAGAAAAGTGACTCTTCTTTGTGTGTGGGTATATATTGAAGGCTTACAACATACAAAGAAATCATAAATACTCACACACTTAGTAACTGAGAATTTATTTCCCTGTATCATATTAAAATATTATACTATATCTACTTTATGACAAATGACATTATAATATGTATATGTTAACAAATATCCAATTGGATGCTGAATTCTATCAGCTATGCCTTTGGTTTTTATTGATATTATCATATCATTTTATTGCTTTCTCTTCTGTTTATTTATATGCTGAATGGGAATGATACTTTCCAATATTGTATGGTTCTCAAATCTGAATAATATCCTCTTAGCTCAATGTATTATGTTTTAAATGTAATATGGATTCTATTTGCTGATATTTTATGGGTTTGTAATCAATATTCATTGAGTTGGTCCATAAGTTTTATTTTCAGTGCTATTCTTGTCAACCATAGGTATTTCTGTTGCTGTGGTTTCCTAAAAAGAATGAGAGACACTTAATTCTAACTTTATGCTTCAGGACAATTTGAAAGGCTTATGAATTATCTGTTTTTTTGAAAGTCTGAATGAAGTCATGCATGAAATTGTCTGGAACTTTATTGAGAAATAGATCTTTGACAACTTTCTCAATTTCTTCTCTGGTTCTGAGTCTATTTAAGTATTCTATCTTTTGTTGAGTCAATTTGCAGTACAGTACTTTTATATTTATAGAAAATGGCCTATTCTATTCTTCAGTTTATTTGCATAGATTTGACCAAATATTCTTTTTAGAATTTTAATCAGTTCCATTTTCTCACTCCTAAGTTTGTATATTAATATATTCTTTTCTATTAATAGTCGTTTATCCATTTTTGAGGAAGCAATTATTTTATGTACTTACAAATCTATTTTTATTTTTCAATATATTTAATGTTTTTCTTCTCTTTATGACATTTGTTTATTATATTTTCTTTGCTAATAAATTAATTTATACTTCTGACTTTATTGTGCCCCTTTAGTGATCACTTTAAGTTCATTTTCTTGTAGATTTATGTTGAATGCACAGTTTAGACTCTTTTCTTTGTCCCATTTTTGATAAAGAAAATATTGGTGATTCTGGTCTTCCTTTGAACAAGTTCTTTGGCTCTGCTCCTCTTGCTCCTCACGTGGAGTTTTCCTTTTCCGTATCACTGTGCTGTCCTAATCCAGCAGCGGCCCCGCCCACTTTCTTTGTGGTTCAAGAATTAGTAGGAAAGGTTTCTTTTAAATACCAATGCTTGGGGCTGGGAAAGTGGCTCAGTGGTAGAGCACTTGCCTTGCATGCCTGAGGCCCTGGGTTCCATTCCTCAACACCACATAAGCAAAAAGGAAAAAGCTGGAAGTGGTGTTGTGGCTCAACTGGTAGAGCGCTAGCCTTGAGCTGAAGAGCTGAGGGACAGCACCCAGGCCCAGAGTTCAGGCCCCATGACCGGACCCCCGCCCCAAAATACCAATGCTTGAGGGACTTGATTTATTTCTTCCTTTGTATTGTGTTCCTATTTGTTAAGGAGTATGGGCAACGGTGTATGTTTTACTTCTATTCTGTGGAATTGTGAATTTGTTTTGAGTCTAACTTGCAGTCAATATTTGTAAATAACCTATGTAAGAGGAAGCTAAATTCCGTGTGTGTGTGTATGTGTGTCTTACATTTGGACTCTATTATTCAAATTTTTCTACACTTAACTTCCATGCCTTTGTAATATGTGAAGGATGAATGATAGGACATAGAGCCATAGGTCTAACCAGCCCTGCGTGTGTATGGGTTTTATGACTTTGCTGTGCCTGGACAGTTTGTCACATATTGTGCAATGCTATTCTTAGGTGGGGTGTTTCTATAATGGCTTAAGTGGTCCACAGGCACAGGACAAAGAAAACTGATTACACTAGAAGATGTTTGAGTACTACTTCGATGACTCAGATAATGTGATTAGTTCCATGTTAGAGACTTGGCAAGAATACCAGGCAGAGTTGTTCTGAGAACCTTCTGTTTGCTCCCTATTTCTCTTGCTGCTTTCTGCTCTAGAATATTGACTAGTATGCTGTGAATAACCAAGCCTCTTAACCTCCCAGTTTTTAGTTGAATAACACCAACAAGGCAGTATTAAGAGAGAGTAGGGAACTATCAGGGAGGATCTCCGTGTCCTTGATTCCTTTGGGTTAGCTGTGGACTTTTCCTGCTCCCTACAGTGGCCTTTAAGAGCCAGCTGTATATTAGTGCCCTGATCACTCGCTTACTGGTGATTGCTCCAACAATTGCTCTCTCCAGGTCCCTGTACTTTGCAGTGCGAATTTCTTTATACTTTGTACTAGCTGAGTATGGTGGTTCACTCCCTTAAATCCCAGCTACCTAAGAAGTAGAATCTGGAGAACAGTATTTGGTGAAGTTTGAGCAAATGCAAAAGATCTTATCTAAAATGCAGAAGAAAAACATCAGTCCCAGGATGACCAAAAACATTCATTTCATTCTCCTATTCTGACCTTGTACACAAAGCTCTTTATCCTGTGCTCTTTCCACAATGCTTGCTAGAGATTACGGTTTGTACGGAAGATGTTAAAATGTCTTGTGTGACTCTTTTTTCATTTGAAGAATTGGAATATAATCCCAGTAAATGGCTTGTCAATTGCATCCCAGGGAAAACCCGAATGACATCTTGTTGACATGTTAATAAGAACTAACTGTTCCCTGTTCACACCCTGGCAAATCAAGTTCTTGTCTATAGGATCATGCATCATTCCAGAATTTCATATTCAGCTTTCTCCAGCCTCTTTCCTTTGGTGCTTTTTCTTTCCATTACTATCACAGGAGATTACACGTGCATAATGTAACTGTTGAAATCATAATACTGCATTCTTACATCTAAGTATGCTTTATTTTGCTGGAAATCATATTTACATAAGTCAAGTCAGTGTCATTATTTTTATTTCAGTTCAAATCATAAGAGCAACCAGAAAGTATATTTTCTCATTTATCTTTGGTTAAAGCTACTTTGAAATAAAATTGTTTCGTTAAATTGAAAAAACTAATAATGACAAACACATACATGCTTGAACAAGACCTCCTGGTATGTGCATATTTATGAAACAAAATCCATGGAGAAGCATGACATATACCAGCTATCTCTCCTGACGTGTTTACAAAGGTTCCGTAAGTGAACTTCTAAGATCAAAGTCAATGTGAAGTCAGTAGGTTGTTATGTACATTATTTATCAGCTAATTCGCTGCAAAGTCATAAAAGGCTGCTCTGGCAGGCTTCCCACTCCAGCATGGCTTCCTTTGTGTTCCAAGCAAGTTGTAGGCTCTTGAGGGGCATGTGACTGACTGTGAGCTAACACAAGCTCCACCCCCGGCCAGCCCTGACAGGACAGATGTCTCCCAGAGGCCCCGAGAGCTTTGCCTTCGGCTCTGTGCTCTATCAGCTGTTGGACAGTTCAACCCATTTGACTTTTTTCTCTCTTTTTGTAAACAACAAAATGAATAAATCGGAATGAACTCTTTAAACTGGGAGTTTCTAGTATGTATTAGAAAGTTGTCTGGCCTAGGATTTCTGTGCCAATAACCTATATTTAAAATCATCTCACCTCAACAGAAGGAAACATAAATGCAGAGAAGTTTAAGGTAGTTCCATGTCTGAACAGCAGCTCATCTGCTTGTCAGTGCTTACATCAAGGAATCTATTTTTAATTCAATCCAGTTCTGTATCTATATGTAATGGTGGTTGTGGGAAGAGGATTTCTCACCTTATACAGTGAGGATTTTTTTTGCCTTTCTTTTCTAGAAGAAGACAGGGGGAATATCTTCTCCTGTGCCTCACCTTCCTCTGAATTTGTAGAATATTTATTTATTATGCAGGTACCTATTACCTGAGTAGATGGATAGATAAAGGTACCTGGTCCTTACCCACAAGATCCCTGGCTCCATTCTAAGGCCAGCCTCAGACACACATGGGCGATCCATTCGTGGAGAGTCTCAGGGAAATCGACTTTGAATTAAGTCCTGAATCATGAGCCAATGTCCTCATGGGGAGATAGAACAGTAGTTAGTCCAGTTGAGGACTTGGCAGGGGATTTGAGGGACAAGAAAGAGAACTAGCTAGATTTTGGAGCAGAAAAAAGGCCAATCTGACAAGACCAGTGGCTTTGAAAGAAATTCAATGCTCTGGTATTCATAGGCAATGAGGTTTCTGCTGCAACTACTCAACTACTCGTTGTAACACGAATGCAGCCGTGGGCCATCTTTAAATGAATGGAGGCAGTTGAGGCCCCATAAAACTTTATAAGAATGGGTAGCAGCATGGACTTGGCCAGAGATTGTCAAGGTCTAGAGGAACATGCAAGGAATAAAGGCAGTGACTGGACAGAAGGTCAGTGAGCAGAGTCCTTACCTGGGCAGGCAGGATTTTGGATTTGCAAATGGAATGATGAAGCGGGCAGGGTAGGTTCTTGGTCAGAGCACTGGGGCTATAATATTTCCTGACAGCAGCTTTTCAACCCTGATTTCCATAGTATCAACCGGCTTGGGCAGTGCAAAGGATGAAGAGAGAGAACACAGACGTTGGCTATACAATAGACTGAAGCAACAAGTTCAATAACTCTACGTCTCGAAAGATAAGATGAGAATATTATACTTCCAGAATGCCTTTAGGGAGCATCAAAGGGCACCCACCCCACACACCCTTCAGCCCTGGAGACAGGCTCTATAGTGCACACATGTGGACCTTACTGGCCTCTTTATTTATGGGAAGAGCATCCTGGCCACATTTAGCCTTCCATCCACTTTAGAGAAACGAGGTGAAGTGTTTTTCTTTAATTGCATAGCACAGGTTTAATTTAACGTCTCTACCTGTGTTAATTTAGTGGCTTGCAAAAAGCTGAATTTTGTTTTTAATTACCATAGAGCTAAGAGTACTTTATATTCTATGTCAGGAGGAACAAGCATTATTTGGCATAGACAAGAATGAGGAAAAGCATTCTACCCATTAATGTCCTAACAAGAGTTACCAGTCTCTCAGGCTTTGGGGCCTTCTGTGGTATCACTGAAAAACAAAAACAGGTAAGGTTTGTTTTTTTTTCAATTTTATCTTTAGTTGTACAAAGGGGTTTCAATTCAGCATGTCAGTTTGTAAATAAAATGCATCTTGATTGATAATGCACCCTTTATTCTTCCTCATCTCCTCTAACCTCACCCATCTCCTCATTTTGCCTGACTCCATTTTCACATAGGACCTTTGAATATTATGACTACATCTGCCCCCCCCCCCCCCACAACACATGTCCCAGGTTCTGGCTTTGTTCTGTTAAAGTGTAAATTCATTGCTCAAAGGAGCCATGGCATTGTATTCCTTCCCAGTGAATACCAATGGTGTTGAAACTATAGCATGGAGTAAAATTATTTTTTCCCATATGTATATTTAAGTTTTCTGACTGGATATCTCAGGGTGTGTGTGTGTGTGTGTGTGTGTGTGTGTGTGTGTGTGTGTGTGTGTGCGCGCGCACGCACGTGCGTACACTCATATGAAAGGCTTCACCATGCTAGTGACTTAATTTGCTGCAAAGAGACTGAGGAATTTTACTTCTCTTCTCCTGTTGTTTTTTTTCCCCCAAGGTCACGCTATATAAAATCTAGATTGGCTTCTAATTTATGGTCCTCTAGCTTCTTGGACACTGAGATTTCTGGCATGGCATGGTATCACATGACTATAAACTCAGTGCCCAGAAGGCTAGAGGCTGGAAACTCTCTGTCTCTGTCTCTCTGTCTCTGTCTCTGTCTCTCTGTCTCTGTCTCTGTCTCTCTGTCTCTCTGTCTCTGTCTCTGTCTCTGTCTCTCTGTCTCTGTCTCTGTCTCTGTCTCTCTGTCTCTGTCTCTGTCTCTGTCTTTGTCTCTCTCTCTCTGTCTTGGGCCTTCCCAAGAATTTTCTTCTAATCCCATTCTCTAGATGAGAGAAGCTGGTTTTCTCATGTCCATGTGAAGAGCCAGAGGGGAGAACTATCAAAGGAGCAAAAGATTCCCCTCGTTGTCCTGGCTCGGCAGCAGTCAGAGGC